>NC_071338.1:10000833-11429166 GCF_027744825.2 Synchiropus splendidus
ACACGGACAAGACAAACGTCAACAACATAACCATCTTGGCAGAGGTAATGAACCACGACACTCCATTCATTCACATCGGCAAACACTAGAACTGTTCTAACTGAGGCTGAAAGTAAGAGGCTAAATTCATTAATGTTGTTGTGTTGCAGCGTTTGAATTTGTAGTGGCTTTTGTAGATGTGTTTCGGTGTTGTCATTTGCTGTGAGCTTTCCTGGCCACCGTAGCATGAGACTGTTTCATTGACATAACCAATGAGACTTTCATAATATAACTTCATTTTATTTTAGAATGGGAAAAGCTAAATTGAGTGTTCCCCGGTGATAAGTTTCATATAAGTTTTATTAATTTACGTTCTTAAAAGTAGTGGGACTGCCCACGGTAATTCAGTCCTGCCCTTTGTATGAGCAGGGCAGTAGACCAAAGTAAAGACTTTCATTTATACATTGAGTTTCGGACGACCTTGCCAACTGTGACAACATAAAAAAAAGACAGCTCATCCAAAGTAGAAACCACTGTTGGCATTTTGCGGGACTTCTCAAATGCAATTACATTTAAAAAAAAAAAAAATGAAAGGAAAAGCGAGAGAGGACCACCGACCTTCTGCATGGACACCCATGTCTGCAGAAGCTGCCAGCTGAATGTCAACCAGAGATATCTCACAAATGATAACTGTAGTATGGTGACCAATTGCACAGAGAGTCATGAGAATTATGCTGAGCTTTCATCTTGTTATGACTTCATATTTGACCTCTCTCCGAATGATATTCGATGTCAGACATCCTTTTTTAAAGTTCTGTACCATCTGGAGTTTCTTGGCAGTTAATGTGCAGTTCACTTTTATCTCAGTTTTGTGAATTAAAAGTGGTTGGACATGTACTTTAGGTCGGGCATCACTGGAGTCTGCAATATTAAAAAAAAAAAAAAAAAGGAATTTGTAAAGTGAAGACTATTGACTTTCTTAAAGATTATTAACAACAAGTAGTCGCCTAAAATAACTGTTCAGCTGTTCAGCAAGACAAACATTTTAAAAGGAAAGATGACATAAATAACTGCTGCTTTATGCGTTTGGAAAAGATGAGAAAACTAGATCAATGACCATCTTGACAGCATGAATATCAGTAAATGTAATATGAAGAGAGACAAAACTGACTTTATTTTTTTCCTCCATCTAAGCAGATATTGATGCTGAAATTATTTTGGAATGGAATTCTCTCAGGATTTGTCATGAATTAATTACCACCCGGCTCCTTCTGAGTCAAAGTCCATCTCCAACATTTTTGAAATTTATGGGCCAAATCTGGCAGTAAATATTATTTTTTCTATTGGTCCATAAGAAATGAGATCCATACGATTGCCCTACATCAAATGAAGGGTTCACTACAGTACATCTCCATGTATGGGCTCATTATAGCACATGAGATTACTTGCTTACAGGCCTTATTTATTAGGCCCTTCTCATATTGCGCCTCAGTAGTGATGGGCCAGTGAGGCTTCATGAAACAGTGTCCTTATTTTTAGAGCCCGGTAGGTGGCTCTGTCGGTGAAGTTTCATTGAAATGGCTGTTCACATACAAAGATTTTAGAGCAGAGAGAGCCATCTAGTGGGCTCTGAAAATAAGGACACTGTTTCATGAAGCCTCATCGACTCATCACTACTCCTGGGTAAGTGAACCAACAGCCATTAAGGTTGTCCCACACTACTAGTTTGAGAGTATCTTTTGTGACACAAAATATATTTAACAAAGAAAAGCATATACATTTTGGAAGAGGAGCTACTCCTTTGTGAGAGCTCACGACCGTGTTGGCGTCTCTTCTGGTTAAACCAACAGAAACCACACAAGAATCCTTGTGAAGTTAAACTTGGACACAATAGTGATTAGGCTTTTGAATATCACATGGTGGATTAGCTGAGAGTCGGTGGGATTAATCCACTAGCTGGCATGAATGTTGGTACAATAATGAGGGCAAGACCATTGTTTTGGCTGCCACCGTTATGAGAGTCGCAAGTAACATGTCCCCCAGTGGTAGTTTTTTTATTCATTTATTTTTTATTATTATATGAGACGGAGTGGTGATGGATAGCTTTAATTTTAATATTCATAGGGTGGCCAACATATTGCAGTGCACAACAGCATTTCACCAAATTCTCAGTGGATTTTCATTTAGCAACGGAAATGCTGAGAGCACTCAATGGAGGAAACCTGGCCTCTGTGTAGAAGCGTAGAACTAGAAGTAGAAGAAGAAGAACCACCAACACACAACACATTTCACCCAGTTTAGATCATCGGGTGAGCATGAGCCCAGACTAACATTTAACATTAGCATTTATTTTATCTGTATAAACTCGGATATACAAACAAGTGACAGCCAATACATTTCTTTGCTTTACTCCACTTAGCACTGGGGCAGAGTAACGTACACAGTACCAACTCATACCGACTGACAGTGTCATGTCATTAAATAAAACTTGACTGTTTTTGGAGAATGAGAGGAAACCCAGAGGACATTTCTAACATTTCCTGAGCTCAAACAATAATGCTCACAATAAACAATAAAAGATGTTCTCCATCACCTTCTCCGAACAAATCTCCTAAGCAACAGCTTGATAACGCTACTCCGCATAACATGCTGCTCACATGATCAATACCAATAAGTTCATTTTCCGCAACACTGTGCTCATCGTCTTTAAAACACAAGGAGTAGCCCTGGCTATCATGAGCACATATCTGATTACAAGTGCAATCCGTCACACAGAAAAAGCGCGCTGGCGAACCCAAATGGAAAAGTGAAGTGTGAAACATGGCTCTTGTATGTGGGACCGCAGTAGTCATCAACGCAGCTTTTACTATGAAGCGTTATCACTGTAGCTGTCCTGCAATATGAACTCAAGTCTAAAGTAAACTCAACTTCATTTACAGCTAGCCAGCGAACAAACTGCTCAGTGTCTGAGTGAGAGAATATTTGCACAGCGCATGATGGGTTAGAAAATAATGAATAATATTAATATGAAATTCTGCTATTGTGGACTTACAAAAGCAGTAACTGAAGTAGAAATGATGGACACAGTAGAATGAAAAGAGGAAAAGGGAAGCCATTAGAGACTTCATTTACCTTCAGTGTCTTGGCCCAGACAGGTTGATAGCAGGAGTAGAAAAAGGACTCCAGTTCCCATTACACCTCGCCGTTTGACCCTGCCCCATGACAGCGGCCCGATTAGATGCGTTCCGACCATCCTCACCACCGTGCTTCACCTGGTGTGCCGCTGTGTCGAGAGACAGAGGGAGACAGGAAACACTTCTTAACATTACAATGGTGGACTTCAACATCTCTAACTCTTCTCTGGTCTGTACTGATGGGTTCAGTTCATGGCATTCACACAAAATGCTCTCTAGATGCCATCAGCTGAGTTGCTGAGGCTTGCAACATCACATTACTCTTGATGGAAATGTGTTTGTGCCTTTTCAAAAATGTCCTCCAGATAAGATCTCTTAGAGCTCTGACAATGTTATGCATTTGTTTTGTGTTCCTATACAGTGCTCGACCTCTCCAGCCAATCACAGACTCTTTATTCCAGGCGGACATAGGTTCTGTGAAGTGTCTCTTCAGATGAAAATATACTGTACAAGGTTGCTGATGACTGAAGTGGAGCCAGTGCCAAAGCAACTATCGCTCATGGCTGCAGTTCCTCAGTTTATGCCACTTTGGTTGAGATACTTTTAACGGCAAGTAAGAACATGTATTGCTGAGGGGGATAAGAGCCTCCTTTGATGTTCTCAGCAAAAGACAGTTCTGTGGCAGCCGAACTCTGCATCCGTATGTCTGTAAATTGGTCTGTGATGGCTTTGCTCTCAGCCATGTGAGAAATATCCGCATGTTGCTCACTTGGCACCCTCAACTGACAACACGCTGAAGGACACTCAGTGGCAACGCCATGGATTGGAAATTGTAAAGCTAATGTATGTACTCATGTGTATAGTTGGTATGCCATTGTGATCTAATACTTTGATGCAGAGATGTGATGTGACCTTTACAGCCAGAAAACAGCGCTTCAACTGCTATTAGACTTTGTCTACAGCGACATATTTGTTTGGGCCCGGACACGTTGTTTTTTCGGACCCACCCAGGTGCTGAAAACAAAAGGAGATGAGTGTACCACACAAACTCATCAATTCATTTGAGTAATTTGTTTCCTATCAGTTCATCAAGTGAAAGCTTCTTGTCCTTGACTCTTGCAAGACAGCACTAACTTCCCAACTTAGATGATGGTTTGAACAAACACAAAGACGTGATACGCCATGACACAAGGTCAGCAGGTGAATATCTCATGCTTATAACTTGTCTTCATGGTCATTGTCCACAAGGCAAAGGAGTAATTTCTTCTTGTACACACATTTTTTTGTTTGGAGAAGTTATTCAGATAAATAAATAATACAATAAAATACACAAAAAAAAACATTGGATCATTTGGTAGTGTGTCCTACATGGGAGCATCTACAGCTAACTTTTTATTGTTAAAATGAATATCAATCCAGAATTAGGAACCATAAGAAACACATTATGTTCTTTGGCGGAGCAAAATTGTACAGATGAAAACGAAAGACTAAAGTTAAAATGTAAAACAGCAAGTTGATTCCTGATTCCTCGGAATGGGTTGTTAAACTGTCGTGAAAGTCATTTTACAACTCGGATGCTATGTGAGAACTTCTTTTGGTGTTTTTATCCAGACAGACTTGATGAAATACCCTCAGCGAGTAAGATTTGACTCAGCCCAGTGCAACACCAGAACCTCCTTCAGCTTCAGTGCAATGCTCTACAGACCCATGAAATCCAACCCAGAGTGTTGGGATGTGGGATGGCAGGTTGATTCAGCATCAACTGATCTTCTCTTCCCTTATTCAGTGGCTCTGTACTGGAGGTCCGACGCTAAAACAAAGGCATTGCCATTTCCATCTGAAGTCTTCATGCCAACATTCTGTGAATTATTAATTTTGACTAGTACAAAGCGACAGTAATGACCCATGCCGTGTACAGCAACACAACGTTAAAGGCATTAGACAGCACTAATACAGGATTATTGAAAATAACAAGTCGTGAAACAGAAAAGCCGAACAATAAAGCAATAATAATCAATGAAAAATAACACCAATAACTAAAATGAGTTGCATCACACTATGCTGTGATGGCATCACCAAAACATGCAGGATGCAGACTAAATGAGACTGCGGACGGGAAATTTCGATTTAATAAAAAATTATAAACAATATTTTTACACAACATCGTGGCATTCAAACAAACCAAGCTGCAAATATGGTGCAGGATGTAGTTTACACTGCTTTACACAAGCAGATGGCAGACACCTTCAATGTGAGCAACATTTGTGGCTGTGGAGGATTTGGAGTAAACAGTTTGCAAACTGCTCCCTGGTTGGTAGGTGGCGCGGGAGAAAACACACTGTACATAGCAGGGGAGGCTGCATGGTTACGCCGTAAATCATCGTTGTTGTTCAGCGATGAAGAGGAATGTCTCCAGTAGATCAGATAAACATTTGGAAAAGTTGTGCAATCCACTAAAAACTATGGTTTCCTCTGGGTGCGGTCATAATATACAAAGTAGATGAGTGAATTTACTACCTATCTACTATATCAAACTTTGGGTCACACTGAAGAGTCTTCTCTTTCTTAGTTTGCCATCAGCTCTAACTGTTTAGAAGCTACAGTTTTGAAAAAGTGATATCCATTTCATTGAAAAAAACCCTGGCCCCCAGAGAGTTAATTCACTCAACTAAAGACCCACTTCTTCAGCTTTCAACATCATGCATTTGTGACTTAACTAATAATTATGTAAACAGAACTGCAGCCCATGAAAATTGCCAAAATGTAGGGTTTTATGTTGCCGCCGTGTTTGTTATTTTTTAAAGTTAAAGACTTGAAAATGGATGAAGGTCACTTGTCTCAATTCACCATATGTTATAAAGAGGTGTTACATTGTTGCTAGCACTGAAAATAACTTCAAAAAACATCAAAATACACATTGTAAACAGCGCTGTTGATTTATTTTAACTGTGATTCAGATGTGCCTGTTTGCACACGTCGCCTTCTTAGACCTGGAACCATTGAGTATTTAGCACCAGACGACCAAGTGCTGTTTTGTTTATTTAATTCGGTTGTGATTGTTCTGCACGGACATGATGAAAATTGCAACACAATACATGACCTCACTGCTACCAGAAGTTGTTAAATTTTCTATGTAATTCAAATGAGAATTAGGTAAAAATGACTATTATCACAGACTGTCATTACAAACAGGGAGGGATGAGATGCTCACAACAACACATCCAACCTTGCAAACAGATTTGACCACGTGAGAGAGGCAGTTCATTTCTTCTCTAGGTAAGCACACTGGAAAAAATGGAATATATTTACTGCACCCGTATGCAACATCAGACACTTTGTAGGTTTTAGATGTCTCCAATGAGCCCAACACAGCCACTTTATGGAGCCGCACACAAACCCTTGTGGCACGCATGTAGTTTGTGATACCGTCGCAGTGGTAACATTTTATGACACAAGGTAATAGTTTTGCAATATAAGGGTTTGAGCTCAGATTCCTGCTGTCTTTCCGACCACTGGGACTCTCATCCATCTTTTTTAATTGCTTGGATCTATAATCTTTCCCCCATTCTCTGCAAGGACATGTAAGCCCCTTGAAGTATTGAATACTTCCCATCCATATTTTCTGCTGGCCGTGCAGTTTTAGGGACAAAAACTCTTTGACTCCATCTTTTCAAACTGAAACGGAGGTGGTCATTTAAAACATAAGTGCCCAACCCATCACAGGTGCTGAGACATCAACAGCGTTATTACCACTTTAATAGACTGTTTAGACGTTTTCCTCTGGTGAATTGAGGAGAAATAAAAATCGTCTGTGCCGAAAGAGGATCGTGAAATGGATTAGGTGGAATGGTGCGACACTGAAATTGGACGGAAGAGACTAAGTTGTTTGCAGGTACAGCATGAACATAGAAGCTGTGGAGTTAATAGCTAAGTAAGGCTACATGGAATTGGTTGAATTGAATTGGTTTGCTGTTATAAATTTGAGGTCATCTCCCAGATAAGGATATAAATTTGTATCGACTTTCAGGGCTTGAGCTCACACTCCTGCATTGCTTTTTGCTAGCACTGTAAATAACTTCAAAAACATTAAAAAAAAATCACATTTGGTCCCCATTAAAAAAACAAAAACAACACTCCATCCATCGAGATGTGTTATTATTCTAGGGGAGACACATGTGTGACACACCTGCAGTGTTCCAACAGTCAAGTGTGATGCAACTGCTCCACTTCCAAATGTGGTATTGAGGAATTCATGAAATTGCCATTTGACTTCAACAAGCAGAAGCGAAGGCAGAGACAAATCCCCGCTATCTTTGGGGATTTGTACTAGAATGACAGTCAAGAAGGGAAGCAACGTTTAAAATGTTGGGATATCTTGTAGTCTTGTATCTTGTAGTCGTGTCTCTCTTCTTTAACAATGTGAACTGACTAGTGAGGTAAAGACAGCGAGTGTCTTTGCCCAACAGCAGTCTGAGGTTCCGATTTGGAAGAAATTAATTAAGACTGTCGAGTCTCTCAGGCTCATATGATTAAAACCGTAACTGGAGCCAAACATATTCTTACATCCTCTGCCACGGAGGTTGTGTTTCTGTAGGCGCCCTCAGTTCAAATGATTACAATGATATTGCGATGTTGTCTTGTACCTGAATATCAAGCAGCTAGGGCTCTTTTGGTGTCAGTTGTGGCAAAGTATTTCAGCTGACATTTCAGTTGCTAAGATCAAGAACGTTGTATTTTGAGGCCGCATTGACATCATGATCCATCTTTGTTTATCAATCATTTCTGCTTCCACACACCAAAACAAGACAGGCTGAACTTGTGAATAATAAACTGTATGGACCCTTTCCAATAGGTTGTAAATGTAGCAAACAAATGTCAGACACTTTACATCTAACGCTCCAACGCATTTGCTGACCTGCTCAGAGGTTGCATTGCTAATTGTACTCAGTACAAGCATCTTAGTTGCTTCAGGGCATTGACTTCTGCCAGTCTCTTGTTACATTATTTAAAAATCATTTCTTCCCATAATGAATCATTTGACCTAGATGTTGACAGTTTGTCCTGAAGTTGCAATGCTGCGATCCAAGGCGAGTTTGAGATATGCCAGTGGGCGTCGCATATTCAGATCATACAGCTTCAACTTTTTGTTTGTTTTCACCAACCTTGTGTTCTTGCCGATTTATTTAAAAATCTTAATGTCTTCGGTGCAACATATATAGTGAGACTGGGGCACTTTTTTGGGTGGATGCAAGTAAAACATTGAATGCCTTCAAATCCACCAGCATGCTGTTGGATGTCAGCATTGGCAGCCATATATCATGATCCAAGGAAATCATATAGAACGTAATGGCTCATATATTTTTTTCTCAAGCTGCATATTAAAAGACATTTTTGATGGAAGTTTCAAGTTTCATAATCCAATCCTTCCAGTCAGTAAACTACCTGCAGTGATCTTCTATCTGACTGGACCATCGAAGGGTGCCTGCTGAGAAAGTGAGACCTGCCACAGGACGTGCTGATCCAGTTTCACTCCCCAATGATCTAGTTGGTTCACAGCACATCCATCACTGTTTTGTTTGGCTCAGCAACCAAGATGGGCAGGAACAGTCATGCATCTGACCTTCAGGATGTAGAGCAAGTAGCCTTCCCAAGCCACCTCACTTTAGTGTGATACAATGACTTTGAGTTTAGAGTGTGGTTAACTAATTTAGATGGCAAGATTATAGAAAAAAAACAATAATAATGTGAATGTTTTTTCCCCTTCTGCTTTAATTTCCCTGTCCTCCCAAACACAACAGCACTGACCTGACCACTATCACAACATCTTCAGGTCTAATGTGCATGCAGCCACTGAAAATAGGTCCTGCAAGAAACAAATGTGGACCAGATTGGCAGCACCAGCTGCAGACCATCTCCTGGACAGCTCCTCTGCAAAGTCTTGCCATGTGCCGAGACATTAGAGCAAGAAGGTGGTCAGATCTTCTGTGCAACTCTGATGATCTCTCACAGGAAAACAGTACATTGTAGCTCCACCTGATTATTTTCCTCTGCTACCAGAACTGTGTGAGATGCAGGTGACACCAAGCGGCCCAAAACTCTGAGCCTGGGGTTGTGGAGTCAGGTTGGAGCACAGAAGAGTGTCACACACAGCACCCAAAGACATACCAGCAGACCAGAGCCCGACCCTAAAACAAAGTCCTTAGCAGCTCCACTGTGCTGGGAAGCAGCAGAAGAAGACACAGAGCGAAAGGTGCAAGTGGAACCTGAGTGGAGACCAAGTGCTTAGCGAAGACTGTACCGTGTAGATGTTTTGCAGAGATTGCTAGGACACTAAAGGACAGCTTAAAACAAGGAGCTTTGCGCACGGTTTTCCATTACACCATTACACACAGGCTGTGGAAGTACTTGGTGGTCTGTCCATCTATAGACAGAACCAGCTGCAACACCCTCCACCAGACCTGGGGTCACCATCAAGGACCATGTGCAGTGAAAGTCTTACACGCATGGACCTTCAGGTCTTGACTATCCAGCGACATAGAGGCATAGGAGGATGTCCATCAGGTAACACGAACCAGTCGACAGTTCAGCCTCACTCATATGGAAGAAGAGGAGGAACTGCATAACTCCACCCGCCGTTTTCTGCCAACACTGGAGGACAACACTACAGTGAAGAAAACCCCTCCCTCCATGCCTTGGCCAATGGAAGGGCTCTACACGTTGGCAGATAACTGAGCAGGTGAAAGTAAAATCAGCTTAACTGGGGAACTGTGGCGTGGAGTGGATCCTAAAGCATTCACTTAACAACAGGGTTTAGATGTGAACACCTTTTGTCTTGAGGCCTATTTTGAATGAAGACTCGTGTTTTGGTCTTTTTCTTTTCTTTTTATTGTGCTTTTCTCAGTCAGTTCGTGCAGAGTGCTCCCCCTCTCTCTCTCTCTCTCCTGCCCCAATGACTCGTTTGATCTTATTGTGACGTGTGTTTGTTTGTTGTGACTCTTTTTGGGTTATATCAGTACTGCGGTTACATTCTTTTAACACGTGAAAAAGGTCACTTTGAGTTGCCAGTTTGTTTTATACTTCCTCAGTTTGCTTGTTGCTACAGCCAAAAAGCCTTGTTTTGAGTGGTTTGAGCAAGTCAGGTATGCTTGTATGTGTGGACTCAAAAGACTGTTGAACGTTTGAGGAAAAAAAAAAATGCTAATAACTGGTGCCCAGTGTGGGCCTTATTGTTTTCAACAAATTGTGAGGAACTTGAGCTGGCTTTATTTGTATTAGAATACTGAGTCAGACCAACGGTCCAAAGCCATGTGCGTGCGATGTGAGTAAGTGTTGACATCAATATTCACTACAATGAATCAACAAAGGCATGCAAGAGAGCACATGCTTCCATCTGGCCACATCTGGGTTTTTATCATTTCCGTACATTTACTGTATTTCACCAATGTAAATGGATACCTTCATCTGCATTTGAAATTGCCATAAGCTCAATTGGACAGACAACTGGCAGTAGCATTCTGGTGCTCCAACATGATGTCAAGAAGGCTGCCTTTTGCGTCCTGTACTGACGAAAAAGGCAGCCTTCATCATGGCATACAGACGCATTGGCACCGCAACATGTGAAAAAAGACATAGGTTGGTTGTTAGGTGAAGGCTTGTGATGGTACTCCATTCATTCAACATTTAATAATGTGTCAGATTGTTATTTAAAGGGCATCAAACGGCCATGCGTCTGAGCCACGTACTGTAAGGGGTTATAAATAACAACTGACATCCAGTGTCCTTCAGTGTCTCCCAGTGATGCTCCCTGCGCTGGCGCAGTCTCACACCTGGTGTGTGTGCTGCTCGTCGCTCACATTTCTGCACCCCCACGTGTGGTGCTCCTCACGCTCCGTGACGCACGATCTACACCCACGCTTGGAGCTACATGGAAGTAAAACATCTTTTTTTTTCTCTCCCCCCATGTGCCTGCGTCGATGCCCCATGCGGCCCCACACAACGCACGATCCACGCCTCCCCACCTGGTATGCAATGGAAACCGTTCTTTCAGTCCATTGAAACACCTATGTATAACAGTTTACGCTGATGGCTGCCTTTTTCGTCACACAAATACGCTCCTCCCTTCGCTGTCCACAAGCCAAATGCCTCCTGTCACAGTGAAAGACGTCAACCAGCAGGTTGACAGCAGCCATCAGACTGTTACATTTGTGATCAGCCTTTGTTGTTTGTGGGTTATTTTATTTTATTAACAGCACTTTATTTCGCAGCACTTTCCTAGTTGGTGGGACTCCCACTGACCATGGCAATAAATTCTGTTCTGATTCTGATTCTGATTCTGAAAAGTCCACTTTCCCAACGTCAATATACAACGCCATGGAAGTGAGGATGACAGAGCACCATGAGAATATGGTGTCCGACAAAACTAGGTGGAACAGTTATGCACTGAGAGAGAGAGAAACACTTGCAATCTCCAAGAAAGAAAAATAAGGCCTTATATGGCTTTGACGCAAATGTCAGCATAGAGGCAGAAAAATCATTGAATCAGGTGAAAACAATTGATACCAGACTATAAATGTGAGATATATTTAAGTACAATCTGAAAGGGCTCATGAATGTGTATGATGTGAGATTAATTGTTGCAATTATTTGTATTTAACAGTTACACAATAACAAAATAAGTGGTTTGATAAGGGATACTTGGATCTATGTGAGTGGCTTTCTTTGTCACTGTGTTGCCACTGTGCTGCCATTGAGAGGGGACTTGAAAAGGACTTAAACATGATACAGCAGAGTCTGGATTTTCTCTGCTCCATGTCGGTTTCTCCCTGTGATATAATAAAATTCTGAAACGTAACAGCCATCAGTACTAAATACTTTAGTATTTAAGCACAGGAGAATGACAAACAGGCCTGAAGTAGCATCAAAGTAGACATTTCAGTGTCTGCATCTCTCTCATGAGCGCTGAAGCCAAAAAAGATGAGAAATATCTTTCATTCCGATGGCTGACAGCTGTATGAAGAGAAACGCTGGAGATGTATCGTCTCGCTCAAGGGTGTTTTGTCAGGACATGAGAGAAAGGTGACACAGGTGGAAGGAAAGCGTGTTAAAGTGACCTGAATGTTTCATCTCTGAGGTTAAAACTTCAAGATAGAAGTTCAGTTCAGAGCTGGGGTTGAAGTGTCTCTGCATGAAAACCAAAGTTGATGCCAGGAACGTGTCATCTACAAGTCGGTGTGTCAGGTTAAATCTTTAATCTCTCTCTTTTTTTTTCCTGATGCGACACAGTATTTGCATAAAACTGTTACGCCGTGTTGATTGATAGGAGTGTCCCACAAGAAAGGGCATTCAGTTTAATTTCGATTTTTAGGGAATAAAATCCCCCACACATGCAGACTGAGATGTTGACAAAGTTATCCAATAAGCTAATGGTGAAGTACTTTGCTCCTCTTGTTGTGCCAAACTGCACAGGCTCCGTCAGCACCTGCGTGCACGAAGAGACAGCCTCCATACACCAGTCAATTTCACTGATTGCAACACTGAACGGAGAAAAGAGACGGGGAAAAAAGTGAAGGTGTCAGACGGGAGGTGAGAGCGGATTATCAAACCTGTGGAAGTCCAAAGGAGACAGTAGGAGAGAAACATTCATGCTCTCCAGCTGAAACTTTCCTTATATATGAACAGAACAGGAAGGCGACAAATGGGACTGACAGTGCCTCACATGCATCCCAGCCAAATACTTATAGATTGTTACCCTGTTCCATTTCTGCTGCATACTTTTGTATGTTTCCCATGGTCAGCGTGCTCCTGCTATCTTTAGAAATAAACCTGGACTCATGAAACATGAAACTGACGCCAATATGGCGCTATTTAGTATGTGCATGCAGCTTTAAAAAAGATTTGATTTTTTGCGTAGAGACGTGTCATATCACTTCACCCGTCACTATTTAATATGTGCACGCTGCTTTAAAAAAAAAAAAAAAAATTGATCAGTTTTGCGTGGAGACCTGCCATTTCACTTCACCTGGCATGTCTGTCATGTGGTGATGGACTGATGAGGCTTCATGAAACATGTCCTTATTTTCAGAGCCCACTAGATGGCACTCTCTGCTCTAAAGTCTTTGAATTTGAACAGCCATTTCAATGAAACTTCACCTTCTTTTTAAACCAACAGCGCCACCTACTAGGCTCTAAAAATAAGGACACTGTTTCATGAAGCCTCACTGGCCCATCACTACTGTTATGTGTCAGTGAAATGACCACAAGTGGAAGGAGTTAATCTGCTCTTTCTATCATGTATATGATGTTGCCCCGTGTGTACGCCACTGCTTCCTGTCACCTGACAGTATGGAGTCCATGGATTGTTTCAAACAGCCTCCCCTGAAAATGCAAGGCTCAGGTTTCCTAGTTGCTGATGTTAGAAATGAATTATGTGAAACCAGCAGTGTTTTTTTGTTTGTATGGTGGGTTGCCACCTGCTGCGTAGGTACTAGGAAACCTGAGCCAAACATAGGAACAAGGAAACAAAGTGCCTGAAACTCCATCAAGTAAATCAGGCAATTTAATCTTGTGCTTATATTCTACTGATTTTATTGTAGTGTAAAAATGTTGCCATTTTTATTTTACAATTTTAGAGGTGTTTGGTTTTTTTTTTTTTACAACTAAACGTTTTGTTCAAGCGGCACACTTTTACTATTTCATCTTGAATATTTTTTTTTGTCTTTAGATTTTAATTTTCATTTAGCTTTTTCAGGTTGACTGTTTCAGAGTGGTGGGGAACTGAGTTGAAGATAAGCCACTGAAATGTTGGGCCATGGTCGTGAGTAGATCACAAATGTGTTTGTCAAGTAAAGAACAAGTAGAGAGGCTTGTCTATCTCTGCATCCATCTCATATATAAGGGTCCATTGGTGTGAAGACAGAATGACAAATGTGTAGGCAGTGGTGAGCTGAGCCACAAGCCAAAAGTCTCCTGCCATAAAAAATAAAACTGCTAAATTACTGTGGCAGCAAAACTACAATAACTGAAACCAGAATGGGCTTAAGAAAAGCAAGAAATGTATTCTATAACTCAGTGTAAAATATTGAAGTGAATAATAAAAATGAGATTTTCCATTACATTAAGTCAAAGATAGAACTTCCTGAAGTGGTTGACTGGAGTCCTGTCGAGAAAGGGTGTCCATATTTATTAGTTGCTTTTATGCATCCATCTGGAAGACTTGAAGAGAATTTACCCACAATCTTAATAGGAGTGACAGGACGTAAAATTGCAAAGGAGGAGGGTGCAAATGTTTTGTTTTTTTTTGCAAAATAGTTTACCATTTCTACCAATCTCAAGGCTCAAAGATCTGAGGCCTTACATGAGAAACAGGCAGAGCTATACATATATAATATGTAAAAAAGTACATTATCTGTGTTTCTTGTCAACAAAATCTGTTTTCAAATGTCAGTACATTTAACATGGTTTCCTTGACAAGTAATTCAAAATCATGCTGACACATTAGTTTGTCTGAAATCCAAAATAACCAAAACCAAGTTCACATTTTTGTTAACAGTGCATGACATTGTGTTTAAACAAAGAACTGGTGCTACAGTAGAGGAAGTAGAGGTCAGGCTTTGCAAACATAACTGTCACAAAACATTGTACTGTACCATTTATGAAAGTGCTGAATCCAGCCTTGGTGAACAGTGATTCAGTTGCAGGGTAACTATTTTGTCTGCAGAAGATGACTGTGAGCCCAGGCCTGGTCGCTGAGTTATGCTGAAGACACGTCAAGCTAAAATACTCGAGGCCTTGGTTTAAGCTTTCAGTCTACTTGCTGATCAGCAAACAAACGTATCTGTAGTACGACTTTAATGTTAAACCCTCTACATGGCATGCAGTTATTACGTAGCTACTGTGGCTTCCCTTGAAGCAGCTTGCTCCACTGGGGTCCCGTGTAACTTTAATAGCCCCAGCAATGAGCTGGAAAGGTCCGATTTAAAGTGGCATCCATTATGTTCAATGAAGGAACAGATTTAGAATTGACTTTCTAAAGTTTAAAGGGAGTCTATTTTCAAAAAGGTTATTTAATTTTCATTTCATATTGCTCAGCCACTGAAAGCCCAATGAATCAAAAAAGAAAAAAAAAAAAATTGGCAGTGGAAGCAAAATGTATTGATCAGAAAGACACTTAAGAAAATAAAAAAAAAGCTTTTGCAAAACAGGAGGCTGAAGTGAATGATGAAGAAGGAAGAAGATAGCCGGACAAATAAAGCATGAAAACGAAAATCAATTTTGCTTACAAACACTAAATAACGATGAATTATCAAAGGGATAATGGCAGAGTGGGCTGAATTATGTTTTTGTTTTCACTTCATTTCAACTGTGTCTGGGTGTTTTCAACTGCGATGTCAATATTCCTTTGCTTTGACTTGTCACAAATTAGACCGTGTTCAAATGTAATGTTGTGTAACCTACTCTGTATCAAAATGAAATCTTAACCTAATCATTTGTTGAACGTCACTAGAAAAATAAATTTAAAGTGCTTTTTCTGCTGCCTCTCAAATCCTACTTCAACTGTTTTCTTATTTTTTATCAGGGTAATGCTGTGGAAAGTTTGAATCTTGGGGGCACTACGCTCCACCGTTCCCTCCTGCAGGTGTCTGACTATATTACTCCTTTGTGAGATTCATTCATGATAACTTTCCATGATTTGTTAAACAGGAGCAAGTATGTTCTCTGTAATACCTACCAGCAATGTACCAACCATAAAAATTATTTCCACCTTTTTCATCTCCTCTCACGAGCGCCCCAAGTGTTAAAGCCAATGCCAGACTTTCTCATAGTGAGGATTGGGAGGGCAGCGGAATATTTAAATAATGGATCACCAACTAAATGAAGCATGAATATTCAAAGTATATTAGAAATATTATACTTTATGACAGACAGTATCTTGTTAGCCAAAAATACAAAGCTAAATGAAAATCACAAATCCTGAGAATTCAGTGTATTTTCTAACTGTGCACACAAAGAATATGACTATTTCCTTTCGTGAATGGAATTCATTTCATTGAATTCAGTTTATTAAGGTGATTATTATTCAACCAGAATGAAAACAGCCATGTTCTATTTTAAGATTTCAATTCGACGATATGCATTTTTGAGGCAGTTATGCAAAATTAAATTTCACTGGCACCAAGGAGACGACCGAGCAGGACGTCACACTGAAACAATCCAGTTCCTGTATTCCATTAAGTCGTGATGACTAATTTCCTGTTTAATTTTTTTTTTTTCCTGGGCGACAGAACAGATCTGATAAGGTGTCACAGGGTTGGCTAGCTCTTCTGCTCGCTGCACAATGCCCACGATACGAGTGGGTGTCTGAGTTAGTTACTATTCATTTGGGAGAGAGTGAATAATGAGCTGTGCCCTGCGGTGAACATGATGTAAGACGCTGCTAACTATGACAGATCATGCTGCCGCTGGTGACCATGCTTGATCAGTCTGATAGCCTTTAGCTCAATCATCTCGCCATCACCTAATTGTGTGGACCGCGATAAATCTCACATCCTGTCCGTCCGCTTGGTTTCACCTCTAATGCCATCCGCATTTCAATCTGTCAGATGTGAAGAACTGCTATCTGTAACAATGCCGGAGATTGATGCCATCGGTTGTCAACTGTAGACTTGTACAGAGAGAGCGATAATGTCGCATGCAGTCGTGGACTGAATTGGGATTGAAAGGTGTTCCTGAACAGACAAACTCCTGAATATGACAAACAAAAGGTATAGGCGAGGTGTGACTGTTCAATAACATGTAACAGGTGTTACCTGAATGTAACTTCAGTACTATGAATACGAGCAAACGCTTGGTCAAGCATGGGGAACCAGTGATGTAGCAGTGGTAGTTACAGAAGTATCTAGTTGTAAATTAAAAATACTTTCACTTCACTTTCAATTCAGTCCGTAGAATGTGAGTCAGCGAGGCGCTGTTTATAGTATAGTAGTTATAAGACCACTTGAGTGGACTTGAGTAGTGCAGTAAATTTCAGATGCTGAATCTAAGTTACTTTACGGTTGGAGTACTCATTGGAGTACTCCAAAAAGGGAGTGGTTACAGTGTTTTATTATGCCATCCATTACGCCTTCTAAATGTTATCTGGTACTCAAAAAAAAAACAAAAAAAAAAAAACTTTTTAAAAAACAGACATCCGCAGGTATGTAACGTAAACTCTCCAGAGTGGGGCCCATTCTCTCGCGCGAGCAGCTACTGAGGCAACTCTGTAGACTTTGTCACCATTGTCATGATCTGCAAACACTGGTGCGACCAAGATTTTTGCCAACACCGCTTCCATTTTGTCGGTGTAGCGGCAATGGTCAGAGAGAATTCAACTGAGTAATGGTACATATTTTATTCAGGATTTCAAGCAGACGAAAAAAAAAAAGTAATGCAGTTAAAAGCACAGTATTTTTGCTGTTATTTCTTGGCACATTCAAATGTGGAGGGTGATGAGATGTCCCAGGTAAAACTCTGGGGGGCAGACTGCCTTGCACTCACAAAAGCACATGTATAACCTGCTCGCCCACACAGACTAACACACAAAGTGATTCATCAAGGCAGCTCACAGTAAAGCACAGCCTCCCAAAACTTCGCCAGTCGGGATGCATGGCAGCCAACCTGACTCCAACCCTGTCGATTTTTACAAGCTTCGAGTCTGTAGCAAAATGTTGAAGAGGGTCACACAGCAGACAAAGCCTTCATATTTCTGACTTTCATGCATAACATTTGATTTTTATGGCTTAAAGGAAAGGTAAAAGCAGCGTGGCCGGTGACAGACAGGCCTTTGATGCACACACATTCAGCTTTTAGTTGTTTCGTCACTGTATCCAATACTTTTTGAAACCAAGTCCCAGAGTGGACACATTTGAAAAGGACAGATCCCTTTCTCCATATCGACAGCAGATCTGCATCCTTTTGAAAACGACAACGTCTCCCTCGTCTGTCTCCCTGAAAGTCGTGACTTCACAACAATACCGGTGAACTACAGAGCAGTGGCAACAAATGCTCAGCTTATTATAACTACCACTCTTTCACTACAATGAGCAGCAAGTGATTATTGTAAACACAGACGTTCTGCAGCGTACCTCTTAAAGCACACGCCTCACGGAGAAGCCAGCCACAAACACAAGTTTGTCATTTTGTTCGTTCAGTCTTTCAAACAATTGCACAATTAAATATGAATTCATGCAACAGATAGCCGCTCTGTAATGACTAGTAATAACAGCTCTGGCTGTCAGTCCTCACCAATGTGTCCTTCCATGTTTGATTTGTTTTGCTGCCATGCTAATGCTTGTGCACAAGCTTTGCATACGTTTGAACCTACTATTGTACATCATTTGGGTAGCATTTCAGTGGATTTGTATGTATACCCGATCTGATCTCCAAAAAACGATTAAACAGGAATATATGCACGTCCGTGTGGATGTAGCCTGTGTGGACAGTGTTCTTATTCAGTACGTTCCATACGTGACAAAAATATTTTTTTGCTGTTATTTGCATTTGTAAGTAGGTAAGAAGGTAAAAAAGTAAAAAAGAAAAATGACCTTGAACACCTGTTTTAAAAAAAAAAAAGTGCAGTGCTGTGTTGTTCCATGTTACTGTGTGCACCAAACTCACACTGTGGTTTTAATCACGCTGGTTTAAGTACAGGTGTCTCCAGCACTTAACTCTATTGGAAACCTACAGGGGAGGTTCCAAAAATAGAGACATGAACCATTTGCAAGAGCTCTCCCAAGTCGATACGGTTGGGTAGCACTGAACCTTCAATTTCCCGATGTAAAACTGCCGATATAGCGTCCTGTTTGATCTGGGCCTTTCATGCCTTGCAGTGTACAATAAATGTGCTTGGGTTGTGTGCTGGGAATATGTTCTTTGGTGCTCAAGTTAAGGATGAGCAGAAAATAAATATATTTTTCATCAATAAAATGAATGAAAAATGCTTGGGCTCGGTGGAAAAAAATCTTAAAATTTCATATTTATGTGAAATATTAATAGCCTACAAATATCCTGCAGAATGATGAATTAATTGTCAATTTTTTACAGTGCAGGTGGTTACTTTGAATGAAGTTATTAATAACATAACATAACAATAAACATAGGTATTTAACATCCATGCCCTAACCGTTAGGTAAATTAAACATGAACTGTATTCTAGCACCTTTAGAATCAGCACAATCCTACAACAGCGTTCACTTTTTCATGGTGACAAAAAGAGCACCTGGTGGCTGACCGACACTTGGCTGAGGGTTCAACACGATAATACCTTTATTACCACATTTCACTGTGGATTTCTCCTCAAAGAAAAATGTCACACCCATCAACTCCTCCTCCTGGCAGCTCAGTGAACTATTTCCCACTAGTCAAGCCACAGCAGGCGGCCTCGCACGCAGCTGCCAACACCATTTAAATGTCGTCACCTGAGCTTGGCGGCAGAACCGCTGATCCAATGATGCGGGTCAGAAATCTGCACGCACTGGACCACACAAAGCGCAGCTATAAACCTGTGACTCATCAGTCAAATTCCACTCTTCTTAATAAAAAGAACATTATTTTTCCAAACACACAGAGTGTGCAGGTTTACGGAAAACAGGCGTTGGAGGCTGACAAAAATGTATCCACTTACTGTATAGTGGTCATAGTGAAGTTGTGTATCTGGAGGACGGACGTTTTGAAAAGCAGATGAAAATAATATATACAGAAAAGTTGAACTGATTTAAACAGCACACTGGATTGGCCTGCCAGTGACCTCCTGAAGGGCGTCCCATAGCCTCGTGGCCCAAACAAAGACGACCTTTAACAGAGAAGGTCAACTGGATTGACCTTTGGGAGTTGTCTTTGACTCCCCTAAGAGGATCGCAGACAAAAAGATAGACAGTCTGTATTTTATAAAGCATTTAAAAAACCAACCAACCATCATGAAATACGTTGTCAGAGTCAAGTAACAGTTACAGGTTACGAAATGCCACACATCCCTGATCTGCACTTTAAAAGAATGCAGCAGTGCTCTGTTGCTTTGCTTTCAGATTCCTGCATAAAACTATGTTGCGGTAATGATGTAATGAAACCATGGATGAGCCTCTCAAAGTCAGAGGGGGAGAGAAATGTCATCACATTTCCCAGTTGTTTAAATTTGGCAAGCCCACCAGGATCAGGTGAAACATGACTCAGGCTGTCATGCAAATGTGGCCGCTGAGGTCATTGAGGGAAGCAGAGATGAGCGAAAACAAGGATTTTAGAATCGTCAGAAACTGTTATCCAATTTTTTACAGTCTATCAAACAGACTGTGTGCAAAATCAGATGTGGCAGGCTTCAGGGGAAGACCGTGAAGATAGTCAAAGATGTGCATGTGAATGTTCCCAGTGAATAATTTGGGTTTAAAATCAATGTGAAGCAGGAAGACAAGGACCCTGGGAGGCATCGGCAAACACATCTGACAAGGATTTGCTCCATCACAGATCATCCAGTCCTGGGAAACAACTGGAGTTTACTGTATTTAATGTGGCCTGTTAGATGGTTATTAAATCCCACCCACACTTCACATTACATTTTTATTCCTGCCAAGGTTTAAAGTTTGTGCAGCGGCCAGTATGACGTGAAAACACATGAAAAGTCATTGCTTGAGATGAATTTGTGGTATTTCATCAAAAGAGTATCAGTATCTTTTATCCTCACTTCTGAGATGCCATGACAGCAACCGATGCAGAAGAAGTAAATATATGAACAAGGATTCAATAGCTGCACCCAGGTGTGCACTGTAACACAAGCTAACCGTTTTTTTCCTTCAAATCTAAATGCAACGTTAAATATTTTTCATTTGCCGTTTCATTGTTAGAGTGTTGACACTGAACGTGTTGCACCAGGATTATGCGTAATGTTCATAGTTACCATGGACGGGTATGGAAATGCTACTACAGAGTGAAATGATTACCACGTAGCTACAGCCTACTGAAAGAAACACGCCCACAAACGTTGCTCACATTGAAGTTACATGAGTCCACCAGCTGCTTAGGTAAAGTAACAACTACAAGCAACATCTGACTTATGACTGGGATCGCTTCCGACCAACTGGTCCTAAGTCCGATTGGACGTAAGTGGAATGCCATTCAAAATAGCCTACGCGAGGGTTATAGCTACTACTGTAGTGGTAGATGGCCGTGTGAGAGTGACATGCTGGGATACTGTGCTGCCGTAACTGTCGTATGCATTGCTGGGCTGCTACGTGCTGCGGTGCCAGACATTGAATAAAAAAATAAGCATCTGCTGGCCGTGGTTGTGAGTACAGGTGGACGAAAGTCGAGCAGGTCGTATGTTGGATGTTACTTGGACATCAGGCTCCATATTTGCCGACTGGCTTGTTTAGATGCCACAATGTGTCTGACACAATTTTTCAACTCTGGGGCCGAAAGAGTTAAGAAATGTTCAATGATTGACAAGTCTCAGTGAGCTGTTTTCTCATGTTTAATGTGAAACCTCGTCAAAGCGATTGTCTCCAGAAAGGTCAGCGGATGACTCATATTTACCGGATATCCCTTTGTGAAGAACACCCAAATCCGAAAGCCTCCTCCTGCCCCATGAGTCATTATGAATTCCAAACTCATACCTCGGTGCCATTAATAATAAATGAGCAAAGCTAATTTCACGTTGCCAAAGAGGAGGAGTTCAAACGCTGGAGTTTACTTAATTAGAATGTGTAGAATGGGGTTTAGCTGGCGCACAACATGTGCCTTTTCGTTTAACTAAGCTGGTTTTTAAAAGGTTATTTAATGGTTCCCAAGAGAGTTGCACATTCCAAATTGAGCTCAAATGCATAGCTTATAGGGGGTTGGAACTGTTGCGGGTGCGCACTCATAATTCCTTAAAATTTGCATCGCAGAGCTGGACAGAAATCCATTTACAGTTTGTCTTGTGATCGATAATAATCCTCTCAACCATCTCCTCCAAAAGGGTAAATTAAAGAAAATTAGTTTTAGCCTTGAGTTACCCAATGTGTGTGTGGTGCATGTGGAGCTGTCGCGGTGCGCATGCGCGTGTACGCTGGAGAGAGAATGGGGAGAGGAGATGGTGCTATCAGTTTGATGCCCACAGCTGTGAGTTGACCCTGATTAAACGCCTCTCTCAACTCACCAGACCCCAGATAAGAGCGGCGCTGGACGGTG
Source organism: Synchiropus splendidus (assembly GCF_027744825.2). Taxonomy (NCBI): domain Eukaryota; kingdom Metazoa; phylum Chordata; class Actinopteri; order Syngnathiformes; family Callionymidae; genus Synchiropus; species Synchiropus splendidus. The sequence goes on from NC_071338.1 coordinate 10,023,138, forward strand.
TATACGTGTGTGAGCGTGTACATCCTGCAGCAGATAAGGTGTGTCGATACATGAACGCGTACGTGCTGCTCTTTCAGTTTGTGTGTGTTGAGACACCAATTTTATCGTGTAAACATGCTGACCTGGCTCCAAACCAGTCAACACTTTGAAGTTGGCAACGGCCACTGTAATCTCTCTCGCCTTCCTGTCATACAAACTCACGAAGCCAGAGGCAAGGGTTTAGCATGTAGCAAACACTCTCGCCCGTCGCAGGAAATGAAGTGCTTTCAGTGATAAATAAAGATAACTTCATGTAAACGCAACGCAAATTTCACATTTACCCCATATGAATGATTCATAAAGCCATTTTCAAACCATTCTTGTGAGTTGTATTCATGTAAATTATGGAGAAAATGAAATATTTATGCTGTTAAATGTCACAAATGTTGACAATTACCGTGTGCTTTTTATATTACAGTACATTCCTTGCGTTATGTACGAACTCTTTATGTAAAGTTTAGGGCAGCACATTTGTTTATTCCATATTCTAGAACTCTGCAAATTTATGATAATCTTATATTCTCAACAAGGAGAGGTCACCCTCAGTCAGCAGCTGTATGGTGTTGTGCCCGAGAAACAGCCGCTGTTTGCATTAAGGACATTGAAGGAGAAGGTCAGATGGAGCTGCGTGTCTTTGTCCATTAAGAGCATATGTGCCAAACTCCAGGCCCCGGGGCCTAAACTGGGCGTCTAAACCATTTTACAGTACATGGCCTTGGCTCAAAGTTAAAGGCAAATTAATGTAGGTCAGAGGTCACCAACTTTTCTGCAACTGCAAGCTGCTCCAAGGGCACTGTGAGACCTCAAGGCTATCAAAAGTTTGGAACACTTCTGCAATAGTGTAATACACACTAATCCCCAGCTATATCGCAGTTTGCCTTCCACGTGTTCAGTTTTTACTTGGCCTTGTCTCACCTCACCCATTCAGTTAGTACACGTCATGCGTGTAAAGTCACACCACAATACAATATTTGTACTCTTCCGTGTCCAGTATTTACAGAAAGGCTTCTTGTATGACACATGAGAGGCCGCGATCGCATGAAGCTTGGTAGAGGTTGGCTGTTGGAAACAAAAATACAGAACCCGATTAAAACAATAAAACATCTTGTGTTGTGTTGAACATTCTCTTCACAATTAAGTACGACGCAAAATGAAACACAGAGGACGCTTGAGGAAACAGCATCGGCGGCAAAAAAGCTGTAAAGCCACCATCGACTGGTCAGTATGTCAGCGTGTTCATCGGTCGAGTTGTTGGCATAATTATGATCATTGCTGTTTCAAATATAATGTGATATAAATATGTATTATTTATGTACAGTACGTGTGAGTAATTCATGGTTAACTTACGTATCACATATATTAATAAAGTAAAAGGCAGTTGTTTACGGTGCAGGTAGAGTTTGTAAAGGGAACAATGCTCATAAAATAATACTATAAATATGGTACTGCTACATTGCGGTTTCTTATCCATTGTGGTTGGATTCTGGAACATAACTGCGTTGAACAAAGGCTCATTGTATATTATTGTAGTACACTAATCACATTATTGATTCTTCACAACTCTACCAATTATGTAACAAGAAAGGAAACCAAGAACAATAGTATTGTCTGAAAATACCTTCTTTTTCATCTGCGTATTCTCTTACTCTCTGCACACGGGCACACGGTTATAAAAGAAAGTGACCAGTGAAGTGTTTCAGCTAAGCCTAGAAACTGACATTATTGCCCAACAAATACATATAAAATTCCCCAAAAATGAAAAAAAAAGGTTGATTGGAATGTGATGTAAACCGGATTGGTGCTTTGATATTATGGCATGAAGTCTTTGGTGCACTAGGACAAATAAAGAGAAGGTTATGCTATATTTAGCCTCTAAGATTAAAAAAGTCAGACTCATTTTTCTGGTTAAAGGAGTGCCTGTTGTGGACAGTTTGGCAAACGTGACCTTTATTCAGCCCGCGACTTTGACTGTGTTTAAGAGTCAAGATTCGTAATTGCAGGTACGCACTATAATGTGTGAGTTGAAAATACAGAGGGAACATTATTGCAGGAATGAGCTGTCATGACATGACACCGCCTCAGTTCCTGTAAATAGGGCTTAACGTATGTGCTTTAAAGAGCAGTTGCATTCATCCATTGCCATAGTGGAGATTGTTCTTATGCTCTGTGTTATGTATGGTTTGTAAAACAAAATAATTAGCTTCAAACTGCTCAAATAAATGTCGTTTCATTCGTCCTTTGAAACAACCAGTGCCAAACAGTATGAAAATAAATGACTAGATGAATAGAAAGACTTATTTTTTTGCCATGTCTTCTACTCACTACCTTGGTTTTTCATGGTGCTCTGTTTAAGCATCGCACAATCCCTGCATGTGTCATGGGCTTGAATGAATTTACACATTGAAGGTCTGCTACCTATCTATATTGCAGCACATATATATATAATTTTTAGGCTGAAATAAATGCTTTTGAACGATGGTTCATTCATTCAGATGACACCTATTTCCTTTAAGTGTAGTTTGAAAAACTTGAGTATCTTCTGCTTTGGGCTTCTTTACTAGGCGATGTTTATCAGTGCACCCACATCCGAGTGTGACATTGAAACATGCCTTATAAACACAGAACTTTAGGGGTGCTGTTATTTGCTGCACACTGCACAGAGCTTGGAAAACATTGAGGAGGCGCAATATACTCTGAAGTGCCCAATATCAGAGGAATTATCTGTCCACCAAGATAATTTACGTGACAAGTAACATAAAAACAGTCTTTGGTTCAGCTAAATGGCTTCAAAATTAGTTCATAAATATTACAATCTAAATAAAGGGTCTAGAATTAATAAAATATAAAATTGATGTTGAAGGGAAAAGCGTCTTTTTTTAACAGTGTATTCTCCAAAGTAATGATAGCCGACTATATAACTTGAGATTATACAATGAACTTGTCTGGACTCTAAACATGAGATAAAACCTTGATCTATTTCCAACTTTTAAATCTCGCTAATACAGGAGAAATATGCGCAGGGACGAGGACACAATGGAATGAAATGACCTCCACCACAACTCTCCTAGCAACATTAACATGATTGCTGAAGGTGTCTCATCGCGTGAAAGCATTGTTATAAATTAAAGACTGAATCTTGAGAAGTCGCGTGTCACGAATGTGTTGCTTCACCATCACACACATTAGCAACATACAAACTAATTCTTCCTTATCTGGGTCCAGCAGAGCCGCGGTTTAAGAGTCACTGATCAGATAGAAAGCTACTTAGAGTATTAAAGTGGGGCAGGGGGCTCTGGCAACTTTTACCACACTAGATTAAAATTCAGTTCACTTCATGTCACGCTGGGATTTGGGCGCACTAATAAACGGCTCCTTGTAAAGAAGCCCACCGCAGATGAAGAATAACCAAAACAAGTTTTTCGACCTAGATTTTGAAGGCACGGATCTATTCTCAGTGTTCACTGTGAAGCTATATGTTGCTTGAATAGCAATGTTCAATAAATGTATTCGCTTATATTCCATCATACTTTGTTTGGAGGTTAAAACATTTTATTATTATTTTTTTTAAAATACAGTAAGAACATCTCAGGCATCGGTTGAACCGAAGGCATTTTTCAAACAAAGCATATTCTGAAGGCAGCGCTACTCTGAATGCCGGTGTTTTTTTTTTGGTTTTTTTTCCCAGTGACTGTCTTGCCAGATATGCGGATTCCAGTGTTTTGGCCAGCAGGGAGATAATCTCATTAGCAACAATTAACTGGGATATATAGTGGAATATAAACCCCTTGTTCTCATGCGGTTGTGAACAGCACCTGGCACCAAAATGAATCAACTCATCAAGCTGTCACTGAAGACTGATGCTGAAAACCGGGGATTTCACTGTTCAACAAGTCCTTCTGAGAAATGTGCTTCAAGCCAAATGGCTGTCATTATTGCGAGGGGCGATTTAAGAGGGACACAATTTCTTTAACAAACAGACATGCTGCTGCGGGACGGTGCGAGGAAATACTTATAAAACACAATGGCGTGATGCAAAATTCAAGATAATTGTAAAATGATTTCAGCAACACATTGGTAATATTGAACAAACAGAGTGGATGAAAGAGGAACTGGATTGTTGCAACGTGCTTGCTGGTCTAGTTTGAACTGAGGCTTCTGTCTTTCACAATATCTTTTTTTAACAAATGAACCGTGGGTTACAGTGGTGCTTCATTAGGGAGTGTAAAACTGGTCTTTCCCCAGTTATACGTGACTGAAGGCTCCAAAATATTCAGCGCTGACGTTAAATGGGCATAAAAGAGCTCATTCTATTGAAAGCCAAGTGAGGAATTGTTCCATATCCATCATGTCAAACATGCACTAGTGAGCTGTATAATCTCTGGCATGTATACTAGTCCAACATAGACAAAGGTCACAAGCAGTGTGTGGAAACAGAAACTAGGGTAGGTGAACTAATAGTTTAGCTACAATGTGCTGAAAATAGATGGTAGTTTAACTGCATTCATATTGTCTCATAGTGTGTGCTGCCTCTAGTGATTCAAATACATCTGGGTCAGTTTTGCTGTTAAACAAAACTACACAAACTAGACAGACTACACTTGTATTAATTTATTTATTTTTTTTAATAATGGAATTTAAAATAAATAAAACTGCTGTCATGTGACAATAAGAGGTCGCCGGCTAACATTGTGAAATTTGTTCCATTCATTACATTCATTGACGTTTCCAAAAAGTACATTCAAGTAACTGAGTACAATGTTAGCACTATGAGTAGTTACCATATCTATTTTTTTGTTTTGTTTTGTTGTGTTTGTTTAACTGTAAACTTCTTCTTTTACTGCTAATAACACATACTTCAGTTATGCTAGCCATATAAGTACTACCTATTTTACTACTGAAGGATACAAATCACACAAGTTAACAAGTTCAAATCTTTTATATCCTTACTGGCAAACTAGTTGGGTCAACATGTCTATTAGTGAATGAGAAATCTACTAGAGGCGTTTTCTCGTTCTCCTGTGAGAAGCAAAGTGTCCACATGTTGACAGTGATGAGAGGTTTGGTCGTATTAGTTAAAGTGAACGGGCCAAACTGTCAGATGGTTAACCAGTGGAAGCTTCCTTCACCGTCCTACAGAACTAAGACACATGTTGCTTGGCGAATACTCACCATCACTTACTGGTGTCAGCCAAAAGGGCAACAGTGAACATACAGTATGGCAATTAAACTATGCAGGAGGCAGGAAAGGGGCGTCAGTTAATCCTCCAGCAAGGAACTTTAAAGTGAACAAGTAATATACAGGACAACTGGATGCATCTCTCAAGTGTACAGTTTTAACATGGAGGGATCAAGGGCATGGAATAAATTCTTATACAGCTGCTCATATGCTCCTGAGTGAGTTGTCTACGACCGTTACTAGACGGTGGATGGCTTATCATCACGTCATATTCTCCGTGAGGCATAGCAGTGTGAATTTTTATTTATTTATTTATTTTTTTTCGACAAACCAAGAAAGCCAATGTCTGGGTCTCTGAGCTGCTCATTCTTAGTATTTATCGACCAGACTTGGAGGTGAAGAGGTACAGAGGAATGTGTGTTGCTCTGTGAGCTGAAGGTTGCATCTCTGCTTTATCCAGAATAGGTTTGACTCCAAGAGACGGCACGTGAAATCCAGACCAACTCGTCTGGAAAAAGGTTGGACCGAAAACAAAGAACAGAGAAAGTGTGACGTAGTGTAGTCTTAAAAAAGTGCCACAATGTCAATGTAAATTGTGGTTGATGTTGTTGGTGTGAATGTTGGACACTGCTGCAAATTAATGCTCGCACTTACAGCAAACATTGGACTGTCTGAACGACAGAAGAAAAACAATGAAATGCTTGGTATTCCTCATACCTGTGTCATCTTAGAAATAGATTTATTCATCATAAAAGTGTTCGATAGTGCTGAGGATTACAGATTTCTAATGGAAAGCACATGCTTTGGGGATCAAACAGGCGATAGGATCAGCGAGTCCACGAACCTCTGAACATTTCAAAGACGACAGCCAAATGCTTCAGTCAGGTGAAAGAAAATGAAGTTTTGTATTCATGTGAATAAAGAATTGACATGTGGCCCCACTGGTTATTGAATAGGCAAGAATGATTTCTCTGTTTGAAAAATAAATGTTTTCAAAATGCATATTGTGAAGAAATGAACTCATGTTTGCTATTTGTGTATCATGTCTTGAACAGAAATAAAAATGTGTTTCATATCACTGAATCACACCACTCATTACAATTACACATTTTCTCTCAACAAAATTCCATGTGATTTCTAATTGAATATGCTACATACTGTATATTTTGTCTTTTATACATTTATTTAGTTTAGTAAAGTGCGGTGCATTTGTCTTCCAATGAAACGCTTTTTAGAACTGGTTCCTGTCCCTCTGATTATTAAAAATAAAAACATATCTCCTTAAATACTATGCTTTATTTTACCTTACTAACAGGTACATGCTGGATACACATTTTCAGGGGTTGCTGCCCAATGAGTCTCAGGTCATTTTCTAAAATGTTGGAAAACGCAGCTCATTAATCTGGGATTACATTTGGATTTCATGGATCACAGATGGAGGAGCCCAGTCTGATAACAGTGCCAGTGGGTGATACTTTGCTATGTCAACAGGGTAATGACTCAACAAAAGCCCATCAACCAACGTTCCGGTAATGTCTGCATTGTAGATTCATTCCAGGGAGGATGCAGTGCAGCTTCTGATATATTACGTCAATCTGAGTTTTGGACTTGGTGGTAAAGACACAGTGAATTCAGCAACTCACAGACTATAGCTATGATATCTACTTCAACCTTTATATTCTGAAGTAGATTTGATCGATCTTCAGCTGACAAGTACTGTAGAGGTTGTCTTTTTAGCTTTCAACTTTCATGGTGATCTATGAATATGCTCAGCCAGAACCCAGGTGGAGATAACAGTTCACCTGCCAAAGCCATGCTTGCTTTGTATTCCACACTTGTCAGCAGGGCTGCGTCAGGTGACGGTAATAAAATTTGAGCAAAGCACTGCAGTCACACGAAGCTTCATAGAAATGTGTGAAGTCACACCCGAGGGGAAAACCACTGCACCTTATCTCGCGATTTAAGATAAGTCAACCTTTTTTTTTTTAAGGTTCTGTGTTTGTTATTATTAATATTTATATTATTATTATTACTACTATTAGTAGTCTTATTACATTCAAATCATGGTTTATTATGAAAAATCAATACAATAAAATTATATTGGGTTTCCTCATTTTAAAAGTTTATTGCTCATGAAATAAAAATAATAATATAGTGATCCATTTGATGTGTTGGCTGTACATGTGATTCGAATAAATTATATTGTCTGTGGAAGAAATGGAAAACAAAAGTACATCGAGTTTTACACCACATTGATTTTTAGTGGTCGAACAAAAAGTAGCAGGAGTTTCAGGGGTCAAGACTGTTAAACTGCCCATCATTATTCTTTGATGTATCTTCTTGTGGCTGGCCCTCATGATGTTCTTTAAATCACTTGAAAGAATAATACGTTTTGTAAGGATCATTTCTTTGTTAAAATAAGATAAAGTTGCAGTTTAAAAAATGGAAAGAGAACTAGTTGAATAGGTTTCTTTTTCGAGTGAAGACTTATTCTTTTCCTATTGAAAGGAGGAATTGCGCTATGTAATTGAGGGAATGCATCCTTGCACAAAGGAAAGGTTGACAAACGTGTGCATAATGCATCAATTACTATCTGTCGTGTTAGATACTGTGCATTATCATTTTGGTGCTGTTTCTCTTAACATGTTCACATATCCAGATATGACGGGTCCTTGCTGAGGGTCTCCTCACTCTGGAGGCTTTTCTAGTCATAAGCTTTATTCAGAAAAAATATATACTTGACTGATGACACGTGTGACATTCGCGTGATCTGTGGTGTGTCTTCATGCAAGTCACCTCATTAGATAACATCATTTCATTAAGACATTTTCTTCACGCAGTTCAGATGAGATTGTTTTAAAGCAGAGATGAAAAACTAGGTTCGCAGTTTGACAATACGCATCAACCAGTTTGCCATTGTTCCATTTGACTCGTCCTTATTAGGTTCCATAATGGTCGACCGAATTTTGGACATATGACTGGTCAGAAAAAAAGGTCTGTACCACCTCAATATACCCCCCACAGAGGTCACTAGTCACTTCATGTAACCTATGTGAACAAAGACTCATTCTGATCCTAATTGGACTCATCTGACTCAGAGGCCATCACACTTTGAAACTGCTCCATTTCTGCAAACCGACTTCCATTGTTAGCACTCGCAAACATTCAGTCAGTTGAAGTTAAATTAAAGTGCTGCCATTTTTTGTGCTGGACCACATTGGGCTCAAACCCACGGGACAAAATCTGTCCACATAAGCTATGAGTTCATGTGGGTGACATCAAATTCAATAACCTAAAGCGCACACACAAAAAAAAAAAGAGATCACAACAAAGCAAGTTTGCCCTTCGGAAGTTGGACTCAGCATGAAGAATGCCAATCGACACACATGCATATTATTGGACCCACAACATGGTCTGTTTGAAATTTGGCTCCTCAAACAAACAAGTTTGCCAGAACATACATGACGTGTAATAATGCGACCCAAACAGGTGACATTGTTGAATAATGGAATAGGAGATGAGTTTCTGTACCGTAGCAGGAAACCAATGACATACTCTCTCTCGCTCCGTGACTGGAATAATTTTGTTTAGCTGCTGGTAACTGAGTGTCTTAAGACCTTGATGATCTGACAGTTGCCTGAGAACGCCTAGTTAAAGTAAATATACATTCTACAACAGTAATCTGAAGATGAGCAAGTGAATGAATATATTGCATTTTCATATAGTACAGAGAACTGGTTGTTTGGCAGATGACCTTTCCATCTGTGAATATCTACACTCATTACTAGTGATAATTACACTCATTTTGGTTCCAGTTTGACACAAACACATTTCCTCCATTGGAAAGTATAGCAACATCACGACACAGACAACATCACTCTTAAAGGCTTAGAGACCTTCCGTAAATGGAAACCCTGATGGTGCCCCAGACATTCAGCGTGACTAACAAGCTTTGACACCGTATCTGGTGCACGGGTCCCAGTTGGACAAGCAACATGTCTGACCCCACCCCTCCCTCCCCCCACACAGGCAGGGAAAACACTGTTGCATGCAACTTATGATCACCTTGTCATTTCCTAGCTTCATCGCCTTCGGCACGTCCCTTTGCCACCAATGTCCTCTCACCTTTGACTTCCCCTCCCCGCTCTCTATCTGCTTTGCATAGAAGAGGCGACAGCTTGCCGTAATTCAAAGTAATCGGATGACTCTCCCTCTCTTTATAATCCGAGACGCAGGCTACTGTGTGGTAACCTGCTTTCAGTGCCAGGACCACTGCACGACTCAGACAGACGAGGCTCATAAGCCTCTTCTGTCTACTTGTTGAAAACACATGACCCTCTCGGGTATTTCCGCTCAGATGGAGGTGAGCAATTACAGCTGGAAAATTGGAGCTCAATTACAAAAATGTCAGCGTGGTTATCAAGCCATTAGAGCCAAGCCGGTGGAATTAAACACCAAGCTTAGTGGCTGGATGAAGATAGAAAGCACGGAAACCAAGATGACTTCAACCACTCGAATAAAATCGCGAGAAAGGGAAGCAGCGTGTCTGCACGTGCTGCGTACGTCTGTCAAAGCCGTGGACGTTTTCAGCACCACGGAGAGTGACTTCACGTACGCGTCTTGAAAAAGCTGAACTTGCTGCCTTGAAAGTCAATTCCATGAAGCATGAATTGACTCTTTGCAGCAGCCATAAAGGCTGTTCTCCTAACTCAGCAGTCAGTTTATCTAGGACGCCCAGAACTGGATCAGTACTGAAGATCAATGCCAGGGGTAAGATGTATGTTGACCACTAAACTCGTGCTTACTTTGCAGCGCAGTTTTTTTTTTACGGTGCCGAGAAACTTAATGGGCACTTACCACGTTGTCCACGTTAGAGCCATGTTCTCGAGGTGACAATCGACTTTTCTACACTCTGTTGCGGTTTCTGGGCCACGGTTCGAGGCAGCCAAAATCCACGAAATAACATCCATACAAGTCTCCCACCCGCTGCCTGAAGATGACGCTTCTCTTCCGGACCTTTGAGAAACAGAAAACTGAACTGAAGCGGGGAAACGATCCCGTTGTTTCCTTTGAGTCAAGTCCTCGTTTAGTTCGAGTTTTGAGGTAACTAGGAGCCGAGTCTGAGAGTAACAGAACACCTCCTCTAGTATTCCCCCTCCTGCTTCATCGAGCGGAGAGAGACGGGGAGGTGATGGGGGAGGGAGGGAGGGACGGAGCAGCTGACACACACAACTCTCTCTCACACACACGCGCGCGCAGGCAGAGGGAGAGCGAAAAAAGAGAGAGAGAGAGGGGGCGAGAGAGGCGATGCGGACTAGGACGGAAAGCTGTGCCCAGGTTTACCGCAGGAGCAGCGAGGAGACGGAGAGCGGCGCACCGCGCTAATCTAATTACGTCCCCGGCAAAGAGCGCACGGATTACCGGCTGGTGCTTCTGCCGCGCGCCGCTATCCCTGGCGCTCTGCTCTTCAACGCGGGATGAGGGGAACCCAGAGGCGAGCTCATCCAAATTTAACTCGTACTTACCCGCCCCAGATCATGAAGATAGGAGGGGGAAAAAACTACTACGGCATGAAGTGATGTGCCAACCTCTGACGGCTGCTGCCAAAACATTTGAAAAGAAAAGCAAAGAGACAAAACTAGCGCATCAGTGAAATGGCTCGCTTACAGAGGACGTTTCACAGTCATTAAAAATGAAAACAAACGGTTCAGTGTTCTGTCAAATAATTAAATATTGAGCGTTAAAAGTCAATTTGGCAAAACAACTGACAAACACCAACAGTTGTAAAGTTAAAGCCTGTCTTATCCATTGAGTCTTGGAATTGTTCGTGCTGAAGTGGCGGCATCAACCATTAGGGCTACAGCTTGCTGAGTCTGTAACAAGAAGGAAAACGGCTGAAACTGTCAGGATTCCTCTCTTCAGCGCACCATTGTGATATAGAGGGTTTTCACGGCGCGTCATCAAACCCGGAAGCCGCCATGTTGGAGATACTCACGGCTCAGCACAGAGCGCCACTGAAGGCGATTCTGCAGCGTGTCCTTGAAAAATGGCAAATTACGGTCATGTTTTGGGTTGTATGAATCGCTCCTATTGTGAAAAACATTTGGAGTTTTATCCACTTCCAAAAGTTATGACAAATCAAGGAGAACAATGCCAGAAGTTGTCGGAAGAAAAGAGGCGCTTGTGGTTAGCGAAGCTGAACCGGGACCTTTGTGGCAAAACTGTGGATAACATCCGAATATTTTGCTCATTAAAAAAAGAAAACGCATAGCCTAAATGACGGTTAATTTGCATTGCATTGCCGTGGAAGAGAATACACAGAACCTTTATCAGAACATGTTTATTGATGCCAACCCACACAGTCAAATGTTGTCGATTACTCGGTATGACAGTTCCCTGATCCATCCACACAACATCTGTTGAGGCGCCTCCGAACTCCGGTGACATTTCAGGTCCTCGGCAGTATATGGAATAGGCGAAAAAACAGATAAGTGATGATATAAGGATGGGTCTGCGACGGCAGACTGTCCGGATCGTCATTCACCCAAGACGGCGGAGCCAACTCGTATGGGTCTGCACCACTAATAAAGCTCAACTTTTCCAAGTGCCGTGCATTTTCGTGGTCAAGTCCCTCTCTGTATGTCCTGTTACTCCCAACTCGTTTCGACGAGCCTTTCTGGGGTTTTTTGGCGTTCTTCCATCACACTCCATTCACAGACTATGGGGGTGTTTTTATCTCCAACATGCTGTGAAAGCCCTTATAGAGCAAGACAGAGTGCTGAGTAAGATGCTTCAGCTTCTAGGCATCTCATTTTGGGTGTCTCTTTTACAGAGGGGTAAAAGAGGGTTTGCCAAAATTGCATTTATCATAACTGTGATTTAACCAATGACGTTACTCGTTACTTCATATTCACAACTCTTAAAAAGCAGTGTCCATAATCTGCATGAAAGGCTTCTGTGGTGGTGCGGATATATTGTCATTATGTTTCCATTTTAGCTGTAAAAGACCAGAGAAATATTGTAGTGGCGGCAAGCTATGTGGAGGCTCGAAACCATGTCCAAAGCAAGCATTCCAATCTGGCATAACATCTTCAGAAAGCGCACGCGTGGATTGACCAAGCTGGTGGGAAAAGAGCCCGAAGCAGACGCCACTAAGGTTCGCTGGTCTGACGCCACAGGAGAAGCTACTGCAGCCAAACAGCAGAAGCTTGACTTGGGAGCGCCTGTTGCACAGCCTTGATCTCAGAAGCAGTTGAACACACTAAACGCGAGGTGTGTTGTGGAAGACGTGCTGCCTATCGCAGCTGTGGACTTGTCACTGCAGTTCATGTTTCCAGTTGCTATAGTTGTGTTGCTGTTGAGATGATCATCAGTATCGGTTTGGCACCATTGTTTGTTCCTGCTACTACTGAGGGTTATTTAGCACTGCTAAAAGTATAGTCAATGATCACAATAAATATGCCCATCAAATGCGTCAATATTGTCATTCGTTCACCTGCCATTGCACCTTAAGGTCACTAAGTGGCGACTTTGTAATCTTATTACACTTGAAGTGGGTTAGAGCTTATAGATCAATAGATGACCTATATTACCAGACTATCTAGTTCAGCAGGCCACACAAATAATGATAATTCTGTCCCAGTGTTGCTGGTTCCTGACCCAGCCTGGTGACTGTGCCAAGATGGTTATGTTTGGGCTCCGCTATAATATACCGTTTTTAAAAAGTTACTTTTGCTAGTAACTAGTTACTTTGAAAGTAATGAGTAACTTGAAGTAACACAGTTACTTTTGATCGAGGTAACTAGTAACTAACAAAGTTACTAATTTAAAGTAACCTGCCCAACACTGGGTTGATACAGGTTATAGGGAAGTGGGGAAGAGATGGAGAGATTCCAGCTATACTCCAGCCTGGAAATGTCACACGCTCATTGATAGAGTTAAGTAGCTTGTGAAAAGGATGAAATTGCTGACGTATATGGTTTAACCCTTCGAGCGGTTGTTTTTTTTTCATGATGCACCATCCATGGTGTCAGGAAATGCCATGTAAGGCTCAACATGTGCTTCAAATGAAAGCCTGATGTGTCAACATGCGATGCTTCAGAAGCCACATAGCTTGCAAAAGTCCACTTTCCCAAGGTCAATATATTACGCCATGGGAGTCGGGATGAATTTTCACCCTCTGATGACGATCCTATAAAGGGACAGAATGTGAGGCTGATGGTGATGACCAGCCATCATCTTGCCTCCCTCTTGAGAGATTAGTAACAGTGTCTCCAATGGATCAGACTAAAATCAGTAAAGGTTATGCCATTCACTATTTTTGTGAGGACCTTTGTTGGCATAACGCTTTCCCCACTCCTTCACCCATAACCAAACTTGCACCTAATCCCTACTTTTACTGATGTTTTGACCGTCTGAACCTTGCAAACTGTCGTCACAAAAAGGTGGTTCAAGATGTGGCATGTATGTATATACGTGCACAGCCCAACCACTTTCCAAGCAAGGTGAGTGTTTGCAGACTAACTTTATAAACGCTGTCGGTGAAGACCAACAAGCTGGGTTATAGGTTTTGAGTATACAATATGCAATAGGACACCTTTAAGGGAGTCCATGGGAAACCTTATACTTGCTGCTGTTTCTCTCTTACTACATGTTGGAACATGGATCTTTGAAGTCAATATGTTCACAGGAATGATGATATATGTATAGCCAGAGAACACAAGGAAAGAATGGCTGATGATTCTTCTCCTTTTGTTGACAAAGAGTTAAGATCAGCACCCAAAAATAGTTTGCCCTACTTTGTCACAAGTTGTCCTTGTGTTCCCACAAAAGTAATTATAGACCTCATGAGGAAGTAGGACAGTGAGCTCTTCATGTTCAATTGCTGAAGTAATGATTTAAGAAGTGAAATGTGTTTTGAAAATATGAATTCTAAACAGTCATTCTTGTGAAAAGCTTGTGTTCTACATTCTGTATTTTTGAAACTTGGGGAGGAGTTGGGGTTTATTCAGTCGGGTTCGGTGCTAAGACACTTGTCTTAAACATACTCTGATATCAACCCTGCTCACTGATATTGTCGCTCAGTCATTATTCTTGAAATAAACAGAAAAGGGAGTTTGGGCTGATTCACTTCTTCAGATCGTGTTCAGAGCGGAATCATCAACTACTTCTTCAAAGGTATCCAATGCTGACTCCCTAAACACATTTCTCATTGAGTCCATTGTGTAATCATAGCATTGTTTATGTTGTAGTGGGATTAAAAACGCTCTCAGTAGTAAAGGGGGTTTGCTGGCGAGGGGCCAAGCCAATTACAGCCCCTCTACCACTGTGATCGTACCTGTGTGTCCATCTGCCCCACTCTGCTTGTGGGATTACACAAAATCCTATTGAGCTCTGGGAATGGCCATGAGATCTGTGGGGCTGACCTAATCACAGAGAGGCGAAACAATACAAGAGTTGTTTTCCCTTCTTCCGTTGCCAGAAACACTCAAGATGGATAAAAGGGAATTATCTTTCAGTGATCACTATTCCAGCGGAGCCTGCGCAATTATGTGAGAAGATCTGATGATGCTGGGAATAAAGGAGTATTGTGAAACAGAGACAGAACTCCTCTCAACAAGATCCACATTGTCTCACTTGGGAACATGGAGAACATAAAGTTTGTTCCTCACTTGACTTTTCGCAAAATTGGATTTTTGCTGGATCATTTTCAGATTTTCAACCATAAATCTACGTCGACATACTGTGGAGCAGCATTTTGAGGATTTTACAAACTGTTGGTTTTAGGCGACCAACCGTCAATTTTGACGGCTGAACTTTCCCCCTGCAACTTCAGCTACAGTGACTGGTTAATTAGGATACAGTTACCATCATTGCTCAAGCACTCTGTCTGACTTGTTACATCGCTCTCCAAGTCTGAAGAAAGTTTTAAAGCACGCGCGGTATCATTTTTAATGAGGACCATTATCATCAAAATATGCGGCGCTGTTGCTGTAAGACTCCAGTTTGATGTGCTGCTGACAGTCCAAGTCCACGTCTGGGTGGAGAAAAAAAAACAAGGCATGAATACCAGTTAGGAGCAGATCCCAGTGTGGTGCTACACAACTGTACCACAGAGAGAGCAGTCGTGACTGTAAAATAATTTCAACGTCCATGAGCCTTGGATCCTGACCATGATGGGGTGTAAAAGCCGCTGCAGTGTTGCCAGGAGGGAAATGTAGGATTATGGTTCCAGACTCTGAATCATATTTTGAGGAAAATGATCTCAAACTGGAGCAAAACGTCTGCGGATATGGACCAGAAAAGCGATCCCTGTAATATTTGCTAACTGTGCACTGACAAGTCATTTATGGCACCAGTGCACGTGAGTGTCTGGGAGACGGTGCAGCTACCAGCAGCGGTGCTATATGAATGTGTCATGGAGTGAAGACAGCGGATCATCCAGCCAGTCGTGCTCACTGTTTTGAAACAAACACATCGACATCGCTCCTATCTATTGCTCAACAAAGCACAACTGATGGCCATGACATCTCACCGAGGATTAGTTCCTCTGTGGTAACAATTAAACATATTAGACATTGATCTTCATTACCGCTTTTGTCTTCATTATTTCACTTAACTGACATTCCAGTTAGCATGATGAAAAATAGATAGTTTTCTCATTACCTCACCACGTCACTCCCATGGTGAAATACACTGATGTTGGTGTGTGCTTCACTTGAGAGCGTAATGGGTCAACATAAGGCTGCCTTTGGCGTCAGCATAGGAAACCTAAATCCACTTCCAACTGTCAGTATATTACGCCACAAACTCTGCCGACCATATCCTGTAGTGGAGATGTCCTCTCTGAATGAGAAGTCAAATACGTCCTTGAGACGGAGAGAGCCCAACCACCGTCACTGCAGAATTTAAGCAGCCCTTTAAGAGCAGAATCGCACCGGGTTAAAGCTACTGGTGTAGAGGGCTGCAAACTCGGAGTCGGCAAGTTAATTCATATATAAATTCTATCATTCAGCTCTCATTGTGGTGAGTACGTAGCCACCACTTCCACAACTAGTTCACGTATGTTGGCAGTTGTTTGTTTATTGCTGCAGGTGCGATGCCATACTCTGTTGTGCAAATTTATGCTTTGGAGCTTCATTATCGCGCACACATATTGCTTCTTGATGTATGGATGAACTATCCCCGAGTCGTCTTCCAGGGCAACAGAAATATATCAGTTATGACTGATCACACTGATCAGAGAGTGATCATAACATCAAGATGAGGCTGTGAGACGTGACTCTCACAGGTACACATCTGACTGGTCCTGATCCCTGGCCATGGCTACGTCCTCTGTAGGCTACCAGAGGTGATCTGTTGTTTTTACTTGAGCACAGTTAAGAGTTTTACTTTCAATGTGCTCACTTTGTGCACCGGTTGATGGAGCCATTTCATATAGTTTATTATCTGAAAGAACAAGCAACAAACTCAGCTCAGTTCAATATTCAGTATTGCTGTTGCTCAGAAATGTGTTCTTACTGTTTTATTACGTGTGAACTTTAGACAAACCTCTGATTTGATTTATTTTACAGCCATATGGGGATGATGAAAGAAGAAAGAAGGATATTCTCTCTAGAGCTGAAAACTAGAGGTAAATGTTAATGTATGGAGCTGCACCTGTTCAAGCTTGTAATAAAATTAAATAAAAAATACATACAGTGACTCAAGGAAACCGTTGTCTCTAATGTCATTTTATTTGGGGTGGGATTCGATAAAAAAAATCGAATTAATTACATAATTTGTGATGAATTAATCTCAATTAATGGCAGTTTAATGGTATAATAATATTTGCCACCAGATGCCACATTTTTCAATTTGAATGAATTTGATATATTACTGAATCAAATCATGAACCCATACATACATTTAAACAAAAAAATATTGTTTATTTTGCATTAGTTTGACAATAGCACAAAAAATCACCTTATATATCACCTGATTTAAACTAAAGCTCTTTTAATGTCTTGAAAATATTTGTATAAGAATTTAAATTTTATAAGAATTTCAAGTACATTCGGAGTAGTGGAAACCCAGGCCATTGTGTAGTGAAAAACATCCCTGAACAAAAGCAAGCAGACCGTTTTTGTTTGCTTTTGTTCAGGGATTCCTCCATGTTTGTTGCTGTTGCTATCATCCTAGCTGCCATGTGTCTTGTGAATCAGTGTGATCAGTGGACCAGGAACTGCTGCACTTATAAAGCTTCCCTGTTGTCTGGAGAGCAACTGTTTTATTAAATTAAATTAAATTAAATTAATTAAATTAAATTAAATTAAATTAAATTAAATTAAATTAAATTAAATTAAATTAAATTAAATTAAATTAAATTAAATTAAATTCCCACCACTACTTCTTACCTACCCCAATAGTCACATGTAGTATTATAGCTACTGAGCAACAGCACAAGTGAGGTAATGCTGAGATGAATACGATGGTCACCTCCCTGGAACCTCATCCTAAGCGCAGCCTTTTCTTTAGAAGACATGCTGTGTTTCAACTGAAGCGCCTATTGCACCGCCCTTCAGGCTGACTGCTGCGGCAACATTGAATGCAAAGGTCCACCAGCTGAATGTCAATATTTCATGCCTCAGGAGCGAGTACCAGGCGGGATAGTCGGGGAGGACAAAAGCAGGGTGGCACATGAATGGTGGTGCGCTGTGGTACCACTGCAGAATATCTAGGTAGATAAAAATGCTGGATCACTCCCAAGACCTGATGACAGTTGCAGTTTTTTTTTTTTCTTATTCTGTTTGATTTCATTAATCGCTAACTCCAATGAACAAAGATGATGGCTGTGAACACAGAGAATGGGGGGAAAAAAATGAGAGCGACTTGAAAGAAACTGCGTTCTGCCCTCTATCAACATGCAGTATCTCTTGCTGGAGCTCATCCTAGTTCATTTGGTGAAGCAGATGTTAATAGCTTTACAGGGCAAAGCAGTAAGTGTTTAATTAGGTCTAGGGGAAATGATTTATTCAACACATCTGGGCCCGTAAAAAAGCACTCGGTGGACTGAGTTCCTCTCCTGAGCCAAGATATCGTATCCAGCCTGAATGTTTAGTCGGCGAGGCCTTGGTTTCAGTTTTGATGAGCAGAATGGCGAGGAACCGAGTCACAACTGCACCTATGCAGAGGAGAGGCCCAGTGCAGGGGGGCGTCACAGATGAGCAGGCAGTGAAATACAGTTTCAGTGCAGTGGATGGCTGGGATTTGAACTTGTCCCATGATGGCTGAAACCAAGACCAATCATGCGTCCAGCAATTTGTTCCTTGAAGACGTGCAGTCTACTTGGACTGTTGACCATTCAATCACAGGCAACAATGAAGACTGAAGCTATACGATGTGGCCTCAATGAATTACAAACACCATAAAAAAACAGCTTCATATCTTGACTTGTAATTTCACAGAGGTCGACAAGAGCCGCCAGCACTTCTGTTTGGTGCTGCTTTCTGTCTTGAATTGTGGATGGAATGTTTAATTTAAAAAGGAACAGAAAATCTTGGCACATGAACAACTATAATCATAACTACCTGTGGAAGAAAAGCAATGGCCTTTATCTATGGAAGCAACATTTTTTTCTATTGTTTGCATTCTGCCACAGCAGTCTGACCATCTATGCATGCAACCAGCTTCTCATGCAAGGTTTTTCCAATGAAAGTTTTGGTGACCATGCATTGGTTGATGCTGCGACCAAATCACAGCATAGCACCATTTTGCCAATGCTGCATTTCCTGAATGCGGTAATTTGTGCTGACATTTGTGGGCCAAAGTAATGTGTCTCTATTGCACAACACTTTTCATGACCCACGCAGGTCAAAACCTGTAATTTTAAGTCCAAGACGGCGTGTAAATTCATTTAAGACTTGACCAAGACTGAGCGCTGCTACACTACTTCGAAGGATTTCAAGGAGTACTATAAATAAGAAATGACAATCGAATTTAAGCGATCTTAAACAAGTTAGCTTGACCATGATTACTCTGTTAAAACGCCTATGCGCCAACGTGGAACGGAGAAGGCAGCCTTTTGTCGTGTTTCAGGTTTTTTGTGGCTTTTAATTGTGTTATTTCCTGTTCTCCTGTCTGTGGTTTCCGTTTCGCAGCTGGAACTCAACCGCTGATCAAGCTTGCTGATTTCTACACCTTGGTTCCAGTCTGCACTGCCAGATGGTTGCTTCACGTCCTCACAGTAACCTCTCTCGAGCTCCTGTTGTATATTTCTAAATTCCATGCGTGCTTGATCTTCTGTCTGCCTCCTCCTTAGTTGGTTCTCTTCGCTCTGTTTTCTGTTTCCCGCTTCTCGCTATTTGATTGTGTGTGAGTTCTTTGTATAAGTCACCCTTTGCTTTCCTCTTGTCATTGTTAATTCCTTGTGTGTGTGTGTGTGTGTAGAGCCACCACCAGGCGCTTTCTGTTATTTGGGCCTCGTGAGTTATTTTCCGAGTTTATTGTTGTGTTGTCCCTGTTAGTTAGGCTTGATTATAATTTGCCTCTTTTCTGTTTCAGATTTTTCCCCTGCCCTTGAGTGTATTTCCCAGTCCGTGTTCTGGTATCGGTGCCCTTGGTTCAGCGTTCCTGTTCGTCTTTTGCGTTCTTGTGTAATTGTTAATAAGCCTTGTTAAATATGCTCTCGCTCTTTAGAGCCTTCTGTCAGTCCTCAGCAATTCAGCAACTGGGTCTGTAGTGGGTGTGGATGCGAAAGTCCACTTTCCCAACGACAATATAGGACACCATTGGAGTGAGGATGGCGTGATTTGAACCACAGAGATCAAACTATGCTTCAGAAGAGGCCTGTCGCACACTCCCCATTTTCCATTGTTGGACCATGAAGTATGTGCCCCATGATATTGTGGCAGAACACAAAAGGGAACAAGGTTGGTCCAAACAATTCACCATAAAATAAATATGTCAAAATAAATTATGTTCTTGTTTGTGGTTGGAATTAGCTGTGACAAATCATAAAGCACGATGAGTTACATGTACAATTACGGATACCAACCTGTAGTCGAAACTGTGAGCAGGTTCACAGTTTACGTCTGCTGCTCACGCCGTAAATCCTTTTAACACGTGTACATTTTCACAGAACATTGATCCCTGTTTAGCTGAGCTGCCAGACATTTCATTTGAAGATTGATACGCTTGATTCTCAGCATCCTGCGAGACCCTGAAAGACCTTGTAATGAGTCGAATCATATGAAATGAAACCCAGCACGTATATGCCTTCAAATTGCACGGATGTCCTAATGTTATCTATTCAAAACTCATATGGTTGAGTGAATGGTGCGACCACCAACAATCCAAATTTAGTTTCACCTTCAATTTCCTTGAAGATGAAAAAGTCCAGAGCAATTTCTCTCCTTTTTCCTGTTTCACTTATCTTGATTGGGTTGCAGCAGGGCAGAAGGCAATTCCAGAAGTTGTCACTCTATTACTGTACTGACATTGCTAACACCCACAACAAGAAAGGCCAGAGGAGGCTCCTGGTGTGTAAGGGGTCTCATGCGATGTCATGCTGATATAGTGTGTAAGGCATGTGCAGCATTCTGTGAGTAAAGTGGCATTGTTATTTTCTAACTCTGTAAGTGGTAGCAGATATCAATCTTTTGTCTGACAACAGCACACAAACACACACAAAAATATCTCGCCCTTCAGAGAAATGTGAAGTCTACTCTAGTTGTACTGTGAACTGTGTGGCGCAAGCGAGTGGACTGCAAAATATGGTCTCAACACTAGATGGGATCTTATCTTATCTTGACTCAAGAGCTTTCAAACAGGCTGGTGGAGTTTGAGCAGGAACAGTAGAGGTGGGAGGCTGGGGTGAACACAGAATGGCTCCTCCTGTTTGTGGGTTTACACAGGTTGCCAATGAAACGTCCACCAACCATTACTAGAGTCAGAACCAAACTGTGACAAATGAAGACCTCAATAGTCAGAGTAAATATGTGGAACCTACTAAGCAAAGAAATGGAAAACCCACATTTTAGAGAAATATTATTGTCACTCAGAACCTTTCTGTACATTGCATGTCTGCGGATAACTGTCATAGTATGCAGCCTGTTTGTCATCATCTCTTGACATTTCTCACAGCAAGTCAGACTCCTCCACCTCAACCTTTTGATCATCCTCCACAGTCACACCTATCTCCTTCATTTCATCATTTACAGTTAGTTACAGCTCTCCAGTCTGTTTAACAAGTCGCAATCTATTGCAGGGAAGATTGTGCGGAGTTTGGCACAAATGGAGAAGAGTGAGTGACAGGACACAGCAGGCAATCAAATCATATCTGGACAGCTGGAACCTCTTTGTCCCTAGACAAGTGCAGCAGGACCTGTTCCCTGTCAGTCAGTAGGAACTGCACTAAAACACATCGAGTCACGATGAACTTCAAATGTCGGTGTGGAAAGGAGGAAGGTAATGGCAAGTCTATCAAAGAGAGAACAGAGAACATTGATGGGTCTGGTCATTAAAAAGTCACATACATGACATACATAAACTGTGTTTTCACCCATGAAAGAACAAGTCATGATCTCTAAAGCTTGCTGTACCAGCGGTTTATCAGCCGTGGCGCTGTGGTGAGTTTGTGATTTCTGGTTGTTGTATGTGGTTATTACATCCTGGCTGATCAAAGTCCACCACTGATGTGTGTTTGAGTCAATGTTTTTTCAGGGGATCGCCCTTTCAAAGCCTGCGGGATCAGATATTCCAGCAGAAAATGCGTCAGGAAATAATCAGTAAAGATTGTGGGCAATGCTGCAATGCACCTCGGCAAAGCTGCCTGTTGCGTACTGGAAAGTGTTTTATCATCAGCAGGACGCCCTGCTGTGTGCCGCTGCCATTCTAAATGAACAACTGCAGAATATTCCAGATGTAATGTGTTCCCTGCGACAGAAAGTTACTTAACGCAGGAAATGAACAGGATTCAGAAGAAACTCTCCACGGCAGCATCAAAGCGACTGTCCCTGCAAACTGTCATTGAGTCTGAAACTGTTTCATTCGTCGTGGTTTCAGCAGTCAGCTTTTGTGACACGAGGCCTAAATGCGGATTCAGAGGCATTTCCATCCCTCCAATTAAATATTTTCGCCAGAGGAAACATGGAGACATGATTCTGTTGCAAATAAAAGGAAGAATAAAGACAGTCAAATCAGCCTTGGCCCTGATTTATGGCGCACATTCTTTCCCTTACAAGGCCGGAAGACAACTCACTGTTTGCTTTGGTGTTCACTGTCGGTCTTGAAGTTGTCTCATATCTCATCTGCGCTCATGCTATTCAATAGTTTGTTGTTCAAGTCATGCTAATAGATGAGTTCAGTTATGGTCCATCCTTGGAAAAAAAGAGCATGACATCATCAACAAGCAGATGCTCAGATATATAAAGGATTTAAAGAAATATTCAATTGTTTTAAAGGAAAATTAAATATTGCATTTTTTGATCTGTTGCGAAACAACACAGTTTATTTTGCATGCACTAATACAGTTTACAGCTCAGACTGTAGACAAGCCTGTCAACTCTGAATACCGTGTTGTCAACAATACAAAAGGCAATTGAAATCTATTGACTGTCATAGCAGTGTTATCACTTCCAAAACCAAACTCAAGAAGTTAGTAAATCAATTATCCAACCATCAAATTAGCATCTGCTTTTTCTTGATTTTTGTAAATGAATGGAGAACACTTTTGTTGATCATGTTGTGTTATTACAGATAATGTTGATCAAGTTCTGTGGGGTTGAATATTTATTTGAAGGGTTAAGAAGTCGTGCTAACCTTTGTACTTTGCTAGTTAGGATCTTCCTCTACTCTTCTTTGTCGACAAGGTCTAATCTTTAATACATTTTTCTAATGACTTCAATTGCTTTTTGCATGGTACTTGATCGGAAATTCACAAAAGTAAGTTTCTTTTTTGCATCCCAGCTCAGCTCATTCATGTTACTTTGTTTATTTAACGGGGATTGACTATTATGCGTCTTTGCTTTAACAGTTAACATTAATTATCATTTTATGGGTAGCTTCCCCAGCGCTACTTATACAGTGGTACCTCGGTTTTCCGTCCTGGACTTTGAACAAGTTGGAGTTGGAACAAAAATGTTGAGATTTTTTTGTTTCTGATTTCAAACGAAAATCCAGTACGCCCCCGATAAGAGCCGGAAAAAACCTAACGTGCGTGGACCGACCAGCTGACCCACGACGCGCTTTGTTATTGTGTATAACGCAGCCTATGTATGTGTCCCATTAGCTACATTTAGTGACTGTTTTTTCTTCACATTGAGGTGTAAAACCTTTCCTGTCTCCGCACTGGAACGTGGTAGAGTGTCACAGGGGAGGTGCTGAGAGCTGGACACGCACCGGACACCTCTTCACAGTATATCTTTTTCCATTCATTGTAATGGGAAAAATGTATTCACAATTCGAACAAATCGCTTCTCGAACGGCCGTCTGGAATGGATTATGGTCGAAAACCAAGGTACCACTGTGGTTTTCAGAAATTGCACAGCGAGATCGAAACTAATCAGATTTTTTTTGTGAGGTCATTCACATTTCTATTGAAATCGTCTCTTAAGTGTGAATGTTAAAACAGCCCCAATGTGTCCTGCATGCACAACTGAGGCCACAATAACCTCATAACCCGGGTTAACATCTGGCGGTTTGTCCTATTGGAGCCAACACATGCACTGTATATTAGTTTTAAGGAGCAGGTTAACACCCTTGGTTCCATTTCAGTCAGATGGTTTTAACCATGCCAACCGCAGAAACTTGAGTGCATAATATTGTTCAGGCTGGAGGTCAGATGATGAAAAACGAAATGGACCCTGTAAAATTTTAAAGCATAAAGCTTTATGGAGGCTTGAAAACACACCTCGCCCTGAAGTATCGCCATGAGAACGGAGTTGCCGGCACAAAGGACTTTCACTTGGAACTTGACGCCACAGACTGCCAGGAAAGTGGTCACATATACAAGATAACATATATAGTGAGCATACATATGAGACATGGGTCGGACAGTCGAGATGAACTTAGGTTGAACCGTTCAGAGAGAGAAAGAGCGCAACGCGACCTGGTCGTTCATACGGCAGTCGTATCGTATCTTATTGAGTACCACATACGAAATAGGCCTAGGTTGGATTTGAAAAAAATCGGAATTGTACTGTTCACACTGATGTAAAAAAGTCAAATACATACTCAGAGTTGACCTGCAGTGTGAACAGAGCCAAAGACGCTGCACTTCGGTCAAGTTGAGAGCAGAATCATGATGTATTTCTAATTTACACATATGAAGGGAAATCACTTGTCTGTCTGACTGACTGTCCGCAGATGAGACGCCACTAAAACATCTCCATGAGTTGTTGCATTGCACTGTGAATACACAGGTTGGGGACCGAAAAAGCTGAACCTGCTACTTCAGGAGCAAAAGATCACTGATTGCAGATTTAAGCATGAATGTGTTTTCAAGGCTTCGATTTTAATGCAACTAATATTCAAGTCCATGCAGTTATTCCAACCAGCGTGAACTCTGAGTCGGTGAACAATGACAATGCACTTTTTCTTGCTGATAGGGACGAGTTCAAGGCTTTAAGCCACGCTGGGTGGATTTTTTTAAGGCTCACTTTAAATTGCGTTGACCTACCTTATTGCTGACAAGCAAAACGCAAGAAATGCAAACATTCTAATGGAAGATTTGGAAGACGGGAGTGACCTTCAGTTCTGGTTTAGTCATCTGTTTTTGTGGACTTGAAGGATATGGTCAGTTTTGCACAGACGTCCACAGAACAGCTATTAAGTCGACATTTTTTTCTTTGTTTTAATGAAATGAAATGAATTTAGTTGAAATCACTCATACTGTATTCATAGTTCTTTCAGATAAATATGTTAAATTGGACTGGACACCACATCTGGTTTTGAAAATCCCATCAGAAAACAAAAATGTTCTTATGGCTCTTGTGGAATGAACATTTCTTTTATTCAACTTACGAATCCTTCAGTGTTATTGGAGAACCAAAGAGTTGTTCCCATGCCGTATTCATTCACAAGGGTCATCTTTTTGCTGGGATAAATACACACACTTGGGGCAATACTAAACCCTGAACATTTAAAACATGAAAAACAACATATTTTCCACACATAACTGGAGATACTTTCAATGACTTCGGATCTACCTGTTAATATAAAGGTTTTCTTGACATTTTTTTTCCCAAAGACAGCCATATCTTGTAAAAATAAATCATAAAATAAAGACACTAACATAGTAAAACTGTCCTTCTCCACGTAATCTTTGATGTTTATATTTATCTTACAATTGATGGCATGAGCCACAGACCTCTGTGTCTGTGTCTGTGCACATCTGCACCTGAATGCAAGTGAATTCCAGAGCTGGTTCTTGGAGTGTCCTGCATCAGATTCATTCCTGGGTTGCTCACAAACTACATCCCAACCACAACAGTTAACCTGCAGTGTTGAAGTCAACCGCCGAATTTAATGGAGCAGCTTCATTGATTTGGGTCAGGGATGAAGCACTAGTCATATAAATCACCTTGATTGACCGGTGCACCTGAGCTACAAGTTCATGCTTCAATACAGCGCAGGCTTATAGATTCCTCACTCTGTGTGTTGAAGTATTGTGCACCAATTCCGAATATAACATTTAAAATGGGCTAAAAAAAAAAAATCGGCTACTGCTTCCAATGGAAAAGGCTCTTATAAATATACAGCAGTTATAATATTCGTGTCATTGAAAAACTAGGAAAAACTCATTTTCAGAGATGATTTTAATGTTAATATATTCAGGTTAATATGTCACCTTAGTGTATAATGAGGCATTCAAGTGCTATAAACAGGTATGTTGTGTTTTTGTCATGCAATGTTTCAAGTCAAGGGCATTTCTAGGAGTTGTCGCTGTCCAAAACGGGGACAAATATATGGGCGGATATGTGGGACAACCAGGTGCAGAAAAATGAAGTTCTGCTCAGTGATGACATTATCCTTCACCTTTGACTCATAGGTCACGGAGGAACACGCCTCCAAAAGGTCACCAGAGTAGGCATGCAAATCACTCGACATGAAGCCGTAGCATTGATCCTTTTCTAACAGCAGCAGCAGCCTCAATAAATTCAACTACTTCAATTATGCTTACCTTGAATCAAAATGTGTGGCTCAAGCAAAAGTTTGTATTGCTTTGAAACGTCAACAGAAATCATTTTAATAATGAGTCTTCACACTTCCGTATTCTTGAACTTTGTTGAGTGGCAGAAGGCTACTTTGCTGGGTGTGAGCAGTATTTCGACACCTCAAGAATGAATCTTTTCAAATATTCTCAATCTCTAAGTAACTATGTTTCAAATTCACAAATGTGGCACAAAATGTTCTGTTTCACCAATTCATTTTGCCTTCATCATGAAAGCTTGTTCATCCAGCAAGGGATCTTGGGAGCAATGACACACGTCAAGCGACCTTTTATCCAAGATGAAGAAGTGTGTTTTTGGCTGTGTGAGAGAGTTCAAGCAGTCACTATTGCTGAAGACTCCACTATGAAGGCTCAGTAGATTAACCTTGTAGCCAAATTAAATGAATTAATTAAATTTTATTTTTTTATATTATTGCTTCCACAATGTTTCCACCATGAGCAGTATGACCTCTCTGTGCACTGTCTCATACTCACTGCTTCTGTGCTTCACTTTCTGTCTCAGTCTTTTCTTTGGAATATTCTGAATCTGTGTTATTACATTTGCTCTGCAGGTGTCTGTTATGCTTCTACGATGTATCCACAGCCTCACTTGTCTCCATGACGTGCTTTGATAGAAACATTCCCACAAATGTTGCTCAGATTAAAGATACAGGTGTCCACCATCTGCCTATGTAAAGCATGCTGTGATGTTGCCTGTAGCAATTTCGTGACTAAGTCTGTCTTTCAAGACGGGCAGCAGCCGAGTGGAGTTGTCGTCCTGTGCAGCAAACATGACTGTTTGTTGAAAATGAGTGAATTTTGAGTGAGGCAGCCACTTTATGTACATGTATGCTGTATATTGCTATATACATCCATTAGTATACTGTCGGTTGTTTGTGTACTGTATGTCATGCATGTTCCTTCATCGACAGGACCAAATACTTCAGCATGAAATTCACTGTCCCTGAGGTTTATATGCAGCATGATGTTGCCACACAGAACAAAATAGATACATTTCAGTCAGGGGTCCTACTGGAGTCAGTACACTGTGAAGGAATTAAACAAGAACACTCCAGCTCGTAGTATGTCGCCCACTGGATCTACACCACTGCTTCATGTTGAGGCATGGCAAATGTATTACCTTTTTCGCTGCGCACGTACACGCTCTCAGGTTTTCATCTGAGTTCCTGTTTTATATATGGAAGCATGAATGGCAGCTGCAATTTCATTGTTCAATAGGATCTGCTGTACCGAGTGGTAAGTAGAAAGTGAGTCTTTTGAACACACACACACCAACACCAGGACATCATCACACGTACTAAGCCTGTCCTCATTTGTCGGCCACTTTTTCTAAACTACTTTTAGTAGTAACTGTCGTCAGATCGTGCACATGTGACGACCGTTGAGCCCAATCCAAGTTTGACTCCTGAGATCATACATGAAAAGTTTAACAGAGAGGATAACAAATCCTGTCTTCAACGTCTAAATCCATCATTTCAGTTGAGCAACGTAGTCGGAACTCTCACACATAAACAAAAACGAATATATTCTAAATAGTTCATTTCTTGGGGTGGAAGAAAACCTGTCAGAGGACATGGGTCTGCGAGGTCAAACGCAGGATAAAGAAAGACTGAAAATTCTAGAATTATGGCAAAAGTTTCCATTCAACTTGCAGCTGAGTGGAGATGTTTGGGTGAATGCGTTTCGATGTATTTTTCTTGTTCCACTGATGGCGCAATCACACTTCAGTGAAGGGATAAGTGAAGACTCCCAGTGAGGAGTAAGTAAGACAGACAGCAATCACAGCGAGTCCCAGTCAAGGACACACAGACTGAGTGAATCAGGCGACTGCTGAAGCAGATATGAGTTGTGTGAGTTTATCAAGGTTTCATCGAGTGAGTTTAATATTCCATCTGACTTTCTCCACCTTGCAGCATCTTGCAGCCATGGCCTGCAACGTGAGGGTGAGGGATGTGTCTTCTTGCCTGTTTGGGGTCAACGTCTTGGCAGAGTATCTGCATCCCTTGGAACAGAAAATTGGGTCATTTCAGTTCAATAAGAAATCAAACGGTCCCAGTCTTCCTCAAAATGCAGGCTTCGGTCCAGACCAGATGGGAAGTTTGACGTAACCGGGCTGGTATCACTCTCCTCCCTCAGCAACAATCAACCTACTTGCCCTTGACTGATGAATTTAACCTCTTTACTGCGTCTCAGCAGCAGCTATTATAAAATAATTATGTCAAGTGGAGGCCAGAGCTGGTACTTGAGCGGAGGGATCAGAAATCACAATACTAATAACATCTTGCAGTGTGATTGTGAACAGTGGAATTGGCAGTAAAATGTGAAGCACAGATGGAATTGTTGCGAAAGAAAGAGAGTTAATGGACCTTGGTCTGTACATCAGTCTGTGAGTCTCAAATCAGCTCTTACTTTGTTTTGATGCTTTTTAGTCCATTACATGCAGCTAAAAATAAAAGGTGCCCTGGAACAGTGTGTTTCCCATGGCCATCCAGAGGGTGCTGTTGTCTGGGAATGACAATGCAGCTCCCACATTACCCCAAATTAGAAGTTACTGAAACAGTCGTAGACCAGTGATTCTTAACCACAGGGCTGGGGTCCATGGTTGGGCCGCGAGCACCTCCCAGAGGGCTGCTAAAGTTTTGTTTTTGGTTTGTTTTGCATGAGCGAGACGCTCAGTTTTAATACATTAGCCACATATGGTGTGTCACTAAATTGACTTGACAGCTCCAAATCTGTGATAGTTACCAACTACGGAGATGTTCTTGAAAAGAATGGTCTCCTACCAGTAAGACATCCCTGGATCACCTAGTGGAACCAGGTGCCCGGGTCATTGTCAACTGGCTTTTCTGGATGCAGAGAAGGAGCATCAGTTTCTGTCCAGACAGAGTCTAGAGGTTTGTTGAAGTTAGGAGACAAAGTTTGGATATTTGGAGAGGAAGGGCATGGGCATTGAAGAAAGATTGTTGGAGATGAAAAATACTAGTCAAATGGAGAAGAGGAGCACAACCAGGGGTGTTCATCGATGTGGTAAACAACAAGAAGACAGATATAACAAGAGAGGATGCTCATGATTTACACGGAGGAAGCTGGTTTGCTTTGGCAACACAAATGGAAATGACAAATAAGAATGTATTTTCACAAAAAGAAGCAGGCTGCTTGCCATGTAACAATTTGTAAAAAGTTTTTGACACTTACCAAAGTTATTTTTGTCAAGTTGACAACATCTCATTCCTGTTTCCTCCTCACAGTCCAGCTGAAGCCCCCTCCAATCTTGTCAGCTTTTATCTTTATGTTTTGTCTCTTGTTGCCTCCCGATCTGTCAGCGTAGACACTGCAAGCCTTCTCATCAATGTTGAAACTGACACCAGCAAACTTTGACACTGTCAGTCTGTTTGAAGTCGTGACTTTCCTTGTAATTTCTACCTTCTGGTCAGCAACCCCTTTTTCTCTTTGGGTTTTCCTTCAGTTTTTTTTTACACTTCCAGCTCAGTTTCTTTTCAGGTTGCAACACTTTGAAGCCCTGTAATGGCATTTCTACTCCTTTTTCTGGACAATGTGATGCAACATATGACTGGATGCAGTGAAATAATGGGAATGCATGGACATGGCTATCAACCCAAAGAGCGCTGTTTATGCTATGTGAACGGCTGTAACCAAAAGGAAAAATGGCATAACCCCTCTTTTAAATGTATACCAAGCCAAGTCACATACATCCATACATCGCACTTCAGTGAACCGGCGCATAGTCCTGTTCAGAGATGTGGGGAGGGCTGGAGCGTATCGAAGCAGTCATTGGGCGAGAGGTAGGAATGCACCCTGGACAGGTCACCAGTTCAATTAACCTAAGCATTTGGGCTGTGGGAGGAAACTGGAGTTCCCGGAGAAAAACACCTCACTAATTTTATTGAATTGTATTGTTTATCTGTGGCTATTTATTGGTGAATTCTCCAATGAAATGCAGTGGCATGAAAAAAAATCCTCCAGCTGTCAGCTCTTCAATAATGTCCTCCGGGAAACTGTGGTTCCCATTGGAACAAGAAAGCCACACACAAAGAATGTGTTCAAGAAGTACAAAGATGCCTACATGAAAACATAAGCGCACCGCAGAATAAAAGCAGTGGCTCCATTCTGCCAAAGATTTTTCTCTGCCCCTGTATGGTCAGCAGCACTCCAAATAACTTCAGCAGTTTAATCTTGATGAAAGTCTTTCAGCTCTGTTAAGGTCTTGAGGTGAAACTGTTGTATTTTGCAAATATCTGTTCAATCTCAGAAATGGAGGCTGGAAGACTTGAATCCTGCCTGAGAAAAGTTAATATAATAGCTCACATGAAGTGAGGCAGTAGTAAATGAAATGCAAGGTAAGAATCTGAGAAACCTGTGCCAACTATTCTAAGGTTTCTGAAGATGTGCTGAAGATGCTGCAGCATAGACATTGCACTGTGAACGCCTACTATGTTCTGAAGATGACTGTTTCTTACAAATTAAGGTGAAAGGACTCCAGCATTCTGCGTACAGTTGTCGTGCTGCAATTATTTGAACTTTTCATTGACACAAAGGCTTCATCTTCAACATCTTCCCTCTGATATGGTTTATATTTTGATTGCTCGGCTTTCAAAAAACCTTCACCCCAAGTGTTGCGTCACTCTATGGGCCCGCTGTCCAGCCAGCTGGATCATGATTCTGTCACACATGACTGCACATGTCGCATTGTTACTGCCCTGACAGTGGATCTGTAGCCCTCGGTTGTTAAGTCACACCGCTGCTGGCTGCTCCGTTGGCTCTTAGGTGAAACGCTCCAAATACCACTTGTGTCTGTCCACATGACAGGCAATGAGAGCCACACCATGTTGTCCCTTTGGTTTGCAAGTTCTGTGTTCAGCTGTGTATTTTTGTGCAAGCTATGCCAAGAATTTGCTCTGAAGACTTAGAGGAATATGCATCAACTGGACAAAAAAAGATGACAGACACCACATGAAATGATGTACAGTACAAGTAACATCCGACTTACAACAAGCTCGACTTGCGTCCACCCGTACTTACGACCACGGCCAGCAGATGCATATTTTTTTTAAATTCAATGTCTGGCACCGCAGCACATAGCAGCCCGGCATCGGGTTCGACAGTTACAGCAGCACAGTATCCCAGCATCTCACTCTCACACAGCGATCAACCACTACAGTAGCTATAACCCTCGCGTAGGCTATTTTGAATGGCATTCAACTTAGGTCCAATCTGACTTACGACCGGTTGGAACCGTTCCCAGTCGTAAGTCGGATGTCACTTGCATATGAATCAACGATAACAGGGTCCAAAACCATTGCCAATCTACTTTTTTTGTCTTCACAATAGAAAAATCAATTGACATAGATATATACATTAATATAATATACATTGGTGCATTTCTCACATCTGTTCTTTAGTTCTTCATTCAAAGTGTTTTCACTCCATTGTGTTTGTTGAACCATCATTGCTACTGGTTACTACAGAATTGGACTTGGTGATGCAACACCGGTCACAGTATTGTGATTACGGTGGAAGCACCCACAATTTGGCTACTGCTGTTAGGTGATGATTATAGTGACAACATTTACAGTTTGCATTGGTTGCTGTCAGTGGATGGGTTTGCAGTTGATGTCGCATACTGCATCCAGGGCAACATTGAAAGAAGATATTTCTGAAAACATTGGAATGCAAACAACCCTTCTAAGGAGCAAATCGAGGTATGATAAAACCATTTTTATTCGGCACCCAGCAAAAAGAAAAGGTGCCCTCTTGGATTATCATCAACAAGGTACTCTCTTGGGATTATCATCCTCATGTTGTTTGGGGGCTTTTAGACATACCACCTCCCCCGTTACCTTCAATGACAGCGCATTGTTTTCCCACACATTGTCCTATTATCCTTTTTTTTTTTTTCCGAATCAGTACAACAGCCTTCACCGTTTGTGACTGCGTCTCCTATGTGAAAAAGAATTTACAGAGGATGGAAGTTTGAAGCCCTGACCGGTCACCGGTGATCACACATGCAACAACAATTTTGAGAATGTTTTAATTAAAAAAGTCCAAAGGACAGGGCCATGCTGGCATGCATTCAATATGACATGGATTTTTGTCTCGTTCAACCTTTACTTTTCCGAGGCCAACTGGGACCAGATTTTTTTTTTTTTTATGAAAGTTTCATTCAGTCAAACAAAGGGACTGCAGGGAGTTGCAGCAAACAGCGGCACCGATTCTCAGCTGGAGCGACTAAGAGCTTCTGTCAACGGCAACACCACAGGGGTGAACAGAGTGAAATACTGTTCCCACTTGTGGGAGGGATTCCCCAAGCAGAGAATATTGTCAACCACTGCACTGTACATACAGTGCTTTACATTTCGCTTGCTGCTTGAGTGTCCCTTGGATGTTTATCTGTCTTGATGTCATCCGGCGTTCCAGACTACCATCTAGATCTAGTGTAGATGCCACACGACCACCGCCAAGTCTTCAATGACATTTCAACATTTTTTTTTTCAAACAAATGCAAATTTGTAACTTGTGGTTAAACAAGGACGAAAGGTCACAGCAACCAGGAAACAATGCCAAATGCTCGAGCTCAACAGAACTTCCGCTTCACTGCTAAACATAAATGTTTTTCTTTCTGAGGCTGGCGAAATTAAAGTGATGAACCAAAGTGGCTAACAGATTCTGTAAAACAATTTAGTCATGATTCATTCATGACATTAGAACTGAGCAGTTGATCGTTTAGCTTTTGAAGCTTCACATATTAAATGCTTTTCCAAAGGCATGTGTCATGAAACCTGGAAGTGCTGGACCCAAACGCACATACGTGCTGGCGATTTGAGAATAAATCCAACTGTAAAAAGGCGTACAATGGCGGGCGAGAAGGAGGAATCAGGGGCGTCACCAAAAACCCACCGTTGGAGCATGGATGACCTGACATTACCGATTGGAACCAGAACATGACCATGTGCATTCTCCTTTGTTTTCATGCACATTGATGGGAAGAAAATCTTCTGGAGCCAGAACAAACATGAACGCCTGAAAACAAAACTTTTAAACTGAACAGAAGACGTTTTTTTTTCATTAATTTTGACAGACTGGCACATTAAACACGCTGCAACTACGACTGCACAGCTTTAGTGTAGAAGAATACGTTGGATGCTTCTGTACGGCTGCTTCTGAACTGCTGAATTTTCTTGCAAATAATTTTTAATTTTTTACCTTTTCTTATCCAGTTTAATTTTATAGAGACATTATAAAAATTAGAGACTGACAGATGCTGCCATAAAAAGGGAAAGATGACATAGAATCATGACATAATGTCAAATGCTTCTCTGTTTAAAGGTGTGACTTTGAGAAAGGAAACCACAAATAACTTGTGTGCGTTCTTAAATTGTTTCCATGGTGAAAACAGTCCAGTTTAATATCCATTATAAATGACCTACTGAAAAGAAATGAAATACCACAGGGCAGCCAATGTTACACACAATGTCAGATGTAACTTTTGCTCGTGAAAGATGATAGCAGTCGTAGAGAAAGCTATGTTATTGTCAAGCTTTCAAGGACACACACGACATGTTTCTTTGTCCCTCACTCAATGACAAACCCACATAAACAAGAAAAGACTGGACTCAGGAAAATAACCTTGGCTGTGCAAGTTTTCCTTGGGTTATTAAGTGGGTTGCATGTATAAATATATGCTACCTATCACGAGGAGTTGTCAGGCCAAAGTTTTTTTTTTCCTTCTTTGTTTTTAAGCCAATGAAGAGGACACCTTCTCACCAATCAGGTGTCTGAAGATTGTAAGCAGTTGACTGTCAGTATTGTGCTGCTTGTTTTAGCCTGCACCTGATTGGTTCACTTGTACAGGGGTTGGACAAAATAATGGAAACACCTTAAAGCTAAAAAAGCTTTGAGGTGTTTCCATTATTTTGTCCAACCCCTGTATGTGCTCGCAGGGTTGGAAGAAAAACCTGCAACGACGACAGCTGTTTCAGAAAGGTGACCCACATGCAGCAGGGAGGAGACAGAGACTATAGGTCCAGTCCAACAAATTTAATAATAAATCTAACTGAAATACACTCGACTTCTGCGCAAGAAGGAGACAAGTAAAACGCCATACAATAAACAAACACAACTACACTCTACTTCAACCCTAGAAAGAGGCTAACAATACACAGAATACTCAACTTCTAAACAAGGAGGCAGTAGAAACAAAACTAAAATAAAATAAAACTAAACAGTTCGGAAACAAAATGAGCGTCCATGAGTGCAAACAATCAGAGTCCAAGGAACGGACCAAATCCACAGGATTGGGTGGAAGAGGAACCACGGAGAACAAGCACAGACACACTGAAAAACTAAGGAGATGAATGTCCACGGTAAGGAGAAGATCAATATGGGCACGGAGGGTCATGCCATATCTTCTGGTCAGCGTTCAAGTAGCGCGGAGGACGATTACATGATCGGGTTCAGGTGTGTGTGTCTGTGGCACCTGGTGTCACGGGAAGAGGACCCCCAATCCTGTAAGAGAGGAGGAGAGAAAGACAGGAGCAGAAAGTAGTCCAAAACAAAAAGACTAGACGGACGGGGTCTGTGACAGCTGTCTGGTTTTACACCCATGATCCAGACCGATGGATGGAACCTGGAAGTCTCCCAGACGATCAAAATCACCCTGGGTTTCAGCGCAAGTCTCATACTGTGAGATAAGTTATTTTGTTGTTTTTTTTTTTCTCTCATGGCCGTGACTCAAACTTCTCTCGACAAAAATGGAACCAGGAGGTTGGTCCACCATTGCGGAATTGTGATCTTCACTGGTCCAAATGAATCATCTGCGATGCACTCCAGAGCGTCCACACAAAACCCCACAAAAGGAGCATGATGAAATGTCTTTTCTAAATCCACAGAAGCACAAGAAAAATATTTTAATTTGCAGGCAAACTTTTTGCAACTACTGAGGAGGTGTGTAATGTTCCAACGCGATGACTGTGGGGGGTCCCCCCTGCGGTGGTTCATCTCTTAGTTCGGTGAAAACCAAAGCAGATGAGACACTCGCAGCACAACACAGACGAGAAGAAGCAATACCCAGCCGATTATTGTGAGAAGCATCTTTTTCCTGCAGCAGGGTCAAGCTAAATTGATATACAGTCATTGTGTTATTGTAAAACACTGCAACACACATCATTATCTATTAGAGCTTTGAAACCGTTTGACAAGGATCTATGCAGGGCCAAAACCTCAGCGTCTGCTCTTCCTTCACTTACGCTGGTCAAGCCGGAAGTTCAACTGATTTAAGGCTTTAAGAGTAAAAAAGCGACACATGGTAATAAAAAGACAGACATGGGCCCAAAGCTTGTGGAACACATGAATAAAAAGAATACTGTGAAGAATTACCCCACTGTTGTGTTATTTCCTTGATATTCTTGGATCATTTCAGAGCGGGAACTCATGATCAAACATGTTTGACTAATGTTCTGAGGTGAAACAAGCGTTTGTTCTCCTTTCTTGAGATCAAGTCTGGAGAGTATCAAATGATTCCTGGGAACGACTTAGTGTAAGATGTAGACAGGAGATGAAACACTGTGAAGATGTGAAATCTATATTCAGCGTTAAGATAATCTCCCGGTTTGTGGCTTTTATGGCCGATATATAAATTCATTTTGAATCATTTTCAAAAGGTCATGTGGTTACACCGGTAATGAGACGATACCTATCTTTAGCACCTGTCTGATGAACACTTGACTTCAGCACATTTTGCTCATAAATTCACACACACTAGAAGCTTTTAGGTCTGTAACTGTAGATCATGTGTCATGTCCTGAGAAAGCACGTCATTGTTACTGTTTACAGAGCACACACACACACACACACACTCACCCACACGCACCATTTAGAGGTGCAATATGTCGCTCCAGTGTGTAGATGGAGAGTTGATGAATGGCCGTGTGTTTCTGCTTGCAGCCAGAATGAGGTGAGATATTCTCTGAGTTGAGCATGAAGGCAGATGTGTGTGTGTGTCCTGTGCTATCTGAGTGCATTTATGTGTGTGCGCTGAGATAGCTGGGGTTTACAGTCCGTGTGTGAGCCAGCATCAGAGGATGCCACTGAAGTGTTTAATTAGCTGTCACACATCAGGGAGTGAAACAATACAGAACCCATCGACCACTGCGTGAGCGCCAAAGACGGGGGAGGCCCCGGGTGTCTGTAGCTGCTGAATAGGTCAAATGGAAGGCAGTGAATGAAAGAGTTGCGTCTTACTTTGATTTGATAGCACACACACAATAGCATACGCGGTGAACAACAAGAACTTCATATTTCCATTTGAGACAAAATACTTTTCACCTGTTCTAAAACAGCATGCTTAAAGCCCTGTCAATACATTCAGCAAGTAGAAGAAAATCTGACATATGACATCGAAACAGTGTCACTGTCATAGTTCAGTTTTTAGGTGCTTTTTTTTTGTTACTTGCTGTGTTCTGTGTCTTGTTTTCCTGTTCTCATCTTACTCCCTCCAGCTTAATGGCAGTGCAGCTGGAGCTCGTTCCAATGACCACTCCACCATGGATATCAGCTCCTGAGTTTCAGCCTGCGTTTGCCAGATGGTCACTTCGTGTCTGATGCTAAAACTCTCCCTCTCGATTCTCGATCTCTTGCGTTTTCCAAAATTGCTTCTTATTCCCGTGTATGGTGATTTTCAGTTGTTGTTCTTGTTGCCTTTGTAGAGTTTCATTGATTGCGTGTGAGTGTCATTTTGTACTCGCCTTTTCTGTTTCTCTGTATCGCTGTCTTCCTCGTGTGCGTGTGTAGATCCACCACCGAGCGCTTTTAGTTGTTTGGCCTCTTGAGTTTAATATCCGAGTGCGTTTAGTTGTCCTGGTTTTCAGGTTTGAGCTTGGTTCACCTGTTCTTTCTGTTTTCAGTTTTTTTCACCCCGTCCTACCTGTGTGTCCTCCTCGCTCCACTTCTGGTGTTGACGTCTTCTGTTGATCCTTATTGTTAGTGATTTATTTGTTATTAAATAATTGTTTAAATCTTACTCTCGCTGTCTGAGTCTTCTGTAAGGCGGCATTCGATTTGCAATTGGGTCAGATTTCTTTCACGATTATGACAGTCGCCAGTATTTGTAGTCCTGGCCACTTGTTTGCCCAGTCCGAGTCTAGCAGTCATTTTATAATCTTTAACATAAATTGTTAAATGCAAGTGTGTAATGCAAAGCTGCTCCACGAGTGAGATTCAGTCACCGAAGAAAAACAAAACAAAAAATAACAAGCAGCTTTAAAAATCGATGACAATGCTTAAAGTCAGATAATATTCCATCTTTCCATTGTCTATCCGACTAAATGTCTTCAGAAAGTTGTTTTCATGTTATAGGAAAATATTCTGATCCATTGTCCTGCTTTTTGTGTTTTCAGCAGGATCAGAACGATAGTCAACAAGCGTACAACAACAAAAAGAAAATCTACCATTTTAATGACTGAGCTGAGAATTTTGCTTTCCGAAAAATGTCTGTGGACACTGAAAGTATCACCGACACACACCTGGAACAATGCATAAATAATGCAGTATGAAGTGATCATACGGTATATTATCTACAAAGGTGGTTCCGCCTAATTGGAACAGTACATAACTGTAAATCATGTTCTAAGTGACTCAAAGTGAGAACTGGAAAGCGAGAGGGGAGAACCGGACCACTGGTGAGCGGGCATCAAAACTGTGTTGTTCATTTTTTCTCATGCTTTTATTTTGTCATTTCCGGTTTGGTGTGTTTCCGTTTCCTGTTTTTCTTCCAGCTTCCAGGCTATTTGATTATTCTCTATTTTGTGTGTGCTTGATTTTCTTTTAGCCGCCTCCTTAGTTGAGCTCCTCGCTTCGTTTTCTGTTTCTCCCTTCTATTTCTTGTATCCTGTGTGAATGTTTGTGTAACTCACCTTTTGTTTTCTCCCGTTAAATGTATTCCTTGTGTGTGTGCGTTTAATTCCGCCTTGTGAGTTTATCCTGAGTGTGTTTCAGTTGTCTCCATTATTAAGGCTTGAGTTTTGATTTGCCTCAGGTTTTACCCCTCTCCGTTCGTGTTTGTTTCCTTCACTTCACGTATGGTGTCGATTTCTGTCAAAGTAAATTTATGTGCAATGGCATAAGTACAGTGGAAGTACAGTTGAACGTCCCGGACTTCAAACAAATCGGAGATCAAATTTCAAGATTTTTTTCGAACGAAAATCCAGAACTCAAACACCCCCAAAAAAAGCCGGAAAAACATAACGTGCGCGGACCGATCAGCTGACCCACGACGCACCTTTGTATGCACACATGTCCCGTTCGCTACATTTACTGACTGTTTTTTCTTCATATTGAGGTGTAAAACCTTTCCTGTCTCAGCACTGGACCGTGGTAGAGTGTCACAGGGGAGGTGCTCGCTCTCCACACCTCCGAGGCTGGAGCGCTCACTCCAGGGTTTGATGTCCTGTTGTGGGCTGGAGCTGGGACAGGGATGAGGCGAGTCTGGGACAGAGCGTTACTTGGTTTATGACTTTGTCACAGCCAAACTGCACAGAAGCGCACATTCAGAGCTGGACACGCACCGGGCACCTCTTCACTTCTGGAGAGACCTCACTCACTCAGCAACCCCTCCCACATGCAGCGGCCATTCAGATTTCGAACAAATCGCTTCTCGAACGGCCGTCTGGAACGGATTGTGGTCGAGAACCGAGGTGTCACTGTATTTGGTACTTGGTACTTGCGCACCGCTTGTTTTAGTATTAGTGCATCCCTAGTGATATATAAGCTGTTGTCTTGATAAAGTTGTTATTGAACTAGATTACTGACAAGAAAGAAGTGGTTCTCTGGTGGTAATGTAGTTGTACAAAAATGTAAATGAACAACATTTTATAACGTTGACCAACTTAAATGATAGCTACATGGCATGGTCAATACACAAGCCACACACACAAGCAACTGTGTGTGTGGCTTGGTACGAACTGCCTGAGAAATATTGTCGAACACTACTGTTGGATATGTTTTGAGAATGTAACAGAAGTGTTTGCTACAGGCCCCAAGTGCAATATAAGAAGAAATCTAGTGGCCTTTTTTGAGTTGGTTTATGCCTTTATTTAATCAGACTTATTTTGGGTCTGGGAACAAGAACTGCCACATGAACCAACCAAGAGGGACAAATTCCAGTGGGCGATGACAGTTAACTTGCTTTGATAGCGCTGGGTGACACTTGGGCACAGCATTAGTCTTGAGTTATTAATTAACTTATTTTTCCCTTCACACTTAGTTGATCTGAGTTGTAATTTGGCTGCCAGTAATGGCTCCAGTCCGTCAGCCAGTGCCTCTCTTGATAATAGTTGTAATGGTTTGTTTTGTTTTGTATTTTCTAAAAGCCTAACAAGCACAAGCGCCGTAATTATTAGCCTGAAAAAAAAACTTTGTTTCCCCCGTGGCATGGTGCACCAAGGCTTTCTGGCACGATAATTCCCGACTTTTTCACTGCGCTTTAATGAAGACAACAAGGATTTACCATCCTCCAATGGCGTCTCCCAAAGGACCGATTCTCCCTTATTTGTTCTCAAGTTTCAAACAAGATTAGGAAGTCTATTAATATAGTTTATGGTGATGAAATACAAGCTATTGAACGATATTAAGAGAGAGCGACAGTTCAATCTGAAACAACTATAAAGTAAACACAAATTCTACCTCGTAATTTAGCATTTATCCATTGAACATTGACGCACCCTTCAAGCAGAACACAGCAAGGCCCAGGAGAGTGGTGCAGTCTGACTCGTTCACTATGTATCAACCTGTCAGTGAGGAGTTCTGAACTTTACAGAACAAGCATGGGTGTTGGTGAGTAAGCAAAATTACTAGATGGGCCGTAGTTCTGACTATTGCACTCATTTAAGTTAGGACAGACTGATTTGAGGTTGTACTAGTGTTTACCAGTTGAAGCTCCCTATGAACTGGGCTCTAGCAGCATTAGCGTTTGTGTTACATGAACTCAAAATGTGTATTTACTGTCACTAAAGTAATTCAGTCAGTGAGCTGTGGATCACGTGGCTTTTTGTTGAACGCTGCTGTTCTTTAATAAAGCACACAAATGCACACCCACCGCACCTCACAAATGTTTGGAGTCAAGAGTATTCTTCGTGTTGGCAGAGAAATGGCTTGGAGCCCAGCTTTGATCATAGCCCACTCAACATCAAAGGCACACAAAGTGAATTTTACACAGGATTTTGGAAGTGTACAAATACGACCTGAATTCTCCTTGTTTCACCTGTCTGCAAGAAGAAGTGCAGACAATGCCGGAGTTTGCTGCGACAAATTACTTGTTATCTTGTCACTGACATGGATTTAGACATGGACAGCTGGTTGTGAGAGTCTGCCAAGAGAGCAGGGACATCCCTTGCCGTCAAGAGCACAACACCCAGCAAAATGTAAATAAATAAAGACCTTTATCCCAGTCAAACCTGAGATGGCAACGAGACTTCAAGAGCTCTTTCATGGTTATGGGATCATTAGCAGCTGTTTTTTTTTTCATATGGGAAACAGAAACTGACAGTGGAAAATGTCTCATAATGCACTATGCCAGCTGAAGCTCTTTGTCCAGGCATCACTGAGAAAGCCAAGAGTTTGAATTTATTAGTCAGTTGATAGTCTTTTTCATTAAAATGACACTCTATCTTCTATTGTAAAAAAAGCAATACATCCTGAGGAAGGTGTAGATAACACAAAAAGTACAGTAGACAGGTTAGTTACAGAGCTATCTGAATGTTAATCGGAAGGTAGTCCAAAAGAAGTGTTGTGCTCTCAGCAATGATGAAGACTGAAGTCCAACGAGAAACTAGCTGGTCTGGCTGGAGATGAGTGTCTCGCTGAAGGACCTCTTCGTCTACGGTCATTCTTTGAAGAGTCCATACAGGCTGGTTATGATTCTCCTCCTACTTTTGCACGACGACAGCACCATGGAAAACGGCTGGGTGCGAAGAACTTGACACCTATTGAAACCGTGTCAACATGGTGACTGTGCCACTCATCGCCTCGGGCAGAAATGCTCGATGTTGGAGTAACTCTGCCTTGGTTGTGTATGTAGCTGTATGTTTAAGGAAATCAGGAAAAAAAAAAAACAGTACTGCGCATGTGCCACTGAAGCTGGCGCTCCTCAAACGATCTGTATAAACAATTGTGTAGGGCACACGCAGATAGGATGATACAAAGCACTTCAACAGACACGTTCTGTAGATCACCGGTGCACAGTACAGTGAAGTACCAGCTCATACTGGATTTACTCTGCACGTGACTTCATTTAAAATAATAAAATCAAAAACATTATTCCCGTTAAGTCACACTTCTAGACTGAAATGTTTTATGAAAATCTTGGCTGAATGATAAAGTGCCTTTTCTAGCAGAGCCGTACTATCAACACCCTGCCACAGCACTGCAGTACATTTTTATTGTTTGTTCCTTGAGCATCAGGGCTAATGCTGGGCAGGACCGTTTTCAGAAGTTTTAGGACTCAGGTGGTGACGGTATCATCGACATGTTAATGAATACTACATTAGTCACAAAGAGCAGATGTAGTTATTTCTGTGTCTGTGTAAACAAAACTTCAATTTCATCTCAGTCGCTACCCTCCATCACCTCCTAGAAAGGGTTCTGTTTTTTTTTGTTTTTTTTTGCGTTTAATATGTTAATAACGGGGCACGCTTGCACAGCTGCGTGATTGTACTCTAAAACAGTGATTCTTAACCATAGGGCCGAGGCCCATGGTGGGGCCGCGAGCGCCTCCTGGAGGGCTGCTAAAAGTCTCTTTTATTTTAAACCTCACGGCCGTGAGGGCCGCGAGACATTCAACTTTAATACACTTGCCACATATATATACTTCATCAGTAGAAAACACCATTTTTACTTTCCACTGACCTGTCACCAGCACATTCATGTGCCGACCTTTTTAAGGAAACCAACAACCAAATACGGCTAACACGATAAGTGTCCAAGTGTGCGTATGTATAATCATTTTCTCAAAGAGTGTTTTGATATTGTTTATAGTGGCTATGAAATGAATGAATATAGAAAATGCCTCTACCTTCTCAAAGCCCTATATTTCAATGATTTGTGAATCTCACCTTTGCTGAAGTGAAGATGGAGTGTCTATTGGTTAGAAACAGTTCTTTACTTTGGTGCTA
This sequence comes from Synchiropus splendidus, assembly GCF_027744825.2. Lineage (NCBI taxonomy): Eukaryota > Metazoa > Chordata > Actinopteri > Syngnathiformes > Callionymidae > Synchiropus > Synchiropus splendidus. The sequence continues at coordinate 10,065,745 of NC_071338.1, forward strand.
CTGGTTGTTGCACAGAAGAAAGGTGGCATTGCATGTCACTTGTGAGAGAATGTGTGGTAATGACATTTACATTAAATTCAAAGTAGACAGGTGTTGCAGCCAAGTGTGAATGGTTATTAGCTCAAAGTAAGCCAGAAGACAGATGGCACAGAGGAGTAGGAGGCATGCTCTGCACCAAGCTTAATCGTTGGCGTGTAAAATGAAAACATGTTTCAACTAAAAAAAAAGAAAAAAGGTAGCTCCTTATTTCACTACAACATTCATGTCCACTGCTCTGAGAATAACATCCAGCTCTACCTCCACAGTAAACCCTCAACACTTCATCACTCCAATTCGCCAGTGTGCCCCTCCTGACCCCTCTGATCTCTTACATGTTACCAGTCCTGCTCCCTCCTTTAGATCCTCCACCTCCTGTCACCCCACTGTCCGACCCTCCTGCCTCAGCACCATAAGGAGCAGCGCCTCCAAGCACTCTGCTCCCCAGATCGGGAACTCCCTCTACCCTGAGAACAGAGATGTCACTCCCTCTCCTCACCTGCTCTCTCAAACCCCATATGTTCCTGGCCACTTACTCCCCCTAATTCACTTGTACTGTTTTTAATTGGATTTAATGATGTTATTACTGCTTGTTTTACCTGCTGTATCATGACTGAAGAGCTTGTTATAACCAGGCTTTGTCTGCCTGTGAGCAAATTAACTGAAAATTTCAATCCATTTTTCAGGATATGTTGATAGCGGGACAAAGAACACATGATTATATAGTAGTGTCCCATCTGGACCCCAGAATCCTGTCAACAGTTGGACACAGGCTTGGTCCGCTTTTACAGATGTTGGTCTTTCGGTCACTTGCTGCATTCAGAACAATTTACAAAAAAACAAAAAATAAATTAGAAAAATGTGTTGTTCGACAAGACATCATCAATCCCATAGTGTAATATATTGACGTGGGGAAAGTGGACTTTTGCGACCTTTACTGGTGACCAAGGCAGCCGTCAGCATCACAAGTTGACACATATGCATCGGCATTTGGATGGATTCAACGTTTTTGCTGGACTTGTTTGTCATATTTATTTATTTATGAGTCGCTCTGCCACGTGAGGTGGAATGTAATCGGTATAGGACGCAAAAGGCCAACGTCAACGTCTTTCCCAACGTCAATATTACACCATGGGAGTGAGGATGTGCTGTGTCTGAGGGTGGTTAGAGGACAAGCGCTAGACAAAGGCCTGTCAAATTTGGAATTCCAAAGTTGCAACGCCATTCCAATTTCCTCTATAAAGCCCTGTGTTATTTGGACAACATGTTGACAACTACTCTGGAAAATGTAAAATTACATGTGGCAACTATATTGTTTTCTTTTAGACGATTGCTTACCTTTTTTCATGATTTGAAAATGACACAGTTATCCAGATGGTAGTAAGACAGTGTTCTTTTGCGTCAATAGTAGAAGCCTATATTGCTGCTGTTTCACTCTTGCTTCTTATCATTCTTCAAAAATATTTTTGTTTGCCTCCACTGATAATTTTTCCCATTCATCTTCACTGATGGGCCCCCAACCTTTTTAGGATAGAGGGTCTCCCTGTCATTATGGGGAGCCTAAGTTCCCACCATCTACTCCTGTATCATGAGACCTAAGTGAACAAAAAATATGACAGGAGTCAATGGAGAGATAAAACTTATTTTCTGATCTAGCTTGAAATATGCCACAGACTGAGATGTCTGTGAATTTGAGGTATACATTCAAATGCTGTGAAAGCGCTGCTTTTTGCCATCAAAAGTTACAGTACTTTTTTTTGTGTTGCTTGTGTGACATGCAGTAGTGAACAACAACACTCGATAGTCGGTGCAAGTGAGAGGCTGCAGGTGGGAAAAGCTCTACAGTGTCACGGTAAGTGTTTAACAATGTCAGCTAATGTTTGCTATCTTATACTGTTCATAGTGTTGTACCTTTAACATCTGCCTTAGCGCCGTCAGATGTGACGTCATACATACGTTCGATTTGTTGTCCAAATAACTTTTACTAACAAATAATTCTTAAATCACACGACAAACATAGCCGAAACGCACATCATTATTGATCATTATTTAGCAAATCATAAATGAAATCAGGGTACATTTACTCAAATACAGTTTAGGTAAGGGAAAAGAAGAGGAACCATACTTGTTTTAAAAGAAGTGTCAATGTATACTGATGGTAGTGACGAAAGATAGAAAATGAAATGCATTACAACAAGCAAGTTGTGAACAGCAGGAGGGAAGGATTATAAATATTAGATCAGAAACTGGATGTTCAGTTTCATAGTTTCAAACTGCTCTTAAACAGATATTTGTTGGATATTTGGAGAATGAAAAACTGTTCTCTCACATTACCCTGCTCACTAGAGACTTTTAAGATGCTTGTCAGCTTCTAATTGTGAAGACATTTAAGGGACGTGGGGAAGTCAGGAAATAGACGTGTGTGAGCTTGTGTCAGAATGTTTAACCATCTCTTAAAGCAAAACTTGAACTAATGTTGAAGCCAACAGACAATTTCTGTCAGTACGGTGACATGCCAAAACAGCTTATGACAAGTCCCATTGCTACTAGAATATTATACATGACGACTGGATTTGAGTGCTTTAATAAATAGTGTGATGAATAAATCAGTGCCTCTTTGTTTGTCCCACTTGTGTTGTTGTCCAGCGCCTTTAGTTCTGTCTTTCATGTTCTATTTAGTTTGCCTGCCATGGACCCCGTGTTTTGGATCTGGGGATTTCAGACCACCCTTTGGATTGTGATTTAGATGTGTTTCAGCAAAGTAAAATAATTGTGTCTATCTGTGCCTGAGTGTCCTACATTTGAGGAGATGCAGTGTTTTACTTCCTGACACAGTCATGCGACAAATGCGGTTGGTTGAAGAGGGTTTTGTGTAACTGTTTCTGATGACTGACAATATGAAATGAAACTCCCCCGGTTTCATTCTCCCCCAGTTGGTTATTGTGGCAGGGTTCAAAGTATTATGTGACACATCAAGACCTATTGCTTTTCACTGGATGTGGTTTGCTTGTGATGTCTACCAGTATATTTCTGGATTCAGTCAGCGAACCTACCACTTTGACAAGCTGCAAAATGTGTGATATTACGTTACGTGACCCTGTGGATGCAGTGGATGTTCAGCTGAATCACACTGATAGATCGACCTCTGTCTCTTCATTGACCTTCACTCGATTCCTCTACTTGTGGGACTCATCCCTCCTGTCATTTCACAGCGAAATAAGAAACTGGACCGTCACAATTCTCAGTCTGCTGAAATAAATCATGCCAGTGTACCAGGAGAAACAGACAGGTCTTGTTAATAACAACCATCTGTTTTTAAACCTATTGTGTGGTTTGATCCGGGGTGTGTCATAACTTGAACAAGCATTAGTCTGCATTATTTCTGTTTCTATCGTGCCTTTTAATGAGCTTCAATGTCCCACAGAACCCCTTGTATTCAAGTTTTTTTTTCTACTTTTCTGTTCCACAAACTTAAATATAAACCTGAGAAATGAAGAGGAACTTTTTTTCTGACAGCCGTTTACAAGGCCAGTCCCTCTGAGAGAAAATATCCTCTTTTTCAAGGAAAGTCTGGCCAAGTCAACAGCCGACGGAACAACGCAGCAATTAAGAGGAAACACTGCTGTATAGCAAAGTTTCGACATTTCAGTGGGCAAGTTTTGTTTTTTCATTTTGTGTCTAAACAAACCAAGTCTTACCGCATGTATTATAGAATAAGCCATATCAAACAAGATGGACTACAATGGCAAAAACTGTGAGAACCAATGTTTACTGTGGAACTACAGTAAACATTGGTTCTTTCAGAATTGAACGTTGAAAGAGCCAAAATTGTTTTGAACATAAATGCCTCTATACTGGGAAGAATCGAAGCCAGAAAACACAAAAGCTTTGACTAACGTGTTTATCGGAGAAAATAATAAACAATGTTAGAGTTTCTCTCAAATGAACCCCTGCAGCTTCTTTTCAACTGTTTCACTCGCTTTCTTCTGCAGTTTATTCGAGGTAATATACAGTGGTGAAGACTTAAAACAGGTACGGAAAAAGCCTCCATTATTGATGAATTATTCACAAATGCTGTAAAGCGGGGAGTCTTTTCTGATGTGCCTACTGCCTTCCATCCCTGGAATATGGGCATTCGTGTCTGTCCGCAGACACTTGACTATATAAAAGAACGGTGAGGAATTCCAAAGAAGAGGCACTGCAGTTTAATGGGGATGACAATTAGAGATAAAGAAAAGGGGTTTGTGTGTGCGGTTGCAGAGTCAGCAGTGGGCCGACGCCAGTAAGAGCGGGGACACGTCAGCCCATCCTTCAAAGTGACACCTACAATTTCTTCTCCTGTCCGTTCATCTCCATCTGTGTTGTTTCATTCAATGAGTTCATTCAACCAACTTTCACTCTCCATCTCTGCTTTCCAGCTTTGTCGTCTCAGCAACCTTCTTTTTCCTGCAGGGAAACCCAGCTGCTCTTCCCTTGTGTTTTACATATTTTGTAAATGATAACCCTGCTTTATTTTGTAAAAGAATACTAAGGGGGTACAGACTTTGAAGTGTGGATGCTGCACCCCCTGTTTCCTGATATACACATGTGAAATGTATGCATTGCTCTCAACATGGCTCTTCTCCCTGTACACTAACTGCCCTGTCTGTGAAGCTGATCAAGTTTGCGGATGACACCACCATCATCGGGCTCATCTCAGATGGAGATGGATCGGCTTACAGCAGGTAGATGGACCTGCTGGTATTCTGGTGCAGCCACAGCAACCTGGAGCTGAGCACCCAGAAGACATTGGAGATGATCATGGACTTCAGGAGAATCACAGTTCCTCCATCCCCCCTGATGATGGCTGGTCCGCCCAGTTCCATTGTGGACTCCTTCTGCTTCCTTGGAACCACCATCACCAAAAACCTCAAGTGGGAGCCGACCATCAGGAAGGCCCAGAAGAAGATGTTCCTCTTGCGGCAGCTGAGGAAACTCCAACGACCGACTAAGATGCTGATGCAGTTCTATACAGCCATCATCGAGTCCATCCTCACCTTCTCTATCACCATGTGGTCCAGCAGCGCCACCTCCAGGGACAAGAGCAGACTCTGTCTCCAGGACCCAGAGACGTGCAGGCCAGATCAGAGCCGACCCTTCTCACCCTGGTCATGGACTTTATGTCCCTCTTCCCTCTGGCAGGAGGCTACGGTCCATCCAGACCAGAACCTCCCGTCACAGGAACAGCTTCTTCCCCTCAGCCGTTGTGGGCCAAAAAGACGAGAGAAACCTCCGTAGACCCCATCGGCCATCAGACTGATCAACTCATGAACAGCTCTTGTTGTTTGTTGTTTATTTATTACTTCTATATTTAGTATTTGTATTCATTTCTTTTATTCATTTGTTTATTTATTTTTGTTGTTTTTTTGTTCCAAATTAGCACATCTGATACCATTTAATCATTACTGATCTCCCTTTTAAGTCTTCAGGAGTCCATTGGATTTCTTCAGGGAATGCGCTGTGTACCGTTTGAAAAAAATCTTGACATAATCCAAGTATAGCATAGCTTTCAACACTCACCAACACAGTGGGTAAGGGTCGCATACAGGGTCCATCCTACATGTTTCACTGGCATATGTTAGCTGACCAGCTGTTGTGTAATGGAGATCCGATTGGTAAACTATCCCCTGCATCCGTGCACTGAACCACGTGTATCAAGGCATGCAGACCGTGATAATCTCATCAGCTCCCGTTTTTGCAAAATCTTTCCATTTAGACTTATTTCCAATTGACGCGCAATGGTGGTCGTTTAGGTCTTTATTCACTTGTGTTATTTGTTACTCAAACAGCTCGACGTGCCTGACTCCCTCTGTAGATGGATTACAGACTTCCTGACCAGCCGGAGTCAGTGTGTGCGGCTGGGGACGACTGTCTCCGACACTCGGACCCTCAACATCAGGTCTCTTCAGGGCTGTGGTCTCTCTCCATGGCTCTTCTCTCTGTACACTAACTGCTGTACCTCCAGCCACCAGTCCGTCAAGCTGATCAAGTTTGCGGATGACACCACCATCATCGGGCTCATCTCAGATGGAGATAGGTCGGCTTACAGGAGGGAGGTGGAGCGGCTGGTGTCCTGGTGCAGCCACAACAACCTGGACCTCAGCGTCCAGAGGACAGTGGAGATGGTCATAGACTTCAGGAGAGTAACACTTTCTCTGTCCCCTCTCATGTTGGCTGGTTTACCCATTCCTATTGTGGACTCCTTCTGCTTCCTAGGAGCCACCATCACTGAGGACCTCAAATGGGAGCCAACCATCATCCGTTCTCACCCTGGTCATGGACTGTTTCTTCCTCTTCCCTCTGGCAGGAGGCTACGGTCGATCCAGACCAGAACCTCCCGTCACAGGAACAGCTTCTTCCCCTCAGCCGTTGTGGGCCAAAAAGACCCACATGAGATATATTAATTTATTAATTTATTCTACATCACCGTCAGACTGTTGAATTCATGATCAGCCTTTGTTATTTTATTTAATTTTATTTAATTTTATTTTATATATTTCTGTTTTGAGCCAGTGTTGTCATGTTTCTTCTGTTTGCACGTTTCCCCTTCTTTGTGGGAGTGTTCTGACGTCCACAATAGTTTACGCTCTTCTCATATTCACTCGAATTTTACCATCATGTTCCAACCATTTTTATGTTTGATTAACATTGTGTGCTTTATCTTTTGTTTCCAGTGTATTTTTTAACCTTTATTTGCTCACTGTTCCAGTTCTCATTTGCGGTTCCATTTGTGTGTTTCTCTCTGCAGCTGCGGACATCACCTTATTTAAATATATATATCACCTTATTTCAATTTTATAAGAATTTCAAATACATTCAGAGTAGAGGAAACCCTGGCCATTGAGTAGCTTTTGTTCAGGGATTCCTCCATGTTTGTTGTTGTTGTTATCATCCTATCTGCGATGTGCATCACTGTGATCAGGGGACCAGGAACTTGTGCGCTTACAAAGGTTCTGTGTTGTCTGGAGAGCAAACTGTTAAGTTAAATTCAAATATTTTAATGCATTATTTTGATGTAATTAATTAATCGCAATGAACTTGTTAAATATATTTTTTTAATTATATATTTCAAATTTCACAAGTGAAATACATTTTTTGAAACACCCAGTATAGCTGGTTTTGGGAGCGCTGGCATGGATCCAAGGAATAAAACCGCTTCCGTCTTAACTGAGTGTGGAAAATGTTAACTCTTTACAAATAGTGAAGTTTTGTGTGAAAGAAACTTCCAGCAGTTTTCCATGAGCTTGCTGAACTTATGAATGTTCTTGTTTTGACACAAATCACAGGACCACGGGGTGGACGTTTAGACCAGAGTAGTGGACATCAAGGGAGCTCTTTGTTTTGGCCAGACCTCAAATTTACAAGGATGCGCCTGGTTGTCTATTTTATACTGCCAGCCGGGGCAGGTTTAGTCATTTTTGTCAGTTCAACAACTTGCGGGGGAATCCACACGTATACTCCCGAAATTGCTTTTCCACTTGATGTATTACATTTCTTCTGTGCCATCACTTTCCATGATGTCAGCTTGTGTAAGCTCATAAACTGCCCTTTAGAAGGCCAGCAGCGCACAGGGTCAGAGTTCGAATTGATTTACATTTGTATGGAGTGCCTGGACAGCACGCCTGAGTGCTGCTCATCACAAAGGGCAGCGCTTCAGCGCTGCTGCTCACCCGCTACGCCAGGCTTGTACTGCTGAAAGTGAGGAGGCGGCCAGGATCATCCCTCAAGGATGACGAGAGAACAAGAGAGCAGGTTTGACCATGTGGAAGGGAAAATCATCTTGTGATTTGAATGCGTTTTATTTCAGCGCAAAATGCAGTCTCTTTGCATGGGTCAGAAAGCAACAGCTCCTTAATAGCAGCTACAGCTAAATGATGCTGAATCAGATCAATTTGCCTGGAAGTTATTGCTCACGATATATGCTGGAAAATAAAGTGCACAAGAAAAGAAAATCTTGAACTGCATTTGCTTTGGTTCTCTTTTGTGTGACTGAAATACTTTGATTCACGGCACGAACCCTGGCAGAAGTTGACTTTGTAAAACAAGATAATATGCAAGGGCGCACGCAGACATCAAGACCCGCCTGTCTCCCCCTCGGTGTCGTGGAATTATTCTGGCTAGAAGTCAATTTTACACTTACTTAGGCCCATAATAAGAAGTCCTGTTGTCAAGTGAACATTACAGGCTGTCGTCCGAGAGGACAGAGATAGAGAACAACTTAGCGCTTGAAGTAAATTAAAAAGATAAAGAATTAAAATATGTGGAGTGCCCACATTGACAGGCTTCTAAAGCGAGCCACTCCTCCCACTGACACACCTGTATGCACATAGGAGCCTCTGATGTTCCAAAACACTGTTTCATTTTTCAGTTAGATTTAAAAAAAAAAAGGCTTTTACACACCAGAGTTTTTAAAGAATCTTACCATAACGCAGACGTCTTTTTGGAACAGAATTTCTTTTGCTGTGGCTCTTAAAGGGACCTTTGGCGTGTTCCTACAGTGTTGGCACGAAGCCTAACAGACAAAGAACAATATCCATTTATCCGTTTCTTATATTTAAAGCTAGCTAATAATGTGCCATGACAAAGTGCTTCCTTTTGCAGATTGCTTTTGTTACAGGAAACAAAGACACAAAAGCGCATTGATGTAATCGGCTAAGGATGAAAGGATCGATGGCACATTGGGTTAGTATTGCCAATGACTGACTCTTGAGCTGTGGCTAAGTGCGGTTTTGGAACATGTATTTGCCGTTCCTAAAGCTGTGTCATGAAGGTTCAGTTTGTTTATAAGGCAGCAGCTGCAGTCAACTCTTCAGTGAGATTTTTGATCAGTTTATTTTCATCAGTTTATAGTCCTGAACACTCTTTGATTGTAAATCAAGTATTTCACATGATGATTTCACATCTTTTACATTAGACATGTTATTTTTGCGTGAACTACAGTATGCGAGGTAAAATGCACAATAAGCCTCCTATAAATCTTGATTTATCATTAAGCGAACATCAGAAAACCTAAAGTTACCTGCAGACACAAGTGAAATTCCTTGTAGAGGGGGCCACACACACGAAGGTAAAAAGCCTGTGAGCGGCAAGTACCGTTAACCTCATCAGGACAACATCAAAATTCTGCCTCATCACTCATGCCAGGGTCACGTGATCCCACGTGATGAAACGGAGTGAAGCGTACATACAGCAGTAGCACAACTTGGAGCATGAAACTGCATTGGATGATGGTGGTTTTAAGTGTTTGTTTTGTTTATACAGTACAGCTAAAATACAACTAAACAACGGGATCTCATCGACAGCAAAACATGGCCAACCAGACATGCAGTATGAAGGGACGTACTGGATGAGGACCGCTGCAGACTGGAGTGAGATTTACTTGTAATGATTAAAATCCAGTGTTTTGTTGTCATCAATTCAATAAATCTCATACATCCTCCTTTGTTTCCTTGTTTCTCCGATGGATCACTTTATTGGCTACATATTGTTCCAAGTCACAGTTCAAGTCGGGAGTGGTCGGCTCTCCGCCCTCACGTTGGTCGTAAATAATGAACATGTTGAGCTTTGGCCTTAACATTTTAGAGCTGGTTACAAACATGAGGATTCTTTCAATCCTTTGAGATTTAAGTGTTCACCTTGGTCGGAAAGGTGCAAAATCAGGACAATAAATAATGGGACAAAAGCCCAATTATTGTCAGGTGTGTGGCCCCTTAGAGGTAAACCTAATTTCTGCCAGCGACAAGACAGACCTCATATCTTCATTGCCATCACCCATAGCAATATAGGACATTTGGGTGGCCAGACTGAGGGCAGATGTTAACAAACCATGGACAGAAGAGTTAAATGGCATGTTGGAAGAAAAGGGGAAGAAGAAGAACAAGGCAGACAGAAGACAACCATTGAGATTCATGGATGCTGAGAGTCCAACATCAAGTCCGACACATTTCACTCATCAAAACTGTGTTTAAGGGGACTCTAGAAAGCTTTGAATGTCACAAAACCATGTTCACAGAAAATCACATTTGCTTTCTGTAGAGGACCAACTCAACCTATCATTATTCTACAAGATTCACGTGCAAGTTCCCCAACAACGTCTTCAGAATTCAGTAAAGTTGCTCATGATTCTCTCAGATGAAGTGGATGTAAATGTCAGTTCACTGCCATTATCATTGCAATCGTCGTCATCACCACTTGCAGCCAGGAAATCCTGAGTGAAATCGCAAGAGAGCAGGCAGAATGGAACACTTTAGCAGATAGCAGAGCAGGACTAGGCCAGTATGTCTTCATCTTAAATGATGTGCCCTTTACATGAAATGGGATGCCATTCATAATCTTGTGGGAAGAGGGAGCTAAGTGTGCTCTGGGTTTGATGGTGACCTGATTTGACTTAGAATGGCTGCACACTTTTGAAAATGACGTTGAGTTGAACTAGTCTCACTCAGATATTCCTGGTCTTTGCTACATTCCAAAATTATTCGCCAGAATCGATGACTATGATTCTCTGACACGGCAAGTCGCTCCAGATCGAACATGGTCATCAGGCGAATATTGACAGCTGCTCCCAGGGTAATACAATCCCTGCGTGACCTCTGGAAATGTCACAAATTGACATTTATTCGTAGGTGGTAATTGTTATGATATTGACTGCCGAGAGGTTAAGCCACGATCGGCCCGCAGTTGTTGACATATAAGGTTAATGCCACTCACTCAGGCACACACACATCTGCACAGCCAAGAAATATTGTTTCCTTTAAAGTGACAAGCTTCTTTCCCTTCATGAACATAGGAGGCAGTGAAAGTGCTTGCACAGCAATGAACCTTGCCGTCCAGACTTGTCTGTGGCAGTGACTCACCAGGCCACCATACATCTCTCATGCCATGCACTCTTCCTTGAACCCTAGCATGACCTCTTTATAGCAACATGACACACCAATATTCCTTTACACAGCTTCTGATGAGGAATACACACCATCACAGCTCATTGGAAGAACCCAGGTACCCGACCCGCATCGTTTCATACCCCGCATTTGGGGTGCCGAAAAGGGTACTGAGGCCTGTGACACAATGTCCTGTCGATGGTGATTTATTTTGACACATGATCAGAGCACAAAAGAGACATCTCCAATGCTCTGGCGTCAGTCTTTGTCATGCTACATTCTACCGTTCTTTGTTGTATACGTGACCTACAGCTTTTAAAAGTATTCATGAAACAGCTCAATGTTACCAAGTCACTGCCCTGTCACTGTCAGCTGGCCCAGAAGGACCCGGTCCGTACCTACTTAGATCACACGATGGAAACACATTAGCTCCAACAAGGCAACACAAGACTTTTACTTTTTACTCTAGTTATATACCACTTTCCTGAAGATCCTGACTCGGTGAGGCACTCATTAGTGAGAAGGACTCTGATCCTAGAGGGTTTGTGACCTACTTGACAAAGAGTGTTTCAATTATACATGTGCAGTAAAGTCATCATGTCTACCACCTTTTACTTGTTTCACCTGTGCACCTTTGTTCTCCCTTTGTTCTCACATCCTCTCAGCACCTCTCTGTTTTCTTATTTGTATCTTGGTCTTTTAAATCCGTTAAGGTTTGTCACATTCTGCTCCGTCAGTTCTACTTCAAGTATTTTATGTGCGGGAGCTTCCCGAGTCATTCTTACAAGAAACAGAAATTAAAAATCCTCTGTCTTCAAACATAAAGCATGACACATCAAAGGTAATGGTATCAAAGAAAGGATTATTGCTTTCAAATATGTGAACAGTATTTACAGGTAATTGTGGTAATGCTGTCCCTGAAAACGGATGGAGAAAGTGTGTTTGTTACTATAATATATAAAATACACAAATGCATGGATAGACCTTCTTCATTATAATAGTACACATAAAATGTCATTGACAACCAAACTGAAAGTCTCAACAGTGAAATTTATGGATACTTTATTCCTGATTTCTGATGGCTGTATTTCATGTGAATATTATTTTTTAGAAAAATACCCCAGATGCCGAAAATTGACAGTTGCTGCTGACTGCAGAGGGTGATGTCTTCAGAATGCTTCAGGGTCCATCAAAAAGCCACAGTTGTCCATATTCTCCCAAGTTTCCCAGACGATTATTGTTATTCACACACACCTCACCACCGTTCAGTCATTCTCTTCAGCACTTGAAAGTTTGAGCACATGGTTGTTGAGGGCGAGCATGAGTGTGTGTGATGCACTTCAAAGGACGATTTTGCTCTTGTAATATTAGACAGTGTGGCTTTGATTTCCGAATCTCTAGAAGGATGGAACTGCTTTCAAGGTTGAAGTCAGCTCAACGGGCCAATTCAATTGATTAGAATACACATCATTTCAATTATTCAAAATCACAACTTCCGACATTTCCCCGAGAATTTCCGTGTGATTCTTTTTAGAGAGAGCCCGAGGAGACGTGCTCCTTTCCTTCCACTCGAAAGGATCAAGAAGACTGGATCGCACATTTCATGCAAGTGGTCCTGCACTTTCGCCGCAGCAGCTGAACGTGCCAACTACCGTAGTTTCCAGACTATGGCGTGCACTGGAATATTGGCAACACCCATTAACTTTAAGAAGAAAAAAGATTTGGGACTCATATAAGCTGCACTGGTCTGTAAGGTGCAGCGGTGCAGTCTACACAATAGAGAGGACATCACTAAGATGTCTGTGTTTCAGCGTGAAAATTTGTGTGAATACGTAACATCACTTCTCAACAAGTTTTGAAAATGGGGTCCAGAGTGTGCATCACACTGCCTATATAATGTTATTTACATTAAAGCGCTCAATGCAGTGCAGTCAGCCTGGTGTACAACACCACTTCTACACATTTCCAGGAGCTGTGCTCTGCTTATGAGGTCAGCTTTAAAGGCGGGGCTTCCGGGAACACCAGGGGAGCAAATGGAAACCGCATTCAGCACTTTAATATAAATATGGAATTGCATCATCTGATGCGGCGATGCTTAATATCTTGGTGGTGTGAGGGTTCAGAGCGTGAGAAAAAGGTTGCGGCTCATCGTCCATAAAGTATGGTCTGTTGCCTTGCTGCAAAGTGGACGACTCAGATGTGCTGTTGGGATCTCCATGTATTTCTCGTTTCCCAACTGTGGAAGATTGATGAGACAACTTAGTCATGGCAGATGTGCCACCATTAACCTCTCAAGGCAAACAATTTGTCTTTAATGGCAACCTTCAATTTATGTCCAGTATTTTGATGTATCTTGCAAAGCTCTCGGTTTCTTAAATTGTAACACATGCTAAAATAATATATTGGACGGACTAGAGATGCATCCGAAGAGAATTTATGGTCACATTTTTTTTCCTGCAATGTGATGGGAATTTATGGCCCTGCTGTCATAGTCATCAGCAGCACAACCCATCTCGACTGCATGGACCATCCATGAAGTTGTTGTCCGTTGCTTTTATTGTCCTCTTTTAATAGGTGCTGATGACAGCAGTCCACTGTACTAACAGTATGTTTGACAGATATCGATGTTGTCGCTCACAAACAATTAAATTTCAGTTAATGATCTTACTCCATTCCTTGCCTGTGAGTTTGTTACCAGAGGCTTACGCACAATCCACGCCACTCTGCCTGGAACGCAGCGGAAGGACAACTTCTCTCATTCACACTGACACACCTAGAGTTTGTGTAACATTTTACGCTGAAGGCTGCCTTTTCTGTCAGTATAGGATGCAAAAGCTCACTTTCCCAACATCTTTATATTACACTATGCGAGTGAGGATGGATTGTCTTGAGGAGTGAAGCTGCCTGTTTGACAGTCTTCATACTTTGATCCAGTTAACAATAACTAACATGTTGGATACCCAATATGATGCATAGAAAATGCAGTCCAAAATTACTGTAATCTTTGACATTGAAGCAGTAAGGATTTTCTGCTTTCTTTTTCAGTTTACACACATTTGACCATCAAAACTTGTGCAAGGAAAACTACGCAATATAACAACCAATCTTTGTTTCTGTATAATTCCAAGCAAAAAGTAAGTCGGATGGAAGGTCTGAATTGAAACAGCAATTACCATAGTTCTACAATACATATCAGCTTCGGCTTCTTGAAACACAATATTCAGCCTTTTGCTCAAGGACACTTTGACACTGCTGTTGATCTGCGCAGTGTCTGTCTCTGAGATTGGATCTGTAACCTTACTGTAATGGGATGGTCTCCCTAACTACTAATCTGCTCTGCCACCTGAGAGAAAAGACACTCTGAGATGGATCGGCATGGAAATATGAGTGGGGATAAAAGAGATGAGTAGAAAAAGTCGTCAGCTGAGGAGGAGGGATGATAACACAGACGCAGATAGCGAAGAGACAAAGTCTGAGCGATGGTGAAGACACTGCAGATGAATAGCAAAAGGGGAGGGAGAGACATCCAGAGACATCAGCTGAGTGATTGGGATGGCAGAGAGCGAGCGAGTGAATGAGCAGGAAGGAGAAAGGGATATAATAAGGAAGAGAGATATGACTGGAAAAGAAAACTGGATCAAGATAAATGGCAGGAAGAGAGACAGAGGTCAAATCCAAAGAGAGACTCTCATCTTGCTTCCTCAGTGGTGCGTCCGCTTTGAATACTTATCAGCCATTGGTCGGACGAGAGGAAACGGTAATTGCAGAACCTCCTAACCTGCTGTTTCCTCAATGACAAACTGTGGTGTCCTTTAATTTGACATCTCCTCCGTTTTACTTACTGCCAGCAGTCTCACATTTTTCATTAGTCTCACAGGCAATGACGGCATTTCTGCGTGCGGGAAGCGGTGGCAATGAAAACCGTGAGGCACATGTGAGGGGGAGGAACTGAGGCTGAACAAACCAGCGACCCCTGTCTTGAAGAGACGGCGGCATGCATTCATGAACGAAATCATTTGTTCATCAAAGACGCTGCAACTTTCATGTAGATCGAGTAGCTCTTGGAGATTTTCACTGTTGTGATGTCGGGCTATTACTGGGTTTTGCTACGGTTTGAGACTGGATTGTTGCACACTGCAGCCGACCAGCTCTTTCTAACCCAATGATACGTGTGTAAGATAGACAGGGGGAAATTTGGTTGTCACAGCAGCACATATTTATATAACAACACTTCATGAAACAGATCAAATACAATAAAAATAAAATGTACAGTAATGATAAAGATAATAAAAACAAGAGGTGGCGTCACCCCTGGTCAAGCTCAGGATACAGTGATGAAGAGCCTGACTGACGTTGAACACTGTTCCTTTAGGCAGCAGGGTGACTCAGCCTATGACTGAAAAGGCTTTCCAGGTTGGCCAGCGTTCTGTGGAGGTGGTGGGAGACGTTGCCCCGGATTGTCCTTGCTTTTGGTTGTTACTCTGTCCTCTGTGACGACCTCCAATGGGGCAAGTTTGATCCCATTGATGGAGCCAGCTCTTTTTACGAGTACTGTTTGTTGGCGTCCTTCGTAGCAATGCCAGCAGACCGCTGCACAGAAAATGGTGGAGAGACTTCATTCAAAAGTCCACCACCAACTCCTTTGTCTTCAATGTAAAAACTCAAAATCTAATCAAGTCTGTTAAGCCTTATTTTTAGTCAAAATATCTCATCTCACTCGATTTAAAATACTATCACCTTATAAATGACATTTCAGCAAGGTGGCGATTTCTTCCAAGACAATGCAATATTAAATTTGTTGTTTTTTCACTTGTTCTATTGGCAGATTATTTGACTTAGTTTGAGCTAAAAGTACCAAGAAATAATTGGAAAAGAAATGTCAACAGAACAAATGAAAAAAACAACTAATTTAAAATTGCATTGTCTTAAAAGAAGTCCCTCCATCTTGTTGAAATTTGACTAAAAAATTGACTAAAACTACTAACTACTACTAACTACTAAAAAACTTTAAGAGTAAGATGGACGGCACAGTGGAGCAAAGGTTGTGCAATGGCCTCTCAGCTGGAAGGTTCAGGGTTCAAATCCAGCACTGGACCTTTCTGGCTGGAGTTTGCCTGCTCTCCACATGTGCGTATGGGTTTCCTCTGGATACTCCAGTTTCCTCCCACAGTCCAAAGATGTGCCCACCAGGTTAAATGGACACTCTGTGATGGGGTGTGTGCCTTGCGATGGACTTGGGACCTGGTGTATTCCCACCTCTCGCCCAATGACCACCACTCCCCGCAACTCTGAACACCCTGGACCAGTGTTGAGAGACATTCACGTTTATTCAGCAAAGCCATAATGTCTGTGTTCTCGAATGTTTGACTCAAGCTTTATTTGGGCAATTCAAATTTTCCCCAGTTGGTTTAAATATTTTGTGAACGAAGAGAAACCTAAGTTCTGATGAATTTTTCATTTATGGAATTTAACTTCACTATTTATGCATGATTCATGGTTCACATCATCTGGGCAGATTTTTTAAACCATGTCAACACAGCAACTCAGCAAGATAATAATCGAGGACGAGAATGGACTATTATTTTAAACTACCTCTGGTTGTTTATTTAAATTTTCTTGTCAAAAACTTGCAAGTCTTTGTTTGGTTAGATGAATTTCATAAGGCTCTTGAATTTTTTTATGTGTGACAGCGAAGGTCAGTGAAAAAGAGAAGCAGAAATAAATTGAAAGGGAGGCAGAGATGTAACACACTTAGGTGTGTGATTAGAAACAAAGCCCAAGGCAATGATGGTGCTGCTCCGTGAGATGTTGACCTGCAGTGACTTTGCACTCAACAAGAGCAATTTTTTGGAGGAGGAATGAAAAGAGAAGCAGAAAGTGTTCCACTTAAGTTTGAGGTTTGAGATATGGTCTGGGATGCTATTGAATGCCAGTGAGTTAGACGTGTGAACCGTCAGGTAAAAGCCACTTTTCCATATCACTGTATATGATCAGAGTTGTCATTTGACACGCTTGGACCTGCAAAACACTGCAGTACAGGGGGCAACCCAAAGGTGTTGGGTTTCTGGTCTAAGCATTCCGTTTCGGATTCCCATGTCGGATGTTTCTTAGATTTTAAGCAAGCCGACCTTACTGAGCTATTTATTCTTACTGGAGAGCACATGCATGTGGGCAGGAATGCAGGGTTATGATGAAGAGATTTGCATATTAAAGGTTCCAGAGTCATGTTTTTCTTGACTCTGGAAGTCACAAGAACAAGTACTATCAGTACTTTTTATCGACAAAATGTGACATTTATGTGTCCCGTGAAAGCTTTTTGTTTTTTCATGATTTCAGATTTATTCAACATGACAGTTCAGATGTTCACCTCCAGATGTCTACAACACTATGGAGGAATACTGGTGAAAATATGGGTTGACAAAGCAAAGTTAGAAAACTATCACTCTGTAATCCTTTTGTACTCGTGTTTTTTTTCTAAACCCAAATGTTTTACTCTTGATACCCGTTCAGCAGAATGATATCTGTTCATGTATTTGCTGAGTTATATTCATTTCATTCCGCTAAATTTGGCTCAGTCTCCCACATGACATCTCTGGAGTAATTTTTCACCATGTGTCGAGTTGCCCTGTTGTTCAAAACTGGTGTGATTACAAAAGTGACATGTTGACAGGGGAGTCATGGAAACATCAAGCCCAACTACTTCGACTGTCGTGATGGACTGACTTCGCCCTCATATTCACTTTAACACAGCTGCTGCTGTGCATGTAAACACACCGATTCATGAGTGTGTCAGTGTGTCTGCCTCCGCAAACCACAGGTCACACCACATGAGCAGAGTCATTCCTGATGAACTTATCTGGATGGGGAGTGTGGCATCGTGTTAAGAATGAAACACCCTGAGGTAGTGCTAGCCATGTGAAAACAGCTGAGCACAGTAGATGGCAGAACAGCATGACTGAACCTCACGGTGAAGCTGGTGCTTTGTCTCAGAGATAAGACTGATGAGGTTGTTTGGGGCGCATGCCAGGACCTGATGATGTGATTTACACTCTGCCATTTGGACATTGTGGGTCACTTTCCCAGATGAGGCTGGAAAGCTAGAGTTGAGGGTGTGTTGGAGGAGTTTGAAGAAAGACATTTTTTCATCAAGGAACCAATTTTATAGATGAAAACAACTATTCTCTGACTAAATTTTGTGTTGGTCTGTTTGATCAGGGCACAAGAGACAGCAGGCAAAGGGACATCTAGCTTACCACAAAGGGCGACCCAGCGAAGATCCAACTGTTAAAGTGAACGATGCAGAACTGAGTTCTCTAGTGCTTTTATGTCCTTTTATGAAATGTGTGGACAGCGTTATTGTGTTTTACCTTCAATGCAGGTAGTTAATCTTCCACCATTGACATTTTCTTCTGTAAAAGAAGAGTTGCAATGTGTTTTTATGTTGCCTTTTTTTTGTTGCGTCTTCCTCATTTTTTTCAATCCAGACCACCTGCTCATGAGCGCAGGTGCTGTGTGCCAGATCGACTTAGCTCCACTGGGCTGCAGGTAACTTCTCTCTGCTGTTCTTGGTTCCTTCTTTTCCTCTCATGTTTCAGATCTCTGATTCTTGATGTCCTCACCAGTGGTAGGACAGCACAGTTCCTTTCTTTGATGATGACCTGTTCGTGAGGTGGTTTTGGGTCTCATGAGATTTGTGCCGCTACATGTTTCCTGGAAAAGAAGACCAACAATGTTTGCTCATGCCTGTGTGCAAACGGACGGCAGACCAGTATTTCAACTGGTTGCAATTGTGTGCAGGATCCTTGCTCAGGGCCATATGTCAGACTAGAAGTCAGGCTAGAAAGGTCACAGTCAATGATCAGACCAGGGTTTCTTTCTATCATGATTAGGTCTATAGAGGTCTAAAGAGACATAAAGAAGCAAATGAAAATGTAGGCAAAGGCACTGAGAGTTCAGATCTAAGATGACGCCGAAGAAATCTACCGAACCCCAGAGGAGGCAAGTCATGCCCACCTCAGCGTTGCCAGTGCAAGAATAAGGAGCAATAACTGAGAGGTGCACGTTCAGAAACCTTCTGAAGTCTGATGATCCACTCGCACATTAGCATTTGTTCTCTTACTGTGTTCAACAAGCTTCACTTCAGTTTACTTACGGGACTCTGGAAATCAAAATGGATTTCATTAAGAACCAACGAGATGACAATAATAAAGATGACAATTTTTCTGGGGAAAGATAATACATTAACAATCGAATAAATGAGGGGAGCTGGTCTTCTCGCTGCACCTTTTCAAACCAACAGATCAAGTTCAGATCAAACAGATGTTTGTTGTGGGATCGAAATAGAATTCTTCATTTTCTATAAAGGTGCTGCTTCCTGAACACATTCAGAGCAAGTAGGGGGTGCCTCGGTGCATTGGAGCCATAGACGTCCTCACCCGAAGTCTTCCCTCACAACTTCTACCACAGAAAGTGACAGCACTCCATCATATTTTAGGATGTGGTGGATGGCAAGGGTCTGTTCTGCGATATGTGTGCGTGTTGTTTTCCCAGCCGGTGTTCATGATGCATGCGTGTTGAGACAGCCACAACTGAGTGAAATTGTAGGGGATGGACAAAGTTTCCCAAACAAATCAAGAAATATCACTGGAAGTGGGAGAGCACGAGAAGACGTAGGAAACTACAGTATATTATTGGCTACCCTGCATATCCACTGCAACCGTGACCCACAAAACATCCCTCCAACAGAGGGTGACTGTGCCAGTACCAGGACAAATACAAAGGCAACCTTTGTGAAACTAACAAGTACATGGAGGCGTCTCCGGAAGAGGACTGCAAGTTGGACCTGACTAACCAGATGACTCTTGCATGGTGGGTAATGCACACCATTTGTGATGAACAGAGAGATCAGTACTTGGACAGCCATCCAGAAGTGGTTTGCGTCCAGAAAAGTACACGCATTGTGTACGGATTACTTGTTTATGTCAAGGTTAACGTCAAGTTCATTGATGTACCGATGTTTCGACAGCAAGGGGCTGACCAAAGTACTAGAGTGACTGCAGCAAGACTAAAACACAGATCATAAATAATCCAATATAAAATAAAAGTTAAAAGTAATAAATAAATAAACTAGAATAGAGAAAGATGCTCATTTTGTATTATGAGCGAAAACGTACATCTTCAACTTTGTGTGGTAAAAATTGTTTGGTCTGGAGGGAGACAATTCCAGAGTCGAGGACTAGCCACAATGAAGGTCTCCTCGGATCTTCAGTCTGGTTCTGGAGCAGTTCAGAAGAAGCTCTGAAGAGGACCTTGTGGGTCTGGTTGCTGAGTGAACATGGAGCAGCTCAGCCAAGTATGAGCGGGCAATTCCATGAAGATATTTAAAAAAAAGCAATAAACTCTTGAACTGACAGGCGAGCTAACATCTGCGTCTTGTTGCGGCAGATAAGTTCCGCTCCCCTGTCTATTTGTTTGCTGGTATTTGTCCCAGCACACGGTCCAGTATCAAAAAATGGACTTGTCTCACTGCGTCTAGCTCCACTTTAATTCACAGCGTGAAGTTTCCTTCCTGATGTTTTTTTCAATTTATTAATGCTCTGGTCCGGCATTTTGAGTGTAACCAGCCTTGAGCATGTTTTCTGCGAGTTCAGAGTATTTCCACTTTCTGGTGCTACTCGAAAAGTTAATCTGAAATTCTGGTGAAACTGAGAATGTCAACAGACATTGGGTTCCCTTCAACGACCATGGTGTTTTTTTTCTCCATCTACCACTTCTTGCACATTTTGTAAAGACAGACTGTGACATGCCCCATGATGACGCAGATGAATTTGCGGGCTGTACTGCGTGAAACATCCATCCATCGTCGCCCGATTATCCGTTACCGGGTCGCTGGGGCAGCAGCTTCAGGAGGTCACGCCAAACACCCTTCTCCTGAGCGACATCCACCAGCTCCGACTGGGGGATCCTGAGACGCTCCCTGGCCAGCGTAGAGATATAATCTCTCCACCTGGTGCTGGGTCGACCCCTCGGTCTCTTCCCAGCTGGACGTGTCTGGAACACCTCCAAAGGGAAGCGTCCAGAGGGAATCCTGATGAGATGTCCGAACCACCTCAACTGACTCCTCTCAATGTGGAGAAGCAGCGGCTCTACTCCGAGCCTCTCCCGAGTGACAGAACTCCTCACCCTATCTCCAAGGGAGACGCCTGCCACCCTCCGGAGAAAACCCATTTCAGCCGCTTGTATCCGGGACCTTGCTCTCTCGGTCACGACCCAAAGCTCATGGCCGTAGGTGAGGGTCGGGACAAAGATTGATCGGTATATAGAGAGCTTTGCCTGAAACTGTGTTTCAAGGACATAAAATAGTTTTCAGGTAGTACACTTGGACCATAATTGTACATCTATCGCTTTTTTGTAAACACAGAATATGGCACGCTCTCTGATGATTTTTCCCCATTTGAACATGGCAGCTGGCTCAAAATCACATTCTGGAACTGGAAAAGGCACAAAGCCATGCCGGTGTGAAAGTCGTCCCTGACACTCAGCCTCCCTTTGTATCTCAAATTTTATTTGCCTTTCAGAGAAAAAGATACTCTAACTAACCTAACACAAATCTATTTCATGAAATGTGATGTAACAGGATTCAACAACATCTCATCTGAGTCTCCATCGAACTTCAATATTCAATATTGAGAGTCTGCAGTGCGACACCTCCACTACGAATCATAGGTTCGGTTGGAAAGAAGAAGCGCACGGATACAAGCAACCAAAATAGGTTCACCCTCTCTCTTCTCTGTAGAATAAGACACACCGTGAAAAGCTGTGACATCCTGAGTCAAAACATGTAACTACTACATGTGTGTCCTTAAATGGCTGCATGAGGCTTCTTGTCAGGCGGTTGGTTGAACTCCTGTATGCAGTATGTGCTCTCAATGATGATCAAAATAAAAACGCCATCATTGAAGTGTATTAATGAGAACGACACAACCACTAAGGATATATCTCGGGAGAATCTCCACCTCCAGGTTGTCTTCATTTTTACATGCCAAGATGCAATAACGTACAGCATGTGCTGGCATCGCAACACAGAAATCATGCGTCGGCTTCCATAGAGCAGCACCTTCATTACTCCGCTTGTCTCCCGCTCTAATGACATTTTCATTCTACGACGTAGCACAGCAAACTTCATTTGCGCCGCAAGGCCGGTCCATATTGATTCACCATTCATCTGTTGTCGAGGTCATCACCAGTGTGATGATAATCTAGATTGGGGTTGGACGGTTTGCATGAGAGCAGAAGAAGATCAGAGTATTTCTTGCAAGTCAGAGCAGGTGAAATGATGAGGGATCACAATGATTCCGCTGCAGTTAAAAATAAACACCTCTCACATTTCCACCGAGCTCAAAGCCCAAGTTTTCATCAACAACAAAACAGTCTTTGTCTCATAAAACAGAAGCAGTCACGTCTGTTTATGAGAGCCGAGGTCGGCGTTTATAAACACCATTAAATATGAATAAGTGGAAGAAATAATGGATATTGGTGCGACCTGATTTGTGTGCGTCTCCAATCGCAGCTGTGGTTCTGGAAGCTTTTTAATTCGAGGTCTGGTTAGAAAGATGAGCTCATTGGATACAGTAGTCATACCATCACTGCCCTGATACAACGGCTCTCTTGGACAGCAGCTACAATCCACAAGCACAGAATATATAAAGAGAGAGGGCAGTGCAGGGATTCATATCTGTCAGGTGTGCACGCTGGTTGCATATTTTTTCACTAGAATTTGGTGTGCATCACTTCAGTTAAGACCTATCGATGAACAGAAGGATCAAAAGTCCAGATGAGTATAAAAGGTGTCACATACTTCATGTTCAAAATACACACAGACAATGTAATGTTAATATATAGCTGGAAATTATACATTTACAGTGTGCTGAAGTATATCTGGGCTTCATGTGAAAGCTCCAGCTCCACTGAGCTTTGTCACCAACCTAATGTTTCGATGATGGCACAAGAGGAATTGTTTTGCTGGTGTCATTTCCTCCATCTCCAATGTGAACCAGATCATCAGACTGCAGGAATGAAGCACAGTAGCCTCTGAAGCTCCATTAGCACCACTCAGGCCTGCTTTTATTGCTGCTTTTTATTGCTATTTGTGCAGACACAAGGCATCAACAAGGCTATCTGAACCGTCTTTACAGTTATTCCAAACACTTTCCTCCATCATTATAGGCAAACAATTACTAGGCTACTTAAATGAAAAGGTCATGCTCTTGTTAGGTCACAGGGCCAAATCCAGGTGACAAGTTTCTTTAACTAAAATAAAGAAAGAAAGAAGTTCTCTAAGGTGCTATCCTAAATGTGATAAATATCTTATAATAATGTCATATTATCATGAATTAATGTGATAAATATCATGAAATATGTGATAAATATCCTGAAATAACATGATACTATCATGAACTAACGTGATAAATATCATTAAACAATGTGATACTTTCATGAAATAACATGATAAATATCATGAAACAATGTGATACTTTCATGAAACAACGTGATAAATATCATGAAACAATGTGATACTTTCATGAAACAACGTGATAAATATCATGAAACAATGTGATACTTTCATGAAACAACGTGATAAATATCATGAAACAATGTGATACTTTCATGAAATAACGTGATAAATATCATGAAATAATGTGATAAATATCATGAAATAACATGATAAATATCATGAAATAATGTGATACTTTCATGAAATAACGTGATACTATCATGAAATGACGTGATGGATATCACAAATAATGTGACATTCTCATGAAATAATGTGATAAATATCATGAAATAAAGTGATACTGATCCAAAAATATTTTTCCATTGTTGGCAGCTCAGAGCTTCCGTGAAAAATAATACAATTAAGCAATATAAAAAAAATAAAAAACTAAAAAATCCTGCGGGACTCAAACCGTAGGAGGGTTAGAAAATGTAGTAATGACATCAGAAGTTGAGGTTATAAGTCAGGAAATGTGAAAACAAAGACAGCGCATGGTGGAGATGACGGGAAAGATGCCTACAATGCAAAGGAAGTTACACGTCAAAGAATGGAATATCAAAATAAAAGATTCATTAAAACAAAATAAATTTAAAAGACTGAATGGAAGCTGATGATCGCAGGCTCTTCATGAAGTAGCTGATCATGCACAAAAGTTATGAGTGATTCTGCTGGACACCTGTCATGCATGCATCCTGGCGAAATACCAACAGGAAATAGTGAAATTCAGGGTTCTTAGGGCAGCATGGCAGGCCACAAACGTCACCACCAATGATTGGACCAGGATCACATTCGACCACGGTTACTCACAGAAAGTGGCAGCAAAGTGAGGTAGGAATTGTTGGATTCAAGGCAGATGCATGCATTGCCTTGTCTTCCAAGACACTGAAGTACCAACTGCCGCACAACCAACTGAAGAGGAAAGCTAATATAGAGTAATGACTGAGAGTTACATGTTTGGAAAAGATATAAGACCAGGAGAATAGAGCAGAAAAATCTAATAAAAGGTACAAAACTCAAATTATTTCACTCATATTTTTCATGAAATTAGTACTTGCACTCTCACTGTATCTGTATCATTTACAGAAATCAGTAAAACAGAACAGACTTCTTTGTGAAGTAGTTCAATTATGGTAAAAATATGTTCCCTAATCTGGTGTGTAACCAAAAATACATGAAAAAAGGGGCCTTTTTATTAATGATTAATTCTGCTCTCTCCCCATACTAACCTAAGGTCATGTGGGGTCACATAAAATTACCGGCCACCAGGTTTGTTACAGAAGACAATAGTGGAATTACACACGTGAAACAAAGAGCCGGTTACCCATCTGTCATTGAATCCCCCTCTCTCCGGATGAACTTTATAAAGCTATCGCATAATAGCTGTGATTCCATCGAAAACAACCTGTCAAATGTCAGCGCTTGAACACTTTCATCTTTGTGTGCCATGAGATTGCCTTGTTTTGCACTTCAGTACTGAATTTTACCTGAGGCAGAATACATTTTTACTACTTTCTACATTGCAGAAAGAGACACACTGAAAACATGCAATATATGAAGCAGGAAATATGGAATTATTTACAAAATAAAAAAAGTTAAATAACTCTAAATATGTTTCATATTTAAGATGACTCAGAGTAGCCACCTCTTGCTTTGTTGGCAGCTCTGCAAACCCTCGGCCTTCCTAAGGAGCTTCATGATGTCGTCACCTGTTGGAAAACCTTATCAGGTGACTACGTCATGAAGCTCAGCAACCAAAATGCCAAGAGTCAGCAAAGTAGTAATCAAAGCAAAGGATGGCTGTTTTGAAGAATCTAAAATATAAAACATTGTTGAGTAATGACAAACTTTTTTGTTCACTGCATAATTCCATATGGGTTCATTCATAGTTCTGATTCACAGCTATATATATATATATATATATATATATATATATATAAAGGGACTACGTAATGCTGAAGTTGTTTTGAACCAAGAAACGTTGGCATTACATGTAAACCAGGATTCAGTTACAAATTGTCTCTGCTACCACAGACAGACAGTGTATGACAAGCAAGCCAGGACACGTCATCTGTCATAAAACAATATCCGCCGACGTTTCCCTGGTCCACAAACAGGAAACAAGTCAACACGGGGGAGAAAGACAGAGGAACATCCTTATTAGCAAAAGTCTTTGAAGCGATCACAGATTCAACTCTCTGAAATGTGAGGATGCATGAAAAACATCACAGTGAGAAAGGCATGAAATATTTAAGATCCAACTGTCTGGCTTTTATCAATTACTAAGGGCCTTGAGAGGCTTGTAGACATACACTGAATACACACAGCGCCGTAGACACATAGACTGTTGGTTTAGCGATTTGAGGCAGTATTCAAACTGAGGGTAAAGACACTCAATACAAGTACTAGATAAATCATTTTAAAATCCAACTACACTCCATAAGGCCACTGGTCTGTCTTTTTCCTCCAATGTTTACCGAGTGTGGAGGAAGAGCATTAGTCACATAGTGGACATGTTTAAGAGCACAGGTGTCACACAGAGCTTGTTGTGAGTGTCATTAACTAAGGTCTGCCGAGTTGACTTGCACCATCGGCCGGGGGCGCACAAGGTTGGCCTCTCCCATCTGTTCCCAGCTAGCAGGTGGCCAGGATAATGATGGAGCACAGCTCTGATCAGGAAGATCCATTTCAACACTTCCGTTTTGAAGAGCAAAATGGAGAAAGAGCATTTAATGTCAGGATATTTGTCATTTGGGACAAAACAGCCTGAGGGCAGGGGTTCATGGTTCTATTTAAATCATGATGACCAGCAGCAAACTATTCCATTTCTGTTTGTTTTTATGAGTCAGGCCATTTAAATTTCAAGTTCCTCAACCTGAGCTCTTATTTTCACACACCTTGCTAGACAAGAGTCAGTAGAAGCAAAACTGAGCTCAGCATTACATTATTGTTCGGGTTGCATTTCTAGACTGTGTTGGGGCCACTGAGGGGCCCCTAATTCATCTCCCTTTTCAAGCAATGTCAAACTTATTTCATAGTATCTGTCATGTTTATCTATCTATCTGATCTCTGTGGGTGCCCGAGATGGACCCACGGAATCAGCACCTTTGGAATGAAACACTGATAATAACAAAGACCAAGAGTCTCGATCACAACAGGTGACAAGAATGACTCACATGGCTATGTTCTAGCTTGAACTTTTACAACTTTTAAATGTTTTCATCTTATGCTAATGATGAAGGATGAACATTTTCAGATTATACATAAAAACTATTACCAGAAAAATGGTGAGAAAACAATAGGTGACAACTCACAATAAAGGAACCGACACTTTGATTTGTTTCCTCAACTTTCCTCAATTGAATAGTGACAATAATCTAACTATGAG
The DNA here is from genome assembly GCF_027744825.2 of Synchiropus splendidus. Classification (NCBI taxonomy): domain Eukaryota; kingdom Metazoa; phylum Chordata; class Actinopteri; order Syngnathiformes; family Callionymidae; genus Synchiropus; species Synchiropus splendidus. Next base: position 10,092,635 of record NC_071338.1, read on the forward strand.
TTATTACGAAATGCTTCACTCAATCAAACACAATAAACAAAGAAGACATTTTCATTTTGTTAGGTGATCATAAAATTACAAGCGCATATTGAAATTGGAAATTCTGAAATTAATTTATATGAGAAATGTCATTGCAATGATGCAAGTAAATACATAAACAACTGTGAAAAGTCAAGATTGATTTTATATGACAATTAAACACTTAAGCTGAGGAGCTCTCCAGGGCTCAACCCCGGAGCATAAGTCTGCCAGTTTGCATGGCTGACAATGATGCAAGCACAGGCCATTGCCTGGCACCCCAAGAATTTCTGGGGCCCTCCACCGTCTCATAAAAACATGCTAATCCTTTGCTCTTCAATATAAAGCCATTATTGTTTCACTCTCATTCCTGGTGCTCACGATCCACCGATCATTTTGACTGCGCCTCTCACTTTTCCAGTCAGAGTGGTCATAATGCGCATGGGCAGACTTGCCAGATGGTCAGACACCATACTTGTTTGTGGAGTTGAGAAGAAGGTGCCAACTGTTCTTTGGAATAATCTCCCCATGTTTGACGTATAAATGAAGTGTCTCTTGTTTATGAGGAGTTTTTGAGAACACATGGCAGTGAGGTCAGCTCTAGCTCTTTCTTCTTGAGTGATGTACCGTCATCCTCTCTTTCTTGTTCTTTGCCTGAGGGCATTTCCTGCTAAGGGTTGCCCTAGTAAGTCAGTTTCCTCCACCTTGTGTCTCCTCCCTTGTCAAACCTCTCTTCTTCATGACCTCCCATATAACTTCCACCAACATCAATGGTGGTTTTCCCCTTTGTCTTCTGCCCACAGCTTCCATTTCAAAAACTTTTCATCCAACATGTTCCGTGTCTCTTCTCTCGTGTGACTCTGAATCATCTAGTCTCCCTAACTTTGTCCCCAACGTCTCCTCATGTGCTTACCTTCTGATGTACTGCTTCTTAATCTGGCCCTTCCTAGTCACTCGAAGCTCTTCAACTCTTCTACCTGTCTTCTGTGAGAGCTGCTGTCTCACCACCAGTCTCACCATTGCCATATGAACCTGCCACTGTCTTCCTCTGTCTCTACCTGGCTAATAGTAATCAGGAAAGATGTGGACTATATATTTTTAACTGCAAGTGAGAAGGTGAAAATGTCCATCTCAAATTATTGACATTTCACTTTGCAGCGTTACACAGTGTGCCGACGGCACAGAACAAATCTTTTGGCTGGGCTCACAGCTACAGTACTGTTCAGAGCTTTATCAAACTGAAATCAATTTACTTAATAACAAAAGTTATGCATATATACTGCAAAAACAGCGTTGTGACATCGACTCTTTATATTTTGGGTTTGCTGAGTATTTATACTTCAAAAACTTGAAAGATATCTTGAAAGATAATCTTTTAGACATCCATTCTTTCTCAAATGAAAGTGTTGATTAACACCCATTTCGGATTATTTTTAAATGCAAAATGGTTCAACAGTTTTTTTGGTCTCAGATTGTGGAATGTCCTTGACATCATATCACTGTTCGAAATAGCAACACACTGCCTTTGAAACATGGAGACAGTCTACAAAAATGGTGGATAAGTGCCCCATGAAATGCTGCAACTCTTTACGATTGAGAACCATTTGCTGATGTTAGACAGCATCCACTGAATAAAAGCAATAGCCCCTTCCACCCAACCAAGCTTTGAGCTTTGCCCTGACAGGCTGTGATTGGTCAGAGCTGACGCGTGAGACTCCGCCTCCGGTATAAATACCATCACTCCCTGTGGTACGTCCGTTATGGACACGTAATTCAGCTCCTGGACAGGTGTCAGAGAGGCTTGCTAGTACGAACTCTCGTTCTCACTCGTAAAACCAGGGTTGTAGCACAACCCCACGGTTGTACTTCATTTGCCTGCCATATGTATCCACCCACACCTTGCTGACACATCGGACAGAACCACTCGAGGTAGCAGGATGAATAGACCTCGTGAAATAAAAAAAAAAAAAACACAGCCTCTGGCTGAAATGTTTATCCTGTCATCGTCTGGCTACATTTAACACAGAATGCGCGACACCAGAGTCACATCTAAATTATAAAACTTCACAAATGTATGTGAAGTAGTCCATGATGCAGCCTCACATATATTCTCACAAGCAACTCTCTGCAATAATGCCCAGGATGCTGCTGTCCCCTGAGTAGAATGAGCTCTGAGCCCGTCTGGAGGCACCTGACCTGCACTTGAATAGTCCAGGGAGATGGCTTCCACTATCCATCTGGATAGACGTTCCGTAGACACCGGTTTTCCCAATGTTTGGGAGCCATAACGAACAAAGAGCCCCTGGTATGCTCCACATATGTAGAGAGAGCACCAACCGGGCACAGCGCATTTAGCATGCTTCTCTTCCTTGGATTGAAGGGGACCTCAAACTCAAGGAAAGTGGACCTAAACCAAGCTTTTATGCTCTCTGGCTGAAAAGCAGGATTTGGTCGCAACCGACTGTCTGACCACAACCAGATTTTCCTTGCAACCTGGTGCATGCTCTAAGACCGCAGTCCTTGCAGTGTTGTCTGATCGAATCATAACATGTCTCCCGGCCAGCAGGTGATCAAAATATTTCAGCGCAACCCACATGGATTCCAGCTCCAGAACATTGATGTGGCCAGTTTGGGACCTTCTTCATCTGCCTCGGACTGACCGGCCCTAGCAGACTGCCCCTCCCCAACCGTTCAGGGAGGCGTCTGTCTTTATTACTGTCCAGAGTGTGACCGGGCCCATCCGTACAATTACTCGGAGATTGAATGGATTGATCCAAAAACACATTGTCTCGAAGCATGGTGCTGAAATTGTCAGAACCCTGGAGACCTCCCTTTTGGGATTGACATGCTGATTTACTGTATAAACCAGCGTTGCATAGGTCTCATCTTTAGGAGACCTAGTGGAACCACGGATGATGCAGCTGCCATCAAACCGAGTTGAAACATTACCTGGCGTGCCTTGACAGTGCGCTCTTGACAAAGCACCTGGGCAGTAACAATCTTCATCTTTCTCTCCTCGACACAGAGTTCAGCTCGAGGCCCAAATACACTGTGTTTTGGGAGGGAGTTTACATGCTTTTCTCCCAGTCCACCAAATTGTGAAGGTGACTGATTAGAACATTTGTTTAAGCAGATCGTCCAGATATGACATCAGGAGCAATTGCTGCCTCTACAATCACTGAAAAGATCTTCGGCGCCAGGGAGGGACCGCATGGGAGGACACAAAACTCGAAGCTTTTCCCCTGCACAACAAACCTCAGGTATTGTGCCTCTCCACGATCTGGATGTGGAAGTAATGATCCTTTAGGTCCACTGACGTGAACCAATCCTCTCTCCGTACAGACCTGAACAGTCGACGGTGAGTTAACATCCGGAGAGGAAGCTTTTTCAACTTCTGATGGATTGATCTCAGGCCCAAAATTGGTGATGTCCAACTGTCCAACGGATACCTGGAGTGGAACATGCTGTTCTTCTCTTCGCCTCTTACTTGGCGAATGGCGCCCTTCTGCGACAAAGAAGTGACCTCTTTTGTCAGAGTTGGCTGAGCCACGAGCGGGACTGTCGTCTGAATGACACCAGCGAACCCTGGAAGTGACTGGTTGAACTGCAACGCATAACCCTTTTCAGGGTTTTTAGTAACCACTGGGACAGTGTGCAATTGCCCTTCCACTGGTCGAGACATGCAGGGTGCAGTGTTCACTTTTGTGCTGGACCCTGACAGCAGTGGCTGTTGGGGGCCAGACACAATTTTTGACGAATGTTGTCCTAGCCTCCTTGGCTTCAGGCTCATATGATCCTTTTTGGGCCCAGCGGTCTCAAATGTGGACTGGAGGTGAGGGCTCATATGTGAACAAGGGGGAATCACATGTACTGCTTGTGCGTGGTGCACTAGACATGCGACTGCTTTTCTTTTCCATGTTACATAACACTGAAGGATGTCTCGACCATCCTTTAATAGCAGCATCATGCTGGCGCTGTTGTCCATCTTGGACTTTGGGGTTCACGTCTTGGCTCCGAGATGAGCTCTGGTTTCGGACCGAGCCCTGGCGGGGTTCTCGCGTTTGAGAGTGGGCCCTGCGAGGCATTAGGTTGTGAAGAGCCACAGACTCCGTCTGCTGTCTCTCAAACTTGTGAGTGATGGAGTCCACCACAGGCCCGAACAATCCTGAGGTTGTGACCGGAGTGTCAAGGAGCCTGTTCTTCTCCTTCTCTGACATCTGCGTCAGATTCAGCTACAGATGACGATGAGTCACAACCGAGAAGCCCATCACCGTCCTGCATCTTGCGCCGCTCCCTTCGCCATATTGAGGCAGAAATACATTGCCTTCCGAAGCTCCACGTAGGTGTCCGGAGTGGTGTTACCTTCCAACTCGTGGAGGAGGAAAGCCCGGTATGCTTGGAGTAAGCATATATTGTTCAACATTGCAGCAGATTGACCTGCCGACTGGTATGAACGCTCGGTTAAGTTATCCATTAGCTTACAGGCCTTCGATGGGAGCCTTGGTTTCCCCAACGACTCCTCCAGAGGAGGCATGGTGAGGTAGCCCATCTCTGGCTCGGTGAGCAGAGTCAACCAGGCACTGTATGCCTGGATGGGAGAGCGGATCTTCTGAGGAGCCCCCCAGGAAGATTTTACCTCCCTCGTGAAGTCGTCCAGAACCGGCAGCGGGCGAGGTGGCTTCAGGGCGGACATGGACTCCATGAAGTAAGTGAAGTTAGCCTGGCTAACACAGACGCCGTTGGGGGCTCTGGGTCCAGCCAGGAAAGTCAAAACTTATCCTGGTGGAGAGAAGCTTTGGCGGGAGCGGCGTTGCTCGCTGACTGCGTCGCCATCGTCTCCACACTGCCAACGTTGTCGTCCTCCTCGGTTGTCTTCGGCTTCGCACTGCATAAGCTGTGCCGGTGGAAGAACGGGAAGTGAGACGATGGCTGCTGATGGACACAGAGACACCTCCCTAACCGCGTCACCGCTTGTAGGCTTAGAAGCAGTACAAGTGGGACCGGCATCGAACGATAAATCACCAGCAAAACAGAGCAGTCGGTGCAAAAAAACGGGTCAGACAGTGCCGCTTCCGCGTGCCCTCAGCCGAGGCAGCGAACACAATGTTAAGCTGACATTTCATCTTGCTAGCACTGTAGGTAGCTCTTAAAACATGGAGAACCAGATCAGGGCCCCTGTAACAGAAACATGACAGAAACAGACTTTGAATCAGATGCCAAAGTGCCGGCTCTACAGGTAAACAGTACTTTCTGCTCTCTAACTCTTGAACACATAATTTGTAAACAGAGTGAGTGTTGGAAATGAGGGCACTTTGTCATGAAGCCTCATCTGTTTGAGAATATGCAGCCCAACTAAAATAAATTAAGTAACAAAACAACATGAAATATTTTAAACATTGGCTGACTTTGACAACTATCTGAGTCAAATGACAGTGACACACAGTTGAGCTTCTAAGCAGTGAAGCTATTCCCCTTACATAGCCATTCATGATGGAGGAAGTGACGAATTTGCTGTCGTCGACACCAGTTAAGATTCATGCCCTTCACAATTTAAACATCCCTTTTTGTGTTATAATTATGATTAAGTGTGACATGGCAGGAAAAGAGAAGAATCATGGAATGAATCTGACCAACCCGGTGTACAGAAAGAAAGAAGAAGAGGAAGACGACCACAATGTGGATTTATGGATGCAATGAGTAAGTCCTTGAAAAGGATACGCGCGACTCTGAAGGTCATAATCATGCTTGGTTGAGGTTGACTGGAGGTGGCCACCTCTGATGGGAAGTGCTGAAAGAAGAAGACCTTCAGTCGTGAACAACAAATATACATTGCATACCTTTGTGTTGTAATATCTGGCGACATGAGTTGTTCTATAAATAGTTTATGAGGTGGAATAGTTGGCCCCGTGAATTTCTCAAATCTGGCCCCCTTTGAAAAACCACAGTGGTGTCGACAATTTACTCGCGTTCAGATAGTCTGACACCTTTTCACCGTTGTTTTCTTTTATCTCCAAGCACCCAAAACACGAAACACATAAATCTTTAGAGAAAATGTGATCTTCAGTGTATGAACCTGTAGAAGTGTGGGTATTAATAGCAACATACTAGAGGGTCAAGTGAGGCACTCTGTGTTGATTTTTCTGCCACTTGAGTCGCTCTTTGACAGAAACACAGACTGAGTTCATCCCTTGAGGAGGATGACATGAAAAGTTGGGGATACTACACACACACTCGCACACACACGCGCGCACAAACGCACACACACTGAGGTTGATCTCCAACAAATCCTGTTAAAGCTGGAGAAATAGTTGCTGAGATTAATCCTCCGGCTCAAACCTGATTGTCACTGCAGGAGAGACCCACTCCACTCACAGGCTGACTCGAACAGACGGACAAAGGGACACGTGGTCTGATGTATCACATGGATGTTGTTCCTTCGGGACTAGTTGAAAGTGAACAGAGTGCGTTGTCTATATATTATACATTACAAAATAAAGAAGCTGGACTTGAACTGGTCCAATAACCTGACTCAAAACTGTACAGTGAATCACATCAATGTACCAGCCTGAATAACTCACCATTGTTCATAGCCTTCATAAAAGTGCTGTGCACCAAACGGCAATGGGGAGCAGAGGACCACACGGCACTTGCCGAATGCACTTGTTTGAATGAATGAATGTCTGAAGGTGTGAAAGTTGAGGAAACCATCACAAAAACACAGTTGACACAAATCTACACTCTTACCTTGCGGGGTCGAGAGGCGAAGGGACTGGAGGAACAATTCGACTCCTTAGCGATTCTCTCATCGATTCTTAATGGTGAATAAAGGACGAGAAATAGGTCAATTAGTATCAATAGCAATTCCATTTATGGTACTACTCACTGAAACGATTTCATACCAATTGTAACGTTCTGAAGAGTCAAACCAGGATTAAAGAGGATGTTTTCAAACTTCTTGATCAGTTACTGTGTAGCACAAATGACAAGGACCTGTGAGTAACTGTCACTAAGGGTTTGAAAAGGATTTAGCATCAGAGAAACAGGAATGACTTGTGCTGTCTAACCCTGTAAAGCCCAAGCCATGAAACAGACAGACAGACAGACAGAGCTCCAGTTCTTTTAAACTGAGGTCTTTATTGGTCCATGTGAACAATTTAAAAGATCATTGTACAGATATGCATCTTATTTAATATATCTACTCATCATGCCTCAGCAGTCTTATTTGAATAACAATTCAAAAGTGACTCAGATGTCTAAAATAATGTGTTCATAGTAGCTCCTGAGTTTGTTTCTGGTTATTATCAGGGGCGCAGGACAACCACACATGCCTTCCGGAGGAGACTGGGGACACTTCTCTACACCTCTATAAAACCAAGCACGTCGCAGCTCAAATCAGACTTGTGTGACATCACTAAAAAACAAGCGCCATGCTAACGTCCACGTAGCTGTTAGTTCAGGGTTGAGCCGACTGCGTGGGTGTGTATGAAAATGCTATTGGGTTAAGAAAAAATGTGGAGCGGCTTGGCGGAGATCACTCCGAATTCTTCTCAAAATTCATTTCACAATTATAGAAAGTGACACGAGTAATCGCCTGAATCGTATGGATATCATTCTATAAAAATATGATTATAAAACATATAATTCTTCTCTATTCTCCATTTCCAAGGAGACGCAAAGTCTACTGATGAAACCATTAATAATAATGTGAATGTATAAACAGCATTATGGCCAGACAGCGACCTAGTGCTGAGCACTCTCACGGGTTGCAGGTTCGATTCCCAGGTTGGTCCACGTTTCTGTATGGAGTTTGCATGTTCTCCCGGTGTGCACGTGGCTTTTCTAAACACATGCTCACTAGGTTAATTGGACACTCTAAAAAAATGCCGCTAGGTGAGTGTGTGTGTGAATGCTGTGTGTGTGAACTGCGACAGAGTGGCGACCTGTCCAGTGTGTATTCCCACCTCTCGCCCAATGACTGCTGCGGTTAGGCTCCACCACTCCTGAACAGGACTAAGCCCTGGTTAATCGATGATGTATATAGGTAAACAGCAATAGGTTTTATAAAAAGTTTTACCATGATAAACCAAAGTGTTCAGATTATTAGACCAATTCTCCCAAACTCCAATGTATTTATTTGTTAACTCCTGTTCTTTTACTGACTGTTAGACTTCCAACACTTACTGTATATTGCAAACCATTGTAACTCTGAATTGGATTAGGAAAGTCAATTTCCTGCTTAAGCACCCTCACAATCCATCTAAGATCCAATCTATCTATTTAATCCCTTAAAATAATGCAAGATTTCCACGCTGCAAATAGGAGGGAATCAGTTAATTGGGGATAATGCTGATCAAAATCTTGATTTGACCAAATGAATACCCAATTAAGAGGACTTAAACTGATCTGGAAGATAAGAGAGATTATCTCCAGTCAATGCTTCACAAGCAAAACTTTGTTTTTTGTGCAGAAATAGGTACAGAGGAAATGCAGTGGATAGAAGGCTTAGTTTTGGTTTATTTGTGGAAATGTACCTTCATTTTGCCTCTTTACATCAGTCACTGAGAACATTGTTTCATTGAAAAGAACATAAAAAAGAAATACGTGAATGCCTGGTGGATCTTAAATTCAGGGAAAAATAAGTTATTTCTTCCAATAATTCTGTTGTTTCACGCTCAAGTTTCTGTCACTCAAGTGCCCAAACTAGAATTAAGTGATTCACTCTGATTCTGCTTCACAACACAAGGCACAGTGTTTCCCCTTGAAGCACACTGTGCTGCATATCCCAATTTTTCATTGAATTCCCATGGATGTGCAACACGTGAAAATGAGGGGGGATGAACAAAAGAAAAGAAAAAAAAAAGATCAAAATAATATTGAAATACTGTGTTGAAATGTTGAATAATATGAACATATGATATAGCAACCTATTGGGCTCAGTTACACAGCACAGACATACACACACCCTGCTGAAAAACACACCCGATAACTGTGAAGACTTCTATACATATATATATAACATTGAAAACTAAACACCCGAAACCTCCGCCAACATGTGCCCTCCCACAGGCACGTGCACAGAACTCTTAAGGCGACTGGCGCTCAAACCAGAAGAAAAGGAACACATTGCATACAATATTATTGTTGTTTCCTTGTTTGTTCATTCTTGAATTCATCAACTTTAACCTGTCTATCCACGTGCAAACTTCAGAGCTCATTTGCATACACATCTTTGGTTGCCCAGCGTTTAGTGCACCTTCCCCGTGATGTGGTGCCAGAGGCTGTCAGTTCATATTCCATGTGAGAATTTTACCATGAGTCAGTTCGCAATATGGACTGATGTCCAGTTTAGATGTCATGGCATGTCAGGCTCAGAATCACTCCATTGTGGATGAATTCCAACAGAAAGTTGAGGGGGCAATAACTCTTCCTCTCAGGGATGAACGGTAATTATTATGACATTTATATTGCCTTGTGAAAAATTTAAAACAATGTTAACATCAGCAAAACAATGACATCAAATCTTCCCCGACGAGGTGAGGATTAGGGTTTTCGACACTTCTTTGTCGACATCATCACCGCGTGTCAACTCATCTTGGCTTTTCTACAGTATATGGTCTGGATATTGAGATACCTGGCATGCAATAAAGAGATGTGAAATGTTGTCCTAGTTTGGATATTGTTTTTCATTATTAATCAAAATCTACTTTTTAAAGCTGCATTTTGCGTTTACCCTCGCTTTGTAATATTTAAATTTGCTGGCTGATCTGAAACATTGATGCAAAAAAAATAATAATAATAAGTGAGCGAACCAATTTTGGTCCCAAGGCCATGAGTTTGACTCATGCATTAAAACAAGCAGTGTTGTATAAATGCACAGAGAGGAGTGTCTGTCCTGGAATGAACCGGCAGTTATAGCGAAGAGAAAATTCCGCTCTGTGCAAAGGAAAACTAGAAACCATTACAAGGGTCATTACCTAAGTGCTTAATTTTATACTCTCAGTTCATGTACAACAAGTTTTAATTAAAGCCACTTAGACGAAACTTTTGGGCTCCGTTCATGGTTCGGCAATACAGGAGATTTTACCAGCATATCTAGATTCTAGGCTCTGAAGTGACGCCTCAGTGATCATAGATTGAACATGTTCCTCTTGTCACATTCGTGTATGTGTCTATATGAGACATGAAAATTCAAAGACATATTCTATAATGAATTCCATCATCCAGCTCAACTCAGTCCTGGCCTTGTTATCGATCTTGTGTTCTTAACTTTGAGACAGCTTGGGGAAGGGAAAGATGGTTCAGCAGGAAGAAAAAAAAGTCTTTTCTTCCCACGACTGTTTTTTTGTTGCTACTCTTTAGTGTCTTGAAGTCCAAACATTGTCCCATCTTTCATTAAGATCCTCTCTTCTGCACGATTTTTGCACTTTTACTGTCATCGTGTATACTATCTGTTTGCTGTTTAGAACGGGGTGCAGCACAGTGTATCACTGCAATCTATTAGAGGCACTGAGATCTTTTATTTCCAGCTCGGCATTTCAACAGTGCCATGAAGACTGAACAGCAAACTGTCCCCTTAGAACATCAATCCTTCACAACCAATGAGATTGCTCCCCTCCAAATATTTCACTGACCCACCTAACCAACACATGCACTCATGCAGTCTTGATATCCTTCCCACACTCTTCTTAAAAAAGAGTTTAAGAAGCGTGACTGGTTCTGATCAGTGACAGATGAATAATTCTTCACCAGACACTGAACATTCTCATCAGCTTTTCAATCGTCCCACCTCTCAAAGAAACTCAATCTTGACACTAATGATCCGTAAACTTCTTTTGAAAAGTACATCTTCTCAAATGTGGGAGTTTGTGCATATTGTTTTTAATCCTGTCTGGTATAAGATCAGCACACAGTATAGACAACAGTACACTTGAGAGTAGCTGCTGTCAGCAGCAGGTGAGGATCTTATGACGCCACTGATCATTTTTTACCTTCACTCTATGGCGATGCACTTGGAGTAGTCGGTTGCTTTCATTTCGACAGGACATCTTCAGTCACCGTGATGTAGGCTTGTTCTCATCATCCACAATGGGATTTATGGGATAGGTCCTATGGTCTTTCCCATCGACATGCAACCCATAGGTCACAACGTGTCTTCCACTGCTGATGAGAAACAGATATAGCGACCAATAAAGGGTTCTCGAGGCCATGTTGCAGTACATGAATTCATGATGTCACCTGATGGACAGCACTGCAGTTCCTGGCTCAAAAAGTATTACAAAAGTATTCGTTTTTCCCTTAAAGCCAGCTGTCTTGTTTGGTCCAAAATCTTGCTGTACTGTTTGACTCAGCACTTTTGCTCCAGAGTGTCGGCTACCTTGGCTTTGAAAATTGCCTTGTTTCAGTAAAAAAGTTGAAAGGTGTCATTGTTTCATTTCTACGCTTCTGACAGGAGGGCATGTAGCCTCTGTATCAGCCAATCTCCCTGGAGCTCAAGTTTCGGCAAATCCTGCATTGCCTCTGTCAAGCTGCGGCTCACTCTCAGAAGAAGACCACAACACATTGAAGGCATTGGCTCACACAGCTGACCTCTGTGGAACTTTTGTCCCAGACATCAGATATAGGAAATTCAGCATCCATATATGAAGGTCGGAAGTAGCCTTTTACTCGGCACTGTTTTCTCTGTCAGTTCATTGGCCGCCTCGGGAATTCCACCAGGAATCATTTTCTCTCCATGGACGATTCTGAGCTGCAATGGAGCAGCTATTTTTCACTCACAATGGAAGAGGACTAAATCCATGTGAGCAAAGGAAAATCTGATTTCATGACATTGAATCATAACAGTTCACGTGGGGAATATACTTTCAAGTGATGCGCGTGATGCCAATGTCAACAAGCTCTTCAGCTTCACTATCAGCAAAGAAATGCCAGGGTCACTCTGTATTTAACCGGCAAAACCACATGCATTATATATGTAGTATATTTATAAATGCTTTAGGGTCAATTGATGTCCCTCTTAAACGCTTCAGTGTGAGACCCTTGATCCTCTGATGAATGCGAGTCATCTCACCCAGAAGTGTTTACCTGCCTGCTGATGCTGCAGGTCGGAGGAGCCGTTTGACTGCTGCTCTCCATGGCATGAGGAGGAGTGAGAGGGACTGCGGCAAGCTGTGGTGCAGGTTGGGGAATGATTCTCACACAAAGTCAAATCATTGTCCCATCAGATATCAAACTGTATTTGGGTGGAAGTCATGAGACAGTCACTTTTTTATTTTCAAGAATCTAGGAGTGAAGAAAAAAGGGCTGTAGGAGGGGTTCGACTGGAAGGGAAAGGTGTCTCTGGGGCACCTGACATGGGGTATAAAGTCAAGAGTGTTCCTGCCCTCTCTCTCTTCTGCTTGACAGGCAGGCGCGACTCACCAGCTGATTTCCGTTTCGAGTAGGGCGAGCCAAACAAACTATATGTTCATTTCATGTCACTTCATGTCACTTCAACTTTACTCATGACGCGTGTTCCCCACTCCACATTTCAATGCACATTTCACTCTAAAGCCGCAACAGTTATTGTGAGACCTTGAAGCTCTTTAGACGTTGATTCATGAATGAACTTGCTGTTCGACTGATTCCCCGGGAAACGGAGAGGCCGCCAGCTGGAGATCCATCACTGACGTCTGACTAGTTGGTTTAATTGCAGGCACAGAGAGAGAGAGAGAGACTCGTAAAACACTTAACACTTCTTTTTGAAGGACAAGTGTTGGAAAGATAAGAAGAAAGAAAACTAAAACTCTGAAGGACAGCACTTTAGAAACCATATACCTTCAGGTCATTAACATGGAAGCGCCGCATTTAATCTGTTTATCCAAATCCAATTTACAAACAACCTCTGGCCATTATCAGATGTGCAGCCTGTGGCTGTGATCTTATCTATTGTAATGTCCTTAATTGATCGATGGCAGGCCGTGAGAGGGTCGGGTCAGAGCTGACGCCTCGGTTGGTAGCACGAGGCCAGTTTGTCATCATCACGGAGTGATGAGCGGCGGCGTGACCCGTGAAACTCTCATCATTCATCTCTCGGCTGTTGAGGATGAAAAACATTCTGCCATGCAAAGTCTCCTCCAGCAGCTCACATCACATGAAAACATCACGGCCCAACTATTTTGTTGCTCCCGGTTTTTCAGATCGAGTTTTACAATTCTCCGCCAATTCTTTGTTGATCATATACCACGTACCAAGGCCGGTCTCAGTCTTTCAAGACCACATTTTCAGGGTCTTGGACCCGCATTTTCATTTGGTCTTGTATTGGTCGTGGAAGCACTTGTGTACTTGCGTAAGTAGCTTTTTTCAATAGAAACATTTTAGCTCGTGATTTTTCCAAGGTTGGAGTCATGGTGCCAGGTGACTCTGAAATCATGAAAAAATGAGATTCTGTTACAAGTGACTCTCACCAGCGGAAAGAAGAAAAAAAAAAAAAAAGGATTTCCAAATATGCTTTGATGCTCTGTATTCAAATCTTGGACTTGGTTTTATATGACTCATTCTCTAGTTCGAAGTTCTTCACAAATAAATAAGATATCCAGAGTTTTAGCTCAGGTTTTTTTCACCAGGCGTCCACTTTTTTTTTCTAATGCTGTTTTCAAATTACAAGCTAAGACATGTAAATCAGCATAAATGATCTGGTCAGCTTAACCGGTGAAGGACATGTGCTGAGGTGCTCCCAACACAACGCCTGACCTTTGAATCTGACAGTTTCACCATTGTACCTGCATCTGGCAGTCCATCAACTCTGGACTGTCTTATCAGCAGAGCTAACACACATGATTCCGAACAGTATGCAACACATGTTGCATACGAAGATTCCCATTGTCATGGAGATGTCATTAAATGAACTTCACTTTAATTCAGAATATACACAGAATAGACAGGATTTTTTTTTTTTATTGCAATGATCTGTTGGGGCTGTAGGTGTTATTTTGTTTCTTGGAAGACAATGTGTTCTTGATGTTTACCAGCTGTTTTACCAGCAGAGAAGCGAAGGCTAGTTATAGTGCAAAACAAAACTCACAGCCTGTAGTGCATCTCAAACACCCTGTTTATGACCCACAACCTCACGGTTTCATATGCTGCCGAGATTGTGTTTCCATCGCTCTGACAGTGATTTGGGTTGACACATAGCTGGGACAGAAGAAAAGGTTGTGTTTATTGGCGCACACACCTCCTGGTGTCTTCGATGTTCCTGATCAGTCGGCGTGGCAGATAATCAACTTTGTGCACCCCTGAAATTGTTCGGTTCATCCAGGGCTTCGGGGACCTGGTGCTTTTGACACAGCTGCACCTACGGTCCATCAGCGGGCTGAACCTTGATATCTAATTTTTTGCTTCAATGCCTTGCTGCAGTGCTATATATACAGTATGCGACTATAGGATGACACTAAATTATTTTTGCCCTACTATGAGCATGAACTTGCATATGTGCCAGTGAGCTGCTGGGTTATACTGCATCATCTTTTATTATCTTTGCATTTCAAAATGTATTGCCCCCACTGAGGCGCCGTGGTATGTTTCCTTTAATAAAACACTCGACCGCTTGAACTTATTTATGCAAGAAAATACCAGTCTTCATCTCCCTGCATGAAACGAGAGGTGAAGTCTTTTGGTCCTGCCTTTCCTTTTCCAATCCTCAGTCCGTCGGAAAGCACATATTCACAGGGTTTTCACTGGAATGAAGCAAAGCTGCAATCTGTCAATCACGCTGCCTTTTTTCTTTTGTTTTAAGATTTTGATGAGTCTCTGTCTATTAAATTGAAGACTGTGTCCGAGTCTCATGGATGGTAAAATCATAATAGAGGTAGTAAAAACACATTTTTAATACCATACTAGACAAAAAAAGAGCAACCAGTTTGTGTGGCACGTGTTCATAAACATACACATAAGTTGGCAAAGTAGGAACGTGGCAACTTCAATATAATAATACTTCCACTGTGTGCTGGTTTAGACCACAGTACATAATAAGAAGTGGATAGCTGGAAGGCTCGATAAAGAGAGCAGTTCTCCAGGAGCGGATGGTATCCAGCAAGATTAGATAGCCAGGCAGAGATCAGAATCAGAAGTCAGGTATGAAACAGGTACAGAATACTGGACCTCAGCGAGTGGTGCGAATGACACGGTGCTGTGAGTGCAGGCTGCATATAAAGAGTGGGAGGAGATTGGTTGCAGATGGATTAAGGGGTGAGGAATTCATGGAGCTATTGGAGTGTTGTTGACATATGGAACATTCCATCACGCTTCTTTACTTCTGCTTTGTCCAGCCTTCAGGTGACAATTGGTCCTTTGTTTAAATTTCTTCCGCAAGCCACTGTTGACTTCAAATGACCGTAACATAACAAAACGTTTCAAAACCACCTCTTCATCACACTTTGACATATCACCCTATGGTGCGCTATGATGTGCCTTAGTGATTGAAAAACAATTTTGACTCTTGAAATTGAGTCAGGTTTTCTGTCGCAGTGATCAGGAGTCGGTCGCAGTTTTGGTAGTGATTTTATTTTATCCATGTGACGATTGTATGAAGACTTAGGCTGGAATTTGTTGTAAAGGATGGCAATAACTGTCTTCGTATTTTCAATTTATTCATTGTTTTTTTTTTCCAATCATGTTAGTGTAGATCACCCGTGCACAGACATAGATGCTCATGGAAGGAAAACAAGTGGACATGTGAAACGAGAGAATTTGCCGTGTGGTGCGATGAAGCATTTTTCTCTCTTTGTCGACTTTTTTTGTTTTGACACTTTCATTTCGCTCTGTTTGTCCCTGTCTCTGGGTGTGCAGCTGTGGGCGATGATTACAGTTTGAGATGGAGTTCAGGAAGGTTTTGTCTTGTGCCGTCTGTATAATATGATTCTTATGAGATATTACTGCTAAATAATTCATGCAACCAGACGTGCAGCGGAGAATATTAGCATGCGCACACATACACGGCCACATGCCTCTTTCGACAGAAACACTGAGGTGCAAAATACTTTTCCAGTTAAAGACATAATTCAATACTTTCCTCAGCTATTCGCAGCATCGCCTCCTGGCAAGACTGCAAATCTCAGCTATAGATTAAGCTCCTTGAAGCATTGTACTTTTTTGTCCTGTAGTTTCTCACTGCGGCTCATCTCTGTGAGAGGAGGAAGCTACAGAAATCGGAAAATCAGAAATAATGATTGCTGAAAAGAGTTTACTCAACCACAGTTGGATATCAGAATCTCATGTTCATCTACATTGTGAACTGTAAAACCTCATTGTCTATGGAACAAACTGTCTTTTTATCATTTCCTGCCCTGCACCAATGCAGTCAAAGATGGAAAATACAAGCTTAGCAGGTCACCATGCCCATGTTAAGCAACCAATTGAGTCTGTTGCTGTGAAGTTGTTTTTTTTAGACACCACTCCCACCCACTCAAAGGAGAACAGGCAGGGAGTAAGCAAAGAAATGTGCCAAATATGTTGCTGTCCTAACTTGGTGTTGTTTACACAAGTAAAGCCTGATCGCAGAGCACTTAAATACTATCTGCAGCAAAGACAAAATTAAGCTCAGAGAAGGAGGATTGAGCAAAAAAACACACACACACACACACAAAAAACCTCACTAGAGGATGGCTGCCATACTGCCATACCATTGCTCTTTATTCTACAGTGCATTTCTGGAAAACATTTCAATTCAAACTATAGCTAGGAAAAAAACATGCTTTTTTATTAGAATGGAAAAATATTACAATACCAAAATAATTATTATTTATGCATTATTTTCATCATATTATTCTCATCCATAATTAGGCTAATAATTGCTATAACAACAACATATTGGACACATGCACACAGTCATATTTTGGGGACATTAACTTTCATGCTTTCTCCAGCCTCTCACCCAAAACCTAACCATCCGGAACTAATGGCTAATCTTAACCAGGACTCTGGACTAGTGATGGGCCGATGAGGCATCATGAAACAGTGTCATTATTTTCAGAGCCCACTAGATGGCGCTCTCTGCTCTATAAACTTTGGATTTGAAACCAACAACGTCACCTACTGGGCTCTAAAAATTAGGACACTGTTTCATGAAGCCTCACTGGCCCATCACCACTGTGAACCCAACTTAAATTCAACTATAACGACCCAGTTATTTCGGAGTTCTACACACACAAACACACATACACACACTCTGTTATGTTTCTATATTTTGTCGGGACATTGATGCTTTCCCCAGCCTCTACCTGTAAACCTAATCACCCAAAACACATAGCTAACCTTAACCAGTGCTCCGACCCACACTGGGAACCAATTATAATGTCCCAGTTATTTTGAAGTTTTAATTCTAGAATTGAGCCTTGAACCCTGTGGGGACCAGCAATGGGCCCCCACAAAAAGCCCCAAATAGCAAAAGGTTCCCACAAGGAGGCGTGTTTCTAGCAAGGTAATATATAACTGACAAATGTTCCATGCTCACAAATTGACTAAAGCTAAAGTTCAGAACAACTGGTCAGAAGCACGGTGGGATCTGTTTTGTGTTTTAATATAATTGTTAAACATCCCAGTGTGTGATCCCAGAATTGATCAAGTGCAGCCCAGGGGGGTAAGTGCTGTTTTCTTAAACCAGGTGCGTTCAACTTGTTTGAAAAAAAAAAACCAAAAAACCTGCACCACTGCACCCTTTGAGGATGGAGTTGAATACGCCGGCCTTAAACCAATAGATCATGACCTCTAATTTTGTGAAAACAAATGTTCAAAAGTCGACCTGTGTGAATGTGGTCAAGGACAAATTCACAGATCTGTGGATCTTCATCATCTCGGCTCAACTTGGTTTATATCAGGTTTGTATATTGACAACAGACATGGACAAAAAACAAAGAGCTCCGTGCTCCTCGCCCCTGTTACAAGTTTGTTGTGTTTGAGTGCCCCTGTTACACAGTGGTGATAACACTTCTCCGTCCACATGAATTCATGCGCTGTGGGAAAGATGGTTCTAAATTTCCTACAGTGCAAGTGCAGTTGAAAATGTTGACCTCTGATGTGTTTTCTTGCTGCTTAAATCTGGAAAGCGATCCAGTTATGTGGTACAGGCGGTTGCAAGACTTCAAATGTCAACAGCTACACCATCAGAACGTGCCTCACAAAAAGAAGCCCTGCATTACTCGTCTACATCCAAGTGTCAACCCAAACCTCGCGAGGGATCCTACTCTTACTGTCACTGCTGAGCAGCAGGCAGTCTGTAGCGTACGTCTGCTTTGTGGACCGTGTTGGAACATGTATTAAAGTACTTCATTTCTCCGTGTACCCAGACTGATCCGGGTCAGTGGTCGCCACAGATTACATCAAATAGTCAGTGCAGTACTTAAAGGGAACTGTAGCCCGAGGCTTACAGGCTTACTCTGGTTTGCGATGCGGTTCTCTGTCTTTAATCAAATGAAAGTCTTTGTATCATATATATGTTGTGTTATATATATATATATATATATATATATATATATATATATATATATATATACATATATATATATATATATATATATATATATATATCAACATGTGACAGAGTGCTCTCACCTCTCTGTGTCCAACTGTCCAGTTTCAGCTGCTGTGAAAGATCCATAATGAAGGTCCACTAAGTGTGCAGCACTGGTCATAAAAGCGCGGCTGCGAGTGACCTGTAGGATCCAAAATGAACAATTTAGAGAGTGGCTCAGCATCCAGCCTCCCAGCTGACGGAGCCGTCCACTCACAGTAATTATCCTAATTACTCCGTTTGAAATGTGGCAGTGATTTATTGATTTTTAAATGCTTGACATGGAACCTTGGAGCTGGGTAATGGACGCGCGGCCGTCACCATCACGGCTGGTTGACTGGAAGAGCGGGACGGAGAGAAGATATCCCAGAGGATTTGGGAGCGTCTGGGTGTAACACAGAGTTTCTCTGCCTCGCACACTGCCTTAAATATGATGTGGGATCTTGGGAAAACATGCTGCGTGTGAAGGTCATTTTCTGATTACTTATTGATCTGAGCCAGCCCGATCCTCTGTTTTCTAATATTTATCTAAGCAGTCTGCATGTGCGTGTTTGTTTATGCCAACATGTCACATGCCTAAATGTGTTTTTCTTTCTTTTTTATCCCTCAGTTCCCTGAGAAAGTTGAACACAAATTTATAAATTGAGGTTTCACAGCTTTCCCAAGCTGATGTTTAAATCTATTTTTGGCTGTTAGAAGTGAAAGCTGAAGCAAAATGCATCAACATCCAAGCATTTACATATGATTAAATTTCTCACCAAATGGCTTCTTCAGATATACTTTATGTATGCATTGTTCAGACTTGGACACGTGTCGCCTGGAGATGTGTATTTTTCTACCTTAATGCATTTCATTGACATTCACATCACATCAGATTCAGACCACACAGTACGAAGCATGTTCAGATAAATAAGCTTTTTTTGTGAGTCATTTTGAATCACTGGTAGATTAAACAGCTTTGTGGGTTTTGACTAGTCTGCATGTACTCAGGAATACTGACTGACAGTGTGTCAGTTGAAAGTAGAACAGTGGAGATTCACTTGGACGGACAGGAACGAGGCGTGTTCTAATATCAACAGTGGTGGGCCGTGCATGTCACACCTTTAATGATAGTCTATATACCTATAGTCCGACTTCAATGAACAAGCGTTGTGTATTTTCTTTCTTTGAAACTGTTTTAAAATATCATTTAACTAATCCAGGGAGCAAATAACATGAAGCTAAAATCACCTGATGAGTTTTGTATGTCCCAGCGTGAGTGTGGTCTCCCTGTGAAGACAGACTAAAAGGAGATGGATGGGATGCCCTCCTCTCCATCCGGAGACTCCTTCTCTGCACCTGCGTCTTCTTGGCTCAAGCTTAGTTTGCCTCCATCTCATTAAAAGCTGTTGTTGGTGTGACTGAGAAATGCAAAGATGGAATCAGAAAAACAAAACCCTAAAGAGTCTGTGGAGGTTTGGTGTTCTGGCAATCGGAATCATTGGTGTTTCTGGGCTGTTAAAGAGACTCGGCTCTGCAGTGACGAAATGCCATGTTGCATGATCAACACAAATCTCTCCAGAGAGAGAGAGAGAGGAGACTGTCAATCAAAGACATACGTTTATTTAGCAGATGGTGTGGGCGTGCTTCTGTTCATGGTCTCATGGTCATGACCAAACTCATTTTTCTCATATGTTTTTACCTCTTGAGCCTCCATCAAGCTCCAGCATCTACAGGATCACTGTACGTTTAGAGAAAGTCCGATAGGCAAGAGAGTCTTGATCCTTAAAGCCTTAGATTTATGTGGAGTTTTATTTATACATTGAGAATATTTATTAGATTTCTTGTTTTTTTAATATGAATTAACAACTGGGTGGTGAAGATATCTACCTTTAGCAGCATCTTTTTCTCATCAAATCGAATACACATTCTAATTTCAGGGGCAAAAAATTTCGACGAATACTGTGAGCTGCATCCTTGTAAATAAAGGTTGTTGAAAATAAAGTTTGACTTTTGGGAAAGTCACAGACGGAAGATTGCGAGATCATGGTGGGAAAATGAGGAGCTCTTAAGTCAAGAATGGAAACATCAACGTGTGAAGAACTCAATTCTGTTGCAGATTCTGATTTAATTTCCCAGCGGACGTTGTCAGCCACGAGCTAACAGTTTAAACTCACCTCTCAAAGCTGCACTAAGCTTTATAGTCACATTCACTGTCTCAAAATGAATTCAAATTTCATCGGATCTGTCGTCTGATTTTTTTTTCTGTGTATTTTTTCCCTGATTCCAATAATGGGGAACAGATCAATTTGGAAAAAGAAACATGACTCTCTTCTAACATGATGGTGGTCGATCACGTGACAGGACTTATTCAGTTTTCCTGCTTTTTACATTGGTGTAAAGAGCCTATAATTTCCAGAGATTCCCTTGAAAGAGGTCATAATCCCATGTCTGCTCTTTGCATTTGACTTGGTTCTGTTGGCAGCATCAGGCTGGGACTTCCAGCCTCCACTGGAATGGTTTGCAGTTGAAGGTTAAGCAGCCTGTAAGTGCAATTACTGCAGATAAATTTCACACAAACAACCTGAAAAGCATTTCCCCTTACATGGTGTGAAGAATTTATTTAGTCTATGTGAATTCACTGGCTACAAAAAAAAGGCAGGTGGAGGATGGTTTGTATTGACGCATGCATTGACAGATTGTGTGTGAAATAACTTGACAATAAACTAAAGATTGCTTTGAGACACTTTAATCCCTGATGGCAAACCCTCCAAAGAAAGCAAGTGTTTTATCCCCAAGCTGTTTTATCCTCCAGTCATGCCAGAAATCTTCCGTCTCTCTCTCTCTGTCGTTATCACCCTTTACCTTCTTTTACGGCCCTATTCTGAAGATGTTATATTTCCACATCCATCTGCCACTTGCTCATTTCCATTGTCGCTCTCTCCTTAACTCCCCTTCGCCTCCTAACCAAAATTGGTTTCATTTGTACCTCAGGTTGGGTCGCACAGGGAAATCAGAGAACTTAACTGCCGGAGAAGAAGTGAAACCATACACAGGCGTCATGGGAGCACATTTAGTCTAACAGAAAAGGACTTGTGTCAGCTGGCAGAGGGACGGACTCTGGACAGTTTCATGCTTTGGCCACCTTAGATCACAAATACAACATCGTAAATCAAGCATTCGAATGAATTCCAGTCATAAAACAACATCGAATCTACGTTGAAACAGGATTGTTTCTGCAAATGTTAAACTCTGGTTGTCAACATGTTCCAAATACCATGAAGCAACTAGGGAATACTGCTCACTGCTTGGTCTCCCAAAATTGTCAAAGAGTGGTACTAATAACCATAACCAGCTCAGTATGTGCAATATGTGATGAAATGAGACAATGATCCATGTCAAGTTGAGTTGAGTCAGAAGCCCCTGGCCTCTTTGTTGTTGCTACGAAGGCAGGCGGAAAGAAAAGCTGTGTTTTGGGAAAACTTTTTTTTTTTCCTTCAAGAAACTGAACGGAAGTAAAGGCAGTCACGTCATTGTGCTTTTCTCTCCTCTTGACTTCCTTGACATCACCTGTCATGTCGTTCAAACCTCAATCATTGAAATGTGGGAAAACCCCTTCTCTCGCAGGATGAAACGTTAGAAAGACGCTCCATGAAGGCTCTCTCAGCTCCTGCAGCAAGAGATTAAACATGTTTAGACAAAACTATTTAAAACTTCAGCTCACGTAAAACCAACTAATAGCTGACACTGATATCACATCCTCAACTGATTCCAAAACGCAGGTGTCAAACCAGTCCTCAAGGAGCCGCGGTAGGTGCTGGTTGTTTCAGATGACAATTGATTGGTTAATCTAGATTAGATTAGATTACACTACATTACGTCAGATTACATTAGAATAGACTGCCTTGATGCTTCCAACAGTGGGGAAATTTGGGATGTTACAGCAGCATAACAATCATTACAGACAAGCATTGAACATTAAAGACAAAGCAACAACAAATATCAATATCACAAAAGTAGAAGTAGAAGTCACTGTAGAATCAGAAAAGTTAGTACCATAACAAAAAATGAAATATACTCTCTAAAACAAAGAAAAAATAAAATAAAACTGGACACTGCTGTTTATGAATAAACAGCTTGTGAATGCACGGTGCGCCACCGCCGTGCACATGCTGTCAGTGGAGGGAGGCAGCTACAGTTGAAGCTTTGAACGGTGGCACTAGCTCAAAAGATGGCCGGGATACGGCCTGGTCTGTGTGACTGCACTCTTTGCACCGCAGTGACCATTTCCCCCAAAGCGCTGTGATCTGCTGACTCATTATGTTTAAGACGGCCGAGTTCATATCTCGGAAACCATAGCAGATTCTTAAAGTGCAACAGTAATTCTGAGCAATTTACGAGCGAGGGCAAGTATGACAGCAAAACTGGTGATTTTGATGTTTTTGCGTCCCACCGTTTGGCCACTATCACAGTTTAGAAACTCTTGACATCACAGGATTTCGAATGCTCTGCTCCACTCTAACCAGCTTCATTGCCCACTCTAACTTTTCGGCCGCTTTGTGGGCAAGCGATATGACTTGGCTCTGATCTTTTTTTGGGGGCGACAGAACGAGTTTGGCTACGTTTTGAGCTTTGCGCTGAGTTTCTAGCCCAAAGTTTGCGGTACCTGCAAGCTGTTGAAGTAGTTGCAAATTTCTGAAGTGGTGAATCCTCTTCGCATTCATTTTCAATGGGAAAAATTTAAACGTGAGTGAGTCAAAGTCCACCACTGTGCAATCTGATAGCACTGAGCAGGAAGAACGATGGAAGTGCTCCCTCATGCAGCGACGGTGGGCAAGATGTGCTGCCCTGTGCTGCCAAAGTAAAAAAGATGCTACGGAATGAGTGCGTGAACCCACGTAGCACCATTGTGCCTCACTCCCACACCGATGCTGAACAAGCTGGCTCGTCCATCGAGCTGTCGTTGCTGACGTTG
Organism: Synchiropus splendidus; assembly: GCF_027744825.2. Classification (NCBI taxonomy): domain Eukaryota; kingdom Metazoa; phylum Chordata; class Actinopteri; order Syngnathiformes; family Callionymidae; genus Synchiropus; species Synchiropus splendidus. Next base: position 10,116,148 of record NC_071338.1, read on the forward strand.
CTGGGTAGAGACCACACAATGACAGACAGTCTGTGTCATCGAACGCTCCCCACTCGGCGCCCAGCTCCTGTGCGACTCCTTTGTCTGTTCCTCCCAGCTCAGCACCCCCCGGGAACACCAGCTACCTCGCATCACCGGCATGGAGCATGCTAGCAATGAGCAGAGCCTCCGGATGCAAGAGTATCAATGTCGATCAATACAACAGCAGACTAAACAAACAAACCCACAAAAATCTCAGAAAGAGCAGGAGCTGTCAAAGTGGCTGCCACTGGTACATGCGTCAATGTTCTTTGAAAGTGCTGCGGCCCTTTGGTGGATCAGTTTGAGACTCCTGTTCCAAAACCAAACTTAGGAGCATCAAGGCAACAGTCGGTTTGCGCCACCAGTGGTACTGAAACAATCACAGATTGGGATGATGGGTCTGTGGGAATGCATGAGAGCTACAGGGTCAGAAGACTACCCCATGAGCTGGGGAACCAACTCGACCACCAAGAGAAGGTGTAATTACCAACCCACCTTCTGATTCAGAACCTCCTTGTCAAAATGCATGTCACTGTGGGAAGAACTCTGATGGGCAGGTTTAGGACTGACTTGTGGGTTGTGGTGACGAAAATGCATGAAAAGCTCTGCACTGGAAAATTGTTTGTTTGCGCTTTAAAACATATGAAGTGCACATTACAGATGGGCCTTCACCACAGCCATCGCCACCAAGAAATGTCATTGTCACAGCATCAGCAAAAGGCATTTATTAGAGTAATCCTAAACAAAACAGGCATAAGTTTGAAACTTTAAAAAACAGAAACGTTTAGGTGCAATACAATCTCCCCCTAAGGTGCCACATATTGATGGGTCAACGTCGATGCAGAAGTCAGCCTTGATGGATTGGATGTTTCAATGGAAACAAATCCACCTGAAGCATTTTTTGACGTTCAAAATGAGCGGGATGAGGTGACGATCATAACCTCTCACTGTGACTTACCGTCACTTGTGAGCGCTGTGAATCTCACGATCATGTGGCGTACGACAGGTACCAAGTGAAATAAAATGGTCTTCTATGAGTGGACCTTTTTTTTTTTTATTGTCCGGTAGATTCAATTGAAAGCTAAATGCCAACATCCAACATGAGGCCCCTGAGGCTTCACCACCCTGGCACACACGTTTTATCTTAAATTTACTGTCATTCTAATTCAATCTCCATTTTCACATTAATTCAACATGAAGCCAAATTTCTTCAGCCTCAGACAAAGTCCACTCAAACAAAGTCAAAACAGAGATTAGTGGGACGTGTCCATGCGCTCACCTCAACAGCCTGCATCACCGCAGTGGTCTGTTCACCAGTGCGTCTCAGACAGCAGTCAGACAACTTTAAAACGCTGCTGTCAGACTTGTAACTGAGACAGGCATGTAACTTTTGTTCTGAGGATTCAGGAATAGCTCCGCTATTTGCATCCTTGGAGGTTGATGTCAAGTATCCCTGTCTGAAATTTCAGACTCTGCGGGTCTCTCATGTCCACTGCTTGTTACATGCTCTGGTGACACGGTGGGGCTTCCAGCTCCTTTTAGCCCACTTAAATCTGAAACAATTGACCACATGCGGCTGGTGACAACTTGAAAAGAGTCTGTCACAATTGTATCGGGATTTGGCCATGTGTGCCTTTTTCAGACAAACCAGAGGCACAGAATAATCCCTATCATGTGATCAGTTGTGAGTAACATCCTCAAACCAAAATGTGTCCATTAATGATGCCCACTTTCCCATTTTAAATATGACATTATACAAGATAAAAGGAAGTCTTACTCGACCGTTCATTTAAGAAACAAGTATCAGTGAGTAATTCATTTTTTGGAAGGCTCAGGATTCACTTTTGTTTAGGTTTTATTTTGCTTCCTGTCATCTTTCCTCTTCATTCCTGGAGCTTGGCAACCTGGACCACAGGTGTGTACTGTTCTCATCTTCATGTCTCGGGCCTCTGACTTATGAAAAACTGCAGTCATTCACAAGATTCTGAAAATCCTTATGTGCGTGGCTTCCTTCATACCTTCACATGATAGAAAGATGATGCAGGAGGATGATGGATTTGCAGCATTTTTCATTTCATCCTGGCCATTTTCGCTTGATATTTATGATTTGAAATTTCTTACATGCCCTTATTTTTATTTTTAGGGTAGGAATAAAGCCTCACCCTAAACACATTATGGCCTAATCTCTGGTGTGAAATACTACAGCAACATTATGAAGGAGAAAATTGAAGATTCATCAGGCTATTTCTTCCAATACGGAATCATGTGACGTGATCTGAATCCAAATGGAATTATATGGGGAACAGCTGTGCCTCCCATCATTCACTTCTAGAGGTGCACCAATCACAGTTTTCTGGACAATTTTAGGTTGTTTTTTTGCTGACCCACAATGCGCTTTGTTATTGTGTATAACGCAGCCTCTGTATGCAGACATGTCCCCTTAGCTACATTTACTGACTGTTTTTTCTTCATATTGAGGTGTAAAACCTTTCCTGTCTCAGCACTGGACCATGGTAGAGTGTCACAGGGGAGGTGCTCTCCACACCTCCGAGGCTGGAGCGCGCACTCCAGGGTTTGATGTCCTGTTGTGGGCTGGAGCTGGGACAGGGATGAGGCGAGTCTGGGACAGAGCGTTACTTGGTTTATGACTTTGTCACAGCCAAACTGCACAGAAGCGCACATTCAGAGCTGGACACGCACCGGGCACCTCTTCACTTCTGGAGAGACGTCACTCACTCGGCAACCCCTCCCACATGCAGCGGCCACACACATAGAGGAACAGCGCACCTGCAGCAGACACTCTACATTCACTCCTACAAAAGCCTAGTTTAAGGCTTGGAACGCATTATTTCTTTTTCCATTCATTATAATGGGAAAAATCGATTCAGATTTCAAACAATTCGCTGGCACGGCCGACTGCAACGGATTGTGGTCGAGAACCGAGGTACCACTGTATTTGTTTTTCATTATTTGTTGTCCATGAATACAGCAGTGTTTCGCATTAATAAAATAACACAAATAAAGTGTCCTGAGTTTATTTCGGGCTGTGGCTATGAGTATGTCTGGCTCTGCTTATTTTATCACAGGCTCCAGTGCTGCATTAGTCAACCACCAACAAAGTCCTGTCATGAAATACCAGGAATTCTATGAGATTCATTGTGGCTGTAGCTGTAGTTTCTTACCAGCGCTTCACATTTTTGGCTTTTGGTGACCCACTGTGATTTTCATATGAATGCACAGATGAAATGTGGCTTATCAAGCTCAGTTTGAATTAATGTTATGTGTTGCCTACATGAGCAAACTATTGCCACTGAGCAGGATCAGGACAGTCGAGGCATCCACTTCTTCATCTTCACCCTTCATCAATCTGAAAGCGGAGAGGCAGGGTGTTTCTGCTCATGTTGAGGTTGTAAATAATAGCACTTAAAAATATTATATACAAGACTCCAACGGGGGCCATGGTCCCACGGGAGAAACAATTTCAGTTAAAGACTGTTTGAAATAACTTTATGAGATGACATCCATCTTGCGTGTTCATCATCACACTCAAGTGTTTTCCTCAGGCTGTATATATGCGTGTACAGTAAGGATAAGTCGCACTCTGGAAGAGTTTGACCACCTCCTGCAGGATTCAAACAAGTTTCATTCACTATCACTGTCTGACTGCTAGCTAAATACGCTAGTTCCAAGTCGATACAAAAGACGATGCGCTTGATAGGGATGGGAATTGATAAGAATTTAGCAACTCTGATTCCGTACTGCTTCACAATTCGGCTCCTTAACAATTCTCTTATCGATTCTCAATGACGTTTTAGATTAGAGCAATTTCATTTACGATACTACTCACAGAAACTGTTTCGTAGCGAGTTTCCAAAGAGTCAAATCAGAATCAAACATGGTGTCTTTACACTTGATCAGTTACTGTGTTGTGCAAATGACAAGGGAACTTGAGTAACTGCCATCTAGAGTTTGAAAAGCTCTGTGGATTTAGCATCAGAGAAACAGGAACGAGTCTGATGTGGAACAGAAATGAACCCTGGGAAGCCTGAGTCATGAAACAGTTGACAGAGAGCTCCAGTTCTTTTAAACTGAGCTATTTATTGGTTCGTGTGAACAATTTAAAACAGAATTTTTCACATATGCATCTGTTCTTCAAGCTTAGACGTTCTTATTTAAATAACAATATAATTATAACATCTAAAATGGTGCGTTCTTTCTGATATGTTCATAGATATATCACAAAAATTGCAGTCAGCAGCGAGTGTATTTTATGCTACTTTTTGGTCACAGTGAAAAGGGTATTTTTATAATTATCTCTAACAAGAGCAGAAGCTAACTTATTGGTTGTTCAGAATAAACTTCTTTGAACACAGTGACGTAAAAAGAGCCCTGTAGTCTGTTCCAACATCAGCTCTGGAGTTTCAACACTGTAGTTTCACCGAACAAAAGCACCATGTGCTTTGTAGCGAAACACATTTCTCTCATTCATTCCTGATGCAGGAACTCATAAATGTTCATACATTAACATGGTGCCTTTGATTTAAATGTGCATTTCTTTTGCAGGCACTCAATCGTCTGTTGGGGATTACATGCCGCAACAAGTCATTTATATCAATTTGAGACCATGACAAAGCAGGTGCATGTAGCAAGTGTCGCCTCATGTTGTCGTTTGTTCTCATGAACCCCCCATTATCTGCCATTTTCATCTTTTGGATGGTAATTTGACAAAAAAAAAGAAAAAAAAGAAAAGTAGGGCATTCGGGTTTGTTTTCATGGCAGTGCTTTGGCAACATAATCATTTCAGCTGTGCGTGTTTCTGCTTGTGTACAAAAGAAAAAGGGAAAACAGTGAAGAAATGTTTTGCTGCTTATAAATCAAATTTAATTCAATTTCTATAATTCAGACGCACATTGTCAACGAAGTGCCTACAGAAAACCTAGAAGACATGCTGCATTTCCGACTTTCCCAACTTGCACACATTTCAAATGTTGACATTTTCCTGTGCCTGCAGATACTGCCACACAGCTTTTCCCCTTTATTTTTATTTTATTTTATTTTATTCATTCATTATTCATTGCACGGTGTACCAAAGCATTTTCCTAGTTGGTGGGATCCTCACTGACATCGGCAATAAAGCTGATTCTGAATCTGCTGACTCCTTGCTTGCAATTCTAAGTTAGTTATGCATGTCTAACTTCTCCTGAAACACTGATGACATCACCAGCTCCCCTCCAGTGTCCATGAGAATGCGAACTGTACTATGTTCCCCACACGATGGGAGAGAGGATTCCAAAGCTTATGCTTCCTTAATGTACGAAACTGTACCTGTCTGTTTCAAACAATGTTACCGTCACTGACCTCCTGCTTCCATGCAGGGGGAGCAGCCCAGAGTCAAAGGTTTATGACCACGGTAAACACCAAAACAGACTTAGCGACTGTGGAAGAACTATTCATAATGTACCTCTTGCGCAAAGACAAAACAGAGGCAGCATCTGCATGTAACGTTGAGCATAAATGGGCTTGAAGGGTTGAGGAGGAGGTTGAGGTGGTGACAAAAGTAGCGTTCCAATTGTGTTACATGAGTACATCTCCCCTGAACTCGAGAAGAAGAATTTCTTCTCACTAACTGAAGAGTACAAATGGGGTAGAAGCACGTGGAACCATGGAAGTAGAATAGGGTAGTAAAGGTAGTGACAGACAACCTCAGGTACTACAATCCACACACTGTCTCCATTAACCATTGGTCACAATAGATGGTCACATACATGCGAAACAAGAGCAAGAGACAAATGGTAGAGTACACAGTACATAGGCTGGAAGATAAAGGAACCTTGAATGAATATCATTTAACTGTTGAGGTGGAAGAACTCTGAGTTGCTTAAGCTCTTTTTAGGAGCATGGTTTTCCTTCCTCTGGATGATTTTTGGTGAATAGCAACAAACCCTTTGACAGAGAACCTTGAGTTATAATTGAGGGAAAGATAAATGTTTGTGAATACATTTCAGATTTTGACCTTCTTGAGTTTGACTTTTGGCACCAGCCCACTGCTTTGGAGTAACACGCCTCTCAAGGCAGCGCAGCATCATCTCAGGCAAAGCAGAAGCAAGAAGGGAAAAGGATGATATAAAATGCAAGTGTTTTAAAGGTCCCTGGCTGAAGTGTGTCTGTAAGGCCCACACATAAATCAAGTCACACAGAGTGCCCGCAATACACGTCAGCACTTACATTGAGCTGTTGTTGCTTCTAAATTAGGGATAGAATGATGTCTGAATGTGGACCGACATGATTGATTCGACATACCCAAGTACCAGCTTAGAAAGCTGCTGAACTCTACCTGAACTCTACAGAGACACACTCACACACACACAGCAAATCCACATAATTTCTTTGAGTAATAGCTATAATTTAGGCTTGACTTGTTCCACGGTGACAGGTTACGGACGCTGGTGTGTTGGTGTGTGTGCATGTGTGTTTGAGGAGTGTTATTCTCTGTATTTTAATCACAGCAAAAATCTGCATTTGTTTACCGGCGAATCTGCTGTGGCCTTGAAATTAACAGCACTGGTTGACAAATGCCTGAGTAGCTAAACTCTCCATCAGCGCTGCTAACGTTCTTCTTCCACAAGTTAACCTCCTCCACCTTCACCTGTCGTCTTCATGTCCTTATTTACCGCATCACAGAATCTTATCATCACATGAAAAAAAACAACCAAAAAAGATTCGGTTGTGAACCACATTTGTTTTGTCTTTTACAATGTTTTCAACAGGACCTACTCTGAAGGTCATAACTGGCCATGGTTTCAATGATAGACAAACAACAATGAGAGATGTAGCAGGGCAGCGGTCCCACAAAACCTCAACATGTATATTTAATAACATGTTAATTATGATTGGGTTTTTTAAATGGCTGTCATTAAGGAGAATTTATGTTCAACAGAACAGTGTTTTTATGTGCTGTTGCCATCAGGTGAACGTTAATTTTGAGCGACAGCAATTACAATTTTCCCGTGGAGACTGATATTGCTGTGGCAGGTGTCCCTCTCGTGTGATGCACAGAGAGAGAGCTCACACACAAATGAACACACTGTTTCAACACCCAAATATCTTCACTGTGCTAAGCTGCTGTGTGTAATGAATTAAACAAGTGAAAACACAGACAAGCATACAGGACATGCATCCACACACTCACCCACAGGTTCACTGCGTTTAGCACCAAACAACTATTTACGCATTTTTAACCGATCCCTACCAGTTCTGCAAGGCGCTGCAACAATCACTGACACTTACCCACAAATTCCACCAGTCACGCTAGTTTCCAGCTCTCTACGTGGCATGAGCGTCATCATTTTCACTCTCACCTGGAGATCTACCTCTGTTCAGCTATTTACCTCAGTAGTTGAGTCTGCCATGAAAGTGAGACGACATTTTTCCAGCCAATCAGAAGGCATGGAAAGTCGTACGTCCCCCAACCATCCAACTATTCAAAAACAGCCATATGGGACGGATGTAAACAGACATGGCTGACCGTGAGATCCATCGTTCTCAACACTATTTCCGACACTCATCATCATCATCACTCACACACAATCATTACCCCCCTTTGTCTGTCATTTATTTATTTAGCATGTGTTCATCGCGCTTGTAATAGTCGTGTTTTCAGTAGTCAAGCTTTTTTCAGACTAAAAACGGACACTGTTTTTTACAAGCTAATGTGCATAGCTCCTTATTTCCCATTATGTTGTTCCAGAACCATAAACGATCGCAACTTTCACCTCATGAAAAAAAAAAAAAAAAAACTCAAAATGCTCCAAAATCTGACTGTCAATGAAAAAGTACATTTAAAAATCCTGGAGGACTTTGTGCTGCCTCTGATTCCGTGACACTGTATGCACAGATTTGATGTACATAGGAGAAACTCTTGTCATTTTGGTCTCTTCCCAAAACTGTGAGAGTAGAAATGTAAGTCGACTGACACATCAGTCATGATAGCTTACCAAAGTCGCCTTGTGTGTGATCATTGTCAAGCACAACCCAACGCAAGGGTGTTTCACTATCTTCATGAACATTAAGGAAATGTGATCTTGATGTCTTCATATCAAAGGCTGATATATGTCAGTTGCAGCTTATTGTGTCACCATTTGTCAGCACTAACTATGCAATGATGTCCAAATTTGTGTACTTATGTTGTTTTGCATCTGTTTGCGTCATGTTGGAAGAGTTTTCTTTCTGTTGCAGCTGTACGTTTGAGATGATTTTTCTCCCAAGACTGCCTGAAGCAAGAGCGCAATTTGGCAGAATATGAAAGACAAGCATGAAGCAAATGACTCCAATCCTTATTTGTTTTGGATTTTTTTTTTCCTCCACTTGCATTTATTTGTTTGGTAACTTGTGTGTTTGCATGTGTACATGTTTACCCTTGTGTGTTGCATCCTGCAGTGAGTATGGCTGCGGTTTGACCTCATGCTGGGCTTATAGATATAAACAGCTGCTTAGATGACATGTACAGTTTGGTAAGACACTCTATTATATGTCCGTTCAGGCTCAATACATCCACATGCAGAAGATAGACGATACATGTAATATGATCATGTGATCTGAAATACTATTATTTATTGCTGTAGTATGTACTTAAGATCTCAACATTCATAGGACGGGGGAACCATTTGTAGTGTGTTGTTTTTAGAAGCAAATCTGATCTGATAAATATAAGTCAAATTCAAACTAATGTGAATTTGTTATTATATTATATTTCCCTAACGTCAATATATGACTACATTGGGGGTGAGGATGGGTTGCCACAACATCTGTGCTTAATTCTTCTCCAGATTCAATGTCAAAACTCAATAGTATCATTTTAGCCCCCACTTCCTTTTTATTTCATGGTAATTGAAGATGATCCCTGTGTTAATATGCTTTAGAAATTCAGCTATTGAGAGGATTAGAGTGACAGTGAACAGAAATAGTCCAACTGAAGCATGGATGTCAAAGACAGTATGCAGATAGAGAATTGTACAGAGGGGAGAGGTGAGACAGGAAAGACACAGATAATAAGTGGGAAAGACAGAAACAGACAGGTTGCCATGAGCGCTCTAATCTCCACCTCCCAAAGGTACCTGACATTTTCCTGCAGCGGGAGCGCGTGCTGTCACTCGACCACAATATTCAGCAAGAGTGTATGATCGAATCAATAAGATAAAGGCAAGGGAAGTAGAGAGGGACACACAAATGTGAACAAATGAACAAGGTGGCTTTCGTGAAGATGAAGTGAAGGACACAAATGTGTTTTGACAGAAACAATACTGAGGGGACAAGATTGTAAGTAAAGATGACAGAAACTGGACAGTCATTTAGCACACAGTGCTATTTATGCATTGCTGTAATTGAAGCAACGCACCGTTATTTTGAGGGGGATCACATTCTTCAATTTCTCCTTGACTGAATTCCGTAAAAATTCAGTTTTTAATTCGATAACAAGCATCCGCACTTGTGCATTAAATGGCAGACATTGTTGCTGTTGTTTTAAACCCAATTTAGACACAAAAACTGTGTTCGCGTTCTCCTAGAACAAGGGAAATCAGAGTCGAGTGAGAAGGCATAGGAGGTAAGATGGATGGATGGCACAGCGCCTATCAGCAGGACATTCATGGAGACCTTACCTGAATGAACAATCTGCAGCTGACGGGGCACACGTGGGTCTTCAAGTCTTCACCCCCCGAGGTTGACTTGGGTCAGTGCAGTTTTTAAAAATGCATTGTATACATATCTGTGCTCCTTTTCGATCACTTGGGTTGGTAATGACAGGTCGGCTCCTATGGACACACGACCAGTCCTTGTGAGTGACAAAGCATATGCAGTTGGAGAAGTATCTGATAAGGTCAAAGATATTGTCACTTCAGCTTGTGTCACTTGAAATCACATTGATGCACATGTAACCCAGAATGTATGCAGTAGGCAGTTTTCTACTCCATCAAGGTGCCTGTCCTGGTTGCAAAACATCCATGTGGTTTCATAAAAAAAAAAAAAAAATACATCCATGTTTAACTGCGGAAGGTTTTATTTATGAGAAGAACTTTTAATTAAACTCTCAGGCTGATTATAAATGAAAACAGAATTTCCAAATTTAACTTGATGCATGACCAAAGCATTAATTCATCATTACACACTCGGCGGGAGAAACTTGGGACCATTACTTTGCAACATTATTCTGTGAATACTCAAAAACACACACACACACACATGAATGACCAGGCAGAGTCTGAGCGAGTTTGTCAGGCCTGAGCATAACACCAAATGATTGCTGCCCTCTGACTGAGACTGTTGCATGAAGCCAACAAAACAACATCAGATAAATCAAACTGTACCGCATAGCTGCAGGCAGAGTTATGGGCATGTTGAATTTCGGACCAAATTGTAATTTATGGTGGAGAAATATTCAAGTCTGTTTTAGGTTTCCATCAAACAATGAAAGGCTATATGTTTTATGAGGGGCAGAGAGACAGGTGTTAGAAGATAGACAGCGGTCAGATCGCTGTTGCCCTTCATCCACATTTTCAACATTTCAGACGGTGAAATATTACAACTGTAATATGATGTCAGAGGAAGAGGAGGACTTGAAGACCAAGAGGGATCATCACAACATGTTTAGCATGTAGCAAAATATAGCAAAATAATGAAACAGCAAACAGTCCATGTTGTTGTATGGCGTTCCCCATCAGTGGTTTCAGCTCAGCAAGTCTGCCTCCTTCAGCTATCTTGAGCTTCCTTCCTAAACACACCCATCACCATGAATGTCCCTGATCTTGATGACTGTCTACATTTCTCCTGGCAAAAAGGTTCATTCAAGATTTTAAGGGAGGAATTTTCAAATGAATAATACTGTAACAGCACTTAAGAAGAGAACAGAATAGAATGAGCCTTCACTGACCAGAATGAATAATAATTATCTGGACATTTGTGATGCTTAAAATTCCTTTTGGCCTTTTTGTGAGGGTCTTTTGTCAAAATATTATGAAAGAAAAATGGTTTATTGTGAACGTGTACACAACTAATTCACTGTCCAGTGAATTAAATCTAAATTGACAGTAGAAGTGGAATTGCTTGCAAAGAAAAGGCTGCTTTAGCCCTGAAAGGATAATCCCTCTCGGGGAGTGACCCTGAGAAAAGTTTCCTGCTTAAAAAGTACCTGCCACAACAATGAAAAGCAAGGCATTGATAGCTGAGCTGCAGAAATTATTGTGAAATCCTCTGAAACTTTCTGAAAATTATAAATGGGTGAACAACTTCCTGCTGCTCACAGGTATGATCCCTGTGGGATGATGTTTGAGGCAGATTGACATCCATCACCTCATTCCTATGACTGACTGCAATAAATTGCCCATTGCTTTCATCATGTACTGTACATTTCCTGAACAGCTCATGTGTTAAAAGTCTTGTTCGAGGTCATATGTGTAAACGGAATGCTAACAAAGGATGTTGTTTTGTAGATAACAGACAGAAGCTCAAGTGAAAAAAGCAGAATCACCCATGGAACATAATGGATGCTGAACCCGTATTCCGACACCAATCTCTCTCTTGCGTTGACCTCCACAAGCATCAGTGTAAACCAAAGAAACAAAAAGTGGCATTGAAATAAAAATGGAAAAAATGGGCAAAATTATTTAAAACTATGGTGGAAATGAACAAAAGATGAGGCCACGTCAAGCCCATGGGAGAGCATGTTCTAGTGGTACTTGAGGTGCTGTTCCTTTCAAAGAGCTATACAAAAGAGGCATTGGAAAACTAAAATAAAAAGATTGACACAGTGTTACACGTAGAATGAATGGAGCAAATCACATGCCTTACCCAACTCCATAATCCAGCACTTAGGTGTTGCACTGCCAATGAGTCAACATGGAACGCTGAAGGCTGATATAAAAGTAGTGATGCATGTCAATATTACTATGGAAAAGAAAAGAGAAGTTTGGTTTTCAGATGGAGGGGAAAATGCCATTTGATGGGGTACACTTGCCGTTTGTGTAATAGTTTATTTATATTTGCTCTCAGGACAAGTACAGTCTTCTTTTATTCGCTCATGGATCTTATGTCTGAGTCAAAATTCGGAATTGACCCTGATATTTATTCATTTTTAAATATCAGTTTGCCTAAGCCAACAAAGAAACTGAGCTTCAACAAGTCTGTGTTGTTTTTAGTGAGTACTGAATTGCAACTGCGGTTTCCTCTTATATATTTACAAACACATTTTAGTGGATAAAAGAAATACGCGAATCCCACCTGCTGATGAAATCACAGAGCATACTGCAATACAATTCAATGGACTGTTTCCAAAGATTTATTCAACGTATAGTGTGTTCAGAAGCAGAGTAGTCAATGTGCTGTCAGCACTTTTCTGTAATTCACATAGATCAACACCAAAAGTTACAGAGAAAGTTTCAGCATCACTGGGCTCAGTACATGATGATGACCTTTTCCCCATGTAACTGATCTTACTAGGTGTAAGTTAGATGTGCTTGAAGTGGTTCTATGTCTTAAAAGTGTACATGTGTCATGAGATATTTCCTTGTATGTAATGTGTTAGGTTCAATGTACTGAACAACACATTCTCACACTAGTGGTTGCGTACCCATTAATGGACCTTATGTGGCCGTGCCATGCCCTTGAGCATGTGCATGATATGCTTACCAAATGACATAAAACTGCATTTCAAAAGTGAAACCTGGGAAGCTCCACCCTTGGCAAAACCCGTACCCAAACCAATATTTTAATTTGAACGGTCCAGTGACATTTTGCTTACAGGAAGTTGGTCATTGTTGTAATTGGGCTGAGCTGCATACCACCTGACAGCACATGTTCAAGGATAGTGAGTCCCATTGGAGATGCGTCCTTGGAAATGGTCCACGCTGTAGACGGTGGGGGCGTTGCTCATCCAGAATTTGGCAAAGGCAAAGCAAAATGTTTAAGACCATTTTAATGACCCTCTTGAGGGCAACTGTGCCCATGCTGAACCAAACACATGTGCAGTACTTGAGCATCAAATGAGCACCAATTGAAGGACACCAGCAAACTGCGTGAAATGTTCGTTCTCAGAACCCTCAGGACACGAGACTCTGGTGGCCCTCGTTGAGATACTGACCACACTCCAGGCAAATTTTTCCTCCTTACGGGCAGTGATGCCAAATCCTCAGTAAGTCAATATTGGTGGCTCTGCACATGTGTGCTTCATTTGCATTCTGCTGGTTCTGGTGTGTATGAGGTGTTGTTCTCCAGTGAGACAGACGGCCTGTAAGTGCATTGTGACGGGGAGGATCTCACTGCTCCAGATGGCAACATTGTTATTTTTAAACAGTTGCTTTTCAAGAAGTTGCTTTTCACAATTCAAGTCGCTAGATTTAACGACAAATATGTTTAACCGGCTGCATTGCTTACTCATTCTCAAAGCAAAAGTCTGCTAACCTGTCGCTACATCCTTCTCTACAGTGCCGAAATATGTTCTTTCCCCCATCACCCTCCTTGGTTTTTTATGTGTAGAGCATTTGCTTTTTATCCCAAAACCACACAGTAAGCTGTTGCACCTTATCTTTCTAAGCTGTCTCGTCCCCAGCATTGTGGTATTGACCCTGTGTGTTAGTTGCGTGTGTAAGAAAGGTGCGTCAACAGATCTAAATCCATTAGAAGGTAAAATAGGGATGTAGCTGCCAGCTGTTTTGGTAGTGTGGGCACTGCAGCTTATAGAGCTGTGGCTGTCCACTGTAATACACTGGTGATAGTGAAACAATGGTGTGCTGCATTATTTAGAGTTTCAGTGGGTTGCAGATACCATCCAGTCAGCATTCTCAAGCGTAAGTCTAGTAAAAGGTAAACTCTCAAACTCACCCATCTCTAGCAACAGAAAGGGAGGAAAATAATTCATACATAAACATGCCATATATTTTTCTTCTCTCTGGCGATTTACCAGTTGAAAATACATGAGATGCTGATGCTTTTCTCTGCTGCTAAAGTAGCCGTCTTCTGTGTCACAAGCCACTGATATCTGTCTTCACAGGGCAAAACGTGTTTGGTTTTCTGGTTAAATTCATTGAGTTACTCTCAGCATGGGCCTTCTTAGAGATGACAGCAAAGTAAATGATTAAAAACAATGCTGAACAAGGCGTGTTCAACAACGTTTCCAATTCACTCTGTGTATTTGTCAATGTTGTCAAGTGATTGTCATGTGTCCAAGAGTGGGTGCTTGCGTGTGTGTTCTTATCCCGGGAAAGATTCCAAATGACTCTTGAAATTGATCTAGCTTCCCCCACCACATATGACAGCGACTGTCAGCCAAGTGAGTTCGGTCTAATAGAGCGTCTACCTCTGAATCAGTGCCAGGAAGCAGCAAGTGGCATCAAACCCGATATCACGAGTCGACCGCTGCCAAGTTGTTTATCGTCGGCACCTTGGCCTCAGATGTGTTAGCAGGTGCTTACATTTTGTCAGCCCTGATTCAATTGCTCGAGACATTCTGTACTCTGGTCAAAGATCTTTTCTTCAACACCCGTATCTGTGAGTTTCCCTGAGGCCTGCTGGGAGGTGAGGAGAAGAAAGCTCCCAGGGCAGCACCCTGCTATCCTGAGTCAGCCTTTGTGAATCAATGTAAAGCCAGGTTTAATACGGTGGATCCGAATCACAGAGACGTCGCAAAAGGACGACCCAAGTTTGAAAGGTTTACTTGTTAAAATCTCATTGACCTTTAACCTCATTACTCAAATACAGCTCACTCACCACAAACAATAAGAACTTCAGAGTCTCGCACAAGTTTCCATGTGTAGCTTGCTTGGCCGCGGGTCAAATCTAAATTTAAACCTAGTTTAAGCTGCTTGAGCCTGTCTTTGTAGAACTGACCACAAAGAGGAAAGCGAAAGGAAATTACTTTTTAAGAGTTTTAATGTTTTCCCTGTGAGTTTCCCTGAGGCTTGCTGGGAGGTGAGGAGCACTGTGGGCAGCACCCTGCTATCAGGCTCTGCACAGTCTTCTCATTAGTGAACGCTTCCCACTTAACATATATAATTAATGGAACATGTGTGGGAAGAAACAGCCGTTTATAATGAGCGCTTTAAGAATGAAGCTTGTATATTGTGACGTGACCTTTATATTGCTTTGCTCTGTGCCATTGCTAGTACCAGGTTAAACCCTCTTTCACTCAGTTCAATGTTGCATCGATTTGTTCGAAGCATTCCGACAAGATTTCCGTCCACGGTAACAAGATGCCGTCACCCCGCTGATGCAGGGTGGTTGGATATTTTCCTTTTTCCGATTTCGCCTGGATCAACCCATCCTCACGCCTGTGCCATAATATAGTGAGGCAGCAAAAGTGGACTTGTACTTCCTATACTGAGGGCAAAGGCAGCCATCTGACGTTGCATGTAGACACATGGGCATTTCAAAAGTGTAGAAAATGTTTTGAAGCGCTGCCCATGATGTCAGGATATGGCATGGCAAGCGGAACATGTGCTCCAATCGAAAACCTAATGCGTCAACAATGCTGAAAGCTGCCTTCGGCTTCAGCATATGACGCATCAGCCCACTTTCCCAATATCAATATATCATGGCAAGGCATTGAGGATGGGTTGCAAATAACTGGAGATCTGGTGACCGCAGGGTCATTCATGAAACCAGTGAGCTGATATGTGTGATATGTCCAGCTGGAAAGTCCTCAGAAAATGGGTGCACTGTGGTCATAAATGGGAGGTCATGGTCAGCAACAATACTTTGATAGGTGAAGGCATTTCAACAATTTTCAGTTGTCTGAGGCATGAAGACAAGGCGGGATTCATGCACACGCATTTATTACAGTTATTTGTTATTAAGTTAAGTGAGTTAGCAATGTCAAGTGGTGTTCAACAACATGCATCAGGACAGTTCCTCAAAGAGAAGGGACAACCCGTTGTTGAGAGGTTGGATGGTTAAAACCCCAAAGCTGTTCAGCCCTTGCAACCCACTAACCACAATCTGAAACAGTGGTTACTCAAATCCAGCAACTTGTCAGAAATAATTAGGACTTCCGAGTCTTGCTTAACTTTCTACATGTCCCTCGAGGGGCCTCGGGTCGAATCTCATTTGAAACCTCATTTAACCCAGTTGAGTCTGTCTCTGAGGAAATGACTGCAAAGAGAAAACCAAAATTAAATGGTCACCAATTCTATGGTTTAAAGATCAGCGCTGTGCTGAAGAGGTCAATCAATTCACTGCTACGACCAGAGTGCCAGTGTTTAGAAAGCCTGCGGTATTAAGAGGATGCAAATGTATTCAGCTCACATTGAGGCAATGGGAATTTGCAAATCCCTTTTGAGACCAGTGGAACAGCCAGTATGGAGTTGTGTATGTCATTCATGCTCTGTTTCCACTACAAGAAGGTCTCGGGTACAAATGGCACTTGTCCTTGCCACAGTTCAAAAGCATCATGTCATTTATGTCATAGAAATGAAAATACAAATGTCAATCTGGACTAATTCACAGACGTAATTCTCAATGAACGCGGACTTTTAACTCTTGCTCAGTGGATGCTTGACAACTTCTGACTGCTTGTATAAAGCGTCTGTCAAACAACCATTTAAGAAAGTCCATTTTTTGTCTGTTTTGCACAGCACTTTCCACTTTCCATTTGCAACACTCTTGAATTGTTCTGCGATTGAAAGCTCACAACCTGATGGCTGAAACAAATGTGGGGATGATGGAGGACGGCACAGAAACACCATTATGTGATTCCACTCAGCAATATCACATGTATTGCTGATATCGGGTGGAAAACTGGGGCGATATCAGAGTGCCGTTTGCTCTTTGTGCAGAGCACGCTATTGACCGCTACACATCGAGAACAATGAAAGCCGTGCGAACCCCTGAGCAGTTAAGTGGCCGTGTCTGCACTTGAGCACTTGCATGTTAATGCATTCTTGCTGGGTGAGTTAAAAGCTGGGAATAAGGAATCTTGGCTGGACACGTTTTGTCAACAGTGCATTCTAGATATTGCCCAGATGTGTTCTAGAAAATGCGAAAGTAAAATTTGTTTCTTTCACCATCCTCCCACCTGCCAGATGCTGTCAAGCAGGAGGTTGAGAACTTCCTCAAGAGGTTCTCAAGAGGAGAACCTTCTCAAGATCATGTGAATATGCAAAGTTTTGGAAATTCTGTCAGAGAGAGGCTGTGTCTTAGTCTGACTTTCACTTGTTTTAATGAAACTTATTGGGTTAGAAAGGGGTTCAAAGGAAGAGCAGCAGCAGAGTACATGTTTTGTCAAGCAAACTATGACCTATAACTG
Organism: Synchiropus splendidus; assembly: GCF_027744825.2. Lineage (NCBI taxonomy): Eukaryota > Metazoa > Chordata > Actinopteri > Syngnathiformes > Callionymidae > Synchiropus > Synchiropus splendidus. The sequence continues at coordinate 10,133,456 of NC_071338.1, forward strand.
GGATTGATGGGGTATTTTCGAGTCATCCTGATCTCACAGCGTTTTAGCATTGAAGGTCCGGTGACGTCAGAGGATCAGGATAGATTTGGGGAAGAGGTGAAGGAAATTATTAGTAAGGAAAGGAATGATCACAGATAAACTGAGGATCAGTAGGATGTACAGCGGGTAACGCCAAAGATGGAGAGTAGCTGGAAAAAACTGAGAGCAGAGCCGTGCAATGAATGTAAAGAATGAATGATCAAAGTGAAGACCTTTCAAAAGTTCTGTTCACCCACAAACTTTGAAGTGGGAGTTGGGATAAGTATGAATGACCATCATAGGTCATTCTTGTAGTCAACTTATTTTTGAATATTCTGAAGACGTTGTAACCTTTGTGACCCTGAAGTGTGTTTTTGTTCTCCATAACATCATGAGGAAAATATGTACACAGCACAGCTTAATACACAAAACGAAACAACAGTGTTTAGATTATGGACTGAAAGTATATTTTTAAAGTGTAAATACCAACAATACTACACTTGTTCAATTGGAGAGGACAGTGACCAATGCAAAATTAGGGGGGTGCCACACACTGAACAATAATCGGGCTGTTTTCATTCTGACTCTGCATCTTCCTGACCAAGGACAGACAACATCCTACTATCTCAAGTCCTATAAGATTATCCTATAAAGGACTGCTTTTGTCTGTGGTGTTCAGAAACCTTAAGCATGTTGAATATTTACAATAAAATATGATCCGTGGTGAAAGCCTAAGAGCAAACATTTATTCAGTTGATGGCAATAACCCCATGCAGTCCGTTCCATCAGGTGTCATGGCGGTGAATGTGACAAATATAAGATATATTTCTTTCGATTTTGAACATCCTCACGTGGCTTTGTTTAGCTAGTTCAGCATTTCACATTGTTATGTTTGTCATTAACAGGTGTATGCCGCATGTATGACATGATTTCTGATCGACACAACAGCAGACGCTCAAGTAACACACATAGACAGTGTGATGTCTCATTCATTTCACCACTTTTAAACACATCAGCATTCTTTATTGATTTCGGAGAGGAATTCCGGAACATAATCGCGGATTCCCCGTCGCTCACGGTGATGCTGTCAGTGCTGTGACACCACCAGCCCCCTTCATCTGTCCTTGTTTCTCCGTGCTGTCACGTGGGAGCTTTGGACGGCAGCTGTGAATCCTTGAGAACGTTCCTGTGCATTTGACTCCTCTAAATTTCACGGTGACAATTACATCTTTTCTGCCTCGTAAAACAGAGTGGCTCATGAAAGAAGGTTAATGAAGAAATCATAGGAGCGACTTTGTGTCTCAGAGAGGAAAATGGAGCAGATAAGAACAAAGGTAGATTAATAATAGGACATAAAGAACGCACGACTGTGCTGATATCTGCAGTGACAGAGGGGTGTCAAACGTCCTTAAAATCACATCACTAAGTGTTGTTGTACATCTGCTTTTGTTCAGAACTCATCTGTTTATCGCCTGTCACTCAAACAAGGGCCAAGATACACAAAGGCTATTTTTACTGCATTTTCTGAACTCTTATTGTGGCTAAATTTGCATTTGACGCTGTTGTTTAGTGTTTTTGTCTTGTCCTATTTTAGGTAGGGTGACAATATGAATTTATAATAAAGGGTTAGCGGTGGTTATTTGGATGTACATTTAAGCATATACACTAATGTGTCCGGAGACATGGCAACAGTCTTCATTGGCACATGAATTGGCAACTGTCCTGGACATCTTAAATTGCGAGGGTTCAAACTAAAGCGCCAACATTCAGTAGAAGAAAGGAAATGTTCGTCCCTCAATTCACATTTGCATTTTCACATGCCAACAGTCCCTTGTGGGGACATCATTCACAATGAGCTCACCAATCCAAACCTTGAAGGGAGACAGTAATTGACCAGTAAAAAAGTTTTTTTTTACTCAAAACATTTTGTATTGGATGTCCCATCTTTCTCTCTTCTCAACTTACCTTTGCCTCATGCAGCACAGGTGAACGTGAGACAGAAAATCAGTAATACTGTGAAAGACTGACAGACATGTTACACAAATGTATATGTTTTATTTACTCCCCCAGTTGTGGGTACTCTACCACTTTCACACAGCCATATCATGCCTCACTGACCAACGAAAATTCTTATGAACAAGGTACCACAGCTGATGTTACTCGCTGTGTACCCCAGGGATCAATCCTGGGTCCACTTCCTTTTAAAATCTGCATCCTTCGCCCCGGACAGACACCCTCAGCACCAAGGGGTCCATTTTCACTTGGACACTGATGACACTCAGGTCTGCATTTCTTCCAAAGCCATCGCTGCTATCCCACCCACATCCCTCTTTGTATGAAGACACCATCAGCTGGATTAGCCTCCTGAAGCTGAACTGTAATAAAACTGAAACCCTGCTCATCTGCTCCAAATCCAGCCTCATGAAATCACAACTAATGGCAACTCCCCCCAACGTTTTCGGTGAATACGCTGCACCCTCCCAAGTCAAAAGCCTTGGGGTTATTTTGAATAGCACCCTCATGTTCAAAACATCGCCTGGACTGCATTCTTCCACCTCTGCAACAACCCCTGACTCCGCCCATCGCTGTCCAAATCCAGCGAAGGAATCTCGAGTTCAGTTATTTTTTTGGTCCAGCATTGACGACTGCAACATCCTGCTGTCCTTACTTCCCACCAAATTCATCAACAGACCTTAAGTTATTCAGAACTCAGCCTCCCACATCATCTCCTGCGCAAAATCATCTGGCCACAAAGACACCGCCGGTTCTCATCCAACTTCACAGTACCACATCCGATATAGAAACTCTGCACAATCTAGCCCCCACATGACTCTGATATCTACATCACGATTGTACTCCTCCAGGTACCCTCCATGCAGGACATCTGAAAAACATCTAGTCATTCTAAATTTAAGTCACAAAACTTGAACAAAAAACTCATAAAATGACACACAGGAAACAGTCATCATATTCCTTGCACATTTCTTCATATGACCTGATCATTTGTTTTGACTATTAGGGCAGCGAAGCGGCTGTCAAGCATCACAAAGGATTTAAATCAAAGTGAAAGATAAATATATCACAAGGCTCAGAAATGTCTGCACGTATCAGTCATTGCTCAGATTCAGTTTAGAGAGGGATTATGATCCGACCCACAACGCTGTCCTTCATCAAGTGAGCTCAGTACTCATTATTTCTGCCTGTGTAAACGCAGCAGCGAAGATAAACCCACGTGAGGAGGATATGTCCACTCAGTTTAGTTTCAAGCAGGATTTTAACCCACTAGGTGAAGCACTGTTCCCCAAAGTGTAGCCTGCATTTTCCAAAATCAAGACTTTCTCGATGAACCCAGTCAGAATATCTGAGCGTAGGTGAAAAACCACATCACCAGTGCTGCACTGTACAGTAAGTTTGGTGGTGTACTGAATAATTTACAGAATGTTATGTAACTATCTTCATCCCTGGGGAGTATATTTGTCTCTCGGCATCACATACTCCTAAAGACCAGTTTCCACCCTGAATCATAATCATCTCTGCAGTCACGGAACAAATGTAACACATATTTACAGAATGTTAGTATGTCCACATTTTTAATACATAGGAATCTGATGCCGTAGTGCTCTCAAGTGAATATGCAAGGAAATGGCTTTTCATTTAGAACTTTGTCTTTCATTTAAAGTCCAAGGCTGCCAACCCTAGATTTGGGGCCAATTCCAATTCCCATCTCAACCCTCAAGCTCAAGCCTCAATCTTAGTAGCCCTGGTTTTGAGGGATATTTTCTGTCTTAGACACACCCAAAATGCAAAAAAGTGACTGCATTAATTGCTGGCCAGGACCAATTGCTGTCTGTGATCCAGGTAAAATGCGAAGTACTGTATAATTTTGGATGAATGTTTCGGATGATGTACTGTATATAGTGTATACTGTGGTATGAGTGTGTTATAACACTGCTGAGTGATGTATGCAGCTTTTGCTGTTGAAAACATTTGGCATGTTGGGCGTTTTCTTTTTCATGAACATCACGTACACATCACGGATATGTAAACTTTTATAAGTTATATCCGTCCAAATAAATATCAATGTATCAGTAATTTGTTTATTTCTCATGGGTTGTTTTGTTATTATGCGTCTTGCTATGTGAGGGGGTTGAACACATAAGAGCAGTTATGGTCACAGCAACAGAAGACTCCCGAACACGGTTGTAAGCAGTCACAACATTAAATAAAAGTGATTGCATTTTCTTCAAATATTGAAAAATATGTAATCAAATTTTGTCATGCTAGCTTTTTAAAAGCCCCTGCAAATGTTGGCCCTGAAATATTATATTCAGCTGTACCGCATACCACAGTTTATTGAACGCTAAACACCAGCTACAACTACCATTAGCTAGCTCTGCCACTACGGGAGATGACATCTTACACCAATGTTGGTACTAGCACGTTACACAGGCTGTTATCTTACCATTTTGTTACATTAAAAAACGGAAATGACAGCAACAAATAAAGGGCATTTAATCTAATCTAACAAGGCTCACACGCACTGGCAATGAGGTAAATACGATGAGGTAAATCATCCATAAAAGGAACTAAACTAACATAATATAATGGTTTTCATAATATTTATATATCCATTACCCCATACTCAACTGGTCCATTTTGCCGCATTGGACGCCTTGTTTATTTTCTGCAAGATGCAAGGCATTCTGAATCTCACTAAACTTGCCATTTAACTTAACATCGTAAGAATCGGGTCAGGAGCGCACATTTTTGAGACTGAGGGTGAAAACATTGGTTTAACTTTAAAACCCCTTGGTAGTTCACCAGCAGTTATCTCTCTATTGGCCTTAGGTTATCATCCCAAATGATCAGAATTTCATAGCAAACAGACCAACTGGATTTGGAAGTTGATTCTTTTTTTCTCTTCAGACTTCCTGAAAGTGCGCCAAGACATGAGTGATACATCATTCATCGTCAACTTTTTAATCATCTGCACTTTTTAATGACTTGACTTTTACATGAATTACTGTCTTCCCAATGGTATGATGATAGAACATAAAGAGATGTCGTTAAAATCAACAGATGGCTGTTGACAATGATTTATTGACCTTGAAAGCTGAAGTGTGGAGTCACAATGAGAACAAATCAGCTATCCACGCAGTAATTGGCAGACTCTGCATATTTTGAGGTATTACGATATGTACGTCCACACTGCATTGGTCAATAATATATCAAAAAGGATCAGAAAAGGAATGAATCTTGTACTATCTGCCCCGTTTTTTGTCCTGTATTTTGTTGAGGTAATCTCTTGTACTTGGTTCAGTGTAGTTATTGTCCTAATTTCTTGAATTTAAAAGTAACTACTTTAGATTACAAGTACCGTTGCAAATTGCATTTAGCTGGTGCGTTTTTTTGACTGCGAGAGCCAAATGAAAACACATATTTTAATGTGTAATTCCATGAGAACAATATACATTTTTAATGCTGAGTACAACTAAATGTAAACAGAATTATGTGTTTAATAAGACTCTGAATTGATATTCAATAATTATTCAATTGTATACCGATGTAACCTGGTGAGTGGAACAAGGTCCTACTGGTATGGTACACCCTCCCCATTGGCCAGCTCAATAGCGCCATCTAATGATGACTGTGAGCTTTTTACTGTAAATAATACATATATAAATATAGAAATATAAGTGCTGCAATGAGGGCACTTTAACTGCTTTTCCGGTCCATGGGAGCAGAATGAATAAGAGAAACAGTAGCAACAAGCTGAGTGTGAATTCCCTGACTACAGTTCACCTTATTCAACCCAGTAGTATTGGTCCCATGACTCTCAACAATGAATTCAGTTACCAAACAGTTCCCATGATGCTTTGCACACCAGTTAGTCACTATTACATAGCTGTGTCTGTGGCATCCTGTGGTATCCACACAACCGGTCAGCTGAGCAGCTGGACGCTCCGGGAACAGAAGAGAAGTGAGATGAAGATGAAGTCGGGAAAATATATAGAAGAAAACGGTGCATTTTAACACTATTATGTCAATCTAAACCCTATAATGTCATGGATCTAATGCGACAAGGTTCAATCTCGGTTGACAGGGCTCCATAGCATCATGGGAAGTCGCTGAGTATGTTGTTGAGAGTGATGGCACCTCACATGCTACTGGGGTTTCACGTACTATAATAGCGACTGAACTCAATGGATAAACTGGACGGAGGTCAGGGAAACTGGTCTGAGTCTTGACCTCTACCGTCAAATTTCCCATCCTGGTCAGTGACATGTAATTGTAGCTACTGTTAACCTAAGTTGCGCTTATGTGCCACTGCGACATTGTGCGTTTCAAGGCAAAAACTCAGCAAGTACTTATTCTAAACAGTATACTTCCAGACAGAAACAAGACATGCATGCGCACAGCAACAAAGTGCGAACCAACAGTAACTTACTTGTGAAGGGACGGATGACAGGCCCAGCCAAAACCCATCGAAAATTGCCTTGTCATAAGTCCAAATGAAAACAGACTGAAAGCAGTCTGGCAGTGAAATGTGAAACATTTAGAACATTTAGAACACATTGTTTTTACAGTTTTGGAGCAAATCAATCTATTGCAGATGAACGGCTTTGTTAACTCACATAGCGGGATGCATACGCCATATTTTCACTTAATGAGTTTTACTTACACATTTATAATCAGTACTTATTATACCCACTACACATTCATTCATCCTGCCTGTTCCTCTGCATAAAAAAGCATCAGCGTGAGCAGAGATTAGATGCTACCAAAAACATTGTCTCGCACAAGCTGCGGCCTGAAAGTTGGTTCTACACACACACACACGCATATATATAGCCACATTTTTCAATTTGAATGAAGTTGGTGTTGAATTTGGACCCATACATACATTTTAACAACTTTTTTTTTTTTTATTGTATTTTTGTATTTTATTTTGCATCAGTTTGACAATATCATGATGGTGGCTATATTTAAGTTTTTATATAACCTTATTTAAACTAAAGCTCTTTAAATGTCTTGAAAATATTTGTATTTCAATTTTATAATATTAAATTAAATTAAATTATTTTGTAGTAATAATCAATCAATCGTAATAACATTGTAATTGTATTGTTGAGGTAATCTCCTGTACTTGGTTCAGTGTTGTTATTTTACTGATTTCTTAAATTTAAAACTTCCTTTGCAAGTTGCATTTAGCTGCTGCGTTTTTTTGACTGCGAGAGCCAAATGAACCCACATATTTTAATATGTAATTCCATGAGAACAATATATTTTTTAATGCTGATTACAAAAAAAAAAATATATATATATATATATATATATATATATAATCTTTGCGCAAAGAGACAGATGTTGCCGAAGAAAAAAGATAATAATATACAGTGAAAATACGAAAAGAATTCTGTCTCTTTCTCTTAAGAGGGCGACAGTTCAGAGCCAAATATTAGCTGGAAAGAGGGCCACTCTGTAAAAACTGAGCAACTAGGAAAGATTTACTATAATTAATATTTTAGAATGCTCTCCACGCAGGCAAAACTATTTCTGGGATCCCAATCTCATAATCCCCAGCGCACCAACAAAGCATTTGAACCTCATTTCTTTGCAGCACCACGTCAGCCATTAAAGCAGAAATGGAGCCGTAAATAGCGTCATAACAGCCAACAGTTCCTTTTTACGACTGACTGTCTCTTTAGCGGAGGGCCATGGAACTTGACTCTGCCCTCTGGGAGCTCTGCGGCCAATTAAGCGAAAGGCAGATGAGCTGGTGAAGCACCACAAGGTTGGAGGGCAGGAAGAGCAGCCCCTGAAAACACTCATCAACTGACTGCTGAGGTGACAAATGATGTGGTAACTGATGGTGAGGATTAGTGATCTCTCAGAGCTAATGTGACAGCTCACTGACATGGACACCAACACTGGCTGAGTGGGAGTCTCAACCGCTAAATGCATCATCAACCCATCGCCACCATTAACTACCACCGCCGCCGCTGCTGCCAGGAGACCATAAAACACCTGGATGGTTGGGCACTGATCACCATCATAAGCTTAGAAGCTCCGGTTCTGGCAATTAAACGTTTATGCAGTAAAACAAACCGCTGTATGCACAACACAACAGGTTCGGAAAACATGTTCATCCGCCTACGTGCACCTTATTGCCTCTTCAATGCTGGCAGCAATAAGACTGTTTCACTGACATGAACGCTGTCAGATTCATTTGCCTCAAATTTCGTGGAGGCTGGAGGATCATAAAAGGTCCAGTCGATATCTATTCAAATATTGCTCCCCATACACCGCATGACTAATGTACCTATTGATTGTTACGAGATGGTCATGGAAATGCTGACTGCACCCACACGCAACTTAAACACAAAGATCAACCTGCAGACACAATCGTATTCACCAGAGAATAAATGAATTGTTTACGGGGCGCTTGTTTGTGTATTTTTTTAATGCTTTGCTTGAATATTTTATGGAATGAATTCAGAAAGCTGGTGCGCATAACGCAACAGCAGAATGTCGATATTTTGCTTAAAGAGTAGGGGGGAAAAAAAATCAGAAAATAAACGAAGGTTAAGATTTTCAGAATGAATAAAGGTACTAGATATTGTTGTTAGCATTGTACGAATCCTCCCCTAAATGCAGACTTTCACATTCACTGGAAGCATGAAAGATTCTAGTCGTCCTTACAAGGGGAACATCCAGACTCGATCAGTCCGATCAACAATCAAAGAAAATCCAAATATTGTACTTTTATACCTGTACTCTTATCTGTTTTCCAACTGATCCTATTTTTCATTATTGCAACACATCCTCATTAATATATTGACGTTGGGAAAGCTGCCTTTTGCGTCCTACAGTACACTGATAAAGCCAGGCTCCAGTGTTACATGTCGACGCATTGGTAGCGTGTCATGTAAAAAAAGATGGAGGTTCAGGTTATGTAAGCCATGGGATGGCGCTCCATTCACTCTACCTGTCGCAGCGTGTCCAATGCACACTAACCTGGAATGCTACACGGGAAGGAAAAGGTTCTTTTAGTCCTTGGAAAGGGGCTGCCTTCAGCGTCAGTATAGGAAGCAAAAGTCCCAAAGTCAATACATTGTGCCATGGCAGTGATAATGTGTTGCATTACAGATGAAGCGATTCAGAAGTTCCCAGCTTTCCATGGTGCCTCTGTGAAAGGTCAGTGACTGGCTCATGACCGCTCCTATCATGGACCCCTCGCTCACTAAACAAAATGACAAATGACTGAACCCGTCCATGAACTTATCCATGTGGAATCCAGTCTGTTTGATAATGTCTTGCCACGTAGAATAATACAATGCTTAGTGATTTTCCGCAGCTTTCCGGTAACTGAAGGATTCATCTTGAAATTGTTTTCAGTCTGTGCACTGACTCCAGAGACACTGTGGGATCCTTCTTTTAAAGCTGGCCAGTCATGGTTTGAGAATTTCAATGTCTTCAAAATAAATTTTATGATTTTCTGTGTGTCCTTCTCGGTGAGCTATATTTTACAGCATCTTCTTCTGCTTAAAGATAAAATGTATCACTCAGTGGACCTCTGTAATGCAAACACACTTCTCAGGTTTCACAGGCACAAAGTGCTGAGTCGTGTGGTTGTAAACTTTTGTGCTGTGCCTTGTTTGCAATAAAGTATGTCATGGTAAAGCATATACAGCATTCTAGAGAAAATATTGTCAGGAATACACTAGTGTTTTTGGATGCTCTACACCTTTGTTTATCACACAATAAAACAGACATAAAGATTTGATGCCGGTTTTCCTCCAAAGCGACTTTTCAGTCGGGCCATTAGGTCTGTAAGCAGGAGTTTATTTTCAGCTTGTCTCTTTCAATCTCTCTCTCACACACACAATGCTGGGCAGACAGAATATGTTTAATCATTTATGAGTCGGTAGAGCTGCTAATGCAAACAGCGCACTAATACTCTCTTAATAATTAAAGCCTTGTATTGATTGTGGCATTACAATGCTTGTGTTGAGGGACATTAGTCAATGCTGCTGATGGTAATAACACAGCCGATGCCTTTCACCAAAACAGGCTTTAATTCACTGGTGTGCTGCAGGGACTGAACAGAGAGGACGCAGTGGTGGACGAAATTGAGAAACGATATTCTGTTGGACTGTAAGAGACTTACGACTGAGACCATGTTTTATTGTCAGCAGAGTTGAGAAATGTAGAGAAATGTGTGAAAGTATCTAAAGAAAGGAGCAAGTATCAGAACTGATATCAGTACTATATTCACTTGGCACTGCATGAAAAGGGGCATTTACCTGAGTTCATGGTTTATTCCAGTTCTATTTGCTGAGTTGCAGCAAGTGAGTTGAACCCAACCCAAAACAAAAGACTCCCAGAGTTGGTGCTACCTTGTCCTTCATATGCTAGTGTTTGTCAGTGTGAGGCTGAGTAGCCCTTTTCAAAGGAGTATTTGTGATAAAATTGGAGACATGTTTTCTATAGTCAACTCTCAAACCTTTCAACATCAAGAATCATGGAAAAACTGGAGATATATAGTTGTTACAGTTCAATTAGCACCACCTGATTGGTTGCATACTTTTACTTTCAACAAAGAGTCGTACTTGTAGTGCGCACTTCTTCGGGTTCACCGAGTCCATAAATGGAGCGCTAAAAACAACTGGGATGACTCCTGTCAATAGTTTTTTGTATAGCATTTTGCACTATATCTACATTTTTTTTTTCATTTTATAGTTACACTATTTTATAGATATTTATTTTAGATATTTATTTTATAGGTTTCTTATCTATATTTATTTTAGATATTTATTTTATAGATTTTTTTATTGATATTGATATTTATATACATTTCGTTTTATACTTATGTATGTCGTGTACAGAGCATGTTATGAACAGAATTTCCGTCAGGATTTATAAAGTTTTCGGATTCTGATCTGCTGCAGAATGAAGACTACGTTTGAGACAGGTTTGCTGAATTTTCAGTTATTCATAGGTGGAGTTCCTCATGTCGCCATTCCTGATGTGGAAGATGAGTTGCTTGTTGACGATTAAATTTCCACGGTTGAGGTTAGCAGTGTTTGTCTGTCTCTCCTAAAGACCCCTCTACGAAGGGTCATTGTCTTAGGTTTGTGTTTTCAAGAGGACGGCACCTGCAGCAGAGCCTCCAGCACCATGCAGTGCCGCCGTCTATCCTCCAACAGTTTCATACACATGACCACAGGTGCAGTGGAAAACCATTCAACCATTGAACCTCTCCCTCACTGCTTATCATGGCCATGTCAAGCAGGCGCCACGTGGCTGCTAATCTCCTACGGTCAATACTGCACTTGTTCCAGGTGAGACATTTGACTTCATTTTCGTAGCTACCAGTCAGACAGACACACAGTGTAATGCGTGTTGTTTCGATGTTCAGTAATAGTTTCAATAGTTTCAACATTGATGACAAAGAAACATGACATTGATAATCAAAAATAATCTAAAATGTAATAAAGAAATGATTCTGTATAAATATGCATTACAACTATGTAATGCATATTTATTTGGCACAGTATTGTTTCATCTTATAATGCAGGCAAAAGCAAAGGCTTCATTTCATTCATTTCAGAGAATTTCTATTGCGTGAAAAACATTTTTCTTCATGTGTAGCGTTCCTGGCATGGGGCGTGGATCAGGAAGACACTTGGAAGCTCTCTTCACTGAATTACATTGAATGTGAATTGCTATTTACAACCTCTTATTGGGCTCTCCAGAATCTCACTGTGAGTGTAATGCACAGGGGCTATAAACAGCAATTGACACATTGACACATATAGAATGAGAGGAGTGCCATTCCATGACTTACGTAATGCCAACCTACTCTTTTCTTCTACGTGATGCACTGCCAAGGTGTTATATCATGCGCTTCAATTGAAAACCTAATGTTTCAACATGCAACAACAGTGAAAGCTGCCTTCAGCTTCAGCATAGGACACAATATCTCACTTACCCAAAGCCAATATATCACACAATTGGGAGTGAGGATGTGTTGTCAAAGATCTCAACGGCAAAACTTTCATCATCACTGCGGTCTCCCGATGGTAGCCTGAGATATAAGATGATAAATCATCCTACTCAGCCGTTGTAGTTTTTCCACCTTGGCATGCTTCATCATACTTTTGACTTGGAAAGAATCTTGTTGTCTTTAAATACATAGACGTGACTGATCGTAAATATCCGCTGGCAGAAAGATTTTGCAAACAATTTCAGTCAGGATTAAGCCCTTTGGGTGTGGGTGAGTTTTTCACTGAACTATTCCACTCCAGTCGTGATCCAACTTTTCACGTTACAAACCATCTTTTTTTCGATCTGAAACACAAGTAGGTTGCAAACTATGTTTGTTTATCTTCTTCATAAATTTGTGCTAAGCACCGTTTTCAAAAAAGCCCTTCGATGGCGGATATTGAGTGTTGATCAATTTGGATCCTCTTCAATATGTCGAACGCATTTCATGTTTGTTCATCAATATCCATCTTCTTTTCTGTTCTGGGTGTAATATCTGACGTTCTGAATTTTGAAGCACAACTTAACTTGGGCCAAGCATTTTATCTGGGATGGCACAGTTGGAGGGACAAAGCAAAAATCTGAGGGAATCCATGGAGAGACCACTCCTCTTGTCATTGGCCGTGAAAGTCAACAGCTTGCAATTAAAGATCAAAACTCTTTTACGCTGTCAAAGTCATGTTTTCTTGGTGATAAGCGAGCTCAATCTCTTCATCACCAATGAAGAGATTTAGATGTGAGTGGCTGTCTATCAATATGTGAACCCAAATTGAGCTGCTATTAAATACCAGTTTAGTTGTTTTTAACCTCACAAACATATATCATTTACTTATTATCAGGGTGTATTTGTGTCTTTCCATGACTTGAATTTCAACCCTGAAAAAATAAAATAAAATCGGATCATCAACAATGCATCACAGACAGAAAACAAAGGAGAACGGTAGGTCTTTTACCCCCTCAAAGGTGGACCCCCAAAGATCTAGTCTTTGGTTTTCACCTCGTCCTATTTTTGTAGACAAAATAGAAAAGAAACACTGCCCTGAAGTATTTGGTTGGTCGTAATCGCAGTGTTCTTTTTCTCTTGTAAGGAAGTCAACAGATTGTACCAGTTCTCCACAACCTCTTGTCCATAAGGGTGCCATTTTGAAATAAAAGTGGGCTGTGTTCTGTCCGATCACTCACACTTAAACATGACATCAATTGATGCCACAAATATTTTGTTCTCAAGGAAAGACGTCACTGCACTTTTGCTATGTTAAATACCAAACCAACCGGTAAAATGTAAGTTCTTTTCAAGTGTTCGGTTATTACTTCAGACCACTCAGTTGATTTCAAAACTTTGCCTTATTGAAGGCTGCCGTGCTGGTTTTCATCCTAATGTTGACCAAAGGGTGAATCTGCTTGGCTCCGAGCCCAAAATAAACCAAATGAAAAAGCAATTACTGGTCCGGTAACAGAGAGGCCCATTATCTCTAACCCATATCCTTCATCCCTCTCACTCAGTCACCGTCATCATCATCCATCAACATTACAGAATTTGTCATTTCACACTTCATTTACACATGCACACTCTCACTCACTCACATTAAAATATATCAGAGGAACAACGCAGCACACATGCACAAAGTTGCACCTCTCAGCTCCTTAGATGTAATAACTGTCGCCATCAGTGACAAGCCCAATCATTCAAACATTAACGGTCCTTTTTATCATCCTCCCCACACACACACACACACACGCACACACACACACTGCCTTGACCTCAATCCCTTTTGTCCATCATCACTCTTTGTGAAAACCAATCAGCCACATAAACCTGTTTCCCAAACATAAATAAAGAATCTCCAGAATCAGGTACCAGGTATGTGCGTCTGAAACAAACACTAGAAATTTATTTGGCTTCACGGTTTGAATTGACTTCTGCAGAACCAAAGAAGGCGGCACAAAATATAGATATCACGATACTGATAGGCACATGGTAGTGCTGGTATGGTTTGACTGTTTTAAAAGGCTCTTCAAACAGCTCTTTGAAAGGAAAGGCTCCTCAAGATTCAGCAGCTGGATCAACTAGATGCCCCAATTTTGTGTGTTGCTAGTGCCGTTGGATGAGTCATAGCCAAGGGAACAACTGTCTCAAGTGTCCAAGCAAAACTGAAAAGCCGACTTACTTCAGACATGCTTTAAGTAGAACAAGGACAACACAGTTATGATTGATATGATATTATTTAGCATCAAAAAATGTTTCAATAATAATGGCAATAATAATCCAAACAATGTGCTTTATCTGCCCATGTCACTTTTGTGTTTCATAGTTGTTTGAGCTGCCAAATTTAGTCCCGTAACAATGTTCATGGAGACAAAGTTGCAACTCAGTTTTAACCCTCCCACACGTTTTTTTCTTTTTTCCAGTGAAGCCTCTGAACTATGTGGGAGGACAACAGCTTTGTTCAAATGGCAATAAAAAGCCTCTGAAGATGGCCATTTGGAAATTGCAAGTCTGTCTACTGTTGCTTAAGTCTTCTGCCTCTGTGTCTCATTTTAGAGCTGCAAACGTAAAGGAGCAATAGAAATCAGAAATGCAATCAGACAGCGTGAGACACAAGTGCCTCGGACGGGCTTATGGGAAGAAAGATAACAGGATGCCATTAGTTTATTGATCTTCCTTCATCATTGCAACTCACTTCCTGCTTCTAGTTTTGTGGTTTGCACAACTGACGGCACATTGTGAAAACGTGAGTAATTCCAACAGAAATGTATCGCGCCGGGTGTCCTTGGTGCCGAAATGCAAATCCTGGATAATTTTATTAGGGATGCCTGCAGACCAAGAGCTCCTGCTGGTTTTACTTCTAAAGGTTGCTCAAGTCATGTCGACAGCATTATGAAACACGTTGACATCCACATCCACGAGGGTGTCAGACGCCCTCAGTCGTTTTCTCCTGTGTATTTCCAAATAGATCTTCTGAATACCAAAGGTAAGGAGTGACAAAAGAAAAAAAAAAAAATATATATATATATATATATATATATATATATATATATATATATATATATATATATATATATATATATATATATATATACACACACACATATATATATATGTGTGTATATATATCAAAATCTGGGTAAGGAGTTATTCATATTAATATTAATTAATATTAATATTCATTTTGAACCAGCATCTCTGTCAGAGTCAATGCATACCATTAAAAAAAATCAATGCAGAAGAAACTTTGTTTCTGAGTGCTTATGATACCTGGAAAGGAAAAATCTCTGAAGTCGTGACAATGGTTTAAGGTATTAAAGAGTTGTAGGTGACTGAAGTTAAGGTTTCATTTAGTCTCAGATGAAGACAAGGTCCCTTGTGCTTCCAGGATGAATTCTATACCAAAGAAGGTCAAACAAATATTTTCACAGTAATGTGGTGCAAGAGGAGTCAGTTACTCATTCTGCTGAAGTCCGACTGTAAACCCACTGTCACGGACCCCCTCTGTCTGGTCATATTGTTTTGGACAACTTCCTGCTCCCGCCTTTCTTTCCTCCTCTCTTCCAGGATTGGGGCTTTTCTTCCCGCCATAGCAGGCTTCACAGACACGCACACCTGAGCCCAATCTTCCAGTCAGTGACTGCGCTACTTGAACACCGGCCAGGAGTCAACCGGCGTCAGTTCGTCGCTTTTGCTCGACCTGTACTTTTCCACACCATGGACGTTTCTTCCGATGCACTCAATGTTTGTACATTTTTCTGATTAGTCTACTTTCTGTTTCAGTGTCTGTGCCTGCACTCCGTTGTCCCACTCCCCCAATCCTGTGGCCAGGTGCCCAGGACACTGGTTTTTCACCTTCCATTTGCGCTGATGGATGCACATTTTTATTCCAGGATTTTCTTTTTTTTTCTGACTTTCCTCCCTCTGGTGTTAAGGTCAAATATTGTTCCACTTCTGTTTTGCAATTCTTTTGTTATTCAAGTCTCCTTCTAGAGTAGAAGTTGAGTGTAATTTTGTTTATGGTATTTTGGTTCTTTTGTTGTTCCTGTCTCCTTCGAGTGCAGAACTT
Organism: Synchiropus splendidus; assembly: GCF_027744825.2. NCBI lineage: Eukaryota > Metazoa > Chordata > Actinopteri > Syngnathiformes > Callionymidae > Synchiropus > Synchiropus splendidus. The sequence continues at coordinate 10,149,577 of NC_071338.1, forward strand.
GAGTGTTATTCTGTTTCTTTATTAAATTAGTTGGACTTGATTCTGGTCTTGGTCTCCATCCTGCTTCACCTGGACCTCTCGTCTTAAAGTAGCACTTAAGAGTAATTCAACCTTCATGAACTATTTTCATAACATTTGTGATGAGACGTCAACTTACAACTAGCAGAATGGGATCCCTGTCATTCCTGAGGGGATCTGTATAAATGTTATTATAACTAAATAACTCGAGGCGGAGGGTAGGAACCCTGCCACTCCAGAAAACCACAAATTTCCTGAGTTGTTTTACAGCATGCATCGCTTCCTCCTGGGCTACGTCACTTCCTCCTATCCTCATCGCTTAAAACACGGCGCGAACATCTAATGGCTATTACCGCTACCATGGCCGAAGCTGCAACGAAGAAGCGGAAGGTTTTATCAGAGGAGACGAAAAAAAGAGAGGGAGAGCAACCGGACAAACGAACGTTTCATTTTTCAAACATCTGTCACGATAATGTGTTACATTCGTTACCTCATTGCTGTTCATCTTTCACACACACACTGGATGCAGAACGCACGCTCCAACTGTCAGCAACCGGAGAAGAGGATTTTTCGACACTCGCTAGTGCTCATGGGAAATGTGGTCTTCTTTAGGCAAAACACTACCACATTAGTCCACTGGTGCCGCCAAAATCAACCAAAACTGAAAGTTCCTATGTGTTCCTTTAAAATTGTTACACCCACATGGTTTAAAAAAAAACCAAAAAAAAAATGTAATCTTCCAACCGTTGCTGAAAAAAGTAATTTCATAACTGTGACGTGTTGTTAGCATGTTCAGTTGTACTGATGGTAGTAATGGGCTGATGAGGCTTCATGAAACGGTGTCCTTACTTTCAGAGCCCACTAGATGGCACTCTCTGCTCTATAATCTTTGCATTTGAAAAGCCAATTCTGTGACGATTTTAAACAGAAGACCCACATGCAGCAAGGAAACACAAACCGGTCCAACAAGTCCAACAAATTTAATACAAACAAAACATTTAGATCAAACCCGACCTCTACGTTTGAGGGAAAACAACGTCCAAAGAAACAAAACTGCGAGCTGACAAAGCTAAGAAAAGCAATACTTGACCTCGACGTTAGAGGAAGATATAGTTTGCAAAACTAAATAAATTGTCCCAATGCAAAAACAAAAGAAATGAGATACCAGTGTCCAAGGCACGGTAAGGAGTCCAAACAGTTCTCAGGATTGGGGGGGAAAGGAGCAGGCAGCAGACACACTGCAATAAAGGAGAAAAAATGGTCAGAAAACTCACAACATAATGCGCTGGGGGGGGGGGGGGTTCAAGCAACGAACTGACACAGGATGTCTTGTGGCAGGTGTTCAAATAGCAGGAGCAGGAAGTTGTCCACAAAAATAAAAGATGACTGAGACGGCTCGTGGCAAATTCAATGAAACCTTACCTTATTTGTAAACCAACAGCGCCGCCTATTGGTCTCTAAAAATAGGGCCGCTGTGTCATGAAGTCTCACTGGCCCATCACTAACTGATGGAGACATGGATCAGACTTTTACAGGGTATTCAGTGTAGTACCGGGTTTCAAATAGTATCGGGATCACTTACTTGCATGAACGATAGGCGTATCGGACAGAGAACTTGTGCGTATACAACCAACTCCGTCAACAGGTGGATGGTGCCTTAGGCTGCTCCTCAAAGCCCTGGGAGAGAGATGCTATCACTGGCAGCATGACTGAGGGATAACGGCAGGAGCAGATACCATCAGCACGGTGATCTCTCACAGCTTTGTTCAAGCCAGGGCCAAGAATGAAAGCCAGCAGCCAAATGCTGAAGAGATAGGTGGATGACTCTGACCTCCTGTACCTCACAGGGCAGCACAGTCACTCAGCAAGGCTCTCAGGCTGCTGGGGATAGCAGGGGTATACAGCAAGAGAGAGATCAACAACATCATGGATGCTGCTGAGAAACACTCAAGATGGGGAGCGAGAGTTCCGTGGACCTAGACATAAGATTCGCATCTTATGTCTAGGTCCACGGAACTCTCGCTCAGCTCTGGCTGTGACGCCTGGGCGACACAAAGTCACATCGCTCATGATGTAAGCACTGTAAAGAGGGTATTGCAGTAAACTCTTCTACCTAAAATAGGAACTGATTTGCAAAGACAATGTGCAAGTCCTACTTTTTATTTAAAGAAAAGCTTTAATAAAACACAATACATACATCAGAGATGAGGAGCGTGAATTGAACTATGCAGGCAGGACATTTTGAGGGGATTGTGGTCAAGCCAAAAAAAAAAAAGGGGGGGGTCCATTGCAAAAAATATTGTTGGGTTTGTGGGGTTCATTTTGATTTACAAAAGTTCTAGAATTTGACAATAAATACACAAATGCAATTGAATCACTAAAATATTAAACTTTAATGTGTTTATTGTGACAACATGTCGTCCACATCTATTCAATGTTGAGGCCGCAGGTTTTAAATGCATTTGGCTGTGAGCTAAGATGAAATATCATACTGAACATGTCCACTGTCAGTGGTTTTTAACCAAAACGAGCTCAATAAAAGACATCAATACTGTCACTGAGGTCAGGGAACGATTCTGACAGCAGCTCAAATACATTTGAAGAATTTTAGAAAGAAAAGTTCAAGAAATGGGCTCCAGATGGGCCGCTTTTCTCTTGGTGGAAAAAGGGCTGCTGCTCTGTCACCACTAGAGGTCTGCGCAAATCCCTGTCATGACACGCCAGGAAATTGGACTCAAGCATTTGGACTGCGTAATTTGATTTCATGAAACTCCTAAAATGATTCCCAGTCAGTTTTTGACTGGAACAAATGTTAGGGAGAGTCTAGCGATACACGACACACCACATCTCTTAAGTGTCAAAAGATGTAACTTGCTAGTGGTTAAATGACAATATACATAGCTAAGCGACAAGTAATTCAGTGACATGGGATTTTCCTATAGAAACAAAAAGACCTATTGTCATGAAAACATGTAGATGACTCACCTTATGTTTATTGAAAAAAAAATGTTTTGCTAGGGAACTGTACTCCCTTGCACTTTTTCTATGGTGGCCTCTGTTGGTCTTAAGTGAAATTGCACAACACCTTTATAATGTCAATTAGAGGCGCACCACATGCATGCGATGGACAATCCCAGGTAAAACGCACTACCCATGATGCACTTGTCAACATCTGCAAACACTATCTGTGCGTACATGCATCATGTTTCTAAAACGTAAGATTTTGTCTGATACACTAGCGATGGACTGATGAGGCGTCATGAAACAGTGTCCTTATTTTCAGAGCCCACTAGATGGCTCTCTCTGCTCTAAAGTCTTTGTATTTGAACAGCCATTTCAATGAAACTTCACCTTCTTTTTAAACCAACAGCGCCACTTACTGGGCTCTAAAAATAAGGACACTGTTTCATGAAGCCTCACTGGCCCATGACTATTTTATGCACCAAAAGTGGATTTATTTAATGCATAGTTTAAGTATAAGTAGTTGCTAAAGCTACTTTTTATTGCTGTACTTTTACAAACTGCATGTCTCCGAGGATGTGGAGTTTTCCAAGCAAACCTGGCTACTGTTAGTACTACCAACGCTTGTCTATAAGTTTTATTAGGACAATTGCCACAGACTTGCCTCAACAAATGAGTATAATTCTATTTACGGATTCATGTGATTTGGAGGCCATTATTTCTGTAACTGGGCCTCATTAGATGATGTTAGATGTTAGCAAATGATTAATCTGGTTTCTTGTGCAACTCTGTGATAAATAAGGAAATGGTGTGATTTGTTCCAACTCAGAAGGTGGTGGAGCTTGTGTAATAGTTATTTTGGTGCACTGTGTTTGAGAGAAAGAGAGGAGCATGAGTTCTACCTGACCTTGTTCTGCACCAACAACTGCTCACTCTGTGACATATTTGGAATGCAGAACCCGAAGTACCCATTGAGAATGCAGCGCATGCTGTAACACATAGCTAAACCAAAACTATTTGACACCATGGTGGGAAAAGCAATCATGTCCGACTATTCAATTGTGTCTCGCCTGGCTCCACAAATGTTGCCCAGTGCATTTCTTATATTCAGTCACCTGGAGGAAAGTTCCACCTCTGCACCCCATCATCAACCTAGCAATGGGGGTCCCAGCATAAGTTAGGTATATCAGCAAGGGCTGAATTCAATATCTTTTTCTCGTGCTCATTTTAACAAATCATCTTCAACCTTCCTCTCATACATGTCCGGGTGACAGGAACTGCCTAGTTGAAATTCCATAAGAGCGCAGCTGTGGTATCATACCTGGACAAAACACCCAGAAGCATGGTAATGTTTTTGAGGAATATGATGCGCTGCGTGAGAAGTCTATCAGTGAAGTTTAAAGTTTATCGCTCAACATTCAATTTTCAAAATTTGTTTTATATTTTTGTTGAATTAAATGTATTGTTTTATTTCCTAATTTCATCTGTACTGACACAGGAAATGGCTCAGTGCTGTACAACTTATGGGTCTTTTCATCATTTTGAACAAATTCAATATTCATATAATAATAGTAATTGTAATTATAAACTTTATTTCGATTTATTTATGCGCTTTGTCAGTTGAAGACACAAACTCACTATCTGCATTGATGAATAAGGAGGGATTAGTTCGCTATCAGAACGCGCCTCTGACAGACATTGGGTACAGAAACCCTCCGCAAACAGTGCATTTCTATGAATAATTCATGTAAATCTTTTCATCAACCCGCTTCAGAACAAACATACCGGGTTATCTAGTAAAGACAACTCTTGTTTTGTGTACATTAGCATGTATATCAAGAGAAGGAGTCAGACAGTGGTGGTTTCCCATCAAATGGAGAGTGAACCCAAATGTGTGTTCGTCCGAACCCTCGCACTGACAATTCAGTGCTGTTGTTTCTATTAGCAATTGAAGCCTCAAGTCAATTTTAACTTTAACTAAACTTTGTGGCATGTGCCGCTCCTGTGTTTTTCAACCTGTGTCCTGCGGGACATGAATGTGCCATGAGATACCGCCAGGTGTGTTGACAGAAGTTTTCTAGCTTCTACTTAGTCATTTTCTGCAAGGAGTATGCTGATGTGGTAAAGGGTATTTCAGAAATGTTGGCAGCACACTTAGTGCTATTGTTCTGCCAGTGTTCGACGTCTGTGACTACGTGGCTTGAAGTTATCACGGATGACTTCAGAAACGTGCTCCAGAGAGCGCAAGCTTAATACTTGAGACAAACCTTTATTTTCAAACCCGGATCCAGAATACCAGCTGAATAATATTCAGTTTCAATATTGAAAGTCTCACATGGAAGGCATCAGACATGACATTCGGATCCTTTTCGGTAACAATTGCTGGCAATATTGTTTTTTTATGTCAATCAAACAGCAAGTTACATTTTGGATAGTTTACAGATAGACATATACCATGTCAATCTGTATTTCACTCGATCCCTGACAGCTCTTTTATATACAGATTGAGTGCTTCCAAACATTTGGGTCTAGCAAGCACCATGAAGTGAACAGAAAAAATGGGATCATAGCTTTGACCTGGATTCTCACTGGCAAGTCTGATTTCATATGAAGGCACAATGAAAATGGAAGCGAAGCAGAATATTTAGCGTTTGATGGCTGAGATTCCTCCCAACGTGGTCCTGGGAGACACTGAGCAAACATACAAACTGTAAACATGTCTTTTCAACTTGCTTGTCTTCTCACCAATCTGTTTGCTGTCTCTTTCAAACAGTGGGGCTTGTGAATAAGTGAACATGTGTCGGCATCTTGGTGAGTGTGAGTGCATAGATAATTGGACTGACATGACACTGGATTGCACTGTCACCAGCTGTTAAGAGAGTCAACCACTTCCCTGCGTGGCTGTCTTTCAGTTAACATATTGGGAATTCTCAACGTGCCAGGTGAAATGCCCCTGCGTGTGTGTACAGATGGCTTAACCAACTGCGGGCTGTCTTATCCAGTTGTCCTGCTTCCCGTGTTTGTGCTGAATAAATCAGCCCGGGGCTCCAGCGGGAGAAAATCTTCTCTAAACTATCCCCTCACCTCGCTGTGAGTAAAAAAAAAACCCACACTGTCACCTCCAAATCCACTGGAACTCTGAGGTCTGGACTGAGGGAACATGACTCCCAGAGCGAACCTAGCATTTCCCGCCTCCTCTGGCTCTGTTAATCCAAAAAGAAAACCTGCAGAGCATGTTTAGCACTCTCACCTCCAACACCTTCCAGAGTCTTAAAATTAAATTACAGAGTTGAGAAAGAAGCCAGATAATAGTCAAGGTCAGTGTTTGAAGTGGCCTATACAAGTCAGTATTTTGTATTGAAATCATTCCACTTCAACTCAATAATCCTGCTCTGGAGTTGTTATCAAAATGTTGAAGAAAATGTTCAGCCAACTGCGGAACTGTGATGTGTGAATAAAGTTTAGATAGTAGCCTTAGGAACCAGTCAGGATCTTTATCGTGACAACACCATTGACCACAATGCAACAGAATTCATTAGACTGATACTGTAATAATAAACAGTTTCAGTTCAGTTACAGTTCATGGCTGCTCCTCCGGCAATACAATAGGCTGCTTACATTTCCCTTCAGTCAAGACTGCTCTTATACTGAGGACACTAAACCCTTAGCCAATCATTTAGCCAGTCGTTCTTTATTTCACCTACCTTTTAACACAATTAAAATAGGACACTTTGATGTCATGCACTACACAAGGCATTGTATAACAATTAATAGCCTCAGAAGGACATCCGGTATAAATCAGAATCAGAATCAGAAAACTTTATTAATGCCGAGGGAAATTCTGTTCGTAACCTGCTCTGTACACAACATATCATTTCAAAATGAAAAAGAAATAGAAATAAATTATAAAGTGCAAAAAGCTATAGAAAAGACCTCATAAACAATGTGCAAGAAAATGCGTACAAGAACAGAATGAACAGAATAAGAATCCTTCACTGTACATTTTTCTGGGATGAGTTGTACATTTTTATTGCCACAGGAAGAAAGGACCTCCTGTGGCGCTTTCAGATGGGTATTCTCAATCTGTTGGTCCATGTGCTACTGTATTGGACCAGGAGCTGGTGTTGTCCAGGATGCTCCTTAGTTTCAGGAGCATCCTTCTCTCCATAACCATCTTCAAGGAGTCCAGTTTCACTCCCACCCCATGACAGGCTTTGCAGATGAGTCTGTTAGTGTCCGCCACCGTTTATCTGCCGTCCCAGCAAACCATAGTGAACAGAATAGCACTGGACACCACCGACTCATAAAACATCCTCAGCATTGTCCCGCAGATGTTGAAGGACCTGAGCCTCCTCAAGAAGTACAGACAACTCTTCTTGTAAAGGGCCTCAGAGTTCTGAGTCCAGTACAGTTTATTGTTTATGAGGACCCCAAAATATTTATCGTCCTCGACTGTATCCGCATTGACCCCCCTGGATGGAAACAGGGGTCAGAGGACACTTGGTCCTCCTCAGGTTTAGCTCACACCAAGCAACAAAATCCCCTCTAGCTCAGGTTTCTTTGTGACTGTAAATTGCCTGTTGCTGTGAATGTGGGTGGTTGTCGTCTTTGTGTGTTGTACGCAGCACTGTGATGCTGATCAGGATTGGACCCATTGCAAACTGGGATTCATTTGTGAGTCTGGCTCACCAGGAAAAACTCACACTTAAAAGAATGAATCCTCCAGAAATCAATGCCGTTTGCTTGTACAGTAAGTGGTTAACTCATTTATCAAAGGATGTATGCAACCTGGGTGGATTTGTTTGATCCCTTTCTGCCATTCATTCCATCGCTGCCATCATCAACCAGGCACTGCAAGTCTCAGTGTGCCAGGTTGGCTCTGCACAGCAAGCACGGCCATGTTGGGAATACATTGGGCTTTTCTGGCACAATAAACCTTGGACTCCATGCACCACCTGGTGAGATGGGTGATCCATTTTATTTTGATGCCATTTCAGTTTGATATTAGCATGCTTAGCCATATCTGCACGCTCACTGTGTCTGATCATGTTTTCCAGTGATATTCCATCAGCAAGCGCACGTGTTTGGTACTGTGTAATTCAATTTTGCCCAAGACTGCATGCTTTATTTCTTTGTCAAAAGAATGCAAATCGTGTCGCCAGTTAACACACCGCACAGAGCATGATCACAACACCAACAAAGGGACAGGTGCCGTCCACAGAGCACGAGTTTATTCTCAGTTCTATATATTTTATCAGTCAATTTGGGTCAAGAGCTGCCACAAGTGAAAATAAATACATGAAGGACAAGGTGTATGTCTTCATGCAACCTGTATGTTTGTGTAATCAAATGTAAATCCTGTGATAGGAATGTGACATCTGCGATTGAAAAATGTGTTGAAAAGAGGGAATGAAGTTGAAGGATGTTGGCATGGTAATAGCAGTACTGTGACGGCAACAAGCTGGAGGGAAGCCACCTTCACGCTTACAGTCTTGATCAGAATCAGAATCAGAATGGGCTTTATTGCCGTGGTCAGTGGGGATCCCACCAACTTCAGCTTCAGAAAACGTGCAGTCAAAAACATAATAATAAAATAAAATAACAAGGACTGGTCACAAATTCATCTGTCTGACGGGCAAGAAGTAGATCCCAGCGTTTGTCCCACTAGCGGACACTGGCATACTTCTGGTCATCCGTCTTTGTATTGCAAGAGAAAATGTGACTCAACATCATAACAATCCCACACGATGCTGTTCCACCCATCGCTGTCATCGCTGATGTCTCAGCAAGAGTTTAGAGGAGACCAACAAATGGCCTGCGCAGAGACGGAGATGGACACTGAAATATTCAACTTCATCGAATGACAAAACTATGTTGTCGATGTCCATTCAAAATCAGTTGACCATCAACAAGCCACAATGTTGTCACACATTGTAGCTTTTGTAAAAATGGAGATGCTCCATGTAGGTTTCTTGCAGTTTGTTGGAGATGTATAGTTTAGTAAAAATCCAACAGCAACACGCTAAATCTCTCTCATCGATCATCAAGGCACCTCAAGCAAGGTCAAGACAGTAAAATGATAATGCACTGTTCTGTTTAGCCTCTACTGCAGGGCTTGTTTTTTCATTGTAGAAGTATTATTAAGTACGAATGAATAAAAAACACAAAACAGAAAAAAATATTACCTCAGGTTAAATCAATTTCAATCTTGTTGTACATATTTTTATTATTTTATTTTAGTATCGTAATTTATTATAATTATATATTTTAGAATAATTGATTTTTCTTTTTTTTTTTAGATTTATAAATAATAATTCCATTATTTGAAGTCATGTATTGGTTCAATTTGTTTTCAAAATAAAATGTGAATGCAATTGTTCACTTCTTTGCATTTGAAATTAATATACACTTCAAACAAGAGGAATCTAGGGACCTTTATACGCATTCGTCCAGTATCCAGGTCATTATTTCACAGTTACTCCGAATTGCTTTATCTAAAAGCAACTGAATCCATTTCAAGTCCCTGAATCACTGGATCATTTCGAATCATATTTTTCTAAATTAGGGATAACCGTCAGATACCAAAATGCATTTTTTTCCCTCAACTATATGAAATAAATGAGGTCCAGAAGAGGAAATTCAAGAGAATATTCAGGGAAAAAGGGCTGGTGCTCGACCCCACTAGGGTTTATCTGTGCACACCCCGACTGTTTACTGAACTCAAGTGTCGACACCAGACTGGATGTTATTGGGAGGAACTTTACCATCTGTTTGGAGGAGCAGAATGTTATGACAGCCATGTTGTCAGCAGCTGTGTGGATGGGGTTTCAGAACGTTTTACTTCACCTTAAACGTGTCTGATAGGTTGGTCTGCATCCCCAACGCTTCAATGGAACGTTTTTTTTTTTTTCAGTATACATCCCACGTGAACTTCTGACGTGTGCCTGGCGTGAGATAAAGGCACAACAAGCAATTATTTCTGTTGCACCACCCTACAATAACAGCTCTCAGCTTTGAAATGAGACGCAACAACAGTCTGTACATATGTGATAGTAGCTTTTGTCTGCTGACTCCACCAACAATACGGCAATCAATCCATTAGCTATTTCCTGGAAGGAAAACACAGCAGCTGCCTGATGCTGCATCACTCTCCGTCCATCATTTGGCTTTCATGAGCAGCTCATCTTCTTTAGTCAATGTCAAAAAATAGACCTGGATTTACCTGCCTATTTTTTTTCTACCCCCGCCCTCTGTCACCTCTTTCGATCTCTGTCTTTCTTAGATGTCAGAGAGACATTTGTGCGCCCTGAATGTAGAGCAGAGCTGGTGTTTGGATGTTTTGAAGCAGTCGGTCTCACTGGCTGAATCCAGCCTGAGACCTATTGATTTCTGGTTTATGAAAGGATCAGAAGCTAATCTGGCCAATAAACACAATGCGCACACACAGGCTCGCGTTTGCGTCAGGCTGCAGTCAATGCTTTCTCCCAGTTACTGCAATGTTTTTACTAAAGCAATAATATAGTCAAAAAGATGGCTCATTTTTTGGAGCACGTGCGCCTTGCCTGGAAAGAACGCATGACATCAAAAGATTGAAATTTCACTCAAAAAGAGTTATTTATTTTGAGCTCCATATAAAAAAAGGAATTCAGATACTCAATGGACTGTAATTAATTTTCTCTTCTCTGGTTGTTGACATTCAAAGGACACTGTACGGAGTGGAAAAAATATGTTTTTTAAAAACTAAATGCAATGAAGCAAGAGTAACGGAGAGGAACAATAAAGGTGAATATAGGATGGATGGATGAAGTGAAGCTACAAATGGCTCTTATTCATGTGTTAAAGTGATGAACACTTCTAGTAGAGATTGCAGAAACACAGACTATAGGCGAAGCCTTCCCAGCAACTTTGACGTCCTCCACTCTTTTTTTAAGGAGACCAAAACATCAATTTCATAATATATATTGTGCGTATTGAGTAACATGTGGTGGCTCACAGAGTGTGATCCAAAAGTGAATTGCTACTAGGTCCAGCAAGAATAAGTTTACAAGTTTAACAAGTTTACTGTACAAAGACATACAAATAAAACATGAACAATAAGAAGAAAAAACAAAAATGTCGCCACCATAAACCAGAGCGAGAGGACGAAACACGAAGGGATGGGCAATAACAAAGACAATGAATACCAGACGAAAAACTGGGAGAATAAAAACGCACTCGGTCCGAACTCACTAAGTCCAAACAACAGGCGATGCTCATTGGTGGAACACACACGTGCAAGGAAAAAACACAGAGGAACAGATAATGTCAGTACAAAACACTAACCCAGGAAAACCAACGACACATAGTGGACAGAACACGAACGGCGGAGTAGAAACCAAAACAGTGGTGGAATGCAACACACACTCAGTAGCTAGAAACAAAGCACCAAGGGAATAAACACATGAAACACAAGAGGATGGAGAACTTTACCAGGATACGCAAGGCAAACATCTGGCACGACAGACTGGAACCAGGTAGCAGAAGCAGAGCGAGGCTGATTGCCCAAGGTCCAAGCTGTGTGCCACAAACTTTGGGGGACGGAGGGGCAGACAATATGGGAACAGGAAACACAACCAAGGGTAACAAATAAGTAAAATCCCTTTCACTGACACAGGGTTAAACATCCATTAGATTGCCTTGGTAAGACTAACTATTGATCTACTTTTATTTCAGCCACTTAATTCCTTATTTTATATTTGAATGGGAGGGTTTGGTTGGGGGTTTTTTGGTCACGCGATGGGACAGTGTGATTTCACAGGCCAAGCCAAGAACGTGGTACTAATAGAGTATGAATCCTGAGTCAAAGCAATGCTTTTTTCTGTCATGATGATTTCTGTGCTAAATGGAAGTACAGTGTTTCTCTCTCGTCCATAGTATCTGCTTGTCCTCAGACTGCTGTGGAGCAGCTTCCTGAAAAAATCTGCTGTGGACACAAATTTGTGTTTTTTACAGGTCGCTAAATTGTTCTAGATATAATGGTGTCAGGCAAATTTATTTATAGTCATCTTCATAAACAAGGTTGTGGCCACTCTGTTTTCCACCTTCAAAGAAATGAACTCATGCTACTTTAGAAGTAAACATGAGAGAATCGATCCTCAACAACAACCACAAAAAAAAAACACCAAAATAATTATGATCATATAAATAATAATAATTGAATCAAAATCCAATCATTCGTTAGTTGTCCACCGCATATTCAAGGTGAAAACCTCATTATTATTCTGGCATTTAAAGGTGCTTTGACTGAAAGTAGGAGTTGTTATACTTCCATTATAATTTACTTTGTTGCAGAATAATTTGAACATGGTCTTCAGGTTTAATGACCAAAACCACTCACCTGTTTCTTGCAAGCAACAGTCAAGATGAGCTGGAAAAGATTGTGATAAAAACAAATGTGTGGATGGATGAGGCTTGCCAATACTTCCGAGTGACAAAATAACACTCCATCCAATCCTCGCTGTGCCCTTTAATCTTCCTTCAATCTGCACAAACCGTTAAAGCACATTGAAGTGTATGTTTCCAAGGAAGTGATACTGCTGTAATTGGCATATTTTCTCTGTCGGAACCCTCACACAATGTTGAAAAGACAGAGCCTGGAGCACTGATGCATGGGTCTCCTGCAAAATAAGTGGGGGAGTTCTGCTTTTGCTGCTGCTGGTTGATAGCTTAGCAGCTTTTGCCACAAAGGAGTCTGGGATGTTCCACCCTGGTCTTGAGGATGAAAACTTTATTGAATGAATATGCACTATGCATCTGTCACTGCTCATTATTGATGTTTCTTTTCTGCCCTCCTATCTTCTATGTCAGCTTGTTGAAGCTTTTCTAAATCTTTAATCCTGACTTACAGGACAATAGGCTGCCAATTTGAAGGTACAGGCAGAGAGGTGGCCACTCGCTCTCACGTCAGTCATCCGCGCGTTTATATTTGGATTACATGGTTTAAAACTGTCTTATTTATTTGGTTATAACTTCTGCAGCCGACTTTTTCTCCTTCACTACCTTGAACAGCTGCTAGTGTCCCTTATTTGAATTGAAAATAGCCAGTCTGCAGCTCCTATGTAGTCTGTTCAGCCAGGCATTTATCTCAGCAACATCTGTGAAGGCATTTAAATAAGCTCCACCTCGTGGTCATGGCTGACTGTTGATGCATCTATCCATATAGAAACCATTTATTCTGGAGAGACTTTCACTGTCACTGGGATCTGACTGGGGTTTTGACAATCCAAAAGCCTTCAGCCAGACAGGACACATTGTCTCTCATTTTCTCACTTTGTTTGTTATAAGACCTGAGACTTATCTGTTACTGTTTATCTTGACCTGAGACTCTGCTGGAGGAAACTAGATGGAGTCATTGGTTGGTACCCATCATGGGTGCGGAGGAGTATGATGGCTTTGCCTAGTCCAAAGTAAACTATTAAAGTATTGAGATCAACACCTTAAATTAATCAATTAAACTTAGCCACACATTTTTACACTATTTATAAGAATATTTTAAATAGTGAAAGAAATCTCTTAATCTGAAGTCACAACTTGTTGGAATGATTTGATGTTGAATTCGCTGTTTGTTGCTAGTTGGGGTGAGGTGATGAACCACAAAGAACCAGCTTGTTTCAGACCGATGGATGCAGAACCCCCGAAGGGGAAAGACTGAGGGACGGCACACGTTTTCAGGAGAGGCAAGAAGAGAGAGAAAAGTGCGGTAAAGGTTCTAACCTGATGGCAGGTTCCAGTCAGGCAATTCATGTAGAATTGTCTCTATCAGCAAGTCGAGTTTGCGTCTACTCCGGTCCTTTCATGATCCTTGGACACAAGGATGGTTCTGAAAAAAACTTTTTTTTTTACGTTAAAACATGACCAGAGTTTTAGACATGACATGATCTATTTATACTTTCCCATCTCCTTAAATTCAAACTTAACCAAGGCATGTTTTCAGTCACTATTTACTCCAAAACTTTGTCAGAAACACGCACCTCAAATGTTGCTCAGGTTGAAGTTACAGGTGCCATCTGCTTGGCTTCATATTTGCAGCTGGGCTTGTTTATATACAGCGACATTTCATGACACAATTTTGCCACAATGGCACTTAAAGGAAAACAGCCACCGTCTACTTCCCTGGCTACTTCCTGTTCAGGAGATATACGTCGAGATGCAGCACCTTCCTCTATGTCTGGATTACACACTCACTCTTAGTGAGTCACCCATGATCTGTGGTCCAGTCCTGCATACAGTTCAAGTTCAAGTACAAGTTCCTCATTCAAGTCCCTCAGTGTACAAGTAACATCCGACTTATGACCTACTCGACTTATGACTTACGACTCAATGTCTGGCACCGCAGCACATAGCAGCCCGGCATCGGGTTCGACAGTTACGGCAGCACAGTATCCCAGCATCTCACTCTCACACAGCCATCTACCACTGCAGTAGTACCTATAACCTATAACCCCTATATATGGCATTCCACTTAGGTCCAATCTCATTTACAACCGGTTGGTTGGAACCAATGATGAAAAGTTTCAAAATGGCTAATGAAAAGGAATATCACTGATACAACAGAAATGAGTGCTGGCCTTCACTTTTTTAAAAAAAGGAAGCTTGAAAGGAGACAGGAAGTGCAAACCAGATTTTTCTTTCTAGTTCATAATGACTGTCAAAGGAGCTGCGGTTTGGAGTCCATTATTACTGCTCACTATTATTAATATTCATAATATATTGTATACGTATAAACAGGTTTGTGCAACAGACATGTAATAGTTGTTGTAAATGTTTGTTTTGTGTCATTCATCTCTGTCTACAGTATTTGATTTTCCAGCTGTTCAGAACTGACAAGCGTTCGGAAATTGCTTACTGAATTATTTCACCATTATTATTCGCCCCATTTTTGCGCCGTGAAGCAGAAGTAGAAAATTAAACGACTGCAAGCTGGCCTGGAAAATAACTTGTAAAAATGTTGCTAATGTCTGAGTTTGAATGCCATCCAGTCACATTAGAAGCAGCATCGCGTACTCAGTCTTGTGAGTAATTCGTGGCTGGTTGCTCGGCATTTGTCTTTTTCCACAGGCCGCGGTGGCACAAGGCCAAGCCAGCATGGGGAGGTTCATTTAAAGTACACAATTAGTTTGGCTGCGGGAAGAATAGAAGTGACACGATGAATTTTGGATTACACAAATACACAGACTCCAATTGTTTCCCTGCTATGAATATTTATCCAAGATCAGTTGATGAAGTCGAACAATTTACATGCTGGTCAATCAGTTTCAACAGTAGATAACTTTCCTCTGAAACAAATTATAATAAGAATGAGTTTCCCTCGAGTAATTTCATTTCCTCATGGATCGATTCTTCAAAAGTCTTATTATTTTTCCCTTACTACTCCCAACACCATTGAGCAGTAGACTTATCTGAAAAACATGCATTTGACTCCCTCTGTTTCAAAAAGTCAAGGTAATATTCACTTCAGTGGTGTGTGACTGGAGGCGCTCATCGAGAATCCAAGCTAAAAGTGAACACACAAACAATTGGCTGTTGGAAGATCCGAGAAGCATCCTGGACTGAAACAGTTTCTGGTTCTGGTTTCCCTTTCAGCGTCAGAAGGAAGCTGATGATGCCACATGGTTGCTCAACTGTGGTGCTGTGTGAAGTATTCTCATGATAAAAGTGGTTACAACAATTGCGTTCAGCGTATTCGCCAATAAAACAAAAAATGATAGACTGCATGCACTTGAAGCTATCTCTGTGTAGAGCACAATTCTCCTTTCTGTGACTAAATGGATAAAAAGGCAGTTCTTTCTTTGTCAGCAGAGATCATTCTTCTACTCCACTTCATCTGGCGCGCTGCATCGTGTCCTCACTCCAGCCTCAGATTGCTCCTCAGTTTCCACCCGCAGGTCCTCTGACTCATGACACCAATGAGTTCATGAAAACACCTGCTGCTCTACTTGAACTACAAGGTTCCAATTTGCTGTGCCAGATCGTCCTCGTTCCCACGCTGGTAAATTGGCCATTCAGTTTTGGGGATTTTTCTGCTCTGATTATTTCTGTTACTGATCTTTTTTTGTGTGTGTGTGCTGGAGTTGGCTGCAGCATGTTTTCACTTCCCTCATCTTTGCTCTCTCTGAGCAATGCATGTCTACTTACCTCCACCAGCTTGTTTATTTGATCTCTGTTTCTCACTTTGTTCATGTTACATTCTGAACAAAGTGTGGCGTTGGTTTTCATGTTTATCTTAACTACCACGACTTTGTGTTTGACCATTGTGTGTATTGTGCATTTAACTGTCGTGCGCGTCGTAATTGTCTTGACCCCTGAGTGTTTTGAATTTGCTTGATGCTTTTCTTCATGTGATCTGTTCTGTGTTTCAGCCTTCCTCCCTTGATTCCGTGATGTCAGTGATGCCCCTGGGTCTCCTTACCATGTGTGTTTGTTTGTACTGTACGTATTTGTAATAAATCTTGCCCAGAAATCTCAGAGTTTCTGTATCTCCATGCTGCCAAATCTCCGCTCGTGCTTGCATCAAAACAAAATTTATAAAAATCTATCTATCTACTACTAACTACTGCTCTCATTGTATGACAGACATTTTCAAAAATAAAATAAATCTGATGTAGTATTACTTTTGTGGTTTCTGAAAGCCATTTCAAGAAAACTTCACCTTCTTTTTAAACCAACAGCGCCACCTACTGGTCTCTAAAAATAAGGACACTGTTTCATGAAGCCTCACTGGTCCATCACTACCAAGACTGAAAACTGCATCTATCGGAATGTGTCAGATTTAATATTTTTAAACAAGTGGACAGATGGAGAACAAGAAAAGACACACTGTTTGTGACTGTTTGCAGTTAACCTACAGAGTTCAATTTGGTGAAACATGGGAGGCTGATGATTGAAGAGACAGACTGAGAGAGTAAGTCCAGCAATTTGAGGAGGTTTTATTTCTGCTTTGGCAATGGCCTTGGACGTACGTCTGCCTCCAGGCAAGAGGCTTACTGCTTCATCGCCTTATTGAGGTGGTTGCTTTTGTCAATATTTATTCACAAACCACAAAAAAAGCTCATTTGTTCTGACTTTGCACAATTAAAAAACACAGAAATGGGAGGACTAACGCCACACTCCCCCAAAAAGATGTGGTGATGCCAGGAACAAAGGGCCAGTAAAAGAAAATGAAGGATTTGATTTAAAAAAATATTTGCTGATTCACTGATGATGGTTTCAAGAATGATACTGCTACTACCACCACCACCACTACTACTACTACTACTACTACTACTGCTACTACTAATAATAATAATAATAATAATAATAATAATAATAATAAGTGGCTACAGCAGTGACTACATTGCACACATCCAGTACATTCCTATTAGAGAGAAATATTTGCATTTTACGGGAAGGAAAGATACACAAGGTATGCAGAAGCTTTATAACTTCTGAGCTACTTAAACAAATGAAGATAATGCCACAAAATACAGCAATACTTCACATAAGAATTGTATAGACTAAGAATGAAAAAGCATGTTGACTATCTTAGAGTAATAATGCATTGAGTCGTGTTGCTTTAATGCGGGCCTGTTCTGTATCTTGACATATCATCGACAGAATTGAATACATTTGACAGAAATAAATGAGTTTGTTTGTTTTTTGGTTAACGTAACTCAATTAAGTGCAACCAATGTTTGTTTGTTTTTTCATCTGAATTGAGTAGCCTTTTTCGGTGGACATAACAATAAATAAACACTTGAAATAAATGTGAAAATGCAGTGTCACAGTTGAGCACATATGAAGTGAGCAGACCTGACACAAATGCTAGTCATTTGAGAAACAACTTTAATATGCACGACCGATGTACATTTTTCATGTTAACTGATGAAATGAATCTAGCTTCTTAAAAAGTCCTCTTAACTGTCGACAAGCAAAACAGCTTTTAAAAACTACAGTCAATTAAATATGCTTTGTGAAGACGGCTGAAGGCGAACACTGCTGAGTTATCTGTTGCTTGGGTGGGAGTTGGGATGGGTCACCCCTCCCTCTGCTGCTCGAAAAGATAAGGGAATGTAAAAGCAAATCTCCAAAAAAGCCACCTCAGTTAACCCACAGACACTTTTGGACACATGACTACGCTGACTGATACACAGCCTCTGTGAGTGCGTGAGCATATTGTGTTTTAATGGACTATAAAGAACTATGTAACACCATGTTGCTGAAATGAATTTGCAGTGAGCAGAAACAGATGGCTGGAGATGGCGACGGTGAGAAGACAACAAAGAAGAAGAAGAACGTGGACTCCTGGAGACCAGCTGGCCGGAGAGACCCTTTTGAAATGGTTAGTGTGTGCAAAGTTTACGACAGTTGAAAAAAGTGTGGCTTGCTTTTCTGGATGGCACAGAGTCCCAAACCTGTTTCCAGGTTGATGATTAATCAGTTCTTTCCCGGTCTCATTTAGTTGAACTCTTTGCCAGAAGAAAAGCAGCAAGAGATCCAAAAAGCCCTCCATCTCTTCTCCTTGGCCCCTGGTTTGCCCAAGACCCTGCAGCAAGCTAAGAAACACACCTACCTCTTTTGGGACACACAGCCTGTCGTGAAACTGGGTAAAACACACACACATTTTATATTCTCGCACATAAAAGCTGTGAGCACGGCAAGTGTGCTACCAAAGCATATACAATTTTATTGCCCTACATTTATTTTGTTTCAATGGAGAATGGGGGAGAAGCTCAGAAGCTCTCTTTACAAAAATAGATTGGATGTCAGCTGTTATTAAAAACCTCATATGTGGCTCCACAGTCACCATGACTGAAGCACACCACCGTTTGAGAGGCTTTAAATAGCAATTGACACTTCCTTTACAAAACAAAAGAGCTGTTATCCCGTGCTTATCTAACCCCACCCTGCATTTTGTTTTTGTGCTTCAAAATGCAATGCATCAACATTGAACGCTGAAGGCTGCTGTCCGCGTCAGAATAGGATGAAAAAGTTCACTTTCCAATGTTCCCAAAGTTACACCATGGAAGTGAGGGTGTGTTGCCGATACACATACTAATTTTGATCTCCGACAGAATGTGTCCCGCCGTCAACACAGAGTTGCTATTTCCAAGCAGTATCTTTTCGTATAAAGCATATTTTCCTTGACTGGGGGAAGAATAGAATCATCAGTGAAAATGTTTTGCCTCATGGCTCGACCACTGCTTGGTCGAAATGCATATGACTGATTGACTGCAGCAATAACTTCTAACTTGGATCTGACTTTGTATTAGTTCCCAGTTGTGATGGGCCAGTGGGGCTTCATGAAACAGTGTCTTTATTTTTAGAGCCCAGTAGGTGGTAGTTTAAAAAAGAAGGTGAAGTTTCATTGAAATGGCTGTACAAATACAAAGAGTTTAGAGCGAGGAGTGCCATCTAGTGGGCTCTGAAAATAAGGACACTGTTTCATGAAGCCTCATCAGTCCATCACTAGTTCCCAGTAAGGATGTCTGTCAGTGACTTCAACAATATAAAGCCCTTTCTCGCTGATCTCCTTTGTCTTTTTGTCATGTTTAATCCATTTAAATTGTGGTTACATTCCTATAAATTTACTATTTGTTGATCTCAGATGACTCGATAACCACCCACGGCCACATAATAGAGAAGGTAGCCAGCATCCGTGAGGAGCCTTTTTCACTACCAAAAGGTTTTTCCTGGGACACGCTGGACCTGAGCGACACCACATTGGTGAGTTTCTGTGTGTGCTCTCCGTGATGGATGAACAAGAATGTATTTCTCAAGGCTCATGTGACGCTCATGTGAGGTGGAATCTGTAATCCACTCTGATCCTTTCCAGTTGCAGGAGCTGCGAACACTATTAAATGACAACTACATGGAGGAGGATGACAACAGCATCAGATTTGATTTCTCTCTGGAGTATCTGCAGTGGTAAGCCTGAAGCAAACGTCACTTCTGATTTGCCACTGACAAAAGTCACTCGCTGGGTTTCTTCTGCATCTTGAGTGATTACCGTCTGGTTCAATATCCGCGACTCATGGGAGTTGTGTTTTCACACCACAAAGCTTGATGCATTTCAAGCAAATTATTTCAAACTTAGAGTTTGTTATAAGTTGGTGTTTTTCAGTGTTCCTTACCATATTAATTGACGAATTCATATTTTTAAAGCTGCACTTTTACACGTACAGCGCAGCTGATAAAAAGAATAGCCGATGCAGACGATTTTGATCCATCAAATGGCCGTTTTCCTAGTACTTTTTCAGCCATTCATATGGGCCTGTGGGCTCCTACTGCTCACCTGTTACAGTAAATGGACTGACATCCTCCGAGGCAGGTGGAAAGAAAAAGCTAACAGCGCATCAGATCAGGACTGAACCATTGTCCTTAAGAAGGACATACAATGCACAACTTGTCTGGAGGCTGAATCGGGAACTTACTTGCGCAGGCATTGTGGCTATTCCCCTGGTGTCAAGCATTAGGACTCAGCATTGTATGATGCTGTCATAATTTGTGAGCGAGTGGAGTCTTATTTTGCAGACATTCTCTCTTGAGTTTTAGTCATGTGGTGAAACAAACACATTAATCTCGAAGCAAATGCAAAAATAGCCGCCATGAAAGACTATTTAACACGTCTGGCCCCTCAACACTCTGTATCTGTTACAACTTAATCTCCGTGCTGCTTTCTTCTTTCCCCTCTGGAATCTACTTATCGCTGTCTTGAGGGAGCGGCTACATCAAATCATAATAACATTTGCTTAATAATTACGATTAACATTTTGAGAACGCTCAGGTTCCGTGCCCCAGGGTTTGGCTAAGCGGCTGGTGTGCTTCAGATCTCTCTAACAGGGTTTATCAACGGTGTGGTAATTTATAGTGACTGTTCGCAGGATCTGAATATTTTACTATTGTGTATTAAGTGAGTGAAATTAAGTGGAAATTTAAAGAAGAATGCTTTTCTATGCACGGTACTTCATGATATTGTAGTAGAACCATGTGTATACAAGAGTACCATGTTGTACTTTATTGTATTTTTTTTTTTTTATAAATGTATATGCTTGAACAGGCCATAGTGTTTGGCAGATTGTTTTTGTTTCTGACGGTCAGTTAAAAATTAGTATTATTTATATTTATTTTAAATTATAGTATTATTTATCAATCTTCAAGAAGAAACAGGATTCTCCACTGACAGACTGAAGTTGCTGCGTCTGGGAAAGTTTATTTGCTTGTCAGATGAAAAGACTTTTTCTCCAGCATGAGGAGAAGTTGTCATCTTGCACTGCAGACTTTAAGGGAAGTAGATAACAAACTCCTGTGAGTGACATCAGTCCAAGCCATGAGGAAAAAGTCCCAAAGAAGACAGACCAACAGTGTCAGAGTCCGAAGAAGAAATGAGTCATCTTCTATTCTCTAGTCTCGAGTCTTTCAGTTATTTGACTGACACATCCGATACTGAAAGCAGGAATCCCAAGTGTGCTATTTTGGTTTTGATTTTACCTTGCTTTGGAGACATATTTTCACTCATATGAGAGCCAACAGTTGAAGTAAATGCCGGAGGCATCAAACTCACAAGGGACCCCCCCAAACAAAATACATCTGGAGTCACAAGCCAGTCAGCTCGAACATTAATACAGTCTCCTGCCGGGAGCGTGTTTAATCATGAACTCTTGTCCAGCATCCACTGTCAGGATGAGGATCAATGTACAGGTCATGATCCTCGATTGTTGCAGGATCTGCTTTTGCTGAATTATGTTGAGGAGAACTCCTAATTAAATCTTTACAATTGGCATTCCACCTTTAAAAGTTTTTTCCACGCATTTTACAATTCATTGTTTGTGAATATTTTATTCCATTTCAGGTTAGGCTGCTGCTGATTTCCTCAATTGCTCCATGAGATTTGTACCCGTATATTTAATGCACATATGCATTTGCATACGCATGCTTTTTTTTACATTTGGTTGTATTCTTGGATACAATTACATATGTGGAATACACACTTGCCCCGAAAATAATTCCTGGTCTTCATTTACCCCCTAAATTCCCACTGCGCCCTTAGCCCTCCAACCTGGTAACAGCGCTCCACAGTAATAGCATGTATTCTATCATATATCACTGCCTTAAAATCACCAATCTGGAGCCCTTGCAGGAATGAATTGTCGAGTCTAGCTTTATCTTGTCACTGCAATTCAGCTTAACCTCGGCAAGTTCATAAACTTTAAACGTTATGTGGATAGATTTGGAAGAAATTTCCAGGAAACATGATATGGGACAAGGAACACGATTCAATTTTGGGATTCAGTTGGCAAGATATAGACACTTTCTAGATCCCCATACTCCCTGACGGTTTAGGATTCTGTGTTCTCTCCACCGATTTGGAGAATGAAGTTTAATTTCATTAATGAAATTAATGGTCCTTTTATAGTTTCTATTTGAGGTTGTTTTTTTTGGATTGCAACTTTTGTAGGCATACATTTGCGACTCGAGTGCCCACAATAATATCTGAGAAGCATCTGGTCATGACTTTACCCGCAGTGTCTCTTGGACTCAAGGTTCAGTTATCTGTTGAATAAATGCAGAGATGCTGCAGAGAGATTGCCTGAGTATCATCAGCACCATCTGTCAAATGTCTGTTGTGTGATAGACAACAGCAGTAGGATGGTTCTGCTCCAGAGTTTTAATGAAAACATTTGCTTTTGGGCATCCGATCTTGACCACCTTCATATGTAGACCTGGTTGCATACGGTTTTATCACTGCCCATTTGTAGAATTGAGTCTGCTGTGATGTTAGATAGATGATCGATGAAGATCGCAGTGTAGTTGGTTGCATAAACCTCGTTCATATTCAGTCGTTGGATTTAAATGTGTCTTCAGGTGCAACTACAAACATTTATTTGTAGCTACAGACGCCCATGTGAGATGCTCACAACATGGTCACGTGGACTACACTGCATCCTCAATGAGCTTTAACAGTTCTCTCTGCAGTGCGTTTTGCATCTCAGAATATTGGCCCATTTTCATGCTCTCTTGTTATTATGCAGAGCATGTTTAAACTGCACTTGTATTTATTCAGTCAATTTCAGGCAATGCCATTCCCTCGTTCTTCAGGGCTTTGCAACCTCCAAATTGGCTGGCCCAGTGGCACTGCGGCGTGAGAGTGGCGAGCAATAAAAAGTTGGTGGGCTTCATTGCTGCTGTTCCTGCTGATGTCCGTATATATGACACGTGAGTGGCTCATAAATATATGTAAAGATTTTCATATGAAATCAGATTTACAACATTAGCATTCCGAGCCGCGGTGCCGCTGCGGTGTCCTTCCAAATGTCTGTGAGCCTGAAATGTGTTGCAGGGAGAAGAAGATGGCTCAGGTCAAACTCCTGTGTGTTCATAAGAGGCTGCGCCTCAAGCGGATGACTCCAGTTTTGATTCGAGAGCTCACCAGACGAGTCGCCTTGCAGAGTCTCGCCCAGGCCGTCTACACAGCCGGCACGGTGCATCCCACGCCAATAAGCACCTGCAGGTATAGTCTGGTGTTCAGAAATGATTTGTGCCTGGAATTAGTGGGCAGGCGCAGGAGGCACACGGAGAAGCTCCATCCATTTGGCTTAACAGCGTTGATGCATCTTTGCGCAATCAAAGCTTCAGTGACCACTTTACATCTGGAAAAAACAGCTGTTCTCCATTTTATTTAATTGCAGCTACTGGCAGCGACCATTGAACCTTCGCAAATTGATGGACCTCAATTATCCAGGTATGAGGAGAGACATGACCCTGCAGAGAGCCCTCAAAATAAACAGACTTCCAGAGGTGAGTGTGTGCTGCCACCTTGAGGCGAGCTCTTCAATAGCATGCTTCAAAAGCTTCCTCACCAGGGTTCAAGAGGTTGCTGAGCTTTCATTCTTTACTCCTTTCTTTCCTCTCCGCCAGTCCACAAAAAACCCTGGCCTGCGTCCAATGTTGAAAAAAGACGTTCCAGCCGTACGTTCCCTGCTGCAGTCGCACCTACGCAAGTTTGATTTGAGCCCCATCTGGTCTCCACATGAAGTGGAGCACTGGCTGCTGCCAAGGGACAATGTGATGCACACCTACGTGGTTGAGGTCAGACCTTCAAACAAACGCCTCGATTGTGTCAAGCAAAATAAACGCTTGTATTTCCGATACAGGCGGATGACAGCACGCTGACAGATGTTGTGAGCTTTTACAGCATCTCCTCCAAAGTTCTGAATCACCCCGCACATACAGATGTCAAAGCAGCACATCTTTTCTACATCGCTTGCAGTAGATCAAACTCAGTGGACCTGATGGAAGACACCCTGGTGCTGGCAAAGTCTGTGAGTAGTAGACCACTGTAAGAGATGGGGCCTGCAAATATTAGAAACTGAAGCTTCATGAAGCAGTGTCCTCATTTTCAGAGCTGACACTTACTGCTGCGTAATATTTGTTTTTGATAACTGTCTTTGATTTTTAAACCGAGAGCGCCCCCTACTGAACCATGACATGAGGTCTATACGATAATCATGTTTCACGTAAGATTGTGGATAAATGCATGTCCTTCAGCTGTCCTGCAAGGCACTGGATTAACCTTCATAAATATGAACTAAAATGAAACAAAATGAAAATGACTCATGGAATTGTTGTGATATTTTTGACTGATGACGAAACTAATATCTGAATGGTTTATGAAGAGAAAACATAAAATATTACATGCCATTTCTGTTCATAGTGACATCTGAATTGACACCACCCTCCACAGTATGTGTCTTTCAAACAAGATAATGCTGCCTTCGTGAAAATAAAAAAAACAGAAACAGTATCAGATAACAGTGTCACTGTGCTTTTCAAATAGCCATTTTCGTAATACCAAACAAAATATTTTCACTCCTTTGTGTTGTAGAATTTCAGTTCTTGATTCTTCATATTTTGGAAATAAAAACCACTAAGTTTCAGTCAGAAATTATTATTAACATGCTTCTGTATTCACTTGGTCTTCTTGACTGTGTCTCAAGTCGGGTGGTCTCAGTTTGAACTTGAATCTTGAATCTTTTTTTTTTTTCCACAGAAAGGTTTTGATGTCTTTTGTGCCAGCGATGCCATGGACAACAAGAATTTCCTTGACAAACTGAAGTTTACCATTGTTGGCAACAGCCTTCACTACTACCTCTACAACTGGATGTGCCCGAAAATCAGTCCAGACAAGGTAACAGAGTTCCATGTTCATTTAGAGAGCAACAAATACATTGTAAAAGTTGCATGGTACTCGTGAAACTAGGGACAGTCCAGGTGTCTGTAGCAATGCTCGAGCCCTCACTTTAGTTAATACTGATTGATGATGTTGTTTTGTATTCCATTACAATCCAGCTGGTGGGAATAACGCCATTATCACTGTGAAACGAGCAGCAGATTGCAAACAGAATGTTGTTGAAATTCAGGGCGGAGTGAAGCCGATCCAACACTTTTATGTATCACCACACACGCTGGTAATGTGTCGCCTCAACTGCTGTGTGTGTGTTTTACAGGTTGGCTTGATGTTGCCCAGTTAGCCCACGAGGACGGCTGTGACGTGAAACACATGATCTGCAAGGACTGCTTGGACTAGTGTAGATTTTTCACAAACACTCGAATGCATTAAAATATGTACTTCAATGTAGGTGTCTGTTGATCATTGCTTTCTTTTCTAATGGGAATAAAGTGCACATTTAAATAATTTCCATTATTTTTACCGGCAGATAACAAGTTATATTTACACAAAACATTACTAACAGATATGCACGTTTGAATTTGTCTATTGAAGAAATTGTTTATCTAAAAAGAGATGTGTAGAAAGGAAGACAAAGATTACGTTTATGATCATGAGTCATCCAAGTTAAGTTGTGGGAACAGATCACTTGAACGTGAATGGTGCCCACAAGCTTAGCACACACGACTCAAAACTCTCCTAAAA
Organism: Synchiropus splendidus; assembly: GCF_027744825.2. NCBI lineage: Eukaryota > Metazoa > Chordata > Actinopteri > Syngnathiformes > Callionymidae > Synchiropus > Synchiropus splendidus. The sequence continues at coordinate 10,175,501 of NC_071338.1, forward strand.
ACACAAACATACTACTGACTTTGCTCATTATCATTGGCTGGCTGATTTCGATTACATTAAATTTATTCAACAATGTGCTTACATTGCCTGAGATTATGCTTGAGGACCGCTTTCAATGCTTTCAATGAGCAACAACTAGAGGGCAGTGCAACAGTCCAATTCACTGTACTATATATTTCGGGACAGTTAGGAGGTGAACGGGGCCCTGCACTTGTCTGGTCGATAATATAAGAACTAGGACGCCAATAAATGAATGTGACCAAGCATATACATAGATCACATCTACATGAAGGAAGTGTTTTGCTGATCCGAACCGGAGCGAACCAATGTTGACCAACCGTAGCATGGAAAACGGTTTAAGCTCATGGTTATCCTCCCAATGAACAGCAGGTGACGCTGCAATATTGATAATTCCCGATATTTTACAGAACAAGAACAATGTTAAGTTAACATTTAATACTAAAACTAATTAAGAAAACTATTGTATGACAGGTTAACAGTAATGAAACCATCATCGCTCTGCAAGTGTGAAAACATAAAGAGCTAATGCAGGGTGCGTTCAAGACATTGTTGATTTAAGATATATTGTCAATACACGATCTTCATAAAAGTACTTAAGGTCCGTGAAGGCAGCACACAAGTCAACCAATCAGACGCGAGGAGACAGTTCGAGTTTGAAGAGAGGAGGACTCGCCACCAGCCCTGACTGCCCCCCTCCGCAGTCGGACCCGGTACCATGCAGGACCGTGTTGCCACTCTGACTCGGTTCCCTGGGCATGTGGACAATGAAAGTGACTTCTAACAAATAAAGCTGAACAAGGCTTCGTCACATTTGCATCTCGGTCGCTTGGAGAAGTCACTGTCGTCAGGTTTGACCGCGGACTTCCGAGGACGTGCTCAGGTTAGCCACAACTTTTCAAAACAAGTGCTCGTTTAAATTTTCCGCCTGTAATGCACTTGAAACAAAGCTTTCGTTTTGAAGTCTGACACTGACATGTGTTTTCAACCAACTCGGGTGATGGGCATGGAGCCGTAATGCGTCTGTCACTACGTTGTTACTGTCATTCACTAAGGAAGTATCAAAATATTCAGTCACATACATATGGGTGTTCATCTTTGACTTTTTAACGTTGGCTAATACTGAATGCCTCAATGTTTTCTATTTCCTCTGTGTCATAGCTATTTCTCTATTAAGTTAACTTGTTTTTACAACGGTTCCTGTGTCATGTATTGAATGACCAAACATCCCAAAACATCTGGTTTTATCCGTTCATGCAAAGGTACACGTTACTTGCCCTCTTTCCACAAGCACAACCAATTCCAAATGTCCTCAAACAGTGACTGAAGGAGAGGAGTGGGCGAGCGGAATGTTGTGTGAAACCACCTGTGAAAACAGAGTGTGACAGAAAGGCCACTTCTTTGAAAGCAGGTCTTGTGGATTAGTTTAGGGCAAACATTCCTGGGCAGTTGGATATTATTGCAACTCCACGGTGATGACGTCACCGTTGTGTCATCATAATTCCTTTTTCAAGTGCCATTAGAATTGCATTAATGAGAGACCCGAAGTGAACTGTTGTGATACTTGTTCCACTTGCAACATTTGCCACTATGACCTGTGTCAACATCGCCAGACTCTCATCAGCTAGCTGTGATTACACAACATCATCTATCTATCTATCTATCTACCAGGTATAGGGCAAGAAAGCACTTGTTATTTTTTGTCATTCGTCCGTAGCTTGTGGTTTTGATTTCGTAATGAAGAGAACATTGTTTGCAAGTAAAACATTCATTATCGGTGCAGAGCATCAAATGACTGACAGTCCCCGGCAGGGAGTGGCTCCTGTCTTGCTGTTTTGTTTTCCTCTTTCACATATGCCTTTGGATCATGTAAAGACGCCAGACAAAGAGGGACAGACGCTGTGTTGTTGTGAGGAGAAAGTGAATGTTGTAGTGGTCAATGTTACAAGACACTCAAATGGTGTTGTGTTGGTACCGGTAGGGATCATGTTACTACTGAGACGGTATGAAGGGGAAGTTGGAACAAACTGTGGTTTAGAGCAAAGACTGTAGGGACTTGTAGCTGTGCATCAACATGCTCTTGAAGATTTTTGTTCTGATAGCTCATGAAACAGCTGCACAACAGAGCCATCACACACAATATTCAGTTAACACAGTCATAGATATTTTTTTGTTTGTTTTATTATTTCCACTCAGGTCATTTCATAATTTCTAAATAAGCATTATAATTTTGAGTCTGCTTATGCCTCTGAACATGTAGCACAAAACACATATTGCCAAGTGTTGAGTGTAGCTGCTCCCAGGAGAGCCCACTGGAAATTAAGTAAGAGGCAAGATCAGGCAGGTCAGCTAACGCCATCATACATGGGCCGTGATAAATACAGCAGTCGCTAATTGTGGCAATTACAATTACCAGGAGTTGTTACGATTCCTTGGGGTTTTAGACATTAATGACAATTAATTCTTTGAAACAAAGAAGCATTAGTTTATGTATGAAGAGGAGTATTTCTTGGCTACTTATTAACTTAGCTGAAAGGAATTAACAAAAAAAAATCAGGTCAACTTCTTCGTGCCTCTATTCTTTTCTGTCGACTATGTTCTCTGAGAATGTTTTTTTTACACTGACAGCTGTATCCTCATTCCCCTTTCATCTGTTGTCGTCACAGCAATTTGTTCAATGACATCAGCTGTAGACTGACTTTGTCACGTTTTGTATCCTGAATCACTTTACCTGTTAGGTGCCACATACAGTTTTTGTCTTGATTTGTTTATGAAAAGTGCACATCAAAGTGAGTTTTACAGAATGGATATATTTTAGACCCAGTCTGGGAAAATTATTGTATCCTCTGAAAAACATATAATGAAGCCCATAGACAGTCATTGTTGTTTTTTTATTTTACAGCAATGTGAGCATGTTTCCTTTTCACTTTTTTTCTCACAATGACCCTATTTTTAGTGGATTTCAAAATGCTATGTCTTTGAGCCACTGCTTTTTTCAAAATAATTCTATTTGTGATATGCGATACAAAACATGTCCTGTGTCTTTCAGTATTTTGTATCTTCTTTTCATGTTAAAATGTATTCCCTTTGCTTACTCATTGTTGGTCTTTATTAACTCATGTTTGATCCTTGTTCTGCTACATTGCAAAAAGTGTAAACTTGGGAGCTATAATCGGATAATAATGGGTCAGCCATCTTGTTTAAGTTATTTATTCTGATCCACAGCTTTATGTTCTGTTCCACTTCCAACTACCCAATATATCCTGGACTTGCAATGTCACCACTACCTTATCGTCTGTCGAGCTGGATTTTTTATGTAGAACTTTAGAGACGGCAAATTCTGCAAGCCCCCAGTACACTGAGGTGTGCAGCAGGAGACTGGTGCTGGGGAATGGGATTGATTCATTGGACAATTGGTCATTGAACAGCGCTGCAGTCCAGGACTCGCTAAGTGTGCGACTGTTTGATAACTCAAGTGTTTTCGCCTTTCTAAGGCTGATAAACGCCTGATTTTATTCACAGACTTTTTTTCTGAAGTTATTGAAGATTACCAGACTATCCATTCTTCATTTTTGACGTCACTTCACTGACAAATATCTTTTCAATTATCATTAATCTCTCACATTGTGTTGTGAGAGTGGCGTGGATTAATCAAGATGGTTCGTATTTTGTGCTATGTTTCCGCTATGTTTTTGTAAAATAAACATGATCGCTACCTTTCATCTTTACTTTTGGGTGTGAAACACCGCATTCTGTTACCGCCGTAGTGGAGGTCCATCATCAGTTAATATCTCAGTTGACGGGGACTCATAGTGTTAGTGACAGAGAAACAAGGTGGTCCTGCTGATGATCATAAATATATTTGGGCTTATCTCACCTGGCCAATGACAAGTGCCTTGAGACGTGCTTCATCTTGGGTCACAAACCAGATGTTTTGCGCATAGCGCCACCTGAGGTGCAGAGGTACAAGGCTGCACTGCAGGGAGTGAATCGGACTCCGGCCAGCCGAGACAGAATCCACAGTGTGAAAAGCCCCTTAGATGATGAGCCAGCAACAGCCCTGAAGATAATTTCCAGTCCACTTCTACAATTGACAGATTGAGACATGTTCTTCTTAGCTTGTATCTGAACTCTGTTCTTGCTTGTTATCTAAACTATTCAATGTGATGAGACGTCATGTTTGAGCATGTGCCTCAAGCAGCCGACTGGAGGATGGATTAATCAACCTCCGGAAACTGATATTACAGTATAACTTCTGTCGTGTCTTTCTCTCACCTTCTACCTGAACAATGAATGTTGTATCTGTCTTAGTAGTTAAATTATACATTTCACCATCACCTCCTCATACCAAACTTTCACCCTGTTCCATTCCTACTCCTCTTTAAATTGTGTTCCAAACCAGCTGCATATTCTGGGGGTCAGGCAATATAAATATTTACTCCAAAAAATGGGACTTGTCAGCATAACACATAGGGACCCTGCGGAAGAGAGTGTGAGGGGTTAACCTCAGACTAACCTACTGCAAGACATATTTAGAAAACAGCAGTTCCAGTGGTATGCCTCATGATACCTCACCGTGATACTAATTTCATGTGGTTCACAGCAGTGCACTGAGAGCCCACTTCAAGGATTTTGCTCACCGCAGTAATATTCCTCATGGCACATCAGCATATGGTTAAAATTAAGAATGTGATTTGATATGAAAACACCCTACCTAGCCAACTCGTAATGCAGTGCTGCATCAACGCAATATGTTCTTTGCTTTGACTCTGACTGAAATTGACTCATCAGTTGAAAATTTCATTATAAACACTTTCAGTGCCTCTTGCAGTAAAAAGTGTTGTATGTAGCTGTTAGGGTTTGATTCCTGCTCCACAGGGACTGGAGGTAAACTGCTCGGTTCTGATTTTCTTTATTCTCCAATGTGTTTGTGTTGGTTTCCTTTGGGCAGTCTGTGCGTGTGTGTGTGCGAGAGAGAGAGAGAGAGAGAGCGGAAGTGTGCTTTATCTGTGTCATGTGAAAAACAGTGTCGCCTCCCTCTCTCACCCTACGTAGCTAGTACTGTATAGCCCCCACAACACCATAAAGGGAATAACCAGTAGAATGGGGAGTCGAAGTCACGTCCATCTACTTCCGCCTCATGGGCGGAATATGAACAAGATAAAAGTTATTTCCTGATCTAGAAATATGCCATAGATCTCACATATCATGTCTCTTAATTTGAAAGATGCATTGTAATGCCGAGAGTGCACTGCTTTTCAACCGGCATCAAGAATTACTTTAGGTTTTGTGTGATATGTAGTAGCGCACTACAATGGTCGTTGCAGGCTCCATAGTCGGTCGAATGAGAGCCAGTGTGGTGGCAAAACTACAGTAACTGAAACATTGAGTTCTACAATTGTTTTACTGAATATGTTGCTTTGCTTAAACTCACCCAGGTTTCAGTTATTCTAGTTTTGCCACCACACCAGCAGGCGGGACAAGCTCTAAAGGCTCACGGTAAGTGTGTAACGATGTCTGCTAATATTTGCTATCTTCTACTTTCAATGATGTAATACCTTTAGCATCTGCCTTAGCACTGGCGCTGTTGGATTCTGATGTGACGTCATACATACATTACACAACAAACATAGTCTAAACTCACGTCATTATTGATCATTTAAAATTTTTAAAGTTTCTTTTTCTTTCTTTTCTCTTTCATTCATTTTTTCCGATCTCAGGTCGTATGCACCGACCACAAACTTAGGCTCGCTATATGCGATGAAATTAGTTGGTGTTTTGAGAAGCATGCGGTGATATTGTTGGGCTACTTTGTGAATGCAGTGTCTGTAACTGTAAAGCATTTCTGTACTCACATTTACCTTTATTTAGTTCCATGTCTTTTCATGTCCTTGTCTTCAACCATGAGGCTTAAAGCAGATGACTATAATGCATACTGTATTATAGAAGTACTATTTACAGGATTATAATCTAAATGTGGACTCAGATCACGCAATCTACAGTCGACTGTTCTGTGTTTATGTATTTTTCCCCGTTGATGAGTTAAGTTGGTTTAGTATTAAGCACCATTACCATCCCCCCTACAAGATACAAAACCCCTTAACTCCTCCACCCTTGCTCAGTAGCATTCCAGCTGGCCAGATGGTATCTTGTCTAGATAGTGGAAACTAATGTGTTGATTGGGGAGAAACCCCACCAGCAGGATTTTTTTTGGATGAGGTATTCGCCCCAGTTAACCCCCCATTTTTTGCGGCCTTCACCTCACTGTTCCGAGTGAAGTCCATGCTGATAGGAGGAAAATACAGTGAAGGGATTTTTGGTGATAACATGTATGAGAAATGGCGTGTTAGCCTAGCCTCTTCACTCAACTCCCCAGGCGGATGGATGTCGGTGAACATGCGAGACATGTGTGGGAGAGACAGTCTTCCTCACTGCAGGTACTGCTTTGAAGTTTGAGTGTTTTTTGCTCCATATTAACTTTGGAAGAATGTGGTTATAATGCAGGTGTGTGTATGTAAGATCCCCCACAAAGATAAATCCTCATAAACCACACCCTTCCCACAGCACTGCTTGTGTGCTCGCAGTGCCGACGGGAGCCTGTGTGTGTAGTGGTGTTTTTTTTTTTTTTTGTGATTCGTCTCATGAGTGTGTTCATCTCTCTTGTTTACTTTCCTTTACGTCACATTTAATGGCTTTTTTTTACTGCTGCAAAGAGAAGGCAGGAAAGGAGGGACAAAGAACCATCCTGTGCAAAAAAAAAAAAATGTTACTGACTATTCACTGGAAAACTGAAAACATGGTCAGGTCTGTGGACTTGTGAGTTTAAGCTTGAAGACTTGCTCCTTCTTAATGATTTTTTAGCTTCACCTGGAGCAGGACTGTACAGTTTTTACAGTGTCAGTTACTAGGGCGCAGCAGAGTGCAGGCTTGAGTAGCCAGGGGGTTGTTATGTCAACTGCCTTACGGGTGGCTGCCTTCAGTCAGCAGGAGTTCTGGTAAAAGGGATTTGTGTCTGAGAGAGAGAATGGTCATGAAGGGAGGGAGAGATAGATGGATTAGTCCTTGACCCCGTTTTTTTCTGTTCCCCATCCTCCTCCTCCTTCTTTCCAGCCGAAGATCTTTTGCCCCGACACAACTAGATTTGGGCCTCTTAGCACCCTGGAGACACATGCCCCACAGAAGTAGCTCATCCAACCCACACAAAAGCCCATTCACTCCACCCGTCTTTCCATCCTATTTCCGCTCATATGGTCTCTGCAGTTGCTGCGCTGGACTCTCTATAACCTCCCTTTTTATCCTTCTTCCTCTGCTTTTCCCTGCTTTGTCACCAGAACCATTCTTTGTCAAACTTTCATCCAATGCCAGAAAAATGTTCGCTCACATGAATGAGAGGCTTTACCTGTCGTGTTAGGCAAACAACGCTCTCTGTAGCTTTCTGCTCTTTGAGGCGCTTTTCAACAGGATGAAGTGGTCTGTCGCGCAGTAACGATTAAAAGTTGTGTTAAAACTGTGGAGGTTGCCTTCCGGACAGTGAGGCACCTGTAAGTGGTGAGAAATTGGTTTTTAATGAAAAGCACCCCAATCACTCAGTGTGTGGTTGATAGCTACATTGTTATTATTGGCTGGTAACCAGTTAGGGCAGGACGATTATGGCAAAAATGATGATTATTTTGATTCATATAATCATGATTATTTAACAATTTAAGACTTTGCTTTTTGAACTTTCAAACTTTATTGAACAATGAACTACTGGCTTTAGAGAACATTGGAAACAGGAGAGGATATTTTCGAGCTGACCACTTGGCTGGGAAGATTTTTCTCTGGTTCTGAAGTTGGAAGCTGTGATTCCACATTCAAGCTTTTTTAGTCATTTCTCATGAGATCATAAGATCAAATATGGAAGTTTATAATCAAAGCAGTGACTTCTTACTCCTTTGATTACAAACTTCCATATTTGAGAACTCTTCCTGCGTCTCAGCGGCCTGAATGACAAGGAGTGCTTGATTTTACCACCCCTGTCTCAGGTTCAGCGTGAGCGATTGTTCTTATTTATCATTTACCCTCTTCCAAATAATCACTGGTTTTCAAAACATCTCCAACGAGCAGATATAACTGCTGTTGTGACTCATCATCGACACGATCATCTGCTCCACGGAGGTTCTTACACTAATACCATGGCGCTGTTGTACAGACGACCAGGTCAGTAACTAACAGTGGTTAATGTTAGCGCCCCCACGGCAGGTAAACAGAGGCTCAAGCTTTCACGCTGAGGGGCTCACTCTGCCTTCCAGAGCAGCTTCCCAGCGGACAATTTTCATGTGGCGTGGTGCAGCGTTTGGGTGCATGAGGGCATAATATGAGGGGCTTTTCCCCCACGGATTTTGTCTGGGGTGGCTTGAGTCCTATTCACCCCCTGCTGTGCAGCCTCGCAACTCTGCGCCTCAGGCAATGATTTTTTTTTTCTTCTCAGCTGGCGGCGCCAGTTAATATTTGGTGTAGACAGCATTTAATTGTCATCTTGTCTGAGGTCGTCAAACCCATTTTTACATGCAATCCTCAAGTGCTCATCTAGTCATGTGCATCATAGTACAACATTGATTCCAATTTTCAATTTACAGTTTAGATGTTGATCTGAATCAGTATGATTTTCCACAAAAAAAATTGCATTTTGATGTACTCCTAGACCAACACTTGCAAAACCTCAGCTAACTGTTTTTTATTCCAAACATACACATTTATTTGGCAATCTGGCAGTATATTTAAACTTAATACGTAATTTTGCTCTATATTAACAGCGCCAAACAAGCTTTGAAATATTACACAGTATTATGTTTTTAATGATTCTGGTGCAGCTAATTATTTTTAGTTAAGTGTGCTCTGTTTACACTTATGATAATTTGCTATTGGTTAAATCCAAAAATGCCATCAGTACTCAGGTGTCCGGTCAGTCAAAAATTTACACCGCACTTAACGTAGGAGAAAAAAAAAAGTTCCTCTATTGCTTAAAAAGATCCCTAATAATATATTTTTGCCCCTCAATTGAGATCAGGCTCTCTCAATGTAGGGAAGTGTGTAAGAATACTACATATGTCCCAGTCTGGCAACGGTTTTAGTGACCTCCATATTAAATGGATATGAAATGCTGAAGAATCTTACAATGCCAAAACACAAAAAAACACCTTGCAATTTTCAGCTCTGTGTGTACTGTATATCGTGTTTTTTAACTGACAGAAGGAGATTAGAAGAACAAACCAGAGTTCTAATAAAGTTGCAGGCAGCTCTCCTTCCCTCTGCAGCTCACTGTTTTTATGAGTAGGGTGGAGGCTGGATTCCTGTGCCCTCATCTTGTGTGGACATGTGGCTCATGAGCAAATATGCATCAGGTTTTTACTCTTCCCTGAGCGACACACGTCTGTCCAGTCCTGATTGTTTTTAATGGCCTGTATGAGCATGTATGCACTGAGATAATGCAGTATAAAGTACATTTTGCATGTTAAGATGTTAAGATTTCTGATGCTACACAAAATTAATCTTAGTAGCAAATATATTGTATACCTTCATACATTTTATTGGATTAGGTGACGACGCTTAAATAGTGTCAGAAAATATCCATCTTCTATAATTATACTCTAAATCTTAAATATTCCTGTTAAGTATTCCTGTTGTTCAGCCCTTTGAAATGCAACACTGCTGTTGACCACCTTTCCATTTTGTCACCATCTTGGATAGCATACAATGCACAATGCAAACCAGTCATAGTCAAGTTAATCAACATTCGTCCGCAGATATTGTGACATTCCACCGGCTGTAGTAAGAAATAGTGGGATTTGAGCCAAAGTTGTGTTACATTTCCTGAGGCAGTTTAACTTTTTCTGTGCTAGCATGTAGAGCACAATGAGGAAGTGAGATGTTAGTTGCATTCTTTTCATCTGCATCAGCCTGCATCAATTCGCAATAGGCCATGTGAGGCCAAAGAACATCCCACTGTAAACAAAAGATTGCATTTGTTTACATGCCCCTTGAATCTCTGTAATCCTTTTGCTACGGAACGACTGATTTCCAAGCATTTAACATTGTCAAATAATCGAATCACAGCCAGTATGAGCATAGCAGATCGAGCAAACCTCAGTCATTTTCCTAGTGTTTGCCAGGTTTGGCCAGACGTGGTGGATAAAAAGGGTGTCACTTTTAAGGTCATAAGTCAGAAATCCTTTAAAAAAACAAACAAACTATGCAACAATTGATAAATCTGAGTTTACATTACGTTCAAGTATGTGAAGTTTCGGTGCATAATAGGATGTGTGTTTGTTGCATTGGGGGAGAAAGAATGGTAATCTAGTTTGTTTTTGGTCCACCAAAAAAGGTCCCTTCACTTAGGGTTTCGTTTGTTACCTAAAATAACTGCAGCAGCCTCCAAACAAAGCAACATTGATGTTCTGGAACTCAATGCACAAGGTTCAGTGAAGAGTTTAGCACTCCTTTTTTAGGTAATGACCTAGGTGACTTATGTAATCGTGTGCGTACTCTTCAAATCGAGTTGCTGCCTCTCGATGTTCATGCCTTCTTAAGGCAATCCACAAGTACTCGAGCACCATGTAAGATTGAAGTCCTCTGTAGTTGTTTTTGTCGAAGGTGGCCAGATTTATCGTTGCCACAGTCTGTTTTTAAGTTTTACAAACTCAATTGGAAAATGCTATTTAATGGAAACAAAAAATGCTGTGCATGGGTTCATGTGTTTGTGTTCATGTAAGCAGGGAACAATGCCTATAATTCTCCTCTGGAACTGCCCCTGGAGTAAATCAACTTTAATCAGACATTTGTCTATTTATTGTGTACAAATAACTGTTAAAGTAATGCAATAGTCAAAAAAATGTAGTCATTTGGTGTGAAGAAAGTTGGCATATCTTGAGCATTTGGAGGAAAAACCTAGGCGTCATAAGATCAATTTGACCAGCTAGTATTTTGCTTGATGGTTTTTCCACACCGTGCTTGCGTCACCTTTTGAACTAATAACAAGGACTAGACGGCTTCATCCTTTTCCCGTCTAACATGATGAGTAGGAAAAATGGGCTTTTTTTGTTTAACCAAGCTGTTATATTAGTTGGAGAATGTTTGGGAAAGGTCAAGGACACTGTGACTCACTCTTAAACAGCCTTGCACCGCTAACGTATATACTTATTTCCTGAGTGATATTTCAAAGTTTGTTTGGCTCTGTGTGCCAGGACTCAAGTTTCTGGCTTGTTTTTGTGCTCAGCAGGTGGTTACGGGTCAGGGTTGGTGTACCGCAGACTTTGGTGGATCTTGCCATTGTAACAAAAATGGTTCTCAACGAATGCCCATTTATTTTACTCCATTACCAGCCTCCTCTCTCCCTCCTGCTGGGACAAATCATATACACTTTCTCTTACATGTGCAGGCACAACACCTCCATCATATCAGATTTTACACCTTGGGATTAAAGGTGGCGTGGCGTGCCATTTTTAATGCTTATTGAAACTTTTCGTTATCGACTCACCAATTTACACAGTTCTCCTCCGCTGTTGGACTTTCTTTAAAAAGCAGTGCAAACATTCCTCTCCTGTTAGAAATGTCTGTAAGCGGTGGCTGAAGAACTGCAGAAACCTCACATGGTTTAAGGGTTTACTGCGTTTGACAGCTGCTGATGCATTTAAGATGGTGTAGTGTTCAAATTGTGCCTTCAAGTTGTGTCATGTGGTTTCATGTTTTTTTTTTCCCCAAGCAAAATTAGCAGGTCTGTTTCTGCCCATCTGATGTCAACATATTTCAGCATCAACTCCAAAGTTATCCTCCGTATTCTGACATCTTAACATAGCAATATGTGTCGTAGCATTATTATCCCCCACTAATAATATAATATTTGCATCCTATGACTAACATGACAGTGAAGTAGTTGTCTGTTTTCACCTTTTATGCAATTAATGAAGACATTACTAACTATAATCCTGAAATTTAAAGGCATGAGTTGAAGTGTGTTCTGCGGAATCTCGTTTTGGTTTGTCATTCAATTATGATCACACCTAATAGTTTGGTATTATCCTCTGATTACTTCATATGTAACATGTTGGAGAAGGCAGAAAGGTTCTCTGTTTCCTCTCATTTCCAAATGGCTCCTACAGAGCTGATGAAATAGAGATTATGTGACAGCCTCAGTGCTGCGGTTGGTCTTTTTTTTTTTTTTTTTAAACCAAAGCTCATGACATCATTCTCACTCGGGGCTGATAAATGGGGCAACAGCCTGTTATTAGTGGGTGAACTTGGCTTTGAGTTCTGCTCCACAGTAAATTGTAACCACATTTTTGTGTAAGCGCAATACATACATGTCACGATTGATTCAGTTTGACATTGTAAACAGGCTTCTATGTTGACTATTTGTCTTTTTCTTTTTGCAGGAGGATGATGATGCTGGCTGTGGGTGTCATAAATAATTATTCCTAATTCATATCTGGACCACTGCAGTTGATCAGGAGCTTACAAACATCCCACCTCGTCATCTAAAAAAGCAAGACAAATGGATGCGATTGACACCCTCCAGGGCTCAGGCCTCGAGACAAAAGCTGAGCGAATTGCTCGCTACAAAGCTGAGAGGAGGAGGGAGCTGGCTGAGCGCTATGGCAATGCTGAAGAGTACACATCTAAATATGTCCGCAGGGACCGGAAAACTGCTGACTCTTCTGAAACTGTGTCCTCAGCCACCAAAGAAACAAGGAATGAAGACAATGGATCAGACCAATCATACACCAGGCGGGGCATCAGGAGCACAGTTGCAGAACCTTCAGTGCACTCTGAGGACCCTGGATGTGAAAAAGAGACAGTCACTCGGTTTAGAGCAGACACATCTTCTTTCTCTACATCGGATACTTTGTCATCTATAAAAATATCTTCTCATTGCAGGTGAGTAAGATGAATTGCAGTTAGAAATGCTAATCGCAAAGCTCTCAGGGTGTGCATGCTGGATGCTGTTTTGTTAGTGTTGTATTTGAGAGTCCAGTCAAGCTTTTGTTAGAAGTCTTTGGGGCACTCCATGCACAGGTTTGAAATATAGATTGCTATTGATTGTATCTAATATCAACCACAGTTTGCCAAACATGGTGTCTCGTATTCAGAAACAGTCTGTAACGGCACTGAAAATTTTCAGTTCAGTTTTATAAGCCATGGTTTGTTAAGTGCGTAAAGACTCATTTATCAGGGTTCTCCCCAAGACTTTAGCAGCATGGGGGAGTTTTCAGTTTTTTTTAAATCAGTTTATCATGTAGTGAAATATGACCAGCCACCAGCAGGACTCTGACTTTTAAGATAGAAGGTTAAGGCAGACCATGAAAGATGTACAATGCGCTCTGTGGATCATCCACAAGCAGAAGACCATAGTGGTGGAGTAGACTCTACAACATGGGTCACCAAACTGTTCCAGAAAGGGCCGCAGTGGGTGCGGGTTTTTGTTCCAACCAACCAAGCACACACAGGTTAACCAGGTGTCAGCAGAGACTTAGCAGCAGCTGACAATCTCTGATTACAGATTACCTGGGTGGTGAAGCTGTGTGTGCTTCATTGGTTGGAACAAAAACCCGCACCCACTGCGGCCCTTTCTGGAACAGTTTGGTGACCCCTGCTCTACAAGTTCACTCTTCCTGGTTGACTTAGCTGCTGCTTCTGAATTAACAAAGTATTGTGTGCATGTGTTTTTTGGTAGGGTTCAACTGATGTGCTTTTTTTAGGGCTAGGACCGTTGTCAGTGTTGTTATTGTTATCAGTCAATATCTACTGGCTTAGGAAAGCCGATAAAAGCCGATATTCTGGGACAATGTTTTTTCTTTCAAATTTGGCTTTGGTATTGAGAAAATGTAATTGTGGAGATATTAATATGTTTGCAAACATTCCTGAGAAAAACTAGACTGTACACATTTTTGTAGAGAATGCTTTTATTTGCTTAAGTTGGACAGAAAAATGTTGACTGACTTACTTGCAAAAATGGTTCAAGAACTCTTATGAACGTGTAATCCATTCAGTAGCCTGGCCAACAGATTAATGGAGAAAAGTAGAAATTAATCTATCGCGGATGAAAAGATGAATTTTTCACTTGCACTTTGCCAAAGGCACGAATGACCTACTGTACTAGCTATTGAATCACTTGGACTGGTAATCCAGCTGGGTCCTAACTTGGCCCCCAAAATTGAATGTAGAACATTCAATAAAATGTGTAATTTTGTACCAAATAAACATTTTGACATCATATATAGTGTTGAAATCTAAGACTTGAGTGGCTCATGGGAGTCAAAATGTATGCATGACATCACAGTGTCCTTTTCTAAATGATGCGTTTAGGCTGATGTATATAGTAGATTTCAAACTGACTGATGACTGTTGTGTATTTCATTCTTGCCCGTGTGTGTGACATAAACATGACATAACATTTCTAAAATTGGCAGTTTGAGCTGTACAGATGAGAGCCACATTTGTTTTGCCATCCTGTTATTTGCATGAGGCTGCTTGTTTTAGTTCGCTTTACACTCAGCTCGCATGAGTAACTCATCTGGAAATGACAAACAAGACTTTGGAGGTCTCACAGAACAAGTCCAGTCATGAGGCTGATTATGTTTTAGCTGCATTTAAGATGGGTATTTAACTTTGTGCACATAGTCAGACATGTCTGTTCCTGACAAGCCGCCTGAGGGAATGAGAGTGAGGAGAGGAGACATGGCCGGAGGGGGGCGGGGGCAGTGTTGTTCAAGTGCGCCAAATCCAATTGCCTGGGGCTTCATCAAGCTAGATATCCAGATGAATATGATCAATGAGTCTATACAACTGTGAGGTTATGTAAGGAAACATTTAGTTAGAGCAGCTTTACACGTGAATACATTGAAGCAGCACAAAAGTGGATGGACTTGTTGATGTGTTTGTCGCACATGCCTCTCATATTAGAGGCTGATCTTGTGTTATGACATTCTTGGCAAGTCACAGATCAGTTTTGCACTGACAGTATAACATAAAGGAATTTTCATGTCACTGTTTTAGAAATACAAAAGCACTTACTGTCAGAATACTGAAGAAAGAGCGTGACAAGTAAAGAACTGTGCCTGTACTGTCTCTCCCCAAATGGTCATGAATGTTGTGTTCCTGGTGTAAAATTCCCCCGCGGGCTCAATGACCTGCATGTGCTAGCAGTTGCTGTCCTAATTTGATGAACCTTCTTAGGGAAAGAGTTGGTCTGTTCTGGAAAGAGTGCAAAGTAAACCGCTGCTGATAATTCAAGCCGTCAGTCAACATTTTATTCTGACGCTGACGGCCGTCCTTATTTCTGTCATGGTGTGGTTAAAAAGTAGCATTCCAAAATGGGGAAATTACTCCAGATGTTATGTTTTCCTGTACAGACCTCACAAGGAAATACAAGCTGTTGTTCATGAACGATAAACTCTAATGGAAATATCCCCCATCCAGAATGTTCAGTGTAATCTGATGTCCAGTTCCATTTTTAGGACTTACTGATACAGTCTTATCCAATATGACATAATCTCTGCTTGCTCGCTGTCCATCAGGGCTTTGGCAGCTGCAGCTTTGGGTTTCCACTGACAACACCAAAGCCTGGCGCCTCAAGTCTGTAATCAAAGCTCATTTGTCGTTTTGGAAGTCATGCAAACTGGACAAATTTGGTCACTGACGTTGCAAATTGCTCGCTCCTAACTTTGTAAGCAAGTACTTCACCATGTGCTTGGTGTCACTGCTGTCTGCATTTAACAGCTTTCTTGTAATTGCCGTTTTCAGTTGAATTTCAGAATTTTAAATGTTCTCATTTCAATGACTCACTTGGATGCCTTGGCCTGATGGCAGGGAGAACCTGTTCACATGACTGGTAGTATTGGTTTTGTTTTGACTGTAAACTTCTGCTGCTGAGTGGCCACATCTCGAGTTAGTCAGAGACACAGTAACAGCACAGTCTTTCAATGATTATACATTGGTTATTTACTGATGTTATTAGGGGGGTATTTTGAAACTTGAATAGATTGTTGTCATATTCCTCTCATAGCTCTCTAATTCACCATTGTTCATCAGCAAGAGGGGTCAAGAAAACAGTGGCACTGGCCAAATCATCTCTGCTCTGCTATGCCCTTGGTGTCAGTATGGAAGTAAATGTAATTCATCTAAAAATTAGAAAGCCAAGTCATCCTATTCATTCTCGGTTGCTAATCTCAGAACACAATTGCCTAATTTTCAGTTCCGCCAATCAACAACCTGGTCATCCAGCTAATGCCTTTGGGCTGTCTCATCTTCCCAATAACCTTTGACCCATCCCAGCTGCCCACTATGATTCTCTATTGTGTTAAAAACACTCCTCTCCCCCGCCTCACTGTTACATCACCACTGCCACCCCACAGGCAGCTGCTGTTCCATCCATATTTAACGGTCATTACTTAGAGATGAATAACCATCTTCAATGCTACTCACTGTACCATCAGTTCAGCGTAAACTTGGAGTCTGGATAGCAGCATGAGTCAAATTAGTTCAGCGATTCCAGTCAGACGCTCGTGTATGTAGGATTTATTTCCTTTTTTCGTGTGGAATGTTGGAATAAATCGTGTTTTCAATCATCACCTCACTGTTTGGTCTGATCTCATGTCTCGTTCTGTTTCCCAGACTGCTGACAACTGATGACAACCAGCAACCAAAAGGTAGGAAGAATTTTCATTGCACTGCCTTCATTGTATCACTGGCCACTTGATATGTATAAGACAGTGCTGAGCGAGTACTGAGCTCATAGTTGATGTCATATCAACAACCTGGTTTGACAGTCAGGCAAGTGTGTTGCAGAGACTTGGCTTGCTTTATTTGGCTGGGTTATACAAATAGACCCAAAGGAGATAGATGTAGTGAAAAATGACAGATAGATTAGAAAATACTGAATGCAGTTTTCATTCAGGACCACCATCTGTGCTGACATTGGATCAAGTTACCCTCAGCATTAAGCACATCATGTGCATATGAACCACCAGCTGTGTCTGCTCTTTCCACTGTCTATCTGCACCACTGACCTTCTGGAGCTTCCTGACTCTTTGACCTACAGCATCGATGCACTGCTCCATCACTTTTGACCAGTACACAAACATGCACTGGACCACTCAAACTCTGCTGGTTTGTGTGATGATAAGGTCAGAGACGGGCACGCTGCAGGTTTACTAATATGGTTCATGTGTGTTGTTAATATTGATCAATTAACATCTGCAGTCATGGATGACACAAATGAGCCATTAGCCTTATGCCAGTCACCTTTTTTCTCAGTCAGTTTCACTTCATGTTGGGGCCTCATCTATAGTGCATTATTAGTCCATTGGTAAGGCAATATAATGCATCTTTGAGGCTTTATGGATGATGTCCATTATCATGTGTGACAACTTAGGGCAGGGTTTCTTCATAGGGTTAGTTGTCTTCAGTCTTTATAACTAGATTAAGTACTCAATTACTAATACTTTATAATCCTTGTCAGGCATTACCATACAGGATTATGAACATTTATAACATGTTGTATAAGGCCTTGTGAATGTATTATGATGACTTATTAATGTCTTAATAGTGTATTATACATGAATGTTCAAAGTCAAGTGTCACCCTTGTCACATATAGACAAATGCAAAAGGTGTCTTCCTAGATCTAAATCAACAGAGATGCATGCTTCCACAGAGTAGTAGACAGGCCTCTGAGAGTCAGCCGGGTTCATATCAATCTTAGTATAATACACTTCACTAACCTTAAGGGTTAAATCACTGAGATGCACTTATGATGGTTAATTTAGAAACACCAAATAGCTGCCTAACTCTCGACACAGAGGAACTGCTTGCACAAGTTCTTCCACTTTGATAAATGATTTATTTATATCTATAATAAACTAAGCTCTGGAAGTAAATTTGCATGGGACTCAGCTGTCCTGTCAATAAGTTAAGCAAAACTGGAATGTAAAATTCTTCGTCTTACAAAGTGGTAATAACGCTAGATAGTGATTTTGTTTTACTGAGTCTGCTTGGCACAGCTTCATATGCAACTAAATGGTCAGTAAACTTCATATGAATCAAAAAATCTGTTCATTTTATTCAGTTTTACAGTTTTGAATTGAAAGCTATTTCTTTTAAAATAAAGCAACAAAAAATATACGTTTTAACTTGTGATTAACAATCATGGTTGGGGTATTTTGCTCAAAATAATCGTGATTATCATGTTGGCCGTATGTATTGTTTCACCTTGATAAAGTCCTACATTTGAAACCAAGAGAGCGCCTACTAAGTTCTAGAAATGATGACCGTACAGCATGGCTAAGGGCCATATATATTAAGTATTTCAATCTATCTGCTCATTTGCATTTCCCTTTTCGATATTTTGTTGCCAACTGAACATCTAAAAAGCTTGGTATCAGCAGTATTTTATCAAAACACAGAACTCTCCGTGTTTATGAGTGTACAGTAGGTAACTATTATCTGGTTGATGTAATCACCAATTCAGTTATACTACCGTTAATGAGCTGCCTGTTATATTAATGTTGTAAAATATGCAGAACATAATGACTGAAACTGTTCAAGAAATTGTTATTCCAGAGTCATTTAGAGCAGACCGAACATTCTGTTCTTTTGGTTTTGGAATGTTCGAGCTTTTATAACAAATGTAGCAAAGGTGATGCACTTTCCGTGAGGAAGGGAAAAATATACTCATGGAAATATCATGCTTTCCCTCCTTGGTTTTATGCTTTTTGAAACACATACAAACACAACTTGCCAGCAGCATAATTTTGCACAAAACACATCCTGCTGTTGACGTGATAAAACGTGTGTGAAATGAGATGTAAATGTATTTCAATTAGAAGTATACAAGAAATGTTTACTGGTAGTGAGGAAAATAGATGTAAATGCCGTAACTTAACTGGTTTAATGCCATGAATGCAGGGATATTATCTGAATTGATGTCCTGCCACACAGTATGAATCTCTTCAGGGACAATATCGGTCAGTTCCAGGTCAAGAGCCTTCTCAATGAGCTCTCTACAGACAGATGTGAGCACTCGACTGAGAAAAATGAAAGCCCTTATGGAAGAGTCTATAAACTTCAATGGGAGTTTTTCAAGTACTTGAGGGTTCCTTTTATACTCTCGCTCTTATTTTCCTAGGATCAGTGATGATGTAAAACACATCAGGATCAAGAAAGTATCAAATCGCTCAAATGCAATACTGTGTTTCATCATCTGCAGCAAATCATCATGAGCTCTGGGCAGCAGGGGAGCAGCAGAGTCATTTAAATCTAAAATACTGGGATTCAGTATTTGACATTGAAGTTTTTTTTTGCTTTTGCTTAATCACAAGGGGGAGCGCGGGGTTTCTGACTGTGAAATGTCAGAATGTCAAACAATTAAAGCGGTTTTGTGGAGGGAGAAAAACATTTACAGTGCTGACTTGAGAAATTTGTGCTGTTGTAGAACGGCATAAAACCTAATTGCCTCCAGTCCGATTGTTAGCAGCCGCAGTCTTGACTGAGGTCTGTTTTTGCTTAGAGCTCACATGAGGGATTATATTTTTTCCTCTAAGCACATATTTATGTATACCGGTAATCAATCAATCCAATTCTGTCAAAAAACAAATCCACGCTCGATGAATTTCCTCCATGAACCTGGACAAATTAGAACCATTTGTGAAGGTTACATGATGAAACTCAGTTTCACCGCTGAGTTTATTCCAAGCTGCTGTCCCAAGCGAGTTACTGCAACATCCACTTGAGCTCCAAAGGGAATACAGAATGTGCATCTGCAAATAAGTGTGTGTGATATTTGTGTGTGTGTGTTTTTTTTATATTATGATGCAGGTCTTTACATTTTAACTTGCCTGAAATACTGTAATGGAACTTTTATTTACTATTGTTTTTGTTGTTCCAAGTAAGAACAATTTGGTTTTCTTGCGACTTCACCTGAAAATTAATATGGCATGAGAATTATGATATAATTTTGCAAAAATAGAGGCACGAAACACCCTTTGCTTTGGAAAGCAGTATGATGACAATACTAGTAGGGCTATACAGTCACTAATGAGCTGAAATTTAGGGCGTCTAATTTCAGTTTTTCAGTTCATGGCATTTAAAAATTAAAAAAAAATTAAAATGTAATCGACAAGTCATATATGTGTATTGCATGTGAGTGTATTCATGTGTACATGCATTGCTGCAGCACATGAATGTGTCTTGATATCTATTCATGTGCTGTCATTTTCCTTTGTCACTGAGTCCATTATTGTCTGCATGCCAAACACACAAAGTCCATCTTCACCACTCATTCTTCAGGTGACGCCCTTCCTGCTGACGTGTTATTAATCCAACTGAAAGCGAATCACTTCTCAGCACAAACGGTCTCACCATTGATTATGTGCGTCTGTACTCTTCCCAGCTGTCGAGAAACCGGTGGATTCATGTCAGGGGGTCAAGGACAGTGTTGGCTGCAAGATGTCTCTTTCTGAGGTAAGATTAAGATTTGGCCTTACTTCCATCTAAATGTTTAGAAACACCTGTTAGTCAAGGTGTCAAACTGTTATACTAAATGTCTGTTTTTATTTTGGTTTTATTTAGCTAGTCAAGGTCAGACATCCAGGCCGTCATAAAAGTTTGAACTCCCACTGCTGTGTAGCAGACAAT
Organism: Synchiropus splendidus; assembly: GCF_027744825.2. Taxonomy (NCBI): domain Eukaryota; kingdom Metazoa; phylum Chordata; class Actinopteri; order Syngnathiformes; family Callionymidae; genus Synchiropus; species Synchiropus splendidus. The sequence continues at coordinate 10,196,185 of NC_071338.1, forward strand.
GGGTGTTGAGTGAGGTGCTTCGTCCCAGCATTTTCTCCCAGCCAGTCAGTAGTTAGATGTCTTAAATGGCCAACACCGCTGTGTATCCAAATTGGACCTGCTTCGAGTCAAATGTGCCTACATGTCCACTTATTGGATTTGTAATGACATTTGCTTTGAAAGTGGTAGAAGCAAGACTAGCTTTATTTAGCTAGTCAAGCAATGACTGGCACTGTGACACGCCTGCGTGGATAGCTTTGTCAAGCACTCCTCCCTGCACCTTTGTGCTGTTAAGTGGAATGGCAGATTTCAGGTGGAGAAGGAAAGAAATATCTGTAAACATCAAACCGAAAAGTGAAAAGTCAATTTTTACATTTGAATCATTTTGGTCCCACAGAGCTGTTTTGCTTCCCTGCCTTCCAAAGGTTGCTCTAGAACAACAACAACATTTGTAAAAACTCCAACATGTAGCTTTCCTGCACCTGGATGCACTCTTGGCCAAAGACATGACCTCATGCACGGCTGATGACTATCACGTTACCTACAGCGAATAACCGGTAAGGCTCACAAAATGAAAACAGAGAGAGGTAAAGAAAGACCTAAATAAAATAGACCATGTGCCAGCCTAGTTTAACGATTCTGGATCTAACCAGCTGTTTTAACTTGGCCTTTGCAAACTAGGAGCACTGCCAAGGTTTGCCAAGTGAACCCAGATGGCGGCACAAGTCTGCATCAGCTCCCACGAAGATGACCTAAATCATTCGTTCCACTTTCCCTATACCTTATGCTTTTATGACTGTAAGCTGGTAAACTGATTTTCTCCGATCTGATACATTCTAGTCTTTTTTGTGATGAGAACAACTGAGTCACAGTCTCCTGAGGATGAGACAGTCATCATTTTATAAGTGTCTTTTTGAGTTCAGGAAGCGACTCCTAGGGATTGATGTGGATAATGAACTTGTTTCCAGAGCATGCATTAACTTATTTAGAAAAAGATTGGGTCCACCTCAATTTCTTTAAAACCTTTAATTTTCTTTCCTCCTCATGGTGTGTAACTTCGGGGAAAACGGTTGTCTCCCCCTCATCACAGCGGGAGATCTGATTTTATCACCTCCTGTTAGTGGTTGAGTTCTGAAAGTTCATAGAAAGGACCCAAAGATGACCAATCTCTGAACGGCGGACAAAATTGGAACATGGTCGTCCATTAAAGTGTAAATACAATGAATTTCAGGAATGAGCATCGCGTTTATTTCAAAACATGTTAACAATTCAGTCTTAATAAGCTGACGTTCAGAAGAGTAATTCAGTTTCAATTCTGTTGGGGAAAAAAAAAATTAATTTCAATTCTTCAAGTATCCAATCTGTCTCCGTTTTGAAAATATACATTCCTGCAGTCATATTGTGGAATTAACTGTCTTTTTGGCTTATCTCAGCTCACAAAAGGAGACCATGCAAACTTCCTTCACTAAATAAATGTCCTCTGCTTTGTATATTCTGAGTATGCAAGTTGGTGCTATTGATTCGACAAACGTTTTCGTGTAGCTGGTTCATATGTAGAACAACTGTAGTGCTGAAAGTCACATTGGGGGAGAGGTTGTGTTTATGTTTGCACAGTCTGCAAAGTATCAGTCCTTATCGTAACACTTTTTTTCACTGTGAACATGGAAACAATGACAACACACAGTATAAGCGTTACTTCAGCATTTCAATGATGTGAAAGAGGCCACACAAAGGTCTGACCATAGTTCCCCTTTAATGTTATGTTACCTCCTTTGTTAAACATATACAGTGCCTTCCTATAGTACTGTGGGAAAAAAAAAACTCTAGTAAATCACTTATACTCAAGCTATCTAAAAATAATTTAGAAAAAAACAGAGACAAATCTGCAACTATTGCGGCGCCATATGTCAATAACTATGTTGTTGTAATCCACATCTAATAGATACGAGTACAGAGGTTTGGGTCATATACTGTACGATTGTATAAGACAGTCATTTTGATTTTTCTTCCCTTTTTACCAAACATAAATTACTCATCGACTTTGACCACCTGTATGACATGGCCGTGGTTCTTTTATCCTTATGGCCAACCTTATCTTTAAACTAGACTCTGTACCCTAACTGCTCCATCATTTGATTCTCCTGCACTCTCCTGCAACCTGTAATACGATGAACAGCTGACTAAATATTTACCCTAGGAGCAGGAACTATTTGCTGCTTCAGGGTACTTTGCTTGAAGGGGGGAATGAATCAACTCTCGGGTCACTTATCTCTCACTGTTTGCGCTTTTACAGTATGTACACAGGGAGGTACTTTGTGCATTTCCCAATTCTGCTCAGGCTTAAGATGGGCCAGTGTCCACCTCTGGAATGTGACTTTACTTTTAATGTTGGTTAAGCTTTTGATGAAGTTAAAGTCACCACCTTGTTTTGTGTTCTGCAGGACTCAGCAGTAGCACAGGAAGAACCGAAACACCAAGAGCAGAACACTTCTGATGAAGACGACTCCAGCAGGTCTGCTACTCTAAAACCTAAAGGCCAGAGCAGTCACATTTTTATTGTAAATCATCACCCTGTAAACATTACAGTGTTCTCGCACAGTTAATGTGGTGTTAAAATTAAACTAATTGCAGGCCAATGGAGAGGTTGCCTAATGATGTAAACAGCTCCAGAAAGAAACCAGATAAACCTGAAGAGCTGGCATCAGATACCACGCAATCTCTTACTCACTCACAAAAAAACACTTGTGCGGCCATAGTGACTCACACCAGATTGAAGTTATTACTGTACTTAGAACTGTACCACCGGAGCTTTAAACAACAACCTGTGTGGATTATTAGAGGCTGAAGCTCATTCTGTTTTTATTACACACTCCGTTGTGCTGTACTTACCTGCTAAGGTTAAGAAAACTTATAGTTACCAAAGATACAAATGAAAAGATCTTATCTTGCAGCTTACAGAGAAGAAAATGGGTTAAATGTCCGCCTTAGTGGCATATAGTAAATGCTGAGCGTAATGAAAGTAAGAACACATTAATTTTATTAAGCCTCTCTGTGGCGCTTTACTCACTATGAGATAGCTTTGGTGTGTTTTCATCTTTCACTGAAAACATTTCGAGCAGTTACGATATAAAAAATGCTAATTTTACTTGACTCACAGTTTCTCCCAATATCATGTGAGTTAGCAGCTAATGTTAGGATGTTGAATAGTGATGTCATATTCTGTAGTCTAGTATTAATTCTAATTTGATTATAAAATTGATGATTAACCCCCAAAATTTAGTAAAATGAATCCAACTCACAAAACACACAAATGAACGAACTCAGTATCTTAACATCGTGAATGACCTATTAATTCACGGACCGTAAACATGACACCCTTGTCTGGTGTTCGTGCTGTCTAAAGATTCATTTCTAAACCTGAAAATAAAGACACATTTCCTGTGAACAATGAATAGTTGAAGCTTGAAGGCATCGGAATATAGGAAGCCATGATGCTATAGGTTTGCAGCTTTTATTGTGTCTTACTAAGATCACCAGTTAATGTAGTGGTTTAAGTTCTCTGGTAAGTGAAGACTCACGTGAGTCAAGATGCTTGCCAAAAAAATAGGAATCATTTGGTCAAACCGCACAACGCTAGAAGAAAAGCAACAGCCGCATTGATTACTGCTACTATAAACCAATTTGGCAAACAGTCACACTATCTAATTTCCCAATTCTTGGAATCATTAACTGGTGGAAAGATTAAATACAGAGTTGTGGCATAATCCAAACTTTCCGTGTCATCACTTTAATCGAGTTTGAAATCTAATATGCTTCAGTGATTGTTACTAATGACTTGCACTATCTATTCTTTGGCAGCCCTGATAATCTTACTACAGACAAGGACGTGGAGAGGAAAGTAACTTCACATGATGCTTTAGACAAGGAGCTACATGATGGTGATGAAACAAAGGTTTGTCGATTATCTTTCCTATGTATGTCTGAGCCTCTTTGGATTGCTGCTTCAGATACATTTGAATAGCGATGACATGGTGGTCCATTTTGTCTGATGAAACTTGAGTGTCACCCATGAATACCTCCCTGAACTGTTCTTGCTGGGCGTGTTGGTTGCTTATGGAGCTCTAAACCTTTTCGTAGTCCTTTGTACTCCTGGCATTCCCGGCGCCATCACATCATAACAGAACTATGGAGGAATGTGGCCTGGTTTGTTATTAGCATGTCTCTTAAGTGAACCTGCCATTTGTGATGACAACCTGTTCGTCTGTGTCCTTTTAGACTCATTTCTATTGGCATTAAGTATTTTGACAGCGTGAGTTGGAATGACCCAAGCAGACCAGCTCAGGACTCAGTGCACTTGTCCTTCCTTTGAACATGTTTGATAGGTACTGAACACTGCATGAGATGCAGTCTTAGTCATGAAAGGAACGTCTAGTACGGGGGTTGGAATCTTTTTGAGAAGATGAGAGTCAAGAGACAGTAGTTGATCACTTCAATATGAAAAGTGTGGCTACACGTGGACTAAAGCAGAGCATTGAGCAATGTCACCTGCCATTTCATTGGTCTGATGTGACGAGGTTGGCAACATGAAGCTTGTTTGCCTGTAAAAATCCATATTATAGTGATGAACCACTGTGATTGGTTGAGTGGGCCGCAGAGCATCATAGGAACTGTTCTAGTCACACTGAGTTCAGTGCAGAGTGATGAGCTCTCACAAGCTACGATGTTCTAATGATACCATGAAACAGAGCTGGCTCGCGATACATAGGTTCCCGGCCCTTTATCTCAACAATATAAGGTAGATGGTCACATGTAGTTCTAGATGATAGGTTCTGACTCATATTCCCTGTGCAGCCCATGTCAAACCATCTGCAGTAAAAGCTAACTAACTTGAGAGTCATTGGGTAGACTGTAAAGCGTCTTTGAGTAACCGAGAAAAGCGCAATATAAAACTGATGCGTTGTTGTTGTTATAATTATTATTATTATTATTGTTGTTGTTGTTAGTAGTAGTTGTGGTGTTGTTATTGTTGGGTATTATAATTAAAGCTTTTAAAGTTAGAAGACAACAAGAAAAGGTTGCACCTTGCTGCTTTCAGTATTCATAGCCAGCTTGGTCTCAAAAATCAAAACTTGGTGATGATTTCAGCCGTTGACATCTTCTATTGTTCCAGCACACCTGTATTTTCTTATAAGTTACTGGCCCTTATGGTCATATAAAATGGGCCATTGATCTCAAAGGCCTTCTGTCTAGCGATAGCAATAGGACATGATCCAAGATGTGTTTGTCTGTCCTCGCAGCTTAAACAGGTTTGCTTCCTCAAGTTTTAGACAATTGTTCATCTGTAAATCTTAACTGCCACCACTACTTCCATGTGATTCCTGAACTGTTTATTCACTCAGAAGACCATCCAAAGTAGAAAGTTGATCGTCTTATATTTAGCGATCAAAGAAGAAGTCAAGCTACAATTAGTTACAGCAGAGGAACTTCTAATGAAGCAGAGGAACTTTGATGGTTTCCTTCAGAATTATTTTTAAATATGTGTCTCCAAATGTGGTAATAAAAAGAAGGCGCTCTCCTCCTTTTCTGCTAGCCTTCACCGCTGCAGCGACAAGACTCTGAACCACGAAGTATCAGGGGAATCCTCAAGAAAAACCGCTCTACAAGTGTGGAATCAGACCACAGTGAGGCCTCGGTGCCTGAATGTATAGCATCCAGACACAGCAGCGTGACCCTCAGCCACAATGAGAGTGAAGAGGAGGATAAGGGTGAGCCGGACTTGTCGGAAGAATCCGATTGTGAAAGTGACAAGCAAGAGTCACCGCTTGATGATATAACGGATGGAGCTAACTTCAGCTATGCAAGACGAGACAGCTGCAGCAGCAGCGGAGGAAGTTTGGAGGAGACGAGTCCTTCACTTGATGAGAGTCTGGAGAAGACTTCCTCCGTTTCTGAAGACGTGGAGGAGCTGGAGAGCAGTTTGGATGGCAGCATGGGGTCTTCCATCAAACAGAGGTATTTGAAAATTGGATGCATGCGTCTTCAGAAGAACTACATCCGTTATCTTATCTTTCACAAGCCTTCTGAGGTTCATCTGTAATTTCAAAATAAATTCATGCGGCAATTTGATTAGAAATATTAACTAAAAGAGGTTTAATAAAGTAGTCAACATATATTTTGTGTAGAAATTATTTGTATATGAATACCTATTCATAGAATTGTTGTTTTAACAAGGTCAGCCCAAAGGAAACATTTTTCCAATGTCCAAGCAGTTCCTTAGGCCCAATGTTAATAATTTGAATCAAGCAAAGATTCCCAAAAGTGACCCAAAGTTACATGAATTAAAACATAAAGAAGATGATGATTTTCAAAGGAGGTGAGGGAATAAATGGATGAAAGAAAGGACGTTTCTAAAGGTCCTTGCTCATGTGCTCTGATGATTAGTTTGAAACATTTACATGTTGAAAGATTAATGAATTTTCCTTTTGTGCATTCTAGACTGGCGGAGTTCAGCAGCGGAGAAATTGAGACAAAGGAAAGACTAAGGAAGCCAAAGCCGTCAGAACTGATTCAGACATCACTAGCTGATCGCTTCAGCCAACTCCATGACGCAGAAAATGCCTGGAAGAAAAAGGTGAGAATGATGTTTGTGTTATCTTATGTAAACTTGATTAATGCAGCTGGTTGTATGAGGGACTTTTTAAAATGCCCCACTAGTATGCAATAGCAATCCATGCTTGGATTCAAATATTGCAGTATCAGCACATCGTTTCTTTCAAAGTATTGTGTGGCTTAATAGTATCCTGGAGATTTTATGGTGAAAATCAAGACATGGTCGCACCCATCCTCCTGGCTAAACTAAACCAACACCTGCATGCCTTTCAAATCACCAGCTTCCTCTCTTTATCTGCACGCTTGGCTTTCCTTATCCTGAAGAATGGCCTTTTAAGCTTTTTCAACAAACTCTTTTCAATTTTGATCTAATAGCCAACATATATATATATATATATATGGTATTGGAACATGCACTTGCTTCTGCAAAAACACAGCCACCCAGGAGGAAAATGAACCCATCCTCTGTTTAGCTGATGATTGAAATGGTTATTTGTAATGATTTAATTTGACTCAATTCCGGTGGCTTTAAAAGGAACAGTGTCTTGTAATATCACAAATTCCGCTTACACTTGCTGGAAAAAAGTGCAAACTGTTGTCCATAGATCTTTAAATCTTCTCCCAGTCACTCCAGCTGAGTTTTCTGCTGTTCACTGCAGTCTAGCGTGGATCTGCGGTGGCTACTGCAAAGCCCGGAGCTGAAGCTGCAGACAGGGATGATGAATATGAGAAGTCGTATTGGCTTAGAAACTGATTTGTGACCTATCCGTTTTGTCATGGGAACAATGACTAGTAGGCTCTTTCCGTTCAGGTATTCGAACCACATGCACATCCAAGTCCAAACAGATGTTACGGGTATTTATTTGATAAGTGGGAGACCAGGGAATGTAATGCTCATGGTACACTCTTGGGTCATTGCCAACCAGCTCCAGATGTTTCCTGTACGCCTCTTAAACTATTGGGTAAACCATCGTCCAGTTGTAAAGTAGCACCATGTTGTAAGTCCATGTTAAACTTGTTCTTTATTTGTACTCCTTGCTGTAAATCATGTGTTGTGTAGACTTTTGCAATTATGGCACAAGGATTCACTGTCTCCAGCTGCAATATGATACTCCTTCATTGCTATTTATTATGTTCAGCAGAGTGTCTCGGGCGAAAAATATTTGCTTACATAAAGCCAACTGAGAAAATGTGAAACTGTTCAATCGACTTGAAAATCCTGGGGGATCTGTTAATTGCAAGTGTTTGTATTCCAGCTATGACTCAATAACTATGCTGCCTTCGCGCCAGCAGTCCGAACGCCACTCAGTTTCCACACCGATACGTGAGTCCATTAAGATCGTGGTTTGGAAATCTGCCCCCTGTTAAATTGATTCTTGGAAAAATTTATCAAGACACGATCCACTGAAGATGGGTGTATTTCCCCACCCCGCAAGTATAGTAAGTGAGTTGTGTAAAACATTTTGTCGTATGAATGTTTTAGTGATGAGCAGTAGGATCATCTGTGGAACAATCAAATCAAGTCCATATTGTTACAGCGTGGCCATGGTTCTTTTTCTAATACTGATAAAGCATTTGGTGTCTTATGTTCCTTGCTCACTCATGGCTCCACTGCATCATAAAAACCCAAGATCCTGTCCCTGTATACATTTTCAGTGACGTCAAGTCCACCAGTTTGCTTTTTGTTTTTAATATGTCTCAGTTTGAAACGTGTAAGCCAAAAAAAAATCCTAAATAATTTCCATTGTGGGAAAGATCTATTGAGATAATGAATGAAATAAGTTCATAAAGTTTACACTGAGAATGCTAACTAAAGCATTAAAGCGTGTTAGAATCTCACACTGTATACCGAATCCAACCAAGAACTAATTTGGAGCATCTTATTATTATCTTCTATGAACTGCGTCATATATCATCTAGTTTCAGCCATACGTTTTGACCAAACCAATCAGTAATGTGACGATAATATTTTGTTTTCAGATCTTGACATAATCCAATTCCACCAGTACTGTCCTGTGTAAGACTTGTGCGAAATGCAATAATATAAGACCTTTTATTTCATCATTGTGAAATACAGGAAAAAATCAAAACAGCCTTTTTGTTTTCACTAAACCCAGAACACATTAAATTGAGTTTGCTATGCCGCTTGGATTGATAATGTAAATCATAATTTGAGATTCAAAGGAAATCTTTCTTTCATTCACTCATTCATTCATAGTATTTGGTGACATCTGTACCTTCTTTCTAACTCCCATTCCTCTGGTTTGTAGTTCCCTCTTACGCTCTCTCCCTTGATTAATCCTTTTTTTCTAATATCCCAACTTTCCCTCTTCTTTCCTTAATTAGTAGTTCCTCCTTCTTTGGTCCTGACTGCACCCTTTTCTGACTCCTGCCTGTCTACCTTTATCCATGCTATCAGGTGAGTGTCTACAACGTCAGTTTCAAACCTTGTAACATGAAGAATTCTGGCCTTAATCCGCTTCTATTTTCCCATGACAGAATTGCTTTTGTGGATATTTTGGGGGGTTTATGAAATTTCAGTTTGAGAATTGAAATCATATGCCACATTGTCACAGCATATTTATCAAATTAAAATTCAAACTGTTGACACTCTTTATTGCCCAACCTTCTCTGTGGACTGAACCACACTGGTAGTTTTCTGTGTCTGTGGTTTGACTGTGGTGCTGCCGCCACCGTACTGTAATTCAGGGCTTCCTGTGGGAATCCGAGCCCCAGACCCCTTCCTCTCCTCCCCCTTCACGGCCTCTCTGGGGTCCTGTCAGGCCAAGGTATTTCCCTTCTCTGATTGACTCCAGAGATGGTCTGCCTGAAGGTGGAGCTCTGTCATCATGTGAGTGTGCGCGTAAAAATGTCTGTTTTGTTTCATAACACCACCTATTGTTTTTGTCACTTAACTTGGTCTGTTGAATTGTCTCTCACTGCTGGATATTTATCTCAGCAGGTAGTGTAATAAACACCATGTGCAGGGTCAGTTTGTCAGGAGATAAATCATAGTTTCAGGTTATGAAATCAGCAAGGGGTGCGTCTTTGATGTTCAGTCCAGCTCACAGTGGGTGTTTTGCAGTGAGTGAATGTCTTTGTTTGAATATATGTCCTGTGTCAGGCAAATATTTGACCCCGACTTCCAATTAGTTCATGGTAGACCACAATAATTTGTTATGTCTTTACAATTTTAACAATTTTGAACAATTCTAATATTCTCGACTGGCTGGGGAACTGTTGTGATCTATATATGGGACATCCGATGTGGGAGAGCCTTGGATTTATCATCTGGCTATGCAGTCATTCAGGAAACAAAACGTTTTACATTGTCTTTTGTTTATTTGTTTGTCTGTTATTTTTTAGACAGGCAATGAGTTTTTCTTTTCTTCGATCAATATGGCAAGATTGAAACAGCATTTAATGACAAACCATATCTATTTGCTCTCAGGCAACACTGTAACCATTTCAATTCTCACTAAAAGTTGATTTAAAGCTGTGGCTGTGAGAGTGTTTGATGTTAAACATGTCTTGACTGACATCTGTGAACACTTAGCTCTGACTCTTCTAAGGAAGATTATGTTGAAGTGGAGTTTGACTTATGTCAGATGAAACTGTCAATCACGTCATCGTGTGTAGTGAAGTCAGCGGCACGTTTTTGCTGTTAAGTGACAATTTATCAGCACCTTTACGTCCCGCGTGCCCATCACATACATTTAGACTTCATCACTCACGGTGGCTGATCGTGTGTGTGCTGAAAATTTCAATAATAGCACTACGTTTAGCTCCTTTTTTGGCACCCACACTCAAAAATGTTGGCTATATCTTCATGTTAAATCATTGCCTTGCATGTGTGTGTGAATAAGTGAACGTCTGAGGGAAGTCAGCGGAGTTACCAACTGTGAATCACTCCTTGTTAGTGTGGAGAATGGGGTGTCTGCCAGTGGAAGCCCTGTCAAGGTGATTAAACGCCTGAAATATTTTGGAATGGAATATCATTAATTACTGCTTCACTGATCTCGGGGTCCAGCGGGAGCCGCAGGGCCAAGTTCGCATGGAAAAGTGGCAGCCGAAGTAAATCACAAACTTAAACTCTGCGCTGATGAATGGTTTCGGTCTTTAAACAGGGATTTGCGAGTTCTTCTGTTCAGACTCAACATTTTTCATGGTGTTAGGAGACGTTTAGCAGTGATCTGTAGAGGCTGCTGTGGTGGATTCCAGTTGGGATGATGGCACGCTAGAAGACATATATCATTTTAAAATAATTACAAAGGAAAGGGAAAGCAAGTACGAGATGAAGTAATAATTAAATGTCTGTGACCAGTGCTTTTCTAATCTTGATTCCCTGCTGGAGTTCAGTGCCAAAATAAACAGCTTTAAAGACTTAGTGTTGTGAAACAGATTTATGCTCCATGATGAAGTTACCTTAATCACTTTCCTACATCTGCACAACTCATCTAAATCTGCTGTAACTGGTTTATTTCAATGTTTTTGCAGCTGGTTGCTGCAATAGTCACACTCCTCATGCTCTCCTCCTGAAGGTATGATATTTTAGCCTGACTAATAAGGATTGGTGTTGCTAAATTCAAGCCTTCTAAAAAAACAAATTAAAGATAATAAGAAACATCATGCAGAGAATATCAAATGAAAGAAGAAAAACAATGCATTTATTGAACAACTTGACATGACTGAAGGTCGTGTTGACACTCCAGGCCCTATGCCTTTGACACGGGTAGTTTGTTTTAAAAATGACCTCATATATTTGAAACAATTCCTTCATCTCATCTGTGTTGTTCTTGTTGGGTAAGAGCAATATGAAGGGAAAGTTTGGAGACTCCATGAATGACTTTAAGTTCTGTGTGTTTATTTGACGATGTGGCGTGGCTGTGAATGCAACCGTTTCCTTACAAAAGGATCGATAAAGTGATCTTATCCTGTATACTGTTACTGTTTTTATTTTCATTTTAATATTGCTATTATTATTTGTTATTTGCACGTCCCTTAGTCCCTCAATTTGAGGTCCAATATTGCAACCTTTATTTGAACTATTGTGTGTCTCACTCGCCCTCCTGCACCAAACTAACTCTGGTGGTGATCTTATGAAATGTTCTTTTCTACTGCAGAAGTCCACTGTGGATTTGGGTCTGAAGACTTCGCTGGCTGATAGAATGAAGACCCTGAAGGAAAAGGAGGAACAGTGGAAGAACAAAGGAAAGGGAGCAGCAAACGACTCTGTCCAGTTCACCGTTGCCGGTCGGATGGCCAAGAGAGGTAGAAGTGAATCTGTGTCTTTAAACTGTGTAAAGTATTTGGTTTGGAAAGACTTGTCATTCTTATTCAATAGATACTCTTCAGAGCCTTGAGACTTCAGTTGAATGTCATGTTTGACTTGAACATGTTCAAACTGATCCACAGGAAGATAGCACAGCACCTTAGTTCAGCTCAATATTGCACCTCAAGTGCACAGCATGAATCACTGTTCTAACTCACAAGCTCTCTTGTTTTTTACAGGTCTTGTGTCAGACATGGAGGAGTCTCCTCTGAAATCTCTCAAGAAATCGAGTGCCACACCTGTAAAGCCGCACGATGGTATGTTTGCACTGTCCCGTCTGGGTTACACTTTTGATTATCATTTTTATATATTATTATTTATTTATTTATTATTATTTATTGCAATTTGAAAACTGATACACGTATGTAGTTGTTTTTAGTTCAGATGCCAGTGCCTGTGTTTATTTTCTCTCAATATTTAACCTTTGCTGCAACAAGCACAGGGCCACATTGCAGCCCAGTGGTTAGGTTTGACTCGCGCCCTCTCCTCTGGTGGACAAAGTGGAATAGAAGATGTATATGCATGCAATAAGTACATCATTATCTTAAGAATTTAGACAAAAAATAAGTGAGATGAAATATTTTAGCATCACTTATCAATCAATTCACATACTGTAATTTGTATTTTTTTTTCCCTCAAAATTATAATGAAGTCTCACTGTCTTATTTGTGGTAATTCTTGTGAAGCCCATACTTGCACTTGTCTTTGACAGAAATCACCAGTAAAACCGGTGTCAAAGTGGAAGGGGATAAAAGACTTGACAAGCTGGAGTCTTTTCTGGACAAGCTTCACAATAAAGGTACTTAAAGACTCTTCAGGTGTAAAGTGAAATAGTAGTTGATGGTCAGAGGGTCCATGTCCTGCCTTCCACAATGGTCTGTTTTGAAAAATGTGACCTGTGGTTTCCTTTTACCCCGATGTCAGGGGTCAGCAAAAACAAACCCTCCACCATCGAGGTCACGGCTGAGACAGAGAAGGAAGTGATGACTCTGGATGATGAAGAGACTTTCCGCAACTTCTACAGATCCATCTCACCCTCAACACTGAATGACCCTGATGTGGTCGTGACTGAAGAGGATCTGAGCCAGATCCAAGCATCTACACCGACGTGGGTTTCTCTAGCGAAACATCTGTAATGTCATGGATTCCATATTCTTTTCCATCTTGTTCGGTTCATCCAGATTGACCTCTACTGTGGCTGAACACAAGCGTGCAGTGCGACCAGCTCGCAGGAACCAGGGCTCCAGAAACCCTTTACGGGCTCTTGCTGCTCGTAAAGACATCCGCAGGGTCTATACCGAGCAGAGACTGAATGTCGCCAGTGTGGAGACGAAAAGGATACAAGTAGAAAGAAGTATGAGTTGTTTCATCTGTCTTGCAAGTCTAATGTCTACACGGACACAAGTAGTAGTTCCTTATTGCAGAAACTTTGATGAAAACATTAAGCAGTTTTATCTTCTTCTTCCTTGTGTTTGACCTCAAGGTTACTTTCCCTCCTCATTAGGGAACACTCCCATTAGAACTGCTCCACTGTCTGAGCTTTACATTTTACATCAGTCATTTCCCTTCAGAGATAAACAGTACAAGCAGGGTGAATGTGTTTCAAAGAAAAAGGTTTATTTCAGCACGCCTGTTAAAACAGTGCATGTTGTTCAACTGCTCCTGGCTCATTTCCCTGTGTGCATCAGGGAAAAACTAAATGCATTAAGTGATACCAGACCTGTTTCCTGATCGTTCCCATATGGAGTCTATTTTATCAATTTGCGCCTAAAGGTTACACAATATTGTGTGTCTGATATATTTAGACATCTAATTGCTAGAGTTGTATGCCAGGGTTTTCCTGATTGTGCAGTCTGACATTATATATACTGCCAGTATATGTATATATCCCGGGTATTGGTTACACAGCGTGGAGCACGTCACTCCTGCAAGCATGGGATTTGAGTTATCTGATCGCAACAATCTGTGCGAGACCTGGGTTTCTATGTGAAGTGTCTGGTATCCATTTACAGAACACATATCTTGTCTTTCAGAATTTGATTTTTTTACCCTCCTTGTCCTTTAAACAGTGGCCAAACACTCTAATCTGGCAGACGTGGCCTTAGCAGGCCTCGCCAGCAAGGAGAACTTTCGGAAGGTCAGTCTGCGAAGTGTGAAGTCCACCGATGTTGTCACCAACAACAGTACGCTGCCATTTAAGAAGCTCATGCTGATCCGAGTCAAAGGTCAGAACCATCCCTTGATGTGCTGTTGTTCTATGTATATTTGGCAATGCTGAGGTAAACTGAGCCAGAGAGGCGGTGACAGTGCGTTGCCTTGCTGCTTAGAGCTGTTTACAGATGCAGAGTATGATGCAAGTTTAGATCTTTGTACCTTAAATGATATTGTAGTCACAGTACACATCATGCTGAACTGATGCTGTTGTTCAAAGATAATTGTGTGTCATTTCTACACTGCAGGGCGGAGACATGTCCAGGTTCGGTTAATGGATCCCACAGCCAAATCTCTTAACAGTGGCGACTGCTTCCTCCTAATAACCCCAAAACACTGCTTCATGTGGAGTGGAGAGTTTGCCAATGTCATAGAGAAAGCAAAGGTAAAAGTGTCTTTCTCAAGCTTAGTTTTTTTTTTTTTTTTTTTTTTAAGATTTGACACTTCATCTCATACTTTTTCATCTTCTTCTCTGGCCTTTGTATTTGAGTGTAATTCAGGAACTGAGGCCCCATAAGTGACTACTACTGTAATACAGTGAAGTAAATAATAGTTGTGCAGTTTGACCTACACATGTTTGCATTCCCCAAATCGCCAGTGTATAATTCAACATGCGGGGCAAACAAAATGTGTGCCACAAATGTCTTTGGAGATCTGCTGTTGACCTGAGATAGCACCTTCGGAGGTCGACTGTTGTCCAAGTCTCAACTGGTCAGGAATGTTTTGGCATACCTCCAGACAACATTCTTCACAGTATTAGTCAAAGAGTCATCACATAGTTTGTATTATTATTGTTCTTTCTGTTTATTTTTTTTATTCCTTTTCATCGCTAATTTTCATCTCTTAAGAATGCTTTACCTCTCCTTGCAGCTGGGAGTCAGATGCTTTCTCATATATACTTCTAAAAATGTGGTTTGATTGGTCATTGGATGTGTTCTTTAGCACATGTTTTTGATGAATAAATGAACAACCAGTAATTGACCTGTCATTGAACATTGGTGCCAACAATTTGAAAAAGGTGCTTTGGCTCACTTGTCTACTTGGTTCCTTTATTTTTTCCCAGATTTTGCCTAATGTTCCACTCACCTTTTTGGAGCTTTTTTACTGTTTAGCGTTTTCAGCTCTCCATGTGACGTGTGCAATATGCTGTGTGTGATCAGGCGTCAGAAATGGCACAGTTTGTCCAGGCCAAGCGGGACCTCGGCTGCAAGGCTAATCAAGTGACTGTTCTAGAGGAGGGCATCAATACTGAGAGCCGTTGGGCCAAAGAGTTCTGGGATCTGCTCGGAGGGAAAACCCAGTACAGAGGTACAAGCACTCTTTTGCTGCCAATTTAGCTTCATGGCCACCTTCTGATCCTGAGGAGCTTAGTGGCAGAAACTGTCTCACCCACTTCCCCCCTGCTAATCTGCACATATGTTCACTTGTGTGTTTTCTGTGTGTGTGTGTGTGTGTGTGACAGGCGCGGGGGAGCCAGAGGAGGATGAGCTGTACGAGAGCGGGGTGGTCGACTCTACTGGTGTATATAGACTCCAGGGGGACAAACTGGTGCCACACGAGGAGGCGTGGGCTTCCATACCAAGTGTTTCCTTGCTGGACTCCAAAGAGGTATCGGGCATAATATATGAACAACTTTCGTGGGAAAGAGATAAAGATATGGAAATGAAAAGGAACCTCTTTCAGGTTTGCGCTGGTTTTGACGCTGTTTTATACTGACCTCTTGATATCCTCTGCAGGTTCTGGTGTTTGACTTTGGAAGTGAAGTGTACGTGTGGCATGGAAAAGATGTCCCTTTGGGTGACAGAAAAGTTGCTGTGAAATTGGGCAAACAGCTGTTCAGTGGCAGCTATGACTACAGTAACTGCAGAGTAAACCCCTTAGATGCTTCCTGCACCAACGAGGACGTCCCTGCGTAAGTGTCGAAGCATAAACAGTAACGCTAGCCCTCTTAAGAATGGAAAGTTGATCAAGAGTTCCATCTAGTGGTGGAATGTAGCAGCTGCAGCTTACCGTGGCACTAATGATCTGATGTGTGTCTGGTGTGAATGTTCAGACAAGGGGAGATCCGCCCTAGTTGGGCTTTGTTCGGTCGACTGTCGGAGCACAATGAAACAGCGTTATTCAGAGAGAAGTTTCTGGACTGGGCTGAGCGAAAGAAAGAGGACTCTGCGGCACCTGAGGAAGTCAAGGTGAAACATGTGATGTCATAACCAAAGCATCCATGGTGAAGGGCAGTAAATGAAAGATTGTGCTGAAGGAGTCAAATGTTGAAATACCATTAATGATTGTTAATTAATTATATAGCCTTGAATCAATTACATTTTTCATAGAGTTTGACTTCTGTTGTGACCCTCAGGTGTCACTCTCAATGATTTCTGTTGTCTGTGTTCTTCTGCGACGAGTGGAAAAGTGTGTTACATGTGACTGACTGCTCATTCTTGGAATAAGGAGGCGTATGTGGCCCTAAAGTTCCTGTCTTCTTTGCTCAGAGCCCAGTCCACACCACCCCGCGATCTCCTCTCGACTTGGAGTTGCAGCCATGCGATGCCAAAGCTCTGCTGGACAATGAGCCCAATCCAGTGAAGACGGTTCTGGAGGGGGTGAACGTCCAGCGGGGACACGGTGTGGTCAGGACAGAAGACGGGAGGCAGGCAGAGCTGGCCACAGTTGCCGTAGATGCGTGGCACATCAAGGAACACAGCGAGGAGGAAATGTCTCCCGAGAGCCTGGGTCAGCTACACGAGGGCGACGCATACATCATCCGGTGGAAATACTCCATCACCACTCTTGGTGAGTCATCACTCTGACTCCTCAAAGAGTGACAAATAGATGGGGTTGATCTTTGAGCGTGATCGTCCTGTTCTGGCCTGTCAGTGGGGAAGCGGCAGAAACCTGGCGAGCTGAGTGCTGCCACTTCTGGCAGAGAGAGGACAGCTTGTTTTTTCTGGCAGGGCCGTCACTCCAGCGTCAGCGAGAAAGGAACATCTGCTCTAATGACCGTCGAGCTTGGCAATTTCAGGGGCGCACAAGTAAGGAACCCATTTTCTATCTCGCTTTTTTGTCCTGCTGTGTCTTTGTTTTGGTCTCATATTCACCATTCCAATAATAGGCCGGAGTTATTCATGAAGGGAAGTTGTTTGTTGTTGTCATTTTGTGTGATACTTTACTCCATTGTTCACTGACATTCCTGACAAATTATCTAATGAAAAGCTGAGGTTTTATAAAATATAGAGCCAATTTGACATTTTAGAATTTGGTTGGTGTATTCATGAAAGCATGGATGCAATTTTTTTTATATTAACTGACTATTATTGACTATTGCTAAAGTTAGCAGGGGGCCCGGGCACAAGTCGTCGCTTAAAAAGTGTGGAATGTTGACACACTCTCGACTTTTGGAACTTTGCATGAAAGGTATGGATAATGTTTCTCCTTGTTGACTAGCCTGACCACATTGTCTGGATGCTCTGTGGTATGCTGAGATGAAAACGATGATTGACCGCTTGAACGGCATGTTGGTAATGTGGGAACCATGGATCGCACCAATGGATCATACTGGAAAGATTGCGAATGAAAGCTTGTGTTGCTACATGTTCAACAAGGAGTTTGTCATTTGTCGAACCAGGAGTTAAACTCAGTCATGGGAATCGAACCACCACGTATTCAGTGAGAAGATGACCAGGTCAAATTGTGTGTGTCTTGGGGGGATAAAAACACACTGCCTGGCCAAAAAAAAGTGGGTCATACACTCTAATATTTTGTTGGACCGCCTTTAGCTTTGATTACAGCACGCATTGTTTCGATAAGCTTCTGCAACGTCACAAGATTTATTTCCATCCACTGTTGCATTACTTTTTCACCAAGTTCTTGCATTGATGATGGTAGAGTCTTACCGCTGCGCAGAGCCTTCACCAGCACATCCCAAAGATTCTCAATGGGGTTCAGGTGTGGACTCTGTGGTGGCTAATCCATGTGTGAAAATGATGTATCATGCTCCCTGAACCAGTCTGAATCCTGGCATTGTCATCTTGGAATATGCCTGTGCCATCAGAGAAGAAAAAGCCCGTTGATGGAATAACCTGGTCATTCAGTATATTCAGGTAGTCAGCTGACCTCATTCTTTGAGCACATCATGTTGCTGAACCTAGACCTGACCAACTGCAGCAACCCCAGATCCAGAATCCAGGTGGCCACTTTTTTTTGGCAAGGCACTGTATCAGTTCAGCAAAAAATATCAGTTCTGACAAAAATTCTATTTGGATGAAGAGTTAGTGCCCGGTAAGTGTCCACTAGGGGTCAGTAAAATAAATACACTTATGTTTTGTATTTCATTTCAATGTTTTACTTTTCCATCTTTTATTGCAAAAATGCGTTTTGGGTTTGTCCAGGTGCTGGTGAGTCAGGGCAAAGAGCCTCCATGCTTCCTGCAGCTGTTCCAGGGAGGTTTGATCATCCACAAAGGCAGCAGAGACGACGCAGTCGAAACCACAGGTTGGCTGGTTTCGTTGTTAGCCAGCAGCTTTTATTCTCTTCGCTTGTTTTCAGAGTGTGTTTCAATCTCCTTTACGCATGAATCGCCTTACAGGAGGCTGGAGGCTGTTTTGTGTTCGGGGTGAAGAGCAGGCTGAGGCAATGCTGCTGGAGGTGGACTGTGAGAGCGCCAGCTTGCGATCTCGGACGGTCATGCTGCTCATCAGTGCATCAGAAGGTCGTCTCTTCATGTGGCAGGGCTGCAAAGCTCACCCTGCTGCCAGGGAAGTGGCTAAAAGAGCGGTGGATAAACTGACTGAAAGGTGCAGTACAAGCACTGTGAAAGTCTGTTACGGAAGACAACGTTGCTGATAGGGAAGAACTTGTTGTATCCAGGTGTCCATCAGAGCTGGGCCTTAGCAGCACCAGCAGACTGAAAGTTGAGGAGATAGAAGAAGGATCCGAGCCTGTAGAGTTCAAGAAAGCCATTGGAATGAAGGACCGGAAAGCATACGACTGCATGCTGCAGGGTAAGTTCATTGTAAAACACGTAGTAGACAACATGAAATGTCCGGTGTGTATTCATCAGTGTGTGTTGTCCTTAGATCCAGGAAAGTACAACTACACTCCACGACTCTTCCGGCTCAGTGCCAGTTCCGGTGTGTTTGAAGGAGAGGAGCGGTTGTATCCTGCTCGGGTCACTGAGGGAGTCATGGCGATGCCCTTCCTGCAGGAAAACCTCTACTCAGCACAGCAACCCGGTGAGGACCACACATTCTCACAAAGACACACTTTCCATATTGCATGAAATAGTTCATAGTTTGGAAATGTGTGTTATTGAGTAACATGAATCCCATCCATATCTCAGTACAGATATGATCCCAAATGCAGTTGTGTAGAATCCTTAACTGTAGAAGAATGGCAGTTTATCCAATTTACAACAAAGCTTCAACAATCTCCTGCTGCTGCGACGTTTAGGATTCATCACATTGTCTATATTGAATATCTAACAGTTTCAATCAACCCCTTGCAGCGCTGTTTCTGCTGGACAACCGCATGGAGGTGTACCTGTGGCAGGGCTGGCAGCCTGAAGACAACCAGTGTACTGGATCTGCGAAGATGCGCTGGGACAGTGAGAGGAAGTGCGCCATGGAGACTGTGCTGCACTACTGCAAAGGTCAGAAAAGCAGGAGACATGTTCGCAGACATCCTGTGGAGCTACTTCAACCTGCGTCTGTAACTTTGGGCATGCCGCTATAGAACTAGCTCTGATGGGGTTTTTTTAACTTTTCAGAAAAGAACCCTCGCCGCCCCCCGCAGGCCTATCTGGTCCACGTAGGCTGTGAGCCTCTGACCTTCACTAACATCTTCCCGTACTGGGAGAAGGACACCACCATCCCAAAGGTGATTGTTTTTTTTCTTTGGATATTGATAACTCTATCCCCCACTCAAAACAAGTTTTCACTAAGAGTGAATCCTGCTGGTAAAAGGGCTTTTTTTTAAAGGAGACGGAAGAAGAAAAATCCTCTCTCGTCTTGTAGCAGTAAGCAGCAGTCTTGTATTCCTGATCAGCTCAGAGTCGATGTGAAATCATATGCATCCATGAGAACTGGAGCAGTAGAAGTGTGACTACGTACAATGGGAAGTCATAAGAAGCTAAATACACTTGAGCAACAGTCAAGAAAAGCACTCAGGGAGTGCTAGTTTCACTAAGCAGCATTTTGTGTTTTTTACCACGGTATTATTGACCTCTATTTATCATGTCGATACAATCAGATTACATTTCAACATCTGAACTGACAATGCCACTGTCAAATTCAGTTGCGCTAATCTGAACTGCAGGTGGCAGTAGTGTTCCACGTCTCACTAACACTACACTGTAAACAAGGAGGAAACTTGTGCGCTCATATGCATGTAGTGGATACCCTGTTGCTGGGTTACACATTGCAGCGCTCTCGCAACAGAGTGGCAAATCCTTCAAGACAGTAGAGATTTCGGATGATTGTTCAGAACACCAACAAAAGGCAAACATCTGGAAAGGCAAGCGTTTGCTGAATGAGCTCCTCACAAGAGTCTGGTGTTGGGGATTGTTTGATCCAGCCAGGGTGAAGGGGATCGCAGCAGGTCTGTGATGAAACTGTTGTTGATGGGGGGGTTTTTTCAACGCAGCAATGTCATGGTCAGGGTTCTAGATGAATGATAGCCTCATGAGTATTCATGAAACAACCTCAAGAGTGCCACCTGTTGTATGTTTTTCTCATTTCTTTCTATACATATACATTTTATATGGTTAACCATTTCACTTGTAATGGACAGCAATCTTTAAATCTTGATTTCCCACTGGTCAACGTCATACAGAATGATGAAATGTTGAGTTTTGCTCTTGGATTAAAAGAACTGAATTAATGGAATATTTTCATATTAAATGTGTGCGCAGACTGAGAGCTCCAGAAACAAGGTGATGTTGGTGAAGGAGGTTCTGTCCAAACTCAGTAAGCTACAGTATTCTATTGAGGAGCTCACAAGGTCCCCCCTACCGGACGGAGTCGACCCTCTTCGTCTGGAGGATTACCTGTCTGACCAAGACTTCAAGGTTTGTTCCCCAAATGGCTGGCACATCTTGCCCTGTTCTAGATTCAGTCATTGGAATTCTGTCCAAGAATTGTGTCCAAGAAGCGCCAGATTATGAGTGAAATGATTGGTTTTTCTTGCAGAAACTTTTCGAGCGGTCTCGTGTGGAGTTCAACGCCCTGCCCAACTGGAAACAACAGAATCTGAAGAAAAGCAAGGGTCTCTTTTAAAATGTCTAAATGTCAGTTGTATTGTCATAAGCCACTTTCTTACAGGAAAACAAAAATGACAAAAGCGATTGGATCTCTGTCGTGCCATTTTAACTTGTCTTTTTGTTGCCAACCATCACGTGCAATTGTTTATCTATGTTGGCTTTTATGAACATGTGATATATGTATGTACTAACAATGAATGTCTTTAACTGTTTACGCCAGTTCTTGTTTCTTTTTAGAGGACAAACAAACTATGGAGTGAAAAAGAAATCCATTTTCAAATGTCAACTGTTTGTTACTTTGGTAAGTTTGAGGAAAAAGCCAAACAAATCGACGTGAAGAGAACAATCTATAATCTGTCAGTGTGATGACGTGACAACAATTCTCTCCTCTACAGTCAATTCACATGTGTGCGCGCGTTCGTGTGTACCAAGCTTTTACGATCAATACTGTCATTATTTCTTTTTTTATCTCCGTGTGATTGTGGGCCTGTGACAAACTGATGCTGCCAAAACTTTGCAGAATCCATGATTTGATGTGTCGTCTGACTGCATTGTTGACTTGTTTGTGATGGCGCTGACAGCTGCCAACTGAAAAACTGGCTGTTCGGGACCAAAAAGTAATGGTGTTTTTGTGAGCGAGTGAGTGTGCAACACTAGTATTGAATATGTAGCCGAAGATAAACGTTTCCAAGCTCTTTCTTTTAAAAGTGTTACATTGACAACTTGTTTCTTTAACTGTTGCATGTTGTTATGAAAAAGAAAAACTTTGAAAAAATGTTTTGTATCTGCAATACAACAACAATCTAGGGAGCTTTAATGCCTGCGTTATGAATGCTGTTTTCGATTCTTGGCACATAATTAAGGATATTGGTGGAGGAAGTAATGCTGGTGCTCAGTATTCATTTTTAATAAAAAGCCTTTGAATTCCCACTTTTGCTTTACTTTTTGTTAAAGCAGAACTTATGCTCGCTATTGTTTATGACATGTTAAATCCATTTCCAAATCGGGACACTGACAGACATGGATTTTTCCCATTCAAATATGAGTCAGACAACAGGACTCTCTCATTGTGGCAGACTTTCTGACCACACTTGATTTTTCGATGTCAAGTCATGTCTGGCAAGCTGCTTCACCTATTTCAACGGTGGAAGAGTACATTTAGAGCCCTCTTTGTACTGCTGCTTGAATTATATCATGTTCTTCTTGTTACAGATGTTACAGAAAGATTGACTTCCTGTCCAAATATTTGCTGAATAATTGTAAAAATGCTGCAGACAATCCCTGCGTGAGTCAGACGTCATCGGAAAATGTCCTTGGAATTATTTGAACATACTGTAGCTATTTAGAAGCGTCTGTTTTGTGGTTCACTGATGTAACATAACAATAGGAGTCTATGAATACATCCACATGTTGGTACATGACTGTGTATATCTACAGTTGCGTGTGCACGGTTTGCCAAGACGTGTTTGAGAGTTCGGGAATTATGACGAGATGTGACAAGGAAGATAAAACGCGCGGAAGTATGTGCGTGAAGCACTGAGAAGTGGCGTTAAGGGTCGTGTTTACTGCATGCAAAGACCATTGATGCAGAGAGTTGTGGGCCAAAGACCACTGAATCAAATTTTGTTATTGTTCAACAATGGAGTTTGTGACGTCATATCCACTCACCCAATGATTCTTCTTTGAATATTGAGGGAAAAATGAGAACTGTCTCTGAAATGTAGGCGAGTTTCAATTGCGGATGTTGGACAGCTCAAATTAGCATGAGTCGTCTTACTGTCTTTGTTTGACAGTTGAACTCATAAATGTGTGGTTCGTCTAAAAAATACGACTGATATTGATTTAAACATGAATTTCTACATGGCAGAATTCAATAGTTAGTGTTCATGGCAGGGCAGTCAATAGATTTTCATCAGTTAACTTGATTCAGTGAACGTGATTCATGGCAAATTAATAATTCATTTTGAGAGAAGAGGTGAAGAAAAGAGATGAGTTCACACTTCTATCTCTCCAGAGCGATGCACTGTGCTCCAGGAAGGTGAAGAGTAGAGTGCAGGCAGGGCAGGGAAGTTCCATGAATATGTGCGAAGGCCGTTAGAGGGCTCCGCACATATTCATAGAACTGTGGTTACATTAGGTAACCAGGATTTTTGAAGGACTGTGGGGAAGGTCTGCCACTGTGACGTTGGGTGTCGAGGCACTTGAGCACTTTCTTCTGTTTATAATGCAGCAAACTCCAATTCAGTTGTATTAATCAGGGAGAGATATTCAAAGGATTTGTGTTGAGAAAATATAGTTTAATTCCGTTTTGAAGGGGAGAGTTGTATCTGGTGGCCTGTTATGTTGGAGTGCGAAACAAACCAGCCGTTTTTATTAATAATTAAGATGTCCAGAAAACCCAACTGTTCCCATCGTATATTCTTGGCTTCATTTTGTATTGTATATTTTAGTGGAGAAAATGATGGTTTTAAATGATAGGCCAGAATTCGAAAACATAAACAAGAGAAGAAATTGAATGCTTTGTCGCTAGCTATTTATTGGAAGAATATAGTTGAAGATGAAAGAAACAGTGATGATTTGTGAACCAAAGAGTTCATTTTCTATCAAATACGTCTTTGCGATCCAAGTGGCTGAAAATCTTACTAATGCAATTCAGATTGTAATCATTAGGTGGCGCTGTAATTCTATTTTGTTTTTGTTCTTGGTCGTATTTAACTGCTATAAGAGCAGGTTTTCCTGAATTCGTCAGCGATTATGTTCCTTCTGGAGCACGTGTCTATTGTTTTGCGCGACGGAGTTTATCAGGTGAAGGAAGCGATGCGTCTCAGGAGCAGATGGTACAGTAGGAAGCCACGTTGCCTCCAAGGGCAGATCGATTTACTTACCCTCACACGACAGTCACCTACATCTCTGTGGCTCAGGTGTCCGCGTATGATTCTGACAGGCTGCCGAGCAGCGAAGGTCGTTATGATGCAGATGAAACCAACCGGATGTGAAGAGACGGAAGCGTTTGATCTGGACCCAGATACTGAATGAGGATGTGCACCAATTTCAGTTTTTTTTTGCCCTCAATCTCCTGTTTAAGAGCTGACATTTTGGATAATTCACCTGGCAAAAGGTGAAAACTCACCTGCATCTCTCTTGAGAGCTTTGAGGGCAAAGGAACAATCACAAGTCCACTATCAACAACCTCGACTAACTAAATAAGTAAGAATCATAATAATAAAATATGGGCTTCCAAAAGATAAATGAAAAATGAAAATGCTCAGCGAATGATTTACTACGTAGACAGTCACTGACTTGAAGAGATGAAGAGTTGAACGGTCAGTTGACAACAGTGTGTATCCACTATGATCAGCATCTATTTTGGTTTGTTATTTGTGCTTCACGATGGAAAAGGTAGCTGCTTGTTGGTGCTCTCGGACGGAGACAGTCTCTGAATGAACATCAGTGGTGGCACAAACCTCAGTGTTGATTTGGAAGGAGCTGAACACTCACATTTTTATTGCTGTAGCCATGAGTACAGCTTCACATTCTCTCACTCTGTCTCACAACCTCTGAGCGTATGAGGCCCATGCACTAACTGAGACAAAAAAAGGTGGTTACAACTCCAGTTCAGTATTCATAGAGATAGTTTGTTTTGTGCGGTGTGTGAAACTCTCTGTGAAAGAGAGGAGATAGTACTTTTTAAGCTATTAAACATCACATTTAGCAGTACTAAGTACCAAGCTCCAAAATGACAACCCACAAAGAATAAGTGCTGGTATGAAATAGGGATGTTAAACTGGTTAACCGTGATGGTTAGTATTACCACCAGATGTGACTGTGAGTAGCTATTTAGTTAGAATCCTAAAACAATGTGAGTGGTTTGATGGTTTGCTGTGCTCGGCTGAGCAGTCTCTCCTGCAGGAGTCCTGCCTGACGGCTGTGTGTTGTGCTCTTCAAATGTGGCATTGTTGCTACTGAAACAATATCTA
The DNA here is from genome assembly GCF_027744825.2 of Synchiropus splendidus. Lineage (NCBI taxonomy): Eukaryota > Metazoa > Chordata > Actinopteri > Syngnathiformes > Callionymidae > Synchiropus > Synchiropus splendidus. The sequence goes on from NC_071338.1 coordinate 10,221,545, forward strand.
CGCAGTTGATGCAACAAAAATATTGCCTAAATGTGGGTGTTATTTCTAATCGTTTCTGTTGATGCAGCCTGTTCAAGCGGAGCAGTGATTGTGTGTGAGTAGAGGGACTTGATGTGGACAAACATATATATAAATATCTGTCAATAAATACAAAATTCTAATGTCAATTATAACCCATGTTACACCATTGAAGTGTGCTCATTGTGTGCACAGCGGCAAGAAGCACATTCGTGTAACATGTAAGAACCTCGATTTACACCAAGCTCGCAAATTTCGAACTCAAGTTTTGAATTCACCGAACTCAGGGTCATCACATTGTCCTCCCTGTTTTGCATGTATTGGTAGAACAGCAGCACGTACTGTATGTGAATGTAGTTTCCTTGACCACGGAGCCAGTGCTCTCTGTGTCTGTGTGAACAAATCAACAGGAGCAATGGCGGCTATGTTTTGAGTTTCAGCATTATTGAACCTTTCAGAGCCCGGCTTTTGAGAGCAGCGACTGGTCTGTGATTTTAATGTTGTTTCCTTGAGCCATTAAATCGCGTCTTCAAATCCTGTGAGAACTAACAACCAAAAGTGGACCTGAGTGTGACATGGACAAAGACCCGGGAGCAATGCACATCCAGTAACACACACATGCAACATCTCCACTTCTTCCTGATGAGTCGGGTCTTCTGTGAGGTTTACACCGGCGCTGGTTCGCTACATGTTGGCTTAATAGAGCTATTAACCGCATTATCCGGGTCACGTAGTCCGGAGAGACATTCCCACAGTCGGACTGAGCCGTCGCATGCTCATTAAAAGTCAGACTTCATCCAGACGAAGGCAACAAATGGGTTGTCTGGGCCGTCATGTGACTGTGTTCTAGCTGTCTGTTTGTTTACACCCTGCACAAACACATGCAGACCTGTGGTCATCTACAGCCTTCTGTGACTTGTTTTGCATGCATTACCATGGTCAGAAGACAGAAGAGACTTTAGTCATCTGCTCTTGGTTATAAACATCTACAGCTCTGCTGTTGCAATGTCATGATGTCACTGTATCTGGTGGACGTGCAGCATCAGAGCCATAAATCACATTTCACATGCAGATACCTGCTCTCCAGATATAGAGTATTTACATTGGATGGTGTCTTAAATGTATATTTTATTTGCAAACCCAGCTGTAGCATCTTTATTTTGAAGCAGGGAAATAAATGATGCATCTTTGTTTGGAAACTCTACAGAACTAAAAATAAAGGAGGTAAATTAGGCCATGTAAAGACGGTACAGGCCAGATACAGTTGACAAAATGCTTTTCCTGACTGACTATCTGTGGAATCTGTCATGACTGCTTTAAAGAGGGAGATGAAAGATACCAGGACAGTGATGCGTTTCAAAGATGCTGGACGGGTTCAGTCGTCAGGCATTGCTGTTTGATCTTTTTTGGTCAAAACTGTTCCTTCAACAGAGATAAACATCAGTCACTTCGAAGCTGAACCTTTTCACGAAGCTGTTCAGTATGTTGAGCCACTTCCTGTCATAGTGACGCCATCATGTCTTCACTGATGTATGAGTGAGTTCAGTGTTTATTCAAAGTAACCTTTGTCAGAATGTTGTTGCTTGCCTTTTGGTTTGTTTGATCGACTGATCGACCAATTGATCGACGCCGATATGGGCTTTTATGATGTCATTATGATCAGTCGAACACATGACAAATACAAGCCGTTTTTTTTTGTTATTTACTGATTTTAATAAGTGCTATCTATATTTATACGTGATGAGAAATTGTATTACTCTTTAAAATTTGAATACTTCTTTGTACAATTGACAACCGAATTGCAGTTCGCGACATGTGCACCCACAAACGCATCATTAAAAGACCTTTGGCTTCAAATCATGCGCCAAGTTCAAGCGCTACTAAGAGACAAATGAAGGAAAGCTAAACTAACCAGAGCTAATCGCAGGCGAAACCAACACTAGCGGAGTTTATTGTTTTGAACTAGCCACCAAGTTCTTTTGTTGAAGACTGGAGGTGAAACTATCAGGAGCTAATATCACACCAGGACCCCAGATTCTCATTCCCTGGACATGTAGTCCATGAAAAGTGGAGCAGTTTGTCAGGTTATAAAGCAACATTCCGCCATTTAACTAGTGAAACTTGTGTTTGATCTGTTCATTTTTCATTGAACAGGGTATGAAATATATTTATTTTATATTAAGCACTTTGCAGTTTTTTGAATCAGTGTTGTTTAAAATTATTGCTATTTATTAGGTTTTAAAAAATAGTGACTTTAGTGTGTGATTTAGTTGAGGCCAAAAAAAGAAAAAAAAATCAGTGTCAGCCAAACAACTGCAAACAACGACTGTTTTACGACTGTTTCACATACCGGATAGTTGCAGATTTGTCTCAAAAATACACTGATTGATTTCATAATTTTATAAAAATATTTTGAACATGCTGCGACAGTCTTCTTGGCTTCGGCTGCGTTGGCTGCCCCCATCTCACGCTGCTCAATTATCATGTGGGATGAACTAGCCAACACGTCATCGTCTTCTCACTCGGCTGTTTTCTTCCCTTCTGTTTCATTCTCTTTGATCCACTTAAGCATGTCCTTGCAGGTCTAGTCTCCGGGGAGCAGGCCCTTGGTAGGCTGTAGACAAAAGACAGCTTTAATAATGCTCTAAAGTGTTCTCCGGAGACATTTAAAAGAATTGATCCAGGAGATTGGAGGGCAGGAATCAATGAGCATCTACATTAGCCCCTGGACTGTTTTTCTTTCCGATGCCACGTGAAGAAAAGCAGTTCAGAGTTACAGAGCTGTCAGAGTGTCCTGTCCTTCAAAGTTCTCGTGAAGACAAAGCATCGGTGCATGGCTCATTTACACGGCAGCTTTCATGAAGTATGAAGGAAGAATCACCGCCGGCTGCGTTGCTACTGTACTAAGCCAAAACACACCAACAATGACCTCGATTGTGTGCTTGTTTTGGAATAGGAAAATGAGGGGGAAATGTGTGTGGTGTGCGGGTGAATGGAATTAAAGTGAGTTCAGGTGATAATGCTGCTAATCTATTGTACTGGCTGGCGTCAGTCCCAGAAAGCCTGCGCCCTGCTTTACAGCTCCTCAGGAAGGTTTCCCAGATGCTGCAGAAAACCTATTGCCATGATTTAAGGCCTCTCTTTCGCTCATGTGGCACACAGATCTATTCTCACGCACTTAATTGCCACGGTAAATGATTAGCGCGGCCTGCTGCTTCTTGTATGAAACTTCCAGGGAGGAGCAACTGACAGTCCATCCAGTCAACCGTCTCACCGCCAGTGGGACCCGATCCATGATGATGAAACAAACCAGTGGTGCATACCAATGTTCTTTGTTGGCTTAGCACTTCATCAGTTCCACCTCCATTATGGGGAAAGTTGCAGCAATGGCCTCCACGGAATAGTAGCGTTACCAATGTTTTCTTAAAACACATCGCATTACATACACACTGCGTAAAAGATTCACTCCTTAAAGGCGCAAAAATGTCCTTTATAAACCATCAAAAGCAATAAATTAATTAAAGAATTGAAGAAAAAAACATGTTTTAAAGTACAGTGTTACCTTGGTTCTCGACCACAATCCGTTCCAGACGGCCGTTCGAGAAGCGAATTGTTCAAAATCTGAATGGATTTTTCCCATTACAATTGATGGAAAAAGAAATAATGCGTTCCAAGCCTTAAACTAGGCTTTTGTAGGAGTGAATGTAGAGTGTCTGCTGCAGGTGCGCTGTTCCTCTATGTGTGTGGCCGCTGCATGTGGGAGGAGTTGCTGAGTGAGTGACGTCTCTCCAGAAGTGAAGAGGTGCCCGGTGCGTGTCCAGCTCTGAATGTGCGCTTCTGTGCAGTTTGGCTGTGACAAAGTCATAAACCAAGTAACGCTCTGTCCCAGACTCGCCTCATCCCTGTCCCAGCTCCAGCCCACAACAGGACATCAAACCCTGGAGTGAGCGCTCCAGCCTCAGAGGTGTGGAGAGCGAGCACCTCCCCTGTGAGACTCTACCACGGTCCAGTGCGGAGACAGGAAAGGTAAAACAGTCAGTAAATGTAGCTAACAGGACACGTCTGCATACAGAGGCTACGTTATACACAATAACAAAGCGCGTCGTCAAGTTAATGTGAGGCTTCTACATCTGCTGAGCTTCTTTTACTAGTATTTTTTAAGGCAAACATTTATTTTCTCTCAAAAAGAATCGTCACATTTTGCCCGGCAGGAATTTTTTGAAACTGTGGCGCAACATCCCTACGTAAAAACAAAAACAATTGTGTCATTAGCTGCACTGGTCACAGTAAAAAAAAAAAACGTCCCGACTCGAAACCGTCCTCACGCAGTTCATCTTTTGTCTGTCATATGTCTCTTAAATTCTCTGTGCAATAGACTACAGTCGTTATCATAATGCTGTTCCTTTTGGGATTTTTAACAGCCAAAAAACGTTATTTCTCCACCTCCATCATGTGTTATCCATTTATTTCAATGTTTCCGCTTCATTTAAATACATTTGATCAGGTGAGATTCAATTTTTAGAAAGAGATCTTTTTTTCTGATGGCGCGGTGAAAACCCCTTTCAATGCAATAAACAAGCTTAATAAATACATATATTTTTCTGTTTTCATGTGAGCTGTCAAATGCAGCATGATTTACGACAGTTCCTGGGTCTCTCAGTGTAACCTGCTCGATCTATCTTCATTTGCATATTCGACACTCTGACTTTGCACAGCCTATACAACACTAAAAATTGAAACTGTGACAAACAAAAAACACATGGAAAAAGAGCTGAGCTTTGTCGCACTGTATGCATTATCTGTTGCCGTTGATGACATGAGAGACAGCACTGTCCGTCCTGATGCTGTAGATACCAGTGTGCCAGGGAGCATCATAGCCCTTTTTACAAACAGGAGGTTTCATTGTACCCCTCACAGTCTCGCCGACAGGAAGGCTAACTGTAGGGGCTTTTTTTCACTTCCTCATGAATGAGTAACTAGTCCATTTGTAAATGAATTGTGATGAATCTTTACAGACTGGAGTTGTCTACGCTCTCTGTGGTGAGTCAAGTATGAGATCTGCTACCTTATATACATGTTTTTCTCTCCCTTGAACTATATTATTTTGCATCAAATGAATAAGCTGGACATGATTTAAGCTTCTGAATGTGAATGTTTCAGCAAGCACAACTGAAACATTTCTAATGTCCCTGGACCACACTTGTTTTTGTATTTTGCTCACTAAACGTGGTACTGCTCAGCAAGTATTTATCGTTCATTGTATATAATAAAGGAAACTACATTAACTGTTTTAGAATCCAGCGTACAAATGTTTCTACACTTGTAGAATTCCTGAATTGCCTTACATCGATTGAAAGAAAAGTGTTGTTGACATGAATTGAGGAACCAATGAAGGTGACAATTGAGTTGTTTCCTGACAGGGCATGTAGCTACTGTACACCACACGCATGCATCAACAAGGCCGGCGACAAAACGGTGCCTGTATCGACCGCCACATCAGACCAGCTTCCTGGAGACGAGGGGGGAACTGCGGATGACAGCTTGATGGAAAGATCTGTCTCCATCCCACATTCATCATTCAGCCCTGTTTATCCTTTTCTCCCTGTTCAGCACGTCTGCTGGGCAGACTGACCCGCAGGAGTCAGGAAGAACTCCCTCGCTTTGGCCTTGGTCGCATTTTATCAATCCTTTAGTTTTTCACTCTGTAGGGACCATGGTAGTTCTAGGATTTGCCAGAGCTGTTTGGTTCTAAGAAGGCGTGAGCATTAGGAGGGGGACAGGGGGCAGATGCCGACCGGATCTCTGACACACACACAACTAATGTGTAATAGTGAGCTATGAGGCAGCAGTGTTAGTGTTCTCCTCATCATTGTCAGTAAAGAGTGGTTTTGGGTTCAATAATGGTTTGCTATCAGGGCAGAGGCCACTGTGTGAGTGTGACATCTGCACCTCTCTGGTTGACTCTCAGGTCGGCTGAATGAAGGTCACATGGATCAATGATGAAAAATACTCAATCTGCCAGACAGAGGTTTAGTTTAGATTGTCGTAACCTGAAACAGTGCGCTAACTAACAGGTGGCTACAACTGAAATATCTCATTGGCATCAAATAAATCCAACACGTCTCAGAGTCTCTGTCTCCGCTAATGTAATGATTGAGATTCTCATGAATTGAAAATATGTTTGAAACCATGGTGAACATAGTGGAGTGTCAACCTGAGGCTTAAATGAATGTATATTGGGCGTGTGCAACGTAAAAATAAATGTATCACGACCCTGTGTGAAAACAGAGTGGGGGACACGAGTATCAGCCACTATACAACGCAACGGTGTCCGTAAATTATTTTCACAAGGTGAGTCCACCAGGCATTTGCACCAGCGACTGATGACACATTTACATAAAAAAAAAAATATCTGATGCAACACATTTTGCAAAACTATCTACAGCTATATTAAATTCAACACATAAACAAACATTAAAGTGCAAGTGAATGCGTCATTTCCATTACTAGATATGACACGTGAAGAGCTCAGATGTTTTGAAACTATTCCAAACAGGGGGAAAAGAATAACACAACACTAAACATAATAAGGGATATACTAGTGATGAACATAAAAAAACTATGATAAAACATGAACATTAATTGCATTTATATTTAGATAGGTGAACTGGTGACTTTGTCTCTGTATTATGATGTCACACACTTTGCAAATGTTTTGTTTACATTTTTGTGTATATATTACCACACACAATTGTGAGTTGCAATGGATGGGTTATGGTGTTTGTTTGTTTTTTCTTTTCATTGTAAATGGAAAAAATAAAGGTTACAGAAGTCACCAGTCATCAGTGGAAACACCCGGTTGCTCTACCTCAAAAAACTTTAAGTAGCCAAGGACATTTTCTTGGATGCCTTCAGCATCAGAACCTGACAGGAGCAGATGTTCATGCAGCCTTCTGAGTCACAACAGCAGTGATCGCTGCTTGTTGGAGAGGTTCCAAAAACCAGTGATGATTCAGAAGTGGATAAATGCATCAGAACAATCACTCAAAGTGAGGCAGAGGTGATTAAACCAAGCGCTCCCTGTGATGTGTTGCCTCGTGTCATTAAACACGCTGCTCCAAACTCCGGAAGACAGCTGAAAGAGCGCTGAAGTATAGACGTTTTATAATCATGGGAGCGACTTCTTCTTCAAAGGATCTCGCTGAAAATGGCTACAAATGCTTGAAATGTGACATGACAACTTACTGTGTCAGAACCATTCCACTTTTGCGCACAGAGTGCCGATGTGGAGTTTTGATTTCAAAACTAGTACTAGTTAAGTTTAGCCATTTGTTTTGGATGGTCAGGTTTGGGGTGAGAGGCTGGGGAAGGTATAAGGCAATGAGAGGCCCCCACAAACCATGAAAACATGACAGGTGTGTGTGCGGGTGTTTGTGTGTGCGTCTGCTCCTGTAATGTGGCTGTGACGTCACCAGCCCGCCTCCTCTGTTCTAGTGAACACATACTCAGTATGGTCCTAAGAACAAAGTGGTTCCTGTATGAAAACAAACTACGAACAAGTGTGAAAGTTTGCGTCTGTTCACTGTCCTGGGAAGCCCTTCATCTTTGCCCAAGTAAAGTGACGGAAGCTTTGACCTCTTTGTGCTGAGTGTCGCCTTGGAACATGAACTGGAATATGCCAAAGGAGCGACACGATTGAGGAAGAGACAACGACACAACTTTCATTCCAAATGCATGTCCTCCATCTGCAGGTATTAAAAATAATAATAATATCCAAGTGTCATGTGGGGAGCAAAACCAAAATATTGACGTGATAGGCCTCTGCTGTGGAGAGATGACTGTTGTATAGATTTCAGAGAAGCGGAATAAGCCACAAAACTGAAAGCCGCATATTCATGAAGCCATGAAACAGTGAGACTTATGAAATGACACTTGAAAGAGAGCAGTGCGGGGAAAGGAAGCTCTGCTGGAACGGATTAAACATTTCAACTCTGCACCCAAGTGCTTCACAGTGAAATGTGGCCGCTGACACACTTTGCGGTGGGTGAAGTGGCAACAGCCCCAGGTGGCGGAGTCCAGGGGGTCCCCACAAGACAATGTTGCGTAAACTATTTGTGCAGTTCCCGCCCTCATTACTGTTTCCCGTGCTTCGTCTTTGAATTCCGTCTTTTTGCATCAATAAAAAAATACGCTTTTTGAGTCGACATCTTTTCACCCTCCCCGGTTCACGAATGCGCAGTGAAGACTGCGTTGTCTTTGAAGTCTCCTCTTCAGTGATCAAGTAGAGGCGGGGGAAATTTGGATGTTGCAATGAAACAAGGCTCAACTGGCCTTTTGGGTGAAGCGCACCACAAGATGACAGCCTTGTAATTGAACCATCAGCGGAGATGTTGAGACTTATTTCATCCACTGATCCTCTCTTCGTGCCTGCCATATAAGCCCACTCAGACCGTGATGTCCGCCTGCTCACAGATAGATGAGGTCGTCCACCTTGCGATATGAAGTGACCTTCTGCATCTCAGAAGTGATGTCCTGCCATCTTCAACTGGAACATGAAGCAGCCTCTCACCCAACTGATCCCCTCCCCTTTTTAGACGCGAGCACTGAGGAGGGCTCTGACAATAAAAGTGGGGCCAATTTATATGCAGAAGTTGGCCGTTTTCTCTGAGCATTCGCCTCTTCTTTCTTTGCAGTCTTTCATGTCTCTTTTATCTCCCTTTTTTCCAACAGCCCTTCTAGTTGTTCTTTATCGTCTCAGATGGATCTATAGATCTAGTCCGCTCTTGTGGAGGCCATTGATTTCCCTCTCTCTGTTTTCATCATGGGAACTCGCTTCCTCTCCCCCTTTAAAAGTCTGCAAAAATGTAAAAGGCAAAGATTTGAAAGCTTCTCCGAAATGCTAACTGAGCAGGTTGGAAGCAGTTCAGCCATCGATGCAGGCGTCACGTCTGGTAGATGAGTCGTCGGCCAGCTGCTGCCGCTGAACCCCTCATGTTCATTAACTGATACCAGGGTTTGTTTTCCAGACGGAAGAAGAAGCTTCCTGGATCCTGTCAGGGTTGCGTGGCAACTCCTCCTGCCAGAGGAAGTAGTCCAGCTCCTGGGCGCCGTGAACAACTGACATCAAGTGAACGCTTAGTCAAGCAAGTTGGAAAATTGATGCTGATGTGAAAGTGCGTATTACAGCTCAGTTGAATCTTGTTCACTATGAAATGTAGGCGCTGGTAACTCATGAGTTCCCATAAGTGTTTCTGCGAATTGTTAGACGCACAGAAGACAGAGCAGACATGGACTTTGTAGTCATTTCATACTGACAGACATACGGAAATTAGCTGAATAATAATATCATGAGAAAACTGTTCATTTAGCACCTTTCGACACGCTGTTCATAAAGTGGTGTGCAATTATACTCTATGCTGAACGCAGTATGAGTCATCTGCAGCACGAGGCAGGTACAAGCTGGTTAAAAAAGGATGAAACAAATGTCATTCTCTTATCATGGATGTTAACCATGATGACAATAACGTGTTACAGTTTTTTAAAAGTAAAATAATCACTCAAATATTACATAATTCATAAATAATATTAGCGTATTTTTCGGACTGTAGAGCGCACCGTGAATAATATTAATAACTAATATTCACGGCCACTAAATTTAAGATGGGAAAGATCTTGCTCATACTGTAAAAATCCATATATTAGCCGTGCTGTTGTAAACAGGAAAGATGCGGCTTATAGTCCAAAAATGACGGTACTCAGAGGAAGAAATATAAGTGTCTGTGTTCTGAAGGATGGTGAAGATTGTGTGATGCAAATTATTTAATATTTTCCAAAGAAACCGTAATTTAAAAAAAAGGCTTTAACATGAAACTCAGACTGTGTTTTGGTGAAACAAAGACAGTATCTCATGTCCTCCTATGGTGATATCCATGTCACACCAGCCCTGTCACCACCCTCAGTCCCATCATGTTTTCGATCTTAAAAAGACACCAGAGTTTTTCTGGTCACTTCATGAATTATCATCAAACAAATCCCTTCCGTTGTAATGGGCCATGTGTTGTGCTCAGCAGCCCACCCAAAATTGTAAAAACTATATATATATTTATGTTTTTATCTGAATAGTTTCAAATACTTTAATGATGTTGTGAGGTCAAGAAGTTATTTTTATTTTTTAAGTTTATTTTTCCAGAGACTTGATGAAATATATTAACAAAATATTTGACACCTTCCTGAGTCAGTTCTTGGTGTATATCTTTCTTTTGATTTCTTGTGGTCCCCAGAGATATGACCAGCATACTTGGTTATGTCTCTCATTGATCAGGTCACTGTTGGTGCGGCTCAATGAGAATCTGTGTTGTGTGTTGTGTGTGTGGGAGGTGGGGTGACAATGATTATGAAATGTTGGAAAAAATGATCTCCTGTATCAGTGTATTTGTTGCATTCTGTTTCTCCAGTTCACTTGGTCATGTTAGTATTGCAGTGATTCTTGGTGGAGCAATTGAAGGGATCAGTATCCCAGCATGCGGTTAGTCACCCAGTCTCTTTATTTGATCACCTTTCTTCATCGTATACTGTGTCCAGTCCATCAAGGTCGTCTTTGGTGTCAGTGCTGCCTCTTATAACTCAGTGTTGATGTTTCTGGGTAAAAAGTGTTTTCAAGACTGCCTCTGCTTTTCATGACAAGTTTTCTGAAATAAGCAAACGGCTATACTATACATGCACCTAATTTAAATTTGTGGCCAAAAAACATTTTAAATACTGAATATCCAATGTTGTCATGATTTTTACAGGTTTTTAAAAATGTTGCATAAATAGTCGAGAACATATTGGAATATACATTACATTAGTCAAAGAAAGTTATTGTTATTGACATTTTTTTTTTGTTTCAAACTTGTCTTTCCAAATAATCATAATAATTTAAAAAACACAACTCAACTTCTCATTGCATAATAATAGGCTGATAATGTAAACAGATGAATCTTGATAGTTTGGTTGCACACTCATTGCAAACTGCATTTCTATTCTCGCTCTCCAACACCGAAAGCTGTGGCAACCTCGCAGCCCAAAAATGGGTCCAATTTTTTCCACATTAGTCATCGTAATGGATGTTAAATAATGCAGTCTGGTGGCCATGGCGTCTTCAATACTTCCTCCAGAGAGAGTGAAATTATCGCTGGTGTTTGGTGTGCAGCCAAGTCCGTGACATTGAAATGATGCCCTGGCACTGAAATCATGTTTTTAAAATTGTATTAAGTGGTTCAGGAGGGTGACTACTGGCCTTTCATGAGGTCCGGAATTGCGCACTGCAACTTGAGATAAGCCAGTTTTTAAAGTCAAGTAATTGGAAGACCTCTTCAAATCCAATTCCTTTGGAGCATCTTCATAAATCAGTTGGTACTTCACACTACAAGGAAGAAGTGCAGTGAGTGACCGTAATGAACTTGCTCTGTTGGATCTATATTTAGAATGTCTTAATACGGTAGCTGTCAGCGATGACAAGGCAAAGTCGTCTTGCCGCTGACCAGCGGGAGGATTTACTGCGTGAATATTAGGGATGACCTCCAAATAAAAGGCTACTTTCTCAGGAATTGGTATGTTTTGTATTCTCTTTTTCTGGGTTTCTTTTAACTTTTTTTTAACCACGATGCAAATGCTGTGAAATTGCTTTTCTAGCTGTCCTTCTGGTGCCTCAGATGCAACCTTGAGAAGAGGAATTCAAGTCAATACATGCCCAGGAACAGTGCTGAGTTTCCACACTCATGCTGTATCAAGAAAGCTGATCGATTTCTTATGTTGCCTCAATCTCGTCTTCAAACCACTCTCTGTTTCTCCATCTAATGGCAGGTTAACCCTTCACTCTCTTTCAAACTGCCCCTTCAACTCCATCATTCCTGCCCCATCTATTTGTCTCATTTCACTCAGCAAGAGGAGCTGTTTCCCTGCTGTTTGCCAACAGAATCTAGGGTCAGTGGTACAGCTCTTCTCACTTCAGAGCACCTCTGGGACTAATATTAGGACATCGAGCCGCAGCTATGTTTTCCCCCCCATTGCCTGGTGGTTAATGGAGTTTGCTGCAGGGAGTTGGGTCACTCGCACTCCCGGCTGTCTGAGCCTTGGAAGAACGTGCTGCTTTCTTGCTCCTCTCAAAGTGTTTGGCTTGGATTTGTGTTTTGCCCTCAACATCGGTCCTCAGAAATTGCGGTGACACGACCAATAAAGGCTGTAAATCTAACGAGTTAATTGCAGGCTTCTGTTTCTGGGCAGATGACAGGATCCGTGCTATTAAAGGCTGGTTACTGTGTAATTGTGACGAATGCCACGTGCCACTGATGGGAGCATTAGATTCATGCCTAATGACAAACCAAACCATGAGGGGTCCGGCGGAGTCAAGTGCCTCCTGCATGTGGCGAACGTCTTCAAAGCCTAGCCACTCAAAACAGGAGAGACCAGTGCTTGGAATTCTACACTGAACTTGAGTCGCTGTTTCCCTCGAGATTTTTCAAAGAGCCTTTTGATTTGAAATGTCTGAGTTTTGTAAAAGGCGTAGAGTCAAAGTATTTAGCCGACAGTTTTCACCTGTCCAATTACGTGGCCCGTACCCGAGCATTTGATTCAATCCCCTGCCGATAAAGTCAAGTTCAAAGTGCTGACTTCCAATTTACGCGCCGGTCTGCTGTCAAGGCTGTGGAGAATGGTCCACTGGAAATAAAAGTTTAACAGCGCACTGTTACATTCGGGCTCTAGAGAGCCAAGTAGAAGCAGCAGACATGGGAAAGTACATACAACAAAGGATCCTTTATTCTTCTCCTATGTACCATTTAATGCATTGTCATGTAAGAGTTGATGGATTCCAGCAGCTCTGAGATTTCCCCCCGACTCCAGTTGCAGCTTTTGCTCCCTCAGGTTTCACTTCTGAGAGCTGAGAGCCGTCCTGTGCCGTCGTGGGAGTCTATTAGAGGCCCGAATCACTTTAGTTTCACGATCTTTGTCTTTGTTTATTTCAATGTTTGTTTGTGTTCCTCACGATGACTGATGCATGCCCTCCAGATTGGGAGGGGGTCAGGAGTGGAGCTGTTTCCCTGCTGTTTTACAACCTCCCCGATGATTTCAGGCCGTGATTTGCTGTGTGCCTTCGATCCGTCTCAGCGCGACCCAGGGGTCACTGTAATGCTGCAGCAGCGTTCTCATGATTCAAAACAAAAGCGCTGTTTGTTCTTTTATTTAGTTTGAACTTGATGGATGGTGTGTGGGGGTTTTCATGATATCAGCACCACAAGTGACTCGTATATGGTGTCTGGAACTGTTTGAGCTGTAGGCTTCCCATTACCATAATACAGTACGTTTATATAACACGAAGACAGGAAGCGCTGTCATCTTTGTTTTCATTCCCGATCTAAAAAGGCTTTGACTGCTTATTTTCCGGTCTGGAACAATCAGACAACTCCCCTTTATTTCCTGTCCAACCTGCTTTGGCTTTGGAGCACTTTAGGTAAAGAGTGCACGTTCACTGCACGAGGTAGGCAGTCAGAGACATCGGCACTCTGGCCTCCATGACAAATCCCAACAGGCTTGTAAAGCATTGGTTACCTGGATTAAACTGATGTTAGTCTGGCCCACTTTTAGCTGTGGCTCGTGCTCCTGCCCAGTCAGTGTCATGCAGCTTGGAGCCTTCATGAATAAATGGATGTTTTTGTTTTTTCCAATCTTCTACAATACATTGTAATTTCATTTCACATTTACATGACTTACATTTCTTGGTATTTTATGACATTGCTCCTCATACAATACATACACCGTAGGCAACATTCCCTGTTGCAATTTTCAAGCAATTGAAAAGCAGCAGAGTTAAGAACCACTCTTATCATTTCTCCCCTTGATTCCCACTTTTCTAAAACAACACTTATGTGTTACTGTGTGTGTCCTTCATGTTGTGTTGTGTATTACTGTCAGTCAGTGAGTTGCTTCTGATATTTGAAGTCTCCTGTCTCCAGTAGTCTTGAAGTTTGAAAACCCTTGTGTTTAGGTTTTTCATTGTCTTTGTCAGACATTTTTAAGAGCTTCTCCTTGTATACAGTCGACTAATATCACAACAGAAGCTTTCGCTTCTCAACAGCAGTATTGGTGTCATGAGAAAAGTCACACATATATAGTGGAAACATCACATACACCGTACTCTTTATTTCATCAGCATGTGTCTACCGACTGCATCCTTTTCAGGTCAAATGGTGGTAAATCTGTCTCTTAGTTGTGGTCATCGCCTGAATATCCGACATGCCAGGTCTTTAAATGCAGCTGCATCAAAGTTGAATTAATCGTACTACATGAAGTCAACGTCCACTTTGCAAATTGTCCCATGCTTTCGATGTTCCACATCAAAGTATTGTTGAAGTGACCAGTCATTTTTCTCTTTGAGTCAATTGCTCATGTTCATTTCACCCATGATGCAGACTCGCAGACACGATCGATAACATCACTGAAAAGTTGACGCATTAACTCGACAGTTTCAGTTTTGGTGTTGATTTTCGTCAACCCTTCAACATTTAAAAATGTAAGATCGAACATTCACCTCCGTCTTGTACTTGTTTGTGTGGATCGGCCAAAATTCACCCCTCACACAACCTCTCACAGCATCTCTGCATTTGCTGGGGGAAAGTCTGCACATCAAATCATTCACTCGGTGACATTGCCAGATGGAGTGAGGAGGAGATGATGCAGTGCCGTGTTTCACGAAAATCTGATCTTGAAGAAATGGTCTTAAAACCAAGTGTGCTGAGATTTAAAATGATTTCTATTCAAGTTTCCAGTAAATGACATGCAAATTCTAGAAGACATGCACAAAGGACATTTGTTTCGTCAGAGACGAAGACTCAAAAGCAACAATAACTTCAAGTTAGTTGAGTGAAATGACAGAATCAATCACGAATGTGACATTGTTGGCATCCAGCTAGTTGAATTTATACGTGAGTTGCATCACACTTGAGCAGTAAGTTCATTTTTCTTGCACAATTGCATAAAGCAGCCATTTGGCGTCTGCTAAATGAACTCATGAATGAAGACGTCACTTCAGTCTGGCAACAGCGAGGCTGCTTGTATGGCTTGCTGGTCATGGCAGGGTTATGATTCAATAAAATCCATTTGTCATTTGTGTGTGGACACTCGCTTCAACTTTCAATACTACAGGCAGAAAAAAATGCATTTATTGACATAGAGACAGCCACAGATACTCAATTAAACAACACAATTCAATAACCTGAATAATTAAATAAAGGCTAAAAAACAATACAGTCATATTCCCCCTTGCACACCAATGCAAACTAATGAACCCAAACAACTGTTTTCACGTTGCTCAATTTTCCACAAGGCAAAAGTGACGCCGCACCACAATCGCTTTTGGTCTGAGTCTGGGGTTCGTTCTGTTCCATCTACTTCAGTCTGCATTTTAATAGATCAAACATCTCAGTCACATTTCCAGCTAAAGGAAATAGAGAAGATTTAAAACTGGCTGCATGGACTTTTAAGCAAACCGTTGGCGAGAGCCACACATGGACTGATAGCGGTTCATCTATAAACGACTCTTCAAACTAACTCCTGATGAGGAGGAGCAGAGAAGAAGAGGGAACTTCTATCAACCTTATGCTAGAACCACACTGAGGCAAATGTACGCAGCAATAGTGGGAGAGAAAATGTAGAACTGACTGACAAAGGAAATGAAACACACAACACAGGTGTAGTCAAGAGAATGGATCTGAAACAGAAATGGCAATAGACTTAGAAGATCAGAAGTAACTTAAGGTTTGCAACACACAGAGGACTAAAGCTGTTGTGACATACATCTTTTCCTGGAGAGTGTTTAGCTATGTGACTTCCTCTATATGCACCACTGGTGGGTGTGTCAACGCACAACCAACCAACACACCTTTGGATTTTGGTGTGACTAAACGATATTTGTATATTAGTACTGGTAACTGGTAAATGGTATTTGGCAGGAATGCACAAAAATGAAAATTTGTCTCTTGAAATCTTGAATCTCTTGAAATGTGGATAATGAATATAATAGCTTGGAATAAATTTCAACATGTTTTTCAAAGAGGATAAATTCAGGCCTTCAAACAAAGCGTGCATTCCGAAAAAAGTGCATTGACGTA
The DNA here is from genome assembly GCF_027744825.2 of Synchiropus splendidus. NCBI lineage: Eukaryota > Metazoa > Chordata > Actinopteri > Syngnathiformes > Callionymidae > Synchiropus > Synchiropus splendidus. Next base: position 10,237,708 of record NC_071338.1, read on the forward strand.
GATGAACCCAGAACAAATACATTATTTTCCTTTTGTCACTTTTTGTTTTGTTTTCTGCACGAAACCCAAGCATTAAATAAATGTATAGTATTTGCAGATCCCGTTTCTGAGTTGTTTTGTTTAAACCTGTCAATCAAAGACAGAAGTCAAGGCTACGAAGATCACTGGAGACAGTTAGAAATTGTTTTTGAATACATGATGAGTTTCTTCACTACTTGCTTTTAGAATGGCTATGATTGAATACTGTGTGCTGTTTTCTATACACTGCGTATTTATACTGAGTTATTAGCAATAAACTGGATCTAGAGCTTAAAATGAAGGACAATGAAAAACAATCGATCACGGCTGAGGAGCTTTGATCACTCTACTCGTGTTCATGTTGTTCAAGTGACTCTTTGAGAAAGTCATCCTCTTCCTGATGTTTCCCAACATCGCAGTCATTCTTTTCTTTCATCATAAAACAACAGGATTGCTGCAAGCTGGTTTTTGACTTCTGTGAAAAAAATGATAATAAAAAAAAAAGAAAAAAACACGGAAAGGGAACATTTGATGATGGTTGGAGGAACACGGCGCCGGTGTTTTCTTACACCGGGAGCTTTGATCGCCCTGAGTTTCCCTTGTTCAAGTTGCCTAGCAACTTATAGGAATCACCTGTTTTGTATGACAACAGTATGAGGTAGAAAACGAAAGAGGAGCTCTGAGAATTTACTTAGAAACAACATCACCTGTTGTTACTTGTTGATACTGTTGCTTCTTTTTAAAATTTGATCGCATTAATTGAGCATCCTACAGAGACATTATTAAAGAATGAGGCAAACAAATGTAATTCATGACCTTCAAATCGTCCAATTTCTCAATAGTTAAATTTAAAAAAGTATTGTAAAGGAATTTTAACATCTCTAGATGTATTTTTTTTTTCAGTTAAAACAGGAAAAATGTCTATATTTCAGTGAGATTTGCAAATCCCTTGTCAAAACCATGTTTTGATTAGGGTGTCGGAACTCCGGACACAAGGGCTCAAACGGCACATTTTGTGTGCTTTAATGTCAATAAAAGATGTGAGGAGTTCATGATTCAAGTTCAGAACATTGCCAGGCTTGTTTCATGTGTCAGTCTCCATGCTGGACCAAACTAGTTTGGAAGTGATCCTCATGCATTTTTAAGCACCACTGACCGTTCTACGGTGCAGACAGCAGCTGATGCATGAACAAGATCTATTTTCCTTCTTAAATGTACTGGGTGTGGCGACCTCCTCGTGCACTCTTTTGTCCAGAATTTACGGTTAGTAGTACTGACACAACTGAGTCAGTAGACACCTGGTCAGGTGAAGCTACTCTGCATGTAGCTTTTAAAAATCAGCATCAAACCTGAACCTGAAGCAACGACCCAAAATAACCAAAAAACGAAACTAAGAAAACTAAGGTCAGTTGCATAATGCACAATATGGTCCTTTAAATACAACATTTCAATGCAACCAATGAAGCTACAACCAAACCTTAAGAGCCTTTGTTTTTTAGCCCTGACCCCCTGTGGTCTCAGAATTAATCTGAGCTCGTGTTGTGAAATGATGCTCAAGTCAATGAAAATTCAACTCATAATACGATCATTTGCTTAATTTGCCTCATTTTCCGTCTGTGTAAATGTCACCTGTGCTTGTGAGTGATTTGCTGTGGGTGGGATTTCGCTGACAGCTCTCCCGGACATCTCGTCCCCTGTGGTCTCCACTGATCCAGATTCTTCAGAGATTCAGATTCCACCGCAGAACAATCGGCACATGAACACGCCAGAATACACAAGCAACACTTGACTGAACCCTTCTCTTCCCTGTGGGTTTTGGCAAACCCCGTTGGTCTTGAATTATACATCCTGTATACCCTGACATGCAGGTAGTAGTATAAAGGGCACGTTTGCATACATTATCTACTCATAAAGCAAAGGCAAAATGGTTGAGAAAGCACACATTTTAAAATTCATATATGCTTGCTTAGTGCCCTGGAGACTCTTCTAAAGCTCTGCGAGGTGATTCAAGGAGTTTCCAGCCTGCAGGATCCAATCACTGTCTTGTGTCCTTGATCAACCGTTATAACAGTAATTATACATATTTATGAAACCCTACGTAATATGTGTAATTTAGGCCTTCAAGAGCTTTGCTGGAGCTTCTCAAATGGTTCGGCTGCAGCGTCACTTGTGACGGTTTGGTGTTCTGTGAGGGACGAGGAGGCATGTGCCTGGTGCCTCATCCAGACCAAATGCCCAAACTACCAAAAAGAGCGAGTCCTGCTAACCTGCAGTTCAAGCTCAGTATTGTTGTTACACTCACTTCCGAATCACACCAGAGGCATCGGAACACCTGGATCACACACGTCTAGGTCTTTGCCTTTTGGCTCAGCTGCCCTCCTCAACACTACAGGCTCCTGGTCTAGTTGCCAATCTCACGCCTCACTCATGCACAACACCTCAGGACACTCGAGCTCCTCCACTTACAGCAGGGACCAGCTTCCGATCAGAGCGGGCCAATCCACCCTCCCACCACTTGTTAATATTTGTATATGACTCACCGGAGACGGAGACCTACTCATAATGAACATTAGTTTAATTGTGCAATAAAGCAGCAGCATCTGCCTCCTATTGTTTGAAAATAACAGAAAATATATGAGGGGTGAAACAATCAATTGGATACGCAACAGGAAAATAATACACAAGGGTTGTTTTCTTCCTTGAGTAACTGTTATTTTATTTATTTTCCTTTTAATTATCTGCATGTTTTGCTTTTAAAGCCACGCAACATGCTGTCATGACCCATGCATGACATGAGGAGCTGGAGCCCCAACTTCTCTCTCAGCATGAAAAAGACAAAAATACAAAAGTGCTCATGGAGGAATCGAAAAAAAGGAAAAAACCGCCACAAGGAATGTGAGGCAAATATGCAGAGATTTTAACAGTTGTTGGAGAAGATGGTGGTGAAGACACAGTTAGGTTGCACATCAGCTTTGTGTTTTACTAGACGCCTGTGTGCCTCATTTGTGTGTTAATGTTTGCACTTGGAATAAAAATAACTAATAGTAATAATAATAATAAGTACAGCACCATCATGTGGCCCTGAGCAAGCAGCTGACCTCACTGAGCGCCCACTTTTCTATCTATCTATTCAACTCCAGAGTTAATATTTCATTATTCATTTTATTGATTTAGTTTCTTTTTGTGTTGTAGAATAAAACTCCAACCAACAAAAATATGAAATTCATGAATGAGTGGAACGTCTTGTTTTCTCATCTGTACTCACTATTGACATGACATAAGAAGACAAAGACAATAAAAACACTTTTTTTATCATGAATTGTAAATCTCACTCCTGCAGCCATCCGAACTCAGTGAGGTTCAGAGGGCACCTCACAGGACCATACAATATGATGATGGTCCTGATCCTGATGCTGTAGTTTAATGGTGGATATATTAATTTATTGGCTGCTATTTAAATTCGATGTACAGTAAAATGATTTGACTGACTAAGCATAAAGTTCAGGGTTTCCCTAGGATTCCTTCCTGGTGTGGGTTGTGTCTCCACCATGGGAATGAAAGCTTGAAATGTCATTTTATTCATGACCAATATTCAATTCCAATATGTGGGCCAGCTAACAGATCATTGTATCAACTCAGGTGGGGATGTTTCCGTCTGCAGTCTTTCACCCAACCGTGATGTCCACTTCCATGTTACTGGTTGTAATGGTTCCACTTTGTTTTACAACATTCACATCTCATTCGGGATTTCTGGCCTGGAGGATGAGCTTCTCGACCGGTGCCGGGACAGAATCTTGGTGTGCTGCGTTTAGATTATTGGAGCGCTCCACGGAAATAACCATAGCGACACATTTTCCGTGCCTCTTTGCTGCTACTACTCTCGAGTGAAACAGGAAAACATTTTTTTTCATTTTCGCATTACATTGTAAAGTTCTTGATGAAGTCATAAGTGTGTACAGATATACACTGAATATTTGTATGATTCAAACAATATCATTCACATATGTAAGATCATAGTTTCAGCTTCTATGTTGCTGTGGTCTTACACCATGGTTGTCAGCGCAAAGCCTGTAAATACGTCTAGGCTCGGCGAAGAGTGGATTCTGACAAGAGCTTCTGAAATCCACTAGATGTGGGATTTTCTGAGCCAAACATAGAAACCTTTGTTTTAATATCGGCTTGATTTGACACACACATTGGCAGTGTCTTTTGTCATGTGAATGTTTACACTGCAGCCATGTGCTGGGATCAGAGTCACAGCTGTCTGGGATCAACGTGTACAGGCGCTTGATCAAACACGCCATATAGCTCCTTTGTCTTGTGAATTGCTGATTTAATGAAAGTGGAATCTGAGCCTGCGTGCCTGAGCCCAGCGCCAGTGTCCGTGCTGCCACTGATGGAGCTGATTCATAGCTCGGGAGTGCGAAACTGAAGAGTGTTCTTCCACCGCAGTCACTGATTCACCACAAGGACATGCTGTGTATGTGTGTGTCTTTGGTGTCTCATGTCTGCCAGACCAAGCTTGTGACAACGTTTCAGGAAGGAGGGAGGGGGACGTTGAAATAATGTCACTCGGTCCGCTACCCGTCGTCCTTTAATCAAATAAAATTTCTCCCGCCTTCCTCTACTGCACTCTATCGCATTCTGTCACTGGTGAATTCTATATCTTCGTTCTAGGTGGAGGGGTCCATGAGTGTGTGGCAGTGTATGTTGTGGAGGTTACGCCTGCAGACAGGTTTAACAGTAAATTCATGGCCTTCTCCACTTGACAAATGACTTGTCATCCTCTCAAAGGACCCCATTGCACCTTAAGGTGACCCTCGATCCACTCCGCCGCAGCTGAAGATCAGGAGGTGCAGCAAACTGAATAGATAGAACCTTCTGAGAGCAAAGATGGGAAGTGGAGCAGAAGAACGAGTGGGATTTGTCCTTACTGAATAACCTTGGAGGTACTTCCACCTAGAAGCAGGTTAAGCAGCTGCTGTCTGAACCGCTGCCTGTTTGCTGCCTGGCAAACCAGTGAGGATTAAAATAAGTGAGTGGCGTATAATCTTTTGCATATTTGGAATTTTTTCTGTGTATGATTTTATCTCACGACACAATGCAGCTGCTCACCCTGAATTTCAGATCGTATCTTTCACCTATGTCCTGCCATGGGGACACAAACAAGTTACACAGCTTAAACTCCATAACAAATTGAGGAAGACATGAGGGGCACCAGGGACCTGTTGTGGTCCTGTTTTTATCTGTGGTCATTGCATGCTACATTGCTTCTGATTTGAGAAAACATTGAAATTCTGACTGGCTTCTCTGTGGAGTGTGTGCCTCTCAACGTCAGTGTTTGATTTTTTTGGCTCATTATAATGAACACGAAGCTGAAGGTCGTGTAAATATCTGCCGCAAACTCAGTTGTTGCTGAATGAGCTCTACTCAGTGTGAAGTGACGCCCCTCAGTGAGACTATGCAGATGGGGTTGTGATGTCATTGTTTTCAAAAAGTTGTGTGTCTCTGTGTGGATGGATGCCATTCTTTGCTTTAAAAAAAATAGTTGGTCCAAAGTTTTGTTCAGTTTTGTGAGTCAGTAGTGGTCTGTCCATTCGCCTCAAATCCAGCATCAAGGTCATTAAAACAGTCAAATATATAGCAGCAATATCATGTAAATGTAGCTATTGTTTACATTTGTTTTATTAGATGCAGGGCCTTCCTTTTTGGGAAAGAAACTGCAAAGAGCAGGATGTGGACTCACTATTGGTTTTATTGTTGTGAGTCCATTGGAAAGCAAAGATAGACAAGCCATCCACACTACACTGTGCTGTTCTTGCTCATAAACATGTTACTTTTTGTCCACAACTCCGCTGTCGAAACAATTACAATTGAATGCAGCACAATTTTGTGTCGTCGTTGCTCACGAGTGTGTAGAGTGGACATGCAGCATCAGACCCAGTGATGCTGGGAGCTGCTTCTTCATCCTCGACAGTGACACAAACCATTTTGAATGCAGACACTCGCAGTACAGATATGTTTACATTTGATTCTTTCATATAAATCTCATTCGTGAAACCGTTTTGATGCAAGCTGTAATTTGTTTACATAATTTGCATCATTTGTGTTGTTCCTACACCTCCGTTATTGATTTGCTAAACAAAACACTTTAAAATAATTTCAGTATATTAAAGCAAACATTTGAGCACTTTGCAACAATACTGCGATAATGATGATCACTGAGATGTGACATTTTCATGGCGTTCATACACACAGTATAAATAGACGCCGTTTTTTTAACTTCCTTTTTCGAGTGTTATGCACTACATTCGTGAAGTCTGTGGTGTTGGATCGGAACAATATTGGTGTCTGCATATTCCTGCGTCAGAATTGGAAAGGACAAAAATGTGGATCAATGCCTCCATAACAGAGACGACACAGGCCTTAGTGGGTTCTTCTTCTCCTCCACATAAATGAAGCTAGAATGCTTACAAGCAAACTTGTCCTGTCTCAACCATACAAAGGCCCTTCTGGGGAAAATGTAATTGTTCTAATAAGTTCCCATTACAATCTGCTTTAGTGTTTATTTAAGCTCTTTGATTCTCTGGGAGTTGTTATTGTCTTTACTTAATCATGCTTATTTCCTGTTGTTTTTCCTTTCTGTTAATTGTTTAAGTCCACCACAGGAGAGAGGTTTGATGACTTTTCTAGAGCCATTTTCGGCGGCTTCATGACACAGTTGAGTTGGCTGTGAGCGAATCATATTTAATGGCTCCGCCTGGGCAGATGAAGTGGAGGAAGGGGGCAGCTTCCATTAGCTTGAGCTGTTGTGCAGGTAAATGAGAGTCACAGTGCAGTAGGCGGCCAGGATGTGACGGGATGTGTTGGAGGGGCTGAATTGGATAGAGTTTGGTCAAAGTGGGCTGGTGGAGTCGCTCAGAAATGGAACTGAGTGGGCGCCAAGTACCTTGTTCAGCGCTTGCTTATCTAATTGTATGACGACATGCAGGGACAATGAGTGAGATTCAGCTGCGTGCGTGTGTGTGTGTGCACAGATATCCCAAAGCAATTCTCATCGCAACATATGAAATTGTTATTATTGCTTTTGTTGGCTCTCATTGCCATCTAGTGCATCGGTTGTCAGGATTATTGACAACTAACTTGGTTTAATCTGGACTCTATTTAGGGGTCCGGCACATGTTTGTGTTTCTGTGCGTGTTGGAGGAAGGTTCGACTTGCTGCTTGTGAGTGGGACATTGCTGAGAGACCAGAATAATTGCTGCTGGGATTCAACACGGCAGCTCCCTCAGCAAACAATTCCCAGGTCAGCAAAGTTAAAGCACTCGCTCATGTGTTACGAAGAGCTTCCAGAGTTAAACTGCAGCTCGCTCACTGGCGTTCAACACGCCAGTATTTAAAGCCAGACGGTCCACAGACGTTAAATCACTCATGCTTTCTAACATCTTACTCACTGAGTAGACCACACTTTGATCTGAATGTTAAATTACCTGAATAATAGCTTAGCTGTTTATAGCTCCATGTTTGCAGGAAAGACTTCTCTACTGCATTGTGAAAGAAAGGGACATGTTTTTTTGTCTTTTGTCATTTGGTTTTGTCCAACCTGGCACACAGTAGATCAATTCTTTATTCATTTTGATCATAAGAACAGTGTTTGCAAGAGAGTGCAACGTAATGCTGTCACAAAGGTCCACATAATACTGTGTTTATTCGTGTTTGTCAGGGTGTACTTGGCTGAAAATATATTTTTCATGGGGCACTTTGCTGGAACCTGGTTGAAAACCACTGCTCTAGATGATGCACCATGTGTCTTCATCAGCGCCATATTGTGGCTGAAGATGGAGTGATCATCAGTATGTTTGGCGCATGTTCATAAATGATTGTGCGCATGGGTGTGCACAAGCATGAGGGTGATGAAATAAAGATTCAACAGCCAAGACACATCACAATCTTCCTCGACGCACTGCTTCTCGGAGCCGCCCCCTGCAGCAGAGGGACACCCTCAGGGGCAAGTTCACGGAAGCCCCTCGCTCTGCTAAACTCTTTACCTTGGAGACCTAACACGCCAGGCAATATTGCAGCATCCACATGGAAGCTGTGCGGCTGTCTAGATTTAATAGGAGAAATTAAGGGTCAGCAAAGACCCTGCACAGTTCATGTTTGATTCATGACCACCACAAAGGCCGACGGTGCGGCATGTCAGATGTTCACGTGTGTAGTGCCTCAGAGAAAACGCTCTTTCACGTGTGCGTGAGTTCAAGGGGCAAGCTCCCCCCAGATGGTGTGTGCTTGTGTGCTTTGAATGAGAGTATTTACATCAGAATCAAGCCGCGAATGAGGTGAGTCGTGCAGAGAACTGAGACCTACAGCACTCTCACATGCTTGTCTCTTCAGAGGAATGTCAATAACTCCAAGGTATGACAGACGACGCAACTCCACCTACTAGTTATTTCATGCCAAAGCTTTCTGTCAGCGTTGCTTCTGAACAGCTCCTGTTCTAAAGAGTCGTATGCTAAAGGGTTTTATCCTGCTCTTTTCATGAGCTTTTATATGGATTGTGGACCCCAGTGCAGCAAAGGAAGTTTGGTGAATCAATGTCAGCCTTCGTCTCCCGGCTGTAATGTGAGATTTTAATCTTCGGTCCTGCCTACTGTATCTGCCAGGGTCAAGCATCAATCATGGCAATGTGCGTGATCCTGCTGCACAGAGCAGTCAGGCTTTTCAGTTCATCGGAAGACTCACATTTGTTATACACCTTCCACTGGTGTGAAAAATGGACTAACCAGTGGGAAATTTGTGCTCAACTTTGGTGAATGTGAATCATGAATTCACAAAGCATTCCTGCATGACGTGGCAAAAACACATCCTGCGACGCTCCTTCAGGTTCACTCTTTAACCTCTTTTGGATGTGTACCTTTAGTTCCCTTCATTTAGTTCATTCATTGTGTCTAGGATGGTAATTTCAGCTCCATTATTTATCAGGAAAATATATGAATGAATGAATATTTATTTCAATGACACATCAAACATACATACAGAAACAACTCTTTCATCGGCAACTTGATCTGAGGGATCGAAAAGCAGCAGAGAGAAGAACCGGTTTGGGTGTCTCTCATAGCAGTCCATTTTGATATGAGTCCTGTTTGTAAACTTGAGTGTAAATCGATGGATACAGTTAAAGCAAAGGAGCTGATCACTTCAACGTGTGAGTGAATCATGAATCTTATTGACCATGTTGTTACACTTCCTTGACCATTCTTTATGAAGGTGATATTGCAGTGGCCATGATAAACCTCCGCAGGGGTTTTGTAGATCACCACACAACTCAGTTCACTCTTCAGTTCCATGGACATCTTCCTCATGCCACTTCCTGTCATGATAAACCTTATGTGGGTAATGGTGGTCGAATGTTATCCTGGTCTGATTGTTTACTGTGTCGTTTCTGGCCAGCCATGCTGCCTCAGAACCTTGAATTTCATCACTTCCTGTTGGAATTTCACAACAATGGGGCGCGGTCTGGCGCCCTATATGGGCAAACGACCAATACTCTGAGCAGATTCCATCGCAAAGATCTTGTTGTATCTCACTTTGTTCCGGATTCGGTCCTCTCTCCTCTCTTGGCTCCTACTTTGGCTTCCAAGTGGCCAATTCTCTCCTCATAACCTTCAATTGAAATCGATGTTTTTATCAACAAGCTCAGTCGATACTCTGTTCTCCATCTTTATGTGTTGCAGTGATCTCCACTGAACATTTTTGGAGTTCTTCCTTCATATTCTCCACTTCTTTCTTCAATTTCTTTCAACATGATTTGTAATTTTGCCAATATCGCTGACTCCGCCATCGACCACATAGTGGTTCCTACTAGCGAGCACATTTCGCCTTCTTGGTTCTTTGGCCTAATTTCAACAACTCACGCTTCTCAGTTTCCAATAGACTCTCCTACCACTTTGATAACGGTCGTGCCACGCCTTCATTTTTTCCCTCAATATCCTGTTAGCTCCGGTTAGCTGCGCGGGAGCTCTGGCTTTTGTGACCGACCTGTTGATCCATATCTAAATGTACATCAAAAATCTGCTGTGTTCCGCAGCACACGTTTCTCCGAAACATGTTCAGCCATTGTTGTAGGTTTCAACTGAATGAAACTCCTTGACATGTATATTATTTTTTTTATTATTTGAGTACAATGTCATGCTGCTTTTACCGCAGAAAAGAAGTGGAATCTTAAAGCACGTAATCTGTGAATCAAACTGATCCTGCTGTTTCTGGATGCAGTCAAAATGTATAACTTTGGCGAGGCTTGCGCAGCTGCTGAGATTATTTAATAGATGTCATGAAGACAAATGATCTTTATGGGCAGAACGCAGTGCTCCGCGTACCAGAGAGGATTCTAAGGTCAGACGCACAATTGTTTCTGGAGCGTGAGGGAATTTAAATGGCCAGGATTTATTCCTCTCCTACTTCTGGAAATTACATTTTAACTGATTACAAATGGGAATTGCGGAAGCAAGCTGTCACTTGGTACTGGGAAAGATTCTCCATCTAGCCTCCTGCTAGCTCCTCTTGTGGAGGGAAGTCTGATGGATTTGCCTCTGTGGGACACTGGAGCTGATGCTGGACAAAGCCAAACCATTTCATATTCTGTGTGAATTTGACTTTCATAGGAAGCAATACTAATCACATGAGAGCCTTGAGGTGAATAATGAGGTTCAATGGTGTCATTAATACAGCTCATTTAGACACCTTTAAATCATTAAACACTTCCTAAACTTTTCACATCAATACAAATGTGTTTCTCATTGGGATAAGGCCCTTTCACTTGCATTTTATTCAAAAAAACTTTATGTTTTAATATAAAAACAAATTAAATTGGACAAAATTAGATATAGATGTGCATTTCTTGAGATGACAATTCAAGTGTAACATCCACTATACTTGCATGTCCTTCCCTTGTCTCGGCACATCTGGTTAGGCCGCTGGCACAGGAGAGCCTCCTCTGCCTGAGTCAGATGGATCTATGGAAAGTCAGATTACTAAGCAGACCTGGTGACTTGTAACAGGAGGTTTACAGTGATGACGGAGTCATGTCAGTGACTTGTCATCGTTTTGGAAATGGGAGGGTCGGTGTGGGGGCGGGGCTTGTTGGCCATCCAGATTTCCTGCCCTCTGAGTATCTCCCCCAGTCAGATGTTCATCTTGTGCACGAAAACAGAACTCATGTGAATCATGTCAAATTCCAACGTATTGTAAGTAAACAGTGTTTTTTTTAACTAGCCTATTCCAAGATTTTTATGGGTCCCTAACGGTCAGAATGACGTGCAGTGTTGGGTCTGTGCAGTTTAGCTTTTAATAGTAAACAAACCATTTGTTAATAAAATAAAATCAGGGGTGTAATGTCCATTTGACCTTGGAAATGGAGGGAGAGTTCCACTGACTAATCTGTCTGTGGCTGGGCATGCGGACTGGTGGATGCTGCTTGACTCTGGAAGGTTAGGTTTGACTACGTCATGCAGCTTGCTGGACTTTCAGAAGACAGGCTGGTATTTGCATTGGCTCATACAAGGGTTCGATCTAAGGTGTGTTGTGTCAGCGCAAAAGTGTGTGGTGGTAGGGCAGCAGATCCCACTGTGGCACTGGAGCAAGTCCCAGACTGGGTGGAAGCGTCTGGACTCATTCTGTGTCTTCTCAATAAGGATTTCAATTTGTGTTTGTCACTGTGTGTTTGTGCTGGGTGCCGATGATGGCGTGGTTGCTTGCCACACTTCTCTTGCACAGACACAATGTTGTTCAAAAGTAAGGCTAGTATTAACTTAGGAGGACAAGTGGGTGTGTGCACTTGAAGGTTTGATTTGTAATGATAGAGCAGTGTTTTTCCACCGTTGTGCCATGGGATATGATCCAGTTTCGCCTCATTTGTACGGAGACCGAGGTCGTCCATATGATGACATCCAATTATGAATAACCAAAACGCGTTGATGAACTACTAATGCAAGGAGATTACATGGATTCGGGCACATTTTCTCTACACACTATAGATCTATAGTGACGGCACTTGTCCAACACTCGCAGCGCACAGTGCTGCACGCAATGCTCCTCTTCCGCGCAACTTCGATTTGTTAAACCTGATGTGCCTCTAACTTGACCACACTCCTTCATGATAGAATTATTGATTGTTCCTCTGGGGACCCACAACGCCAAAGACACTCTGACGGCTAATGTGACGTTTCAGTTCAAAACTTTCACTTTCACATAAAATATCAAAGTTTGCATCGTGTTAAAAAGTTGGCTAAAAACTAAATGCAGAACCAAATAAATGCACTTCAAAATGTGAAGCAAGAAAGTGTCGTTGTTATGAACGGTGTTGGGCAAGTTACTTTAAATTAGTAACTTAGTTACAGTCACTCGTTCAAAAGTAACTTTGTTACTTCAAGTTACTCATTACTTTCAAAGTAACTAGCTACTAGCAAAAGTAACTTTTTCTAAAACTGTATATTATAGCGGACCTCAAACTAATATATAATAATATAAAATAATATAAAATAATAATCTTAGAACAGTCACGGTCATCTTGCTGGGTCGATGGTGCTAAAACCGATGCTGATGATCATCTCAACAGCAACACAACTATAGCAACTGGAAACATGAACTGCAGTGACAAGTCCACAGCTGCGATAGGCAGCACGTCTTCCACAACACACCTCGCTGCTACTAGTATGTTCAACTGCTTCTGAGATCGAGGCTGTGCAACAGGCGCTCCAAAGTCAAGCTTCTGCTGTTTGGCTGCAGTGGCTTCTCCTGTGGCGTCAGACCAGCGAACCTTAGCAGCGTCTGCTTCGGGCTCTTTTCCCACCAGCTTGGTCAATCGACGCATGCGCTTTCTGAAGATGTTACGCCAGATTGAAATTGTTTGCTTTGGACTCAATATCGTGTTTTCCTCCACATAGTAGTATGCAGTTGCTTGCACGCTACTACAATATTTCTAAAAAGGAAAAATAATGAGAATATTGGACCGTCACCGATTGAAGCCATTATCTTTTTCACATGCGTCACGTGACTAATGCGGGCTTCCAGTCCACCACGGAAGCTTTTAGTGCATATTGTGGACACTGCTTTTAACACTTTTTAAATAGTTGTGAATGTGAAGTAACAAGTAAGCATGTTTATGTCACAGTAATGATAAACGCGCTGGTGATTTGGGCAAAGGAACGCGTTACGGCACTCGTTGTTACAAAAGAGAACGCAGTTCCTATACCGCGTTCCTAACACTGGTTATGAAGCAAGCTGAGGCAAAGAATGTTAGATTGGCCTGGAAATTCCCAATCATTGCAATCATGCAAAAGAGATTGAGCTCAAATTGAAACAGTTATTTCAAGTAATAATAATAATAAATCATAATGAATTTTTGCCATATTTCTAAAAACATTTTCTGCAATTTGTTTCTGCAACATAACATGTCAAAATAGCCGAGAGGCAGTAGCTACAGTTTTTAGCTTAAAAAGGTTGAAAAAACACTCACATATATGTACAAACCAGATGTGTCACTGGTGAAAAGGTACAAAGGGACTGATGTTCATCACAAGTCAACACACCCAAGTCATAAGTGTTGATCTATTTGAGGTGCACATTGCTGTGTGAGCCTACGGGCTCATAAAAGATGCAGAACAGTTCTAAGATTAAAGACATGAAGTGACAAAACTGGACACCAGTGGAGTGATTTTTCAGCAGATTAAAGTGAATGATAGAAAATGAGAGAAATCTAAGCAAAATCACTCTTGAGGTACAAAGAGAGGGAAGGGTGAGAATCATGTGACTGGAGGAGGTTGATCTGGGTGCTGACCTTTAAGAGGACGATCCATTTGTTCCATGATGACAGTGGAAGTGGTGTTACGCATGGATCATGTTTCACTGTTGCTGCTGCTGCTGCTGCACAAACATGAAGACAAATTGTGATTTACAGAGAATGAGTTCAGGTTGAGGGTGTTATCGGGAAACATTTGAATTGAAGTTAAATCTTGGCAGCTTTACCACGTCCTCACAATCCTTCCAGCGCGAGTTAGAGAAGATGAAATCCAGCTACTGTAAGTCCCCAAGATAGAATCAGACAAGGTGGTATTTCAGATAACAGTTGCTTTGGAATGGAACTCCCCTGAAATTGGGAAAATAACATGAAAGGCTACAACATATCATTTCAGAAGAGAGTAGTTTAGGATAATCCTCTGAGATTGTGGTCAATGAAACCCGCTTTTAGAACGGGTTTGGAAATGTGCTGACAGAATGTTTTGTGGATTATCTGGAGTGGCAGAAATGAGGTTCACTCATGACAAAGTGAACACGACACACAATTGTATGAAAGATCATTAGAATGGTTGCACATCTCAGGCTACTGAATTCTTGCAAAGAAGTACAATAAGTCTCAGCTCAGTTACCAAACTCACAAATAGATTTCATTGTCTTTCATCAAATGGTTTTTGGGTTAAAATTGCGGCCTGTAACTAAGATGTGTCACTATGATTCACGGCTTGTGTATAACGCCCGAAAGGTTCGTATGCATCAACTCATTTTTGTTCCTCAGAGTCACAAACTTTGGACAATCTGTATTTTTTACAGTCTTTCATTTTTACTTTGCTTTACCGTCCTGTTGCTTTCATTTTTCTTTTTTTCTTGCCTCGAACCGGCCTGCTGAGTGCCTCCCTTTACAGGCAACAAGAATGGATTTTCAAATAGATTTCACTGACAGAATGAGAATGAACCAGCGTCGGCTGAAATTTGTTTCTGCTGATTTGCTGTTATACAGAGCTCTCTAGCTTCAAAACGCACTGTTGGTTTTCACGTTGCGGCAAAACAAGCTGGAGGTGTAACTAGAGCATGTTTTACTTTAATGGCAAGTACATAAAGTGAGTGGAGGAGTCCAGATGGCAGATCAGAGAGGCAGAATCGCTACTTCTAAGTATATTAAAAAGACTGACGCAGGTATTGCAGGATTGAAATTGTACAGGAATTTGCCATGACTGTAAACATAACCATAAAATCTTGACTCTGATTGGCTCCGCAACTTAACACTGAAGTCAGGAATTTGATGCAACACCATACGTCTGAAACCTGTCACTTGAAGTGTGTTGAAGCTGTGACCCCCTCTGGCCAAACGTGTGGAACGTAATAGCTTTACACAGATTTCACATGTGAATCAGTTGCTGTTGTCACTTAAATGAACCTATTGTGAGTCAGTCACACGACTACCTGAGTAGTTACAGCAAGAAGCACCACTGGTTGTTAATATGTTCCTCCTGCTGTTGAGCAAATGGAACCGACCACTGGTGGAAATCAGAGGCAGATGACCAGGATAAATGTTGGGAGCCACTGTCCAGTTCCTCATCCGTTTGGGCAATATTTCTGTCGCTGTTCAGATAGAGGAGAGAGGTGACGCAGAGGAGGTCAGGAGAAAAAGGACATTTCTGCAGTGTGGGAGAAAGTTCTTGAAATGACTTGTTAGAAGTATTATGTAGTAGTTATTACTTTATAGTATTTATAATTATTAATACACTGAAGTTCATTTCTCCATGGTGGAACAAATGAAAGTAAGACAGATAAGTCAAAGTGTGTGTGTCGGGGGGAACCAATTCTAGACAAAACACTATCCTTGTGGGGACCTTATGTCATCGTGGGGAACCCATAGGACCAAACCTCAATATGAGAATAAATACTTCACCTTAACCTAAACCATCCAAAAACACATGGCTGACCTTTACCAGGACTCTGAGTCAAACTGAAACCCAATTATAATCACCTTGTTATTTTGAAGTTAAGTTAAGGGTGAGAGCATTATGGCAATGAGAAACCTCACAATGTCCCCACAGAGATGGGGACTTGTGTGTGTGTGTGTGTGTAAGCTTGTTTATCTTACTTTGTGGGGACCAACTCTTGACAAAACACTATCCTTGTGAGGACCGTATGACATTGTGGCGAGATTTGGCTGGACCCCACGAGGTTAAGCCTCAGTTTGAGGATGAGGCCTTCAAAAGAATTGGGTCAAATCTAATTTGGTTTTGGATGGTTGGGCTTAGGGTGAGAGGCTGGGGAAACAGTTATGGCGACGAGAAACCTCACAAAGTCCCCACAAGGGTAGAAAAACAAACATGTGGGCGTTTGTGTGCGATCTTGCATAGCTATATACCTGTGGGGAGCACAGGGAAACACGTCTACTTGTGGGATACCTCATGCATTTGTGAAACCTTATGCCGGTTTTTGAGTATTTAAACTTCAAAATAAGTCGGTCATCATGATTTAATTTCGGTTTGGTTCAGAGTCCTGGTTAATGTTAGCCATTTTGGATGGTCAGGATTTGGGTGAGAGGCTGGCAGAAGCATGAAAGTCAATGAAATGCCCCCACTAAACACGTGCATGTGTGTAATTGGTTGATACTCACTTGTGGGGCCCAATTCATGAAAGAACACTATACTTGTGAGGACCTTATGCCATTGTTTGGGCCATTTGGCTGGACCCCACAAATCTAAAACTCAATTTGAGGATGATAACTGGGTCATTATAATTGGGTAAAGAGTCATGGTTACAGTAACATGGGTCACACACAAGCACATCCCTCCTCTGAAAAGTGCACAATGAGGACTTATCTCCCATTTTAACTGCAGCAACCCAATCTTGCAGTATGACAAATGTTTCACATCCGAGAGACTGCACATCACGTGGATGTCATGGATAACCATGGCTTTTCACAAGTCACCGCCGAGTCATTTTGTGAAGCCACACAGCTTCTGATTGTACAACATGATCAGAACTTGGCATCACCATACTACCAGCTGTCTCATACCTCAGGGGAAGAGCCTTGGCCTTCCACTGAATTATGGAATCGGCCTTACACAGATTGGTGATGTAAGTCTCTCTTAAGGTCAGCCGGTGTCCTTATTGTCATGAAACTGGCATTTTGTGTTCGGGATGAAATTTTACAAATGCCATTTTCAAGACGCTGCGAACAATAAATATACCTTGTGGATGAGGGAAGAGGTTTAGTTGAGATCTGAGAACTATCTGTCAGACAAGTCATGTGTGAGTGTCTCCTGCAATGGATTGATATAAGCTGCAGGTGCAACTCAAAAAGCAAATAAAGAATAATACTTGTCAATGGGAACACTGTTTCAGATTGAGGAAAATGGCTGTTTGCGTTGCTTAATTATTTTTTTGTTTTCTGTGACCCACACTCCACCATCCATCTGAAATCACTGACTTCACTAAAGAATGAATGTGGAACTTGTGTCAGGCTCTGACAAATGCACACTATTTGTCTCACAGGTTTTCTTCTTCTACCTACTGTAATCTCTTCAGCTATTGAGTTTTTCATTCACATGCGTCTGCGATCTGTGTCCAGACGTATGTGGAATATTATTAATGCTGGAAGAAGCCACTTCTCATTGTGCTCTGAGAACAGTGTGCGCCGTAAGAGGAAACTGAAGGTAAAGTGCCTCGAGGATAGCAGCATTCTGAGAAATCTAATTTCATCACTCATAAAACATCTTCAAAGATTTGCTTTGACGTCGTGGCTTGTTTCTAATTTTCAGCAGCAGACTTTGAGTGAGGTCAGGGAGCCTTAATACGAGACACGAAAAGCAGTGACAAGCTGTTCTCTAACAGAGAGGAGAGGATGACAGCAAAATGTTCAGCCCTCACAGTTCATGTCTGAAGAACTTGTGCCACTGATTAAATCTTCAAATAATGCAATAAAAGGTTTTTAGAAACTGGTGTTTCAGAAAGTTGAGCGAGGAACCGCAGACCACATCGCCTGAACAAGTCAACTATCAAGCTTAGCGACACGTGGGCACTAGACTTGTGCAGACTTCATGCTGAATCATGGCGTACGGTCAGATCCAGACGGCAGCATTCGCACAAAGAAACCTGGATGTGTGAATGAATCCATGCACATTTCTTTTGTGCATGACAAACCATGTGGAACTGAGCTCAGATGCTGGAGTACCTGACCCCTCCTTTTCCATGCCTGCCTTACATATGCAAATCATATGTAAATAAGCCATGCCCATGGGAGGCCACCCTCCTTCACCATCCGAAACTCTAAAATAGAATTAGTCAGATGGGAAAATATAAAATTGAGGAATGCAAAGTGGAGGCAAAAATTAATTCACAGTTGGTGTGTGCTTATTTGAAACACACTATTGTTGCGAAGTGTGAGGGAGAACAGCGCCTGATAAAGACACATAAAAGTACATTGTTGTCCATGTGTTGCTTCAGTCTGAAAAAAAAAAAAAAAAAGAAATCAAGTCACGTATTACAAAGGTCAGTGTGAAAAGAGCAAGAGAGCAACAATGACACAATATCCATAATGAACTTTTATAGCAACGTGCATGCAACGATAGCTCCAATTATAGAAAACTGAATCTTGGGTTAAAGTTCGCCAGTGTTGTCACGCAATGTGCATCAACTCAGATGTTGCACCGCTCATTTTCACCCACCATGCTCATGAGGCACCAGCTCTATGAGCATCACAGCAGCAAAAAGTGTTGTCAAAGTTCATTTTGTTCTGTGCTGGATCTCTCGATTGCACATACGTCGACTCAGTTTCACCCATAGAAATGAGTTGAATGAAACCATTTTGTAAACCCCCAAAACAAAGATATACTTGAAAGAAAGAAAAATAAATATTGAAAAACGGAATATAATAGAACACCCTGCAATAAACTGGCCCTGTTGATAATCATATACCAAAAATGAACAAGTAAACGGTCGATCAGACTGTCTGTGTACAAATACTGTGATGGAGATGAGGGCTGGGGAAGCATCATATTTAGGACACGAGGACTGCGATGTACAGCCCTGCTGCACCGAAGCTGAATTTTGGCTTTTTCAGAGACGTGGTAAATAAAAGAGACCATGTCTCAGCTAAGGTAATCTCAGCACTGGAAAACAGTTCTGTGATCCTCCTGAAAGGTTCATGAAAGTCGCTTTTACTGTGTGCATTAGTCCTGTCTCTGTGGAATCTTTCATCTGGTTTGGTCTTTGTAATTTCTTACCACTACTATTGTAAGGGAAATTGTGTTTTGAATGGAAAAGGGAGGGTGCTGCAGTTGCCTCCATTCAGGAGCGTCAAACTCCATCAAACAAGGAGCAAACAGACATCGTTGTCCTATATGAATCATTCAATAACCTATAACGAAGTTTTCGTTCACTCACTCATGGGGGCTGTCGTGAATCCCTGCCAGTGTGGCAGGACGCCAGCCTGCTACATGACACTCTCACACCTACAGTACGGCCCATTATGAGTCACCTGCATGTGAGTGTGGGAGGGAACCACCCAGAGAGAGGAAGTCCGTTCTCAGTGACCCCTCCTCAGAAGTCATATTTTTAGCCCCTTCACATTGACAGCTATAACCAAAACATTTGAAATCCAATTTGGATTAGATTAATGAGCCATAGCTGGGGAGTGTGAGAAGTTATAAATAAGAGCACTACAGCTCCTCTGAGGACCAGGCAGTGACCCTGGCAGCGGAGCTGTATATTGGTCACGGTTCTGAAACGGCCGCCACAGGCAAAAGAGGGGTTTAATTCTCACAGCACACACTGCCACCGCACATACAAAGTCAGCATTCACCGTACCATATTTTAATGGTTTATACTTGCATGAGATGACGCATGAGTCCCAGGGAACTTTCACAAATGCCATTTAAATCTCCTGTGAGAGAGCAAACACATTAGCACAACATGTCACTGGCCAATGCTGGAGCTTGATTCCAGTTCTGGTGATAATGATGACCCTCTGATGCCAACACAAAGTCGCATTTGTCCCGGAAATGAAACCGGTGGTGTGTGAAGGTGCGTGGCTGGTTCAGCGCTGTCTCTTTCAAAACCACATTGACAAACATGTGAACCCAATAGATCAGCTAAGTCTGTTGAAATGAATGGTTCATGAAATGTTTTCATTTCTTAATTCTTTGATCCCTATAATGTTTTTTTTTTTTTATTCAAAGTACAGTGCTTCCACTATAATATGGTCTCAAAAACCAAACAGTAAGGTGGCCAGTTTCAGTCCAACACATCAGGTCATGTGTGTCTTGAAATAATAAGAGACAAGACTCACAGCTTTTTAATGGAAAGTTCACCAGGCCAATGCTAAAAAAAAAATCTGAGAAGCATCTTATTTGGAGGAGATTATTGATTTGTCATGGGAGTGACATTCTGGCGGCGGAATTTATCCGCCTGATTTCTCACGATGGCAAATTAGAGCGTGACCAGATTTGTCAAGAGCATTTGAGGACGTGAGCCTCGAAGAATACTGATGATGGAGAAGGAGGGGCGGCAGCGCCGCTCCAAAACAAAAGCTGGGTCAGTAAAAATTACTGATGTGACAGCAGAATCGTTGTTTTCCATGTTGATGTCAGCGAGATTGTTCCGTCCGTATATCTTTCTGAAGCTGTAGACTCTCTGAAAGGCACTTTATTCCAGACTCCTCGTGGCCATTGGTTTAACATGCACTTGCACCTCACTGTGGTTCCCTCATCTCCTAATCTGGCTCTTGTAATTGTGAAGAGGGCACGGCTCATGATTCTCTTTGTGCTTGTAGTCATCAGGGTGAGTGAGTGAAGCATGAGGGGTGGTTGGAAGCCAACCAGGATGGCAGGAAGGGGGAACTGAGACTGAGACGACACAGGTCTCAGATGACCAACCACCGTCATGCAACAGTCAGACTTGGTGGGTCAGTTGCTCACAATGTGAGCTGAGGAACTCAAGGTTGGACGTAGTGAAATGTGCAAAACCTTGTTGCTCATGCTCAAAGACATGTTTCAAATGGCAGGTCTCAGGTGTCATGGCAGCGAACATGAATCATGTCATGTCTGTGACACAAGAGCACAGTCTGAACTTCATCATGTGGCTTGGAGGTAAGGGTTATTTATGACCATTTCTTCCTTTCATGACCCGAGCACCATTCAACCATCTTGTTTTTCAGAAGTGCTAACCAGGTTCCCAAATGTGATTGAGATTGGCCTCTTCTCAGCACTTCCCACTTGTTATAAATTGCCGTCGTGCTGCTCCCAGGCGAAGGTCCACTGTGCGCACTGTTTGGCACATGCAAACATATAAATCTGCTCCTATGACTGAAATGTTACTCTAATAACTCAAGAGCTGCAAGCACAAATGATGTGATGACCACCAGTCTCGATTGCACTCCTTAGTTACACCCTCCACCTGCTGGTGCGGTCCTTACTGTCTTTCAAACACCAACAGTTATCTTATTGCAGGCTTCTAACAACAAGACACAAGAAAGGCAAGTGACACAGGCTCACTTTAACTTAAAACACATTCAAGTCAAAAGGCCTTTAAATGAAATGTACATTAGCATCACAAGTGTGTGAGCTCAAAGCTCTGATCCATCTGGCTGTCGATGCCTCATTTTTTGTTCACATGGGAAGAAGACAAGGATGCGAGCAGGTGGTTTGGCTTGATGCACCAGCTGGGAAGCCAGTGCCGGTCGAGAAGGAAATCACAAGAATCAACTTCACCGTGTGCGAATTACCCTAATCTCACTCTTACTCTCCTGTTGAGAGGTGGTCTTTGCTTCACCTTTCAGCTGTGAAATATTTCGCTCCACTCCCATCAAAAGTAATTTCATTTAAATACGTTTATTGGGGCATTATCCCACATGTGTTGCGTTTAAAATGTTGCTCTGTTCTGGAGCAATTATCAGAATATGAAGTGGTTTTGATGATCTGCCTTCTCGATTTTCATTCTCACCCAAACGTCTTCAACAGCGTGCTGTGAGAACCACACTACTCTACAAGAGCATATGTGTCGAGAGGTGGCGTGGCAGTACTTTAAAATCGCATCAAAGATGCATTTCAATGGGAGGTGAAGAAAGCTATTTTCACCTGCGGCAGATAATTTAAAATTTATGGAGGATTTTATTCAAGGAAACAGTGTGTAGCGCTGCATTGAGGTATCATTTATAACACCCTGAAACAAGCATTATTGGACCCATTTAAGAGACTTTGATGCAACAGCAATGTGGCCAGACCTGAACAGACAACAGCAACAACCTTCTATTTAGTAAACAGGCTAGACGGCCCGAGAGTACAGGACTTAACCACCAGGGAATTCGTTCGTATATAATCTTGTTAACGCTGCTCACCCCACTCAGATAAGCCAATCTGAAAACATGGTGCCTCCAACTTCAATCTGAGCGACATTTGAGGACGTGTTTATATGAAAGTTTTACAGCAAAAAAAAAAGTTTGAAAACTGACACAGCTTGTGGTGACAAGGGCGATTTTAGTTAGGCAGTCGGAGCAAAACAGAGAGCAAGAGAGCGAGTTAGACGGTATCAGATGCAGTGATATTGACTGTTCTGATGGAGCTCATGTAGTGGGGCAGACAGTGGCGACAGCGGTTGGCACAGTGCATTCCATTCACTGTGACAGCTCCACAAGACTCTGGTCATTCTGGAATGGGTTCATGGTCAAAACACGGTGATCACATTTTTTTTACACTGTGTGGCAATCGCTGAACGAGCAGCAGACGCAGAAGAAAATACAGTGTGAATAGTCATGGATTTCAGTAGTAGTAATCACGGTCCTGCTGTAAACGACAGCCAACATTGTCATCATTGTTGCTTGAGTGAATAGGAAGAATGTCACCAGTGACTCAGACAAACATCTGCAAGAGTTATGTAATTGACTATGACGTCATAATATAAACATTAGACGAGTGAATTTACTTCCATCCCCAACTTTGGGTCACACTGAAGTTCACAGTTTGCCTTCATCTCCAACAGTTTTCAAACTACAGCCTCTTAAGAAAGTGACATCAAAGTTAAATATTTCATTGAAAAACTCCTAAAAGTCTAATGCTTCCAGGCAGCATTCGCTCAGCAGGAACCAGGAGCCAAATTGAATGGTTTTAGGAACCCTTTGGAGCAGGGTCTTTTCTTTAGTCCCTGACCTGACGGGAGGCTGTCATGGAGGACTGTGGTTCATGGTTGCTGTTTTAGATGCAGTTTTTAAACAGAAAACTCAGTTAATGATATTAGTAGTGACAGAGATGCTGAGTAGTGTATTTATACAATGTTGATGAGAGTTTTCAGTCGTGGTCCGCAGACTCTTCTCAGTTCTATGATCATGATCGGTGTGAAAGTGCGTAACATCGTGACATCAACCGTATTGACTTGTGGTTAGGTTGCTCTCGCCTTCACCTCCCTTACACCTGCACTGTCTTTTTAGTGATCTAATGGCAACTGGCAGTTTGCTTCAGGTAATAAAGCTTAAACATTGAAATCATCAGCCGCAGCAGGTGCTTTACACGTGGACAAGATGGCATAATGGCTGTGACTTATGTGGGCTTCACTGTTGCTCACTGGAACAGTATTCCCATGGTGCAGCATGTTCCTCCTAAGGAAGCGTTACGGTGACAGATGCCATTTACGTCACTCATCACTGTCGTAACAATCTATACCTGTGCAGTCTTAAATGGGTTTCAAACCATCTGATCTTAATCTGTTTGAGATGCATCTCAGCTGTATTTATAGCTGTGGCTGTGCTAAACAAAGATCCCTGCTGATTCTTTCTTGAAACATATTGTGAGACAATAACCGTCATGAAGGGGCCCTGTTATGTTTTTACGTGTGCTCTTTGGTTTTAGCAAGATGACATGTCACACTAACATATACTGTAGTGTGAGAGAACCACCATCATTTAGTGTTAAAAATGACAAATATGGCACCTACAAAAACAGAACGGACTTCATGAAAGCTTACTCATGCCAAAGGATTATAAAACAGATGACACACTAGACTAGATGAAGAACACCATTGACAAACTGCATGGAGCAGCTTTTCAACCTCAAATAACTTTTGAAGGATGAAGTGCATTTTGTCTGTGAGGGAGAGGAACAAGCTTCTACCTCCAATGACACCAGTATGGATTTGAACTTTAACTATTTGTCCGTCAAAATCTGGGAATCAACCCGCTGGATGTTGCTGATGCTACGACATTATACGACATAAGATTTGATGACTGAAGGATGTAAGATCGCACCATAAGGCCCCTTAAAAAACAATTTCTGTTTTAGCAGTTGAGTGGTTTAGGGGGTGCAGCTAACTACAGTCGCCTTACCTCATACAATCGTGACATCAAACTGTCATTTGTAAAGTTACAGCCACAGAGTTAGCTCCCATTTTCTCAGTTCTGTGCTGCAGAATTAAGACCCAATGAGCCAGGATCCCTCATTGCTTTAACTTAAGCAGCTACTCCAGAACGTCTGGTTTAATTGTGCAGAGTGGTGAGTCTTCTTTATTCTAAAAACAGCAGCCTGTCGGTTTACGTTTTGGAGCAGAGGAGAGCTATCTCTATCTCCTGACCCAGCTGTCCACGAGGGAAGCCGTCCAAACACAAGACTTACAATCTGTAGTGTGCGAGGCCCGAAGAAGTGTGCTGTCAGCAAAATGTGAAACAGTTGGGTAAGAAGAATCTGAACAGCATAACGTACATTCTGTCTTTCTTTGTTTCGTTTTTTGGGCAGAGAAAGTTTAAAATTACTAGGTCACATCATGCAAGGCTTTGCAAGTACAAAAACTTCATCCACTTTGTGTTAAGAAACTATATAACCCGATGACATGAAATAATCTGTATATTGCACGTCTGTGTGATAAATAGGCAAAAATCAGGTTCAGTCTATAGACAAGTTAATGTACTTAAGTGGTAAAGTAAGCCCTCCATTTTTTCCATCATCCTCACGGTCACTAGGAAGGAAAGAAGTAGTTAACTGTTTTTAGTAGCATGAGAGTCCACACACTGGCAGAGCTTCATTTCCCTATCATGAGTTAAAAAGAAGATCTGCCATCTGTCCTCCAGTGTAGACGCCTCTTCAAGCAGCAGCTGGAGCTCAGCATTGATTGACATCAGGTGTGGCCTCCCAAATCTCTGTGGAAGCTTGAGCCATAAGGTCGTGAAAAGGAGGTAGATTGAACAAAATAAAAGCAGGCAACACCTGCCCATGACGTGGTTGGACATGTTTGTAAAGAAGAAGAATAAGAAGGACACTCACTCCTGAGCTGCACAGTGTTTGCTATGTCTGTTAAACTCGCTTTCTAGTGTTGTGTAACCAACGTACAAGACAAGTGATGCAACTTTAATGCTCATTTTCCATTTGTTGTGGACCTGATGACACAATGTGCTTATTCTAACAGCACAAACGGCTTTTTCTTCGGAAACAATTCCATCACAGTTCAGGAGAGCCAGATGGCGAAGGATCGCTCGGTGGAAAATCAGTCAGCGTGAACGAACATATAGTCCTATTCTAACGTCTCCGCTGCCATATTGCGCTGTTATAAAATCTGCATGTCGACTCACAGGAGCACATACTGTATCATCAGCACTCCACTCAAGGGCATTTTAGCATATGAGCCGCTCTCCGCTGATAATAGCCGTGAAGTTCTGAGCCGCAGTCAACTCCTCTGCTGGGTTGAGGAAAACAAAAACACTTCTTTCATGTATCGATGGGATCATTTGTTTAACATACACACTTCCTCATGCGCAGACCTTGATATATATATTGTATGCGATCCAAGACAAAGTTTTGCAATCTTAACAAAGCATATCAAATAGATCCCATACTCATGTGCATGTATTAACCTCAGTAGGCCTCTCGATCTGTGACTGGGAACAACATTTGTGTTCCCTGACGTCTCGGCAAAGTGTGTGGTTAGTGCCTTCAGCTCCCCGTGGCTAATGATGTAGCCACAGATGGTCTGCTAGTACGCAAAGGAGAGTGTGATAGGAATTGTTAATGTACAGTACGACGCTGACCTAATCGTAAACTGCGACATATTAAGAACGTGGCGCTGAGGTAAAAGCTGACCTTAATTTTATCTGCAAAGTAATGCTTCCCGCCATGATTTATTTTTTAGTCATCATTTGCAGTCGCTGCTGCATTTACAGCCGCGGGGCTCCTTCGTTCTACCACCTACTCTGAAGTACAATCTTTTGGGTGGGTGCTGGCGATTATGAGGATTTATACAACTGAGCTCTTTTTTATGTTGCTGACTGGTGGGTTTGTTTTACAGATTCATCGTGCTCTTTAAATTGATGTTGTGAATGTCCTACTGTGCTTCAAATGTAAGGGATGGCTACCTCACATATGTTGTGGAGCCCTGTGTTGTGGGTGAAGTCTCTTAAATCACAGTCTACTTACTTCTTATTCCAAAGAGATCGTGTGAACCGCTTTAGCGGGAACTGACCTCTTCAAGGCTACCGTCTGCTATACAGCTTTTCGTTAGCAACCAGATATTTAAAGACTTGAAAATATCTAATAGACACATTTATTAGATCATTTACTTCTTTTTTTGCACGGTAAATGGAGTAATTAATTTTAAATGGGTGAGTCATCTTCCAGTCATTTTAAACCTCCTCAGCAGCAGAGGTACAGAACATTACACCAGTTCTTGTGCATTTTCTGATAGCTATTTATTTTCAGGTGATCTGTGATATAGATTTTTCGGTGCTCAATTATTTCCTGTGCTCTTACCTCACTTGAAGATGGCCAGAGTGTGACGTGAGCTCAGACCAGGCTTGGTGGGGTGCTGTGGTGTGACCCTGTCTTCTGGTATCATGGTGGAGTCAGGACTGCAGACTGTCTTACTAGCTTTGATCCTAGCGTGGCAGTCTTCCTCATGGCTTTCTCCTTGTGTGCATGTGTATTGTTGGATTTAGCAAGAGACGCTATATAAGATTAAGTCAGCAAAATCCTTCATTTGAGCTTCGATCTTGCGGGTAAGATAAATTGTACTCTATAAAGACAGCTGATTCAGCTTAATTCAACGTTTTAAAAACAAGTTAAAATTGGTTATTAATTGACGTTCCCACATATCTTTCCAGAAGCTTTTTAGAATATGAAACACATACACTATCGTATGCCTGCACCTCTCTTTTCTGTCTTATTGACCGTCTTCTTCAGGGTGGTTGTAAGCATCTATTTGACCCACAACACGTCTGGTTTCTTTAGGTTTCTGCACCGAAGTTTCAGCTACTGTGGTGACCAGCACTTTGTTTGAAGATAAAGGCCATCTCATCTAATGTCATTACACAATGTTCATTTTGTAATACAGGGAAACCTTGCCTTACTAGGCCCAATAATGACCCCGACTGGCCTTTTTATGCAGGTTGTGGGCCACTTTGCTGTCTGTGGTTTATTTACATGAATAACTGTGTTCTTTATTTGTGTCATCAAATTATTGCCGCTCACTTCAAGTGATTGCTGAAGTGCTCACTCTGTGAAGTGTTAAACCTCAATACCCAGCTGCTTCACTGACTAACTGAAACTGGGTCATTTCCGGTGGAGACTTTTTATTATGTAGCTTCTGTTTGTTGTCCTCTTATCCTCTTGCCATTCACCATATTAAGGCCCTTCTCTTATGTTTGGTTTCTGTGTGCTTTTATTTTGTCACTTTCGGTTTTCGTGTGTGTTGTCTCCGTTTCCTGTTTTCTGTTCACCTTCACAGCAGCACAGCTGGAACCCAGCTCCACTGATTTCAACACCTTGGTTCCAGTCTGTGTTGCCAGATGGTTACTTTGCACCCACCAGTAAAGATCTTCCTCTCGTGACTTTGTTCCTTAGTGTTTAATAATTCTTGGATTGTGCGTGCATGTTTCTTCCTCGTTTGTTTTCTGCCTTTTACTATTAGCTTTGTGTGAGTGTTTCTGTAGCTCACCTTCTCTTGTTGGCTTTCTTCCACGTGTGTGTGTGTGTGTATTCCACCACCGAGCGCTTGTCGTTGTTTGGGCCACTTATCCTAGTACATTTTTGTTGTCCCCATTATTTAGGCTTGACTTTAATTCGCCATTTTTTGGCGTGTTTCCCTTGCTCCGCGTCTTGGTGGCGACGTCCTTAGTTTCCCTGTTTCCTGGTTGTACCCTGTTTTCTGTATTTTCTATGTATTAACCCTTGTTTACTTAACCCACGTTCAGGTCCTCCGTACACCAGCAGCAATCTTAGCGTTTGGGTCTGTACCCCTGAGCCACCATGACACTTCCTCCTATTTTCCATTGAAGTGCTGAGAGTCTATAAGAATGACGTCACCAAAGCACTGGACCATGTTAAAGAACATCACTTGCATCACTGAGTGGGGCCTACAGACAGACATGTAGCGTCTCTGTCTTACAGAAAGGCCGTCATTTATTTATGCGTCTGTGAGACTTCTCAACCGGCGCCTTCCACAAGCGCGCTGTCTGTGCTGATCACTTATTTATTAGCAGTGTTCTTGCTGTGTTGGCCTGTAAACACGTCGAGGTAAATAATGAAATGACACGGTGAATGTAAAATCGTTTGACATGATTCTAACTCGGTCAGAAGGAGGATGGTGAAACCAGCTCACCGTGCCAGAGCAGTACAGCACTACAGTCACCAAGGCGGAACGAATTGTAGACACATCCACAATGTAATATGGGAATATAACACACAAATAAAAGAGAAGTTTACTTCGTGCCTTGAGTTTTGTTGGTATTGAGCTTGGTTTTTAATCAGCCATCCCATCTAGCATGGCTGCACTTTGTCTCTCTGCTACAGACTAAAGTAATTTCAGCTGCACAGGGACCCACTGGCTAAATAATACCGTGTTAATTGATTGGAACTCTTAATTGATCATGGTGCAGTGCAATAAAGAAGCGGAACACACATGCAGCCCTCAGTAACAGCTTCCCGCAGCAACAAAACCAACTCAGCCAGTGAGCTGTCAGTTGTATCAGCATCCATTGACGCACCACGGCCTCTGACCTGTCTGTGAAAATAGTCAGTCATCTATGCAGTGACTCACCTCCACCTCCAAGCTCTGGATCAGGCAGCAGGTGCGACTGCGAGGACAGGTGCCACTGCGGCACCGTTACCGCATTACAGATGGACATTGTCCCTGTGTTGTTTAGCAGTTCTCTTTTGTTTCAGAACCATATCACCAGGTCCTGTGGAAACCTTCCAGAGAGAACAGGTTTTTTTTATGGCTTCATACATATATGAAATGGACCGGGTCCTGTTAAAGGCAATATAAGAGATTCATTGTGCCAACCATATTGATTCAGTCATTACGAACATCGCTTATTGATGTTATCCATCAAGAAAGTAGTGTCATTTTCTCAATGGCCTTTACAACGTGACTCCTTCGTTCTAATGCACCTGCTTCAGATTTATAAGTGCAGAGCAAGGAGAGGAGAGATGGGACATCAGAGACCAGTAGGACGTAACTCATGTAAATTACAGAGACTTTGTTTAGATGATATGCAGTTATGCTGCTTATATCGATCACTCAAACCGATCACAAGGATTTATGATCAGCGTGCATCAAACCTGTAGTTATGTTAATGTGGGGAAAAAGGAACCTTAAAATTAGCTTTGCCTCCCTCTCAGTCATTTGTGATATTGAAAATACAGCGTCATCAGGTGCAGCTGCACGTCGTCGCACTGAGGTGACACACACCAACACCACCCTCCTCAGCCACTAGACATCAGACCGGGGAGTAGTATAATTCACATTGACTCATCATTTTGCATTTAAGAATGTGAATGTTTGAAAGTATCTACCAATCAGTGTTTTGTGCACGTCCGAGGCTGTTAGTCGTGTGCTTGTCCTGATTCTCCGCAGAGATCCCTGAAATGTCCTGGTCACTTTCGTCGTTTGATATGTCACAAAGAAAATTATGATAAATAAAAAAATAAATCAGAGCTATGCTCTTCTCGCTGTCCAAAGTGGTGATTTTAGCTCATGTTTACACTGGTCGGCAGTCAGCTGGTCTGAGGCTGTTCACCTTACCACATAGCTTAGTTCAGCCCACTTCCTAGTCGGTCCATGGTGAAGGTGGGCATCCATCTTCAATCCTTGTTTGAAGCAGAAGAAATGTTGTTTCATTCTCACTGTACTGTAAATTCGCTGTGACACTGACCTTTTGAAAAGTACTTATTGGAAACCCCAAATCCTCCTCAGCAGACTTCAATGTCATATTTCAGCTCTTCTGGGATCCCATCCTGCGTTCCAGACTTTCGAAATCTTTGCTGTCAAATGTGGTGTGCGTCAGGCATCCACCGCTGTATCAGCCGCACTGCAAATCTCATTTGTATCATTTGGGAATTTAATTTGCACAATGCTCGGGAATCACTCTGCAGCGGAGTTGGAATATTTTTAAAGGCTGTCTTTGTTCTATTTTCCTTTTTCTATTTCTCTGCACACCTCTGGCCTTTCATCTCAAGAAAACCTAGCAGTCAAGTATCGCACTCGCGCCATGATGATGATGAGGCTGGAAAGATGTGAGGCCGACAGGAATCAAACCAACTCACATCAGTGTGTCCTAGAAAATATGTAAATGTTACGAGAATGTTAATGTTCTGGGACAAGAAGCAGTCTTGATTCCTCTGCTTCTCTTTGAAGAAGACTAAATTATCCCCCATTTGCTTGGACGCGTGATTTAGGTAATCCCCCAGATGAAATAATGTGATGCTGCATGCAAATCGTCTTTTTACCCCAGGGCCTTTTTCGGGGAGATCAAAGATTAGAATTTCACTCAGCGAAGGTTGTCAGAGGGTGAAAGTTGAAGTTCTCTGTCACCAAACCCGTCGCAGAAGTGAGACGGTCCTGTTACATGGTGGGAACATGGATGTGAGACCACAGCCGGCTGCCTCTAGCTAGCTAAAATATTTAGGTGATCTTTCTTGCCGAGTGGAGTCGGTGGACAGATGAAGACACATATTGAAGCATGAACGGCTTCCCCAAGCAGTGCTCCTCACTTATTAAAAGATCAATCAAATATTTATTACACGTGGAGGCCATTACATGCGAGAATAAAACCATTCATCTTCAGTCAGGGTTGACGTCGAAGACTCCGCGCCTTTAACAATTCAAAATCTCCTCTATGAAGAGTGAAGGACGGAAAGGAACAAGTGAGAACTTCAGTGACAAAAACCGACCAAATAAAACTCAATCTGAAAGTTGCCCACAGGGCTTTGGATGAAAGCCGATTTTTAAAAAACAGGTGCTTTTGCAACGGCTGTAACAGTTCCATTAAATTCTGGCGCTACTGTCCTGGCGAACGCTGATGTGATCAGGGGACTGTAACCTGTCAGGAATCATTGTTTCATTTTCCGTCACCATCCAACAATAATGAAAGGCTACGTCAAGCATGTGTTGAGCAATGTCCGGTTCAGGAGGTTGTGTATGATCTGCGGAGGTTTTCAGAGACGGTTTGCTTGTCGCGATATTCACGCTGCTGATTCAGGTCACTTGATGAAGTCTGGGTGGGCAAACCTCATTTAGATGCCACAATAGGCCACCTAATCAGATTCTGTCGCTCTGTAATGGATCGACAGGACGCGTAACGCAGCGCTCACTCGGAGCGGATTTCAATCAACATCATCCTGGGACGCATTAGTGAGGCTCGTGGAGAGAGAGGAAGGGGCCCCACCGCGTTGGCAATTGTTTCAGTCCACTGGCTGAGTGGTTGGTCTGCAGAGATGGAACACTTGATTGACACTTGTTGAATTCATTTTGTCATTTTTCCTAAACAAGGGAATCGGTACTTTCATTCAGTTGAAGCCTCGTGAGTGAAATTCGGAATCTGATCATCACAACACCATATATGTGTGAACGCAGCTACAACATTCACTCAGTGTATACCAACATTTTCACTTCGATTTTGTTTACATATACCGTAATTTCTGGAATATAAGGCGCTACATTTTCCTCACGGTCTGAGCCATGTGGCTTATCCAACATCACGGCTAACATATGGATTCTTACAGGCTGAAATCAGATGAAGTCAGAGGCAATAAAATAGATGAAATCAGAGGCTTTTTATTTACCCTTGAAGCGCTCAAAATGCACTCTTTTAGCCCGCGTGTCCACAGCTCTGTCAACAGAGTCTGGAATCGAGAAGCAGCCGCTGAGTCCAGCAGTGGTGATGGAACATTGGGAACGCGGGTGAAAAAAGCGCTTTTTGAGGGGTTTAATGTGAATAAAAGATGTGAGACACTGTCTCAAGACAAAGTCAAAAAAGTCTGACAAAAGTCAGACATGAACACAAGGGTTTTGGCTGCGGACTTGATCCTGGCTGGAACTCTCCTCAGGGGATGAGCTTCTCGCCTCACGCTGGATGCCGGAAACTACGTGTACAGCGCGGCTCCACACACATATGAAAAATGCTGGGCAGTAAAGGGTCTGATCGTTGTCTGGGCATGAAACATCATTCATAAACAACTTTGTAAACTCCCTGAACTCTGAGGTGCTGAAGACTGGTGCTGTGGAGGAGTGCAGCGAAGCAGTTGGGGCTGGAAGATCACCAGACTATTCCTTGATCATCTCTGATGTCTGGATCTGTACTTCACAGATTAAAACCTTCTCAGTAGTCAGTAGTCTTTCTCACTGTGTTCAACTTAATTGTGAGAGCAGTGAGGACAAATCAAGACGCTCCGTATTACGCAGCCTGTTTCCTGTTTCTGAGTAGTGCGGGACCCCTATAAAAGCCGGTAAAGCCGACAAAAATGGTCAGATCCCATTAAAGTCTGGACATTCTGATGATATTTAAACAATTTATAACAGCGTTTAGTCTATTAACATGCTGAGCTTTCACGATAGCGCTTCATTTCACTCCTGTTTCGATCAGTACAAGTGTCATTATGATGAACATGAATGAAACCCAAGTGGGACATACTTATCTGTCATATACACTGTTTGCTGATGTGTGAAAATAGCTTGTGGACCTTCAAATCAATCAGTATTCGCTATCACTTCAGCCGAAAAATATTGAAGTTGCATTCATAAAATTCTTCTTCACAATCAAACGAAAGTTTTCACTGCTCCTCTTCTATTCTCCAGGCACTCTTGTTTGTTTTTTGTTCTCTTACAGATTTTTCAATGGCTAAATCTCGCAGCGCAAGGCTTCATCTGAAAGGACGCCGCTGCACCGAAGAGCGCCGCAATAGATAAATGGTGACTCATGGATCGAGCATAGAAAGAGAAAGCAATTGAGATTCTGTGACGGAGAGCTGAGCACTATTTACCAAGGCTGCCCGGAGCGGCCCGGTGGGCACAGTGCTGACGGCATCAGAGGCAAATGGCATCTGCTTCAAACTCCCAAGGTAATCAGAAGCATCGTATTTTGACAAACAAAAGTTTCACTGTGGAAAATAATCTCTCAGTAAATGCTGAAACTCAGGAGGGTTTGACGTAGACAAAGCACAGTAAATCACCAGTCACATTAAAATCGGTGCATAACTTTTATAAGCAATTATTTCTGAGAAATGTCGTAAATGGGACCGTTTCCTACCCTTAAAAGGCAGCACTCGTGTGGGGTCCAATTGGTCTGAGTGAGCATTTTTTTGTCCTCATTGACTATGGATGAGCATCTGCTCACTGTGGACGTGTGATCAGATATCTGAATCACCATGTTTTCCTGTCCACGGAAACAAACATGCACATTAGTAGAGCGGTCGCTCGCCTCCGTGCACCTGCCCGACATGACAGATCAAATGTGAGGGAGGAGGCCGGCTGGGTGTGAAAGATTTATTTAAAATCATATTGATTATTCAAGTCAGGCGGCGGTGCAAATATTTATCTGACCATCAAGATCCATCCGAGTCTGTTTGACCAGTGGCACAGTTGACAGCGAGGTCACAGACTCCATAGAGATGCCACTTATGATAATCCATGTTTCTATCATAAAAGTTCCTCTTTTGTCTGCATATGTTATGGTAAAAGTGGTGATTGTGTTCCATATATGCTTCAATTCAGACACATTACTTCCATTGGAAAGTGTGGATGATAGTTGGTGATGCAGAGGGTCAGTGTCAGAGCCTCTCTGCTGGAAGGTTGTTGGATCGGAACCGGCCAGAGGCCACTCTCGCAGTGAATCCTTCCTGTGTGGAGCTTATTTGTCCTCCTGGGTTTGCGTGGGTTTCCTCCCGGGACCTCAACAAAAACTTACAGAGATGAATGAGTGACTCAAAACTGTCTGTCAGACAGTTGGTGAATGGTTGTTTGTCAATATGTGTGCCAGGCACAGGGATAAATACAGCCCAACAGGGAGTGAGACAGGCACCGACCGCACATATCCCTGGCTGAGAGCTCATCCCACCTGACTTTATGAAGCGCAGCATACACTTGAATCAATAAAACAACAGTTCCTGGACCAGTAATTGAACTCACACTGCTTGACTGAAAGCCCAGTGTCAACACATTTTCCTCATGATCTGCTATTGTTTTTTGTCTCTCTCTGTCGCATCCACATGTTAGGGTGGGTTGCTTGTTTTCCCTTTGTTACTATGGATGTTTTGTCTTTTTGGCTTTGAGATTTTGCAGTTTTTGTCAGTTGCATCGCCTTTTAACATTGGTACGTAGTTCTGCCGCATGCACTTCTGTCACCACAGTCACGTAAGCAAATCAATTGGATCAAAAACTTTCAAATCCACATGCAACAAATACACAGACCCCAATTACTTCTACGAGGGTGATGACAATAATTTGATGAAAATGAGTGCATGAATGAACTGCTGATAATTGTAATTGCCATGTGACAAGCACCAAATGTTAAACTCATTGGGTTATATAAACAGAAAATACTTACTGTTGTTATTGTACTTTCCTGGTACTGTACATCGATATCTTGCAAATATGACTTTATTTACTATTCTACCCTCTGGCATGAGCTTCATCTTTGTCTGCGTCATTGCTCTGAAATTCTATTACCTTGTGGTCTGCGGCGACTGAAAATGGAAAATTCAAAAGCATTATTTTATTCTTGCAGTTAAGGCACAAATTCTGACAGCATTTCATCCGGTACAGTTACAATCAGCGCTGTCAGTCTGTGGTGTTTGACTGACTCAGGAATCATCCTCCATTATTACATGCAACGCAGCGCACCTACAGAAATAGCTCAGTGTTGCACTGCCTGTCGTGCAACATCATTACTGATCAAATGATGAGAGTGACGTCAGTGCGCTGCAAATTTCAGTCATTTGGTAAATGGTTAAGAATAAGGCAGGAAGTCAGGGAACAGATAACAATGATAATAACAAAGAAGATGGACGGCCAGGCCTGTAGTGAGCGAGAACTGAGGAAATGTTGAGGGGGGTATTAACTAAATGCAAGCCCATAAAAGTCAGTTTTCAGCAGGGATTTAAAAGTGGTGGTGCAGGTTGTCTTTGGATCTGCGAGGGAACCAGAGCTTTTGAGTTTCTTACTCTAGTCAAAAAATATATCCAGATACAAATTGTCTCAACGGGAGTGGTTGACCAGGGCGCTGTGACCCGGTAGCAGGAATAAATGAGTCAAAGATGTTTGTTTTTCTTGTCTCACCATGCAATGTATTTGATCTATTTAACTGTCAATTGTTATCTGTGTGTGACAGACGTTTGGTGCCTCCATGATTTGCACTGTGCTGAAATCTTCACATCCCAAAGATAAACTTTCTGTTTGAGAAAGACTTTACAGCTCAACAGATAGTTGTATGTTGAATGAAGGCTTCAGAGCTGAATGTGAGTACCTATGACTGAAACAATTTTTCAAGTAGTTTGTAAGCAATGCTTTGGTCTGTACATGAGCGACTCATCACTACTGGAGAAAGAAGGTCTCCTTCATTGTCTGCTGATGTCTTCCGTCTTCCTACTCTGTTTTTTCCAAATCTGCTTCTCCTGGTTTCACAGCTGAGAGTGCCACGCCCTCGGCTGAGTCAGCATCGCCCCCTCCCTCCTTCACAGTATCTTCATTTTAGATTGTTTTAAGCAAAGGGGTTTAGGATTTCTGCATGGAAAACTGCTGCATAAGATGAAAATTAATGTCGCTGGTCATTCAAGCAGCGAAGTCAGCGAGGCAGTGGCTCCATCGTGCACGCGGCTGCTGCACAGCACTAAAACGAGAGCAGGCTGACGTCTCTCCCCGTCTGAACCCGTTTTTGTACTTGGATGAAGGTACAATGGCAAATAGAACAAACTCAGAGGTTTCTATAGCAACACGCAGTTTATTGAATGGAAGGGCGATAAAAGTTAAATGGATGTGATTCTAAAAGTGAATGACGCTTCCATCAGCCACTGCTACGATAACTTCTCTCTGAGGGAAAGAAGTGAAATGTTGACTGCGTTTTTTTAAGCACTATCGAGGGAGTCTGAACTTGTGTCTGCAGGGAGCTTAAATTATTGAAATTATAGATTGGCACTGTGACTAACAGAAGCAGTGGTAAAACATGTTATCCTTCTCTTTCACGTGTCTCCGTTCAAATGGGACTCAATGAAATGAGTGCGATCGAGTCACAGGCGGATGGGCCTTCTGCCCATTTTTGCCAGCGTGGACGTTGATAATCGATATTGCTGACAACAGCAAACCCTCATCACATGCTATTGAAATACAAATTCAGCTCATTTGTTTCCACAGTTGGATTTAATGAAGGTTGATGGAGCGAAACACATTTTTCTCCTCAATAGAATCCATCATTATCCTGTATCACGTCCCTGTGAAGAATAGCCAGCGATCTGTTTGTCCCCTCTCCGTTTATCAGAGTTCATTTGCTTGCATGAAGGTCATTTACAATTGTCAACAACTGACATAATCCCATTTCTGTTTCCCTTTATTGTTTTCTAAAAAGATTCATTCATCCAGGACGTCTCGGGGTGTGTGGAAAATGACTCCCCTCCTCAGCACATGGACCCGAAGACAATGTAGAGTGTGAAAGACTCAAGATGGGAAGATAGACTCCCTCCTTGAAATACCTGACTCTTGGAATCATATAAGGGTTATTAAATAGGCAGTCATGATGAGGAAATGTGCCAGGTAACAGAATTTAACTGCATACAGTTCCACTTGATATCCTCGTGTACATCACATCCTGGAGCCAGCTGACATTGTACCTGGAGGAGGAGGCGATGCCTATCTTGTGTGCTGCTAGAACGACTCCCAGAAATCTCACTTCTGAGAAGTTGGTTTTCTCTCCTCGCTGATATGCTTCGATCTTATGCTGAAGCTTGAGGTAATCGCTCTGTATTCCGCTCTGCGTTTATCTGTTTGTGTCCATTTCTACATATTGTTGGAATGTGTCCCTCTGTATTTCCATTCATAGACAGTCGTCTGACCTTCAGTGTCTTTCATGTGTCTTAGAGGTGGTCTGTCAGTAAGATTTTCATTTGCACATCACCAATCTGATCTTTTTTAACTGGAATGACATAGAAGCCTCATTCAACTTCCCGATCTTGAATATTATTGTAGTTGAAATAACTAATTATGTCTTAGGTCATAGGGTGAATTCATCCTTCAATGAGGGATGGCCTCGACGTGACAAGACTTCCATGCTACATCTTAGTGTTCTGTGAGCACTTTTGCACCTAGAAAAGGCAGATTTCCGCTGTGAAACATTCATCTTCATCAGGGGTGAGAAATGAGATCCACAAAGGGCCACAGTTCTGACCAACCAAGAGGACACCTTTTCACCAGTGTCTGAAGACTGTCAACACTTGATCATCAGTCTGGTGCCGTTTGTTTCAGCTGAAACCTCAGTGGTTAAGCTGTTACACTGTGCTACACAACTCTCCAACTATGGAGGCCCCCCCAAAAAAAGTCGGAAAAACCATAACGTGCGCGGACCGATCAGCTGACCCACAACGCGCTTTGTTATTGTGTATAACACAGCCTCTGTATGCAGACGTGTCCCGTTAGCTACATTTACTGACTGTGTTTTCTTCATATTGAGGTGTGAAACCTTTCCTGTCTCCACACTGGACCGTGGTAGAGTGTCACAGGGGAGGTGCTCGCTCTCCACACCTCCGAGGCTGGAGCGCTCACTCCAGGGTTTGATGTCCTGTTGTGGGCTGGAGCTGGGACAGGGATGAGGCGAGTCTGGGACAGAGCGTTACTTGGTTTATGACTTTGTCACAGCCAAACTGCACAGAAGCGCACATTCAGAGCTGGACACGCACCGGGCACCTCTTCACTTCTGGAGAGACGTCACTCACTCGGCAACCCCTCCCACATGCAGCGGCCACACACATAGAGGAACAGCGCACCTGCAGCAGACACCCTACATTCACTCCTACAAAAGCCTAGTTTAAGGCTTGGAACGCATTATTTCTTTTTCCATTCATTGTAATGGGAAAAATCGATTCAGATTTCGAACAAATCGCTTCTCGAACAGCTGTCTGGAACGGATTGTGGTCGAGAACCGAGGTACCACTGTACATCACACTTTTTATTTTATGATATTTACACTGTGTTTTATTATATGTATTTTTTTTTATCAGAATTTCATTCATGACACACAGGTTTTCCAATTTTCTCAATAGTTTGCATCAAGTGCACTTTTTTTCTTTTTTTTCTTTATTAAACTTGATGAATATGACTTGCACCTGATCCTGCTTGTTTGACCTGTGGATGACAAATGCAATTGCGATGATCACAAGGTATCATGTCATTTCACAAGCTTTAGGTTTGTTTACATGTCAGCAGATTAAATATGGTTATTGAACACAAATGGAATCCAGAGTAATTAATCAGCTCTATTACTTGAATGGACCATTTGTTCTGGAAAATGTGGGCAACGAGATTGAAATGGTTAAGAATTCATGGCATAGAAGACATGATGTTGCTCAGGGTTTGACTGTTGTGAACTTAATGTTAACTAAGTATGACATTAGTATAGTCAAGATAGTCCCCTACTGTCTTGTTTGGATACTTTGGGACACTGCAAGCTATAATTCATTCTTCAGTTAGTGTCAGTTGTTTGTCATGCTTGTAAAAAAAGACTAAAAATGACTATCATGACTTTACTTATCCAATAGGCCACACTCAAAGTTGTCTCACACAACTGAATGTGCTGTTTGTATTACTGTAGTGATAGTACTCATATGTGTTTTGAAATTAATCCACACCTGGTCGTTGCTTGATGTTTAATACTTGCCAGGGAAATACAGAAAAAGAGCAGTTGTCGCCAACACCTCTGCCATACTCACTCGCCAAGGAAAAATTCCTTACGTCTCCACGTCAGGTCAATGCGTTCAGTGGTGCATTCACGACCACCTGAGAATCTAAATTAAATGTTCTTGAAACAATCCAAACCCTAACAAACAAATCAACATCCAAAATACTAAAAAAGATTATTTGCAATAGAGATCATTACCCTGTTGCATTGTCATTACCCATTAATGTAAATATTTACAAAATAACTTTGGATTCACATTCCAACGCACTCCATGCAAACACAACCCTGATAGTATGTTTCAAGGATAAGTCTTGATAAACTAAAGTCACTTCTGGCATTCTCCAGACTGTCACGTCTTTCCAGAATGGCTATAGTTTTCTTAGTAGTTTGACTAGTTTTCTTCCTTGGAAACAGCAGCCGATGCTGTCAGGCACTGACTGAATGAGCAGTGCAACACGAGAGGAGTCACTTGTGTTTAATAGCCCAGTTGTTGGTGCTGTTGTTGAGTATGTCATTGAAAGTTAGTGAGCTTTCAACAAGGATGTAAACAATGTCAATATGAGTTGACATATAAACACTGTCTCGAGTGTCAGATAGAGACATTAGAGAGTCTGGAATTATTCTGAGTTGTGGTTTGAGATCAATATACAGTGAAAGTTATCAGTAGGTGTTGACCAGGTGGCCGAGGAGGCTTGTCTCAGGAGGTGCCATGCTTTGTGTGTCCAGCGGATGGTTGTTGCATGCCTCAATCAAAGCCACGGAGCAGGCGGTAAGAGCAGCAACTGGCAGGAAAGTAGACATTCTGTGAGGTGCGTGTTGATTGCCAGAAGTAGGTTGAACAGCAGGCATTAAAGGAGCCATGGAGATGCTTTGGAAAGAAGGATGAGGGAGACAGAGAGAGGGCTGCAGAATGTTGAGCAGTTTCTCCTCATAACTATTGCCAGGATGAAATGCATGAAATGGTAAGGAGAAATAAGGGTTATGTAGTAGCTGTAGCTGCAGCCAACACCACACACATACCTACTTCCTCTGGAGCAGTTTCATCCAGGCACACTCACACACAGCCACATTCACTCACATCATTCATTCTGGATGACTGCTACAATTCCTTGTTTAACATTCGACAAGATAAGTCATGACTCTTCACCACGTTATTTCAAATGATTTATTATTCCGCCGTGACAACATGAAGTTCGACTTGCATTAATACATGTACCCTGAAGTGAGTAAATATTCTCTTGACAATTGAATAAATAAGTGTGTGATCTAAGAAAATAAACTCAAATAGCGATTTAATATATACATGACACAGTTATAACGGGCCAATGCAAACACCCAACCTAGAGTACCAAAGAGTGCACAGTGGTAGAGATGACAGCTGGCATGGGTACGCTGTGGTAGACGCCATGAATATTGCCCTCTATTGTTTATTTGCAGTAGTCTTTCTGCTTGTTCTATAAAACAGTGGATTGACTGGAGGGATTTAAAGAATGAGAAAACTATAAAGGTTGGCATTTTATTCTCCAGCCACAATTTTGGTGTACAACTGGGCCCTGTAGAGTCTGTTCATCGCGTTTTCATGCAGAAACATTGTCATTCTTTTTGTTTAAAATTCAACATTGCATGTGAATATGCAGTCAGTGCTTCCTGGACGCTTGCAGCTTCTACTTCTGTACCAAAATGACAGGGTTGCGCAGTACTGAGGGGTGGAAGAGGTGATGTGTTATTTAGTTCTGACCCTATATAAAAAGTTTGGCTTGTTATAAACTTGACTGACTAATGTTACTAGTTAAAGGTCCATAACCACCAGTGGCTCAACACCTCCGTCGATTCCAAATGCCCTCTGACCTGGTCATCATCATTCACATCAGTATTTGCTTGAGTTTGAATGTGGAATCGTTCAATTGACGGTCTTCCATTCAGAACAAGACAAATGACCAGAGCAATGACTTGGTGTGTGATACGTCAAAGTGTGTGTGAGCTAGCATGGCCTGTTTCTGCACAGCATCGTGCCCTTCAAAAACAGAGTATAGACAACAGACGAGGTTTTACTGAGAACATATAATAAAAGTAACATTCATTCATTCATGTCCACGTTGCACATTCTGTCTGTTTCTGCAAATAGTTCCCGTTCAGGTTCATCATAAACGCTTCTTATTGTCCACCACACTATGTTCCTCTCCACCAAATATAATCACAACTCAATGATTTCAGTCATTGCTGATCAGTGTTTTTAGCTAAGTGGGAGAGTGGCTATATATATATATTATAGTGCAGAAATTGAAGCTGAAATTGAGATGTGAACTTTTGCCCCAGCCTGGAGCCGTGGCCTTTATTCCAGATTTCGCCACCTCACAACAGGTGTGTGACATTCTGCCCAAGGCAACTCTACTCAGGAGGCAGGAGACGACTTTACCAGCAGAAACAGTGAGTAAATATAATGCCAACACATTGCCACTCCAGATGTGTCGAATGTCGCTATTGGTTGTCCTAAAAGTCACAAAAAGACGCTTAATAATTTGCATAAATGGCTTTGCACATGCGCTACTCATCCACAGCCTGTTGCAGTCTTTGACTCTGTGATACTTCAGCGAGTGAGTCTGACCGCCTGTTAGCGCTTTGGATCAGGGGGGAGGCTGACGATGGCCGTAATAAGTGCTTTTTTACGGAAACCTGGCCCACAAAAAAAGTTGTTCAATTTGTCACGAGTTGCTTTTCACAATAAAAGTTGCCGCGAGGATTTGGAAAGCTGCCAGATTTAGCAAAACATTGCCAAGTCTGGTGAGATGCCAGCTTCTTTCTTTGAGTGAGTCGCTCACGAACAACACTTCTGAGCGAACTGCCCCTGCTGGCCAGATTGAGTACTGAGGGCAGAGGTGGGAAGTGGCACAGCGAGGGAGGGACGTGGGGAGGGTCTCTTCCCTTCTTCCTCATCGGTTGAGACAAAGTTCTGTGAACTTACAGTGCTGAAATGAGTAAGATAGAAAGTCATATGACTGGACATGTTTTATGTCAAGTATGAGGGACGATTTTCCCACCACATCACAGGAGATGGAACCTTTGAGATAATAACCGAAGAAAGTCATCATACTGCCCAAAATCGTTGATGGTCTTGTGTGGTTGGCTGTGGAATATAAATATTTATATAGCTATAGCTCAGCTATACATGAAAGCTAAATTGGCAACTTCATGAAAAGTGAGTGAAAGTAAGTGGCACCAATGGTGATCTTTCCAACTGGCTCACAGTAGAAGCGGATGGATGGCTTATCATGTTCTCCTCGGAATTGGGGCAATGGACCGCTGAGTATAAAGCCTGCAGATGTAAAATCCTGCACAAAATCAGCAGGAAATCTTCAAAATCACAGTAGTTCTAGTTTTATGCAATGCCCACCAAGCCTGATTCATTTTTTTTCAAATGGTTCAAGTCATAATTGTCTCTGCAAACATCAGCGGTCTGCATTCATTCTGCGCAGTTTGGGGGGCAGGTTGTCCTCTGGCCGACCCCCTGCAAATGGGATCTGAGCTGGGGTCGGAGCAGTTAGGCTGCTAACGGCCGCTGGAAGCCTGTGCTTCTCCATGTCTACGTCCTCCGCATCTACTTCAAGTGACAGCAGCTGGACCTGCTCCTCTGGGTGTCCGTGTCTGGCGGCAGGAATTGAGCTGGACCTCAGCCGCTGAATGCTGAGCGGCAGGTCACCGGTGCTCGATGCTTTCCCCCCAGGCAAAGCCGGCCCGCTCTTGAGCGCCCGCCACAGGTGCTCCTCTTTGGTGGAGCTCATGCGCTGAAGTTTAGAAGGAAGCCGGGATGTTTGATCTTCAATGTGGTCCGCGTAGTCAGCTGAGAGGAGTCGTTCCCTGCGGGATCCTCGGGCAGCGTTTCCCAGCGGAGGAGATGAGGGAGTCTGTGTGACTGGGAGTGGGTTGGGGGAAGTCAGCGGCGACTTCTCCTCCTGCTCTTTGACGCTGTAGGGAGGCGTCGGGACCTCGAAGGTGTTGTGGAACTGCGAGTAGTCGACTCTGAAGAAGCCTTCTTCAAGGGACATGACAGGGAGGAAGCGATGGCCCCACAGCACTTCATCTTCGGTGTACGAAGTCCGAGCCTGGCATGTCATTCCTGCGACGGAGAGGAAATGAAATCATAATCATCCAAAAGACTGATGTGACGATGACAGATAGAAGATGGCCACGTCATCTTGCAAGATATGTTGTTTACGTTACAGCCATTGCTGTCATTAATACACTTGTGCTTTGATTTGCAAATGATTTAAACTGCATGAATAAAACATGAATTATGATTATGTATGTATAAAAGCTGTTAAGCAATGATGTGGAGTGCAATATTATATTTGATCTTTACTGCTTTGACAATATGAAAAATGCTCCTGGGAAATGAAACGCCGGCATGAAAAAAATATGAGACAAGAGTTTGTGTTATTGAATAACTAAAGAGTGTGAAATTATTAAGCTTCCTGGATTATATTTTATATTGCTGAGAGATGCCACAAGCTTCAAGATGACGAAGTAAATGTAAGAAGTGACCAAAGAGGAATCTGACCGGTGGTCTCGACGATGCCTTCCAAAATGACGACAATCTCAAACTGCTCATTCATCAGTGAGCGCTGCGACAAATCGAAGAAGGGGCTCTTGGTGTTGATCTCGTGGCAGATGGTGAGCGGTGACACCAAGAAGAGCTGGTCGGCCCCAGTCCCAAAGCCGACGTCCAGCTCACACTGGTCCAGGGGGAGGAACTCGCCCTCTGGGGTCTGCCGCGACTGGACACAGGCAAATTGGTAAATGGAAACAGGGTTATTCCAAGAGTTATAATTCATGTTGTGTGGCTGAATTGTTTAAATAAGTTACACATTTGAAGACAAGTTGAACTTAAACAGAATCGGCCACGATAGGGTGACGTCACAGAGTGGGAAAACTGCAATGCATTATTGGCTTTTAGGTCAAATGGAAGGTTTGTTGTTCGCCAGCTCACTGCACCGCTCATTTGTTAAAGTTCGCTTGTTAAACTTTTATCGTGGTGCAAATATTCACTGCCACACTTGATCCCAGTACTGTTCTCATTCAAAAGAGACAGGGACTCCGGGTCTCTTCCAAAGCAAAGTTGCAGAGAACAGCCTGGATAGCAGCAACATCACTTTCCATCCAAACACTCAACACATGTTGGTGTCTATACATAATTTTTTGTTGAGCATATGTAGGTCAAGGCAGCAAACAGAGGCTGATGTTGATAACCTCTCTTGACTCACGGGGGTTTACGGAATGTTTCAATCAGAAATTCCATCAAGGCATGTGTTACACGAGTAGCATCAATCCAAAGCACAACAGACCACCTTCACTTGTTCATATACAGGTGGTTTACATGTCAGATCTCACCTCCTACGGATCAATTCTACCAATTTCGTGACATTTTTCAAGGTACCCAGCCTTTGGATGTGAGTTCAGCTCGTCCCAGTATGGTGCATCGACCTCTTTTTTTTTCTCTTGTTGCACTGATATATTCCCCTCCCGCAGCGACACAGTCATGACAGTGAATGTAAACGCAACACACATTGAAATCAGCAGTCAGAATAATTATACAGGTCTGAAGAGTGATCCACAGTGCTAGCTAGATGAAATATCACCTTATGCACTGGAATATGAAAGAAGGATGTTCATCCATTACAAGTAATTTAATTTGGAAATTACACCTACACTGTACTCGATTTTACCCAATTAATTCGCCTACTGATTTTCAGACATGGGGAAGCAAGCACTGTTATGTGACACCCTCAAAGGATCCGGGTCCTAGGGGAAGAGGGCGTTCGCCTGTACATCTTCTGGAAGAGATCACCTTGACAGAAACACAGTCCACCTCAAAGTATATGTGTGACATGGTTTTAATGTTTGAAAAAACAGCTACAAACGTCTAATCAAGATGACACCTGTGAGTCTGTTCATTTACTGTGTGTGTCAGTGAGAGTCAATGACTGAAGAATGCACAATAGTGTGCCTTTTAT
Source organism: Synchiropus splendidus (assembly GCF_027744825.2). Classification (NCBI taxonomy): domain Eukaryota; kingdom Metazoa; phylum Chordata; class Actinopteri; order Syngnathiformes; family Callionymidae; genus Synchiropus; species Synchiropus splendidus. The sequence goes on from NC_071338.1 coordinate 10,282,666, forward strand.
GGCCTTTAATACTAAAATAAAAAAGCTTGCATCATAGTGCTACCCAGAGATCCACCACCTTGTACTCCTGAGAATCATCCACACTCCCAAACAGCCACTGCCTTTGACCCTTATGAATGTATCGCAAAGATATTCAGCTGGTTAACAGGGAGATTGTTTCTTATGCAACAACAACTCATGCCCCGATTTAACTCTCACACACACAAACAGACATACAACATGGTCCCTATCTACCACATTCTCCCGCATGAAAGATTCAGTTGCTGTGTGCAGATGAATTATTCAAAAGTTTGGTGTGGCTTCATGTTTTACTTTTATCACAGTTCCTATTTAAGAGTAATGACGGCGTCACTAGAGGGAATTACGCCGCGAGCCTGCAGTTTAACTACCACTCATCTTCACTCGGACAATTACTCAGAGTCTTACGGCACTCATCATTTTCGGTTTCAGTAGCAGAATTGCAGAAATGAAAATCATAAAAAAAATGATTTAAAGACATTTGAAGCTTTGAGCAGGATGTTTCTCTGAAGACAAATGAAAAACAGATCAGCCAGAACAACAGGCAGATAAATAATGCATTTTCATTATAAAATAAAACTGCATGAATGAATAACACTGTTTACACTCACATCATGGGCCTCCAAAATTCAGGATTTTATCATGAGGACATAAGTTGTTGTAGCTGTTCAAGTGTATCAGCATGAAATGATTTGGTTACTTTGCACAACACCATCAAAATGTGTTGCACATTATGCAACTGTCAGAGCTAAAGGATGATACGGAATCTCCAGCTGGAATGAGAGATGTTTGTCGCGACTCTGCCTTGGACTGGTGACCACTGTGTCTCCCGCCTCCGCCGCCAATAGCTGGGACAGGCTCCAGACCACAGCAACACTGTGTATGGAACAGGCACCAGAGGATTAATAACTGAATGTCTTTGTGGGTGGGGTAATTATGAACAGTAGACTGAGGCCATTTAGAATGGAATATGCCAGAACCACTTCTTATTTATATTTATACACTCAAAACCTACTATTACAGAGTATAAATAACAATAAGAAAAGGTTTGATTCAATTACATGGGTAAACTTCTTTGCATGTTCATGTGCGTCACTGCTATTTTTAATACAAAGTCACCTCCTATTGGTTCATGTTAAAAAGTCAAACGCAGATGACTATCTAATTGTTCTCCTCAAATATTATTGATCACAAACTTATCTTTTAACTTGAAATGAGTTGTTTTACATTAATAAAATACAATAAAATGAAAACCACTGTTGGGACAAGAGTGTTCTGTTACGTGGGGGAAACACTATGTCATGTTGTTGTGAGTTCCGGTTGCGAGTGAAATGCAATTCAAGAAATTCATGCATTGTATTAGTTCTAGAGACAGGTATCACCTGGTATTTACATTTTCCTGTAGTGGAGTATTTTCTTTAAATTACTCACACATTGCTGTAATGGCCTTAGATTAGATATGTATACAAATATGTACACAAAACAACAGCATATATAAACCACTAAACTGAACCACATTGCATATCGAAACAAATAAATAAATCAATCTTGTATAATGCCACTCTCATGTACCCAGGATGTTTAATGGAAGTCTATGGGAGCTGTTCCCTATAGCTGCTGTGAAAGAAGAGATAAAAAAAAACAATCATTGATGCTCGTCGTCATAGATAGTAATATAATATAAATAATGATATCACTTCACATCACTGACGCTAAAGTACAGACACTTAGAAGGAAACATTTTGTGTTCCATTTATCAGAAAACAGGCTCCTAGAATCTTTGAGCATAACTCAATACTTGGTGGTTATGTTCAGGTGGGAAGTGGGATGACTGATTATCATTAAAAAAAAGTTTAGACGTGACATTTTTTTGCTGAAGAAAAGGACAATAAATGACCCCTCCTGGGATTAAAGTTAACTGTTCAAGACTCTTGCTTAAATAATATTGGATGACAGCTTTTACTTTCACCATTTCACTGTTATTAGTCCAAGAGTAACTGTAGTTTGACTCAAGCAAGAGAGCTGAATGGTCAAAACCATCAGTGCCCATCAGGGGTTGGCACAGCAAGTGACTGTCTCACCTGTCCTACAGCAGTAGCACAATTTCTGTAGGTGTCCTCTTGACAAACAACTCAAAAGGTGAGTTTTCTTTTTTCTGCTCTGCTTATATATCTTCCTTGTTTGCATGCACACGTTTTGTCCAAATGTGCTTCAGTGGGTTTGCTTTCATCTGTTCAGTTGGAGCATGTTTTTGCTTTTAATGACTCCAAAACATGATCAAAGAGCGCACAAACATTTTTAATTCATGCGCAAAAAATGTCCAGGCATTAAAAAAAGACTGTTGTTTGCTCGCGGGTAACTGAGCTCAGCATCCACAGATTCATTCTTGTAGTCATCTGATTAAAATTGAATGAAGACCATCATGAAACTGGAACAGTGGGAGAGGCCTCACACGGATTCTGCCTTTTTTAATTCCATTTGTTAAACAATCTGAAAGAGAATATCCCACCCATTTCCACTCTATTGGCAATAAACTACCCCACAAGTTATTTATGGATTAGTTTCTCAGTGACGTTTTAAAACTTCCTTTTATCGGGGCGCTTTTAAAAATGCATAATAGAGGCTCTTTTTCTGCCTAGTGGTCATCAAATGTATGATTGAAATAATACATTATTTATATCAGCGATGCGCCAAGTTTTACGGTGCCCAGCTACGTCGAACAAGAGGCAGGAGACACCTTGGACAGCCGGGCCTTCACAGAGCACACCGTGACTGACAAGCAGTGCACATCTGTCTCCTCATCTGAATTATTCATCTTTTAATTAAGTCAACAAACACTACTTTTTTTATTCCCTGGTGATCAGTACCTTCCCTCTGAGGCAGTAAGTTTTTGTGATTCACATTTTAAATATTCCACAATATTTTATTCTTGTTTTTTTCTGCATGTTCAGCCTCAGAGTTTGTAGCAAAGACTTTCTGGGCCCCTGTGTGCGAAGAGCCGCAGATGGCAAACAGGCTGTCATTTGTATTCACAGAGATGTTGAGGACAGAAAAGTGTGACATTTCACAAGAAGACGTCTGTGCCCACAGCCCCCGGCTCGCCCTGGTGAGCGCCTCATCCTTCTGATTCACCAGCAGCATCGGAACATAATGGCAACGTTCCCAAGTTCATTGGTTTTTACCCCATACACAAGTTAGCTGAAAATATAACTAGCTATCGTTGAGCGGGACAGAGTTGAGTAGCATTCTTTGGAGCTAGAACAAGATTTCAAACACAGGAATAACTGGCTGTCAACAGGGAAATAGAGACGGTGGCATCAAAATCTGTGTTGTGCCTTTGGATATATAACCACAAAGTCTTCGTACATCATTCATTTTGACAGTCGAACAACCATTGTGGACAAAAGAGACAGCATGCTCTCGGGTATACTATAGCCGAAAATTCACTCAACTGTCAGTCACAGCACAAGCAAGCATGAGCGTTGCAGTGTCACAGCTGATCTGCTTCAATTCATGCCAGTGAGAGTGTTTCCACCATGAGTGGGAGCAGCAGCAAGAAGCTGGTTCGGCACGTGGCTAAACATATGCAACAATTCCACTTATTCTGCGGAGCACTCTGTTTGAAAAGTAGCACGGGTCCAATATGTGTTCAACTGTGAGTCGCATTTTGCTTTGAAGCCAGCAGAGCAGGGATGGGCTGATGAGGCTTCATGAAACAGTGTCCTTATTTTCAGAGCCCAATAGATGCCGCTCTCTTCTCTAAAATCTTTGTATTTGAACAGCCATTCCAATAAAACGCCACCGAAGAGGCCCTAAAAATAAGGACACTGTTTCATGAAGCCTCACTGGCCCATCACTACAGCAGAGCCATGCAGGTGTATGTACCAAAGACCTTGTGTCTTGTGGAATGTGTCCAGGTGATGAGGTCACATACTGCGTTTACAAACAGATTTTTTAAAAACGTTTTTATGAGTAAATGAAACTTGAAATGAAAACAATTCTGTTCTGTCAGCCAGGTCTTTAGCAAAGCATATGTTCTACTTCCTGGTCAGACGACAAACTTTGTTGTGTTCAGATGTGAAGTTAATTGTCATCACACAAATCAGAGTTCTTACTCACCACGGCAGACACGATTATTCAAATGTGTGTCAATGAACCAGCTTTTCCCTCTTGTGGAACTAATTTCTAGTCTGACGATGACACAGTATACTTCCGCTAATATGTACAAAAAAGTTACTAAAAAGTAGAAAAAAAAGTCATAGTCCACAAGACACATTTGGTACCTACACTGACACAGGCATCAAGCCTTGTGATGTTAGATGACCTTACTTGATACTTGGCACCATGGACAGCAGAGCGTCTTGGCACTAGTGCACGTGTGTATACACACACACACACACACACACACACAGTAGAGGACATACTCTGTTCCCACAATGCTCTATGTTCCCTTTCAGTGTCCATATAGCACCAAAGATCGTGCAATGTTGCTTTCCTCAGGTCAAATCACAGCGAGACCACGGTGCTCCAGCTTTGCGCTACTTGTGCTTTTGGTAAAGTAGTCATACGAGTTCAACAATTGAAACGCAAGTCAGAAAAGTCGCACTCCTTTGCTCTAACTACTGTACATTTTTCTCCCCCAAAATAGTTTCTAATTCACTCTCCTTCTCCTTTCAATATTTTACATTTTACCAAGCTGTGTTGGTAATCTCCTGGAGGTGGAGGTTTAACATTACAAGCAAGCTATAGCGGCTCCATTGGTAGTTTCTTGATGTTTTCAGAGATCATCGAACCAGTATTACAGTTGAATTTCTCGTAGTGCAGGTACTGCTTCTTCTTAACTAAGACGACCTAGAATGCTCCAGATTTGGGAATAAATATTTGCATCAAACAAAGAGCAGCTCCGCCAGAGAACGGGTGCAGCAAGGCGAGGGAGGTGTGTGATCTCCTACTTCTGCTAAACACTCAGTGCCACCAGGGGGAATTAATGGTGTTTGGAGGAGGACCTGATGGAAAGCGCTTCATTTACCAAGCCACCTGAGAATCACATCGAGTGAAAGCAGCTCATTCCCAGCTGACTCACTTCCACTTCTCAGATTGTGTGTCTGTCTGTGTGTGTGTGTCTGATTTGAAAGGAGGAAAAAGGAACTTTAGATTGACAGAAATAGAAACGTATATATGACAACCCAATACTATGTAAATTCAGAAAATGTGTCTTGTTGTATGCTGACAAATCTAGGCGCAGATGCATCCAAACGCAACAGCATGATGTCAATTTGGGGTGACATCACAGGGGTGTCATGGCTCTCTGTCACATCAGGACTCTCGCTGATGAGGATGTGTGTGCGCAAGTTTGCCAGTGTCTCTGTGGTTCACACTTGTTCATGTCATAAGAGGGAAACGTGTAGATTTTTCTTCTTTCTTTAACCCTCTGTGCATCTTTTTACCATGTGTAAATCCCGGCTCCTTGTCTTGGATCACATCATCAATGTGACACAGAGGGTCGATGTTTCAAGCCCCTTGACAGCAGCATTGTGGTTTTACACTTCTCACTTTCTCCACGTGTGACAGCTCACCAGATACACTGGGACGTGTTCACATGTCTGCCTGTCAGTCAGCCACCACATATGCATCCTCAGCTGATACCACTGTCCCTTATCGCTTATCTCCTGCTGTGGACTTTCACACCGAGAAGAGCTTCTGTGAACCAGACAGGAAACAGCTGTCACTCTCTCCCTCTGGGGAACTGGCTGTTCCTTTGCCTTCCCCTGTCATGCTGCTTTTTAGACTGGCAGGATTTGTAGGGGCCGGAGACATTGTGAACAGGTTGACAAAGCACTTGTGTTTTTTTCAGTTTTTCAGATATAATACTACTTTTTTATGTATTCTTTTAGATATTTATTTGAATGACAGTGTGTTTCATTCAAATAAATCCAGACAGACAGTAGCAGGAGTAATTTTACTCTCTTTTTTGCCCAGAAGGGGGCGTAATATGAACCTTCAGTTTGTTTCCTACCACAACCACTGGTACACCAGCTGAGATCCCAAATTTTTGCAGATTTCTACAGACAAAAAAGACCAGAAAAGGAGATTATATGACTGAATTTTGTTGGCTCTGGTTTAACATCCGTGTCCTGTAGCTTACACCCGACAGCAATCTTGGCCACACTGAGGCCTTTCACTCGTCCATGGTTCCGGAACTGGTGCCGCTGTAAATTATCACATTCCTACTACAAGTAACATCTGACTTACGACCTGCTGGACTTATGTCCACCCGTACTTACGACCACAGCCAGCAGATGCTTATTTTTTTTATTCAATGTCTCGCACCGCAACACATAGCCTCCCGCCAACACGTACGACAGTTATGGCAGCACAGTATCCCACCATCTCATTCTCACGCAGCGATCTACCAATACCAATGGGGTTTCATGTTTTGGATGAGTTCTGTCGTCGAAGACTGGAGGTGAGCTATCAGCAGCTAATACCTGGACCCTAGATACTGGTGATAAGGCAGCATTCGGGTATTTAACAAGTGCAGTTTGCATTGTTTGTTTGATCTGTTCATTGTTCATTGAAAAGGGAATAAAACATTTATTTTATATAAAGCTCCCTCAGACCCCCACCCAAGCTCGGGCACTGGCTACTGAAATTGACTATTAGAGGCATAAACAATATTTCAAATGCTAAAAAAAATCAATGGAATGAATAAAAATTCAAATTTTTTCATGCTCAAAAAATTTGGGTGGGACTAAGCTGCTTGAATTGGTCTGCACACTGGTAATTTTTCATTGTGATTCTATATTCTTTGCTGTTTCCTACCAACAGGAATCTCCTAACAGCTCAGTGATGGATCACGATTCCCGGGCCGGAGTAGAGATGCAGACTCTCCGTCTGTTCCCGTATCTGCCCAGCAAGCTACCTCCAAAGTGGACACGCTAGGAATCATCTCAAGCAAAAACACAACAAGCCTCCAGCTTCACTTTCATTTTGTAAAAATCTAACGGGAACCATTTCATATTTTTGACTGTGTGGTCGATTATTAGTGTCTGTTCTGAGAAAATCCTAACAACACAACAGTTAGTTTCACGCTGACGCTGATATTTGCGACCCATTAGTGAGACGTTCAACATTCACCATGCGATCAGATGATATGTCTGAAATAGGAACGCTCTTACGTCCCTCAGGTAAATGGAGGAATTGCTAATAAACTAAATATGTAATGTGAAGTAAATATGTGAACAAACAGAACCAGAGTCTATTGTACTGAGGTTATGAATTTTCTGTTGCTATCACTCCCATTTACTTTGCGTGTTTAGAAACCAATATCCGAGGCTCACTTTACAACTGCAGCGCATGTGGTCTGGATCCATCTCTGACCACCATGTGTGGTCTCCAAATTGGATTTTAATGTCTTAATGTGCTCTTGGTGCACAAAAGCCTCTGTTTCTGTTGTGGTCAGGAGGCTGTGTTTGTGTTTGGCTCATAGAAAATGGGTCCGAGAGAAAGAAACACAGAGGACCAACATGGTCTCACTAACCCGGGTGCTGTGACATCGACTGTGAAAGACAGGGAACATGTCAGAAAATACTGCAGTGGTCTGGGATGGAGCCAGGGGTCTGACATTTAGCAAACCCAATGTCACCAAGTTTAATCTTGTGGATAAATCCAGTGTATCCTGGTCCCGTAAGAATTTACAACCTCTCTCCGGCTCTCCTCTATAAATTCATCACAGGCGGCTTACTCGGCTCAATCACTGGGGTTTACTGCATCATGTCTCATTTGTCCAGTTAGTACCGGGGCCAACCCACAGGCAGTGACCTTGAGCGGCGCACATGCAAACAAACTGAGGTAGTGCTCTCACTGTGCACTGCTGCAGGGCTGATGCATGGAGATAGCTCTTACTCTGCACCAACCCTGAAGCTTGATGGAATAATAGAAGTCGCTAATTGAGGATACAGGCAAACGCTCAGATTACTTGCATAACTTTGTCTCTGCAGCTACATTGAGGCAGGTATAGAAATGGAAAATAGTCCAGGAGACAGGTTGGAGAATAAGGAACCTGCTGTAGAGAAAGATAAGCAACAGTGCTCAGATAGTTTATCTTGCTCTATTTAACATTCTGTAGCACTGCTCAAGGGGAATATTCATGTTAATTGACACTGAAAAACATTAGAAAATAAACTTTTCTGAATGTACTACCTACCTCTGTATAATATATATTGTGATTCTTGTTGTATTTTTAAGTTAAATATTGCCATTGTTCCTACTAACATATGCATGACATTCAAATGGGTCATCACCATCTTTGTGTGAGTGTGTGAAAGTGTGTAAAGTGGGATTCATTGTCAGCATGTTTATATGATTTGTTCAGTCAACAATATATATAGTTAATAGCTAGCTTCAGTTACAAATTGTTTCATGCGAAAATATTCAGAAATTTAAAAAAAACAAACATTTTTTTTTAATTTTGCAATCTATTTCTGTAAATCTGAAAAATAGTAATACACATGTGTAAATAGTTATTTTGAAAACGCAAGCATTTTTCTCCCTCTGGCAAGGAGCTCAGTGTTTTTGCCTCCACCAAGGAAAAAAAACAAAGAAAAACGAATGTAAGACAATGGCATTTATAGGAAAATGAAGAAAGAAAACATTACATTCTGGTGTTGTTTTGGAACACTTCTGCCACCAGCTGTTCAAATGATATTCTAATGCTTGAAACAATGTATCTAAGTTGATGATTAAAATTGATTTAGGGCGATCACTGTTTTAAATAAAAATAAATGTATAAATAGGTGTAAATGAGCAGCTTGGCGGAGGTCCTCATTCTCAATGCTTTTCCTGTTGCTTCTTTTCTTATATTCTTTAAGTGGTAAATACTGCTTTTCACATTTTACTGAAGCATAATATTCAGATTTATGACTGTTACACTATTACTGGTGATCTCCAGTGGCCTGATGGTGATTCAGCAACAGAAGCAGAGACTCAAAACTCTCCAGGCTGTAACAGAAAGTTCTGTCTCTCAGGAATGATCTCACACCATCGAATATTTCCTGGGATGTTTTCAGCGTTGAAGAGATCTATTGGAGATTATTCAGTGCGTTGCAGAAGCCGAGGTCTTAAGTTTTATTTGAATGAGATCAGTCAGCCAGTGGAGTGAGGCCAAGACTGTAGCAGGTCATTAGTGCGAAGCCGTCTTCATCATCAGAACTCTAACGGCAACATTAAAGTTAACTTCGGGGCATTTTCTTCTTTTCCCTTCCGCATTTCCCATCAGAGGTCGCATCTGCAAGTCAGGCTCTTAACTGACTTGCATTTTGGAACAGTTTTTGGCATTCACTATTAATGTATTCCAGAGAGCCCGCAGAGACCAAGGGCCGCGGGCCTGTTTTAAAAAAATATATTTTCATATAATAATCATCTTATTACATTTAATTTTATGCTTCCTTTCTTGCTACACCCTGCTTTCTTTTTGTGAAGAATTGAGAACCTGATGAGTGTACTTGAGGAATATCAGGTATCTCAGAAGTGTGTTCTCAGAACTGATGGTTGCCCTTCTGGTCATAGCTTGCAGTTGCAAAGCGGTAGGTGACCCCCGACCTATTCTTTTGATGATAAGTGTGCAGTTGCTTTCAAATGCAATGAAATAGATTCTATCCTCAAAAATACCTTGAAGTACCTGAAGTTGCATTTTGAGTATTTGAGTATCTTACATCTTAATATCGTCATATGGGCTCAACATGAACATGAGTGTATTTAAGAAATAAGATCACTGCAAGGACATGACAAAGTCATGGAAAATAGTATGGATTGTTATACAATTGTGGTAAGAAAAAAACATTTTTTCCTCATGAGTCTAATCTAGTTCTATGTATGAGAAGAAACAAGCTAGATAGTTCACACTACTTGTATAGAGGGGTCTGAAATAAGGATTTTTGGTATGTGATTTCAAAGTGGGTTTTGTACGGGAGGTCTATTGTTATGATGCACTGAGAGAGAGGGTTCCAGAGTCGAGGGCACCTCAGCTAGATGTCTCATTGTGGACTGAAGGATGAAGTCACCGGGGAAGAAAGTTTTGAGATGTGCACTCGAGGAGGTGGAAAACAGCACCATTAAAATGGTATCACACTGAGTCTGTCTCCAAATCAACAACTTCTACACTCTCTAACAAAAAGTATGACAACCGCTACTTCATTAACACAGTGAAATATTCTTGACATATTTTATTGTAAGACCTATGTTCAAAATAAAGTTATTGCAGGGAAGGCTATCAATGAGCTGCTGTTTCAGACACGCCCTCGTGGAACTTACGACGATTATGGCTTGGATTAGCATCTTGGAAGCAGGAAAAGAGCTCCCACACCTTTTCAAGTGCTCAGCGTGAAGAGGAAAATGACGTATCGCCGAAATCATTGGAGTGAGAGATTGGCCAATGGGACACCCGAAATCTTTGTCTGTTTATGAGTTAATCCTCTACAAAGTTAGGCTCATTTTTCAGAGGTGCTCTCCATGGTGCTATATCAGGCGTATTTGGGTTTATTAAGTTAACCAGCGGACCATGGTCTCGCTCATCTGTTTAACTACAGGCAGCCTGAGTAAATCATTGTGGTCCATCCCCCTCGCAGAATGTCAGAGGTAAAGCACACAGTTAATCACACACAAGCTTGGCTCTTAAGAAGTCAGCCTTCTGTGGATGTGGATGGAAACGACTCACTCAAGGTTAGGTTCCGGCGAAGTTCATACTTTTAATGGACAACGTTGCAGTGCCATTCCCTTCATCAAACCTTTTTTTTAAACCACATCCAGGCCCATAAAATAGCTTTGGGCTCCCACCTTTTTGTTCACAGATTTTGTTCACATGTAGGAATCACGTTCGATAATAATAGTATCTCATGGTAAAGTCCCAATTTTTCATGGGTGAGAAGACAGTCAGCTCCTACAGACAAATCCTTGAGACTGGTCTGGTCTTCACTCAACAAGAGCGCCATCCATGAAATACATTAGCAAAGATGTCATCTTTGACTTGACTTTCATATAAGTTTCTCCTTTGTTTTATTGTATTGTCACTCTGCAGCAACAGTAATAGTTTCCATTATTATAAGCAATACTTGATGTTTTCTTTGGCCTGCTCCTCTCCTGACACATGAAGGCTCTGTAAATGTATTGACGCATTAATGGTGGCGAGTTATCGACCTTGTCTTCTTTCACCTGCGTTCATATCACTTCAAGAGTAAGAAAGCTAAATGCTGGGTTCATAGAGCATAATTGGTGGAATCAGTGTTCAGTGTGTCGGTCCGCCGCCTCTACAAGTTAATCGCCACTTGACGGACATGATTCATCATCCTCGACCAACTGTTGTGTCAAGCAAAGCACTGCTGTCCTCGTGGTATCTGGCTGCTAATGTTTGCGCTGGACAATCAGAAATCAAATTTGAAGAAACACGGGAAAGTGAAAATACATTTTCTGATGTATAAAGAATATGTGAATATGGTTTAACCTTTTCGCAATGATTTTAGATGTTACAGCACTTATATTCTGTTTATTTTATTTTTATATTGTGGTCTGGTCGCTAACAAACAGACTAAAGTTTAACTGACTAAATGGCTCTGCCTGACTCGTACACTTACAGACAAGGGTCAGTGATTTATAATATGGTTGAATATTATAATCTTCTGTAAGTTAGTTTAGTTTGATATTGGTATTGTTTATTTGGTTTTATCTGTTGGACTGCAGAAATGTTTCCGGGTCCTGTATGTCATTGGTACACGAGAGTGACGAAAAAAAGAAAATATTTGTCGTGAAATTTGAGAAAAAATGTGTTCAAGAATATTGTTTTACACTATGTAGGGAGATCTGTCCCTGTCACAGACAATCCAAGGCTCACCTTTTGGCTGCAAATGGTCACTCATACTCTGTTGAACTGCAGAAATGTTTCCGGGTCATTGGCACACGAGAGTAAAGGAAATATTTGTAGTGAAATTTGAGAAAAAAATGTTTTCAGGAATATTGTTATACTGCATGTAGGGAGATCTGTCCCTCTCACAGACAATCCACGGCTCATGTTTTGGCTGCAAATGGATGTAAGACCATAGCAAATCACGCTGGCCCTCAGAGGACTGAGTCCACTTCTGAGATGAATGATAATTCAATGCATGACTTGAAAAGCTCTGGTGAGATCTAATGAGCACTCGATGAACAAACGAAGCCACTGTCGTTTATTTGCAGTCCGAGATAATTGCATTTTTAGGATTTAAAAACGCGCACTTGCGCGCTAATGGACTTGAATGAAAGTCACGCTCACCTTGATGAGTTTGCACCTGATCTGCGCCGACACCATGTGGCTGTTGCGCAGGTTTCCCACTCGGAACATGAGGCACAACTTGCCGTCCCGCTGCGAGATGACCGCGTCCTGGCTGAACATGAGCGTCTCGGCGCGCTTCTTGGGCTGCGACATCTTGATGAACATGCACCCGATCAGGAAGGCGTCCACGATGGAGCCCAGCAGCGACTGGAAGAGGAACAGGATGATGCCCTCCGGGCACTTCTCCGTGATGTAGCGGTGGCCGTAGCCGATGGTCGCCTCCGTCTCAATGAAGAAGAGGAAGGCGGAGGGAAAGTTGTAGACGTTGGCCACGCACGGAATGTAGGACTCGTTGTGGCCGCCGTGGCTCAGGTCGCCGCGGATGAAGGCGATCACCCACCACATGGAAGCCATGACCAGCCACGCGACCGTGTAGGTGAGGATGAAGATGAGCAGGTTCCAGCGCCACTTGAGGTCCACCAGGGTGGTGAAGAGGTCAGAGATGTACCTGCTGGTCTCCCCGCCGAGGTTACCGTGCTGGACGTTGCAGCGGCCGTTCTTCTCCACGAAGCGCTGCCGCTTGCGCTTCACCGGCGCGGAGAAAGTCATGCTCCGGCTGGTGTTGACCACCTGATAGTCCTCGCCAAATTTCCTCCGAATGGCAGACATGCTGTTCGGTTTCCCGCCCGGGACGGTCTGGGAGAACTTGTGCCAAATGAGAGTCTTTACGCAAGTTTGAGCCTGAAATCCACGAACACATCAGCGCGCCACTCGCATCGTGGTGAGCTGAGGAGGAGAGCCACTCCACCCGTGGAGGCTCCGCGCCTCGGTGAGCACGGATTCTGCGCAATGATCCCGAGCCTTCACACGGGAGAGAGTGTGACAAATGGCAACTTTCTCCCAAGGGTGTCCCCCGCTGTGGAAAAAAAAGTCCAAAATCAGCACAGTGGTGCCTTTCCTCCGACGAGTCAACCGTCAGTTGGACTCATCCGCGAGGATGCGCCGTGTGAGTGAGTGAGAGAACTGCGGCACGGGTGGTACTTATGTGTGTGTGTGCGTGCGTGCGAGAGTGAACACTGCTCTTGTTTCAAGGCTAGTTTCAATCTTAACAATAATAATTATAGAACAACATGGGATCAAAACACAAGTAACATCTTCATTTAACCTAACAGAGTCGTTTCTAGAGTACATCCGCTCTCCAATAGAAATCAACAATTTGAAGTCTGTGAATAAGGTCCAACGCACTCGCAAGTTTGACTGAATATATATCTAAAAATAAATAGATAAAACTACATGTATCATTTGACGTTATGTGTTGAAACGCGGATGCAAATGAACTTGTCAAAAACGTCATATAAAACTGGTATGCAGTGCCCCCTTGTGCCAATGCGTAGAAAGTACAGTTGGTTTAAAGGTTGAGTTGATTTAGTGAGTTTCATTGTTTTATTAACGCTGCACTGTAACGCTGGGTTGATCACGTGTATCATTATTAATATTATTAACATATCGATTGAGAAAAACACAAATCAAGTGACATACTCTCTAAAGACATCTGAATTTGAACGTTTAGGTTATGAATTTTCATGATCATTTATCCAATCCATGAACAAGAGGGTCATAACTAGGCAGTCAGGGAATTCCTTATGAGTTAGTGTTTTTAACACTCCTAATAAAGCGTTAAAATACTCAACATGGAAAGGACCAAAAAGGAAATGACGTTACTGAAATTGAGTAAATCGTAATACTAGATTAATCTTATAGTTCATTTGGCTTTGTAACGCTGTCTTCTCATTTTAGAGAGCACCACCAGACCACTCTGCTCAATAGTTTCAAAAAATACTGTAATGACCGTGTGTGGAAGCCCTTAAGGGCCATAACCCAATTAAAACGGATTAAGAGAATGCTCTTTTGTTTCAGGACTTTATTTTTTATTTATTTCCTGACCTAAAATTAATGATAAATCATACAAACCGCATTCTTCTTCAAGGCTTCTTATTCAGACTTCCCAACAGTAGAGAAAAAAGGCTGTTTATGTCCCATTTTCAAAAGACGCCCCAGCAAATAGTTCCCAAATTTCAATCTAAATTGAGAAATTTGGAAATTATCAAAACGCCAACATTTACACTGGAGTGAGCTGTCCACTGAATTATACAAGTGCCATTGTAGCCCTTATTTAGCCTCATATAACACACAATTACATTACATTAACGTGCACAGCTTGATCTTACAAACCAACTAAGTCACGACCATCTACTTCCGCCTCATGGGAGATAAGTAAACATAACATATGAACCGGAGTCAATGGAGAAAAAAAAGTTATTTTCTGATCTAGCTTGAGATACGCCATAGATCTCACATATGGTGTCTGTGAATTTGAAAAGGTACTTTTTAATGCCGTGAGAGCACTGCTTTTCGACTGGCATCAAAAGTTACTTTAGGTTTTGAGTGACATCAGAACTGATTCTGATTCTGATTCTGATTCTGACATGTAGTAGCAAACTACAATGCTCGTCCTAGGCTTGATAGTCGGCCGAGTGAGAGCCAGCAGGCTCTACAGGAACATGGTAACAATCTCAGCTAGTGTTTGCTGTCTTCTACCTTCCATACTTTAGGACCTTTAGCATCTTTAGCAAATCAAATAAATCATAAATCACATAACAAACATTGTCAAAACATCACTACTCATCATTTCAGTTGAGCGACAGCATATGTGTGACCCAGGGCATGAGAAACCACAATATAATTTTTTGCGCTCCGTTCCGAGATTGACATTGACATTGAAGAAGACACTGAGGCATAAAGTTCAACATATGAGACTGCCACCTACTAAACACTAGTAGTGAGAACGCTGCTTCATAAAGCTCCATCAGCTCATCACAAGTGCCGAGATTACGAGAAGTAGACTTTGAGCCATAACAAACAATGTTATATAGAAATAGAGATAACATGTTAAAGTAGAAGAATAAGACAACCCATTGGATTCGTGGGTGTGGAAAATGATGACAGGTGAGATTCACGATATTCTAAGCGGACTTGCCATTCTGCCAACTCTACAGGCAAAAAGAGCATAAAAGTATTGATGCATTTAAAATGTGGTTTGACAATTTAATAAAATAAGAGCAGGATAGTTTGAAATTCCACCACAGAAACTTGAAACTGTGATACACACGAGACACAAGAGTGGAACTTGAATTGCTATGAGGGATTATATATAGGTGAAGTGCCCCATGTGGCCAGAGGTGGTGAATACGGGTGAGGAAGGAACTAAAACACAGCCCTCTTTTGTCGCCACGTTACTCTGGTCCTCCAATCCAAAGTCCATTGAGATACCCTACTGCTACAGGGAGACTTATCCACTAAAGGAAACATCTAATTTCCAAACATAAATCTTCCATTTTTTTTTCCTGCTGAGGTGTTCCATCCGAAAGACGATAGTGACTAAATCCTTTCTTTGAATTTGCACTGGGGGATCGGGCAACTGCTGTCTGTCTGGATCTTCATTACGAATGGCCTCATGTGATTTAGATTAGGTTCGCTTACATTAGATCAATGTTTTTCAACATTTTAGGCCTTGCATAAGTTATTTGGGGAGTCTTTACCACATAAAATATAATAAAATGGTTAATAATTAATGTGATAGAGGAGTTTGGCTGTTTGCTATTGGATATATTGCACGACAATGTGTATTCTATATGATTTTGTTGCATAATCATTACATAACTAAGAAATGCAATTGCTGTACTAGTTGCTAGTACAGCAACAGCTATTGCTCCTACTGAGGACTAATAATAATTAATTTATTATAATAATTATTTTGTGATGAAGTGATTTTGTTCTCAAATTTGACTGTCAATTGAAAGAATGACAAAAATACTAAACTTTTTAAAATATTTATTTCTGGAGTATTTTATTTCTGGCGTCCCCAAAAATGGCATGTTCAAAATTATTCATACCCCTGACAATCGTTCAACAAAAATGTGCCAAATGTGGTAATTTGTGTCTAGTACTGACTTCAAGATGTCACAATGAAGTAAACATTGTTGGCCAAAGTGAAAAAAGACATCTTTCCAGAACAGTATAAATAGGGGGAAAGTGTTCAGGTCATTCTTAGTCATCATCATCCAGAAGAAGGAGCTCAGCGAGGACCTGCGTCAGCATCTTGTTCGTAGCCACAGTGAAGGAAAAGGTTACAAGACTATTTCCAAGCAGTATGATGTCCCTGTTTCAACCGCCCAGAGCATCATCAACAAGTACAAGAGGTTCAACACCGTTAAAAACATCAGTGGCCGTGGACGGAAGCATAAGGAGTCCCCCAAACTTGCGAGGAAAATCTGCCGAGAGGTCAACACCAACCACCAGATGACAACCAGGACCCTAATGGAACACTTGACCAGGCAGGGACAAAGGTGTCACGGTCCACCATTGAGCGAGTCTTGCACAGAGGAGGTCTCCATAGACGTAAACCTCAGCTGCTCAGTAAGAAACATCTGTCAGCTCGCCTGGCCTTTTGTAAACGTCATCTGAAGCAAGATCCCAGCTTTTGGTCAACTATCCCGTGGTCTGATGAGACAAAGTTGGAGTTATTCGGCCTTATGGAGGCTCAGTATGTCTGGAGGAAGTCAAAGTCCTGACCTCAATCCCATTGGGAACTTGTGGTATCACTTGAAGACCAGAGTAATGGCGAGGAGACCAACAAACCTGACCCATCTTGAGGCATTCGCCAAGGAGGAGTGGGCCGACATCCCACAGGAGACATGCAGGAAGCTTGTGGACACGTACAGGAATCATCGAGAAGTGGTCATAAAGAATAAAGGCTGTGCCATTGACTATTAAATAAGACAATGGACTAGGGTATGAATAATTTTGAACATGACATTTTTTGGGACTCCATATATATATATATATATATATATATATATATATATATATATATATATATATATATATATATATATATATATATATATATATATATATATATATCATCAAATGGTGATCGAAATTAGAAGCCGAAATGGCATTTGATTTTGGTTTTCCAGAGTTAGAATAAACTCCATAATCACAGCATGGGTGTATTGTCAGTCTCGGGTGAAGTCGAGCAGACGAGTGACGGTGACTGCATCAGTCCTCCGCAGCCTTCGCCTTTCTCCTCTCACGACCCGTCCTCGGCACCCACAATTCCCCGCGCCAGGACAAGATGGAAGGAAGCAGCGACCGCCGGAGAACAATGTTTTGGCAATAAAACCCTAAAAGCGGCGAAAATTGAAGGAATATAAGCCCTTTTTAATCGGCCGGGGTCATGTGTGGGTAAGTGGCGAGGCGAATGTGACTCGTATTCGGGCCAATTGTTTGGGCTTTGTCGAAACGCAGGCGAGGCAGTGTTCAGCGCAGACGGAGCATCATTGTTTGTGTTGCCTGGGCCCTGCTGCGGCAGGCTAGCTGCTAACTCGTGGCAGCTTGCTTCGTTTAATCGCCTAGATTTTTACAATCGCAGATGCCATATTAACACACGGGGTTTATAAACTGCCTGGTGACCATTAAATATCGCATTTTTGAACATCAAAGTCGCCTTCCTAAGACCCGCGTGGGGTGAAAACGTCGAAGGATGTTTTGCTAGTCTCGAGAGTCAGTTATGGCATTACAATACAGAAGCTGGTCTTTTCACTCATCTTTCATTTATTGCTTCATATCGGTTGAAGATCTGTTGTTTTTTTTGGCACCCTTTGTTAGCTACCCAGCTAGTTTTAATCATATATGCTAGTGGGCTCCCCAATCGCCGTGTTTTTAACTCAAATATCATCAATCGACCGTTTTTGTGGCGTTCTCATGGGTTCCAATAAACCAGACGTTTGCTGGTCAACGTTCAGATCAGGTTGTAGTTTTGATCGCGTAACCGTGTGGAACGTGTTCCTTTGCGGTGGTTTGATTTCCTCTTCCACATGAATTTGTGAAGATGTAATTTCAGCTGAGATGTCTATCAATACGTGGAGCAGCCGTGGGCAGATTTGATTTCACTCGCATCATCAAAGCTCGGCAACTGGAGAAAGAGTGATTCATCCAGTGACCTTCTAGTCTCACGTTTGGGTCGTAGTATTACACCGTGGCGAAGGTCTTCGTGTACTTACAAATCCGTTCTTATACTTCCATTGTTGTGTTTGGCTGCGTGTTTTCTCAGTTATTCATATGTCTCGTTCTGGTTATGACCTACTAGTGAAATCGCTGCACCAGACTCACAACTATGTGGCCCACAAAAAGCGCTGTTAAATATGAAGCAGCGTTTTCTGAGCTATTCTTTGGCTTTTATCTAAATATCTGGGTGCATTTAGTTGCTTCACCAAAACTGTGGATTTATCCTCAGTGCTAAAGATCACCCTCAGACGGGATTTCTCAGCTGTGTGCGCAGTGAAGTTACTTGTGGTTTAAAAATAAAGCCACCTCTTTTAGATTCGCTCATTTAGTCTCCGAGAACACATTTCATACTCAACGGCGGATTTAATAGCATCCAGGTGGTGTTAGCTCGTTAGCCGCGTTGTTGGTGTTTTGAACCCGATCCGATGTATTGATTAAAACCTTGACCCGTAGGCTGCTTATTTCATAATATAATGGTACATGTTAAGTTGTTTTCATTGAATCGAATGATGGTGAGGTTTGAACTACTATATTTGACGGGGGTCGATGCGTGTCATGGTGGCTAGCCGGTTAGCAGGCTAACTGTTATGCATCACAAAAGCTCGTTCGCTTTCTCTTCTATTCAGCCTTGTGTTGCCAAATGGTCGCGCCGTGGCTGTAAAACCAGTCCGTTCTAACACGGGACGTTTATATGCGCCTTCCTCGGCACATCCGCTGCCTGGTGAGTCGCTTGCGCCTTTTCAAAATGACAGAGATGATTTGACCTAAATATCGTCTGTTTTAGATAACCGTGCCTCCACGACGAAACATGACGTCACTTTGTTCGTTCCTGCCTCGTTCGGTGCTGATACCAGTCCAGTCTGTCTGCGCTTGTTTTTGTTGAGTTTATTTTACATTTTAACGCCTTGCAAATATTTTTGAATCCCGAAGTCACAAAGACCTAATTCTCTGCTATTGAGGACTAATAACATGCGTGAGAATAATTGACTTCACTTTCATTAGATTATTCATAGTGGCAGGTTGTATTACATATTGCATTTCCTCTTGGTGTATAGCAGAAGTAGTCATTGTGATAATACTGTGCTGCTCCATTAGGGCTGGGAAATGTGGCAAGAAAATTTATTTTATTTTATTTTTTATTGTTTTAAAAATTACATTTTAATCGTCTCTCAATTTGACATTTAACAAACAGAGTTAAAATAAAAAAAATATTGTCACTAAACCTAGCAAGAACGAAGAACTGAACCAACTGCACTCAACAAATGTAGAAAAACAGAACTGTACACTCTCAAACAGCAAAGCAAATAAAATGAAGTAAAAGCTATCAGCTCTCTGATCAAGTTGGAACTGGAGAGCTTGGGACGGACAACACAAACCTCGGTGAAAGTAGCCAAAAACTCACTTTAAGTACGAGACATTCTATATGAGCTCACTCCTGCGCGACTGGAGAATGCACACACTGTCTTCCCCATCATCAGGCAGGTTCGCAACACTGCAACCTGAAATGATCAAGGAGGAGAGGTGCGTCCAAGTAGCTGCCGAGCCTGTTTTTAAATTAGAAACGCGATGTTGGCTGGTTATTGTGATCGTCCAGAGAATTTCCTTGCTTATGAATCAAGTCCTATGCTCCATGGAATTACTGGTTTCTGTATAAATGAAAGTTCCTTGAGTGCGTGACCTATAACAGCTTTACAGGAATGCAAAGGACACACAATTATCCTTGATCAAACTAGGAAATAGCGCACTTTATATATTATGTGTTTTATCTTATTTTTAGAATTTTAGGTTTGAAAAAGCAAATGTAGCAAACGGCCCCTGTGTGACATGCGCTCAACCTGGTGTTTAATTCATAAGTGTCATCTTATGTCTTCTTTTTTCTTTTGCCTTCTCTTGCAGAATATTCACCTCCTGTGTTCCTGTGTAGCTGTGTTGCCTGACTTCTCCCCTGCTCTCTGCGAGACAACCACAATGAGTATTATCCAAGATAAAATAGGGAATGAATTTTTGCGCAATGGTGGCATGGACCCTAATTTTGCACCAGGGATGCTTATGTTCAGCCACCTGCCGCCGGTCACCAGCTTTACTCGACTTGCTTCTCAGTCTGTCATGGGTGAGATTCCCCAGGAGATGATCCTGAAGAAGGAGCGTGACACGCCCCCAGACCATGAGGGTGCCACGGGTGCAAACACAGGCAGCTTCCTCCACAGTATGGGCATAAAGCAGGAGCGGATGAGTGAACTTGATTATCGCATGCCTGTCTATGGAGGAAGCGCAGGGGTAGGAGGCAATTGTGCGGGAGGGGGCGTGGGGAAGAGCGGCCCCGACATGTCAGATATGGCTTATGGAAACCATCACCAGAATCACCAAAACATGATGTTGCATGATCTGAGCCACAACAACGTTCGCTCCCTTGGGGAACCGGTAAGTTGCTTAAGTAGTTCTCTCACATTGTCTGTTGTATTCAGGGCGTTTGTTCTTAATTTTGTATTTACCCACAGTTATCAGGAAGGCCGGGTAAAGAGCCAAAAGAGTCCTCAGGTAGAAGAGGGAGGAGAGGCGATGGTCAGCAAGGCAAAGCTCGACGGAAACGAAATGATGCCGCCAAGGTGAATTGCTCTTAGCGAGGAATAATTCTGTGCTTTTGATTTTAGCTTGAAGTGGAAACTTTAGTCATTCAAAACTTTTTTTAAAACGATTTTTACATTCCTAACACAGGCCATGATGATGGATGCAGACGGAGCCTGTCTCTCCCCGAACTCCAAGCCGCACATCTGTGAGCACTGCAACGCCGCCTTCCGCAGCTCCTACCACTTGCGCAGACACGTGCTCATACACACAGGTGAGAGGCTTTCACTGCTTGGTTCTTCCAAAAATGTCCATAGCCACAGGAGTCCTACAGTGGCTTTGTCAGTCCTTTATGACTCATACGTGATAAACCTAGCTGTTTCCAGACAGAAAGAAGTCAGTGCATGAGTCACCATTACAGAACCTAAGAGGTTGTAGTCCTGCCAGCAATGACCCCACGGTTAGTCATCTGTTTCTGGGTGAATTAGTCATCGTCTGTGCTGGGAATTCCTATTCAGTTCAGTGGCTGTATTGCAATGTGATGTGTTTCCTGGTTCACTCCATTGTAGATCAACATTCCTACATGTTTCTATTTTACCGTCTTGCATGACTCAGCTTGAATTAATGTGCTGCGCGAACGGTTGTATTCTTGATCGCACAGGTGAGAGGCCTTTCCGGTGCAATCAGTGCAACATGAGCTTCATTCAGAAATATCTGCTGCAGCGACACGAAAAGATCCACAGTGGTGAGTGTTATCATTGTTTTCTGTATTATTATCAATTCCTTATTCCCTTTCAAAGTCGAAACACATTGTAGCCGCAAATGCTTGGAAGCTGCCTGAATGATGGATGGATAGCATCAGTCACTGTTGAGTAATGTGCTCTTTTGGAGCTTAGTGTCACTTTTGACCAGTTTTTAAATCTAGAAAATCATTGTTTTATTATTATACGATAAGCTTGACAAATGACTGTCAGGATTAAAATAAATCGATATGTTTTGCTTGTTTGAAGTGATTTCATCGATGCCTCAGCATCACAGCAGTTTCAATTTTCAGCTACTAAAATGTTCATCTCATCCTCTGCAGGGGAGAAGCCTTTTAGCTGTGACCAGTGCAACATGCGTTTCATCCAAAAGTACCACATGGAGAGACACAAAAGGACTCACAGCGGCGAGAAGCCATATCGCTGTGACACATGCCAGCAGGTAGATATCTCCCACCGTGGTTAGCTTGCTTTCCATTGAAGTGCATGCAGTCTTTGCCTGGCACATGAGCCATGTAGATATTTAAGTAGGGATGCTCCCATCAGGGTTTTTGCTGCTAATACCGATCACATGGATTGACAGTGAATTTGTAATCACAATGATTAGACTTTCTGTCTACATGATGGAAAAACGTGAACCATTAATCATTTTAATTCAGACACGTTTTAATATACTTCTTCTAAGGAGGCAAAAAAAAAAATCCTTGCAGAATGCATCAGCTATTATGTCAAAAGGACAGCTATGCCTCTGAAATATTTACATACTGGCCACTTGTAGCGAGACTCCGAGACAGAGAGCACTGCAGATCACCCCGATATCTGCCGATCACAATCGGTGACCGATCAATCAGAGCGTCCCTAGTTTAAATCTATGTCAACATGAAATACACGATATGATGTTGTGATGAGAGTGGTTAGGCAATGTAGTATGGATACATTCATGAGAAAATGTACAATATTGAACTGTAACGAATACTCAATAATGAACATGAGGACAGCATGCTACTTTTATTCTGTTTCTCATTGAGCTCTGTCCTCAGATACACCAGAACTCATTTAGTGGCCAGTTGTGGCACGAGGAGCGCTAATCGATTTTAGTTGGCTTTGCTGGTTTGGCAGGGAAAGTGATATCCTTTTAAATAACTTTGTAGGTGTCTCTTGAACACCTCTCACTCCTGTGATATACTTCACCCACCATTAGTCGTCTGTCATAGTACAGCACAAGTCTATTCCTTTTTGTTGTGCTGGTTACTCGACACTCGTATGAACAACCTGCCTCAGCTGATCCTGCGTTGAAGCTTTGCAGGACTGTTAACCCACCTATGCGACTGCAGATTTTGCTTTGAGCTGCCTTTCCTAGATACTCTGGGCCTAACAAGTTAGTCATATTGTTTTGACTAACTTCTTTCCTTCCTTTAACCTCAGTTATGCGGATGTTCAGACCTGCTAACCTATAGAGGACTGCTAATTGTTGATAGGCTGAAGACACAGCCACTGGTGGCATGTGGAAGCATCCTGTTTGCAAGAAGGCCCATATTTTTTCTCAACAAACTGGAATGAAATTTTTCCTCAGTTGGTCCTGTCACATAAAATATAGGAGACAAGATATATGTTTAATCTTGCATTTATTCCAACACAAATCTCTGTGAAGTATCTATGACAGCGCTTTGATTGTTTTTTTTCTACTTCCTTCTTCTTCAGTTTTTCTCAAGAACAGATCGGTTACTGAAGCACAAGCGGACGTGTGGAGAAGCCATAAAGAAAGGCATGGACCCGAACATGCTGGATCTCAGTGAAGCAGAACTAGGCCAAGGCAGCTATTCACTCACTCAGGGAAACTCTTCTGCTTCCGGACGCAAGAAGGCCAAGCCCAAAAACGGCGAGGGCAATGAGCGCAAAAGAAAGAAGAATACCATCGCGACACCCTTGTCGTCTGCAGGCATTGATCTGCAGGATTACGACATGGAGCACCCCTCAGGGTCTGGCCCAGCCGCGCAGGGCCGCACTCCCAAATTGGTTTTCAAAAAGGCTGGACGCAAGGGCCTTGATAAAGGCCTCCTCTCATTGGACGACGGCACTGACGGACAAAAGCTTTTGGTTCAGAAACCCAGCTCTATCGATCATGTTGACTCCACTGGGCTTGAAAATATGGGACTTCTCCAGGGAGCTGCAGGCAACAAGCAGGGCCCAACTACCAGTAGCAGCAACTACGACGATGCAATGCAGTTTGTGAAAAAGCGCCGCTACCTCCATGCAGTTAATAATGACTATGGAGCCGGCTCACTTCACATGACATCCCAGGGAAATGGCGTTATTCATGGCTCTTTAGGCCCAGAACCCACTCTAGCCATGCTGGACGCTTCACCTTTGGAGCTCAAGCACGACAAGTCAGGCATTCCCGACGAGGTACTGCAAAGTTTGCTGGAGCATTATAGCCATAAGCCAGAGGGCGCACACCACCACGACGTGAGCTTTGACTTGTCTGACCACCCACATCACGTAGACCTCCAGCCGGCAGCTCCTGTGACCCCAGAGTTGGAGGACGATTCAACAAACGGCGGTGATAAAACCGCTGTGATGAGTGAATACTCAAAGTTCCTCCTCCAGGCCTTGGAGCGCACCAGCCACAGTGGACCCTTCCCAAGCCTTGGTCCGACGGGTCCCTTCCCACTCTTGTCCAGCAGCTCCAGTCCAACTGGGCCACTGTTTTCTGACAAACATGTGTATAGTACGTCCCCACTGGACTGTGGCTATCCTCCTAATGTGTCCTCTCCGCTGCCTATTGTAGCGCCATCTTCAGTTTCCTCGTCCTCTTCTTCCAAATCTCACTACGGCATGCTGGTGAGCTCTCCCTCCCAGGCAGGGTACCACCTCAGTTTGGATTCCACCACCCACCAGCAGCTGACTCCATCTCAGGAGCTGACTGATCAGCTGGAGAAGCAACACTCTCCCGGGTCCTTTAACCTACCTCCCCAGGACCTGACTGTCCCGACAGAAGGCTCCAAGGGGCAGCAGAAGGGTGGAGCCCCCACCAATGGGTCAAGCTACCCAGAACTTTCCTCGCTGAATCCACCTAAAGAACCGACATACCAGATCGAGAACTTCGCCCAGGCCTTTGGCTCCCAATTCAAGTCGGGGCGGCGGACCCCTCTCAGTTATGCCAGTGATCCTGGGACCGAGGTGGACCACAGGATACGAACTCCAGTGTCAGAATTCTCAGGGTATACCAGCTTGTTAGCTGACGTCAGTGAGCCAGTGAGTTCAGGATCAAAAACCCCGACAAGCCAAAGTTTCAGATAAGGTTCAACTGTGGTGAACCTTGTTGGGATTTTTTCACTTCCTGTCCATGCGGCCCCTATACCCATATGAATTTTGTTCTTGTAGCAAAGTTTCTTTTTTTCTCTTTTTTTTTTTAAACACTGCCATTAAGTAAATGCAAAAATGACCAGGGAGGGTCTTCCATGGCCTCAAATGCAATTTTTTAAATACTAATTTTTCTATGTATTTAGTCTTTTATTTTTTTGTTTGTTCATAAGTAGTGTTTTTGATATGAGCATAAACAGTAGATTGAAATGTAATTTAAAACGTCTAGAGGGTAGCTATGAACTCCTTTGACCTTTTTCTGAACTCTTGTTTTACCAATCATTCAACCGTTGTAAAGTAATATTGAATAATGTTGATAATTTTCAATAATAACAAATGTGGCAGGGAAAGGCCCAGATTTCAAATGGCAAAAAAAGTATATATTGTCTGTTACAAGAAACTTATGAACTCAGGAAATAGGCAAAATTGTGTAATAAGACTTTGTATTATGAGATGCAATTAGCACAGTTTTTACCGGTGTACTTTACGACGACAAAGCTTTGATTTCTTTTTATTTATCAGACCACAAATTTCTCTCTTCTACTCCGGTAGATGTGTCTAGAATACGGTACTGTCGTGTCAGTGTGAGAGCACCCATGTTTCCTCCTGCATTGACTTTTAACGCGAGGTAATGTCAGTCATGAGTTTAGACCATGTGGTGAGTCGGCGTCTGAACATCCCACGGCAGGCAAAACGTGGCCTGCGGCTGAAATGTGCATTTTCAAATGCAGTGGGGTCTAAATGCTTCATCCTCTCTCTATGATGTCACTTAGAAACCGTAAGACGCCACCTTGTTCACGCTGTTGCTTTTCTCGTCAGTGGATTCAAGCAAGCACTTTTAAAAACATATCAGCATTGGAAACGGCAACCACCCATTTCATTTGCATATGTGATAAGTGACTATTATGCTAATGATTATTTTTTATTTTAAGAGGAGAAAACTGTGAATGGGGTCGGGCGGGCGCTGGGTGGGTGGTCGGGGGCGACGAGGCATGAATACGGGCATTTAAATGTATTATTTTTTGCTTCTTCTCATGGGTAGAACGGGGTTGGGGGCGGGGCTTTCTCGAGGTTGTCATGTGGTGTAAAAAGATGACTTGCCATAATTTTTGTTTTGAGAGTCGCTCTTTGTATTTAAGTGTTCTAAGAGTCAGGCTGACATGCTGGAATCCGTAGCTGCACCCCCTGAGTATGTTGACTGCATACGAGGACGTCACCTCTTATTTATTCTCCATAAGTCACAGACAGAACTGCAATTGTTTTTGGCAAATAATCACCAGAACCTCATGAATACAGGAAAGTCGATGCAGCCCTGCACTCTGAAGCAAAACGACAACAATGGCCTTCTTTGTCTTCCGTGGTTAAAGCCATTCTTCCCCGGCAGCCAGGGTTGATATTTAATTTAGTTGATTTCCTGTGAGCCCACACTCCAGCCCCCCTTTCCTTTTCCTGCGTCTGTGAGCTCCACAGCTAAGGGACTTTGAAGCTGCTCAGATCACAGGGAACAAAGACTTGACTGACCAGCCGCTTCACTCCGAGCACGATGCTTTTTTTTTGTGAAAGGAGAGAAAAATAGTGAGTGATGAATGGAGAAAAAAAAGAAGACAATACGATTGACCTAAATATACCTCATATCACAAAGGCGCAAGAAAGCAGGGACATGCGTTTCATGTATGTAGTGGAAATACTTGTAGTATAGATTTGGACATATTGTATAATCATTTTTACACTGCCTGTGTTTACAGTTCTAGAGCAAGTGATTCATCAAAATGCAAATGTATTTTTTTCTGTACATTCATCCACGCCAAGCAGTGTTGCATTATAGATGCCTCATAGAACATTCATCTTCGTGTTATATCCCTTATTTTTGTTACTTGCCATAATGTGTTTTGATATGATCTCTAGAAGGATATTGTTTACAAAAATGTACAAAAACACTAAAAATGTGTGTTTTTTTTGTTTTTGCTTTCTTTTGTTTTGTTTTTAGTTTTGTTTTTCTCGAGTATGCATGACAAAGACATTTTTGTATGGCTTTTTTTCTGACTGTCACCTCAATACCAAATTTTGTAGCAGAAGCCTTCCCATACCTGTCTTCTTTGTTCTAGGTTCCCTCTCCACAGGCCCCCTCTCACCCCCCCCGACCTTACGTGGTATGATTTCCCAGGCTGTACCTGTTATTGAGATGATGAACGGACTAGAGAAGCCAATAAAGTTTTGTTACAAAAACAATTGTCAGCATGAAAGTCTTCTATGTGTTGAAGCGTTATACCATAATACCATATTGGCTCTGTGTTGCGCTAACCCCCTTAACAATATCAACGTGTGTGTGTGTGTACAACTTAATCCCTGCCAGTTTCAGTCTGTCCCTGCATCTTCACATCCGACGCTTTGCCATTCTTCTTTCTGTGTTGTCAAGCTCGGTATAAATCTGACAAGACCTCTGCCATCTCTTGACCATTGTAGTTCCCTGAAAGGATACCTTCCCTCTATGTATAGACCAGGGCTAAGATTTCGACCTGTTAATTTTGAGTCATCTCCTGATGCAAATATCCCACATGATTTGGATATTAAGTGTCGAACTCAGGAGCATTTTGTAGTACAATTGCAGGGGCACCGCATGACATAACGTGATGTCATCTAGGGATGCACCAAGTGGAGACTTTGAGGTTGAAGCCATATAAAGCCAAATGTCCAATGTATTATTTTTTTTTTAGTTATTGCATAAATAGTTGACACCGTATTTACATATGTTTTTCAAAGAAGGTTAATGTTGAGATGATAGAATATTTTTGGCGTTTTTCATGGCAGACTTTGCTTTTCAAATAAGAAAATGTCTTTTTTTCCCCACCACAGACAACAGGTGGCGCTCTTGGTTTAAAAATGAAGTTAGGTTTCATTCAACTTGCTGTTCAAATACAAAGATTTTAGAGCAAAGAGCGCCATCTAGTGGGCTCTGAAAAGGACAGTTTCATGAAGCCTCATCAGCCCATCACTATCTTATAGTGACAAACAGAAGGCAATAGATTGTTTGGGTTAACACTGACTGAACAAATTCTAATCTTACACTCCAACACACACAAGAACAGAAAACGTCAACAATCTACAGACTTTGGATCACACTTCACGCTGTCGCCATGATGACAGTCGGAAGCGGCGCTTAGTACTTGACATCATGAACAACAAATAAATGATCAAATGAAGAGGAAATTGTCAGACAGGGGTTGAAAAGTCAATCTTTTTTTTTTTAGATGGAGTCCTACCTCTTGCATAGAAAACAAAATGTATTCTTGCTTCAGTAGCATATTCACTTGAACTGGCTTTAGTTCCAACTAAAGGAAGGCAGACACTTAAATTGTTGGCTAAAAAGCAGCGGTCTTCTTGAGGATTATGATCCAGATGGGGCCAAAATTGAAGACGATATTGACAGTGATATTTGAGCCTGAAATGTGTATTTATTCAGCATATTGGCATCCTTTTAGAATTTCCTCATCGGAGAACAAACAAGGCTCCAGGTTTGGTCCTCGAGCCTTCAGATTGACACATCATGGCATTCTTAGATCATATGATGTAAACCAAGAAGGGAAGATGTACTTTTCTGTCTTCGCATGTTTGTAAAGTTCCCAGAATGGGCTCAGTTGGAATTAGATCCCACCTTCACGTGGAACTGAATCTTAGTGACACAAAAAATGATTTTCAGTGTTTTCAATGTAGTATTAAGACATCAAGTAGCAACTGTTTTTTTTTTCACCATAGTCTGTGACATGACTTTAGTTGACCTTTGACTTGGACAAGTGAATAGTAAGTATATTCATTTGCAAGAAGTATACATACAAATAATTCCTGTTGTCCTGGACTAGTTATAAACTCAGAGATAGATACTAAAGGATTGGACAGGATGGTCTCAGATTGAAAAATGAGTGAATATGAGCTCAATAATTTACTGGAAGGCTGCAGAGTCATGAACCCAACTGGGCGACATTTTTCAAAAGCACCTTGTTGCAGCATTGGCGTTTTAATAACGTGAATATGAAGCGTGTATGGGGGAAAAAAAGGCCACAAGGTGGAGATGTTTCACGCATTATTGGGTTCCTGTTTGACCATTTTTGAACGGTGAAGGTTCTCAGGGCGATCAGGGCGGATTAGTCTTTTTTATTGATATATTTTTGCAAGAACAGCCGCTTGTTACAATGATGTGATTTATCCGAGCACAAATGACCTTTTTTTGTGTCAAGCTCTGTGCTGTCCCTTTGATATACTGCTTCCTGACCCTATCCATCCTGCTCACTCCCAGAGAGAAGCTCAGCATCTTCATCTCCGCTACCTCCAGCTCTGCCTCCTGTCTTTTCCTCAGTGCCACTGTTTCCAAACCATACAACATTGCTGGCCTGACCACCCTTTTGTACACCACCCCTTTCATCCTTGCCGACACCCTTTTGTCACACATCACCCCTGACACTTTTCTCCAATTATTCCCGCTTCTTCACCTCTTCCTCACACTCTCCATTGCTCTGGACAGTTGAGCCTAAGTACTTCAAATCCTCCACCTTCTTTATCTCTGCATCCTGTAACTTCACCTGTCCACTTGGCCCCCTCTCATTCACACACATGGATTCTGTCTTGCTGAGGTTAACCTTCATTCCTCTCCTTTCTAAGGCAAACCTCCACCTCTCTAGCTTATCTTCCACTGGCTCCCTGCTACGACCACAGATCACAATGTCATCTGCAAACATCATTGTCAAAAGGGCTTCTTGTCGAACCTCATCTGTCAACCTGTCCATCACCGCCAGAGCTGAGCCTTGGTGCAGTCCCACCTTCACCTTAAACTCCTCTGTCACACCTGCAGCACACCTCACCACCGTCTTACACCTGGCATACATGTCCTGCACCACTCCAACATACTTCTCTGCCACTCCAGACTTCCTCATACAATACCACAACTTTTCTCTTGGCACTTTGTCATACGCTTTCTCCAGGTCCACAAAGGCACAATGGAGCTCCTTCTGACCTTCTCTGTACTTCTCCATGGACATCCTCAAAGCAAACGCTGCATCAGTGGTGCTCTTTTTTGCTATGAAGCCAAACTGTTGCTCACATATGCTAACTTCTGCCTTTAGTCTACTTTTCACGACTCTTTCCCACAACTTCATTGTATGGCTCATCAGCTTTTTCCCTCGATAGTTGCCACAACACTGAACATCTCCCACGTTCTTGAAGATGGGCACCAGCACACTTCTCCTCCATTCCTCCGGGATCTTCTCACTCTCAAAAACCTTATTAAATGTTCTGGTCAAAACGTCAGCGGCCACCTCTCCTAAACTCTTCCTGCCTCCACAGGTATATCATCAGGACCCACTGCCTTTCCACTCTTCATCCTCTTCAATGCCCTTCTCGCCCTTCGCCTTACTAATCTTTGCCACGTCCTGATCTACAATGGCCACTCCTTCTACTCTTTGTTCTCTCTCATTTTCCTCATTCATCAGCTGTTCAAAGTATTCTTTCCATCTTCCCAACACACTTCTGTTATCAGTCAAAACATTTCCCTCTCTATCCTTGATCAGCCTAACCTGCTGCACGTCCTTCCCATCTCTATCTCTCTGCCTTGCAGTCTAGTACAAATCTCTCTCACCTTCCTTACTGTCCAACCTCGCATACAAGTCCTCGTAGATCCTCTGTTTGGCCACTGACACCACTACCTTTGACTATTGCTGGGCCTCCCTGTACTCCTGCCTACTCTACTTCTGTTCTCTCAACGTACCACTTTCTTCCTTTGTGCACACCCCTGCACTTCCTTGTTCCACCACTAAGTCTTCTTATCCACTTTTCTTCCAGATGACACAGAACTCTTCTACCCGTCTCCCTGATCACCTCAGCTGTAGTTTCCCAGTCATCTGGAAGTCCTTCTTGGCCACCCAAAGTCTTGTTTCAATCCCTCCCTGAAAGCAACATAAGACGCTTCCACCACTTTGCCTTCTTCTCTGCCTTTGCTCTCTTCACCTTCCTCACCACCATGGTCATCCTGCGCACCACCATCCTATGTTCTCTGACCACACTCTCACCCACTACTGCTTTACAATCACTAATCTCCTTCAAGTGACATCGTCTACACAAGATGTAATCCACCTGTGTGCTCCTACCTCCACTTCTGTAGGTCACCCTATGCTCCTCTCTCTTCTGGAAGAAAGTATTGACCACAGCCATTTCCATCCTTTTTGCGAAGTCCACAACCATCTGACCTTCCGTTTTCCTGTCCTGGATACCAAACTTTGACCTCTGTTTCCCCAATGACCACTTTCTCACCTCTGGGAATACTCTCCTGGAGTTCATCTAATTCACTCCAGAAGGTCTCCTTCCCTTCAAGGTCACAATCCACCTGTGGGGCATGAGCACTAACTACATTGAAGATGACCCCTTCAATTTCAAACTTCAGACAGATCACCCTGTCTGATACTTCTAGAACATTCCTGACAAACTCCTCCTTCAAGATGACTCCCACTCCATTCCTCTTGCCATCTACACCAAACAGTTTAAACCCTGCTCCTAAGCTTCTAGCCTTGCTACCTTTCCACTTGGTCTCCTGAACACATCGAATATCCACCTTCTTCCTCTGCATCATGTCAGCCAACTCTCTAGCTTTCCTGTCATAGTTCCCACATTCCAAGTCCCTACTCTCAATCCTATTCTCTTGTCTTCTCTCTTCTCCCTCTGTCTATTGGCAGGCTTCCCCCTCTCCTTCTCTGTCACTGACCTACAGTAGTCCAACTTTCATCAGCACCCTGCTGGTTAACAGCACCACAGACGGGTGGCGGTCGCTGGTGACCCGAGCCTCGACTGATCCGGTATGAGGTACATTTGTCTGAACCGCATTTTTAGTGCGGCAAGTTTTTACGTCGGATGCCCTTCCTGACACAACCCTCTGCATTTAACCAGCGTAAGAAGAAAACTGGCCTGCCCCCCCTCACGGCTGCATTTGCTTAGTTACTCAATTACTTAATTTTAAAAGTATCTAATCTCAGATGGATTTCAAGATACTTTGTCTTCAACACCTCGCCTCAATCTTTTTCATAACTAAAACATAACGAAAATAGCCTGGTAAAATGTGTATTGTGTATTTCATCCTAAGTGTAATTTTAGTGGACCTGTCAAGATAGTTGATGGTATTTACAAGGGATGCTCAGATCGCCGATGCCGATCAGCCAGAGTGCCGATCACATGGACTGACAATGAATTTGTAATCAAAATGATGTGGCCTTCTGTGTGCATGATGTGAAAACATGAATCCTTTAAATTCAGACACGTTTTAATATACCTCTTCAAGACGACAAAAAATATAGAGAAAAAAAACTTGCAGAATGCAGCAACTATTCTGTCAAAAGGACAACTGTAAAACATTTCATTTGATGTGAGACCGTCTCTTGAGACCGTGCTATGTCTGTGAAATATTTACATACTGGCCGCTTGTAGCGGGACTCCGAGACAGTGAGTACTGCATTTATGAAAGTTTTCCACTCCGGACGTTTTCAAAAGTTTCAGATTCAGGGGGATAACAAACAATGCACCAACTCCAAAATGGCAATGGATCTGGTTGTTTCTTCCGTCTCCGCATAAACAACACCTGAGAAAGGCTGGTCATGTAGCTCGGTGAAATTAAAGATTATTTCTTGGGGAATTAGCTTCGCGTTCCGAGTGTCACGCTCGGACTGGTGGCTATTGCTAAGCTGCCAGCCTGCTGTTGAGGAACCAGTAGTGTCACTTTCATGAGTCCGGAAAACTCTCCGTGCTCTGTCAAGTGTTGTCAGATGGAATGTTTCATTTGAAGGCTGTTCCCTGCACAGCTTTTCCCCATACATGTGCGGCAGGATGCAAACTTTAAATGGCACATTGAAAGAATCTTCACGGCTGCTGCTCAGTGAGCAGAGAGTAGGGAGGAGCGGACACATCCGTTGTGATCGGCAGGGCAGGTAGTGACCGGCATTCACTGGTCATGCTGAAACCTAGTATATACTGTAGGTTTGAAGCTATATTTTCAACATGACTGTACTGGATGCAATTCTGCTGCTTGCCACTGTGTTGTCTTTGCTCAGTCTGGTACGATGGTCTGGTGATCTCTCAGCAGCCAGCACAACTTGGAGGGCTTTACACATCCACTGTAGAGCTGTGCCTCATTTTGTATCTGCCTCAACAATACTCTAAATAATTCTGTGTACTTCAGTATCCCACTCTGACAGAGAAACTGGCATCTCACCTTCAGTATGAGACCAAAAAAGTCATAGGTTTATTCATGTTAATGGATGGAGAAATGTCTACCGACCCGTTCAGACTTTCAGTCCTACGTTTGTATTTTTACTTTTCACATTCAAGAACCGAAGCAAAGAAGTTGAAGTTAACTTTCCAGAAGTGAAAACTACTTGTCAATTACCTACTCGTTCCACCACAGTTACTGTTGGAGTCAGTGGTGAGTTCTGGAATTACAGAACAGTTTCTATCACCAAAACGAGGGAAAACCTCTGAAGCGTATGGAAATATGAGGGTATTTTGATGCTCTGTTCAGGAGACTTTGCAATAGCTGAATTGACTGACTGATCCAGTGGGAGCCATTAGACTTGTTTGTCAAACCACCCCCCTCACAACACACAGACTCATGAGACGTCCGTTTAACCTGCTAAGCCCCGAGCTTTTCTCGAGTTTTGCTTTTTGCGATGTGAGATAGGTATTACTTACAAGGAGTAATAACCGAACTTTGTCCTTTAAGGAAAGTTGTGTTTGCAAAGACAAATGGCCTAGTTTGTGGACAGTCATTATTCACAATGCTGTTATCAATAACCATGCTATTATGACTAATATGTGTGTCAGATGTTCTTATCATATGAAGCTGGAGACTTTATCCGATGTACACTGGTTTCATTCCCACCACTTGAACAGAATGTTCCACACTGTTCTGTTTCCATTCAGGACACACAAGTGTCCACGGGTTGCACAAGTCTTTTGTCTTTGTTTGTGCTTGCGTTCCTTCCTCATTTTTTGTCACTGAAATGGCTCCAATGTTGTTGTGTCCCTACAAGTGTCCCTAGATGTGGCTAGTAGATCAACATCTTAAAAATCAAAGTGCCATGGCAGTGACAGACGAAAATGTAATGTGCACATATGTGTCTGAAGGGACCTAAGAGGTTAAATCTCTCCGAACTGCTGTGTTTATCTACATCAAAAGTGCCTAGGTCAGTGAGTTAAACTATTCATCTGCAACTCCTCTACCCAGTCAGTGACAAGAGGACAGGCATCCATCAACATTTGTTGTTTCTACTTCGCATGTATAATTTGTTGCTAAACAGGGACAGGCGTGGCTTCATTCGAAAAGAAAGACCTGCATGGGAAGATGGTCTCCATTCATGTCAATCTTTGCACCTTATCAAAGTGGAACAACCAGCAGAGTATTTTTGGCAGTGCCAATGCACCAGCTGAGATGCACCAGCCCGAGTCATGTCGGCTATGTCCCACTTGGCTTTTCAGAAACGGGAACAGGGCTATTTGTCCACATGGAACACCATGTCCTTATCGTGACGATGCGCAATAAAAATGGTTATTCATGGAAACTCTGGGTTGGGCCCAGTTAACAGCCATTGACTTTGGACTTTCACCCCAGCGGACATACGGGCCGCTAATTGCCCGTAGATGACGACTTTGTTGCCATGGAAATGTGGTAATAAACCAGTCTTGTAAAATAACATTTATCCTTGATCCGGATAATAAACTTTGTTAGTCTGTTTTATCGTACCCATTTGTTTTGAAATTGCTGTTGTTTACCAGTGAATTCTGAATGGTAAAAAGTAGGTGACCCAAAGTAGTATATAAGTTACAGAAGCATAGCAGAGACAGATGGACATGACATTTGTTTAATAGCTTGTTATTATGGTCTTCGAAGCACTATGATTGCCTTCAAGTGTCCATATATATATATATATGTGACCAGAGTTTGACCTCCACGGAGCTATCTGAACGCACGTTTACAGCAGATTATAATGCTGTGACATAAGAGCTGAGATTTGCTCCTACAGTACATTGTCTGAGGTTCACAAATAGAATGATGATACAGAATTATAGCCTGACAAGACTTGTTGATCATCTGATACCGTGGATCACAAGGTCTGTCACCCTGTCTTTCACTCCTGACTGTCTTTCTGTCCTCCACCCATTTTATTGGCTCTCTTTTTCCCCCATGATGAAGATCCTGACGGTCAAAGTTACGACTTAAAAGATGCCTCTTACTGAGTAACCATGGGTTGAGCTCGTGTGTAGCCATTAGTTCATCCATGGTAGATTAAGCCATGTTTGCAGAAGTGGTTTTGACGTGGTGGCTCGAGGGATGGGCTCCTATAAATCTGAAAATGACAAGGTGGAATTGCAACCTTTGCTCCCTCTGTCTACTCTTGTCTTGGCAGGATCACTGATTTACTTGAACTGATGATAAAAGAGTCACTATCCTTTTAAAGCAGAGATGCCTCAAACGGGTCTCCAACACTGCACTGGGGGTGACAATTGAACACATGGGACTAAAGTGAAATAGCTACTGTGAATATTGCTAGTTCATGATTTCTTACAGTCAGAGGGTCTCAAAAGTCCTTACCAAATGCCCTTCTCCTTGGCAACATCCACCAGCTCCCAGGCCAGCGAAGAGATATAATCCCTCCACCTGGTGCTGGGTCGACCCCTTGGTCTCCTCCCAGCTGGCCATGCCTGAAACACGAGATGCCTGAGCCACCTCGACCGACTCCTCCCAACGTGGAGAAGCAGCAGCTCTACTCCGAGTCTCTCCCGAGTGACAGAACTTCCCACCCTATCTCTAAGGGAGATCCCCGCCACTCGGGATCTCATTCTTTTGGTCATGACCCACAGCTTAATGGGAATTGTGCATTTATAATACAGTATTAATAATATTCATTGTTTGTACTACTAATAAAGAAGTTATTTACAGATGCAGGAATGCTGGATGAGGGAGTGTGGCTGAGTGTGTGTGAGAATTTGAAGTTGCAGGTGGAGTACAAAGACAGGAGTGGACCACACTGGAGGAACAAACATTGGAACTGAGAGGGTCCAAGGTCAGACGGAGGAGGCTGAGAAGTACCATCTTCTCCACAGCTGGAAGGAGCTGGTCCTGATAAGAGCCACCTGGGTCGGGAACGGGGCTGCATGCCTTGTGGTCGTTGCCATGGTTACGAGGGAGCCAGCGACCAGAACTGGCGTCAACAGCGGAGGACCAATCGGACGAGGACGGAGCCCACGTGGAGAAACTTTTGTGTATAAAGGTTCAAGACCTCAGATAGTTTTTTGTCGCTCTACTGGACTTCTGCTAAGGCTAAGTCAGGTGTAGTTGCTGACCCAGAATTCTGCTTTTGTATTAGACTCCTCTGTCAGGGAATAAATCTTGGATATAACTTGTTGGATTCTCGGTAGTCATTCTCAAGAGTAAACGGACACGCGGCGGTACATGGGAGGTGTATTTCCAACAAGCTCATGACCATAGGTGAAGATCGAGATGAAAGTTGATCAGTAAATAGAGAGTTTTGCCTTTTGGCTGCGAAAAACAGTACTGCCAGAATTAAGACACCAGGTGGGAAAGAAATGTAATGATATACGAGTCATGCAGTGCCTTGTGACAGTACTCTCTTGGGTTTTTCCGCATTTTTGTCACATTATAACCTCAATGCATCACATCACAATGAAACAACAGGTTGCTCATACCAGGATGGTTTTGATATGTCGCGGCCTACTGAAACACTACTGCTGAACACGCCCCTCCCCTCCTCATGAGCCCTGGGAATCCACTTTGCTGTTACTGATCTCAACAATCTCTCAGTGTTTACGCATTACCCAAATAATCTGAACAATTACATCAAAAAATACTCCGTATTCAGCCATATGTTTGTGTCTGTCCAGTCCATTTTGCAAGTTAATTCAAGATTAATCCTTGCATTTGCTCAGAACCACTTCCTTATGATTTGTCGTTGTCATTGTTGTTACGGGAAACGAGCACGTACACACACACACACACACACACACACACACACACACACACACCACTGACTAATCTCCTGACCTATTTGTATATTTCCTTAATGGCATATGGACGATCAATGCGCCGGGTTGCTCGTGAATTTCAGTGAGGCTTGTTGTTGTTTAAACAACTGTTGTCCTTTGAACTATAGACATCAGCAGATGAATCAGTTTTGTCTTCCTGGATGAACACGGTGTGTTTCATGCTAAACATTTTGTTTACTGTTTGGACAGACTGTGTTTTTTGATCTCCTCTGTGACTGAGTTTCATACTGTCACTCTGCTGTCAACAGTTTATCAACAAAGGCAAACCACTAGTATTATGAAGTGTGTCTTAAAAAGAGATGAATCGGTGGTTATTTCGATTCATCCCCACAGCAAATACGACTGACATCTGTAATAGATGGATCTTCTTGTCCAGTGAGCAGAATGAAGGGGGATAACTTCTCCACCAGTGTCTCTGCATCTTTTGAACTTCCCTTGTTCTTCCACTGTACAGGTTCAAAATCACAAGTGGTAATGTAATTTCATGAACCAAATTCCAAAATATGTTTACCTACAAGTAAGAATAAATCTTAACTGAAAGTCACTTCACTGCTTTATTAATTCCATTGTGGTTTCCAGTTTGCACATTTGTTTTTCTTTCCTACCACGTTACACCAAGGACGTGCAGGTCAAGTGTTGGCACATATTTTGGTCGAGTGAAAGCTCGACATTTAGACGCCACTCTGCATCACTGAAAGATATTTGATGAATGTTTTAATGGAATTTTATGTGGAAAAAAATAAACAGCACAAAGTGTCATTGAGTTGTGAAGTAGAGAGAATATTCTACTTGATTTGATCTGTTTATTTATCAACAAAAAGAATGAAACGCGTGGTGTACAAAGGTCTTCAGCTCCCTTGAGTCAGTACCTTGCTCTGCAATCGCAGCTGTATTTTAAGTATTTTTTAAGTATTTGGGGGAATGTCTCTACCTGCTCTGCACATCTAGAGACCAGACTTTTTTCCCAACATTCCTTGCCAAACTCCTCAAGCTCAGTCAGATTAGATGAAGAGCGTTTCAGAAGGGCAGATTTCAGATCACTCCACAGATTCTCAATTGGATTTAGGTCTGAACTTCGACTGGGCCATTCTTACACATGAATATGTTTCTATCACAGAGTTCCATTGCAGCCTTGGCTTTATGTTTAGAACCACGGAAGGTGATACTCCGCCAAAGACTTTCTTCCCAGATGTTGGCTCCCTCCATCTTCCTTGTCCCTGTTGAGAGAAGCAGCCCCAGAGGGCGATGCAGCCTCCACCATGTTGGAGTGATAGTTTTCCAACACATAGTGCGTTTAATTCAGGCCGAAAAGGTCAATTTGGCATTCATCTGACCAGAGCACCTCCTTCACATGGCATCTGGCAAACTGCAAACAAGAGTTTTATCCATGGCTTTCGTCTTACCACTCATACGTAGAAGCCAGATTTGAGCGGTGCACAACTAGTTGCTGTCTTGAGAACAGATTCCTTCACCTGAGCTGTGGAACGCAATTTCTCCGGAGTCACCATGGATGCCTGGTTTTCAGTTGTGGAATATTCTTTCCATTTCTGGATGATGGACAGGGCAGTGCACCATGAGATGCTCCAAGCTTGGGAAATCTTTTCAGAGTGTAACCTTGCTTCAAAATTCTCTGTAGTTTCATCCCTGCCCTGTCTGTGTTCCTTGGACTTCATGATCCTGTTTGCTCCCCAATATTCTCTTATCAAACCACCGATATTATCACTGAACAGCTGTATTGGTACCTCAGTACCGTCATCAAATAAAGTACTGGTGGACTGTATTTAGTCATTAGGTCAACACCGGAACATTCAGCAATCGCCAGGCAACTTGCAAAATGAATTTATCTGAACCACAAACCGTCGCCAAACTAGCATCAAGCTGGTATCCAAAATGAAG
The DNA here is from genome assembly GCF_027744825.2 of Synchiropus splendidus. Taxonomy (NCBI): domain Eukaryota; kingdom Metazoa; phylum Chordata; class Actinopteri; order Syngnathiformes; family Callionymidae; genus Synchiropus; species Synchiropus splendidus. The sequence goes on from NC_071338.1 coordinate 10,321,789, forward strand.
CAAGGAGATCACATAAAAGTACATTTAAAAAGGATAATAATCTTAGAAATAGGCTGAGATTATCATGATACCGTAAGACACATGCCTAAAAAGTACTGTCCTTGTACCATTCCACATCACGTCTGATATGCTGCATTAAAAACAGAAACCACTGACGCCTTATTTTCACTTTGGTGAAAGTGTTGTAAAATTAATGAAAATGTGCTCTAATGCCTGACAATTCACATGCAGTTAGACAGCAGCAAGTAATAATGCCTTCCGTTGTTGGAGTAACTTGGCCCACACAGACTGCCTGTACCAAGTGTTTAGATGACGGAGGGTTATGGATAGGGTTGTTTTCAGGGGCTGAGCATCGATGCTTCCCTTTCCTTCTAGTCCAACATCGACGTAACACATTCCAAAAAAACCTGTCCTGAAGGGTTGAAACTACAGTGTGCTAGCAACAGCCGTGCCAGTATCTTACGGAAGTGTAAAGGCACGTTGCCTATTCTAACTGTGCTACGAATACATTTGTGTTGCTCCCTATTTATTACTGTAGCAACACAATTTCAGTCATGCTTCATAAGATTTGATCCTCACTCAGCTGATATTTGTTTACAGAAAAGGCTTGATTTAAAATGGACATCCTGCCCTCTATTCAACTGTTCATCAACGCTTTATCGGACATGACTAATCGTTTTATGGGTTCTGCCAACATAAAACCTGTTTCCTCCTTTCTGTGTTCATCTCATTGTTTTGAATTTTATTTGTCATCAAGGAACAGGAAGTTATGAAAAATATAAATTTTTGGATTCAGTGCCACACATTTGTCCATCCTGAAGGCCTATATGCCTATATATATATATCTATATCTATATCTATATATATATATATATCCTAGACAAGTATGTATCAAATAAAAAACAGTAATGAAACGGGACCCAGCCTGGCCAGCACACCAGACAGACAGGCAACCACTCAGTCACACGTTGACATCTGTCATCCTTTTTGGCCTTTTTTTAATGCAGAGCTCTTCCCACACACATCTTTACTCACTCTCCTCATACACATGTTCATTTGAGTGGTACATTAATGTGTGAGAGTGAGTGTATATAGTGTATATGTATATATGTGTGTGTGTGTGTGTGTGAGAGAGAGGTTGAAAATGAATTTTGTCCAATACAGTCCGTGATAGACCTGGTATCACTTGACACCCCGATAGGCCCCTAAGGTGGATTTGAACCCAGTCTGCTGCATGACTTGCTGGTGTAATGAAGTCAGCGTGTTAAGCTACTAAGGCAGCAAAATTCTCATTGGAAATATGTGGATCTTAATGTGCCTTTTTACCTTTGCGCATGGCATCTTTGCCGTCACACCGGTGGCATTGTAACATAGAAGGCAAGTCAGGCAATGGTCTGTATATGAGAGCAAAACAATGACACTGCTTCAGACACCACAATGACACTGGGCTATGTCCCATACGCGGCCCCTAAAGAGCTATTGATGTTAGTGAGGGGGCCCGCACACATCAGCAAGCAGTTGATCCCCTCCCATAATAGTCCACTTGACGTTCAGGAGTTGCTCAAGTGTTTCCGACACAAGCTGTTGCAATGCTTTGCGTGACATCTTTTAGTAGATACACGTCATGAGGATATGACTCCTGCTGGGGAGTGTTCTTCTTCGTGCACCGCCACCCTGAGAGGAGTGGCTAATGATTAAAAGTGGAAGACACCTGACCACTGACCTCAGATTGGAGTACAAGAAATCCGTGGCTCGGCTCTCAGGTCCGTTTGGTTCCCACAGTAACTCAAGACATGAAACTTCTGCTCGTCCTCTGTCTGGTTGCTGCCTGCAGCAGTAAGTAACCTCTTCAACTCCATGACTCTGATTTAATCCGTCTTCGATCAAATACAGTTTCAAAGTCAGTTTAGACCATTAAAAGATTTCATTAAAACCTTTTTTGCTTCTCGCGCATGAAAGTTGCCTTTTGATATTGAAGTTATGTTGAAGCTGCGGCCCTGACACGAAGAAGAACTTGGACTTGCTCTTCACTTTAATGGTTCACATCAGGGCACCTGAGGGAGTCATATTCAAAGTCTGACCGGCGAAGTCAACTACATTTTCAGACGTTTGAAGGAAAATAAGGTTCATTCAGGGATTATACAGCGACATAAACAGAAAGTCACCAAGTTATCTCGAATAATATGCTAGAATATGCTACTCCTACTACTTGTACCACTATTTTAACATCATCGATTTCTTACTGACAGTGTGAACCCTACGTCAAATCAAAACTGAGAGCTAAAATTATTAGTGCTAATCCAATGTTGGCATTTCTTGGGACCTTTTTATTATATTTGGATATTCATTTCATTTTTTTATTCTTTATTATTGCTTCAACCTTCACTAAATTACATACATATATTAAATATTTTGGGTATAATCATATTCGTATTCATATTATTATTATGTTGTTGTTGTAGTTATTTTTATAAATAAAAGATCCAGTGAAGCAGTAAAATACAAGAGGAGCTTTCTGAATCGATGTCTTTATTTCTTAGACCTCTTAGTAGATGGGGCTGTAATTTCAAACATGCTTCCATCAGTGTATCTGTGCGGACGTAATCTTTGACGAGGTCAAAAAGATGGTATGATAAAATATATGATCAAAACACCGCAGTGATTCCACTGCCACTTGCCCCACTCCTCAATACCCCCATACACCTGTTGACTTGCGAACCAATGACACCGGCTCTTTCAATCATTGAAATGTTTTATAATATATTCAGGCACTTTATGAAAAATTGCAATGAGACCTGTACAGTTTTTTTTATGTTTTATTGTCCATTGATCAACAGTATATGATGGTCACGTTGTGTTTCTTTGACTTCATCAGTTCACAGAGTCAAACCACAAGAATCGTCAACAGCCACAGGAGGCCCACCGACAGGGGGACCACCGACAGAGGGACCACCCACAGGGGGACCACCCACAGGTGGACCAGTCTCTGGAGGACCACCCACAGGGGGCCCACCGACAGGAGGCCCACCCACTGGGGGACCATCCTCTGGGGGACCACCGACAGGAGGCCCACCGACAGGGGGACCATCCTCTGGGGGACCACCGACAGGAGGCCCACCGACAGGAGGCCCACCGACAGGGGGACCACCGACAGGGGGACCACCCACTGGGGAACCAGTCACTGGGGGCCCACCGACAGGAGGCCCACCGACAGGAGGCCCACCGACAGGGGGACCACCGACAGAGGGACCAGCCACTGAGGGACCGCCCACAGGCGGACCACCCACAGGTGGACCAGTCTCTGGAGGACCACCGACAGGAGGGCCACCCACAGGAGGCCCACCGACAGAGGGACCACCCACTGGGGGACCACCCACAGGGGGACCACCCACAGGGGGACCGCCCACAGGGGGTCCAGCCACAGGTGGACCAGCCACTGAGGGACCACCCACAGGTGGACTACCCACAGGGGGTCCAGCCACTGGGGGACCAGCCACAGGGGGACCAGCTACAGGGGGCCCTCCCACAGGGGGACCAGTCACTGGAGGACCACCCACTGGGGGCCCACCGACAGGAGGCCCACCGACAGGGGGACCACCAACAGGAGGGCCAGCCACTGAGGGACCACCCACAGGTGGACCAGCCACAGGGGGACCAGTTACTGGGGGACCACCCACAGAGGGACCAGTCACTGGGGGCCCACCCACAGGGGGACCACCCACTGGTGGACCAACCACAGGGGCACCACCCACAGGGGGACCACCCACAGGAGGACCACCCACTGGGGGCCCACCCACAGGGGGACCACCCACAGGGGGCCCACCCACAGGTGGACCACCCACTGGAGGCCCACCCACAGGGGGACCCCCCACTGGAGGCCCTCCCACTGGAGGCCCACCCACAGGCGGCCCACCCACAGGCGGACCACCCACAGGGGGACCTCCCACAGGCGGCCCACCCACAGGCGGACCACCCACAGGGGGACCTCCCACTGGGGGACCACCCACAGGAGGACCACCCACAGGGGGACCTCCCACTGGAGGCCCACCCACAGGAGGACCCCCCACTGGAGGCCCGACCACTGGAGGCCCACCCACAGGGGGACCACCCACAGGAGGACCACCCACTGGGGGCCCACCCACAGGGGGACCAACAACGACACCTCAAGAGATAACAGTGACTCCTAATGTCACTGTTAATGCAACAACGGCTCCAGAAACACCCACACCGCCCCCTAAAGGTAATCCTGTGTTGCTTTGGGGAAAAAGGATTGGTGTAAATATTGATTTATCTTCATCATTCCCTACAAGATCCTTGTGATCCAAATCCATGTGTTCGTGGAAGCACCTGTATGCCACGGCCTGGCGGATCCTTCATGTGTCTTTGTGTGATTGGCGACGTCTACGATGAGGACTTAAAACTCTGTAAGCCTGGTGAGTACCTTTGCCCCAGAACTTAACGTCTGAATGATTGAATTTTGTTCGCCCAACCCGTTTACTCCGAAATACAAAGTTCCTTAAACTCTTAGCTTGTATTGACTTTTCAGATGAATTATGGCACTTGTAGCATGCGTGCTTTGTAGTGACCAGTCATGATGAATAACCGCTGCAAAGCCTTGTCAGTGGACTGCTTATGGTGCTACACGGCTCTGGACTTTGACATGTCTGCATGAACTGTGTCTTGTAAGTGAAAGAAGTAGAACAATGAAGGAAAGAGGATTTCCATACACAACCAGAAATAAAGAGGTTCCAGTGGTTCATATTTATTTCCAGTGGTAGTCAAGCTCAACACACCACTACAGTGTTCATTTTACACTCTTCATTTGTGATCTTCAAACATTTTTATGGCACTTGGGTGCAGAGAACTTGACATCAGTGTGTGTGTGTGTGTGTGTGTGTGCAGCAAAGGTTTTCCCTGGAACACTCATTCGACCTGACCTAGTGTTCTTGCCTGATATGAACGACTCAACAAGTGACGAATTCCTAAACACTGCAAAAATCATCACTGATTCGGTGAGTATGTCGTCCTCAGCTGATCTCATTCACAGTCAAACAATAATGTCATATATAATACTATAAGTGGATGGTATGTCAAAATTGGTATGCAGAAAAATGTCAGTCAAAAGGTCCATATTATACAAAAGCGCTTTTTTTTTTAACTCTTATTTGAGTTGAATGGAATGTCAGCATGCATGTAAAAGAAGAGTGACACGGAAGAGTGACGCAGTTTGGCTTTGTTTTGCTGTGCACTGTATTATGTGTCTTCCTACTTCTGTGTTGAGCGTTGAGCCTTCAGCTTTCGACCAATGCTGCACTGGGACCCAATTTCAATTTGACATTTGATCATAAAATGAGTGTACTGCAGGGTTATGGGTTTTTTTTGTGTGAATGTGAACATTCAGAAGTCCTTATTATTTGCATTTCCATGAATTCCATCAACGCTCACCTATGCATTCTCCTTCCAAATCATAGCTGGACGCAACTTTTAAAAGACCAGATTACATCAACTCAAGGGTACTGAGTCTCAGGTGGGTTGAGTCTCAGGTGGCTCGCATGAACATTTTGGATGAAGAAACATTGATCATACACTTTTTTTTTTTCATGTAGCCCTGTTGAATCATCTCAGCTGCTGTCAAGAGCCGAGACCGGAATCAGTGCGAGTGTGGCGGTGATATTTGATGAGAAATCCAGCGTTACTGATGCCGAAGTGATGGCTACAATTGTAAACACTGGCATAAATTTCACGGGTGAGCTGCTTTTATTTTGTTTCACACTTTGATGAACAGGCAGAACGGCAACTGTGACATCCTGTTCAGGGTGACCTCATAATGGAATAAGCGATTCAAGATGAATAAGCCCGCCACCTGACAACGCAAAATCATGTGGTCTTTTAATTCAAATATTATTTGTTAATTATACATTTGTCTGGAATCATGGAGAAAAAAGCCAGAGTTTGTTAAAGTGCATTGACTGAGTGTAAATATTTGCAGGTGGTGATATTTGCAATTTTAAGCCCTGTGATGACAGCACCACAAACTGTACGTCCAGTGATGGAGTCTTCAGTTGTCCGTGTAAGGAAGGCTATCGAAATATTAGCTTCAGTCAGCGATTATGTGTGGGTAAGTGCAGTCGGCTCATTTGTTTAGTATTTCGGATGCTCTACTAAATGACTCCAACTTTGACTGCAGCTTGTCCCGATGGTCAGAGAGTCGATGGAGATGAATGTACAGAGTAAGTGTCTCTTCAAAAGCTTGACTTAAAAAACGAAGCATGACACCCATGTATGTCTACATTCTTGTTAGAATACCAGTGGCACTAATACTCAACTCTTCTTCCTCAATTTCAGTTGTCCTTTTGGCAGGACGGGCTTCAACTGTGAAAACCGTGAGTACATTCTGTTTAGGTTGTTACACTTGAGCCTGGCTGAGCACAACTGTATTTTCGGCCACGTATGAACCTTTCGTGACTGTAATTTTTGTCACTTCGGTATCTTTGGCTTGGTCAGTGATTGGCTGGTATATACAGTTTTATTACGGCCCCCCTCACAACAGTCAGAATCCCTGTTGGTTTCCACACGGCTTACTTTATCTTGGATGCACCCCTCTGCATATACAGTGGACCATTAGCTGATCACATTCTGCCCCTCCTTTTTCAAGTCATTAATTCATTAAAAAAATTCTTCTAGGTCATACGTGCTCACAAAACGTTAGCAATTAGTTGTAGCTTAAGCAGTATTAAGACTATAATTACTGTATAATAGCATAATACTGTATAATAGCATAATGTTTATTCAACAATGAAAAAATCTGCAATTCTTCCACGTGAAAGTTTACAGCACTGAAGATCTTTAATGCCCTGGTCTCTGTCTCTCTTGGTAGCGTTGACTCTGGTGCTGGTGATCCTGGCCACAATTTTTGGTGCATTGCTGCTCATCACGGTGATCATCTCATCTGTTGTGGCTTGCAAGTAAGTTTCCCAGATGCACATTAGTTGTGAGTCTTCACAAGAGATAATGTGAGCATGCAAGCCTCTCTGCAGTGGCACTCAGAATGGCTTCACTGAAAGACAGAAAATGTCAGGTTCTTTATTTATTCACTTTTAAACAGACATGTTGTGGATGCATTATCAAGTACTGTCGCAGCTTCGTGACAGAGGATGTGCAACTTGTGACGCATAAAGACTCATGTATGCATTGACTTGGCAACCGTGAGGTAGTGATGGGCCCATGAGGCTTCATGAAACAGTATCCTTATTTTCAGAGCCCACTAGATGGCGCTTTGAACAGCCATTTCAATGAAACTCCACCTTATTTTCAAACCAACAACGCCACCTACTGGGCTCTAAAAATAAGGGCACTCATGTTTTATGAAGTCTCACCGGCCCATCACTACCGTGCGGTCACAGTTCAGTGTCCCTTTGAGGTCAAACGTTGTATCACAATTATTTAATAAAACGACTTATCATTATTATTATTATTATCATATTTCTTCAAGGTTTCTTCAAATTTGACCATTTTCCCCAATAGCAAACTTTAAAAACTTGACGTTTGTGTGCATTCATAAAGATTATGGAATCCAATTATATTTGAGTATTAATTCAGTTATTTTGTATTTTGTGATCTAAATTGTGTTTTGTTTTCAGCCAATGCCATTTCAGAGTGAGCTGTTTTTTTCGTTGTTTTTTTTTGACATCTTTTACATGAGATGCTCTGTGGATGTAAATGATGGAATGAATCATCTTAGCTGAGGTGATTTATATTTTTGTTGTATTTCCCCAGAAAAAAGCAAAGGTCAAACACAACAAGGGACCGCGACTTCGTAAAGCCGTATGTCAGTCACTCTGCAGCAAAGTCCCCCCTGGCGGCCGACAGCGGAAGGTCTTCCCTTGAGGATGAGCCAACTAACACCTATGAAGTTTTCACCAACGGCGTGATCAGGATTCCTCGAGCCAAACCTTCTGCTAGCTGGGACAGCAGGACCAGATTGGAGATGACACCCAGCAACAGCCGTAACAACCTAGTGGATGTGGTGCAGAGCTCGGTGAGCAGTGTGTGATAACCCAGAGGAGATCGATGAAAAAACATATCCAACCAGTGGCTTTAAATCTGACACAAATGTTATTTGAGCAGCTCTTCGATGACGTGGATGAGACAAACGGCAGTCGACACCGACGGAGCCGGCCCCAGGCTAACCCGTATGCCCAAAGTCGGCCTCAGACGAACCCGTACTCCATGAGCAACCCCAATTACCTGCACGATGATGGAAGAAGAAATTACTAAAGACCAGAAATGTTTACTGATTCAGCTGCCGTTGATTTAGGGTTTGTGCAATAGGCTAAAAACACATTCCTTGAGGTGATAGTCTGACCCAATAATGGACAATTCCACCCTGTCTTCCTACTGCTGTCTCCTGGCTCTCCAGCATTCGATCAAAGACCGGCATGTTTGTAAGGGCTTTTGGAACTTGTTCATTCGCTCAGGGCTAAAAACCTGTTTCTCTTTAATCCTGCATTTCCTGGCTGTATTTACATTTATATTCGTGTGTTGTTCATGTGACGTTTATAACTTTTGTAAATGGTATTGGTAAATTGTCAGAGTATTGTTTTTACTATTTTTATTTTTGCTGCAATATAATTTAAACATACGTTTGCCTAATTTATAATTATTAATGTATGAAGACCTATAAATGTGCCACGGTTTGTGTTGTTAACTTCCAAATGATGAAGTTTCCTCAAAAAGAGTGCTCCTGATTGCTCATGCCAATCGTCCATACACAGACACATCCTGGTGTCACCTGCCTTCGAGTCTTCGGTATCTCCGGTCATGTGGGTGACACTATAAAATGATAACACTGTAAATGCTTAGAACCCTGCTGGAGAACTCAGAGTTCAGTTACCAGCCATAGATGGACGGTGGTGTGTGTACACGTCTGTATGTATGTGAAACTGGATTGTTGAAGGACCTGATGTGGAGGCAGACTTTGATGTCTCCCAGTGAACGAATGTGTTTTACTAAAACCATAAAAATACACAATATTGTCACACAGTTTTTGTAAATTGCAGCCTACAAGGACCCTCACTGACAAATTGGCAAACTATGAATGTAAAATCCAAAAAGCAATCCAAGATTAAGATTATCATGGATAAACACATATCTTTTGAAAAAGCTTAAGACTGAGGCAAAGTTACTTTGTTTGCACTTGTAGTGCAGTTAATTTATTTGAACATACACAGTGATATGTGAGACCTGTGTGTTTTCATTGAGTTCATCTCTTATTATTATTATTATTACACTCCACTTGACCAAATTGGAACTCTTCAATTGATCCATTTTTTCATATAAACGTATTTAAATATAAGGTTACCTCATGCTACCCACGTTCTAAGAAGTGTGGAAAGCGCACTTGAGTTGATTCGCAATTCTCCTGTTCGGCACTATTGCCCTGCTCCGCCCTATTTCCCTTTGCTGCACTGCTCGCCACCCAGGAGGGGGCAGCATACCTTCCTGTAAAAGGAGGTGCAGTCAAGTGCATTTTACTTGGCCACTGGTGGCAGCTGCTGAAGACTTGGGTGCTTCGCAAACTTTCTTGCTATGCGCCAAGCGCTGAGGAACACAGGCATGGAAGAACTGTGTTTGTAGAAAACTAAAAGAAGCGCACAGGCACCCCAATCCACAGACATTGATCTTCACAACACACGACTCTTCGAGGTGCGTCAAAGAAAACAGAGGTGGGGTCGATGCACTTAAGCGCGTTTGATTTTATAGGATGGTATGCTGCAAAATTGAACCAACCCAAAATAGTCACACGGTACTAAATCCATGTATCTATGTGTCTGTCTGTCTATTATATTGGTCCTGGTTCCACACCAGCACACATTGCGAGCTGTGCACACACATCTTCTGAAGAACCTCAAAAGTACACAAGTCTCTGTCGATACTCCATTTTGACATTGTAGTACAAAGAGCATGACCCCTCCCCACAGTTACTGCAGAGGACAACTCGCTCAGGACATTGAAGACACATTGCAAATAGTGCTGTTTCGGCTCCTTAAAAAATACCTACCTTTAGTTTCAGAGTAAATCTCTGGAGAATATAGTCGATTTTCCCGATGATCAGAATCAGAATCGTCTTTTTGGTGAATGTCAGTGAGGATCCACCCAACTAGGTAAGTGTTTTGGTACACCAAGCAATAATGAACAAATAAAATAAAATAAAAAAATAAATGAATAACAATAAACAATAATAATATTAGTAACAAATTAATATCCCTCAAAAAACAAGGGCTGTTCACAAATTCATCAGTCTGGCGGCCACATCACGGCAGTGAAAACAATTAGTGTGGAGTACAGCATTATTCATTTAAGCAAATCTGTCAATAAAATCATCAGCCTAGTAAAGGCGAAAACATCTGAGTTATCAAACATCCACACACATCGCGAGTGCTGGACCGCTGTGCTGCACTCCCATTCCCGTTACCAAGCGCAATTTACCTGCAGCTCCCGGCTGCACACCTCAGTGTTCTGGGAGTTTGCAAAGTTGTTTTTGAATAATATTATCTGCCCAGACAGTGACCAGACCCTTTACTGCCTGGCATTTATCATGTTTGTGTGGAGTCGCGCTGTACACATATTTTCCGGCATCTACCACCGAGTCCCCTGAGGTGAAAAGACAGAGAGTTTCCCGAGACAAAGTGTAGGTCTACTGCCAGTATCAAGTCCGCGGCCAAAACCCGACTCGCCTGTGTTCACATCTTGAACTTCTTAGCCGAAAGAGCTTTGTCTAGAGACAGAACCTGCTGTGTGAAAGTGTCCTTAGTCGGCAGTTGGAGTTTCCTCAGCTGCAGTAAGAAGAATATTCTCTGCTGGGCCTTCTTGATGAGGGACCTGGTCGGCTCCCATTTGAGGTCCTTGGTGATGGTGGTTCGCAGGAAGCGGAAGGAGTCCACAATGGAAATGGGCGGACCGGCCACCATCAGGGGGGATGGAGGAACTGTGATTTTCCTGAAGTCCATGATCATCTCCACTGTCTTCTGGGCGTTGAGCTCCAGGTTGCTGTGGCAGCACCAGGACACCAGCCGCTCCACCTCCCTCCTGTAAGCCGACTCATCTCCATCTGAGATGAGCCCGATGATGGTGGTGTCGTCCGCAAACTTGATCAGCTTCACTGGTGGCTGTAGGTGCAGCAGTTGGTGTAGAAGGAGCCATGGAGAGAGACCACAGCCCTAAGGAGACCCGATGTTGAGGGTCCGAGTGTGCAAGACAGTTGTCCCCAGGTGCATGCGCTGGCTTCAGGCCTATCAAGAAGTACGTAATCCACCTGCAGAGGGAGTCAGGCACATTGAGCTGGCGAAGCGTCTCTTGAAGAATCTGGGAGAATCGTGTTGAAGTCATTTCCATTTGAAATGGATTTCAGGTGGGATAGAACCAGACGCTCAAACAACATCATGACCACAGACGTCAGTGCCACCGGTCTGTAGTCATTCAGTCCTTGTGATCCAAGATTTCTTTGGGCTACATGCAATTGATCATGCCATGCAGGCAGACGTGGTCTACCTGCCGGGTCACACTGGATCAGACTCATATTTAACGCAAACTAAAAACCTTATCTGCAGATCATGAAAGCAAAAGAAACATGGTTGGATTGATAGCAAACCTTTTGCTTTGTGTCTGTTTGCCAAATATTAGATATATCAATATGTACAAATGCGAAGGAATTACCATCACAGTTGAATCAAAATTTAACTGCCAGATTTGATGAACAAATGCATGTCAGTTTTTTTTTGGAATGTATATACATGCTTTTGGAAGGCAAAGGTCTAAAATACATGAAAGAACAATATAGGTGAATGAACATTGAACAAAAATATTGAAGAAGTGTGTAACACAGATTGCCTATCGATTCTTAAACTACAGTTCACATGAAGCAGCTGCATGCAGCACACGACATTCAGAAAATCTTTTGAGAATTTTGACTGAGGCAGAGGCGACATTCAGAAAATCTTTTGAGAATTTTGACTGAGGCAGAGGCGACATTCAGAAAATCTTTTGAGAATTTTGACTGAGGCAGAGGTGACAAAGGAAATGATCCGAGCCTACAGGCCAAAGGTCAAAGGTCAAATGAAAAACCAGTGAATCAGGAATATGGCAGAACAGTGTAGACAATACACCTGTTTAACACAGGGATCAGTAGGTTGACTCATTGTTTGTGAAGATGCTAACACGGATAAAACAATGCCGATAAAAAGGCCTTATTTCCTGCTCGACACTGCTTGGCTCGTACCCACCTGCGATCGTTCACAATGCTTTGCAAAAAAATGAGATTCAAGCCTCACAGTGAGGCTCAGCCTCTTCTGTTTGTTTGACTACACTAGGGCATGTACAACCTTGTGACACCACCTGCAGAAAGAAATTGATCGACTAACAAATTCAATTAAATGAAATGAATGTATTAACCAGTTATTTAATTTGGTCTTACATTAGTACTGGCTCATCTTCACATCTGAGATCAGCCAGATCTCAGCTATTATCCAGGGCGTGTAATCCGACTGCATACTCATACTAAGCGGTTTGTATGCATTTTAAAAGTCCAAAATCAATGGAGTAATTCAGTTTTCTGAGCTGCCATGCAACCATAGCCATTGTCTGAAGTTGCTTCTTCATGGTGTGAATGGGCCTTTTTCTTTGAAGGCCTTTTTGAGTGCGCTTGTCTGACACTGCCACAGGCAATGTTGACCCCAGTGATGTGATACATGTTGCGAAGGTTCTTCTTCCTGCCACTTGTCTCCACCTGACAAAGCATCCTGTCTCAACATGCACACATATTAATCACGATCACTATACTTACCAGTATGATACAAAATCAGGACCAGCCCAGACGTCTGAAGTCTTCCACTCGAGTCCTGGTCATCTGTTACCCTCTGTGACCCAAGTTGTACACTGGAAACTGAGAAACATTTCATGTGAAGTTTGATCTTTGCCGTAAACTCCGTTCTCAATATTCTATTTGCCCCGGAAATTCATGCTTCTATGATGGCTACTGTGAGCACCAGGAACATGTTCCCAAACTGGTGAATGAGAGTTTCAACTTTTTACATCTGCCGCGTGAGTTGTTAAGTGTTACATGAAAATGCCTTGTTACATTTTCTGCTGATGTTTACAACATACCAATTGGTGAAGGTTAATCTTCGATGAATTTTATGTAAAGGAGGCGTCATAAAAGTGCTGTATCTCATCACAGCACACGGCTGCATTCAGACATTGGTGTGGCTCTAACCTGGGCTCATTTGGACTCAGACATTGACGGAGCGCAGGTAGCATGACCGATTTCCACCGTAGACAGTGAGACGCAAGTTGGGGGTCCGCTCTGTCAATTATGGAGCACAGAGGTCTTCATCTTGTAATTCCTCTCCTGCTGTGCGTAATAATAAGACTTGTTCAAGGTAAGCTCTTGCATTTATTATTTTAAAAAAATATAAATAAATACAGGTCTTTGGAGCCAATAAATTCGTTTTTTGTATAGAAATCTTTTTTAAAAAGAAGAAAAGATTAATATTTCAGAATGTTTTATTTCGAATTGAAACATTTTGATTTGAATTTATTTCATATTAGGTGTGACATTTTGTACAATTTTATCTCCAAGAGCCTTTATTTTTTACTGCACATATTTGACTTCCATTTGTGAACCATGAATTGTTTTTTCAAACTGGATGGAAGGTGAAGGTTGGATGGACAAAACTGGACTTTATCCCAGGTCATATGAGAGACTTCATGCAGGGTGAAGAATTAACTGTCCCATAAAATCCTAAAATCACATGCTTGGAAGGTTAAAGAGGAAAATGGTTAAAGAGGAAACACATGAGTGGTCATCTGATGCCTTGAACATTATATTGTAAACAAAAACAATAAAAATCTTTGTAGAGACAATTTGAAACATCACACACGGCTTTAGATCTTACTTTAATGACATTTTTTTTCTCTATTTCAGCCAAATTCCTTATTGTTTTTGTGACAAATTCTCCTTGTTCTGACTTGCAGGCGGCTGCAACAGCGAGCAGTTCCAGTGCACCAATGGACAATGCGTTAACATTGAATGGAGATGTGATGGAACAAAGGACTGCATGGACGACTCCGATGAGCTCAACTGTCGTGAGTATTTCAGCTCGATGGAGCTCGCTCGCCAACATTCCCACCTAAATCCAGAAACAAGTGTTCAAGTTAAATCCCTGATGAATGTCTTGTTGTTGTGGCAGCGCATCCACCATGCAGCTCCCAGGAATTTCAGTGTGTGACAAGTGGTGAATGCATTTCTTTGGGATTTGTCTGTGATGGGGAGGAGGACTGTGACGATGGCTCTGATGAACAAAGGACATGTGGTTTGTTAAATATGATATACTCCTTATAAACCCATACGCTTTACAGTTACCTGTATTAGAATATCCATTTAGGTGTTATTTTCGGAGACAAACAATTGATGTGTTGAAGTGAATAAGCAAACCCCAGAGCAGCATTTGTGGTTTCCGCCACACAGGTGGTCGCACGTGCAAACCAGACCAGTTCACCTGTCAGGAGGGTCAGTGTATCCCCAGCAAGTACAGATGCGACCATGTCAAAGACTGTGTGGACAGTTCAGATGAGAACAACTGCAGTAAGTGTTTAATCACAAGAATTTATTGTGAAAACATGGCAAAAAAAAATGCCCTGTACTCAGGACGCAGTGATGCCACAGTGTGAATTCTTTTGCAGACTATCCAACATGCACAGAAAAAACGTGTGCTAATGGAGCCTGCTACACCAATTCCCAGCGCTGCAATGGACTGAAGGACTGCAGGGACGGATCTGATGAATACAACTGCAGTGAGTTGAAAATGTCACACTGACAAACATTTAAGGCCAAACGTCTACTGTTTATGTCAATGTCCAAAACGTTTGAGGGCAAGGGATGATGGGAGTCATTGTTATCAATGTACGTTATTGTCTTATGTGTTATGTTACATATTTGTTTTTGTGCTTTAAGAACTAATTAGAAATAAATACTTTTTATTAGATTAGAACTGGGCCGGTGTTCAGGGTATAGTAAGATCACATTTTTCACGCTTTAATCCTACAGTTCCTTCAAAAGTCATTGCTAATGTCAACTAAAAATGCAATTTTAGTATAAGCAGTGAAAACTGGTCAGTGCTTTTCAAACTTTTTCCAGCCACGGCGCACACTTGGTTCATAAAAACAACCCCAAGAAACACCACCAAAGGAACCTTGGCCGTGGCGTAACTGTGCTTGGTTGAAAGTCCTGTAGAACATACCTTTTAATTCATGGGGGAAAAAAATGTAGCTACTAGCATTCGATTTATATTGCAGACACAAATTGGAGAAATTTAATTTGTTCAAAAATGTCTCCATAAGGGTGATCACTATGCCAAAAAATATATCAGGATTATTTGAATGATTTATTTTTAAATAACTTTCGAATTTAACACAAACATGACTTTATTCTAGTTTGGGGAATTTTCAGACGAATCTTAAACATTCTTTGCCTCAACTTCATAACAACAATGCTTCTTTATCTCTTCGAATTTTGAAGTGCATTTATTTGGTTCTGCATTTAGTTTTTCGTTAGTCTACAAAAAAGCTTTGAAATGAGACGTCACGCTAGACGTCACGCTAGCCGTTAGCTCTGTTAGCGCTTGCGATGGACACAACCTCGGAGTCACGGACCTGCAAAGAACAAGCCATCATCATTCTCTCGTGAAGCTGTGTGGTCAAGTTAGAGGCGCATCAGGTTAAAAACAGCTCGAAGTTGTGCATTTTACTGGCTTCTTCGCCGTCTGCGCGTGGGAAGTGGAGCACCACACACCATCCTGGTGGACGCATCTACATAGATCTATAGAACATAGAAAAAATGGCCAGAATCCATGTAATCTCCTCATGTTGGTAAATAGTCAACACTGTCTAAATGTTATCATGTCATCATCCACCTCTGTCTCCGGATAAAACAGGTGAAATTGGATCATTTTCCAGGGCACACTGGTTGAATAACGCTCCTTTAGAAATTAAATTAATAATGTTTTTCTTCCAGAGATTAGAATTGTTGTACATTATCATATCTGAGTTAACCTGAACCATAACTTTCATTTGTGTCCTCCGATCCAACTATAACAATAATTTCAATTTTGTTTTTCAGTTGTGTGAAATTGATAAATCTGTTATCAAAACAGTCCAGTAATGAGCACATTTAACAGTAAATAGCCCAGCTTATTGTTTTCCAAGAATAATGTCCTGTCCACTTCTATGTTTTTAAGATTTTATTATTTTATGATGCACTGAAAGCACTGGTTGACGCTGCATTTCATAGTAACTGGAATATTACAGGAAAAACGGAATGGCTGAGACCTTTGTACTTCGAAGTTGAGAATTGTGCTGATGTGTGTGTTTTGTTACCACAGATCTCCCACCGTGTTCGTACAGAGAGATGCACTCTGTACGAACACAGAGGTGGCTTTCATGTATCTCATTCAAACTTTGTATTCAGCCGCTACAGTGTATAAGAACCATTTATCAGTTGGATTGATGTCCCTCTAATGAATGTAGTGTCACCATTAGAATCCAGGGCTGAAGTCATGTATGTGTATTTCTTATCGTTTGATAACTGGACACGGCATTTTACATGCTGAGAACATTTTGATCACATATGTCTGAACTGCTTCCATGGACATTTCTACATATAATATGTTGAGCATAAGACCTTTCATTTTAATGAAGAAAAAAATGTAGCTGTATGCGGAGCTTTGAAATTAAACAGCGAAATTATATTATTTAACTCACCTTTTCTTCTTAAATCCTGGAAAATGGAAGTCAGTGATGATTGTAAAGCAGAGCTCATCGGAGATTATTGTTTATTTTTCAGCCACTCAACACTGCCCCATACACCAATATCAATGTGCAAATGGCTACTGCATCCCTCACTCCTTTGTGTGCGACCACTGGGATGACTGCGGGGACTTCAGCGACGAACAAGGCTGTGGTAAGTATGGGGGCCGGATTTTACTAACTTACCTGATGTGTTTGGTGACTTAAAGTGATACAGTTATTCTTTTTTTTTTGCAGTCTATCATAGCTGCAGTGGCAGTCAGTTTACTTGCAGTAACGGCCGTTGTATTCCTCAAACATGGGTGTGCGACCATTTCAATGACTGTGGTGACTACAGTGACGAGAAAGGATGTGGTACGAGTTGGATCGATAACTTAGGTGCCCTCATCAATGTATTTGAAGAGGTTTGTTCAAATATTGTATTGTTTTTTAGACAGTGACTCGCGGGACTGTTATCCTGGCGAATGGGGATGTCCTGACTCCAATGAGTGTATTCCTCTGAACAAAGTCTGTGATGGAAAACAGGACTGTCCTGGAGCAACCGATGAAACCAACTCCACAACTCAACAAACCTGCAGTGAGTTGTCCTTTTGCAATAGCTGTCATTCATTTAAAGGAAACTGAACAAACTCAATAGAGATAAAAGAAACACACAAGAAATAGCTGAGGAGAAAGAATTCATAGAACAGATCTGTCATGTAGTTTATTACAATATACACAACAAGATTGGAAAATAACGTGCGGAATAAAATGACCTATGATCTCACTTTTCATTACAAATTTGTTCTAGTTTAACATTAACTTTTTTTATATTACTAACGTGCCAAAATCCTCGGAAATTAGATGATGATGGCTTTAGTGGTGACAGCTATGATTATCCTCTGAGATAAGGACCGTCATATATTTTATGAAACACTACAAATTGTGTGTGGAATGTGTTGGTGAGTCAACATTTTTCCAGGTCTGAACCGGTGCTCAACCTTGAGCTGTGAGTATCGATGCCACAGTTCGCCACAAGGCGGGGTGTGTTACTGTCCGGAGGGCTATGTGGTGGCCAACGACAGCCGAACATGTGTCGGTGAGTAGTGATTTGTGTCATGTTCATGACTTTCTGACAACCAGTTCAGTGACTGAGGAGTTTAGAAATTAACTGTGGGATCCTGAGCATGCAAATTAATTCTTTTTCACTTTCTTCTGCCGCTTATCCGGAGTCGGGTCGCGGAGGCAGCATTCGGAGCAGGGAAACCCAAATTTCCCGATCTGCACAAACCTCCTCCAGCTCATCTCAGGGGATCCCGAGGCCAGACCGGAGACATAATCTCTCCAGCGAGTCCTGGGTCTTCCCCGGGGTCTCCTCCCAGTAGGACATGCCCGGAACACCTCCCCAGGGAGGCGTCCAGGGGGCATCCGGATCAGATGCCCGAGCCACCTCAGCTGGTTCCTCTCGATGTGGAGGAGCAGCGGCTCCACGCTGAGCTCCTCCCGGATGACCGAACTCCTCACCCTATCTCAGGGTGGCGCCCAGCCACCCTGCGGAGGAAACTCATCTCAGCCGCTTGTATCCGCGATCTCATCCTTTCGGTCATGACCCAAAGCTCGTGAGGGTGGGAATGTAGATCAATCGGTAAATCAAGAGCTTCGTCTTGTGACTCAGCTCCCTCTTCACCACGACGGTCCGATACAGCGACCATGCGCCGCTGCACCAACCCGTCTATCCATCCCACTCTCCCCTTTTCCCTCACTCAAGAACAAGACCCCAAGATACTTAAACTCCACCACTTGGAGCAAGAACTCTCCACCAACCCGGAGAGAGCAAACCACCTTATTCCGGTCGAGAACCATGGCCTCAGACTTGGAGGTGGTGATCCTAATCCCGGCCGCTTAACATATGGTCCCAGTGCATGCTGAAGGTCCCAGTCCGATGAGGAGCACAGCTACAGGGAACCGGATTCCCTCCGACCCCTGGCTGCGCCTAGAAATTCTGTGAATGAAAGTAATGAACAGAACCGGTGACAAAGGGCAGCCCTGGTGGAGGCCAACATGCACCGGGAACAGGTCTGATTTACTGCCGGCAAAGCAAACCATGCTCCTGCTCCGGTCATACAGGGATCGGAAATTGTAAATTATATATTTTTACTGACTGGCTTTGAGATTAAATTAAAATACAATGTTGCGCCTTCTTGCATATATCTACAACACATTTTCAAATAATACAAAAAATAACAGGCTTAGGAAAGTTTCATTCTTCTATATGACCAATTTTATGTAGCACCTTTGACTAAAATACCTTTCATGATCAAAACTGATAGAAGATTGTTGTTTCTACAAAAAAACAAACAAAAAAGGTCTGATGCGACAGGAGCAGCTGGCTGCATGTTGTCAACAGTAAGCTGTGTAAATGTGTTAACGCGAGGTCGACATAACTCTCAATCCACCACCAGGCTGTTATGAGTTCATAACCTCCTGAGCATTAAAGCATGATTCACGCGTCTGAGGGTCCCCATGTGACAATAGCGGGATCAACATGTCTCTTCTTGAAAAGTGTCTGTGATGAATTGCTGACGTAGAGTCTCCTGTCATACAGATTACAATGACTGTCAAATCTGGGGAATCTGTGACCAAATGTGTGAAGATCGTCCTGGAACGCACCACTGTAGCTGTGCTGACGGATATTTCCTGGAGCACGGTCAAATTTGCAAGGCTAATGTGTCAGGTAAATAAATCATACAAACATGGCGTAGCAAGATGAAGTGGAAAAAAAACATTTGTGAGCTCGAAAGCACTCACAGAACTTCTGCTAAGTCACTCATTTGCATCCACACTGGGTTTTTTTCCCCAAAAATGGCGATGAAAAATGAAGGCCAGGTCATGAGATGTGTGGACATAAATTTGAAGGTGCAAACTTTTCCCATGTCTGATTTAAGCTAACTGGGTTGCAAATGTTTCAGGTGGATTGCCACAGCTGATTTTCACTGACGGGGGAGAAGTGAAGATGGCCGACATACATGGACGATTTGTCCGAACTTTGGTGCCGTCCCAGGGGAGAGGGTATGCTGTCGGTGTGGCATACCACTGGCACCACAACCGGGTTTTCTGGAGTGATTCCTACGCCAAAAAGGTGATGATGCAGGAATGCTATCAACAGCGAATTAATATTTCTATTTATACTTGTTTTCACTGTTTATTGTTATTTCAACTGGATATAGATATTTGTTTCACTGACTTCTCTGCATTCATTTCTTCACCTCCATTGATTTGCTCCATTATTATCTATGATGGATCCCAAGTTCAACTTCCTGCATCTTCACCCTTCCTCCTGCCTCACCTTCATACGCACACATGCCCTCTGTGCTGTTGCTGCTGACTTTCATCCGTGTTTTCTCCAGCTCACGCCTCTGCCTTTGCTGCTTTTCTCCTCTTTACTCCCATTCCAAAACACTGCACCATCCACAAACATCATGGTCCATGCAGACTTGTCTCTAACCATACATGTTCTGCACAACCCTCACATACATCTCTGATGCTCCTGACTGCATCGTGAGGTACCATACTAACCATGCCATAGGAGGTATTAACTGGATCTCAAATGAGGGATACAGATTCTTCACTTCACTGACATCTGATATTTCACTTCACCAGGTTTACTCTGCTGATTTCAATGGGGGTGACATTAAGGAGATTTTGACCTTGGCAGTCCAGAATGTCCAGAACCTGGCCGTGGACTGGATCAATTTCAAGCTCTACATTTTAGAAGCCATGGTGGAGCGCATTGACGTGTGCGACTTGGATGGAGGGAATCGGGTCACACTGGTGGCAGAAAACTTGCACACCCCCCATGGCCTTGCCCTGGACCCGACAGTGGGGTGGGTCGAGCTTTGGAGCTCTGAGTGTGATGCATGTTTCAGCAGCTCTGTGTCTTCACAGAGTGCCAGCTAACTGAAGGACTAAGTAGATTTGTATGCTTGCAGTTACATGTTTTTTACCGACACGGGCAGTAACAGCGAGCACATGAAGCTTGAACGGGCCTACATGGATGGCAGTAACCGTCACCAACTGGTGAAGACCAGGCTTGGGAGTCCTACAGGAATCACTTTAGATATTGTCACAAAGAGAGTCTACTGGTCAGACAGCCATTTTGACACCGTGGAAACGGTCACCTACAATGGCTTGGAAAGGTAAAAGGCGAGTTCATGTGTCAGCGTCACTCACATGTGCTTCATTAAAACTTACTTGTTTCAGAAAAACGGTCCTAAATGGAGGAACCCAGGCGCCACATCCTTTTGGTCTTGCTGTTTTTGAGAACCACGTGTTCTTCACTGACTGGACAAAGATGGGTGTCATCAGAGCAAACCGCTTCAATGGCAGCAACCCCTCGCTCCTCTACCGCACCGCCAAGCAACCTGGCCAGGTTGTGGTCTCACACCCGGTTTTGCAGCCTGTCGGTGAGAAGGGACATCGCTGTCAAACACCTTTGTCCAGTTTCTCTTGCTATTCTCATCGTCTCTAAGAGTATTTTTTTGGTGTGTCTTAGTAATGAATCCCTGTGGCAGACACAATGGTGGCTGTCAGCACATTTGTGTTCTGAGCCACTCCTCGGACAACGAGGGTCTGGGATTTCGTTGCAAGTGCCGCCATGGCTATGACCTTATGCCGGACCGTCACTCTTGCACCAGTGAGTCCATTTAATCGTCAGATTGCCTTTCATGTGTATTTGTTGATTTTTTTTGCGGTTGCTATCTCAGGACATGTGGTTAAGACAACAATTTAGATACGCAAAGGTCAATCACAGTACAAACAGTAAAAGGTAAACTAAATTTAGAAAAATGTATTATTACAAAGCTGGAATCTATTGGTGTGGTGATTCTTGAGAGCTACATTTGTGTGAATTATGTAGTTATCCAATCGATTGAATTGCTCTTCAGGGCTTTTTCTTGGCCTGGATTTTATTCGTTTTCCTGGAAACCAAATATTTTTTTAACGTGTTTAAACCCGACAATCTATCAAACATAAATCATCCGCTGTTTCAACAGAGCTGAAGGACTATTTGTTGATGGCTACGACTCTGGCGGTCCGCGGGATCCCACTCAACTTCTCCCAGCAGGAAGACGTCATCCTTCCTCTCACTGGACTCAGTACCACTTTTTCTGGCTCAGCAGTGGAGTTTGATGGCAACGAACAGGCTATTTTCTACAATGACAGGACGAGAGGCCTGGTGTATAAATCCAGCCTTAATGGCACAGGTGAGCAGCTTTGAATTTTATGTAAAGTTTACGATCATTTATATTAACAGTGGGTGAATATCAATAAAGTGCATAAAATATTTTTGCAGTAATTTTCCAGGCATCATTCCTTGACTGTATGTCTCCATAAAGTAGTAAATTCTGTATTAGATAATATAAAATGCTTCAAATAGTCTAGTATTCCTCAAAATCTCAGCTTATTCGATTTTATTTATGATAGTTATTACCGGTCTTGGACCCACCTCCCAAATGCTTACTTTTTAATCTGCAAATGCTTTTTTAAATAAAACTATGACCACTTAACTGTAGCCTTCTTTGTACCCATCTTTCAATTGTTGTTTTGCATCTCTCGAGCTCATGACGTTAGACTTAGTCCGGAGGAGTTTAACAAAGTGCTAGCTGGTAAGTGTTTGTTATCTGCACTTGCTCAGGCATAATAGTGATGGGCTGATGAGGCTCATGAAACAGTGTGCTTATTTTCAGAGCCCACTAGATGGCTCTCTCTGCTCTAAAATCTTTGGATTTGAACAGCCATTTCAATGAAACTTCACCACAACAGCACCACCTACTGGCCTCAAAAAATGTTTCATGAAGCTTCACTGGCCCATCACTAAGGAATAGTTAATTCTTATACAACATGCCATTGTCCATTTTCTTCCAAAAATATTTTTCCAAAATGATAAAAAGGATCACATTTTAGTTGAAATTCTTTGACAAATGGAGTGTGTGTCTACTGGGCAGCCTGCTAATTATTATAGTTTCATTTCTAGTTCAACAAATTTTAACGGGGTACAGAGTTGGATCCATTGATGCCATGGCTTATGATTGGACGTCCAAAGTCTTGTTTTGGACCACGAGCACCTACAGAGCCGTGGTGGCTTTCAAAGTCACTGATAAGTCCAGGCGGGACATCGTGACTGGGTTAAGGAACCCAAAGGGAATCGCTATCCTCCCGTCGGCAGGGTGAGTTCTATCATCACAGAAACATCCGAGTGTTTGAATATAAACGCCTGTCTGTACTCGTCTGAACATTTTGGTGCTCATTCATGTTTTGAAGCTACTTGTTCTGGTCTGACTGGTACCGGCCAGCTGTCATCATGAGGGCCTACACCGACGGGAGCAACGCCATTCCTCTGGTCAACACAACACTGGGGTGGCCATATGGACTTGCCTTGGACTATCTGTAAGCACCACGCTGATCTGCTGGATTATAATACAATCGGACTGAAATTGTTCTGGAATCTGCCAGTAAACCTAACAGAATGTTTTTATCATTATAATTGCAAATCCCTCGTGCTTTGCCTTGGACAGGATGGAGAGACTGTACTGGGTCGATTCCCTTTTGGACCAGATTGGTCACATAAATATTCATGGAGCTGACAGACAGACGTTCAGCAATATTGGGCAGATCACTCAACCATACTCACTGACTGTCTACTCCGGTGTGTATTTGAGTTCTTTATCGCTGAATATGGTTCAGCCAAAACCTACTGACAGAGCCATATCAAAGATCAGAAATCTGCCTTGTCAGTGCTAACATGATGAATAACAATGTGTTTGCATTCAGATTACTTGTTTGTGGCTGACACAAGGACCAGAACCATTTACGAGTTGAGGAAGAGAGATGCAGGCGGAAGTGTCGTAGTCAGACAAGGCGTCTTTGGAGTAATGAATGTCAAAGCCTACACACCTGATATCCACAGCAGTAAGTACGCACGAGTTCTGCCACTTGGTGACCGACATTTTTTTGTTATCCATGTTCTCTGTTTACTTCAGTAGTCTTGTACTGCTGGTTGTGTTGGCTGAGGATTTTGTTCTGACTTTGGATTTTTCACTAAAGAAAAAGGAAAAGAAACAGTGCACTTGCAGTAGAGTACGACCCGCAAATCTGTGGAACAATTGCTTCAAGTGACAGGTTGCGCCTATGCATGTCTCCATGTCCAGAGATTGTTGGCCACGATCTGCTTCTTTACTCAGAGCCAATATTCACAGGAAAGTGTGGGTGGATATCAAAGTTTAAAAAAAAATAAAATTCTCATCCACAGCGTTGAAGAGCCGGTGCAATATGATTCCGAATGGTCTATGCAGTCACTTCTGCTTCCCAACTCCGGCGGTCGGTCGAGTATGCGGCTGTCCGTTTGGAATGAAACTGCATGACAATGGGAATGACTGCATCAAAGACGATTCAGTTGTTCCGCCTGACAACATTTGTGGCGACTACTCATTTGAGTGCGACGAAGGGCGCTGCAGGCCCAACTCCTACCGTTGCGATGGGTATGCTGATTGCGTGGATAAGACTGATGAAGCCAACTGCACTGACACAGGTGCACGTCTCACCATGGTTTATCTTATATTATATTTCACGAAATAATCAGCAGGAAAAAAACGCACCTTTCTTGCTCACATGCCAGGAGCCACATGTTCTCCGTACGCATTCACCTGCGACAACAAACACTGCATCTCAAAAGGTTGGCGCTGCGATGGCATTGACGATTGCGGCGATGGATCGGATGAAGTCAACTGTCCTACTCGGCTTCCGACCACCTGCGCTTCTGAGTACTTTACCTGCGATAACAACAGGTGTATCTCCAAGATGTGGTTGTGTGATGGCGAGAATGACTGTGGGGATGGCTCCGATGAACACAACTGCAGTGAGTTATCGCCAAGAGAAGTATTTTGATGGACTTTCTTCGGATGGAAAGTAAAGTTGTGTCTGATTGATAGGTTCTACCATCACCACATGCCCGCCCTCCTACTTCTTGTGTCCTGATCACCGCTGTATATACAACGCCTATGTGTGTGATGGAGACCAGGACTGTTTGGATGGATCTGATGAGAAAAACTGTGGTAAATCTGTTGCTTTGACACTGAAGGAATTTTTCTCTCGATTAAATTTTCATTTCTCTTGCCACTCCATCTCAAAAACCCAAAATAAATAAGTCATTACTTCATCATATATGTTATTAAAATGTTGTTTCCCCCCCTCCTCACCACTGTTTTTAGAGTTTTCCTGTGCCTCCTATGAGTTTGCCTGTGCAAGTGGGGACCAGTGTGTCAGCTCATCATATCGGTGCGACGGAGTCTTTGACTGCAGGGATCATTCGGATGAACAAAACTGCCGTATGTGAAGCATCGAGTGAACTTTGTCTGCCCCCCCCCATTTCACTTCTAAAATCTAAAATGCGTCGCCCCCTCCACAGCCACCAGAGGTCCCGGCTTGTGCCACAAAGATGAGTTTCAGTGTCAGGCTGACGGGCTGTGCATACCAGATGAGTGGGAATGTGACGGCCATCCGGACTGTGAGGACGGTTCGGATGAACACAACTCCTGCCCGCCTGTGACCTGCCGAACAAACTATTTCCAGTGTAACAACAAAATATGCATTCCAAACAGCTGGTTGTGCGATGGCCAGAACGACTGCCGTGACATGAGTGATGAGCAGAACTGCCCTACCCCTCCATTTAGCTGCCCGTCGGGCCAGTGGCTTTGTCCCACTGACCAGGTTTGCATTGACCTGAATAAGGTCTGCGACGGTTCGCGAGACTGTCCCAATGGGGCTGATGAGTCGCCCATCTGCAGTAAGTTTCATGCATTCAACCTTAAAATGACAAGCTTTGTTCTGGTTGCGAAGACAAAAATGTGACAGCTTCTGCACATATATGTATATATATATATATATATATATATATAGATATACCATGATATACTTGAGAATTACTGTGTTGGAAGCATTTGTTTCTGTGTAAGCTGGTGTGCATCTTCTTAAACTTTCACTTTGAGTCCTGAACCTTTTAGCGTACCAAATGTTCCTCACCAAATAGCCAATTTCATTTTATGCAGATGAAGACGACTGTGCACTCAACAATGGCGGGTGCAGTAATGGCTGTGTCCAGGGTCCGTTTGGGGCTCAGTGCACATGCCCCTCTGGATTCCAGCTGCTTAATGACTCCAAAACCTGCGACGACATCAACGAGTGTCTGATCCCTGGTTTCTGCAGCCAGCAGTGCTACAATGAGCGTGGCGGCTTCAGGTGCCATTGCTCGCATGGCTACCAGCTGGAGCCTGACGGCCGCACTTGCAAAGCTACAGGTAAACAACAGGCCACGTTGGATAGCTGATGTACCAACAAAACTAATGTTGTGTGATCGACTAATATTATTGACCAATTTAGTTGAGTAAAGACAAAAGTGATAGGTACAACAGCAATGAAAAAGCTGCATAATATTTGAAACAAAAAGATGGCGACTAGAAACATTTCAGTTTTGTTCATAACCAGTAAGCAAGAAAAACTCTATATTTGTGCTCTACTGGTTGCGTTATGTGTTTTGAATGAATGAGAACATCTGTACTGAAATGCATTAAAGCTTTAATGCAATTTTTTATTTGTGTTTTGTAGACCCTCTTGCTGCCGTACTTCTGGTTGCTAAGCGTAGCCAGATCCTTGCCAATCAAATCAACGCCAAGCCGCCTCTCACTCGTCCTGTTGTCACTGGTTCCAGTATAGTTTCAGTTGATTTTGACCGAGCTACATCCAGAATTTTCTGGGCCGATGCCTCTCAGAAGAAGATATGGAGTGCCTTCCAGAATGGGACGGACAGGAAGGAGGTCTGAAACAAAGAAGCTGAGAATCTTGAATTATCTGTTCACCTTCATCCTCCATGCTCACTGTTTCTCTAGGTTTTCTCTACTGGCCTGCTGGTGCCAGAGACCATAGCTGTTGACTGGGTGGCTCGGAACATTTATTGGACTGACTCCGTCAATCAGAATATTGAGGTTTCAACTATGGATGGACGCTTCCGGAAAGTTCTCGTCTCCAAAAATGTCACTAGTCCTAGAGGACTGGTTTTGGACCCACGCAACCAGTAAGTAGGCGGCTTTATTCCCAACTTAGCCTCGAGTTTTGTGATAAAAAAAGCTCAGTTTGTATATATGAAATAGGCAGGTCGGTTATGACTAATGACAATAACAATAAGACATGTTCTGATCAGACTTTGAAGTCAAGTCTGATAATGTTCTCTGCTTCCTTTGGACATATATGAGCAACAGACAGTGAATCAAACTAAAAGTTGTATTAAAACTTCATCTAAAATATGATATTGAAAGAAGAATCTCTCAGATTCTATCATCAGGGTGAAATTTCAACTTCCGGGTGACACGTTGCCTTTACATCCCTAGTTTAACCAACACAGACAAGTGTTTCTGAGTTCCTCTACACCCTACTGCGTGTGATTTCTGATCTCCCATATGGATCCGGTCAAGCTGTAAAATGACCGCGTAGGGTTCTTATCTGAGTCGGGACTACTGGTTCTGCTGATAACATTTACCATTTGGCTTTACGGAGCTGAGTCGTGCCTGCCACATTTCCAAATGATTTTGTTGGCCCTGCACTTCCGTGTTGTTTTCCTTTGATGTATGAATTATTTTATCACTTAAACGTTTGGTCAGCATCTAATTTACATAATTTCTAATTTCCCATCCAGTTTATTTCCTTTTGCCCACTCATATTCAACCGATTGTATTTCTCTGGGAAATATATCAAGCGTCACTAATGGTGTTTTATACTGACGTTATTGCAAGAACAAAGTGCCAAACCTAATAAATTCTCTGACTCCTTTCAGTACAAACCTGATGTTCTGGTCCGACTGGGGTCAGAACCCGAGAATCGAACGAGCAGCCATGGATGGGATCGCGAGAAAAGTCATTGTCAGCACAAAGTTATACTGGCCCAGCGGTTTAGCACTGGACTACACAACACGCAGGCTGTACTTTGCCGACGCTTATCTGAAATATATTGACTACTGTGACTATGACGGGAATAACCGTCAGCAAGTGATGGCAAGTGACATGGTGAGTCTCTCTTTGATGCAAAGTTAATACCAAAGTTATTGATTAATATTCAGTCATTATTTTACATTGGTTATGACTCACTGTTGAAGTGTGGAATTTGAAATATCAGGTACTCCAACACCCACATGGTATGACCATCTTTGAGGACCACATCTACTGGTCAGAGCGCTACACAGCAAAAGTGATGCAGACTAACAAGTTCCACGGAGGCAACATTACGATCCTGATGAACAGCGTGTCTCAGCCAATGGGAATAGTCATGGACCATCCACTGAAACAGCCGGCAGGTAAACACCATCTTCATCTCACTCACCAAACAATGCATGGTGGTATTTCAGTAAATGGTCCTCAGTTAACTGTTCAACGAATGGTTTTTTCTCAAGTTGGTTTATGCCTTTTCAGCGCTCAACCCTTGCAGAGATCATCTCTGCACACAGCTGTGCCTACTGTCAAATATCAGGCCGCGCTACTACACCTGCCACTGCCAGTCTGGCTGGAAGCTGGACTCAGACCAGCGCACCTGCATCAAAGGTCCATTTTTAGACATTATATTCTCTGATGATGCTCTCATTTCCGTTGTTATGAGTATATCCTGGTTCTTTGTGTAGATGAGACTCCATTCTTGATGGTGGTGAGAGATTCTGCGATATTTGGAATTCCTCTTGACCCAAATGACCCCTCTGACAACGCCATGGCACCAGTGTCAGGCATCAGCCATGGCCGGGACATTGACTTTGATGACCAGGAGCAATTTGTCTATTGGGTGCAGAGCACAGTGAGTGAAAACACATTTGTGAAGTTAATGTTGTCTGTAAATACTGAATGATAAAGGGCCCTCTGACGCTTTGGGATTCAGAGCTCAAGCTAAATCGTGATGAAGTGTTTGCCTCCATATTTTCCTTTTCTTCGCATGCCAGGGATCCATATGGCGTGTTAAAACCAGCGGCACCAACAGGTCTGAGTTTGCGCCAGCTGCTATTTTGGGCTCACCCTCTGGTCTTGCTTTTGATTGGATTGGCCGAGTCATGTTTTACACCAACCCTACTAATAAAGCGATAGAGGTAAGTTGTGTGGTGATCAGTGAATACAGATAAAAGGGATGTTTCATTTTGCAGCACGGTCCATTGATTTGCTGAGAGGCGTACTGACGAAAGTGTTCACTCCCAGACATTACATATAAGGAGAAAAAACAACTTGCTGAGACCTTCACAGCAGGCCTTGACAAATAGTGTTATATTTTCTACATCACCAGCACAAAGTGACTATGTCTCAGGTTTTTAGCAATCTTGTTTTATGCCCATTAAAGTATCAGAGTTGAAAAGAATCTCTTCTTAAAAGTCCTCTTTTTATTTACACTTCAGTTAGTGGTACATGAGTATTTACTGTCAACTTTATATTGCATATCTGAATGCTGGTGTACAAATAAACAAAGAAAAAAAAGGAGGAGTTGACCTTAATTAGATTTTTTCAGTGAAGAAAAAAAAAACTAAAAGAATTTGAAATTCAACTCAAGCCTCATCTAGTATATGTATGTGTGACATATTGAATTGATCAGTCTTTTAGTGTATTTTTGCGGGAGGTCATGCTTCATTCTGTCATGGTGAATGATCTGTAGAGCTCCATTGCTTTCTATGTCACTCATATGTGTCTTTATATATCAAATGCAATGGACTAGAAACTGAATAAATCTTGGAGACAATTCATACTTGACATTGTAATTTAGCCATGTGAAAAATGTTAATGCAACCAGGTGATCCGTGTGGATGGAGATGAGCACTACAGGAAAACGCTGATCGTGTCCACTGGGAAACCTGAGGGAGTTGGAGAGCCAGTTGGAATCGTGGTGGATCCAGCAAGAGGGTAAAGGCTTCTGCCTCTGTCTAAAAAAACTTAAACTGTTGTTTCATTATGATGCAAACTATTTCCAGTTGAAAACAAACTGTTATGAGCTGTGCTAAACATGATTTCATTTCTGAAGGAAACTGTTTTGGACGGACAAAGGTTCCGACAATGGCGTTCCTCCAAAAGTTGCAAGCGCTGATATGGATGGCAGCAATCTCAAAAACCTCTACACAGGCAACTTGGCAAACATTGGATATCTGGCTGCCGATATGTCTGCAACAAAACTCTACTGGACTGTGGCCAGCACTGGGATGGTGAGCGCTTGTAATAATGTTGACCGCGATCGCCAAAGTCATGCGCATTGCTCATTAATCACTAGGAAATGTTTTGCCCAGATTGAGAGCGGCACGATGGATGGCTACAGCCGGGTGACTGTGGTCAGTTCGCTGTCTCATCCATGGGGGCTGACCATCTACCAGAATCACCTCTATTACACTGACGTAGATTTCGAGGTGATCGAGAGGGTGGACAAGGACTCTGGTGCAAATATGGTCGTGATGAGGAGCGGGATGTCTGGACTACGAGCACTTAAAGTCCACGCCAGAGACAGTACGAAACTCTTTTTTCAATTCAGACACTTTTGCAAGTTTATGCTTAAAACTGCTCTCAGATTGCAAAATGTTATAGAGTTGTGATGTCTAGCACATGTAACCTTGTTTGTGTGTGACAAAAATATAAATATGTCCTCTGTTTTGGATCATTTGTTTTTTATCAATGA
The DNA here is from genome assembly GCF_027744825.2 of Synchiropus splendidus. Taxonomy (NCBI): domain Eukaryota; kingdom Metazoa; phylum Chordata; class Actinopteri; order Syngnathiformes; family Callionymidae; genus Synchiropus; species Synchiropus splendidus. The sequence goes on from NC_071338.1 coordinate 10,352,356, forward strand.
ATTTTATCCTTGCATATTTGTTGCGATGAGAAGGGGCTTCACATTCCCTATAACAAAATAAAACCACAGTATAATGGTCCCGCACGAATATTTCCATTTTTGTTCCTCAGACACGGCAGGAACCAGCAACGCCTGCAGCTCCAATAATGGAGGCTGCCCACACCTCTGTCTACCAAAGCCAGAAAACCAGAAGAGCTGTGCCTGCACCACTGGCTTCTACCCTTCTCAAGATGGCTCCAAATGTCAACAATATGAATCGTTTGCCGTCGTTTCAACACAGACGCACATCCGAGGCTTCCACATTAACAGCTCCGACCACTCTGAGGCCATGGTGCCGATCGGTGGACGTGAGTTTGTCACTTTGTCTTTTGAAGCTTGTTGATGCTGCTCAAATCACATGACTTTTTTCTTTCTTTTGTAGCCTCATATTCTAACAAGAACAAACTGGACCTCCACATAGCGTCAGGCTTTGTTTATTGGACAGACAACAGTACCTCTATATCATACAGGGGCATCTTTCGGGCCAAAACAGATGGTGGGCATTACAAAGCTGTGGTTAATTCAGGTGTTGGCCGAAGAGGTATTCAAGGAATTGCTGTTGATTGGATTTCTGGTTAGTATTGCGGGTATATTTTTACCTCCAAAGTCACGTTGAAGAACTTAAGTCAATGCGGAAATCTCTTTCTCTCGCCTTCCCAGGCAACCTGTACTTCACCAATGCCTTTGACAGTGAGACCTTCATGGAAGTGCTCTCCATAAACACCACCTACAGAATGGTTCTTTTCAAGACCTCAGAGGATCAGCCTCGTGACGTGGCAGTCGACCCGAAGCTTCGCTATCTCTTCTGGGTGGATGGCGGTCAAACACCTAAGATAGAACAGGCCTTGCTGGATGGCACTAATCGCACAGTGCTGGCTTCAGACAGCCTGGCGTCGCCTCGTGGCTTGACCGTCGATTACACCAACGGCTTTCTTTACTGGACGGACGACGTTCTGGATATGATCTCCCGTATGGCTGCAGACGGTTCCATGAGACAGATAATTCGCTATGGAAGTCGGTATCCATCTCCGAGAGGACTTGCGATATTTGGAAACTACATGCTGTGGGTGGATAGCAAGCTCGGGAAACTCTTCCAAGCAAGCAAACAACCGGACAACACTGATCAACCAGAGGTGAGGGATGCATTTTTCCATTCTTCAGATGACAAGCCACTGGCCAATAGAAAAAAACACTGCCACGATATTCTGTTCAACATGAAGAGGGTAACACATTGGCTTCAAATACTGCACCACATGTCAAATGATGACAAGTCATCCTATCATCACCGATATCCTCCATAGGAATTCACCTGTACTTCTTCCTTCTCCGTTCCTCCAACACAACCCTTGTTCAGGAGCTCTTTTTGTGTGCTGAACCATTTCAACTTTAATCCCTCATGTTTGCTTTGTGAACATTGTGTTTGGCTTAGGTAATCCGCGACAATCTTGGCGGTCTGATGGATGTCTCTATATTCGATCCCCACCTCCAACCGACATCTGCCGGCCAGGTGGGCTTCAACCCGTGCCACGAAGACAACGGCCGCTGCCAGCAGCTCTGTTTTGCCATACCAGCTCAGGAAGCACCAAAATGTGCTTGCGCTCATGGGTCGCTTCTTAGTAATGGAGTCACGTGTGGTTATGGACTGGATGAGTTCTTAGTTTTCACCACTGACTACACACTGAACAGCATGAGGTTAGACCCCGAGGACCACAGCAGCCCATTTCCAACAGTGAATATCGGGTACAACCTGGTGGCCCTGGATTATGACTTCAGGGAGAAGAGAGTTTTTTTCACACAGTACCTGGGAATTGGCCGCAGCAGGATTGGATACATCACGACGACGTCTATCCCAAGTCCGCCCGTCATCATCGCAGCAAGTGAGTACCGTCGGTGTTCTAAACTCTTTTTTTTTTAAAGCTTCTGTATGACCGGTGAGAAGCACCCATACTGTACCATGTTTATAAAGCACTGCCTCTGTGTTTCCTGTTCAGATCTAGATGACCCAGAGGGACTGGCTTATGACTGGGTCCACAAGCGTCTCTATTTCACTGACTACTACAGCCAGAATGTCCAATCCATTGGGGTGGATGGAATGAATCGCTCTGTCATTGCCCATGCCAATCGCCCACGAGGCATCGTTGTGGACCCCTGCTATGGGTATAACATGTTTTCACCAAGACCTATAGAATGTTATTAACACATTATTTCGCTCAGCTACCTCTACTGGACGGACTGGGCCGGTCCTGCCAAGATTGAACGGGCAACACTGGGTGGAAACTTCAGGACTCCCATCATTGATACCCGCTTGACAACTCCAAATGGCCTGTCCATAGACTTCGAGGAGAGGATGTTGTACTGGGCTGATGCTTCATTGTATGTTTGTTTTTGGCCGAAACTTGCAGCAGGCTTCTAACCAGTTTGTTCTTCCTCAGGGACAAAATTGAACGAGCAACACTGACGGGTCAAAATAGAGAAGTGATTGTGCAGGGGGTCCAATACCCTTTTGCCATGACAGTTTTCAAGCAGGACATCTTCTGGACTGACTGGACGGAAAAAGGTGTCTTCAGAGCTGGAAAGGACGATGGCTCTGGGTTGACTGTGTTAGCCCAAGACCTTCAGTACAGACCCAATGACATCCATGTCTATGCCGCATCAAAACAGGAAATGTGCTCCAGTCCATGTCAACAGTTCAATGGAGGCTGCAGTCATGTTTGTGTAGCTGGTAAGAGTTGTGCATGTTCCCAGTTTGTCTTACTTCGTCTTCAGGGGAAGTCCTCTCACATTCCTTCATCACCTATCTAGGTCCTGTGGGTCCAGAATGTCAGTGTCCTCACCAGGGGAAGTGGTACCTGGCCAACAACGGCAAAGACTGTATTCAAGACACTGGGAAACGATGTCAAGCAGAGCAGTTTACCTGTCTAAACGGAAACTGCATCACTGCACAGTGGAAGTGTGACGGTCATAATGACTGCCAGGATAATTCTGATGAGCGGGAAACGGTTTGCGGTGAGAAATTGATTTTGAATCCAAGAGTGTGTTGCGTGGAATTACTTAACCTTCTTGCATTGCAGCCTTCCATACATGTTCTGCCATCGAGTTCACCTGCGATAATGGGCGATGTGTGCCGCTCAGCTACGCCTGCGACTACATCGACGACTGTGGTGACAACAGTGACGAGAAGGACTGCGCCTTCCCCACCTGCAACCCCTCCACTGAGTTCACCTGCGGCAACGGCCGCTGCATAAATGCTGCTTTTGTCTGTGATGGCTTCAATGACTGTAGAGATAACGCCACCTCAGATGAAACTAACTGCCGTGAGTATTTCCTTCTCCTCCCAACACACAATTTATGTTGCGTTTATGTTCCTTTTCAAAAAAACATTCTTCATTGGTAAGAATATAATGTGTTTTCATTTTCTTTTGCATTTACATGAAGTGCTTTGTGAAGAATGTTTTTCATTTTTCTTGAAAAACTGTTACCATTCATCCCTGTCATGATGTCTCTGCAGCTGACAGAACATGTCCCGAAGGCCAGGTGAAATGTGAAAATACCAACATCTGCATTAACCCAAGGAATCTGTGTGATGGCATCAACAACTGTGGAGACAATAGTGATGAAAATCCTTTGTTTTGTGGTAAAGTTTTGTCCTTTTTACAGAAGCTGTATGAAAATGTTCTTAGGAAATATGATCTGCGATCTCACATATATCATGGTGCCATTCAACAGCTAGCCGGACGTGTGCTCCTGAGGAGTTCCGCTGTGACGAGATCAAATGCATTCCTGCCACTTGGGTGTGTGACACGTATTTGGACTGCAACGATGGAACAGATGAACCCTCAAGTTGTGGTGAGCTCATTTTTGCAAAGCAGCGTAGCAAGTAGTAAAGCAAACCATCAAAGTGAACCTTTGACAAACTCCAGGTTTTTAATGGTAAACTGCTTTAGTCGCATCGGTCATGATTTGCAGTCATGGGCCACATTACACTCAGGCCTCAGTGCGACAACCACAGTGATCTGTCGTCAAGACTCAAAATCTTTTTCAGGTTTTTCAGTGCAGCTGTGTTGAGCTTAACTTAAAGTTTACAGACAAAACCTACTGTTTTTCAACATTTGACTGCATACCAGTGCAACAACACTGAGATCCCATCTATGTGTACTTTGAATTGATTTCTTTCCTTAGATCTTTGGGTTGACATCGGCATCTTTTTCAAAGGGTTTTGACCCCAAATCACTCTAGTTTTTAGTTTGAATGATGTACAATAATGTAATGTACAAATGCTGATTATTTCCATTGATATATATTTTAAGGTCCTAAACTTGAATTGCTTTTTGTATTTCAGAGGATGTAGTGCGGACATGTAAGCCGGATGATTTCACTTGCACAGATGGGAACTGCATCCCTTCATCCCTCGTCTGTGATGGCAACAATGACTGCTGGGACAACAGTGATGAAGCCCCAGAACTGATGTGTGGTGAGATATCTATTTCTTTCAATGATATTGTTTTGTACTAAAGTTGTCAATTCAGTTAAATGTGAGGCAGAAAAGAGCAACAGTTTTCTTTGACAATCGCAGGCGAACGAACCTGCAGTCCTGACCACTTTACCTGCCCAACTTGGTATCCGGGTCACCCACGCTGTGTGCCCATGTCGTACCTGTGTGATGGAGATAAAGACTGCGCAAATGCCGCAGACGAGCTTCAGAACTGCCCCAACCGGACCTGCCACATGGATGAGTTTACTTGTTCAAATGGTCGCTGCATTCTTATTCCATTCCAGTGAGTGTCTTTTGTTTGTTTTCTTACATAGTTCATATATGTGAAGCAGTCAGACAAAAAGTGTCCCGAAAGTGAAACAGTGGCAGAGTAGCAGAGAAACAATGAATCTGAGGGGAACGTTTTGACTTGCACAGTAAAAACATGACTTTTTAATTATGAGAGGTAAAGGTCATAAGAGGCCTCTTCATATGTTCCGAGCGCAACAGACTTCAGTTAACCATTATACTTCACTTGAAAAACACACCGAATACTGAAGGAATGATTAGGTGTTAGGAAAACATCATGAGAAGATTTGTTTACTGGCGCTGTTTTGGGATGATTTTCTCTTCCAGCTGCGATCGTGTGAATGACTGTGGGGACGGAAGCGATGAGCGAGGATGTACTTACGAAAACTGCACGAGCAATCAGTTCACGTGTGGCAACGGAGCGTGCATCTACTCTGCCTTCACTTGTGACGGTGAAATCGACTGCCTGGACGGTTCGGATGAGGCGGACAGCTTGTGCTCCACACCTCAGCCCACGTGCGCGCCTCATCAGTTCATGTGCACATCAGGCCAGTGCATTCCCTCCAGCCAAGTCTGCAATGGTGAAAAGGACTGCCAGGACAACAGCGATGAAAAGGGCTGTGGTGAGTCCATGAAACCAGTTTGGGCACTTGTTGTAGATGAATGTGAAGAATCTAACGTGAGCATCTTCTTCCATCAAGGTATCAATGAATGCAAGAACTCTTTCGTTCACCAGTGTGCTCAGATTTGCACGGACACACCCACTGGCTACTACTGCTCCTGCAACCCCGGTTACCAGCTGATGCCAGACGGAAAAGCCTGCGAGGATGTCAACGAGTGTGTCGACATGCCGGGCGTCTGCAGCCAGATCTGTGAAAACAGCGTGGGCTCGTACTACTGCAAATGTGCCCCCGGATACATCCGAGAGGCAGATGGACGCACCTGTCGCCAGAACAGTGGCATTGCCCCGTACTTGCTGTACACAAACAGATACTACATCCGCAATCTGACCACCGATGGATCTCAGCTGAGCATCCCAGTGCAGGGGCTGTCCAATGTGGTGGCACTGGCTTTTGATGACTATGAGAAGAGACTTTATTGGTTCGATGCCGGAACAGGAAGGATTGAGAGGATGAAGTTCGATGGCACTGGCAAAGAGACACTGATAGATAATGGAGTGATCGGAACAGAGGGACTGGCACTTGACTGGGTTGGAAGGTAATGGGCTTTGTTTTGTTTATACTGTATACATTACCTTCAAGGAATGTGCAAGTGGAGAGTCCAAATAAGAACCTACAAAGCGTTAGCAATATTGAATGCTAAATTGCTCATGGAACAAACATTATTTATCAGAATGTTAAGTAGCAATGGGAGACGCACAAACTTCAGTGTGCTAAATAAGCACTCTCTACGTCTGTGTGCGACTATTTTTCATGTATCTTTTTACATGAGAGTCATATTTAATTTTGCTTTTAACATTTAACTAAGTTGCACTATTTCAATATTCAATATATTACACATTCTGGAGATTCTGAAGTTTTTTTAAATTTATTTATATATTATTTTTCTCAATTTTTTCCACAGGAAGTTGTACTGGACAGACGGTTTCTATGGTTCAATTCATGTGATGGAACTGGATGGACGTTATCAGAGAAAGCTGCTGACTGACACCTTCACAACTGGAAACAAGACTTACACCATCAGTCGGCCTCGTGCTGTCGCTGTGAACCCCAAATATGGGTACGGCGGAAAAATATTCATGACGGAATATGAAAGTCAATACATACAATTAAAAGAAAGTTAACTAGTACAACTTAATATAGTTGCACTACAGGTTTAATAATTAAATCTAAAACTAGGAGCAGATTGGCAATTTGATGTATCTGAAGTTTAGGTATAAACCTTTAAAAAACAAGGCAGTGTAAATTGCAACAAGCTTCCACTTAAACTAACCAGAGAGAAATGGGCTTTCTTCCTGTCATCATATTTGCTGAAGATATTGTAGAAAAGTGTGAAATGTGAAGTGCGTTTTCTTCTCAGCATGAAGCTTGGAAAGAGATAACCAGAGGTCATTAACCTTTGTTGATGTTTCTTTCATGTATGGGGCAGGTGGCTGTACTGGACCGACTGGGCCGACACACCGTACATTGGCAGAACTGGCATGGATGGAACCAACGTGACAGCCATCATCACAACCAAACTGGAGTGGCCCAACGCTCTGACTATAGACTACACAACAAACAAGATTTTCTTCGCTGATTCTCACCTCAGCTTTTTGGAGTGAGTTGGATCTGTCCAACTCTGCTTCATATATGATGCTAACATGCCTTGTCAAATCTTAGTTTTGCAGACATGGATGGACAGAATCGTCACCGGGCCATAGCCGGTTCGCTTCCACATGTGTTTGCTGTGTCCTTGTTTGAGGACTGGGTGTACTGGACTGACTGGAACACACACACTGTGGAAAAAGCCCACAAGTACAGCGGTGAACAGAGAACCGTGATGGGCAACAACACGCATCGACCCTATGACATTCATGTCTACCACCCCTACAGACAACCCCGAAGTATGATTCAATTGAGATCTAGATTCCCTCCATCTATTGCAGAAGCTGAGAAATCATTTTGATTTCTGCAGGCGAGAACCCGTGTTCCTCCCACCACCTGACTTGCAGCCATCTGTGTCTCATTGCTCCGGGTGGCCAGGGGGCTACCTGTGAGTGTCCCGATCACTTCATCGGCCTCGCTGTTGGATTCAAGATCCAGTGTGTCGCGGACTGCTCCAGCACACAGTTCCGCTGTGGGGACAACGAGAAGTCAGTGCTTTTACCTAGAATTTGGAGAAGAAAATGAAGCAGAAAATGAAGGACTCAATGTACAAGCTCAATAATATAATAATAAATCAGCATGCTTTTTTCGGTTGTTTCATTTGCGTTTTCCGGTACATTAGTTCTCATTGTCACCGGTTGTTCAACCAATACTGTTTTCCTACCACCAGGTGTGTCCCAATATGGTGGAAGTGCGATGGCCAATCAGATTGCGGTGATGGATCTGATGAGCCTCAAACATGTCCACCTCGCGTCTGTCCTGTTGGCCAGTATCAGTGTCATGATGGCAACTGCACCCACCCGGGCTTCCTCTGCGACGGACACGCCGACTGTTCCGATGGTTCTGATGAGGACGCTGCCCTCTGCAGTGCGGACATTTCTATTGTTTTCAGAGTTGTTTTTTTTTTAAATCAACTGTGTTGTGACTGCGTTCTCTGTCTTGACAGGTGACCACAGATGCCAGGTGAACCAGTTCCAGTGTAAAGACAAGCTCTGCATTCCTGTGTCCTGGCACTGCGATGGAACCAACGATTGCTCAGATGGTAGTGATGAGGACCCCGAGACTTGTGCGCAGAAAACATGCAAACCAGGAGAGTTCCAGTGTAACAACGGCCGCTGTTTACCATCGAGCTATGTATGTGACGTCCAGGACGACTGTGGAGACGGATCAGATGAACCGTATGAAACGTGCAGTGAGTTCAAACAACTTTGGCCCTTTCAATTTCAAGATTAGAAAAGTATTGTAGGCATCTCTTCATGCACTTTGGATGTAGCTTTTAATGGCACCTGATTGTTACAAAATAAACCAAACAAGGGTCGGATTACTCGAGAACCAATGGATGAATGGAATCCTTTTTGTACAAAGTTCCATCAAGTTTGTTTCTGTCTCACTCTAGTGGGTCCAGACCACAGGTGCGATGAGAGTGAATTCTCCTGCAAAACCAACTATCGCTGTATTCCTCAGTGGGCGAGATGTGACGGCACGAACGACTGCTTAGATAACAGCGACGAGCAAGGCTGCGGTCAGTGTTGCTGTTGCTGAGCAAATTGAATATCAATGAGAAGAAAAAATTGGATCTTCTTTGAGTTTTATAGAATCAATGTGGCTGCTTCATTTACGCCTTATTGACCCATCTTTCTCAACAGAGGCGGTAACTTGCGACCCCATTGGGGATTTCCGCTGTGACAACCACAGGTGCATTCCAATCCGGTGGCAATGCGACGGAAACAATGACTGTGGCGACGGATCAGATGAGCGGAACTGCCGTGAGTGTTCCAGTTTGTTCCTAACAGCACTCAAATAATACACTCCTTCCCTCCCACTGAGAGAGACGTACTTTGGGTTTGGTTGGTTTAGAGCCGAGGCCTTGCTCAGAGAGCGAGTTCAGATGCGACAACTCTCAATGCATTCCTGGAAATTGGGTTTGCGACCATGAGAACAACTGTGGAGATAATTCAGATGAGCGAGACTGCGGTGAGTGAGCACAGCAAGTGTCCTCCAAATAAGGATATTTAAAGAAGCTTTTTTTTGCTTTCCGTAGAGTTGCGCCCATGCCGTCCAGGGACCTTCCGGTGCGACTCAGGACACTGTATTTCTGATGAGCTGCAGTGTGATGGTCGGGCTGACTGTCTGGATTTCTCAGATGAGACCAACTGCCGTGAGTGACTACAGTGTTTAGGAAGAAACAAAGTGTTACAGAAATACAGTGACATAAACGGTGAAAGTAAAATAAAGTTAAATATAGTAAATATCTGCATCAAAGCCTCAAATGTTTCACAATAAAAAATGTGATGCCATATTATTGGTGTTACAAGTTTTAAAGCTGTTTTTCGTTTGCTGAAATACAAATGCAGCACCTGCAACCCCACTGTGTCCAGTATGTGACCCTTTGGCAGGTGTAAGCTCTGAGAAAAAGCTTGCAGGAAACATGGCAAACACAAATCAAAAATGAAAATAGCGTTTTCACTTTTATGCTTTGTTTGATATGTTACATAAATTAAACCGTGAAACAAAAAGATTTATACGAGTGGATGAGCAAACCTAACTCTTTTGTGTCCTTCTTCTCAGCTACTCGCTTCCCAGGAGGACGCTGGTGCCCTGAGAAAGAGTTCCAGTGCGCCAACCATCTGTGTGTGAACCAGAACTTTGTGTGCGACGGTTATGATGACTGTGGGGACAGATCTGATGAGCAGCTATCCCTATGCCGTGAGTTCCTCTGTTCCGTACACAATTTTATATCGCAAGATAGAAAGCTGAATTTGCCGGTTCATATTAAAATACAAGATACATGGTGATAAAGTGATGCTCCATGAACTGCGTGATGAAGTGCTGCTAACCTAACACGAGTTTTTGTGTTTTATCAGTGACCGTCACTTGTGAGATGCCGTCGAGGTTCCGCTGTGCTAATGGCTACTGTGTATACTCTGGTCTGCTGTGTAACCAGAAGGATGACTGCGGAGACGGCAGCGATGAAAAGGAAGAGCTTTGTATGGCACACTCACACAAACACACTTATCTGACATATAGCTTTTTATAGTGAATATCACTTTTTGTCATCTATTTACTCCTTGGTTCAATAGTTAATTTAGTTACTTTTTACAGTGTCTCTCGCCACTATTTCCTAAAAAAAAAGATGAGCATGAGTAATGCTGACTCAGCCATTTCCTTCCAGCTATTTCTATTGAAGTTGGAGCGGTTCAGAATAAATATTCTCTCCTTGTAGTTTATGTGTTTGGACATTTCCGACAGGTCAAGAATAACCACATTCTGTACTTAATCTGCGCTTACTTATGTAAGAAACTAAAACAATAAAAGGCTGCTGAGCAAGGGTTTAGGATTAGCATGAACATCACTAATACTTTACCTATGGGTTAAACAGACTGGGAAATCCCAAAATGCCACTGTGTCGCCGGGATAATACAGTATTCTGCTTTACAGAAAGATTACACAATCAGCTTAAACATCAATCAGAGCAAATTATTTTGAGAAGAGATTAAACATTCGGTGTATAAAGGATCTGATTATATAAATCAATTTGTTATGATGGATCAGATAGGTCAATCCCCATTCAGTTATTCTTGTCTGCTTAACCTGGATAGGCTGAGGTCAAAGATCAGTGGTGCACATTGCAGCTGACTTTGAGAGACGATCTGCCATGAATCGACTGATGTGGTGTGGGACGCATTTGCAGCTCTCACATTGTAATGCATTGGCCAAGAGCTCTGTTAAAAAAAAAAAAAAAAAAAACAAGATTTCAACAGTCAAAACGTCCACTTATGTCGGCCTTTGTGGAAAAATCTACCTTCATATTTTTGATTATTTTTGTATATTATACTGCCCCACACCAGCTGGAGTTTATTATACCCCTATAAAGAAAAGAAACATTCTTATTATGACGGCTTGTAACAAGCGCATCTACATTGTCACAAAATATAACTCCATGGAAGCACTTTTAAAGCTACAACCCTTTAAAAAAAGTGGTTAATGTCAATACGGGGACATCTGATGTTTATTGTATTGTAGTCTGAGATTCACAGATTTCACCTGAGTATCATACACTTCTGACTCTTGTCAAGGTCGTGCCCCAACACTGGCCCCCTGCACACTGGACGAGTTCAAGTGCACTAATGGACACTGTGTGGCTCTGCCCTACGTGTGTGACCACAACGACAACTGTGGAGATCTAAGTGATGAGATTGGCTGCAGTGAGTCTTTTTCTTACAACCAAGCTCAACTAGTGGACTGACTCAGTGATAGGTTTGAGGATGTTTGAAATGCTCCTTGTCTGGCTCCAGATTTTGGCCATGACCGTTACTGTGAGGAGGATCTGTGCCAGCAGGACTGTACAAACCTTAACGGCACTGGCTTCATCTGTTCCTGCCGACCCGGGTATATGGTGAACCCGGACAGCACCTACAACTGCCTGGGTAGACCCTCGCATCCACCATCACCAATTTAGATTCAGTCGTCTCCAGATGACATGAACCACCTTTTGTGCTTCACTAGACATTGACGAGTGTGCGATTTACGGGACCTGCCCACAGAACTGCAAGAACACAAAAGGGGGCTACGATTGCGAATGTGCTCCTGGCTATCGCAAAGTTGGCAACGGAGACATGTGCGAAGCTAAAGGTAATTTCATTCAATAAAAAATAGATTGTCTACAGTCATGTCATCCAGACCATTTTCACATTTGAAATGTTGTTGATAGCAATGAGCTCAGTTGGACAGCAGGTGGCAGTAGCCTTCTACTCCACATGCAAGAACATCACCTCCTTGGTGGGCATTGATGCCCTCACAGCCAGTCAAGTAACTACTGCCCTCCACAGGTGCGCCTCCCGTGCTCCTCCTGCCAGAGAACATCCGCATCCGCCGGTTCAACCTGCAAACGCAGGTCTACCACGACTTCATCCAAGAGGATGAGCGCATCATGTCTTTGGACTATGACTGGGACCACAACAATACCGGCTACAGTAGGACCCGTTGACTCAAACGCTGAAGCCTGACTGACTTTGTCCGATCGAAAATGTTATTTGTCTCAGGCATGGTGTACTTCACGGTGGCCAGCAAGGACGCTCAACCTGGAGCCATAAAGAGGGCGTACATTCCATCTGTGGACGATGGCAGTAACAACATTGGTGCCGCTGTGGATCTGGGCGTCAAATATATCACGAAGCCCGATGGCATTGCTGTGGACTGGGTGGGCAGGTATGGCGGTGGCAGTAGACTTAATATCTAGACTTCATCTTTTCTTAATCCACCTGCCAAACCGTTCCTGTAGGAACCTGTACTGGGCTGACTCCCAGCTAAAGAGGCTGGAGGTGGCCTTGCTGGACGGACGCTACAGGAAGCATCTGGTCACGACAGAGCTGGGTCACCCATCTGCTGTGGCCATCAACCCGCGACTGGGGTGAGACAGACTCTGATTCACTGGTTCAGTATTTACGCCTCTCATTCCCTTTTCAATGGCCACAGGATGTTGTACTGGGCTGACCGTGGCGAAGCGGCCAAGATCGAATGTTCTTGGATGGATGGACAGAAGAGGGCGGTCCTGGTGGACAGTAACTTGGGCTGGCCCACTGGCCTGTCTGTTGACTTTACCAACGGGGACAGGATTTACTGGTCAGACTCCAAAGAGAGTCGTATTGAGTCTGTTCTGCCATCAGGGGAGGACCGCAGGACGGCTGTTTACATCGGTGAGGAGGGCGTTCTCTGTGTGTTCATCAAATTCTTCCAACTTAAATTCAAGTACAATATTTTTTCTTTGAACTTTGCTTTCCTCAAAATATTGTAGATCAACCTCGGAAACCCATTTATACTCAACATGTGATGGGAACATGTTGAGTATGAATGAGAAATTGTAACTCTAACCCAAAGGTTGACTTTTCAGTCAACACATCCATAGAAACAACTCTTGAGTCTGCAGGTTCCAAGCATTCTCTGGCCCTCTGGAATAGTATAGAAATCCATGTTGCCGTGTGTCCTTATTTTATATATGGCTGGAAGAACCAACGCGGCCATCAGCTGCAGCAGTCCACCGAGAGCCTTGGCTTCCACTTATCGTTTCCGGTGTCTCCTGCAGATGTGAGGAACCCCTTCAGTGTAGCTGTCTTTGAGGACCACGTTTACTGGAGCACTCAGGAGAAAGGCGAGGTGTTCCGACAGGACAAGTTTGGGCGTGGAACCAAAGTGAAGCTGCTGACAGCTGGGCCCTGGCTGACCCAGGTGTCTGTGTTCCAGCAGCAGAGATACAACTCACTGGACAGTAAGTGGACTTGAACCATGAACAGAGAACATTGCATTTGGTCCTGCATCTAGTTTAGATAAACTGTTATTGGATAGCGAAGCAAGAAGGAAATATGGGGTGTGGGTTCTGTTCAGTTTCTGCTTATTGAACTATTTATTTTGTCGACAGCAAAAAATCCCTGCAAAGGAACCTGCAGTCATCTGTGTCTGCTCAGGCCTGGGGGCTACTCTTGCGCCTGTCCTCAAGGAACCGGCTTCCTCACTGGAAGTAGAACAGACTGTGACGCTGGTAGGAGAAACGAGGGATTTCTCCTCACATCAACAGTCGACTGCGGTGAAATCGTTTATAATTTTGGATTGCAATTTCAGGATTTGACCCACCGCCCACCATGCCTCCACCTTGCCAATGTGTAAATGGCGGCACGTGCTACTTCAACGACAACCAGGCTCTTTGCATGTATGGCATCATTTTTTCCGACTATCTAACAGATAATGGAAATGAAGTTTCTGTGTGCATCTGCATGTAATGTTCAACAAGCTTTTTTCTGTACACTTCTTATGTGAAGTACAAGAGTTTTGTGCTTCTGATGTTTGAAATTGTCTAACTGATTTAACTGGATGTCTTGTCAACGTACTGAGCACTGGTTAGTGCTACATGGATTGTACAGTAGAAATATCAATATAATCAATAGCTTTTGTAACTGAACTTATTATCACGCGTCGCCGAATTTGACTACTGATATTTTTTTAACCCTGAGAATTTGTGGTTGCTCATACACATTTGTCACAGGTGTCCACCGAAGTGGAGCGGTGACCAGTGCCAGATCAGCATTTTCACAGTTGCATCAACAGGTATGTTTGTGGCTATTTTATTGAGGCTTCCGCTCTTCTGAGACTCTTAACAACCTGTTTGGATGTCGACAGTTGGGATCGTCCTCGCTGTCGTCATCATTTTGGTCATTCTGCTGGTCAGTGCAGTGTGCGCCCACAAGAAGAAGCCACACCTGCTGCAGAGCGTGAGGAGCAGGATGCCGTCCATGCCCACCCTGGTGGGCCTCAGGTGAGAACAAACAAGTTTTCAAATGTGTCTCCCTGAAGACATGACTAAAAGGAGGTGAACGATAAATGAAAGTAATGGACATATGCGGCTGCGTTCGGTCTAGAACAAAGACAAACCGCCAGCCAGAACAAGATGGTGCCGTGAGGGAAAATCCTGAGCCGGTCAGTCTTTCAGCCACTTTTTTTTGTTCAAGATGTGCGACTGTGCTTAGCCCTCATTCTCCTACCATCAGGTTCCGTGCATGTCTGTGTCCATTATGGACTCCAATGGCCAGAGTTTTGAGAACCCTGGTTATGAAGCAGACCAACAAGCCGAAGGCGACGTGGCAGCTGCCACTGAAGCTCATCCTGCAGCTGACAAGGTCATTAAAACTGTCCCTTATGTTTTAAGTTAGTAAAGTTGGTTTGTTCTTGGATGTTTTTCTCCTTTGCAATTATTCTGATGCTCTATCTTGTCCTCACCAGGAGGCCTTTGAAAACCCTGCCTACAGCGTGGCGAGGACAAATGCAGACTCATTTCCATCTGAACAGCTCGCTCCACCAAATGCACTGGTAACCATGGAAACATGTCAATAATTGACTTTGTCTTGGCAGTGACTTCATGAAAGTTTTCCAAAATGATGAGAAAATGTTTTCCATTTTAGTGTCTGAACTGCACTTATCAAGCTTTCATTTTCTCTTTACAGCAGTTTGAACCCATCATAGACGACACTCCTGGTTTCCAAAACCCAGCATACACTGTAGGTGACTCTTGATGAACCATGACAATGAACTATATGTGTGTCAAACCTGGGCCGCCAAGTTGAGGCCTGCAAGAGCTACATAAACATATATTTCAAGTCAAATTCTATTATTTTAAGTTCACCAAAAGCTGGATCACATGGCCTAGGATGAATGTTTGAAGAAGATAAAGATAAAGCCGCTGTCTCCTGAGAGGGGGGGGCGGTGGTGAAGGAGGACAGTTTCAGTGTATTTAAGCTGATGGCTAAGTGGACAGTCGCCTGATGCTAAAATTAGCCTTCAGTTAGTGTTGGAGTACTCGAGATTGGTCTTTTTGTTAGGGTCTCAAACTGATCCACAAATGCGCCGCATTGGGTGCTGGTGTTTCCTGCAACTGAACAGGAGGATACCCAAGCACCAATCAGGTGTCTTGAGACTTAAATGTCAGACTGGTGTTGACACCTGATTGGTGAACCAATGTGTGCCGGCACCCACTGCGGCTCATCTGTGGAGCCATTTGAGACTCCTCAGATTTACTGTCTGGTCTTGTCTCGGTCTCGACCTCCGAATATCTTGGTCTCTGTTGCTGTGGTCTTCCTTCAGTCATGTTTTGTTCGGCCCACGACTTGGTCTGTAGCTGAGATTTTGTCCCCTTGCATGAGGTTGGAAATGGACATAAAATTGTACTCGAAATCATAATTTGAATGTCCTTTTGAAAAGTCATTTGATTGACATCAACTAACCCAGTTTGTATTTGTCGTTTTCTGCAGTGGGCATCTGTCCCTTTTTCATATCTGAATATAAGCCAAGCATTTCATCTAATCCCATTGTGTTGTTGATGATGTCCCAGCTTCATTTGAATTTCTGCAGTTACAGAGATCCAGATCTTTGAAGAACAATGATGTAGCCCTTCAATTTCCAGATTTTCGGGCCATTTAAGCCATGAGAAAAATCTGCCAATGGGCAGTGTGCTTGGCTTGGAACCTGGCATAGTAATGATGTAAATAGACTCATTAGAACATGATGAAAGCGATGGAAATCTACATTTTAGTGGTGCTAGCCTTTTGTGCAGAAACAGCATATTAATATTGTTTTTCAAAGCTGGTTGCTAAAGGATGACGATCCCCCTTATTTAGTCATAATTTATTCCAAATGTGCTATAATATATAGCCTCCCAGCTGTTTTGGTTGAGCTATTTTTTTTCTATTTTTGACTTACATTTCTGAATAACACTGTTGCTACTTTGTGTACGCAGAGTACAAGTTGACCGGTTCTTTTCTTTTGCTGCCCAACAGGAAAACATGCGCGGCACTTCTTCAGACTCTGAGATATAAGACGTGTCGCCAACGTTATGTTCGTCCCACTTCACCTTGGACACTATTGCTGCATATTGTTCTCCCATTTCATATTTATAGAGCAAATATGCTGATCTGCTGGCCACTTTTATAACAGTGACCCTTCTGAGTGAAACAATCCTGTAAGTCCATCTTTACAATTTAACTGGTGTGCAACTTCATAGAAGCCTATGATTCAGTCATAATTTCTGTTTGCTTTAATCGAGTCATGTCCAGCGAAAATCAAGACGTGCATGTGGTGGTGATTATTGTCAATATTGTTTTCACATAATAAACCCAGAAAGTGTGCCAAACCAAAACTACTGTCGGTTTCATTGTCACTATAGCACTAGACGCTAAAAAGTCATCATAGAAGTGTGAAGAAAACAAGAATGTGGTGCATATTTGTCAGATACACTTTGAAAGAAAAAAATGCACTCATTACAATAAATGAATAAATAAAAATACTAGCCACTTCTTGAAGGTGTTGGTCCCCAGTGGAGGCGTCAGATGCGCCTGTGAGATACTGCAGCTGCCCTGTGACCAGACGTCAGTCTCGTGATGCTGGTGTGGTTTGAACCTGCACCAAGAGCATTTTGAACCACCCCGTCGTGGTTATAATGGGATATTTTAATAGACATAGACATGGAACTCCCTCCGCAATGATGAGAACCGAAACTGTTTCCTGACATTTGTTTAAAACAAAAAAAAAACGCTGTGCCTTTAAAGCAATTAGCACCCGTGTTGAACGCGCGACTTTGGAATTTACGAGCAGCACTTGAAGGCAGCACGGTAGAGGGCGCGCGAGGGGGGAAGGGGAGCGCTGATTGGACGGAGCCGATAAATGAAATGTTGGCCGTCAGGCGGAGTCTGCCGCAAAAACACAAAGAGGAGAGAAGGCGCAGCAAAGGAAAGGGAGCAGAGAAGAAATAGCGGAGGACAGAAGCCCTTTTGGAAGAGAGCGGACCTGGTCGACGGACCAGACGGACACTCGCGCCGTGGAGGAGGAGGCGGAGGGGCTGGAAAAGGTAGGACGTGCGCGTGTGGCCAGACGGTGTGGTGAGAAACAACCCGCTGCAGGTTGACGAATGTCAATATTGCATATATATTTCGCGAAGACAGCTGTTTGTGGCACCATATAACCCGCAGGAGACGAGTCAGACCGTCCACCCGAGACAGGTGCGCAGGTCTCCTGTGTGCACCTGGTGCAGGGAGGACGGATGTGGTCTCGTGAGGGAATATTACATTCAGAGGAGGAGGGATGGGGCTCCTGTGTTGATGTGGATGGAAGTGACTGCACTGGCAGATCTTGTATTTACTGACGTTTCCGCTCATCTCAAATGCCTTTAAATAAAGTTGTCTATTTTACTGTGTGAGTGGATGGACTGTAAAGCTTAGCAGTATAACCCAGCTGGCCGATGATGTAACTTGTAGTAGTAGTAGTAGTAGTAGTCGTGATGTCAAGCAGAATATTCTCACAGACACCTACAGTGATGAACTCCATAATGAAGACTGCTGCCTGGTACCTCTTCATCCGGTCCGCTTGCCATTAATGACTGACAGGTATTCTGATGTAGATGCCCATCATAATCTCAGTCAAACAAGATAGACGCAATGTTCGCTGGAAGTATGGCGTAACTAGGGGAGGTAAATATCCCGCCATATATTGCCACAGGTGTGTGTATCTTTGAGAGTGTGTGGCGCTCTGCAACAGCAACACATTTGACTCTTAAAATTGAAGTTTATTTCCCTATATTTTGTAGTTGTCGGCTTTTACTCTAAATGAAACCCTTGTCCATGTGGACCCTTAATTCTGTAAAGAAATGTTTTATTGCATTTATTGCAAGTATATTTATAATTCCTTCAGTAGTTCAGGTGATTTGGGTCATTCATGGCTTTCGTGGCTCCTGCATACGGAGCAGTGGAAAGCTACTGATTTAGTCCTGTCATATTTATAGTACATCTCTTTTAGCAGACATTTGGATTTGACCGTTCAACCCTAACTTGCCACTGCAACACAGGTCTTGAAATGTGGACCTCCACGACTGTACGGCCGAAGCAAGGCTTGCAGCTCTTTTCTCATGCTGGGTGTAAAATCATCAATGAGCCAAGCTCAGTCACAAAATCACCACAGTGTTTAATAATAATGTGTTAGGTTACTGGGTTCTCTTACGATTTATAGTGTGCTCGGAGAGTTGCTTGCATATTCAAGCAAAATGGAAATAAATTCAGTGAAATATAGCTCATTGAAAACCAGTTGAATTGAGAATCAAGCCGTACCTGGTCCTGATGAATTGAATGGAATCGATACCTAAGTCTACTGTTTTCTAGTGTAGGTGACAGCTTCTTGTTTACACTCTTCTCTCACTGAAGGATGTTCTTTGCCCTTCAGCCATTGCCGATCGGGCTATTAACCTTTCTTCTTGTATTTATGACTTCAGCTCCCTTATTCAGATTGGCTAAACGACTCATTTAGAGCTGCAACGATGAGTTAATGTCATCGATAACGTCGATAACAAAATTTTATCGACGTCAAACTGGTTGTTATTGAGAAGCAGTGAGAAAATATCACATTCTCTGGGATCATTAAGATATGTTAATTTCTGCTCTTTTAATTGGTTCCTGACTGCGGTCCGACTCCAACTGGCCACCGTCGCTGCGCGCCCCGGGCTCCGTGACACCACCTCCGACTGATCGCCTCAGTCACGGTCACGGAGGAGTTCGGGTTGTAGTGTTCAAAAGTGTGCCTTCGTTTTGTTTGCGAAGATAACGTGTCTTAAGGAGGCGCAAACCCCTTTGACACCATTTTAGAATGACGAAAGAGTGTTCCGTGTTTGGTCTGTGGCGCCACACACCCTCATGCTAACAGCTTGCATGTCGGTTAGCACAGAGCTAACTTGTGTAGATGTAGTGAAGTGTCCTCAGTGTCTCTCCTCCTCCTAATAATAACCAGAACTGAACAAGGGAGCTACACTGAACACATGGTTTTAGATTAGTATTCAAATAAGACCTTTTGATGTGGATGTTGATCAGATATTTTACATGGGATACATATGTGTATCGTGATGATTTTAAATTCTTCTCAAGGACCAATAATGACCTCCGTTTTAAATAAACCGGAGCTCTCTGTCAACTGTTTTATGCTTCAGCTTCACAGGCTTAATACATGTTCCTGGATTATGTGTCATTGTTTTCGTATACTTGTTTAAAAATGTATGATGTCGGAGTATCAGAATGAGATGATTTAAGCAACTTTAGGTTAAACAGAAAGTCAAAATAGCTCCAAACAAAGGTAATCGCGATTAGTTGACTAATCGAAAAAAAAATAGAATAGATTAGTCGACAACGGAAATGACTGTTAGTTGCAGCCATAAACTCATTACTTGGTTTCATCTGTCACAGAAGAAAAAGCTTTGTGTTCAGAGAAAAGTCTATGCACTTGCCAGCAGTGAGAACTCTGATGCTACCATATGTGTGAGGAAGTCTCAACTGACCAGGCTTCAGCCCCCACTTCAGCACTGCGTTGCTCTTGTTCTTTCGTGTGAGTAATTACCACGGTTCTTTTTCGGGTGTGGGCTTCCTAAAGAGTCAAGATTCAAACACTGTTGTCATGTGCTCCACAAGGTAACCCAGTTGTGAGCCGCAGTGTATTTGGGAGGTTGACTGCAGTGTCCAACCTGGCTGGTCAGTCCAAAGGTAACTGGGAGGACGACACTACAGGTTCACTACAGTGGCGAGCAGCCAGCCTCTTGATCCTGCTGTATGTCAGTCAGGCCGAGTTAAAGGTGTTTGCGCCTCGTGTTCTCTTTCTAAGCCTCTTACGGCCCTTCAGGCGTGTGAACTCTTCCGCGCAGCATTTCATTTCCATTCTTGCGTTAACAATGGCTAATGATAAAAATCCTTGTGCGAATGTTGAACTTGTGTTTTTAATACAGCATATGCCACTGTCTTTGATGGAACTGAAGGTTTTTAGGAAAAAAATGGAATGAAATCTGTGTGCGCGATGAGCAGTCTGGGTGACAGCAGAGTTGGCAGATGATTCCGGAATTGTGTTTTACATGCACATATGCACCAACTGTTGTGCAGACAGATGGCATATCTGTGTGTGGGCCACCTCTCCCCTCGTGCCCCTCTCCAGAGAGCCGTCCCACAACAAGTGATTGTAGCTAGCTGCTGGTGCATCATGTTGTGAGTCTGCTGGACAGTGACTGCACATCAGTGTGTGTCATGTGTGTCACCACTAGTTTGTTGTTGAAAATGTCTCAGGTCAGCCAGATTCATTCCTCAGTGGGCGTGATTGGTACTTCCCACCAAATAATATAGTGAATCTGAAAGTTTATCACGATCACTGTTGGAACAAGAATTTTTCAAAGATCTGTTTATCTTAAAACAATACATTTGTCTGTTTACTCAGACATTTACTGTGTGATAGTGATCTAGCAACTGAATGAGTGAAAAGCAATGCAAACGATGGCTTTGTTAGATTTAAATTCGATGTCCTTTATTGGTCCCACAGTGGGGAACTTCACCATGTCACAGCGGCAACCTTCAATGACAACAAAGACTCAAAGACGCCCAAAGACACTGAAGACACACAACAAACATCCAAGACGTTCATGAAGCATCACCATACATAAAAACAAACTATCAAACGACAAATAAATACCCATAATATATAAACTAACACCATGACAAAAATAAATAAATGAATAAATAATAACTGAGAAAAATGTACAATGAATCCCATGAACCTGACAGCACTGGGAGCAACAGAAAGGAGCAACAATTTTTTTTCCCCATCTTCTAGTATGTAGAAGAACACACTCACTTGGACAACTGTTCCAATGCAGTGTTGTAATACTCAACATTGGTCTTGTTGTCGTTGTTGGTATCAAATGCATTTTTCGGTCTCGTCTCAGTCGTGGACTGGGAAGACTCAGGATTTCAGACAAAGACTGGTTCAGCAGATAAATCTACTTGTATCAGAGCTTATGCACTCTACTAGGAGATGAGGAAAGGGAATATGAATATCTGGAGGATGCCCACTATTGAAATCCAAAATATATTTACAGTCAGGCAGAAGGTTGAAAGCATTACTATTTCCAGATATTTCGCCTTGAATCATATTTTTGGAAACTTGTTTGTGCGTTTCATTTAATTTCCAGGATAATCAATGGATACATTGTGAAATGTGAAGACGAAAGCTGCTTTCGTTTCCTGTCAATCCTTTCTAATCTTCGACATTGTGTTGAAATCCTCAGTGATGCTCTTGAGCCCTGGTCGTCTTAAATCATGGAGACAAGATAATTCCGCCATATGGCTGTGCTGACCCTCAACAATACTTAGTGATAGATCCAGCGAACCAGGCAGAATGAACAGAGGGAGTCTAATCTCTGCTCAGCCTTTTGTAATTTGAGTCAAAGAAGAAAGGATGGGAGATCAGAGAGAGAGAGACAGGATGTCTGTATCTGAGTCTTCCTCTTTTGTCTTTAGGTGTGCATATGAACTGTAGCTGGGTATCACGGCAAATTTGCTATATAGATTCAAATTTAAATCATACAGTTATGAGTCAGTCGTGATTGGATTCACTCGTCTGTTACAGGGGCCTATTATGCTGAGTTTGTGAGATGGGACGTCACCTGGACATTAGTGTGAAAGAACCATGTTCAGTACAGAGAAATGAACCAACACGGAGCCTACACAGAACACTCCATTTGCCAGGTTTCTTTCTGCCTACATTTCTGGTGATATAGTTAGAACTGATGTCATGAAAGTTTGTACATGTTGCCCTGCAAAGATCATGGTTAGGATGAGGGAGCGGAAGCGTTGCCTTTCCAAAAGACAGTGCCATGAAGGCTCGGTCAGTAAAAATTGATGCTGCTCAGCTGCTGCAGGAGTCCCCGCCTGGTCTTTTCCATGCAGTCATCGTAGATCTGAACATGTGGTGATGTCCGTCAGAATCTGTGAAGTGGCTGTAGTGGATACTTGATTTTGTTATGTACTAAAACACCAATTAACCACTCTTTGTTGAACAAAACTGAAGTTGATGGTGTCCACGACAAGACTGAGGACAAAGATATGGACTGATGGAGGAAGGGAACATCTCAACACCTAAACAGTAACGGCGCTCCTCCAGTCCGAGTTGAAATGCATGGACAAATGCCTTGCCAAGATAACAGGTTTTTTTTTTTTATCAATGAACAGGTTTGTTGAAGCAGTGATTGATATTTGTGATTAGTCAAAACCAGAACAGACTCAGGAGCAGCCATTTTTCCTACTCTGCAGTATTAGTATGTGAGACTTGATGGAACCAAATGAATGGAAACTAATGCTCAATAGGATCCTTCTCAATAATGATATTGACTCAAGAGCATTCCGTGATACAAATGCACGTCATTTGTTTCTCTTCACCAGAAACAACAGGTGAATAGGACTTTTTTTTTTTTACTTTAACCGTAAACAAAAAAAAAATCTCAGCAATTCAGTCTTGAGGAATATTAAGGTACTACAAGTGAAAGTATACTTAAAGGGCAAAAAAATACATATATTTTCAAACAGTTGTACAGTCATGTAATTATGTCAGGTTGAACATTATTTATGACATCGTCAATGATTTTCTTAGGTGGTAGTGGATCTTTTAATTTTCAATGAAAAAAACATGTATGCTTATTGTGAGGATAAACATGGTGCATGTGCACAAATATCCAATCACAGGTGCCATCTATCGTCCTGAGAGTGTGTGTTCTGCCATGCTTATTCTGGGTTCACTGTTCTCTTCAAAAAGTTATTGGTCATAATGAGACGTGGAACGTGCTTGTCTAGTGGCTTCAAAACATTTAAGTGTTGGTCTTGTCTTAACATATGCTATTGTTTAACCGCAGCAGCTGGTTCTTGAAATACTGACACGAAGGATTCAAAGTTAAACCTCTGCTGCTTTCCAAGCAGCACAAAGTAGCTCACGCATGAGCGCACAAGAGGCTGTTTATCACCTGATGAATGTTCTATCCATTCGAACATTGACACAGGGGTCACATGTCCATGTTGTATCATTTATCCCAGAATACATGAGTGTCCCGCACTCCGATGTGTCAAATGGATTTTATAAATGGGTCTTTAGTAGACCCATGTGAGAGCGGTGCTGGGTGATGTTCCGAGTGCAAATCAATAGAGGAACAGTGCTCAGCAAAGGTCGTGACCCGTGCCATCAGTCAGTGGAAGGTCCCGATGATATTGCAACATACTGTAACAGCACAGCACCAAAAGAAAGCCTGGACGTTGAACGTTTTTTCCAAGGATATGATTTACCATGAAAAAAAGAGTAGACAGATCTAATCATCATGCATACAATAGTTCCCCGAAAACAAACCTGCTCCTCCAATATTTCCCTCAGGATGCCACTCTAAATGTCAGTACTTTGTAGGAAGTATCTGTTGTGTCACCATGGCTCTTTACTAGATGATGAAGTGGTGTGTGAGGTTTATGAAACTCTCTTGCTGTGATGAGAAGATGTTGAGGCTTTGTCTTTGGTGCATCAACTCCATCAGTTTGCTGTTTAAAAACTCTTTTATTGCTAAAATTTTTTGACTATTATTTAAATTCCCAAATTCTTTTTGAAAACTAAATCCTGGTGTTATTTGGTTTTTCAGATTTTCTTCCTTCAAAATAACGTCCAGAACCAGTGGGGCTCACTGCAGTGTCCTCTGCCGCCCCCCTCCTCGTTCCCCTCACTATCCCTGCTTCTGGGGAATGAGCGAAGCCATGCCTGTTATAACTTCTAATGGAGGTAAAGTTCATTCATGTTCTGATTTATTGACTCTATAACATCACCTGAGTTACATAATTAATGCTCCTGCCAATCATGAAGTGGCACACATGAGTCACATGAGCAGCTCAATAAATTCACATTAACTTGCTAAATTTTCTGAGCATCTTTCGTCGCCGAGTGGAAAGTCAAAGCTCTTTAACTATGTACCAGACGAAATGTTGACTTCACTCGATGTATGATCTATTGGAAGGAATGTTTTCTGCATGTTAGTCCTGGAAATGTCAAATGTAATTAGAATGGATTAGACAGAATTGAAATAAACATTCATTCAGTAATGATTGTTCATCCAAACTGTGCTGCATCACCACTCTTTTACTTTTTTCCATCTCTGTTGACCTTGACCTCAGGGCTGCACGAGACCCTTGCCCTACTCACCTCCCACCTCCACCTGGACCACAGCCGTCAGGAGGACCTGGTCTTCCTCGAAGATGTCTTCAGCGAGAAAACACTTGGCTATCTCATGAAGGTACAACTACTATTGTGGTTTCTCTGAGTCGGCCGACCATCACAAGGGTGGAAGTATTTCTCTGTGTGGTGTTCACGTCCGTATGTTAGCAACCTGACTCTTTGTCTGTGTGACTGTCAGAGGACCAATAGTTTAAGGGGAGGCGATTAAACTCCTGCATTCTTTACTTCCCACCTGGTGAGTTCAGGTGGGCGTAAACGACCTTGCCTGAGAGCCGACACTCACCGGTGCTTCATCTGCACTAGTCATGAAATGTTCAGCTGCACATTTAGTAGCTAACTGGCCACAGTCAGTTGTTGCCACTGATTTCCTTGTCAAGTTGTTTCAAGGCAATGTCCTGACTTGGCAGTAAGCTGTGTCTGTATGTTGCAAGTTCACCTTTACTGTTGTCTTTTTATTTTCCCTTCAACTGATATTGATAAAGACATGTAACTTGACTACAGACAATAATGCTAGATTCTCATTTGCATGACCTTATTTATTTTGATTTTGTACTTATTTTATCATTTTGCGCTTTGTTTTCTTGAGTTCAGATTTTATTTTCATGTTCTGTAGTTCTTTCTCTCACTTTTATACTGTGGCTTTATTTTTATGAAATATTTTTAATTCATATGAATGACTGATTGACAGATTCATGAAAAACTGAGGCAGTATGCTAAGCAGAGTCCGTCTCCGGTGCTGCACAGCGCCTCCACGCTGGCGGAGGATGTAAGTTTCATTTCCCAAGTGTAATGCGAATGTGATTTACACAGCTCCAAAAGCATCCAACAATTATCTGTGACCATCAGCTGACAGAGGAGCTTCAGTGCAGAGGCCTGGAGGAGGATGAGCGGGAATTAGTCTGTTTGCTGAGCAGTCCTCACCTCAAGGTACGCTCGCGCACACACGCTGTGATCATTGCTCAGACTTGGCTAGGCCTAGACTCAGACCTGACTCACATTACTGTAGTCCCTTATAAAGTTCCGGAGGACATCCTGAAACTACACAGACTCAGTGGTCAAATCTTCACTCCTCTCGCCCTCATTCCTGCTTGTTGATAGTTTCTCTGTCATTAATGCAGGCTGTGCTGTCGGCCCACGATACTGTGGCGCAGAAGAATTTTGACCCGGTTCTGCCACCGCTTCCTGAGGAGTTAGACAATGGGCAAGAGGAGGAAGAGTCAGTGAAAATTGTGCGACTGGTGAAGAACAAAGAGCCTCTGGTGAGTTGATGCTGCTGACTTTCCAGAAAACTCGGGGTTACTAGTCACCTTAAACACAACTTAAAAATCATCCATGGTTTTTCGTCACCCAAGACAAAGGACTCACAGTTTGTATCATGATTTTGAGAATAGAATATGACTAAATGATCATTTATTCACATTATTTCGAGCAATGTAGGAAATGTGTCCTGACTGGTCCATAGTTCAAGTCAACTGTTCAGAGACATGAGACACAGCAGACAGACAGCTCAATTTAACCCCTAAATAAAACTAACAGAGCAGTCTGTCAAACACCAGCGGCTTCTACCGGAGTCGTGAAACATTGAATTTCTCATCTCTACACTTTTATATTTAAACATAAACTAGTAATGATGTTGGAGACAAACGCCACTAACACGTTTCATCATAAAACAGGTTAAAGAGAGACTATAGTGTGTCCAACACATGGAATAGAATAAAAATGTATTTATCGTGATAATTCGTATCGTAATCGCAGAAATTGCACACAATTTACCATGAATTTTTTGTCCATATTGCCCGTCCCTATTTCAAGATGAGCTCAAAATAACCAAACTACACCCACCTCTCTTGATAGTCGGAAGAAGGTGTGCAGGATGTGACATTAGTTTTGATGGATGTGCTTGTTGTGATATTGTAATGGACAGAGTGCTGTGTGCAAACAGAGCAGCTAATTCCTCAGATGCTGCACGTGTTGAATAAGGAATCCTATGTGCCGAATTTGATCATTTAGTCCAGATCAGAGCAAAGAAACTCTGAGGAGATGTTGGTGTTCTCTGCCAAATGAACTGGTGACATCATGACACACTGATCTCTGCACGACAGAAGCCCTGGAGAGGAGATTGCTGTCTGGTGAAGTGGCATGATCTGATCACATCAGTGGAGGGCTTTGATGCCAGGAAGGATAGAGATATTGATCCTCGGCTCGGTCATGGTGTACAAGTGCAGAAAGTTAAAATCAGCAAAATAACTTACAAACACAACTCACTATCAGTTATGAACATTTACAAGACATTTACAAGTGTCATCGGGTTGTCAATGATTTCTTTTGTCCATCAGGGGGCGACTATTCGCAGAGACGAGGTCACTGGGGCAGTGATCGTGGCTCGAATCATGAGAGGAGGAGCTGCCGACCGCAGCGGTGAGAGCAGAGCACACGTGCAGACACCTGAAAGAACGTCAGCGTTCTCAACACCGTGTTTGCTGCGGTCGGTGATTACAAGCCCACTGGCTGACTGCAGATTATGCTGTGTGGCTTGAACTTTCAACACAGATCCAAATCCTTGAGATTAGCGCCACAAGATTGCATATTTTGAGATTATGAACGTGGGTTTCCTCCGCACTGTTTCCAGGGAGATGACATTATCTTCATGGCAGCAAAACACTTCTTGTTTCTTTGCTTCACGCCGTTTCTTGGTGACGGTGCTTTCCACTCAGCTGGGTTCGTTCATGTCTCCAGGTCTGGTGCACGTGGGAGACGAGCTGCGAGAAGTCAACGGGAACCTGATCACTCACAAGCGGCCCGATGAAATCAGTCAGATTCTGGTAATGAGCAAGTTAAAATAAGGGTTTAAATGAGTTGGCTCCACGAGTCCAGTCGCTGATATCATGGTTGTGTCAGTCCCAGTCGCAAGGTTCCATCACACTGAAGATTATTCCAGCGGTTGTAGAAGAAGACAAACTGAAGGAGAGCAGGGTGAGGCTATATATTCATACACAACAGGGAGCTCCGTCATGTCAGGCAAACTCTGGTTTGGTTGGATCTGGTTCTGAAGGTTCTCCTCCACAGATCTACCTCCGTGCTTTGTTTGACTATGTTCCCTTTGAGGACCGGGCAACGCCGTGCCAAGAGGCGGGACTTCCTTTCAAGAGAGGGGACATCCTTCAAGTCGTGAGTCAGGAGGACGCCACCTGGTGGCAGGCCAAGCGAGTGGGCGACTGCAACCTGCGTGCAGCTCTCATCCCCTCCACACACTTTCAGGAGAGGTATTTCAGCGTCCTCCCCCACCATCCTGAGAGCTGTCCCTCACCTGTCGCCTCCCTCTCCTTTACCAGGCGCCTGGGGTACCGGATGAAAGTGGGTTCCTTCCCATCCGGCAGCAAATCCCTGATATGTAAGATCATCGCTACTGTATTTGTGTTCCTGACCCCTGACATGTTCAGGTTGGACCCCAGGCTGTAGTTCACCTAGCGAGCGAGCAGCAGAAAAAGAGATCATGAAGAGAGGAGTTTAATCTCTGTGGATTCATCTGCTAATCCAATTGGAAATGAAACAAAAAAAGTCTATAAAAACAGCAGCTGTTCATCAGCCTCAGACAGGCTGCCTTTGCTACAACTCCTTTTTTATAATCTCAATGAGTTTGAAACCCTAATAGAGAGCCACCGTGCTGAACTTCAGTCTGGGATGTTTTGGGGTCCTCACCTCCTCACTGGAGAAGCTCTGCAGCGCTGTCATTCCACCTTCCTGTTTCTATTTATTTCCGATGCAGTAATGCATTTATTAAGTGATGTGCTAGGTTTTGGTCATTTGTATCTAAATGCTGTGGCATGTGACTTTGACATGAGCACAGATGTGGACAATGAAGAGCCAGCAGTTGAACTATGTCAACTAGACTTGGTGATATAAGTCCATGCAATACTCGCATCATTTAAACAAGGGTGCCAAAAATAAAGTGAGGGAAGAAGATCTAACAACAGAGGACAGAATGACAGGAAAAAAAACAAGTCTGAGTGAGGTCAATGAAGCTGAGGGGAAAAGATTTACTGTATACTTATAGTGTGCAGCGCCCGAGTGGGTAATGTTCTGTTCTCTATTCTGTCTCGCTGCCTGTGACCTCAGATGACCGAGCAGGTGCGTATGGCAGATTACCGCAAATTGAATCTTAAATTCATCCATGTTTCACTGGCAGTTTCCAGGCTCCACTCCATCAGTGGCGTTAGTTTTGCACCCTCATCTCTGACCTCATGCTCTCCCTCCTGCAGAGGACAGTGACGGCGAGGCTGTGAATGGGAGAGAGACAGGTGAGGAGGAAGTGTGTGTGTCTGCTGAGCTTGTCTGTGCCAGTCCTCCCACTCACATCGGTGTAGTGGCTTCATGTGCTGTCCTGATGTCATCGCTCTCTTTTCAGCTCATGTGCTAGTCAGATACACAAAGAGGAGAAACCATTGCGGCCCAAAATATTGAACGTATAGTGACACGTCACAGTGGACACGAAGGCTGTGAGATGTTTGACAAACGTACAGTTCAAACCACAATCTGAGTGTTGACAAGTGTTTACATGATTTTGAAATATATTTAATGACAAGTCTCATCACTACAGTCCGACAGTCAGTGAAGACTAGTCCTCATGCTTGACTAGCTTCTTTGGTTGTCCTGTAAAGAGTTACTGAACGACAGAGGCATTTTGCTTGATGGGAGACTTGTGCGCTGAAGACAGAGGACCCAACCACATTAGCTGACTCTCATGAATGTGGCAGGAAAAACTAACTCCCTGGCTGAGAGCTTCTAACATTCTGAAACACTTGGCTGTGGATCTAAACTCTCTTTCTGTATCCATCAAATATGTGTGCTAACATGCCGCTCCACACGGCTCTTGGCTTTTTAAACTTCGGTCCGCTATAGTGTGCAGCTTGTCGTCACTGTAGCCTGCATGGCTGCCGCTCTCATTCGCTGCGGTTATAGCCGGCAAACACAAGTGCTCTAACACGAGCTGTAGTTTTTCCCAAGACTGAGGTGACCCCTGCCTGTGGTCATGCCTTCTCATGGGATTTTTACTCAGGTACCCACCGTCTGTCATCTCATACAGCCAGGCCTTTTGAAAGCGTAACACGTGTTCTCCTGCTCAACAGCCGGCAGGCGCAGAAGTTTCCGGCTCCGGAAGGATCAGAACGGAGGCAGTCCGGAGGTCCCCCGCACCGACTTCCTTATTTACGAGGAGGTGACGCTGTATCAGCCCCGCTGTGGAGAGAGGCCGCGACTCATCGTGCTGCTGGGTTAGTTACTCCATGTGGGCTTCTTTATTCTTGACAAAACCTTATTCTTGTGAGGACCATATGACTTGCGCTGACATTTACGATTGTATCTTGAGATGAAAATGATCTCGAGATACCAATTATCATGATATAACTGTAGGCCACGTCCAAAAAAATAAACACATGCATGTCACTACCAGGGCCTCATACTTCTCGTCGTCAGGTGAAAAAAAAATATCGCTTAATTTTAATGGCCGCTAGATGGCGCAGTCCGCTGTCTAACTTTTGAACTGCTGCTAGTGAAATCTGGCATCATTGTTAAGCCGAGAGCGCCACCTGCTGATCGCATCTTGGTCTAAACTCCTCTCCTTCCACGACTCCCTCTGGTGTCCACAGGTTCTCTGGGAGCTCGGATCTCTGAGCTGAAGCAGAAGGTGATGGCCGACAACCCCCGGCAGTACGGGCTGGCTGTCCCGCGTGAGTCCCGCCAAACAATGGCCTCCTCTACAGTTGTGTTGCGCTTCCCAGCCAAATGACGGTCGGCACGTCTGAGCCGGAGGATTTAAAGATTAATCTCTTGTGGACGTGCTCAGCCGCTGTGTTTTTTAAAAACACCAGACCCGATTAGGAGCGTTGGGTTGGGTCGCGGCAGCTGTGCGACCACAGGTCCCAGTCCATTCAGCTCTTTCATGTTGTTGTGCAGACACGACCCGGGCCAGGAAGAGCCACGAGAGGGAGGGAGTGGAGTACAACTTCATCACGAAAGCGGCCTTTGAGGCTGACATCATCAGCGGCAAGTGAGTTCTGGCTCAGAAGTGCGTGGTGCTTTCTGAGGACCGTCCGACAGCTGTGTGTGCTCTGTCTGCAGGTTCATCGAGTTCGGAGAATACAAAGAGAATCTGTATGGAACCAGTCTGGAGTCCATTCACAAGGTTCTGAATCAGAACAAGATCTGCCTGGTGGACGTCCAGCCTGAGGTCTGTGCATGATGCTTCTGCCGCTGGCTCCTCTCATACAGAGCTGGGGAGATGCAGCTCAGCATGACAGCCTGTGTGTTCTTCTGTGCCCGTGCTGCTGCTGCTGCTCTCTGAGCTTCTTTTGTTGTGAGGTCTGCATGAGCAGGTTCATGTGTTTTATGAGCACAAGGTACCAAACATGTGATCAGCCCGTTCATGATAAGTGTCAGTGTCTGGCCTTCTGTGGACAGTCTGCAGAGGGTCATTGGTTTGGTCACCGCAAGATCTCAGCACTGCATTTCGTGGAGTCTGCATCATTCTTTCCATTCTGAGTGTGAACTGGTCACCAGCTCCGATCCTCTTGGTGCAAGACTGCGGTCGTCACAAGGGAGAGGGTGGGATGCCAAAGTTAGAGTTGAGGTTCAGCCCAGGTGGAGTCCTACCTTGTTCATGAGTGAAGGAAAGACACTGGTTGTGTACCTTTTCCGCATACTAGAGGTCTTTCTCTCAACAAATGTTGTCATTGTAGTGCCATATATTGGCATTGAGTGGATGTCTATTTGCTCTGAGCAAGTTTGCAGTGAAAGAAGAACACGGGGAAAGTAGTTTACGATGATTTTTTTATCAGTTTCTTTAGCACCAAGCTACCAAGTTCTGTGACAACAATGTACCTGTATTTGTGTTTGATTAAAGGGAAAAGTTGCTACATTGAAGCTAAAGGTTGCTCATCTTACAGAGTGTCCTTTAATAGATGTTTATCATGACAGAGTTTCGAATCTGGCCTTATTTGTGGCGCTAAAGTGCCTGGATTTAATGAGGAGACCCATCAAAGGTCTTTCCTCTGTTGACCACAGGGGGGTCGTGGTGATATAGAGCTTTGAAGTTGACAAAAGGAAACTAGTCTCCAGGGATAAGTTGTCATGAGGCAAACACTGAAGAATTGGAGAAGTTTCCCAGAAATATCTTGGTTTTGAGGACATGGGTGACGCAGATGGTGAATGCTGTGTGGTGCTGCCCTCTGGAGGAAGAAAGCCGCATTAACTTCCCGTAGCCTGACTCACTCTAGATTTAGGTTCCATTGCATTTATTCTTCCCACTATGTGGACATTTCATGTGTAGGCTCTGAAGACTCTGCGAACACCTCAGTTCAAGCCATACGTCATATTTGTGAGACCCAACATCCTTGAGGGTCACAGGAAGTCGCCCAGTTCCACATCCTCCCTCAGTGTGGGAGTCTCGGTGAGTGACCGCAGCATCACCATGTTCTGCCAACATCATCGTGATGTGCTCTCTGGCTCCAACCAGGAGGACGAGCTGCAAGAGATGAAGCAGTCGGCAGAGAGGATCGACCAGAACTTCGGCCACTGGGTGGACTATGTCCTGGTGAAGGAGGACGCGGCCAGTGCCATAGCAGAGCTCCAGTCTGTCCTGGGGCAGGTGCAGGTGGAGCCTCAGTGGGTGCCAGTGTCCTGGGTCAGGACATGAACTTGCTGGTTCGACGCCATGAACATCAGTGTCACCACGGTGGGAGGAGCATCGACGTGCACCTCGGCTGCTTATAGAACCGGCATGGATGCTGACAACCGAGCAGCAGTGATGTGAATGTGCCATACACCTCCAGAACAGTCGAATTAAAGATTTGGAGTGAAATGTGGTTTGTGGATCCACTAAGGGGGTTTTGGGTTCAACCATTTATTTAGGGACTTTTAGGGACATTTATAAATCAGATCATAGTCAAAGCAGTAAATATACAGGTGTGTCCATCTTCACTTCCACAGCTTCTTGATGGACATGTTCTTCTCACTGTCCTTCTGCATCACCTGGTGAACATGAAAGCAAAGCTTAAAAGCTTGTGGACACTTCAGTGAAGAGTAACAGACACAGAAACAGCCCACAGAATATTTGCCTCACTCTCTGTGACTGACTGTTCACCTGTACTCAACCACAGCTGTTCCAACCATGTGGCCAAGTCCGACTCGGCTGAAGCTACGATGCCTGCTCACCAGCCAGGCGTAACGTTTGAACACTATAATCCTGCCGCTAAATCCAACACTCACCTTGGCGACGGCCATCTCAAAGTCCTCCTGAGTAACGTGGACTCTCCTCTCTCTCAGTGCGTACATGCCCGCCTCCGTGCAGACGCCCTGAACACACATGAGTGAGTTTGCTTGACTATCCAGGGTCACATCACTTGGTCTGGACTGGATGGAATCTCACCTTGACCTCAGCCCCCGAGGCTCCAGGCATCAGCTCTGCGATCTTCCTCAGATTGATGCCACGCGTCAGGTTCATCTTCCTGGAGTGAATCTTCAGGATGTCCAGACGAGCCTGGTGAGGCAGCATCAGCAAGCGATCAGTATTCCATCTTAAGATAATAAAGGTTTTGAGGCAAAGACCTCTTCATTCGGTGGAGGGAACTCGATCTTCCTGTCAATCCGTCCTGGCCGGAGGAGAGCAGAGTCCAGGATGTCGATGCGATTTGTCGCCATGATGACCTGGCAGGAGACAAACAGCAAAGTCCTTCAACACCACCTGCCTCAGTAAAACTTCACATGTCGCAGTACCTTGATGTTCTTAGTGGCCTCGAAGCCGTCCAGCTGATTGAGCAGCTCCAACATGGTCCTCTGCACCTCACTGTCGCCTCCAGAGCCTCCCTCCAGACGGGAGGAACCAATGGAGTCGATCTCATCCATGAAGATGATGGAGGGAGCGTGTTCTCGCGCCATGACAAACAGCTCACGCACCATGCGAGCACCTGAGGAGGAAACTCACAGGTAAACCAATGTCCTCCGCCCACGTTAAACTCAACGGTTCTCGTCACCTTCTCCGATAAACTTCTGGACCAGTTCAGAACCAGACACCCTGATGAAGGTGCAGTCGGTGTGGTGGGCCACAGCTCGGGCCAGGAGGGTCTTCCCGGTGCCTGGAGGACCGTATAACAGCACCCCCTGAACACACACCCAAAAATAGGCTTCACTTTACACCAGAACAAGTGTTTCGGGGTCAAAACAGGAACATAACCGTGTCCACTTTCAACGTCTCCAACACAGCGTTTCCACCAGACCACAATTGAATAGTACCATATCAGAGAAGTTGTCTGTCTTCAATGTCGGCCTCTAATTCCTAACTGGAACTCCACAAAAGGATCAGAGAAGCCGCTCACCTTTGGTTGGGCGATGCCCAAAGCCTCGAACAGCTCCGGGTGCTTGACTGGCAGCTCGATCACTTCCTTGATTTCTTTGATTTGCTTGTCCAGGCCGCCGATCATCTCGTAGGTGGAGTCCGGCACCTTCTCCACCATCATGAGGGACACCAGGGGGTCCACTTTGTTGGGAAGGATCTTGTGCAGCGTGTAGCTGTCGTTACGCAGAGCCACGCGGCAGTTGGGAGTCACCTGCGCACAAGTTCTGGAGTTACACACACGACCTGGTCCCTCGTGGTAAAAAGAAGAGAGTTTCTGCGTCGCATCTGCTTTGTGTGCACAGACACAAGTATTCTGATGGTCTACTGACAACAACTACTACATACACAGCATATCACAGACGACAGTCGAGTCAAAAACTTACATCATTGATGTCAATGTTCTTGTCCACATCCACCACAAACTTTCCTTCTGGATGCACCTGAAGTGATGGAGGGAAATGCTCAGTTCACCTTGAAAGAGAATCTGCCTCATGTTCTTTTGTAACCCAAAGCTCAATAGCCTTAATATTGGCAGAAAAAAATAAATCATACCGTACAGCAGAAGCTGAAACTAAAAACGTTGGCGTCAGTACGTAAAGATAAACATATGGATTTTTTTTTTTTAATCTGTCAGAATACACTTACAGATTGTGGAACTATATATAAATGCTAAATTAAAAGCAAGTATTCAAATATGGACTTGTTGCAGAATGTAGCTTTGTTTCCAGCAGAAGAGTGGTCACACACCTTCACCAGCACTTTCTTTTTGTCCATGACCCTCACGACCTCTCCGACGTAGGACCCTTGCTCCTGCAGCAGCTGTAGCTCCTCACGGAGGAGACGCACTGTTGGAGGGATGAGACCATTCAGTACTTTGCAGCTTCTTTATCTTTATATTAACAATAAAAACCACATACCTTTAGCATTCAGCTCATTTCTCTGTGCCTGAAGGCGTCTAAGATTTTGGCTTTTGTCATTTACAGTCAGCTGTGGAGGAGACGGGGATAATTGTTAAGGTTCACAAACACAAGTTCAGGGTAAGAACACACAACAAATTACCTGCAATTCTTCGATTTTTGACAAGTAGTACTGACGGAGTCCCGAGCCTCCTTTACTCTCCCCAGTCTCCATCTGTCAAATCAATGTGTCGGGTTAATAAATTTAAGGTTTTATTAGCTGCATGCAGTAGAAAACAGTGCATCAAGAAGTTACTGGGTCATTGACAACAGTCCTTTATAAAGAAAAAAACAGGCAAAGTTTAGCATGCTTATTTCATATGCGTTTTTAAATCACTACTCGTGACAGAGACCTGCCTGTTTTATGGGTACTACTATATCACATATTTCTACTTCAAGTAATGTTGAAGAGCAGCTTGTTCCAAGAATTGGGGTGATTTATGCGTTTATAAACAAACCGTATGATTCACGCACACAATACCTACTACAATCCGACATACCGGCACCAGACAAAAACACGTATGGTATTAGACTAATGAGACTAATATCGCAGTATTGTGTGGGAGACAACGTACTTCAAACATCCACAAAGACAAGTTATTGAACGACCAAGCGAGAAGGCTATCAGTTAGCTTAGCCACAATGAGACAGCAAACCGGTAGCCTCCGCATTGTTTTGAATGAACGAGCATAAAACCTATCAAAAAGATGGTAGGTATTAACTGCCATTAAAAGCCGTAGTTTATACACCGCCTATATGACAATTCTTTACGGCCCGCGGGTGCATTTAAGAACAAATTGAAATGACAAAACACCTACATGATCAATCCCGTCTCCGTCCATCTTGAAATTTCTGACGCCGCTCGAGTTCTTCGTCTTCCGTGTTTTAACGGAGGATGAACGGCACAGCGCCCCCGGTGGTGAATGTCGTACAGTTCTCATGATTTTACATGTTCATGCATTTATTTTCCTCTACTAAAAAAAAACACTGAAGTGGCGTAAGTAGCAAGACGAAAAGACAAGACGGCACATTTGTACGTTTGTTTATTGCAAAAACATGCGTATGAAATGTAGAGCGATGCGTCGGCACTCCATTGAAGTAGCCGCAAGAACTGAGAACAAGGAATGTTTTCAAAGTGTCATCCAACAACTGATTTCAGCATCACAATTTCTCAGATGCAGAAAGATTCCACACCCAATCTCAGAATCCCAACCACCCATAAACAAATGAATATAAACAGTCAAACTTACAAATAAATGTTACAATTAAAGAGCCTTCCCTGAAAAAGCATATTTCGTATAGCTGGAAAATAAACAGCACAATATATATTCATATATTTCAACATTTAGAGCACAATTCGAAATAAATGTATTGACATGTGTATGCTAATTTGAACGTATTTTATGATGAGACACTTTTAACTCTATCTAATGTGGCAATATCACACAAAACAGCACCAATGTTTCAAAGCCAATTGTACCAAATACCATCCACAACAAGGTAAACAGCAACAAAAGCTGAGCAGGCAAAAATAAAACCATGGAAACTTTGGTCCCACGTGTTAATAAAGACCACAAAGAAACAACTGGAAATGTCTTCAGGTCAGTCGGATCCCCAGAACCTGCTCCAGCTCTTGTCTCCTCTGCTGCACCTGGAAAAAAAACAGTTTATCATTATTTTCTAAAAGTTTTTAAATGAATTAATGAAGAAATTCACTGAGGATTTCACTGACTTTGGAGTAAACATATCTGCCCACAGCCTCTGGAAGCCAGGGCGCCTGGTAGAACTCGGTTCTTCTCTCCTCCTCTGGGTTTCCTGTGACGTCAGTCATCAGCTGCAGAAAGAATAGAATGAATGTCAGCCTTCTGTTTGCCATCAGTCCAGTTACTTCAAACTAATTTTATCAAACCGAACTACTGGATAGAAGTTGCTATATTCTGAGAGCAAAACAGACAGAGCAGGGACGTCAAGAAAAAGAAGCATCTACTTCAAAACACAGAAACATAGATCAATAATGTAATTCATTAGAGACTTCATTTCGGGGAAGCGCATTGCTCTTCATAATAATAACAATAGCAATAGCAATAACAATATTATCATTATTATATAATGGTATATTATGCTGATAAATACATGCAGTCTTCACCTTCAGATCTCTGCACTGAGACTTCAGCCAGTCCTGGATAAACTCCTGCGGGTTGTTGCTGAAGCTCAACATGAAGTCTCTCTCGGTTTTCAACTGGTTAATGTACTCAATAGTCTCATGGATCTGCGGGACACACACTCCATCAGACATCATCCTCCTCCTCCTCCCTGCGTCGTGCGAGCCCAAATCCTGGAGGTGTGCGTCTCTCACCTTCACCTCCAGAGCAGCGATTTCCTGCTGGTTGGTTGTGGATGACAGGAAACTGTTCATTTGCGCCTTCAGCGGGTCGTCCACCTCCACATCGATGTCATAGCATGCAGTCTTCTTCTGGTCGGTGGGGTCCACGCTAATCCCATATAATAGAAATGAGATGAAGACACACACCAACAACAGCTCACACAGACAGACACCATACTCCACATGTCATTACCTAATCATGTGATTGATGATGATGGGGTCAGGGTGTTGAAGCAGGCCGGCCAGTTTCATGGGAATCTCAGAAAACCTCAGGCGATGGCAGCCAAAGATCTGTTAGGAATTTGGATGGAAAGCAGATGGAAAAGATCACTTTGGACTTTTTACAAGGAAGGAATTTCACAAGTGGTTTTTGTGTGAGCTTTCAGGTCTTGGTTTCCCAACAATGACAATTCTTTTGTGTTTGCCATTTTAAACAATGATACAATCTATGACACGTAGAGTAACTTTGTCTTTCTTTATTATCCACTATATCCTATTGAGGGTGAAATACACACATGGCTTTATGATGATGTTGTGTGTTAACACTTCTTTTGTTCTGTAAGAGCAACATTAACTGCGTGAGGAAGATGCTGTTTTTCATGAAAGGTTTGGCACCTCACCTGTCTAAAGTAGCGGTTACAATTGATGTACTCCTTCTCATGACTGTCCTGCAGCTTGTTGTTCTTGATGTAGAGCCAGAGAGCTTGCATGATGCTGGCCCGGGTCTGGGTGTGCACCCCGAGTAGACGAGCCAGGCGAGGATCCAGTTTGTATTGGGGCGGCTGTTTCATTTCAAACACAGCGTTCTCACGCGATGCTCACTGGGATGTTCGTCGTAGTTACTGTCAGCGCCGTGTTGCACTTACCTGGTGGTCCAGCATGAGCAGCAAGGTGCATTTGACATTGACATCTCCGGGTCTTTTCACCTGGAAGCCGTCCGTCTCCTGAGTGGTGGGCATTCTATGCCACTGAGGGGAGAAAAGTTCGAGTGTAAAACCTTCACAAAGAAAGGCTCTACAGCAAGTAGCTAGGTTGTGTGGGACTTTTTCTTGTTTCTTGTTT
The DNA here is from genome assembly GCF_027744825.2 of Synchiropus splendidus. Taxonomy (NCBI): domain Eukaryota; kingdom Metazoa; phylum Chordata; class Actinopteri; order Syngnathiformes; family Callionymidae; genus Synchiropus; species Synchiropus splendidus. The sequence continues at coordinate 10,390,883 of NC_071338.1, forward strand.
CTGTTTTATTCTCAGTGTTATGTTGTGTTGTGTTAGTACGTTTATAAAACCAATGAGAAAATAGCCAAAATGTCATGTAATAACATCATAATAATAATGATGATGTTGGCCAGCGACCTGTGGCGGGTCAGTGGCGTCTCGCCCCCAGGAACTTCTGAGAGTGAAACACCAATATACAGGAGGAAACTCCATGGATGATTGGGTTATAATTGAATATGAATAAAAACGCAAACCTGCTTTGCTCCAGTCTTAAGCGGTGAGATCCACCAGGAGCATGTTGTGTTCATGATTCTGATCAGTAAAGTAAGCCTATATATCTATGGTTCAACAACGCCAAGATTCATGTAACACAGTGACTATAATCCAACATTAAGCATTAACTGTGAAACTAAGTAAGCCCTGTTAAACAAGAAAGTATCGGCTCAGTGGAGGACTAATAGACAAAGCATATGTTTGAGATCTGCTCGAGAAACACATTTGTGCTGACCGGGTCGAGAGAAGCAGAGATCCAAGTTTATGTCGAACAGGATCCAAAAGCTTTAGCCCCAAACCTTTAATGACTTTAAGATGGATTCTACTTCTCAAGAGCAGAACGTTCTTGGACTGTAGTCCCAGAAGCAATCCTGCAGGCCTCTCACTCGCCATGTGCCTGACACGTCCAGAGGCACTTTCTGCAAGTGCTTTGAAAATGATGTCATACCTCCACTAAGTGATTGTCAGGTCCGTACAGTTCCTTATCAAGCTCGATCACAAGGCTCTTAAAGAAAGAGGAGAACTTCCGCTTCTGCTTGCCGGGCTGCAAACACACAAAAAATGGGTTTCAAAAGAAGAGACTGGCATCAGTGTGTCGAAATTTTGCTGCGTCAGCAGAGTTGTTGACCACATTGGGGAGAGCTGTAAACTTGTTCAAGCTGTTGCAACTCTCCGCTCCCCCCGTTTCTGTCACAGTGTGTTTGCACAAAATGAGCCCTTTGGTTCTTACTTCTCCTTTTCCTGGGTTTTTCTGCAAAACTCCTACACATGCCTGAACCCAGAAAAGCTGGAGGGAAAAAATAGCCTCCTTCACATGGCCCCAGATGACACAATGAGCTGGAATTGATGGGAGTGAGGGAAAGAAGGAGGAGGGAGGAAGGCATGTCAGATCTTGGTACGCAACCGCCACTGGTTTCAATTCCCTGTTTCAAGAGTGAGCTTGCATTATAGTTTTTTTTTTTTGGGTTGGGCTACATACACACATCTGGTTGCATGGTCTGAGCAGAGAGGGGGCGCTGAAGAATAATGAAATGCTCGACAGCTGAATCACACTTTGAAGCAGCAGATTTTGCATGTTTTTATTCGCTTACTTCCTCTAGAAGTTTTCCCTCCACTCTCAGTTCCCAGGACGACACTTTCTCCGCCTCCTCACCGTCCGGCTTGCTGGGGGTGTACGTGTTGGATATGTAGATACGCAGCTTGCGCTTTTGCTGTTCAGCCGAGCGAGAGAGAGAGTTGGAGAAGAGAATCAGACTGAAATACTCTCATTCATCGGTTCATCATCAATGATCAATTCAGGATCACAGATCCTTTATGTTGACTTCTATGTATCAAGTGAAATAGGTTTCAGAATTCCTTCACAATTCACCGCAGCATTAAACTATAATTATTAGACGATGCTTTTTACATAAATAGTCAAATTTCTATTTATACTAAAGAGTAAAGTAGGTGGTAACTATCAATACGTCGCCAACACTTGGCAGATGGGGTCATGTGATACTTTCGGCAGCAGTGAAATCGAATATCATAGAAAGTGAACTTCAGTGACTGAATATTTACAACTATGTTAAGTGAGCTAAACTCCTTTCAGCACCTTGTGATTAAGATGTGAAGACAAACACGCGGCTTGTGTGCTGAGCTCTGGCCTTCACTGCTTCTCATCGGCACATTCACGTGTCACACCGTACCATTATAGGCTTCTTGATGGCCTCCTGTATCTCCATGCGCTTTCGGGCAATTGTTTGATCCAGTTTCCTCTCAAAGGCCAGCAGGTCCATGTAAGCCTGAGACTCGGGCACGAGGTCTCGGATCTAGGGTCAAGCAGAGGCAACCGTGAGTGACCAGCGGACGGTCCCCGCATGTCTCGGCTCTCTTACCCTCTGAGGAAGAACTTTGTCTGCCATCTTACGCCTTTTGGGCCTGGAGAGGAACAGAGTGATGCAAAGTCAGATGATTTCAGAGGGCTTCCAACCATATCCATATTTATATCACATTGAATCAGGATCAATATGTCTTTATCAAGAAACAGACAGCAGTTTGTCACTTGGTGAGATTTAATCAACTGGTTTCACATTGTAGAGATCCTGGTAATTTGGGCTGAATCACATTGCTCAGGACTCTCACCGGGATTAAAGGCGTTGCCTGCGGTGCCAGCTTCACGGCCATATCTCTCTAGCGCAGCAGCAGCAGCAACAACAAGAGTCTTATTGTCAATTAAAAACTTCAAGAAGCCACTCATGGCTGCATTAATGAGCATGACATCACTGGTGAGTTTGAAGCCACAAATATCCACTGCCTTGAAATCGGAGGCCTGTCATGAGACGCCGTTGTCCTCGTGTTTGTGCAGTCGGGCTTTTAACTATCGCAGACACTAGACAAATTCAGAGGTGGCGACGCAATATCACTGAAGAAATCGTTGAAGAAAAATATGGTGAAAGCACAAGACAGAGCAAGAAAGGCTCCTTTTTAAGCCTTTATTTACATGACTTAAGCTTGTCTTGCTAAATAGAATTAGGTTATCCAATTTTCTTGTTTGGCTTCGCCACATTAGAGATGAGATAGAAGACCTAACTTCAGAAAACAGGGACTCATATTCATATTCATCTGGATTATATTGAAATCACATTAGAATAATTATTAAAATCGTTGAGGACTAGAAGCGGATATAAAATAAATACAATCACATTCGCGAGGTGAGGGAAGATGAGTAGGAAAACACCTTCTCCTGCTCATTTACGATGCTTTTGAATGATATAGTATTTTAAGATAAAACTAAGTAACTGAATAATGTGACCACTAGTTTGAGCTCTTATCTGAAAACAAGCTTCAGGCTATTGCACTAACCGAAGGTGACTGCGAGCTGAGACAAGTTAACAGCAAGTTAGTTTCCTTTTTGCATTTATAAAAAGACAGAATGTCATGCTAACCTTGTTGAAAAAGTGGCTCCATCAAACAAAAGATTGAACAACAGCTTCAGTAACTACAGACATAATTGGGTTTCTTGCATTCAAATATTTTTAAAAATGTGGCAATGAGCTAAGGTTTCAGTGAATGTCTCCACATTAAATGACAACTGAGTCAGTGGTGAGTGAGTAGTGAGAAGCAGGACTTGGCATAAATAAAGGTATAAATGCTCTCACATATTCACTAGATGCCGTAAAGTTCTCACGTCAGAACATTCAGAAGACTTCGAAGAGGTTTAGCACCAAAAGCTTACCCCCGTCTTGGCCCTCCTAACGCCTCATGTTGCTGCTGGTGGTGATTTAGAAAGCGCTTCCTGGAGGCATCCATAGGTGGCGGCCCCATGTTCGGACGCATGGACATGTTTCCACCATATGAAGGTCCAGGGAGCTGACCACCATGTGATCCCATGGGGCCTCCAATTCTGTTCGGTGACATACCTGGACGCTGATGATAAAACAAGATGGGCAATTTTAGGAACACAAGAATACATAAAGATGACAAAACTGTCAACAGTATATTGTTCAATCCTTTTTAACAGTGGTAGACAAAAGCTCGGAATACATTCTATAAAACCTAATACTAGTTAAAAAAAAAAAAAAGGAAACCAGAGTACTAATACAATAACAATAATACTAGTTTAAAAAAATGGAACCAGCGATAAACAGCGTTAGCAGACTTGTCCAAATCGTGTTGGTTGGTTCGGGTAAAACTGACAGACGTCGAAACACAAAGCTGTTTTATTAATACAATAAATAGGTTTTCTTTTGTATTTCCATTGTGACCGTTACAGAATAAACAGCGACCATGGTGTTTGAACAATGTTTGAGCACTGTTTATTTAACTTAAGTAATGGCGGTTATTCACGAGCCTAATCTTTGCGGAAGTGCCGTCTATCTCATTTGAAACTGTCAGTTGATATCACCAAGATACGGCGAGCTCCTTTTCAAGACTTCACGAGTTAGGTGAAACTTTAAAATAAAGTCTGATACGGTCCGGCACGGAGCGAGGGGCTGGGGAGTGAAGACGAGCTTTACCTGGGGGTACTGCGGTGCGCTGCTCATGGTCCGGGGGTAACCCGCCGAGGTCTGCGGCATCACAGGCATCATCCTCATGCCTGTTGCGTGCCCCACGCTCATGGGGCTTAAGTGCGGGTTCATCTGGGGGACCGTAAAGTTTCCTCGGGTTGACATCGTCCAGCTCCGCCGACAGTGAATACAGTTTGTAAAGTTTGGGAAAGCCCTCCCTCGTGAAGGGCTCGGACTGGAGGTGACGCGCGTGTGTGGAGTTTGACAGCAGCGCTGTCAACAAAAAGCTAGCTGCTGCTGCTAGCTTCCTGCCCACTCCAGTTCCGGGGTTTGAGTCCACCTCACTCTCTTTTGCTAGACTTTTATCTTCTCGCTGCACGAGACTTTACGGGTATTGTTCTAAAAGTTCACAAAGCAACGTCGGTCTTCCTCCTTTGATAGAAGGAGTCTAAACTAACATGGTACGAACTCATGAGTGACTACACGCCGAAGGGGATGTACACTTCAAGGCTGTCGGAATTTTTGGTTTTGTATTATTCCTGTTCCCAACCTTTGTCTGACACGCGCGTGACGCCTCCTGTCTCTCGCCGAAAACAAGTCGTTCCTTCATTGTTTACAATAACATGATGTTGCAAAAGGCACAACAAAGAGAAGAGAAGAGAACAAACTCGTTTAATACGTCATTGTGACATAAAGACCTCACACAATATGGGCCACTTCACCAAAGTAAGAGTGCGGTCTTCTCCATTCAGAGCCAGAAACCTTCCAAGAACCAGACTCAGGGCCAGTAGACTGACGTGGTTAAGGGAGGGAGGCTCTACCACAGCAAATCTGCGTTTTCTGTGCCACTAAATTTTAAATAAAACACTTTTCTGTTGAGGGACTCAAGACTGAAAACAATCCGCGATCGCTACCCTTTCACTAAACTACGCTAGATATACTGTAGTGTGCATAGAATTACTTTTAACTGAACTCAGTCGTGAATGAAAAGCTAGGAATAAAACTATTAAACTGCCCGAATGGAAATGAAGCGCCATCGTGATGGCACCCCCTGCTGGTAGGACATGGTACGGCAAACGAATTCTATTTTAAAACCTTTTTTCTGTGTAACTGATATTACCCTCAAACGCTTGTTGGGTTTATCGTTATGAAGGCAACACTGGACCAAAAGACATGTAACAAATCATTTATTACGCTAGACAGATGAAACAAACTGAGCCATGATAGCAGCAATTCAACTATATGAATATTTACACTATCACATCACACCAAGGATGTTTGCAACCCTTTATAATGTAAACACGTGATACAAAGACATTTTGAAATCCAATACCAGAAAAAAAAAAAAAACAGCCACTCTATCCATCAAAAATAAAGAAACCTACTTTCTGCAGCAAAGTACTTGCTGGGAAAATTTCGGGTTCACTGACTGAACATGTTTAAAATAAGATCACACTTAAGTCACTCTCCCTCCCACTGAAACAAACGCACCAGCACATACGCACAATTTGTAATTACCTAGACAGTAATTCCAAACACATTACAAATCGAACGTGATCCTTGTCTTCACCATGATACTCGAAGTTTCTTTAGAAAATCATTTGAGTCCCATCGTTTTATGCACAACCACACACGCACATGCAAAGACACTGTTGAAGCACACAATCTCTGCCACACAGCTGCCTGAGCAGAGTGAATTGAACCGTGTCTGTGCCATGAATACACATCCATCCTTAACATCATCGTCATCAGAGTGGACATCAGAAGCTCCTTCCAAAACAAATTCACATAAAAAAATACAAATCATACACAAGTGTTGTGATTTTGTGATTTCAAAAAAAGAAAGAAAAAAAAAAGTCAAGTATAAAGTGGGAGGTCTGGACCGCTTCAGCCAGGCCATTAACACCATGAGCGTCACCTAGAGCGTCAATGTCCGTAGATTTCACGAGAAGCGAATAAAGGCCGACATGTTATTGGTCTTCCTGCGTGTTTGTGCAGTCGTAGCGCACACATGATTCAAATGATGTGTGTTTGTATTGTTATTGAGGGAATGCCTCATCTTTCATCAGCATGCGCGGACTCTCCTGGTTGTCAAGTCGACGTCTGGGGCCCATCATGCCTGCAGAGTAAAACACACACAGTTATGAACCTGCACTCCTATGTCAACGGTTGGTCACCTCATCTCACTTTTAAACCTTGTCTGGTGGACACTGGACACAGAGCATCATTTTAAAGACAATTGAGCAAAATCTGTAAAATTAGTTTCTATTGTCATGAAACATTCTGAAGCATTTTTTAAAAATGTTGACGTACAAATGAAAACTACTAAATGACCCTGAATACAACAACTTGGGTCGAGAGCCTCTCAATCGCAGTATAAAGTGAGGCCTCCTTTCAAATGGAATCTTCTTTCCACTGACACTAGTCGTAGAGACAGACAAGCTGCTCTGGAGGATCTGCAACATTGACGCTCAGCTATGGTCAGAATTTGATGCAAAACTTTGTAAAAATTATTACTGTCCCTCCCTCCCAAAACAAGCCACCTGTCTGTCACTATGAACCGGTAGTACGGGTAAATATGGTACAAACATATACAATCGTTTTTACTTACTGCTCTTATGTTTGAATGATTTCGATCTCCGCGGTGAGTTGGGGTTCTGAAAAGCAAGAGTGAAGACAGAATGAAGTCCTGACTCACAAGGACAGCACTGGCCCACATGCATTGATAAAAATACAGACTTGGAAATGTTGCTTCACCATGACTAAGTCAAAAGGTAACAAAGCAAAGAGCAGATCTGAAGGCAAATTTACCTTTTCAGATTTCCTTTTCTTGGCTGCAAAAGAAAGAATACGTGTTGATATTACCAGCGTTAACATTTCTTCATACATGAGAAACACCAAAACATTCAAATGTAACCCTTGAAAGGTTGCTCTTCAATTACATCCACATTGCAGCAGCATAATGTTAGATCTGATCTGTGTTTGCCAGAGCATGCCCAAGAGTAAGGACATATGATCTCTGATGCAGTGTAGCAAAAATTAAAAAAAAAAAAAGAAAAGATGGTAACAAAGAAACATAAAATCATTCTCCAAAAATCAGGATGAGAAAGAACTCACTGTTGAGAGTCACAAGGGCAATGAAAGGAAATGACCGGTCTGGTTCAAAGTATATATACTGCTATAATGTTTGGATGTTTTACAGGTGCTTTTCCACGTTAGAAAACCAGCACCTGTCACTTTCTAAGATTCATTTATCTTGGTGCTGCTCAGTGGACCATGGCTATTTGGACACAACCTACGAGCAATATTGATATGTAATATTGGGGTGTATGATATGGTATGATACCATGGTCTTCCATGGGAGCAAGAGCATGAATTTCACCTTTCTTTTCAGCTCCATAGGACCAGTCGTTATCATTGACATCGTCATTATCCTCCTGGTCGCTCTCTGACTTGTTGTTGGTGTTGTTGCCAGTGACAATTCTGAGAGAGAACAACACACTCAATGACTCAGCTTTAGGAGAACGTCTTAGTTTGAAATGACCCAGAGTTGATGTCACTGTCCTTGCAGCACAGCAATGACTGTGTTTCCACAGGGGAACATTGCAGTGTGTGGTAGATTCTCTGTAGCGTGTTAAAACAAGATCCCCCACCTTCGATTCGCAATGCGGCTGCTGTTGCGGCCCATCCCGAGGCATTTCTCCAGGTGAGGAGCAAAGCGAGAGGCTGCGATGCTTCTGCTGCAGTTCGGACAAACGCACTCCTTGTTCTTCCACTGGTTGAACACCTGACCAAACACGTCCAAACCAGGCTGGTCCACAATTTCTAAAAAAAAAGAATCGAACAAAATTGAATTGGCTTCATTTATTCCTGCAAACTTGTCTTCATTTCTGCAAATACTAGTGATTTTTTAAATATTTTTATTAAATGTGGGAGGATAGTTCTATGAATACAAACCATTGCCACCCTCTGGCCTGCTGCTATTTCCTGTAACGTGTTCATAGAACAACATGATGCAGAATGCGCAATAAAAACAAAAATGTCTGCTGAAGTGTTGTTCAGACTGATATAATTTTAGAAAATTCAGATTCATTTGTTCTCTTTTTTTATTGACACAATATTATAGTAAAAGAAATTAACATAGCGGACAAGAATGACATTTCAAATTGACCGTATGAATCAATTTAAAGAACTATCATCGCACTATATTGGTAAAACATTTTTTTGTCACACTTCAGCAACATGACATGATCATCCATGGTAAAGCTTCACCACGCAGAACAAGATGTTTTCTACCACAGCTGAAACCACTTCTGTGCTTTGAAACACTTTTAAACAGAGATGTTATCTGAATTTATTGTAACCGACTGTCAGCAGACTCTACGATAGTTGAGTGGTCGCGTGGTTTCTGCCCAGCAATAGAAACAACTGCTCTTGCTCACCAAAGTCCCTCATGCTTTCTTGGTCCGTGTCGTCCAGGAAAAAATAGCCCTGCTTGACAGCCCGGTGGACCTCAAAGCAAAGACCGAGGCAGGCATCCTCCACCAGGTCAGACAGGATGTCCTGTGCAAGGCTCTGGAAATGAACACACGGCAGGGTGAAGCACTTGTGGAGCAACCAAAACAGAGGGCAACCACGGTGGCGTCACCTCCAGCTTGCTGTTGTCCAGGCTGGACACCGAAACCTCCTCCATTTTCATTTGCCAGAACTACCAAATGAGCCGACGGTGCTGTGGTCATGCTGTAGCAAGCATCGGCTGGAACCAGACGAGGGCTGCAGCAGGAGGGACGCGCACAAACAAACACACACACACACAATAGAAGTCAAGCAACAATGGACCCAAATGGACGTTAGATTTCGTGAATGTGTCGCAGCTCCTTACAACTGCACGTAGAACACCGCCGGGGAGTCACTTCCCATGTAGAACCTAAGGTCGGAGCAAAAACACAAGACACCACCAGTGAAACGCTGCTCACTTGAAACACAATGGCGTAACTTGCGCCCCTAAATAAGAGGACAAATGTTGGGGTTTGGCCGGATAGTCAGCGGTAATGAAGGTAGCTTGGCCAGTGCCTGACGGAGCAAAACAAAGAGCGTGGTCGTCCACAGCCGCATAAAGAGGGCGGTGCGTTCCAACACCTGGGTTAAAGCGGGTTTCGGTACAGAACTTTCAATTAAAGCAACACGTTCAACAGTCACGAACATCGCACTGAGAATCGTTTGTGAGGAACTGCATTTGGCGACGATAGTTCGCGACTCCCACACTGCTGCACTGCGGCGCTTCGTCTCTCAGTTGCTCCCACTAACCGGCATCCACAAGACAGTCACAGCGAACCTCGGCGACCTGGTCCAGCTCAAGTCCCGGGACACACCGCAATCACAGCCACGCAAACGCCTTATCGTGTTTATTTACCTGTTTCAGCAGGCATCCATCTTTAGATCAGAGATCAGACAGTAGCAATCGATCGCCACACGCGTTCTCTCATCGTCGCTGTTCTGGAGGCTCACGCACAGGCAGGGGCGCTGTGGAACTCTGCGGGGCCCGAATCACACTGGGCCCCTCCAAGCCACACTCCCTTAAAGCACACTACTTTTATCTAGAGATACTTTTTTCTACTCGTACATAAAATAAATATAAAGACAACGCATGAAAAAGTGCGAAAACACTTTATTGACATTCATAAAAACTCATACAAATTCTGCTTAAAAAACTCTAAAACCTTTGTACAGCTAGTTTGTTGTGTCACAAATGTTGTGTTAGTAAACAATTGCTCCATAGTTAATTCATTCATCGCAGATGAGAAGAGTGAGAAATAAGCGCCACCCTGGCGTTCAATACAATTATAGTTAAGTTAAAATGGTTGACTTTCAGTCCTTGGTTCCAAACAAACATGTTTGTAAAACAAGAAAATCATAAAACAATGCTGGTAGAGTGCCATTGAAATGGAAAGTCCCTGAGGTCATAATCTGCTTTGCATATGTCCATTTTTAATTTCAATCTACAGTAGATCAAAACCAACGTCTCCAAATCCATCTTCTTCATCCTCGTTCTCCTCATCCTCCTCGTACTGCAGGAGAGAAGTATGTAGTAAATTAAACAAAAAACAAAACAAAATTTCTCAGATGAAATAGCTTACGTCCGATGTGACACTAATGGAGCTGCTGTCATCAAGGTCCACATCTTCTGAATCCTGCCACAACAAGCACGACGATTAAAAAATATATTTCTATCCTGTTTGAAAGAGTCACAATTTATAAGCAGCTAGCAGTTCCACACAAACCCCATTTTTTTTACATGGATCAAATAAGCGGCTAACAAAGCTGGCCAACAGTCGTGGCAAGACATTTATTACAATTGAGCACTTTGTGAACAGTCATGTAAAGACAGACACATTAAGCATATTGGGGTCATTGTGCGAGGAAGTTGAAGTGTCACGAATACTGTATGTACGCACATCTTGTGTATATGCTACGGGTGATCCTAAAAGTCGACGTCTTTCACAAGGGGATTTTGACCAAAACACAGTCAAGCACAAGAACATGTGTTTTCCTTATTCAACATCTTTATTTTTATGTTGTTCTTCATATTTGAATATACTGTCAAACAGCACTCTGATGCAAGGTCACTTAAAATTTGCAACACGAGGACCAACTGAAATATCGAATACAATGTGCACATGTGTAATATAGGTGCTCATTCACAAGCACAGCTTTTCACGACCTTTCCTATGGCTGGATTTTAGATGAGAGAATTAGCTAAACTAAAAAATAATTGCCATCTAAACTTGTGCGTAAACATGAGCATACATACTGAGGGAATAGCATTCTTTTCCTCTGCCGAAACGTCCTGAAAAACAAGAGAAAACAAGTAATTACACCTCCTAACGCTAGAGGACATCAGCATGAAATGCTTTTGGTCAGAGGCAGGACAATCCAAGTGCCGAGGGGAAACGCACACAAGCACCTCCAGACCTTATAAACTCCACACCTCCCGGCTGGATTCAAGCTCACATGTAGTAGTGCAAGTGTTATAAGGGAGATGCCGCTCTCTGATCTACAATCTTTAGATCTGAACAACCGGCTCAATCACTTTGAAACTGAGACGACTCATTTTCATGAAGCTTCATGAGCTCCACGTGTTGCTCAAATAGATGTGGCCTTGGCAGCATCTGTCATCTTCCGGCTCTTTCTCGGAAAAAGATGCCCCAGCTACAATCTGTTAACGTGCTGTATTGGAATATACACTGACACTCAGAAGTAACTCCCATTTACTTCAGAATAAAAAAAAGGAAGAGAAGCGTCAATTAAAGTGCGGGTCTTACTGTATGAGTCTGTCCATAAAGCATCCTCTCCACCGATCCACACTCAAACTCAGATGCTTCATGACATTGGTCTCTGTGAAACAAGAAAATTAAAATACCCAGAGGGCAACAGAAGGAAGCAAGGGCCTGTTGTGTGCAGTCTACCTGAGATCAGCAACAGGACTCTGGGATTCTGCCAATGGCAACTGTTGTTCTTCCAATAGAACATCTTCTTCCACATCTTGAGCCTGCAAAACACCTGAATTAATGTCTGTGGCTGGGCAAAAAAACAACAACACAATAACAAAATTGAAAGATGACAAGTATTTCCACAATAAAAGTGGAGTAAAGCATTGCATATTGCCAATGGCAGCAGGGTTGTATGTACAAACAATGAATGATTTGGCCCATCTGAACAGGTACTTACCACATCTACGTTTTCAAACCGACTTTCTGCTTCTTCAACCAGCTCTTGCAGGTTTCGAAACTTTCGCATCTAGTAACAAAGCATGAGAATTGCATGCACATTGCATTTCTTATCTTATTCTTACTGCGGCAATTTTACTAATAACTAAAAACAATTCTGACAAACATGCAGAGATGCAAACAAATAATAAGGCCCCACAGATGCCAACTACATCACTCACAATTGGTATTAATGACTCCTAAAATAGGGGGTCTACTACTGGCTACTAAAATGTACGAGTTTAGTTGCGCCGCTTGACAACGTTATCTCACCTTTGCCATTACAGAGTTCCACTTTTTGACGCATGCCACAGGTGAATAAGGAGCGAATGCCACTTTTTTCCAGTCGATCCTTTTCAGTCCTGCATAATAAGCCATCCTGTGGTGTTTTCGTGCGATTTGGGATTTGATCCTCGACAATAGCTTTTGTAGGTCTGCGTCCGTCCACTCTGAAACCATGAGTCCAACAGCCAAATGCGATTTGGAGTGTATTTTGATTATATGAATATTTACTTACCAGATGTTGTGGATGACTCCATTTCGCAATTTAAGGAACCCCACTAAACTTTGGCGGAACAGATAGACGTTTGAACGGGTGCTAACGTGGCTCTCGCAGTGTATAAAAATAAACGTTTAAACACATACGGTGTTGCTTCCAGCTAAAACATGCGTCGAGTCTACCAACGCTTTCATCGCAGGGGGCGGGTCTGACTGGTATATCAACCAATCGACGCAGGCCTATGAAAATACTTCCTTGTGTGTCCCACAGAATCGACATAGTATTTAGCGCCGCCAAGCGTTGTGGAGTGTGTGTGGCTGGTCAGTTTCAAACGGTGTCGCCAGCTTTCATTTCTATCAAATATCAAACCGACGCATTTTGTCACTATGAGCTTTGCCAATATATTATTTTAATTGCACTATATTACCTTAAATATTAATTGTGTTGATTTAAAGAGTTTATCAGCACAATATAGATCATGGTGGATCATTTAACAGAATCATCATCAGTCACATTTCTTCACTAAATAACCAAAACAATTCAAAGGTGCAGTGTACTAAGCCCCCATTAACCATGTGACTCAGCTGACACGAGAAACGTATTTTAATCTGCCCCACTAAAGCATTTTTTGGTTATTATTACCATATGTTTTATTCCAATAAAGTCAGTCTTGACCTACATTTTGACACAGCCCACTAGTTTCATTTCACCTTCTCCATTGTCAAAAATAATTCTCTGCAATTCTGCAATTCTCTGTAGTGTATCAACATTTATTGTTTTATTGTGATAAATTTCACTAAAGTTGGTCCTGATGTTCACAAATCCAATGAATGACATTCAAAATCAAATGCAGAATACAGGACATGTACAGCGGCTGAGAAATGCAAAACAAAATAACAGTGCTGGAATTTATAATAGGACCTCGGTTGAGTGAAAAGAAACTTCCCTCCCCTTTCCAAAGCCAGTGCTATTGGCCCCACCACTGCTCATACAGAACAAAAATGAGAAATCGGTCGCACATGCAGAATATTATACCAGATGCAGATGGAAAAAGTTTGTAAACTGACTCCTTGAATAGACCATTAATAGGTCAAAACAAGCTCAACTAAGGACTGCTTCTTTGGGTCATATTTAATATGTAAACCTAGAAATACATCAGAAAGAGAAATTCACCCTTCACTAAATAAACTAAAATGAGTATCAGGACTGCATCATTCATCATGACGCTATATTTATTAAATGCACAAGTGCCTAATGCTTGTACTGCACCATGATGCCATTATCACTTGGATGGGTCGCAGCTGTTTATTGTTCTGCCAAAATGAGAGTCAGCTTCCATGACTTCTTCAGGACAGTGTGACCAGCTGGTTAGACTGTAGCGGAGCCTTCCCTGGACATCCCACGATGGAGCTGCGCCCACAGACAGGAATTCAAAATAAATCATTTCTTTCAGTTTCTCGACTCCAGCTCTGCTGCGAACTACTTACATATTTCAGCTCCAGAGAGAGAAAGGTCTTGATGAAATTGTGGCGTGAGGTTATGAAGACGGTGATGAAAGGAATACCCAGGCCAATGGCAACAGAATTCGCAATCCACAGAAGTGCCACGCACAGTATCTGAGTGACCAACAACCAGCACATCCTTCTGGGTCTGGCCTGAAATCACAACATTCTATTGGTAGGACCAAGTTGTGCACTAAGGCGTCCATTTATTTACAGCTAGAGTGTGTAAGGAGATGGATTCACTGATGTTGACCCAGGAGCTCATGCTAACAGAATGTCAAATAGCAAGACAAACAACTTCAGACCTACTTTAAAAAGAGCCACCTCAAACACCAGCAGACGTCTGGAAACACAGATGAGGAAGACGTTGATCATCCATCGGAAGCTGGAGTAGATGATTATACTGACCTTGCGGGCTAAAATATCAATAATGGTGGTGACTGAAAGTTCATGCTTCTAAAATGTTGGATTACAGATGACAACTACCATCTCAGCTGAAGGTGAAAAGCTGATGTGTGATGTCAATTTTCTGATTAGAAGATGGAGACCGTGAAGAATCATGACTAATTTGATGGATCCACACAGAACAGGTTTAAAACTGAATTTTGAAAACGGTATTGGCTAGTTGGTAGGCTGGTCTCATCACATTGGTTCTGCAGTTCTATCCACCACATTGTGTTGACTCATCATGGTGTCACTCATTTGTTCTGGGTTTTGGTAGGTTTTTCAATATTCAAAATAATAAGGACAGACATGGTCTTCCGATGTCTTTGCTAGTCACACCCATTTATTTATTGAAACTACTCACATAGCTACCTCTGAAAAACCAAGATAAGAAATATGTTTGAACAAGCTGACCCTCACTTTGTACTTGGTCTCCATCACTGGTGTCAGCGCTACTGTCGCCATCCCCTCTTCTGAAATCCAACATGGTAGGCTTCATTTCACGTGTTTCAGTGTGTCCAGCTGCCCTCCTTGTTTCTTTGCTAGCCTATAGTGACTGTGTGAAATCGTCCATCCTCTTCCATAACTCAGAAGTTTGCTTGCATCACCTCATGCCTTTAGTTCTGTTAAAAGTCATTTGGTAGAATTACGTTTTATCTTTGTCCACTTTAGACTTATAACTGTCACCACAAGGAGTTCTTTTTCATGATCTCACTGGTGGCTCCTTGCACTATGATGAAGGGGAAAAGGCCATTGTGGTTCTATGTCATGCATGCTCTGCCCCCTAACAGGCTTCGCAATTGGTTACCTCCACTCCACTCCGAGGCCCCGCCTCATGCCTGAGAGCGATTGATTGGCTCTCCATCCAGGAAGGATCCACCTCTCCCCATAAGACCCCTGTCCGCCTTTTTCATTCTCCTTTTTCACTCAGCCTCAGAGTATGTCATCATCATCATTAGATGCTTGGAAATATGGAGTCGTTGAAGAGATGCAGTTTCTGTAAAGCAGAGATTTCTGAATGTGACGGCCACTCATCTTGTGTCAAGTGCTCAGGGGAGAAGCAAGCAGCCACCCCGTAGGCAGCTGGATCCGCTTCCCCTCCACCCGTGGCTTCCAAGAAGGCCTTGGCCAAGACCAAGAAGTCCTCCAAACCTTGGGATGAGAACGATGCATCGGCTGAGAGGAGGGTGTTTGAAGAGGAGCATCCGGAGTGTCCCCCGGTGGCCATAGAAGAGGAAGAGAAGGGGTTCAACTCCACAAACTTCCTCATTCCGAAGAAGTCCGGGGGATTCTCAACCTACAGGGTCTGAACCAGTACATCGCCCGCTGGACGTTTAGGATGCTGTCGGTGTGCCAACTGTTTGAATGCATCAGACACAGGGACTGGATGACGTAGATCTACTCTTCCCCGTAATAGGAGATACCTCTGTTTCACGATGGGGGAGACATGATTTCAATTCAACCGTGTAGGGAAGCTCATTAAAGGGCAGAGCACGTATGACATAGAAATGTTAATTTACCTCAATGTAACTTCAGTTCTATGAATACGTGCAACACCCTCTAACTGGTCACCCAGCAAGGCCTTGTTGGTCAGAGGACGGAGCACTTACCACCCCCATGGTGGTGAAGCATGAAAGTTTTTGCCTTCTATTTTGGAGTCTCAAATGTCATTAGCCATCTCAACGTCTTGATCTCAGTCAATATGTTACAGGCTCACACCATCCATCTGAATCCATCGAAGCGTGAAATGAACACAACACCACTCCATGAAATCTCCAAGTTACAATATCAAATGTTTTCCATTCTTCACTGAACCTATTCAACACTCAAATAATAATGTCTATAGGAGCCCTGTGCATGAAAGGGCCATCCGTTTGGTCAGACTATTTGGAAATTGAAATATACTGAAGTGGAAAACTGGACTGGCCTCTATTAGTCTACAAGGCAAGAAGTAGCATATTTTGAGGAAAACAGCATCACATCCATTTACACACGACAGTACATTAAAACATTACATTGTTTGCTTGGATATCTTTTATTTCTTTTTTCCCGGAGTTTGCTGTGCAAAGGTATCAAAACAAGAAACCACCACATCAGTCATAATATATTACATTCTTGGGCTGAAATGTACTTCTGGACTTTCCTTTATTAAACATAAGTCAAAGACACTTTCATTTAATTAGATAATCTGCCTAGCTGCCATGTGGGTTTTTCTATAGCGGCATCTGAGTTTCACAGTACACATCCTGACCAGGCTCCTCCTCAAATGTCACTTTAGCATCATCAGCATCCAACTGAAACAGCAGAAAGCAGAGACAGAAATTCACTGTCACCGTTCATTGTTACAGATTTGCAGGAAGCTCCACTGCAAACTACTTACACATTTCATTTCCAGCTCCGTGAAGAGGCGCCCGGTCATGAACATCCGCAGAGGGATGGTTAGGATGAGGATGAAGGGAAGTGCCAGGGAGATTGGACTGGATTTCACGATCCACAAGACTGCAAGGCATACGATCTGAATGGCGGTGTACAAGTGCATCCTTCCTGTGCTCACCTGCGGTCACAACGGTTTGTTAGAGTGAAAGGTAGTGCAGAGAGTCTGACACATCCATGCTGACAATGGATGAAAAGCTAAAGCTAGTCAGCCGTCTCAGTCGGATTCGGTCTGCGTTGAGTGAGGGGTTCTTACTCTGGTGGCGTACGGTTCATCAGGGTGATATTTCTTTGGAATGAGCAGAAGCAGCATTCGATCCCACAGTTGGATGCCGTTGAGTGATGTGACTCCCATGTAAAGGAAGATCCCGAACAAGGCGGACATGGGAATCATCTTCAGGATCGGCTCCATTAGAATAGACAGACCTCGAAACAAAGAGTTAAATTACAACAAATCAAAAAAAAATATTGTAAATAATTGAACTAACAGAATTTCTTACTAGTTTATGCAGCCGCTTCTCACTCATATTCCTGACAATTTTAAGAGGACTTTTGTGTGTGACAATGAAGTCAACCTTCTGTGTTGCATGTCGACACCTTTCTCTGTGTATCTTGTGTTGCATAAAAGGAAGATGGAGGGTTAAGCCATGTGCCAATGTTCTGCTGACTCATAGTGAGAGTAGAACACCTGACTGTGCCTAGTTGGACGCACCATGAATGAAGTGCACTGCCAAAATATTCCAAGTTTGGAATATCACCCAGGAGTGGCGGTATTTTACTGCAATGAAGCGCCTATCTATCAACTAGCAATGCAGAAGGAGGCCTTAAAAAGGTGTGGGAAAAAAAGAAAAAATCAACAACTGAATGTAAAGTGGAGCAAAATAAATAAATAATAAATAATCAAAAGCACACACATTAACTTTCCCAGTAGATGAAATATGAAAGGGTTTATTGATGCAACTCACCAACCAGCAAGGCCACCACAATGCCACTGATCCTCTGCTCCATCACCTTTTCGATCACAGGTTTGGGCCCCTTGCTCATGACAGTCAAAGCATTGGCATGGGTGACTGACCGCACGGTGGCAGCACTGAGCCAGGGGACCCCAAATATGGCACTCAGCCCACCCATGCCCACCAACACCAGCAGGTCAAAGTGGAAACCAGAGCCTTTGACCATCTTGCGCTCTGGTTTACTGATAATCAAGCTGGCGGAAGATCAGAGCAAAATAAGTGGAAGACTTTGAAATTAAACAATACTTAAATCCCCACTGACTCACGTTGTGATCTGAGATTCCAGAAAGATGAGAATGAAGACAAGAAGAGCGGGGACACAGCAGGCGAACATCATCCACACAGGGAAGGGTTGGTGCTCTCCAAATGGGTTGATGAGCCAACCTCTCACAGCAGGGTTGGACACCATCAGGCCTTTCGGAACCACCAGTTTCTGCAGTCGATAAAATGCCACGTTTCACACCCCAGTCCAACATAGATTCAATGCGATTGAATCCACAATACCTGAGTGTAGGTGTCCTCAACATTATAGTCCACAACAATCATGAGAAAAATCGCAATAGGCACGCCAAAGTCTCCCATCAAGCGTCTGACCTGGAAGATCATAGGTCAGGTGAGCGCTTGTTCTGGAGATCTGCGGATTGAGTGCATGTTTCGAACTGACCTTTCCTGGGAGAAAAGTCCCATTCTTGAACTGCCGCAGGAAGTAGGCGATGAAGAAGCAGCCCAGCATGAGGCACATGGACAGCAGCGCTGTGTTGGGATACGGTGGCCTGATGGTGTTAATGACAACAGTGGTGTTGCCGGTGGCATTGTCATAAATGACCATCTCTTCCACTCTAGGCTGCCAAGGATTTTCCACACTGCTGTTCAGATGAGCATAATTGAGATTGAGTGGATGGGCCCTGAAGGTCTGGGGAAACACAGATGCTCTGTGATTGGACAAGGCCAGCTTCAGGAAAACATGAGAAAGAGGGCGACATGGATGGTGAATGGTTTACCCTCCCCAGTTTGGCGAAGGTCTCATAGATGAAGATGAGGGAGATGAGGATGGAGAATATCTCCTGGGTGAAGCGTGAGATGAAGCGGACCAGGAAGCTGCCCTCGAAGGCCACAATGATGACAACAATGATGACCAGCCACACGCCGACCCACACTCTCCCAACGATATACTCGATTTCCTGGGACTTGCAGAACTAAAGATTGGGAAAAGCAGTGTTTTTTAGACTTAAATGCCATTTCAAATCACTTGGCCCTAACCAAAAAGTAAAATGGATGGTTCGACATAATGAATTAAAATATTGAACTTCAGATTTGAATGGAAATTTGGACTGAACAACTCTTTTTAAATGAGGAGCAAAAATGGAAAACATAATTTTCAATTTTATATTACAAAATTGAATTAAAACAGAAATAAAATAGCATCCAATAACAGAGGAATTAATTAGATCAAATACAAATCTTGAATTAAAAATAAGCCAGTAATACTATTAACCAGCTACAAGCCTTTATAATATCATAAAAACCATCTTATTGCAGTGATACGTTATATAAGACATTGTAATCTCTTATTATAGCGTGTTTTTCATGGTAAAAGTCTGAAATCTACTGTATGAGTGAATCTGTTGAACCTGATGAAACGTTTTTAAACTCTTGAGTTGATACTGACTGCCTCGATGCATCGTATTCAAAACAACTTACGGCAAAAAAGGCCTCCTCAAACACAAGCAGAGGTCCGGAGAAGCCGATGACCAGCACCGGCTGAGCAGCAATAAAGCAGAAGATAATGCCCTGGATGCTGGTGGAAATGAGCAGCTCTGGGACGCCCATCATATTTTCAACCTTATCCGCTGAAACAAGCCGCACGGTTATTGGAGAGGACCACGCGTTTTGGACTCTGACACACTCATTTGAATACGCACCTAGCAAGCCACCGAAAGTGATGGCCGGTGACAGGGCTGCGAAGTAAATGAAGATGATGGCGGCCAGGACTTGGGCATTCAGCGCATCGGTAATGTCGCTTTTGTAGTGCTGATAGCGCTTCTTCATGTCTCGAATCATCCCACCAAATGGCCGACCAGTCCGAGAGAGGGGGTCTTCAGGTGGGGGCCCAGTGGAGATGGAAACTGGCAGTAGAGGAAAAAGGTCACTTTTAGTGAGGGCTTATTGAAAGGCCAGGAGAGTAGGGAAAGAAGAAGAATGAGTTTGAAGTATATGACATTGTAAAGTCAATGAGAGAGTTATGAAGTAAAATAGACATGAGGACAAGAGAAAAATAAGGGAAGCAGTTAAAAGTATTCTGTCTAATCAGAAGACAAAAAATAACTTATTTAAAAAATCCCATCATAGACAAGGAATATTGGAACATCATTTTAAGTGGCAATCTTGGAAACAGAACTATAGGTGAAACATGTAGATATGATCTAAAGTGCTTTGTTAGTTTGAGGGACAATGCACCGGGGAAGAATAAACATTTCTCATTATCAGAAACTCATTTAGTTTTGACTTGATTTAAATATGACTGTTGATAATGTAAGAAAAACTGACACAAACGAGGTCAGTGTATCATATGTTCATTCAGTTTCTTTTTTGGAACGAATATAATACAAAATATTATTAATATATTGCATTATTCTATTGTGTTCCATAAGAAAAAAACAAAAATAAATAAATAAACAAAAAGTTTGTGGATGTTTCTCAGAAAACAATATTGCAAAAATGAAAGAAAGAAAATAAACCTGATCGTTGGAATGGGTTAAAATTAATAGTGGGTCTTAAACGAGTTATATATTACTATAAAAAATATATTAACTTAATTTAAAAAGGTGACATAAAAACTTGAATATAGCCACCATTGTGATTTTTTGTGCTATTGTCAAACTGATGCAAAATAAACAATATTTTGTTGTTTAAATGTATGGATAGGTCCAACATCTGATTCAGTAATATACCACATTCATTCAAAATTGAAAAATGTGGCTTCTTGTAGCAAATATTCTTATACCATTAAACTGCCATTAATTTAGATTAATTAATCACAAATTCTCTAATTAATTTGATTTTTTTTTTTTTCGAATCCCACGACTAGTTAAAAATTGGATAAAAAAATGAATTGCTAACAGGAAGTCAGTCACAAGTAGCAACTTGGAGGCAACAATACTGACAGCTACGTGCTATTCAAAGAGAGCAAACATCTTCTTGTGCGAGGAGAATAAAGTCAAAGGCTCAAATTCAATTTAGTGTTGGAGCAATTCTTGTATTTATGGAGTTTCTTTAAAGAGGACAACCAAATTCCTGGATACATTGAATGCACCACATAGAACAGTGCAAGGAGCTTCTTGCATAGCAACAGGCCGTTTTTTCCATGCAAAAACCTCCCGAATATTTTTTTCTTTATTAAATAGTTTTTCTTATTTTCTTTAATTATTTATTGTTTGAAAACAACAATTGAATAAACATTGACTTATAAATGAGTTATACTCATATAATAGTAATGAATGCTGAAAAATTGGGTCATTTCTTCTGTGGTATGTAATATGCATTTTTTTAATGCAATTACTTAACTTTAAAATTAGTGCAAAATCCTCATTTATAAATCGCTATCAATGGCATCCCATCTCAGGAAAAAGATCCCTCTGTCACCTTTCCGTTTCTTGCCGTCCTGTTGGACGACGGTCTCCCTGGGCTGTAATCTGTCCTGCAGCAGTTTCTTTTGGAAACTGATGATGGAACTGAGCATGGCTTCATTCTGGATCTCAGTAGGCGGGATGACGATGCTGCAGTCCATAAAATCAGCCACTGCTTCGGTGAGATCCTTCACACTTTTCGCCTGAACCGCTGCCTGGTTGAAAACCTGATGAGGAGACAGACATCACTTCAACTTGTCCTTGTTCAATCCAACTGAGGTTTCACTTATTTTGGCCAACACTAGCAACTGACATCAAATGGTTTGATTCAGATCTTTCTTGTTTTCAATAACCATTGAATGGAAAACTATTACTGTAACATATATTTTATTTAAACGTTAACTCGTGCTTGAAATGTACTTCAATGCACATCAGATGAGCCTGACTGAATGTGTCTCCATAAACAGTTGTGCGTAAATCACATGTACACTCCAACAACTCAAGTTCAAATTTGCCTGTTTGTCGTTCTGTGGTTTGAATGCCCTCTTTAAAACATTATCCAGCAACAGCCAAGCTCCATTAAGTACCACACAAACAAGCCAAAACGTACTGACTTACTTTGTCTGCCATTAGTGCTGCCATTGCTCGTCCAGTTTCGTGGTAATCCATATCAGTGTGACTGGGACCAACCAGAACAAAAAGGAAGCGCACCGGTACTGGAGCCTCCAAGGCTGAGTCCAGCACCACTGCTTCTTTCAGACGCACAAATGCAACCGTGGGCTTTTCCAGAAAGTCCAGAGCACCTGGATAGAAGGTCCAAGTTCAGGCACACTCATGCAAAACAGCCAATGAAACATCTAAAAAGAAAAAAGAAAAAAAAAGAAAAAAGCAGCTCACCCACTAACACCATGGAAGCCTCGACTCGATCTGTTTCATCGCTCTAAGGACATGAATACAGAAATAGTTGTCAATTATTTACACGGAGGAATTGTCTTCAGCATCAAGAGAAAAAACCCAATTTTCTTTAAATGTTTTGAAAGAGTTCCAAATTCATGAATCGCCTGAGTGATGCAAAAGTTCCTCCTGTCTTGAAGCTTCGTAGCGTCAGAGCAGATCACATTATCAGCAGGCTGACACTCACTTGATGATCTCATCAGTGTAACAACTCACCCTCTCATTTACTGAGAACCTCTTCAGGTCCACCCCTCCAGTCAGAGTCTGGCTCTCTGGGTCAGCTGATCGGCTGGAAGCCAAAGAAAGTCTCAGAGTTTGGAGCCCCACAGACAGTCGCCGTACCAATCCATGTGTTTGCAAATAGTGTGTGTGAGTACATAAGAATGCCGGGCAAACGTTCAGCTACTAGATTGTTCTGTGCCCTTCAGCATCTTGAACAAATTCAAACATGGACGAACAACAACTCTGCAGAGTCATGAAGGACACACCAGTCCCATAGAAATTTTAGTTTTAGTTTAATTTAATTTTACAGAATTTTTAAACATACATTTTGCTTGTTTACTTACTTATACTTGCATTCTATTCTTAATATCTTCAATGCTCAATTCAACAATTGTAACACATTTTTTTGTAAATTTTAATAATAATAACAACAACAATAATTATAACATAACAATATAGTAATAACAACAACAACAATAATAATAATAGTAATAATAATAACAATAATATAACCAGCAGTAGTAGCAGTTGAAGTAGCATTGTTGAAATTGTTTGGACACCAAGAAACATATTCCTCCAGAGCAATAGCATTGTGAAGTGTACACTTGAATAAAAACAGTTCTGTGTGACAACAATTTTGAGGTTGCTTAAGTGCGAGCGCTTCACTTTTCCATGGGAAATGAATTCCCTCTGGTTAATTACAGGACAGTCGGCAATATCCACTGTTTGTAGTTGGTTGTAGAGAGAGTAGAAAATAAAATAAATCTGACATATAGCTCTGGTATGTTGCATTTATTCCATGATATTAAAAAGTAATTACCACAATTACTTGTTGTAGTTGTGGTGATTTTATTTGGTTTGACAATGGAATTTGTTCAACGCTACAGCGATTGTTATCTGAAAAAATATTATTATTATTCTTGGAAAAATCAATAGCACAAATAAAACATGAGTTCATTTACTGTGCCCACAAAACAAACAAACTATACATTAATATGCACCTATATTTTGGAAAATTATTCAGTTGCATTCAAAGGGAAAGTGGTGTTTAACTTCTGCTAGTGAAGACTTGAGGCGGGGAAGTTGGTTTGAAATGATAGTTTGCAAGTAGATGTTGAGCATCGACCACAGTGGTGAGCTGGTTCAGGCCTCCCTTACCGCATCCACCAAAGACTGCATCACAGCTGTGTGTCATGCCACATCACCCACCCATCGTGGACGTACCTGTGGGTCTGAAGCAGTGAATTCAGAAGTCCCTGTTTATCGCCAGGCTTGACCAGCTTCTTGCTTATCATCTCACTGACCATCTTCTCAGCGACGCTTGCCAGGGTCTTTTCTTCACAGTCAAAAATGGTCACACCTTGGTGCAATAGCATTTCAAACGTTACTCTGAGTCGCTCACCAAAAAAAAAAAAGGAAGTCCGCTGGAGAAGAGTTGGACACATTGATGGAGCAGTGAATGCAGAGCCAAGTGACTAGATAGGATTTTATTCCTGCACCATTTAATGGGGGAGGAAGAAACGTGATTGGAGCCTTTCTGAGATGCTCAAAACAGTGATTATTCTGCTCAGACACCACAAACAGAGAGCCATTTTCTCTAAAATTATACAAACTCCAGCCATTTAAATAATTACAATCATAATGCACAGTTTCTGCTCCACCTCTGAAGAGAATTGAGCAACTGACTCACCAGTGTTCATGGTGCGGCGCAGCTGGACCAGGCTCTTGAAGGTGAGGTAGGAGATGTGCGAGGAGCCCCAGACTCCGGCCTGGGGGTCGAAGCTCTCCTCGTAGCCCTGCCATCGGCCAGTTTCCTGCCAGTAGGTCTCCTGCTTGTTGTCCTTCATCACTGCTCTCAGCTCCACGTAAGCACCTCGAGGCTACGCACCCGAAACACAGACATGCTTCACATCTTGATGGAGGGGAAACTGTGGACTGGCCCAGTCTGCTGGAGGAAATGCTTCAGCATCCTCTAGAAGAATATCTGTCATCATCACTGGCACCTTTGTGAGGCTGACCTTATGAAATAATAGTAAATGTCTGGTCCTGACGTACTACTGAAGCTGTCAAAGACAGTTGTTGATCGATGGGAGCTAAAGTTACTTCACGCCTGACAGCCCATATTATCATAAGAAGTCATTCGTTTTATTAAAATGAACTTCAGATCAACCTTGGAGGAAACATCTTTTTAAAAAATCATTCATACCAGTTGAAGACCGGTATAATTAAGTTTTCGCCTTAAAGCTGTAATGCAAAGAAGGTCCCTAGTTCGAATCCATCATCGAACAAACAAAGGCTTTGGTTATCCATCACATTTTAAACAAAAAAACAAGTTATTTATTCCACCTTTTACTCAGTTGCTTTTTATTTATGCATGACTGAGCATCTCTGTCTTCTTTACTGCAGGAATGCAGCACACTTTTTACACTACCTGTTGGTAGGCTCTGCATGTTGGATTAAATACAGCCTGGTGATATTTCAGGCTGGTGCTGTTGCCACATGACATAAGGATCACGGCAGCCCTGATGTCTCTGCTTGCAGACACGGGTCAGGAGAACGTGAACACGCAGTCTCCAGGTGACACTTTGTGTCTACAAGGTAAACATGGAGGGTGAACTCAAAAGGCATCCGCCTTCAGGCTCATTTCCTGTGAGGACATCGCCCACTGGACCTGTTTGGACTGTCAATACAAGTCGTGTGCCTGGAGTGGGGCGGCGTGTGCTGTGTGCTGAGTGTGTGACCCTGAATGCGATCTGGGATTGCGGTGTCACTCATTTGAATACTACTGCCGAGTCATGATTTGAAGATGGGTGGCTGTCTTGTGTCTTAATCTAATAATCTTGTGTTTTTTTATTCATTGTACCTTTCTTTTACATAAATCATGACTGGCAAAACTAGCAGACAGGAATTAAACAATATGAACAGAACCTTTGAACTTGACCAAACGAACATTTCCTTCTTCAAAAAAAACCTACATCTGTGCATCTAAATGCAATAAACTGCTACAAATGAATGCCTTGTTTGGGGTGAAAACACATGGATAAGTCGTATATCTCTCTTTAAATTCCGAGTTGATACAAACGTTTATGCAACACGCGGCATCCCTTGCAATGTTTCTGTCAGTCCAGTTGAGGAGGTTGACTGTGAAAACACCATGATTTATTTCCTAAACACAACTAGGCCTAAAGCAAAGAGACCCTGAAATGAGAATGGGGGAATATTTTTTTAAATAAATAAAATAAAATAAAAATAAAAACACCTCCACATAATAAATAATAATAAAAAGTATATTCCAGAACCATGTTAATTGATTGACCTTCTGAAACCTGACAAAAATTTCTTGGTATCATTTCCTTTGATTTTGCGTCTTAAAAACTGAGAAATGCCTCTCCCTATTGAAGCCCTATGGTTCCACTCCTATTATACAGTCCTATCCTATTCCTATCCTATGTAGTATTCAGAAAGAATCTACCCAGGAGTTTGATCAAATCTTTGGGAGTTCACGCTCCATTGATAATGTTTCTGAGTATGATAACAGAATGAATTCTGTTTTTAAGTGAGTCAGTCATCTCAGACAGCACTGTCAATCATGTTAGAGATAAAGATGATTAGAAAAAGTGAGTTCAGCACCTCACTAAAGCCCGTCATT
This sequence comes from Synchiropus splendidus, assembly GCF_027744825.2. Lineage (NCBI taxonomy): Eukaryota > Metazoa > Chordata > Actinopteri > Syngnathiformes > Callionymidae > Synchiropus > Synchiropus splendidus. The sequence goes on from NC_071338.1 coordinate 10,417,232, forward strand.
GCCAAGTCCTCTCATTCAAAAACAAGACACCAGATATACCAAAAGTGTTGTAACATTATTTTCATATATATATATATATATATATATATATATATGGGGCAAGCATTTTTTTTCATATGTTGATCTAATCTTTATCTATCTTGACTGAAAAGATGTACTCTCTGTTAAGGGAAATAAATATTAGTGAGTTTAAATTTAAAAAAAACATATCGTCTTCTTACAGTCATGTAACTAAATTGGTGATTAACTACTTTTTAGATATCCCACGGGCTGCCTCATTGAGTGTGTGCGCAGTGATTCTTACCTCCTGCTGCGGACGCTGGTGAAAGACAGCTGACCCCCAAATGGCGAAATTCTGCGTCTTTATAAACTCTTCGCTTCATGTGTCTATGCATGTTGCTGGACAGTGGGTGGCTCCAAACTTGCAACCCCCTCATGTGCGTCTAAATTCAATGCCTGCTCAACGCAGGCATTCATCTGAGTTTTGATGTGACCCATAATATTGATAGTAAATACGCTGTCTCCGCATGTGCAGTCACATTATCCAACCAGCATCTTATCACATTTAATGTCTGTTTGGATGTCAACAGAGGCTTGGATTTCACTGTCCGGCCGGCCAGCTCACCTTCAACACCACCAGGGTCATCCCTCACCCAACTTTCAAGCAAGCCGCCTGGCATCTGGTTTTTCAGAACCTTCACAAAAAAAGTCACTTAAAAAGATGATGAATATTTTTGCAAAAGTCTCTGATGTTTACTTTTCTCCATGTCTGACTTGACATTTGTGAAGTGTGAGCTGATGTGATGACACACACAATTCACAATTGGTGTCATCTCCTGTGATCAAATTGACAAACTAATGGTCCATAATGCACTGCAACACTTTAGCTGTGAGCAAGATGTGAGTGAAAGGTTTCGGTGAATCTTTCATTCCTGGTAAAACATTTTTGGAGAATCCAACAAAAGCAATCCAATTGTGTTTCAGACCTTTTGATTTGGGATCCAGATAATTCTGTTTTGTAAAACACAGAACAAGATATTTTCAGACACAACCAAAGACGATGGATTTGCTGGTGTCTGAAGCTCTGGACAAACGGAAGCACAAAGCTGAAGACTCAGAGGCCCTCAGCATCCTGAAGGCCTGGTGTCAGGTCAGTTTATACATTTCAAGGAGTCAGAGTTTGATGAGTCTCCTAGGCAATTTGCTGAATTAACAAATTAAAAAAAAAACTGTATTTGTCCACCTTCCACTCGTAGAAGAGTGTTTAGCTGATGACTAAAATCCCAGAACGCCAGATGAAAAGGGAGGGAGAAAATTCACTATAACAACAGCACAGAGAACAGAATTAAATACAGCCAACTGGTGAATCCTCATATTCACTCCTGGATAAATCTGGGTTTAGCACGTCAGTCCCTAAAGGCTACGCAGCTACAGTTTGGTGTGTAACATACACTTTATGATTTGCCAATGACAACACCCATTTTTTCCAGGAATAGTTTTTATTGGAAGGTTGGTGTGAAGAGTTCTTCTGGCCTTCAGGCTAAACAAATACACAGTCAATGTTCAGTCATTCAATAGAGGGCATTAACATAAAAGTTTGTGTAGCATTTGGGGTACTTTTTGTGGTATTTGGTTTACCCATTCCTATTGTGGACTCCTTTGGTTTCCAGGCAACCACCATCACTGAGGACCTCAAATGGGAGCCAACCATCAGGTCCGTCATCAGGAAGGCCCAGCAGAGAATGTTCTTCTTGAGGCAGCTACGAAAACTACGACTGCCGACGAAGTTGCTTGTGGAGTTCTACACAGCCATCATCCAGTCCATCCTCACCTCCTCTATCACCGTCTGGTACAACAGTGCCACCTCCAGGGACAAGAGCAGACTGCAGTGCATCGTGCGTTTGGCTGAGAAGGTGATCGGTTGCAGACTGCCACCTCTTCAAGACCCGTATGTTTCCAGGACCCAGAGCCTGGATCAGAGCCGACCCTTCTCACCCTGGACATGGACTGTTTGTTCCTCTTCCCTCTGGCAGGAGGCTACGGTCCATCCAGACCAGAACCTCCTGTCACAGGAACAGCTTCTTCCCCTCGGCCGTCAGACTGTTGAATTCCTGAACAGCCTTTGTTGTTTATTTGTTGTTTATTTGTTTGTTTAGTTGTCTATATTTTATTTTATTTTATTTTGACAGCACTTTATTCCAAAGCAATTTCCTAGTTGGTGGGATCCCCACTGACCATGCCAATAAATTTGATTCTGATTGTGATTCTAAAGCTAGTACATTACTTGTTGCATTGCAAGATGTGAAAATATTGTCTTTTCCTTGAATTTTCCAGTAACATCACCCGCAGTGATGTAACTATTATGTATCCATTTCAACACGGCATCTTCATGTGTCCTTCTGGTGAAAGACTCTATGTCTTTCACCAGGTGGCAGTATTGTATCAGACGACGCAACATTGTAGTTGCCAACGAAAGGTCAAGTTAGTTTCCGAAGATACTGCACATCCTGACATCAAAAACAAATGCGTGGTTCATTTAAACAAATTTATTTATTTGATTTTATGACGTGAGCCGTTTTAATCTTTACTTGTTTTCATCATAAATGAAATAAATATCCACCAGAAATATTCAGATAATATTTCTTTTGACAGCACCTTTATTTAAGTTGAATCTACTATTGTATATATATTGTATGCACTTAAGCGATCATGATGATATTGGAAATCAATCAAATAAAGCAATGATGCAGTTGCAAGAGATACAACACGAAACCTCTACGGAAAGAGACCCAGGCAGAGCAGTTACTGCATGAACTGGCCAAGTCAACAGAATAAATACAACACAGAAGGGTAAAGTGAGAGAAGAAGCACAGAAATCGACTGTAACTGCTCAGTTCCTCAGTACTTACTGCTCAGTAAGTTGTTGTATTGTGCTTTGCCAAACACTAAAGGGAACTCAAGGGTTCTTCGTTCCTCAATACGGTTACTGGAGAAATGTTTATTTGTACCAAAACTTTCACCACTACCTTTTTCGACACTTGTGCCTTTCTGCTTATACTGGCATCTACCAAGCCACAAGGCAAGTTTAAAATAAAAACAAAGGAAAAGTGCTCACTGACTTCCCTGAGCGTTTTACATTAGGATTTTTTTTTGTGCTGTTAGATGTCTGCACTTTTTACCTGACCATCTGGTCATTTGGTTTGATAATAGACTGCAAACTGAGCTCACGTCAATGGTACTTTACACATGCATAACATTTTGAGGGTTCAGAATAAAGTCATTAGCCATCATACATGCATTCGTATGTGAAGTAAAGCTAAAAGGAATTCACTATTCACAACATCTCTGAATAACATATTTTCTTCTTCTTCTGTGACAGACTGCACAACGTGGTCCAAGATGAGGAAAATATTTTAAGTTAGATAAGCAAAGACACCGTCCCCCATAAGAATTGTTGCTCATCATATGAATTCATTTGGGCTCATGTAAGTGTACTAATGTAAATGTGATTTATGAGAGCCACATAATGACCAAGGAATGTCCAGGGACATGTGGCCACGAGGGGAAGGAAGGAGGAAGTGATGGGCAGATAAATAATGCATATATAGAAGGAGAGAATCACGAGATGATGCTCTTTGATCTTCAGTACAGTTTAGAATCATTGATCATTTAAGGTGTCTCCTTTGAGCTGTTTGTGCCATGGTTTATTTCTTCATTAAATGTCACGTAAATATGAGAAACATGAGTTGTGTGGTCGTCACTTCAGAGCAGTCGTACCACCAACATTTCATTAAAGAGCACAATGTTTTGTGTTCTTCATGTCAGGCATAGAAAATGTATATATATTTTTTTATGATTACAAATGTGTTATTGAAATAAATAATAAAACCAAAGGGAAATACAACAAAGCAATGATCAAATATTGACAAAACACTGCTGAGGATGGATTGCTTGGCTTAAATAGATTGGATTACGTGGCTGAACAAATCAGTCCAGGCTGACAACTAGAAAATGAGAGTCATTGCTTCAAGTGAAGATGTTTTGGTATTTTGTTTTGGATATCTTTCTTCTCTATAGTGAGGAGACAAAGAGTGAGCTGAGTCAGAGGAGTTTGAAGTGGGATGAATGACATTTAAGGCCCAAGGAAACACCCGCCAGTTCGTCTGCCATTTGTAAGAGGACAGATGTTGGGTGGTCAGTGGTTTTCAGTGACCATCTCAAGTTCCAAACAAAAAGACTTTGGTTCCAGGTGACCAGTCCTTTGGAAAAAACCAAGCTTCCTGCATGTCATTATTTCTTGTATCTGACACAGCAGGGACAAATCTTTGTTGTTGTGTTGAGGGTGTCAGTGCTTTCCTACTGCATATGGATTCGTGAAAACAGAGGTTGCAATAAAATTGAAACCAATTGAACAAGGGGATGATAATAAAGTGGCCAGTATCCTACTCCAACAGTTTGTTTCAGGGTTATCCTGGAATACGTTGGCTGGCAACAGGCCAGATGGCAATGGTCCGCCTCTTCTCATGAGACCCCATCATCTGCACTTTATTGATCTGTCTCTCGCTCTACAATGGTGCCTCTGTTCACCAGCTTCATTTTTGTTTCAGCCATTTATATAAATGCAATTCCCTTCTTAGAGAGAAGACGTTCCCATTGACAAAAAGCAAAGTTATAAATAGGCTCCCCAAGGAAGTGAAGACTTTCTCCTGATTTGGCATGTGGATTCATGAACGTGGCCCAAACAGAACACAATGTGCTGCATGAGATTAAACCGTCCAACGCCTGTGGTGTTTCACTCTGGTGGGCCGAAAATAAAGATACCAGAGTTTCCCCAACCATGTGATTCATCTGTCTGTCTGTCTGTCATCTATCTATCTATCTGTCTGTCTATCTGTCTACCTACCTACCTATCTATCTATCTATCTATCTATCTATCTATCTACCTACCTACCTATCTATCTATCTATCTATCTATCTATCTATCTATCTATCTATCTATCTATCTATCTATCTATCTATCTATCTGTCTGTCTGTCTGTCAGTCAGTCCGTCAGTCAGTCTGTCCGTCCGTCCGTCTATCATCTATCTGTCCGTCCGTCTGTCTATCTGTCTGTCTGTCTGTCTGTCTGTCTATCTATCTATCTATCTATCTATCTATCTATCTACCGATGCAATTCTGGCCACCCCTCCATCAGACCATCCCTATCTATTGGAATCATCCATAAGGCCACATTAAAAAACATTCAAACCAACCATTCATTGACACATTCACCATGGTGTGTAGACCTATTATTTCCAATAATATATAATATATAATATTTCCAATCATCAATACATCTTGTATCCCATCTGCCCAATGTGACACGTGTTTATCGGCCAATCCTGCGAAGATGTTGCCTTCCTTTGTTCAGCATGTGAAAGCATCCATCCACCTACCAAATGATACCTCACCAAAGGAGCCTCCACCAGCTCTTCTGGAGTGATCCATTCACTCATAAAGACTGTCATTCCATCCAATTGCTTTGAACTTTTCTCTCCCGCTTCATCTATCTGTGCCTCCACCCATGCACCCAGCCGACAGACTACAATGCCATCCTGAACAATAAACGATTTGCTTCAGCATTGTCTAATTCAACTCTTGTTAAAGGCTTTAAAGCCATTGTTGCTCGCATGCCAGCAAGTGCGTGACGCACCCGCGCCTGTTCCTTGCGACACTTGCGTATGTGTGTGTGTGTGTGAGCGTGCGTGTGGTGGGCGTGGACATGCAGCCGCTTCCTCCTGGCTTGGAGCGGCTCCGCTGTCATCATGAGTCCAGAATCAGAAGCTCGCGCAGCGTCCAGCACCTGATGGTCCAGCACGGTTGACCTCTGATGGATTTCTGTCAGCAGCCAGAGTGAAGCGGTCCAAGTGCAGCGATAGCTCGGAGCCCTGAACCCGAACGCAGCGATGACCGAGGAGTTGGTTTCAGCCCGACACATGTGAGATCGCTGACCCTGAGGTGAAGATGCAGAGGACGTACAGGATGATCTTACTCGCACTGCTCGGACTGGTAGGTCTCTCGAGATGTCCCTCTGACCACGTCAACTTTTCTGCCGTACGGCACTGTGCTGTGCAGTGTGAAGGTGTGAAACCAAGTGTTGGCAGCTTGTGTGTTTACAACCACCGTCTATAATTAGAGAAGCCACGCTCTTCAGGTGAGACGAAGGTGTGTTCGTTGCCTTTACCAGTGAATATACTGCAGGTCTGCGCCATGGTTACCCTGAAGTTTCTTTTTAAACAAGCGTAGCAGTCGTGCACAATGAAGGAAGTTGTTGTTGATGTTTATTTATTAACACGTGGTTGCACATTCGGCGTGGGTTTGACAACCTGAGGAACCCTGGAAGATGAAATATTGATTTGCTTTCCATTTTAATATATATTTTTGAATATTTGCGAATTGCGTGGATTATCTAGGATGAAGGAAAATAATGATTATTTGATCTGATCCTAAACAAAGCAAAATAAAAAACTCAATCAAGAAGAGTAAAATTAGTGAACAGATTAAGGGTGAAACATGAGCAGCCCAAAATATTGTAGTGGTTGCTGCCAATGTTATGTGTCTTTCTTGGCTGCAGAACAAGGGCAGACGTCACTGAACTTTGTGTCTTATAGCACAAGAGAGTTAGATCAGATTAAATGAGATCAGATGTGCTTTGTCTAAGAAAATCTCTCATAACCGACACTTTCTAGCATTAAAATGCATTTAAATGCAACACTATTTTGGTGAATATTTGACCACCTGAGAAATAACCTTGACTGCTCCTGCTTGCCACCAAATCCATGTCTTTGCACCTGCCATGTCTTGTGCTTGGCTTGGACAATGTAAATCAGGGTCAATGTGTGCCGCAGCTTGATACTCTATAGCTCCTGTGACTGCCTCTGTAGTTCCACCCTTCTCAGTTACATGTGGCCTTCCTGGACAATGTGCTGCAGTGGGCTGTGAAGGCGGGGGTCGGGCGGGGGGCAACAATTTACCATGTGATAACAGATGGAATCAGGGAATCCTCGGTTGGTGAAATGGGTTTACACAGTATTAGTTGGTCAGGAACAAGCTGTGGAAATGTTTGTTGTACATCCCTCAATGAGATCATATCAACTTGAATAGTCATTGAACACAAAACCTGAACTCAAATTTCCTGGTGGGTAAAAAGGCATTCAATACAAATAAACAAAAACCTCCACATTATTATGCCTTCTTGAAGTATACAGGATGATGCTGTGGGAGTAGAGCGTCTGCGTATAAACAAACCGACTGTATTGGCTTGGGCATCTTAAGATGTCATCTTGTTGTCCTCCCTTGGAATCTTTCCTACCAAATACAATGGCAATAACATCCGACTTACGACCTGCTCCACTTACGTCCACCCGTACTTACGACCATGGCCAGCAGATGCTTCATTTTTTTTTTTATTCAATGTCTGGCACTGCAGCATGCAGCAGCCCAGCAACGCGTACGGCAGTTACACCTGTAAACAGCTTGGTATATAATAGTATTCAATAGAAAAAGTTGCTTAAAAACACAACAGATTGACATTTTGTATCCTATACAGTAGTACCTATAACTCTCGCGTCGGGCATTTTGAATGGCATTCGACTTACGTCCAATCTGATTTCTGACCGGTTGGCCGGAACCGACCCTGGTCGTAAGTTGGATGTTACTTGTATAAGAAGTCATGAGAGCAAAGCTGCAGGACCAGGTGGAGAGAAGGAACATTTGGATGTCTCTGGGTCCCTCAGTCAGTGCATTAGAGGAGAGGGAACGTTTTAGATAATAAACACAAACTATGATTCATGATCTGTCATTTTACCAAGATAATAATTTTAATTAATCATTTTCACGGATTATCTGAGAAGCCACCAGCATTTCTCAACAGTGCGCTCTTTAGAAGGAAGGGTTGTTGCCTGGTAAACTGACTATACAGTCAGAGATGAGGAAACTCCGCTGATACACTGACGGCCGTGGATGTGCTTGGTGAGAACATGCAATATTGATGACCAGCGGAACGTCCCTCTTCGTGCTTTACTCTCCACTTGCTTCAGTTTGGATGAAACGCTGATTCAGCATTCTTTGGGAAGGCATTAGCTCTCATGTCATTGGCACCAATGTTTACAGTCCACGGTCCAGGACTGGATTGAAGCGGTGTCCAGCCCACAGGGCGGCTGCTGTGGAGGAACTCTAATGGCCTAATGAGCGCTGACAGCAGAGGTCCCGGGGTTAAGTGCCTCAAACTGCAAATTGACTGCGGCATTAGGAAGATTGGTGGTACCTCTGCTTGATGTCAGCTTCTGATGTAGCAGCAGCAGCTTCATGTCTGAAGCGAGCTGCCATGACAGTTCATTCTATGTGCCAGTGCAGTCAAGAGACAACTCGCATGATACGTCTCCTCATTGAGTTAATGGTGTCACATGATGAGGGTAACCAAATGGTAAAAATTTGGCTGCACAACTGGAGTCACCTGCGCCCGGCTCTTGCTCCACCGCTCAAGTGTGCGTGCAGTCAGGAGCGGGGCCAGAGTGAAAAACTGAAGAGTGAAGCCCTGGAACTGGTACTATTGTCAGAATTGTCAGCCAGACATTTTGGAACAGGTTTGGTCGCATGTGTGGTTGTTTGTGCGCTCATGTAAATGCATACGTGTCAGTGGGTGTGTGCATGGTGCGAGCGTGCAGTCCGGAGGAGGCCAAGGAGGGATGAGTTGACTGGTTCATTCATCTCTGAAGGCTGATTGCGTAACGTGTGTGTACCCGCTTGTCAATGCTAAACACATTAAGGTCGGCCAAATTTGGAAGCCAGATGGAAGCTCGTGTTTGTATTCCACGACTGGACTACCCAAATGAACGTTTTACTTAGATGAATGAAGTTTATATTTTTAATTCCATTTATTTACATAGAAGTTAATGTTGCATGAAGAGAGCGATACTATAGAAGCCTCCACTTTTTGTCGTGCTGTGGTTAAAGTTACGGCAGCAAGGCTTGGGTTTAGTGAAAGACTGCACCATGCTTCATTCTCTCTGGCGCAGTGCATTTATTCACTTTCTCCCATTTGTCCTAGCAAGCCAGGGCAGCAGGTTGCTGAAGTCTTTCCTAGATAAACTGGGACAGGAAGTCTGTCAAGTCTGACAAGTCTGAAAAAGCTGATTTGAAGAGTTTCATTTGAAATATCCACACACTGCAACAATAGTGATAGTATTTTTTTCCATATTATGAAATTCAGATTCTAACTGATGCTCTATAAATGATGTATCGTGCTCCAAGTCCAACACAACATTAATATTTAAGGACATCCAGATTCTGTCTGTCTCTATGTTTGCTGCAATAGGAAGGGCTCTAAAAAATCTTCAATTTGGGTTAATCATAGTTGGTGTGTGATTGACGGCGGTTGCCTGAGCTCTAAGCGTTTGAAGTTGAATGTCACTTTCAAAACCTTCCCAAATCCAGATGAGACTTCAGAATACCACCTCATGTAACCATGTCTCGTAACCGCCTTCTCCTCAAAATGTCATTGAAATGTATTCCGAACTCTTTGGTTTAGTCATGGTACAAATCAAAAGGCATGTCAAGCTGGAATTCCATTAAAAGACTGAGGCGTGAATGTGCACTCCGAGTTCACTCAACCAACCAGCTGACTCACTGGTGCCTGGGGGGACACTTGATGTTTTCAGAGTCTTTTTTGCGATAGGCATTCCACAAACCACTGACACACACACACTCTCACCTGCACATCTGTGACCGATGATGGGACTGACATTGGTGTCCATTTGTCACTTTCACAGTGCAGTCAAGTGGTGTGCAGAGAAACGCAGCGTAGTTGCCCTACATAATATGCATATTAGCATCATGACGAAATGACATGGAAGAAATAAAATGCAAATTCCTATATGATAGGTATTAGATCACTTTACCAGAACACTATGACCAGAACTTCTGGATAAACAATTCAACATATCCAAGACCTAAGCTTGGGTTTGCCCCATCACCTCCTCCCAGTTACACATACCTTGGATTACTCAGGAAGGAGCCTCCATGGTAGCAGTTTTGGCCTTTAAATTCTTTGACACATTCTTTCAACTGAGCAGTTTTTTTTTCAAGACAGCTGCTTTAAGGACCTGTTTTCCGAAATCAACCTGGAAATTAGTTCAGTGAAAGGGATGTTGACAACCAGCAGTCCTCATGGCCTCATGTACAGACTTGAGTAGATTTCATCCAGAATAGGTTTGTGGTCCAGGAAATGGGGCTCACACAATACAACCCGGATGCACCAACCTGTACGAGATGTTGGACACCCTCCTGTCCACGCCCTCATTGCACTGACATCCCTGACTCTGTCACCATCTTTTTTGACACTGTGCTTGAGTTTAGTAGCAAACCGTGACTGAAACACATGACCATTAGAAGCTCTATACTATATACATGCAGTACCACCCTGTGGTCTGAGGTCATCATAAGATAGTTGGTGATGTCGATGATGTGTCGTGACTTATATGATGCTCTGGAATACAAACGTATGGCCCCTTCCTCTGTGTTCGTTGTTCATGCGTCTCTGGTGTGCGCATCCTGGGATCTCCACTGAGTGCCGCCAGTGGACCAACACCTGTAGAAAACCAGACACCTGTAGAAGCACCGCACATTTCCAAGTGCACTTGGTATGTACAGAGTTTGCCGTAGATAAGTGCGTATGTGCGTACCCACCCTTTGCACGGGTAGCCAGGTTTGAATCTGTACAGTGAGCAAGACAGCAACTTTCAGTTTGTGTGCTTAAAATTGAACCATAAACTATGGTGTTATAGCTAAAGCACCCTTTAACAAAATTGAACGAGTATTCTGCTTCTACCTGCTGCTATAAAATAAATACATAAATTACATTTTTTTTTATAGTAAACGAAAAAGCAACATTAAGTATGATACTCTGAAATCACCATTAAATAAAATATAAGTAATTATAAATAAATTGATAATACATATATAACAAAAATGTATGAATAAAAAATAGTATAAATAGATAATAAACAAATGATCGACAAAAAAAGTGAATTCTTTGTAAAGAGGAGAGTTTTGGTTTATCTGATAGTATACATCAGATTGACCAGAAAAAAAAACTTCTATAAGAACAGCTCCTCTTCTGTTTTCAACCACTGTTTGGTGTTGCATTGCACACTCCTGTGGCCAGTTTCTGGAAGGTTGACATGTAAAAGTACAACAGAGGCTCCTGTCCTCTTCTGTTTCCAGTTCTACCTGACTATTAAATGAGGTAGTCACCAAAACAACAGTTGCTGGAGAGACACTAATCTGACACCCCAGTGTTGCCTTCCTGATACAGAACAAATCATGTGCCACATCCGTTCAATGTGGGGCGCCTCTTTTACCCCTCAAATCCAAAACTGATCCATGTTTCAAGGGATGGGTGCTGTCATTAAGTAACAAGACGACTGAACGTCAGCTTCTTGAAGCCCTGTACAACACATTTCAGCTGACTGTGAGCTGTATGAGCAGCTTTTTTTTTAACAAAAAAAACAACAAACAATAAAAAAGTGTATAATATAAAATAAATATGTTTTATTTCCTTTTCAATGAACATTCAACAGATTAAAGCCACAATGTAAGCTTCACTTATCACTTGTTAAATATGGGAATAAAAACAAATGAATAAAAATGACAATATTCACAGATTATTATTTATTTTCAGATGACAGGGTTTTTAATCATGATTCAATTTATTGCTCATAAGGCAGTGGGTTGCATGCAAACCTGAATCATCTGAATGATGAAGGGACCAAGCTGGGCACATCCACCCCCCTTACCCTGCCTCTCCTTTTGGAATGCCGCACGAGAGGGGAAACACTCTATTGAGACGCCTATGCGTCAGCATATCATACGGATGGCTGACTTCAGAGTCAACGTAGGACGCCAAAGTCCTCTTGAAAGTCGTCGCTATTTGATGTCTTAGGGGTGAAAATGTGTTGTGAATGCTCCAAGCCTCCAAATGACTAAATGTGCTCCTGCTTGCTGGAGTCATCTTTTCACAGTTGTTCCTGGATCAGGAGGCTCACTGTCAAAAGGTCAACCTCCTTTGAGGCAAAGTTATCTTTAGAGACCCAGGTTTAGACGTTTTACGAGCTGCTGCGAATGGGGATGAGCGATTTATTGTGCATCGCTGTGTAAAATATGAACGGTTCCGCATAAAGAGTCAGATGCTTCGCTGTTTGAAGAAGGTGCCAACTTGCAGATCGAGATCACTGTTTTCAAGCAGCTCAATGTCGCTGCAGACACTGAACATCTGTGGAGGAATTACAACCTTGCTCCGCTTGAATTTTGTAGGCTCCCGTTGTCATGTGTTTCTTAAGATGTGGTTTATGAGAGGCTGGTCTATAATTAACCTTACAAAACATGAAATTGTTAGTTGCTTCGGTGCTGGTGCGGAACGAATGAGGATCCAATTGCTGATAAGTAGTTACTGACAGTGGGGACTAATTGCTGAGTGGAGGCTCATCGTGATGTCAGCAATGTTCTCCAGTAACTCATGATACAGTCGGTGACTCAGGTGGTTCCTGAATCCATCTGCACAGAGTGATCCATGCTGTGCTCCATCGCACGGTACTTGGAATGACTTCTTAATTACCAGTAGGGCGTCGCAATATTTACAGGCCGATAAGGAAACGCACGAGAAGTTTCCAGTGAAAAGTTCAAATGTTTTCCACGATAATGGTTTCCACTTATAAAACAGACTAAGCTCACAAAGAGCTTCACACCAAGTTGCCTATTCTTATTCACACCAATGGAGATGAGCAGAAGAGTGTTTAAAACACTCTCTTCTCCTGTCTTTTTGGTCATTTGTGTTGCCAGTACAAATTATTTTTTGGACTCAGTCTGCCAATGCGGTGCCCATACCTCTGTGTATTTCTAATCAAAGGTCATGAAGGGTAGGACGTTTTTACGACTTCCAGCACTGGGAATTTCTTCTGTCACACTTAATTCGAGGCATACGCTAATTTGTAGATGTATTTTAGAAGGTTGAATGTTGTCCTCTCTTAAAAAAATCCACAATTTCATGATGCAGTTTACAGATTTAAGATTTCCTTCACATTACATTTGGGTTGTCACAATAGTAAATGGCAAACTCAACACCATTTTTGGTGCCAAAAAAATGTCAAATATTTAAAAATGCCTAAAAGCGAGAATAAATGTCAAACTCAACACCATTTTTGGTGCCAAAAAAATGACAAATATTTAAAAATGCCTAAAAGCGAGAATAAAACTAACTGCAAATAACTAATCGGTACAGTAAAAGCCGATTCAGTAGTATTAGCAGTGTTTATGGTCCATCTGGTGTGGACCAGTGTGACATGCACTGTCTCATATTCTGTCTGTAGCTGCTGCAGCTGAGTCCTCTGTTCGTGTGCTCCTTATTGAAACACATGACAGACATGATGTAATAAAGCTACACAGGACAAAAGCTGCATCTTTGTCTTACAGCGCTGTAAAAGATGGTGGCACACCATCGCAGCTTGGTTGACAGCTGCCAGGCCAACAGAAAAGTGACCTCTTTTTGGAAATGTACGCTCACGTGATCAAACATTTAAACGATGTTGAAACATCGAAGCCAACGCGTAGCACATAACACATCATGGAGGTGTAGACAAATATTTTTCAGCATGTTTTTCACGGAAAAATTGCGTATCACAATGCCACAATGCTCGCATAAGACATACCGGACATGTGAAGGAGACAGACCCATGATCACGGCTGCATCTTGTAGACAGATTTATTTCTCATCACTAAAAGTGTATCCAGATATATTAGTACTATATCTGGATGCAGCATTTAAGTATTGATATTTTTGACAACCTTTCTCTACATTGCATGTGAGTCTCCCTATCTTTTATGTATGTAACCACCAAAAAGTGTGAATGAATCTGGTGGAAATGACATTATTTAAAACATATTTAATGCCTTTATGTTGTGCTTTTCTCTGTTTCTGATTTTCCCTGCACACCACATTACAACTGTTTGAGAGAAACAGCTGTTTTTTTCATCTAAAACAGCCTCTCATAGCTGCTTGCTCATCTCATCGGTCACCAGTCACATCACTTTGAGAGGTGTTGATAACTTAATGACCACCAGGACGAAAGAAGAGCGGGGACATTACACACATATTTGTTTCTGTTTTTTAAGAACATCTTGGAATGATTCAGTTGGAACTTGTAGAAGTGGCGTAGAGAAGGGAAACGTGGAGCACCTGAAGTGATCCTTGAAAACATCATCATTTTTAACCTCTTAGATGTTGAGTGGTTGCGGTGGGTAAGTCACTTATTACTCCTTCCCTGTCTCACCTTAAACGTCTGCAAGTGTGGGAATCCATGCTAGCCTCAAGTCACAGTGTTGGTTGCTCAACAAGGACATTTTTGCTGTTGAATATTTTTCAGTAAAAGAAGAATCCTCTGCAGAGGCAGACTCAGATTCCTCTCTTGAAGCTGGATGAAAAGGCTGGGAAATCTGAGCTGCGATGTGAAATCCTCACCATGTCGCTGGATGTTCCACAATACTGTATATGTCCCCTTTTTGAAACTTTGATTTTCGATTGACAGGTTGGAGCTTTAGCCAATAAGGAGGAGTGTCAGTCCGGCCAGTACACCGCCACCGGGGAATGTTGCAAGCAGTGTCCACCAGGAGAGGGTGTCGTCACCCCTTGTGGGTCCAAGCAGACTGTGTGCGCCCCCTGCCTTGACAGTGAGTGTAACATTTCTATCACCAATGTCAATATGAAACCTCACAATGTCTCACTTCTGCCGTCTTTGTTGTGAGGCAATTGATAAGCGTGCCAGGCATGACCTTTAACCTCGGCCCTCTGTGGAGCTACGGAACAAGCTGGTCTTAATTAAAAATATGGCATGAAACATGAAGAATTAATGTGAACAAAGAGCTGTGTTGACGCACGGGAGCAAAGATCATGACACAGGGGCAATCATGCATCAAGTAATGCATTTTAATGTGACAACCAGTGACATTTCAAGATTCATTTGACAGAAAAATTGCACCAGTGAGATATGTTCTGTTAATAGATGACTGCGTGTCGTGGCAGAAATTCCCTGCTAACATGTTTGTAGAATGCAGGCCTGAGGAATTTTGACCTGAAATCGAACTAAGAAATCCCTCAGGGTGTGACGCTCCGCGACTGACCGACGGTTGACGCAAGCCATGTACAAACCAGATTTAGTAGAAGTAGAAATGAATTGGCTGATTTTTATAACTGAGTAATTTTTAAATGATGGCTTCAGAATTATTTTTTGAAAATCTGTTTTTTTGGGAGCCTCAGCATCACATGCTCAACAGCTTTGGCTAATTTTAATATTATTATTTTTTGAAAAAGCGTAATGACTCTCCATACAGACATGAGTGGTTGAGGTGTTGGACTTGTACTGGAGTTTAATTTAAATACATACATGCTGTTGTCCACACCTCGAATTCATCTCATGAGAATAGATAGCTATATGCAGGTCTATGCATGTGTCCGCCGCACCTGCAAGAATGAACATTTCTTACAACTTTTGTCTTTATTTGATCATGAAGGTGGTGTTATGAGTAAGCTGATGTTGAGAGGATACGCAAGGAGGACTGATCGTACTTTCAGTTCATCAACATTTAGGGACTTCACACTATTCCCCTATGTCCCCTTCATTTCTCGAACCCCTGGTGTCACAGTATTAGTATTTATCACTCGTGTAGTTTCTGTCAGTCTTGGATTTTGCTTCCTCAGATTTGTCATGTTAAAGCGACTGCAGGAAAGTTATTTATAAACCAAGATACGTCTGCCTGCTAAAAAGCCTTGCCATCGCTTTTCCCAGTGTTCTGATCGACTGTCCAGAGAAAGGAAGAGTTGAGTGGGTCACTGGGGTTGTCCAACATGCCAGTGAGTGATTCACATCACAGGTCATGAGAGAAGTCACTGAGAAAATAAGTTATGCTTCCTCACAGCATGCGAGTTGCAGGAATGATGACGGGGATCTTGAGGTCACATTGGAGCCTTCTGAAGACCTATAATCACCCTCTGCCTGACAAAACTTTGTTTACTTGCTAGGTGTTTTAGTGTCAAAACAGCCAGGCCAAAGCTGTTAGCTGTTGTGCAACACTGACTTTAGTACAGGCTGATAATTTCTGCTCAGTCCCACCGTTCAGACATGAACAAACACAGACTGTACAAGGAGCTTTCAACAGAGGAGAAGCCAGACCAGTTCTGCTCTGACTTGCTCTTCGGGGACATTGCAAAACAGATTACACTGAAGTTCTCGAGAAACTCATGACTATCTTGGAAATTGACTGCAGTGAGGTTATCGTGAGATCGTGAGTTTTTTTGTTATTTATTGCAGGTCTATAAATAAGTTTTGCAGTGAAAGAGAACGTTTGAAGTCTTAGGCAAGTCATTATAAAGGGGTGCCATAAACAACCCAAAAACAGAAAACTGTCAAAAATTGTGTTCTGTTTTGATGGTATTTTTCTGATGATAGTTTTATTGATGTTCAGATTTATTGGATATAATTGTGATGTAAGTCCTTGCTCTGATCAAGAACATTGGAATTTAGTTTTGGAATTTAATCTGTCTTTCATGATAAATTTAGGATATAATCAGGTTGTTGCAGTTCTAGTTGCACCTAGAAAGAAGAAGGAGATGACTATGCAGATTAACCAATGTCCTTTACTGGCTCTATGGAGATGTAGCAGCTGCACTCTCAGTTTCACTTTCTCACTTTCATCTCTGCTCCTTATCTCTAAGAAAGACAGCAGCGACTGATAAATAGTGTGTTGCTAAGAGAGAGGTTGAGGGCTAAAATTTATCAGAACTCAGCAGGATGTATTCCTTCTACTCATGGACAAACTCTACAACTCATGCCTTCAATTTTTTTTAAATGCAAATTCATACGTTTTGCTTCACAAAAGGAACCAATCGGTACTTTTTTCCAATTCATTCTTTTGGTTTTGTTTTCAACGGTGGTTCAACATTGGTTCGTCTGCTTCTCTGTCTGTGTTCAAAATAACTTGAAAACCTGGATGGATTTGGATGAAATTTTCATGAAACATATAAAGTGGGACAAGAATCATATCCTAAAATGATAAAAGATTTTTTTGCCATCAATTCAGAGCACAGTATTTATAAACTCTCATGGTCTTCAAACGTAGGATTCAGCACTATCATCACCATGGCCTGGGTTTGTTACGTTTTTGTTCTTAAAAGGAATCTTTATTGGCAGAAAGTTTCTAATTTAAAGTTGGCTGTAATTTCTTAAGTTCAGTGGCAGGTTGATTTCTCTCTGCTTCAGTCTTTGGCTTTTTGAGAAGAAGCCACATTCAACATGAGGGCGCTAATGGCCACTAGCTGTGGATGACGGCGAATCACAAAATAACCGACATTCATGAAGCAGCAAGCTGAACGCAGCAAGCATTGAAAGAAAAGAGCCAACAGTGATGCGGGCCACTGGCCAGACTTACATGAGGGAAATGATGACTGGCTTTACTAGCCTGTTGGGACTCAAGTCCAAGGAGCCGCACACTACTATCGAGTTCATGACATGACATTTGAAGTACAGTACTGTATCGGAATACGACATTTGAGTGTTGATAGTTTTTGGATTATCAATATTTTTGTATGAGAGGCATGGGGTATGTCATTTTTATTTCTCCAGGTGTGCAAAAATATTTTTCATTTGTTATCATTAAGCATGGTGCTAAAATCTCACCAGTGGCAGTACATGGTTTCACAATATGTTTATTTGGTCTGTCGCTGGTTAGTGCTCCTTTTTTTGTATTGACCAAAAACCCATGAGGAGTTATTGTTATTATTTATTTAATTATTTATTTATTTATTCACTGCAATCCTAGTGTTGTTATTTCAACTTTACTACCCTTCAGTCTTTGTCTAAACACTCCCCTGCTCACGCAGTGTGTTTTTCTAAGCATTTAAGATGAAAATATTAGGAATTACAGTGAAATCATTTGTAATTATCATTTGATATAAAATAAAATATTTTTGTCAGAACATCGTCCCTGCTTATAGCTTGCCTTGATTTCCTCCCACCGCCTGAAGCAACAAAGCTTCATTGATGACTAGGTGAGATTGTTGTCGTGCGTGAGAAAATGAAATGAAATATTGCATCTGTAGAAAAGTAATCATCATCTCAAGTGTTATGGGGGTTGTAGTGGAGGAACAACCCATTGCTTGTACTGTATTCTTCATGCTGCTTTACTGATAAGCTTAAAAGGTCAAGCAGTCGAAACGCAGGGAGGAGTTGAGCTGAATGAACAGATAAATGGAGATGAAACTGAGTTAGTGCAGCTGGAAGGAAGACAGAAGTTATTACTTCTTGCTCTCTCTCTCTCACACACACACACACGATGAGTTGGACTCCTTTTATGGTTGGCAAACTCAAAGTTATGGGTAGAATGTTGAAGACCAAAAGTACTGTGGATATAGGGAGCAGGCAAGGCCTGCCCCCATCTGCTCTTTCCCCCATATCCCACCCCCTCCGGGCTGCTGCCCAGCGTTATTAATGTATTGACTTGCATTATTGATGAATGACATTATGATAATGGCTCTGAGAGCTCTGGATGGGAGGCAGGCGCAGGGGCGGTCTGAGTGTTGTCTGTTAAAGGAGGGGAGGGATCACATGGGACGACGAGGGAGGAGGGTAACCGGTCCTCGAGGTCCACATGAGGGGTGGAGACTGCGGTCTGGTCACTTCTTTGGTGGTAACTGGATCAAAATGTGAGGAAGCTGCAACTGACACCAGCAATTTGGGTCTCAGGTTCATGACAAGTGACCGCTCGCCCATCTGTCACAGGGTCTATCTCTCCTCATCTCTCCTTTAATCTTTGCATCATCAGAGCACAGTTGGTGGGCCAGATGAAGAGTCGACATATGAGATGGGTGGAAACACAAGAGCACTGCATGCCTTACCGGCATCATTGGTTTAGTAAAATATGCTGTGGTCAAGCCTGAGTGTGGACCGGCCTCTTTTATAACGGTTTCATACAATCGGTGCAGTGCTCATGTTTCTCTTAAAAAAAAAAAAAAACACTCATGAGCATATGTGACTTTGATATCTTCTGTCTCATCTTTCAGGTGAGTCCTTCTCTGAAAACTTCAGCCACAAAGAGAAATGTCAGCCCTGCACGCAGTGCGTGGGGCTCATGCGAATGGATACACCATGCACAGACTCCAACGACGCCACCTGTGTGTGCAACTACGGCCACTATTTCAACAGCCTCTCGCAGAGTTGCACACCCTGCACCAAATGTCCAGAGGGCCAGGGCATGAAGTTCAGCTGCGAGCCCTACCACGATACAGTGTGCGAGGAGTGTGGCGGAGAAACGTACTCGGATCAGGAGAGCTCCTGGGAGCCATGCATCCCCTGCACCACCTGTGACGAAGAAGGAGAGGAAATTCAACCCTGCACCACCGTCACTGATACCATCTGTCGAGGTGAGAAATCGTGTGGGTTTCAGATCAGGTGTGTCTCAAACAAGTCATGCATTTTTTTTTTAGATGGAAATTGTTTTCATTCTTAAAGATGGAGCTAAAGTCTTTGATGAACAACAAACTTAAATAGATAACAATAAACTTGAATGATGTGAAAATGTAAGCTAGTTTTGAACCATAGATGCATGATTACAGCACAGACCTCTAAATCCACTTAAAATGAAAATGAAGACAAAATAAAATGATTGATGAGGTTGAAACCCCTACTTTAATAATCTTACAATTTACTTTACTGGCTTCTGGTCTTGGTGTGAAACCGGCACATTGCTTTAAAACAAAAAAAGACAAAACATTAGCCATTAGAAAAAAAGAAAGAAAGAAAAAAAAAGCAACTCATCCTCACAACAGCAGTGGTGATCATTAACTGCACATTTGCATCCAATGTTGAAGTTCCTTCCAAATCACATGGTGTATAACCATTTCAACTGGTTTGCGTTTCTTCAACCCCATGGCATTTCGGGACGTTACAAAAGAAAGCTTGGGGTTAGGATGAGGACACGCCCTGTCGATCATGATCACCAGGTGCTATATGTACCAAGTGACATGGAGATGTCAGCAGAGCGCAAAGCCATGAGGTTGCCTTGTGGTTTAACCCTTACCTCAACCATTCCGTTGAAACGCCTCCCATGGCGTCAGGAAATGCCGTGGGAGGAACACGTGATTGTCATGTTTTAAGTGTTATCTACGCCCGTGGACAGGGGTTTAAAGTGATCCACAAAGAGGCAGCAGCGAGTGCAGGTTTTTGTGACAACCAAACAAACACACACAGTTTAACCAATCAGGTGTCACCTGAAACAAGCAACACCAGATTGACAATCTACTGGTGACAGCCTTCATACTTGAGACCCCTGCTCTTGAACGACGATATAGTGCCGTGTAAGTGTCTGCAAGTCAGGTCTGCCGAAGAACAGAAGCAAGGGAAATTACATGTTGACTTTTTTTAATTGTCTTGTTGAGAAGAACAAGCCAAAGAGCTTTTCTATAGCAAAGGTAGCTTTCAACCATGCATGTTGGAATATTTAATTTGAGGACTGATTTCCTTTATTTCCCAAATTACAGTTGAAAAATAAATCTTCTTACAGTTCTCCTTGTCACTGTGTGTTATGGAGTGGTGAGATTAAGCTTAGCCAAACCTGTCTGACAAGTTTTAAATCATATCAAATGGCACTGGGACTCAGTAGACCTTGGCTCCTGCAAGGTTTCAAGGCATGTCATCTGCTGTTTGTGATGTCACTTAAAGAAACGGTGTCTTTGCAATATCCAGAACATGTCAATGTTATAGGGCAGTTTGTAAATCAGGAGAGTTGATAGGAAATTATACTTGTATTGCTTTAAAACAGTGTTGTGCCTTTAGGGCATCATACATGAATGAAAACTTGCCAGCAGCAAATTCTTTTCTACCCAAAAATGGGAAATAGAGAGCCAAAGTTTCCACCCCACCAGACGTTAGGTTGGGAAAAATTGAACGGAAGTATATCAGGAGATAAAAGTTATTTTCGCTTCATTGACTCCCATTCATATTTTTTCGTTAACTTACCCTAAGTCTTATGTGGCGGAAGTAGATAGGTGTGACTTAGACTTCCCATGTCCATGTCTTGACTGAAAACTAGGATTTATAAAAACACTTGCTCACATTTATGAAAGCTCAAGTATACAGAAGTCACTGTCGGTGGACTGATGATTTTATGCTGAACTTAAGACGCAGTATTTTCAGCATGTCGACCGGCTTGTCATGAACATTCCAACCTGAGTGCAACAGCCTCTTATCCTCCAAGTGACGGTGGATGATTGAGATCTGACATCTTTCGTACCTGAGGACTGTTTCAACTTATTGGTGACATATGAGGTGAACAATGCTAAAAATCCACCAAGCATGAAATGGTACATGGCATAGTCAAGTTGACAAAGTCCTGCAGTTCATTTCATGGCTGTAAAGTGAGTGTAAAGTTAACATAAGCAAACGTCAAGATTGCCAAGCTTACAGTTCCACGTCTGGAGCATTAAGTTTCCTGCTCACAATGTTCTTTGAGTATTGATGCGAAGGTTCAACTCTGGAATTCATCGTGACAGGGCTATTATTTGTAAGATGGCCAAGTATTTATTACAGCTATTTGCAACGGAGCACACCACAAGGAAACAGTCTATCTTAACAATGCGTAAAAGTTTTATGGATGTGGAGTTGAGCGATGGAGTATGCAGTCAAAGGTCGATGTGGATTGAAATCAAACAATGAGGCAGAATATTTGTGGTTCATAGCTGTATGAAACGCCGGAAATCCACACTATCATCAGCCACTCAGCATGACACTGTAGACATTGTTGACCGGTTGACTCAAATGCCAGCTGAAGCTTGTCTCATTGTCTCTATGGACTCATCCCGTCCACAGATACAAAGAACAGACTTTCTGCTCCATCCTGGGGGTTTGGAGGAAGGTCACACCACTGAATTTCAAATGTACCATGGCACCCTGTGGGTATCACTCACCAAATCACAAATTCCTCGTGTTGGCAGTCACTTGCCATTCCAATGACCTGATGCCTCGCAGATTAAATCAACGCTTTTGTGAAGTAACAATAAAAAGAGTCTGTTGAACAGCTAAGTCGTCTGAGGGGCAGCGGTTGGAGGGATGCTGTTATCACAGTGAAGTGGCCAGAGGCACTCTCGGGGTAGAGAGGGCCTTTTGTATTTGTCTCTCAGCCCTTTCGACCAAGAAGACTTTCTGTATTTTTCTCAGTGTGAAAGCGGCAGATACTCAAACTAGATTTGTGTTTGTTTGACTAAAATTTGGGTAATATTTGAATCACAGATTGCACGGGACGTATGACAATATGAGGGTGTTGGGACTGTCGTTCACCTGATAGAAAGCGCCACGGTGGTGAATGTTAGCACTGCAGCCTCACAGAAATATTAGGGGTTTGAACGCTGCTCCTTTCTCTGGTGAGTCATTCATACTTATCTGAGTGTCCTCAAAAAATTTCAACCAAAGACTCAAAAGAGTGTGAGGGACTGTCTTTCTAAAAGTGCCTCTCGCTGAGGGAACTGGCGGGAAGTGATGTTTGGAAACTGAGCCTTGATCTCAGAGCATTTTAGTATTATGCCATCCTAAAAACAGTTTTAGGATAATTGTCTTGTAGTTTGAGGTGTTCCATAAATTGGTGCCATTCATGTTCGACAAGACAAGCTATGTGAAACATCATTTACATGGTGCATGGCTGATGTAGCCTGTCATCTAATCATCAGCCAGTCATCGAACCACTACACCGACCAAACAAAATGTATTTATAAAGACTCTTCTTGTTTTGTTTTAATATAATGCTTTGGCTTGCTTGTCGTGTGGTGATAGTTTCACATGTAGCTGGATCCTGAGCATTGTTGCTGATGGGTGATGCCAAGCTACTGTTACATGCTGCATTGGTTGCGTAATGTTTTTTTTATTATTATGACAGATCAAAACAGACGTCTTGACTCATCCTTAATTAAACAAACCTCTGTCTCTGTCACTCTGAATAGACGGCAGTTCCATCATGTTGTTGTCAGTTATCCATGCGGTGTAAAGTTGGCAAAGATGGTCGAATAACATGGTATTTACTAACTGAAGAGAAGTGCTGCCTCTCGTCCCAGAGCCGTTCAGAATCGGGCTCACAGACAGTTATTGAATAACCATGACAGATGTGTCATTCGTAGCGCTTGACTGCAGCAAAAACAAAAACATATTCCATTGACGAACGAAGAACGCTAATGCAGCTGAATTGGACTCGTGGCCTGGGGGAAGTGTGGCCGCCGTGTGATTCATCTGACATCAAGATTTTAGGAGCCCAAACTACAGGACATCCGTTGGATAACTAACGTGAATTTTGATCTTCCGGGCTTAATCACCCGAGGCCCATGGCGGATGGTCTTCAATATGGTGTTCAGTCCTCCTAACTTGATCATGCCTTCCTTATGCCCATCATTATCTCCTTCACCAGAGCTCAAGTGTTATCAGAGCCTTAAAATCAGTAGTGTGCCAGACGTACAAATGCATTAAAGTCAGGCGACACAGGCCTGAAGGAGAAGCACTCAGCAGAGCCGGAGAGAGCGGGGAGCGCGCAGACTGCCGCTGCCGATGAAAGGGCAAGTTGCAACTTGAGACACTGAGGCCTCACTTGGTTTAGGGTGGGAGGATCAGAACATCACCTTGACTGAACTGTGTGTTATCTTCAGAGTCAAAACTGGATTAGCTCCTGTCACTTCTTGGCTTAGACCTGTGATTTTTTTCCCATTGTGATGATTTAGCTCCCTGAATCTGAGCTCAGCTGATGTCTTGGGGAAAATCAAATTTCCTCCCACACTTCCAAAATGAATAACGGTTCTAGTCATGGCTGGATGGGAAAAAAAATACTCTTTCCCTTCTCTTGCTCATGTGAAAACTTGTTAAGACCCATGAGACTGTATCATGTCGGACAAACAAACAAGGACGTTCTAAAAGCAAGATGCTTATCTGAACAAGTGTTACAGAGCTCCTCTCTGTTGCAAACTTGAAGAGGGGTCAGGGGTTGAAGGTCACGGGAGGTGTTTATTCTAAGGGGGTTTTGGGGTCCGGCAGTATAGGTTTCCATTGGGGATATCCCAGCAATAACATTGAGTTATTCCCAGATCTCCTGCAGAGTTCACAAGTACACCAGCTCAGGAGAAGTTTACTCAAGCTTTTAAGATGATAGAGACATGTTTGCTTGGATACACTGTGGGGTTATAAAAGATAAATACTGGCTTGCTTTCATGGATAACACCGAGGTATCCGTGTATCTGTCATATAGGGCTGTTACAAGTTATGAAGCCTCAAATTTGGACATCTGACTATGCAACCAAAGTTGCTTGTTACCATTATGAAACCATGCAGGTTGTTATGTTCTGGACACATCCGGCCCTTGATATAATGACATATCATTCGATAATGTCTATCATTTTTGAAAGGAAAAAAAAAAGGCTGCTCATTCTGTGACGCACCACAACAGCTGCCAGAGACAAATGTTAAATCTGATTTCTGTTCCGGATTGAACACAGTCATTTTTGGGGAAATGTTACTCATGTTACACCATCCGACAGCTACCAAAGAAAATAATAATTCATCTACTGTGAAGGTTGTAATCTGAAGCGTTTATCCAAGCCCATCATCTTGTAAAGTAGCTGTTCGATAATTTTACAAGCTCAGTCACAAATGACGCAACCGTGTGTAAATTCGAGAAGTTTAAGACGTACCGACAGTACATTATGTCTTGTGAGTCATGAACAGTCAGTTCCTTTAGGCATGATGCTGCCTTTTTTCATGTCCCAAACCAGTCTGTACAGCTTAGTGTAGGATTAGCAAGGAAAGAGTCATCTTAGTTTTCTATAAACAGTCATAGTAAAGTTGATGTGTCCTCAGAAGAAGGATGTTTATTTCTGGATTAATGATGACCCAGTGTTGTTGACACAAAGAGGCTGTGTGGTTGAGTGTTTGATTTATGTAACCAAGGATGGGACAGCCATATTGTAAAGCTAATAATACGTCCAGCCCAAACAAAGTATTTTATTAACAGATGTGTTGAACCAACACATGCTCCTCTGTGGTCGAAGGTCACCTGGCACCACTTGCTTCTTGCTGACAATTCCTTATCTGTTATTCAATCGGATTTTTTTTCTCCGGCAACCTCACGAGAGAAAGCTGGAAACGGAGAAACAGATGTATCCTCAAGCTTTCTTTCATTCTGCTGTTTTTTTCCTCCATGTGATCGCACCCAGGACTCAGTGCACATATGTGGGCTGACCTATCACCCATCGCCTCTGTCTTCAAGTCTTCAGCAGCAGTCCTGCATGCGATTCCGGATTCCTGCCTCTGTGAAAGTTCACTGGATTGAGTCATAAAACCCACACAGAGTCCTGTGTAATGTCACTGAATTGACCGAGCCCTGCTGAAATCAATAAGCCGATTTATTGATCAAGATGTGAGAGAGCAAGGCGGTGGGTGAAGGTCAGGTGGGTGGGGCAGAGCGGAAGAACGGGTGATTGGCCTGAGTGCATTTGGGTATTGACCTGTTCTGGTTAATAGGAGAAGGGAGCCATTTCCTTCCTGAGGTTGGGTGACCCCAACCATCGACAGGTCAGCGCCGAGAAATCAAAATGCTTAATCTGCTAACAAGCTCCATGCGCAGCACTCAGGGTTGAACCAGTCCAACTGGAGCTGAAGCCACGTAAGGCCAAACCTCAGTTCTTGCTTCTTAAATCTTAACACATTATTCCTCTTAAGAGCCAAGAGGAAGGAGGTGATGTTGAAACGTCAGAAACATTTCTGATCTCCTGCATACGCATGATGACCACATCAATAAATGGGAGGAATCTGTCACTTCGCTACAAAGAAACAACCAGCGATCTTTGTGCAGCACAGATGTTCATTGTGTGGCTATAGCTCGCTCTCCTCACCATCCTCAGTCATATATCTCTGATGCCGATTCTTCGGTCACCAGTGACCTTGCTTTTAACCCTTGGGTTCTCGCCTCCACACAGTACTCACTATTGTGATGGTGGCGTAGCTTCATTCGCTATGTCTTTCTCTGCCTCTGCTGCCAAACAAGAACAGCTTCTTTTGTCCGACAAAGTTGAAGACTGGTTCGCTACACATTCCAGAGGGCAAATATTTGGAGGTGATGTTGCATGAGTGCCACACTTTGGTCCAAGGGTGACCGTAACACACTCCAGCTCGTGCCATTCATTCAATGGTCTTGTCCATCCGTCACATTGAGAATCTATGCGCCAAGTTTGTACCAAGACTCGTCCATGGTTTCGCTCATGTTTTGGCCTTAGGCTGCGAGTCATCAGGCATCAAGCAGGAACGTTTTTCAGTTGCTTGTTTTAGAGTGTGCACGCAACATTATGCATTTCCATTTATATTCAATGTTAGAAAAGCTAAATAAAGAACCTGCATTGAAATAGGTAGGTTGGCTCAATAGCATGACGAGGTCCATTTAAATATATATCTGCAGTGATGCAAATGGACCTTATACTTTTAGTAATCTAATTCTACCTCACCCTTTTCACTCATTACATTTATTTTGTAAGTATATTTAGTATATTTTGGGAAGTGACGCTGTTAAGCAGAAGAACATGAACAAATGAATTTCAGATCCTGCAGTTGTGATGCATGGAACAAAATGTTATTACATGAAAAATCCATGAAAAATAAGCTAGTAAGCATATACACATGCAAGAATCGGTACAAATCTTCCATTACTTCCATTACCATCAGCATTTATTATTTTTCTGGCATCGTAACAATGTCTCATTTTACTTCTGGAGCGATGACAGTTACAGATACACCTCCCACACAGAGAATTGCAAGGTTCTCGGCCTGTACGAACGTTACCCAACCCTTTAAATCCTGATCAGAATTCTCCCAGCCTTCAAATGGCATTCCTCTTCATTTTCTCAGCCTGATCTCCAAAAACAACACTCACATTTTCGTTGCAGTCTTGACATATAACACCCACTTTAAAAGATGTCTTACCATGTAAAAACATCCACAAAAATCAATCCGAAGCTCCCCAAGCCATCTGTATTCTTTCTATTTCAGTATTGATATATTTTACAGCCCCTGATATGAGCAGCTCACAGCCTTACTCGTCCACCCAGCTGGAATCAAAAAAAGGATTAAGACTTTTAAGACTCTGTTGTCAGTGAACAACACTTTTTTTTTGTTTGATAATTTGCACAATTGTTTTTAATGTAAACAAAGATTTATTTTTTTTTGTTACGTGTGCTCTTTCTTGCACTGTGTTTCATGGGCTGGGAGACATGATTCATTACTGGCAGCGTATAAAAGGTGATACAAAAGAATTACATTACATGCAATAATGTTTTTTTGTTTGACTGTAGCAAATGTATTAGCTTCCCTAAGTTGGCTTTTCTTGTCTCGCACTATAAGAAACATGTTTGCTTTGTTATTCAGGTTTTCCTCGAGGTTCTCCCTTCCTCACCCTCAAAACTCAGACGTTTTTCATGACATTTTTTTGACTTGTGACAAACAACATAAAACAATCTCAAGCTGCCCAGTGACTTTTTGTTTTGCCTATTCTCCTCTATCCATGCGTGACACTATTGTTGTTCAATCCACGCTGCACATTACAATCAATGGAAGTTGATCAGTCATTTTCCGCTAAGCTCATGTCTCGCCGCGCTTCCTCCGCTCGACCTCAATTGCGCAGCTGCTCTGTCACGCTCACCATGCTTCATGTTGGAATAGAGAGGATTGTTCAGACCGGAAATCTTATACACCATGTGTGGACTTGAAACAACAACAGAAACAATACGTCATGAACCCCCATCTGGTACGTGTGAAAACGTGATACCAAAGTTTGGTACCTGCTTGTTCAGGATTTTAAACAAACATTTAAACTTATTTATATTACAACAGACTCTCAATACAGACTTCAGTAGTTATTGAGAGCCTGAGTCTGAGTCGGCTTTATTAGATCAAGTGTTCTCAGGTCCTGCCATCTGTTTTGCATTATGATGCTCATTGCTGAACTCGTGTATTTTACCATATATTCGCTAGTTTTCAGTTGAAGTCATTGTGATTCAGTACTGCTCAGTAAGGGTCTAACAAAACATTGAAGTACTCTCATATTGCGATACTTGATTCCATGGTACAGTAGTGATATTTTTGCTGAAATATTGCAATACATGACTTGATTGTGTGATATTGTCTTGACATTTAAATTTGTACATATCAATATCGTGTTTTGATTTCTTCTTCCACACTATTTATTTTGTTGATGGCGGGAGCGATTCATTCCTCTGTTAGTTACTGAATTTAATTTAACTAAAACTAGAGTGAAGTCACGACAAAAACTCATATTCATGCGCATATTATTATATTGGACTCTGTTTTTCCCCTCTTGAAATGATGATTCTTATGCTGATGATGCTGAACTTAGACTATGACAAGATATTGCAGTGTTTCGTACCACCACTCCTGTATCGGGATACGTATCGTATCGTGAGATGTCTGCGAATACACAGCTCCAATGCCGAGAAAACTAAATTTTCACGTGACCAAGTCAATGGGGAAACAAGTGCTTCTGGTACGATAGGGTCCTTGGCAATTTAGTGAGAGGCTGGAGATCTGACTCGCCCTGAAGTCAGAAATCCTATACTTCAAGTTCAAACAATGTAATTTACATTTGTAGCTGCCTCAGTTCATGGCAGATTTTATTTCGGCATGATGGCGTTTACATGCAGCAGGAACCCTTATATTGTATCATGCACAACCTATTGTCACTGAGGTATTTAGATTTACAGCTGTAAAATCCTCTTCTATGAAAGTTTGCAGACGACCTGTGGCCAGCTAACATTTAATTTGAGTTGGTTGAGCACTCAGAGAAACTGGACACAACAATCCGCTAGCAATGAATCACTACTTCAATATTAAGTTTTTTTCATCGCATAGATCCCATTTTGCATACCAGTTACAGTAAGTGGTCCTGGCAAAAGAGCATTGTTGTAGGACAGACATGTGCAGTGAAGCTGCAGAGATGAAGAAGGATTGTTGAGCAGATGCTCAGCGTCTGGGTCGATAAATGCGATGGAGTTTCTCCTGTGCACTCTCATGTTTCTCCAGTTGACCTCTGCAAGTGCTGATCACATTTTGTCGCAGAGCACTCACACACATGGGTAAACACACGCACACTCTCCTTCGAATGAGCAAACATGCAGTGGCTTCAAGGGGTGTGTTCTGTCAGGGGCACGTGGGCAGCAAAACGAGACGGGTCATGCAAGGAAGGAGCCCGAGGCCTCAGAGAGGAAAGTGATGGGGCACGTATTGCTAAACAAATCTACTGATCAAAAGTAGCGCAACAGGATTCCCCTGTGATCTGCTTTTTGCTTTCACTTGTCTTCACAGGCAACACCAACGCAAGCCGTTTCTGGCAGCTGGCGGCTGAGATGCAATTGTCGGAAACCACTCCTTTTCTTTTTGTTCAAATGAGAGGCGAAGGATAAGGTGTTGAACCAGCAGCCGAACAGCTGTTAGCGCATTTGAATGGAATAACTAAGTCAGGTGTGGCTGCTGCTGACTTGCACACAAACAAAGAACACACACGTCCATACCTTCGAAGTAAGCAGCAGTCACGAGCAGCAGATGCCTGTCTCCATTAGTCAGCCCTGTATTTCAACGTGCACTTGGCCTCCTGATATCAGATCAATCATTTTTTGTGGGTCAGTGGCTTTTTTTGGACATTATATTGAAAAAATAAAATAAAATAAGGGGTGTGCCCACTGGAAGGCTACTTATACATGACCAAAATCACAAAAAGAGGTAGAGACACAAAGATGCAAAGCATCATCGAAGTTAGAAATACAGAAAATATCGTATTTATCACAAATAAAATGTAATAAAACGAAGCTATTTTTGTCTCATAATAAAAGAAGAGGGGGATATGACATTACATTTATTCACATAACTCTTTCAAACCAGGCGGTTGCATGGTTGCATTTGCATGACTATATGGATCCATGTAACACAATCTTTTTTTTTTCACTGGTCTGTACGCCAATTCTGACGAGTTTTGAAAATGTGCTCCAACATTAAGACTGGTGATGAAAACAACCTCAGAATGTGCATCATACTACCAATATAATTAGACCAGTCCCATAAGACTGATGAAGTCACAGGCCTTTTGTTGACATTAAAGCGCTCAAATGTGCTGTAGTCTCCACTTCCCCTGCAGTCTGTGGAGATGGAGCTGAGGCGGTGCTGGAGAGTTGGTCGGTGTTGCATTCACCGTCGTAACACTGTAGTCAACAGAAACAAATTTTGTTCATTTAGTTCATTAGTTTTATTGGCACCAATCCCATTAAATTTCTTGAAAATTCAATTTGATATGAACATTTTGAGTTACATCTGACAGACTGTTCTTCATTCATGCTGCTTGGATCAACAGTCAGGTCACAACAGTTGTGGAGAACAGTACCTCTCCGTTTGCTCCTGACTACAGAGATCAGCTCCTCTGATGCCACGCCACCGAAAATGTTGAAACACACCTGATTTAAACGCACCTTTTCATGAGAAAACGTTCAGTTTACCACCTTTCTGCAGGCCACTCAGCTGTAGTTCATTTTATAGCGTCCATTGTTGAAATGTGAGTGCAAAATAAATATTTTCATTTTTGTTACTGGTGTACTACTTGGGCTTGCAGCACCTTGATTTTCAAAACTGGTGCAATAGTTCTTTCTGTGTTTTTGGTTTTCTGTCTTGCTCATCTCATTTTCGAGGTTTGAAGAGTTGCTCGTAGGTGCAGGACTGTCACGCTTCTCCCACAATTCGTCACGTTTTATCTATTATGCCTATTACTACTCTGTCAAGTCCCATGTTTACTGCCAGCCAATGAGACTTGATGGGCTTCTTCCAGAATAAAAATGCCCATTTCAAAGATGAAATCTCACGTGGTCAAACATTTTAAAATGAAGTGGACACATCGAGACTAGCGGAAAACACGTAGCGCATCATGGACATGGTTATGGTGGTTTTTGGATTCCCATAATTCTCTCCTTCATCCAGTGACATTTCCCATCAGGGGTTGCCATTGCAAGTCAGCCTCCTCACCTGAGATCAGATCTAAATGCTTCTACCCTCGAGTGTATAAGATGGAATCAAAGTGGACGGGCTCATTTTTATGGCTTGGGAAAAACAAGCTGCCCTTGTGGTCAGACCATCTAATGGTTGAACAAGAGTTCAGTCAAGGCACTTAGGGTCCTCTTTTAACTGATAATCAGTTAAAGAGAGTGCACTGTGGAGTAATGGAGCGCAGACGTGGAACACTGAGGTGGATGTGATCAATGAGGAATCAGACCGAATCAGGCAGGTGGAAGACGGTGGAGATGGAAGCAGGCAGAGGATTTGAGTTCAAAAGAGCCTCCCAGAGATGGTCATGACTGACAGAAAAGGAAACATCTGTAAATTGGAGAAAGAGAGCGTTGAAGTAATTTAGAACGACCAACTGCTGGGCCCAGGAAGCCGAGCTCCCAGATGGTGAGGGTCAAAATGCATTTTGTTTCTAGTTTGATGGGTGGGACGCTCCGAACTAAAGTATAAACTATACTACTACTACTTATATTTATCCTCAGCCAACTCAACTCAAGTCCGTGAGAAAACCTGCCGCTCTTGTGGACCTCAGAAGGACTGTCATTTTGTTAGTCATTTTATCCTCTTTGAGCAAGTTGTGAACCAAAGTTAGAAACCACTACAAGATAACAAAACACCATAGTGACATTCAATGTCTTCTGACAAACAAACACAAATCAGTCCATTCCATTTATATAAAAAAGAACTACAAAATATAAACACTTAAAAGCTCAAGAAAATGTCTGTATGTGAATTTTAAAATAATGAAGTTCAGGGGGAAAAAAGCTGGAAATTGAAAAACATGCAGTTTTTTTTTATATAAAACAGAAAATTATGAAAGATAATGTAAAAAGGATTAATGTTATGAAATGAAAAAAATGAGGAAATTCTACTTTAACACACCATAATGACAATCTGTTCCATCAGAGAAGATGAAACAGCATTGTGAAATGCAACATTACATTGTATCGGTATAAAATTATTTTAAAAAACTACAGCTGCTGAAGTGTATGGATGTTTATATTGCAGCTGGAAGGTGGCCTTGTGCCTCACCATGCCTAGGCCTCAGCAATAAATATCCTCAATATATACATATTTTCAAATTCCCTCAATTCAACACTATGTCCAAGCTGAGTGACCTTTTTCTCTGGTGCCCTGGTCCATGTATGTAGCCTTCCCAGTCCCATCATCTAAAAGCTTTGGCTCAATAGAACCACTTCTGGAATCCTTCATGGACATTGATTTCAATTCATGAGGCAAAAAGCCTTGTTTTCACTCAGCGGCTCACAGCAGAAGGACTTCCTGTTGATGGTGTGAGTAACAGTAAGTAGGTGACGGGACAGATTGACATGATGTCTGACAACATGAGTGGCTGGAGGAATGTGGTCAGGACTGGATGGGCCAATTTGCTCTGGTGCTCTCATTAGAGCCTCAGCTGGGACCAGGATCAGCAACTGTTGTTGTGTGCTCCAAAGACATTAGCAGTGAATGGTGCTAACCTAGTCAGAAAGCTTCTCAACATCTTGCATGGATCGGATACAATTGGATACAATTTCTTTTCAGGGCCCATCATCAAACAATGATGTGTTTTCTACATCTTGATTCTGTTCTGCTGAAAATGCTTTCAGGCCAAACTGAGACTTCAATGTTAGGCATGTATGAACCTGCATTGTTGTACTTAAAAGAATATTTTTGTCGTTGTGCCAGTAGCTTGGAAAGTCATCATTTATTTGCGGAAAGATTGTAATTCTTCTAATAAAGCGCTGTTTTAATGTGATAACGTTGCTTTCCTAATGCGACTATTTTTAAAATGCAATGTTTAATAATGATCCCCAAGGCCTTCCTCAAAAACCAAGATGTTTTCTAAACAAAATTCATTTGTGAAAGTTTTTTGGTGAGTTTTTCATCATGTATGTGTAGTCATGTATCATGACCCACTAGGGACTGTTTGGTAAAGTCCTCTCGAAAGGAAGCTGTACAATTCACAAATGAAATGACGCAAATAATGTCTCCTTTAAAATGAACATGGCGGTCAGTCAATCCACACTCATGATTTACTGGAACTGAATGATGTGTTCGCGTCATCATTATTGAGCTTCTCTGTTGGTTACCGTTGTTATTAATTGTGAGCGGCTGCAGTTCCCCTCTGTAAATGAGTTTGCTAATGGTGGTGATCATTTGTCCTTCGCAGCGTTGTATCCCTCGATTCCTCCCACATTCTTCATCGATTACCCTACTTTCACCAAGGAACAACCGATACGTACGTCGTACGCCCCTCCGCCAGATGGACCCGGAGACGACACCACCACCCCCACCACCACCACCACAGACGGAGACTTGCGCAAGCCCATCTCCGGGAGTCTCCACGACAAGCTCATCCCCATTTACTGCTCCATCCCAGTGTTCGTGGTTGGCCTGGTGGCCTTCATCATCTTCAAAAAGTAACTAGCTCAGTCTGCACAAGCTTTGCTTGACCTGCTTCACAATCCCCCGACAATACAACAGTATGACAACAGTATAGTTATTTGCTGTGATTTCACTTGGTTTGGAGCTTTCTTTTCTCACAATGGTGGGTATTGTGAGACTCATATATTAAAATAATAATGACTGTCATAACAATACTCTACTAAACTAGATGTGACTAGAAAGGGAAGTGGAGGGAAGCCTGTTTTGTTTTGAATATCATTTAGACGTATATCACGCATTGTTGAGGTGTTATTGCTACATAAATATTGACATAATTGTGTCAATGATTTATAATTTGAAGCTTGATTGCCACTCCATGTGACTACTAACCATTGATGTTTGTGAGTTAAGCACAAAGTAACAGCCATATATACACTAGTAATAATACCCAATAGTTTAATAGGTGTTTTCCCCAAAGAGAGTTCAGAAATATCATGGTTACAGCAGCAAAGTAGAGAAGCAAGACACATACTGAGAGGAACTAAGGAAACGTCCTTCTGTCTCAGAAAACATTTCATTCTTCAGACTTTTATTCAACGCACAATATATTTAATTTATTTGATGTTTTTAATGAAAAAAAATCATCTTACTGTATCTCGAGATGACCAAAAACGATATTGGCATTTTAATCAAATCAAACTTTAAT
Organism: Synchiropus splendidus; assembly: GCF_027744825.2. Lineage (NCBI taxonomy): Eukaryota > Metazoa > Chordata > Actinopteri > Syngnathiformes > Callionymidae > Synchiropus > Synchiropus splendidus. The sequence goes on from NC_071338.1 coordinate 10,451,538, forward strand.
TTCAACCACCTTCATAGTTAATGAAGCCATCTGTTGTTCTGCAGGTCGCCATATGGCCAGTTGTCTCTTTTCGTAAACAAGACGCCATGTCGCCCTGTTTCATTTTAATGAACCATGTGTCAGACAAATTCCATTTTCCACACTTACTGATAAGTCACGCGAACTTTTTGCAAAGCTGATAGAACAGTCCACTTTTATCATTCTAAACATGTACTGTATATCTCATATTTCTTTCCGTCCCTATTGACACAGGTGGAATAGCTGCAAGCAGAACAAACAAGGGGCCAACAACTGCACAGTCAACCAGAACCAGACGCCGTCCCCTGAGGGCGAGAAGCTGCACAGCGACAGCGGCATCTCTGTGGACAGTCAGAGTCTGCAGGAGCAGCAGGGACAGTCCCAGGCACAGACTGGTAATGCTTCTGCACACGCACATAAGTACACACTATAACTTTACAAGTCTGCGAAATTGCTCGAAGCTTTTGTCCTGAAAGTGACACACATTCCTGCTGGTACGTCAGTCTTTACCGTAAAGTGAATTCCCCAGGCACTGCTATGTAAAGGAGACTTTTGGGGTCTCCTAACGTCAGTACAGATACAATTCTTTCCTTATTCAGCAACTCTACACAGAACCACTCCTTTTCACTCCTTTTCAGCAGAGCTATGTTTTACAACTGTTTTACTATGGGAGTCCCGATCCAATATTGATTTCAGTCTGATATCAGCTAGAAAACAAGAATGGGATTTTAACAGACGGCATCTCAATTCTTCAGTACAAGTGCTCTGATAAGCAGTGTATTTTCCGCTCCAGCCCTTACATTATAGACATCAACCCAAAATGATCAGTGGCAATATCGACAAGCTGTAAAAGCTCACAGTGCTGCTGGTGTGCAGCCGTGGCCGAGGAGTAGCCTACAGAACAGGGCCAGCAGACAGGGCCTGTGACGTGGCTCAGAGAGATGGGCTAGTTTTCCACTACCACCCTCATCGCGGATTTGAACACCAGCGCGAGGCGTTTCACTTCACCACAGAGGCCACGAAACAACAAACCTCTGAGATGGTGCGTGACTGGACCACCGCAAGAAGGTCCATGTCATTCTAAGAGACAATGTTTTGGTTGGATTTATTTCGGAGTCTTCTAATTTAATTTTCATTCATATTAACCAGTTTAAGAATACTGCGTACATTGTGTTGAAGGGTAAAATGTATGTAACCGGCTTTTCTCATCCCTACTGTTGTTGACCATTGTTCTCAGTTTGAGTCACGTCACCTGATCAAGCCTTTTCTGGCATTCCATACCTCAAAATAAGTAATCAAAGTATGTGTGATTGGTGCGCGTATTGGATCGATATCAGCCAATAGTGCAATAATAAGTGAAAAACTTGTATAGATACATCCCTAGCTTTTATGTTGCAGCACACTTAGCTTGTTGAAAAGATCCCGATGCTCAACCCCGATGAAAGTTCGACCAAATCTCAGTTGCGGACTGGGTTATACTGGTATACGATTTGCAGAAACATGTATATATATATATGTGTATATATAGTGGGTAGCACTCTTGTCTTGCGGCAAGAAGGTTGCGGTATTTTTTTAACAACTGTTTCAATTTCGTCATAATCTGACATGTATTTCTTAGATGAATTCGTATTGTTCACGTTTGAATCTCTTCATATTACGCACATCCAACGGCGGATAGGTGAAATTGGATCATTTCACATGGCACACCAGCTGGCGTCTCACGGCACCCCAGTGTGCTATGAGACACTTTGGTTGAATAACACTGGACTAGAAGAACCAGTTTGTGCAATGATACTGTTTCAAATAGTGTTATAAATGAATAAAATCTCAATCTAGGTTGATGAGAAAGGTTCATGTTCAATCCCATAATAAAGTGAGGGATAACAAAAGGATCTGAACCAGACACTTATTCCATTATACCAGGATTTAATTTGATAATCTTCTGATCTTTCTCATTCCTTTCCACTTAAATCAGGTTGACATTGGGGCCCAAATTCTGTCCTTTGCACTCGGATGTCACTGTTCAATAATCAATTTAAAGCGAGTGGCGCGACCCCCTTGAGAGCCACCAGGGGGCTTCAAGAGGTCCTCAGAAAACAAGGAAAATGTTTTTTAAAAGACCAAACCTTGCAGGTTTGTCCCAATAAAAGCATTTCAACTCTTCATTTGTTTAGAATTGAGAATAAATAAACATAGATATATGTATGCGTTAGGCATATGCTTCTGCTTTCCTTGGTCAGTTTGTTCTCAAGTTGGAGAAGTTGTCCTCAAGAGCTGAAACTAGTTAGTTTAGAAATATGCTGAAATGATGCTATATTTACTTGTGAATAAGTCCAAGATTGTTTAGATATAATTGTAGCACGGTGCCTGGGCAGAAGCTAATGTATGGATTTTTTGGTGTGGATCCCCCTACTCTATATTCTCTCAAGTCAGACCTTTATGTACCCATCGTCTTGTTTTTTTGACTTAGGTGATATAAACTTGTGCGTGTCAGGGATGATGGTTCGATCTGCTCCCTCTGCAGTCATCACCATGGACGAGGAGCCGTGTTTGCTTCTTCCACTCCACACCAGAGAGAAAGTGGAGCGACTCCTGTTCAGAAGCAGCGGAGGGGACGACGGCAACCACGAGGACGACAGCGACTGGTGTAATCTTGCCGGGCTCCTCGGGTACGAGGAAGAGCGCATCGCCACCTTCAGGCAGGAAGAGCATCCCGTCTGCGCGCTGCTGTCCGACTGGTCTGGCAAGGACTGCGCCAGCCTTGACAGCTTGTGCACAGCCCTACGCAAGATCAACCGAAATGACATCGCCCAGAGCCTGACTCTCAGCCCTGGTGGAACCAAGCCCACCGCCACCTCTGTGGTGTGATTTCAAACTCACAGTGTCAGATCAGAACCCCAGCTCCCCTAACACCCCCGATTAAAGACATAAGAGTGAACATGTATTTGGTGTGTGAACTGTTAAGCGTCTCCACCCGGATGGACTGCTAAATCTCAGATAGTTAACTGGACACATGGGAATTAGCTCTAAAAACAGGCGGATGGAAGGAAACCATTCATTCTTTTTTTAATGGATTGCTGTCTTTTGACCTCCTGAATCTGCTGAATTTGGAGCGACAGTGGAGGACACTTGATTCTTGCTTGATGCTTGATTCTTTTCTCCGCAACCTGAAGACTAATTTGAGGCCTGTGATACCAAAGAGATGCAAGAGTGAACTGCCAGGCAACATTACTTTCATGCTGTTGAAGGCTCTAGCATTTCATTTGACAAATGGCTTGTGTCTGTTGCTGCTGCCGGATGACAGCCACATACCACAGAGTTTCTGGATCCCTGCAAGCATGACAACCTGTGGAAGGATGCTTCTGTGTTGTCTCACCAGAACCTGTTCTCCTCCAGCAAAAACAAGAGTCATTCATCGTCCTTGTGAATCTTGCAAGATTTTACGCGGTAACACTTAACGTTGCCACTTTGCGCCTATCTCAAGTGACTTCTGCGGTATTTCCCTTTTTCCAGCAAGTGCTATAGGAACGTCCGGACAAACTAAAAGCTAACATGACTCCACACTGAGGCCTTCAAGCATTACAAACGCCACCACTCTGGCCTATTAACTGCATCCACTGATGTGTCAAAGGGACTCGTGACCTGAGATTTGTGTTTATAGAGACATGATCTAACACCATATATATGTGTACACGTACATAAGTAACCATGCATGTATGACGCAAACAGATGCTCACTCTCTGCCATGTATTGTACAGGACACCCTTGTGTTGGGACCATATACTGTCACTGTTAAGCCATATAAACATCATATGAACCATTTGAGGAACATACTTAGTAGTTGATGCAGTCCATTTTTCACTGTCATGCATTTGACCTGTTTGATTTTATTATGTCTTCAGTAGGATTCATACGTTTACAGGTGAATATACAAAGTCATCTACAGGCTGCACAGTAAATAATTTAAAATATGCCGTTTACTAGTGACTTTAGTGACTTCTTGTGATGGAATGTAAACTTTGAATCATGACTCCGCATTCTCAGCTAACTCTAGAGCAGTTGTGTTCAGGTTGTGATCGGATGCCAATGATGACCAAACAAAGCACCGAGATAAACTTTTTATCCACAGAGTTTGTTCACTAAATGAGTTCATCTGACCAAGTGGCTAATAATAATAATAAAATATGCATTAAACAAGAAGTCTAAAAAAGGTTGCAAGCCCACTGCGTCCCCTTTGTCAGTTTGAGACCCCTGCCTCTTTGTTTTGGGGCAGGTTTTAAGACTCTGGTTTGCTTTCCACCATTTATAATACAAGATGAATTTGTTTGCATTCTGCTCTCTCAAAATGACTTCAAAGCCAGATTTAAAAAGGGACATACACAATGATGCTTCTGGCAAGACACGCAAATTCATTTTAAAAAAGGTACCTTCTGTGGGAAGTATCATTTTCCTTTTTGTCAGAGTGGTAACACTACAGATGCCCAACTGAAATATCACAGTTTTTCGAAGGGTGAATTTGCCCGAATTTGCCTTTCCAATCGTTCCCAACCAAATACACATGAGAGTGCAAAGTTAAATCCAAGGTTTCTCTCAACTGTATGATTTGTTTCTCAGGGTGTTCGGACAGACGAGTGACCACGCTGTAAGTAGCACAACAAGCTGGCGTTTTTACCAAAGGGGTAATTTTGCGGCATTTTGCGACAGACAGTTCATCAACCATACAGCAAAAAAGGAGAAAGAGGCCTGTATTTGGGAGGAAGAGCGTCTAGTTTCTGCATTGTTTGCAACAATGACCTGTGGATGAGTCAGTAGAGACAAGTCAAAGGATCAATGTTGAATGAAGACATGGCAAAGAGAATTTGAAGAAAACGTTTTGGATCACCGGGATAAAAAAAAAAAAGGGCATCAATGGGTTTTTGTAAATTATTCATTTTAACGAAATAAATCTTTTTGCCTGCCTGCTTTTTAAAATATATGAAGGATCTTGTTTTTATTTTCATTGTTATCTCTGCACATTGCCACCATAAACTACAACTGAAGGCGTTCCCTCTATTTCTTAATATTATGTGAATTTTATGAATTGATTTGGATATATTCTTTCTTTTTATCCCTTTTTCTTTTTTTTTCAAACAGATTGTAGCACTTAAAAGTGTTTTGTTTCTGAATCACATGTGCCTGGAGGATTGTTCCGGTTTTTGGTGGTGTTTTACATGTCTTCATAAGTGTTTGTTTTGTAAATACATTGTTTGTTATTGAAACTGTACAATATATACAGAAGTCAGTTCAACTTCAAGACAGTCTGTTTCATTTGAACAATGAACAGGATGGGAAGTGAGTTTGCCAGTGGGTTAACTCCAGATTGAAAACTTACAGAATGTACATCAATAAAATAGAAAAATAAGAGCATTCTGAATATAAAATGTATTAACTGTGATGACAAAGGACAAGATTTTGGTGTGATCATGTCGATGTTAGAGGCTGTAATAAAGTAGTTGGAAAACATATGTGACCTGATTTGACCTCTTCCTTCTTTAAGATACAAACCTCAGGGGTCGAGCAGGACTGATGTCAGTTTCCCTGAATTCATTCCGAGTTTACCATTAATTTGGTTGCTATTAACAGTACGAGAGTTGATCACTATATTAGGGATTCCTACAGGAAAAAAAGCTTCATGCAGCTAAGATCGGACATCAGACCAACTAAATTACCGATGTGTTATTGAAGCAAAACGGAAATTAAAGTGTTTCTTCCCACTTCTGTTGAGCTGCATAGCTGACCCACGTAAGTACACGACCGGCTCAGTGCAAACACATGATGATGACATTGAGCTATGGTGTGTTGTGCTATGTTTGAATTAAAACAGACAGAATTTCACATCTTAAATGAAACATCAGTGTCCGCACGACCCGCACACACTTAAACAAAGAGGAAAATACACATCAAACCTTGAGAAGTTTGCGCTTGGGCTTTTCAAATTCAAATTGTGCACCATAAGCCTGTGATGGCAGCAAAATAAAAGCATTAACAAGTACAAACTGTACGTGAAATTGTAATTAACAAAAGTGAATTACCATCAAATGTTGTATGTCTCAGGGTGTACATGAACATGTTTGATCGTGAAAAGAAATGGGTACAAAATAAAACATCAAATATGATCAACCACTGTGACTGGTTGACTGGACTACAAAGCATGGTGGGAAGTGTTAGATTCAAGTCTATTCTTGAGAGTGGTGGCAAAAAAAAAATCATGGACTCCACATCACACATAACCATGAACCTTTGCTAGTTCTGGTTCTTTTAAACAACTTTTGAACATACATTGCCTAGGAAAACTGTCCATGTCTATAAGAAACTGTGTAAACTGCACACAAAGGAGGAAATCGCTCACAGAAACACCTGGGAACAATTGAGACTCACTAATAAACCTGAGTATGTTTTTAGTGAGTGGGAGGAAACCAGAGTGCCTGGAGGAAACCCATCCACGCATGCGTTGAACACACAAACACTACACAGAAGATCCCGCAGCAAACCCAGACCAGTCTTGCTGAATTCGAACACACAAAGTTGTATGGTAGTGATGCAGTGTGACAATACCATCCATCCATCCTCAGTGGGTGCTGTGATGGCTTTGAGCCTCTCTTTACAATTATATACATGAGCTGCACATGGAGACCCAAGTCTGTTTTCAACACTTCCTGGTCTTGGACATCTTTGTGTGCTTCTCAATTTTGGGGGGCTTTTCCCATCAGCGATTGGCCACCGGGGGCGGAAAATAAATAAATAAATGAAAGCACTTTATAAAACTGGACACACATTGGACACACAAGTTTTACTTGTCACACACACAGTGTTTCCTGCAGGCTGCATATATGTGTGTACCGTGCTCAGTTGGTAATGTATTTATATGTATTTATATTTATTAAAAAAAAGCTGATTTGAATTGATTTAGCACAGTGACGCCAACAGGTAGAACAGTATGCCTCACACGTGTGCAATGTTTGGACAACTGCTGTGGGACTCAAACATTGATCCATCTTCTTCAGTCTGACCGAGGAGCGAATTAATAAATAGGCCTGCACCAGCTCAAATTGTGTACGCCAGATTACCACTCCCGCCCTGCTTGCTACAGTAAGACTGCATTCTTCTTATGCGCACCTACCCTGCTAGTGTCTTCCTCAGTGCTTCTCATCTTTTGTCCCACACTTCTATTTTGAACATTCTTCCTCCAACATGTCCCCTGTCCTCCTGTCCAAACCATCTCTAAACCTTTATATATTAGCTGCTCCGTTCACATCGTACCTACTTATCTCAGGTCAAGTTGAAACCTATTCAGTCAGTGTGTAAAATATCAGAGGCATGACTGATGGATGTGAACTCTCAGGAGTAGCTGCTTCCAGCACAGCGGCTCTACCTCCCGTAAAAGACTTCCTCGCGTGTGGTCAGCAGCTCAGTTCTGTGTTAAGAACAACAAACAGTGAGGAGCGACACTGAGCCCGGCGAGTGATGTGCACGGCTAATGAGGCATGAAACGACACTTGCTCGTACATTGGTTCCCACTGGTTTCGTGTTTTTATGTCACTTTGAGTTTGAGTGGGACCTCGTCCCAGGAGCGGAGATCAGTTTCTCTGTGAGCCGTGCTCCAAATGGGAAACACATTATCCTCGGAGATGCTAACCTCCAGTGGGTCGTTAGCCTGGAATGTTCGGTGTGAGAAGGGAAGCATGTGTGGCAGAGGGACGTGGTGGTGGAGAGGCCCTGTTCAGCCCGGGTGACCCGTTCTGCTTTCCACAGTTGGACTGGTGGACTGCAGTCACACGATGAATGTGGTTAAAAAAAGAGAAAGATTTTGGTCGACCAGCTCTGAATAATCTTGTAGTTGTTTTAACAAATGAGGAAAATCTTCCTGTAAAAAGAAGTTCATTCTCATTCAGTTCATCTACATCCATTTAATGCTTCACCGAAACTTGACCCTATTCCCAACAGAACGAAGTTGAACCAAAAATGGTTGAAAAACTTGAGCTTGTTCTCCAGAGGTGCATCAGAGATCAGGTCAAATTCCTGTCCTATTTTTACCGAACTAATGATTTTAGGGATGCACCAGCTGTCACAGCAGATTAGACATTCATGGACTCTCCCTTCCAGCTAGAAGTGAGTGAGGTGCAGGTTCACACACATCAGTGTCTGCAGGCTACAGAGGACTCACACCTGTGGACTGTTTGTGACTGCCAAGTAAACACAGAGTGTTTCTGGCACGAGAGGAAACTGCTGGAGAGATATGAGGACAAGCATCATTCCCATAGTGTTGAAGGAAAGTCATTAAACTCATGCCAGCCTTCAACCCCAACCTACATTATGGTCTACTGTAGGTTCTCCTGAAGTAAATTTTGTAATAAACATCAGACATTTTAAAAACAAAGGCAGAAGTGACTTTTAAGACCTCAATTAGGCAGATGGAGATAGGTCAACATCCCAGCCAGTGTCTGACCTGCTGACATGCGCATGACATGACCTGTAGCTGGCTGTTCAGATTGTTTGGATTGTGCTTCAGACTTCATAAACATCTGCGTGAGGATGACCAGTGAGGTGCTGATGTAGGTCTGTTTCATCAAGGCAGACATGAATAATCTTTTAATTGTCATATTCCGCCTTTTATTTCAGTCTTGTTTTGTGTGTCAACTTCCTGTGTTCTCCCAAGCCCTTGACTTCTCGTAACCCTGAGGTGTGTGCCCGTCGCTGGTCACTGCTCCCAGGCAGGTTGCTTGGCTTCCCATGATGATCCTGTTTGCTTCCTGATACTTGAGTTTTCCATAGTAATATCATCCGTGAGTCGGTTCTGTTCTGCCACATGCTTCTGATTTCTCAGCCATGTGTGTGTGTTCCACCATGAGCACATTTGGCTTTGTTCTTGTTTCCCCTGTTCTTACCAGTGTGTGAATGTTTGACCATCACTTTATTTTCTCTTGAATTTTACTGCCATTTGTATTTTTGCCATGAGAAAGTTTTGACTGTACATTGTGTTTTGGGACTTGTTTATTACTCCACAATGTCCATTGTCTAAACTGTATTTCTGTTGCTCCTGGTTTGGTGATGCTTCAGGTGGTCTTCCAGTGTTTATTTGTACTTTGATAAATCATTCAGTCACTTAGCACTTGCACTTGGGTCCTGTCACACATGGTCCTTGACATGAATCTCAAAGCTCAAATGAACAACTGCATGTCTGAACAAAGCTACAGTGGTATAATTCTGCCAAGAAAACGATGAAGCTTCCCTGGCTTGGTGGCCAATGTACTCATTCATTCATTATTTGTTCTCGGTTTTAGGATAGTGGACCAAATCAGACCCATGAAAAAAATTACATATGGCCCATAGACATAGTTTCATGTCTAATCCCACCAATGAAAATGCTCACACCACTCAAAAAGCATTGCAACAGTCTAAGCCCTTATAAATTCAGTTTTCTTGACTAAACTTGGTTTCAGAAATTCGTGTTGTGACACTGAAGACACAGCTTTACTATCATGTCACTGACCAAATATATTGTTTCGACGCACACAAAAACGATGACATGGCATTAAACCTCATACCAGTCGTCTAAGGCGAAGCAATCCATCTTCATCTGCATGTTTTTCCTCACCACCAAAACCAGGGCAGTTTCCATGTTTCATGCCGTGCAAGTCAGTACAGATCTCTGGAAAGAGCCATGTCAGACAAAAGGTCAAAGGCCTAGAACTTCTTCAACTCTACAACAGAAAAAAACGTCTGGCCAGACGTCTCTGATGATGTACGAGCGTCTGCAGAAGTCTTCAATTCCTGCAGATGTGGGTCCACATGTTGTGGTCTGTAGTGCCAGACTGTAACAGGAGATCAAACAGTCGGCTTGGGCTTTGAAAGTAGCAATCTAGAGTTTAAGGGTCATTCTGAAAGGAAGGTGTGATGGACATCCACCATGGCTTAAGGTCAACGCAAAGTATAGTGCCCGAAACATCATCGGTTGTTTGGAAACTGCAAGGATGATAAGCAGAACAGCGGATAAGTCGGTTTTCAGCTGGATTCGGTGGGTGCCAGAGTTGTCTCTCTGTGGCTGGGACCAGTTTAGTTGCAAAAAGAACACACAAAATCAGCTGTCATTAACTGAAGAGCAGGAGGATCCCGCGGAGAGTCCTGTGGTGTTTACACTTTGCTGCTCAGATGGGACCACCAAACCTACCCCTTTTACAAGTCGTCCATCTATAAAAATGAAGTGATGTGGTTTCCCACACGCTGCCATTCTCCTCCTCCTCCTCGGCCACCTGCCTCTATTCACTGGTGCACAGGCCGAGACCCTGCTGGCACCGCTCAGAATTAAGTGAAGGGTGATGAAATTATCTCTCTGGCCAGGGGAAATTGGACGGAGAGAGGACGGAGAGGCAAAGTGGGAAGAAGCCCCAGTCCATTTTGGTTCCCCGTGGGCCCAGGGGAAATTCTATTAGGCCAGTAATAGAGTCATTTTTCACCTCAGTCCACGTCAGTCTATTAAACAATCCCTCTTTCTTCTCTTTTATCTAATCCCTGTTGCTCCTCTCTCCGTTTCTCCGAGAGCTATTCTTATTGCCATTTACTTTCATTAACCTCATTCAGGCGGGAAGCTCACATTGACAGATAAGAAAGATGATTGGGTGTTATGTTTCTGCAACAGTCAATCACCATGGCTTTTAAAAATGTTGCGGAACAAATAAACATCTTAGTAGTTTCAGTAATATGCACCTCTGTCATTGCAGGGCTTCAGCACTGTGTGTCTGTTTGGTCACAGGTCAGTAAAGCGCGACAGTGGTCCTAGAGAGGCTAAGGTCTGTCACACCCTCAGCCTCTTGGGCTGGGTGGAGGAATTAGATCATGACTCAGACATAAGGTCACGTTTGGTAAGTGACATACAGAACTTATGCTGTGATTCCACAATGTGCTCTGGGTCTGCCATCAAGGATATAGCAGATGTTCGCTGCTTATCCAGGGCACAAAGGATCATCACGGACTCTACTCATCCAAACTATGCACTGTTCTCCCTCCTGCCATCTGGCAGACGGTTCCACAGCATCCGATGCAGAACCACCAGATTCAGGAACAGTTTTGTTCCTCGTGCTGTCAGGTTGCTGAACATTGGACAATAGCTGCAATACTGTTTATTTGTTCAATTGTACATCCTCTGGACTGGCACTTATCTGTTATTATTTTATTATTATTTATCTATCTATTTATTTTTGGACATTTCGTTTTGTTTTTGGAAACTGGAGGCCTCGGACCGAAATTTCGTTGCCATCATATAGTAATATGTTTTGTGCAATGACAATAAAGAAAGTCTAAGTCTAAGTCTAAGTCGGTACGGGCCAGCTTTGCGTCCCTATCAAGGCCAGCACTCTTTTTTTGGTGGGCAGGGATGGAGGCGACAATGTCAAGACATTTCTCTGTTTCATTCATTGTTTCAACAGAGGAGTTGGGGGTAACATTTAGAACCAAGTTCTGCATGATGGACCCTGATGACAACTGATCAAAACAGACTCAGAAATCTGTGTTCTGATGAAGTGAATGTGTGCAAAATGAGTCTTTAATGACAGTGAACCATCACAAGATCCTGGAACCTTCAACGCAGCTCTTTGATGTGAACATGAATGCCATTGCCATCTGTTGTGGAAGGAAGAACAATTACATTGAAGGATCATCTGTGGGTTGGTTGCTGCATAAGCTGAATTCAAGTGACCATAAATATGGAAAGAAGAATTACAGTGAAGATACTGAGCAGTGAACAGAATAGACAGAAGAATAAGAGAAGATGTACATCAAAGATCCTTAGGTGCTCTCCGCCCACTTGGGCAAGAGTTCGTCTTAACTTAGGCAGAGGCCTTCTCTCCATTGCCTAGAGGGAAACCCATGCCACTTGGCGTCACGCTGCTATTGTGCATTACCAGTGACTTTATCCAAAACCAGATGGCAGTTATGTCTCCTAAGTAAAACTGCGCAAATGTGTCCTGGTCGTCCACAGCCTGACAGAGGCCTTGTGGCGTCACTCCATGGTGAAAGATGCTATGCCTCTGGTCGACTGTGCCCTCGACCCCTCAGTGGGAGGTGGACCCACCGTCTCATGCGATTGCTAATGCCACTGCAAACCCTGCACTGAACCAGCAGTCTTACACACAGGAGGCACCAATTACTTCTCGCAGAGAAACGACCAAAACCCACATGACCAACTGTCATCGTGGATGCAAAACCCGCCCAGGTGGACGGCGCATGACCCTTCTCCAAAAGTACCAGCAGAAAAAGGAAGAAAATAAACGTACTACTGGGTTTTTGATGACACGCCCAAGTTGATCTATATGACTGGTGACTACTAACTTGCATTAAAGGGTCAGTGGAGAATACCATCTAATCCGTAATAGATAAGAAGCTAAACAAAGTCAACCTGTTAATGACAGGATGGAGCATCCATCGTGGCCTCCAACAGATTTCCCTATGAAGTTAACACATTTCCTGAAAATGTTGAATGTTTTACCCTCTCAAAAAAACCCCAAACAATGTTGACAGAAAAAGTGTGTTCAGTTGAAGTGAGCGATTAGAGGTTACCCTCAGGCCTTTGATTTGCAGCCGCGGTGAAGCTCAATGGCTTCAGCTAGAAGTGACAAAATGAGGCCAATATTTTGAGGCCAGAGCTCCGTGGTTTATGCGTGGAGCAGGAATGTATTTTTGTTTTTCGCTCAAGTCATTTCAGGAGGAAATGGCATCAAGACAAGCAGCTTAATTGTATTTCATGTAAAGCCACATATGCTCTGCTTGGTGTTGTTATTGACGGTCTGTTTGCCAGATGTGTCACCGTTTCAAGGAACAACTTACAAAATAAGTTATGCCACCTTGATGTGTTTGTTACTTTAAATACGGAGAGACACCTTTAGTGAGTTAAACTGTGGGAGAACCATTTGCAGTCTTTAAATCAAAAACCTGTTTGAGAGAGAATGTAGAATTCAGCTTCTATATCAAAGCGTTTCGTAATTGGAGTCAAAACAACATGGTGCTGTTTGAAATTTTGACTAGCAATTTAGAGCAGTAATACTAAAATCCTAATGAGGGCAACAATAATGCTTGTGGTTGGATGAGACGTTTGTGGTAGCTCTGCCTGCTGCTCCTTTGAGGGGTCGCTGCATCAAAAGTAGAAGAAATAGCTGTTGAGAAATGTGTTAAAACAGCGCAATGATATCTTGTTGACTTTCTACATATCTGGCAACCAAACTGATGTTTTCGCTGCTCAGATATTTTCCTCATGAAAACGGATTAGCTTTCAGAATGCACAAGGACAAGGGCCAAATGTTCCACGTCTCGTATCATACGCAAGCTAGAGTTTCAGACGCAGCCATCATCCGTGCGGTGAATGCAGCCAGGGAGCGATCATCATGATGCCACATTGATATGGTCTGAAAATAAAGGAGTGATGTAATGCTGCACCATAAGCCGGCACAAAAGATAGTGCAGCTCTCCAATATAACAAGGTCCTTTCCCACATCTATCCAGACATCACGGAAGAGAAAGAGCCTGTGGGTTGTGGCGCTCTCTCCCGCGGTGTTGTTTACCTGACAGCGACATTGATATCATGGTAAGGGAAGACTTTTTCCAATAGTGGCCTGAAAATACAGACACCGATGTCGATGTACAAATATTTGCTGGTCGTTGACATGCCTTGGCTGTGGAAACATTTTGTTGTATCGTATCTATCGTAGGAGTATCGAAGATATTCCTCCAAGGGAGTTGCTGCTTGTACGCATAGGGTTGTAACTGTTGAGTCGTTTGTCTTGCACTGTGGAGGTATTTCCCCTTGATGGCTGTTGACAGACAGGGGCTGATCGGTCACCATCAGTTTCAGCTCCGACCTCAGGCAGGATGTGCTGCAGCTTGCCCTGGTGGTACGTTCAACCCCAACCTTGGAAGACACTGGAGTTTTTTCTCAGAAAGCATAAGCTTGGTTAGTCACTCAACTCGGAGGAAGACAGATGGTTGCTTGTACATTTGCTGAATGTCTTTTAATGCCCCTTAAGTGCCTCCTGAGAATTAAGCAGCGCCAACATTTGAAAGGTTTCACCTCTTTTTGTTCTGCTGGAAAGCTCAGATTACTATTTGCTATTCTTTTCTCTGCTGTGAAAGGCCTGAAAAGAGGTCTTCCATTTTAACATTGGCCCGCAGCAAAGTATGTTGAAGAAAGATACTGATATTTCATTCAAGCACATTACAGCATCAACGCTTAAACACAGATGACCACTTGCACACTCTCACCAACAGACAATTTGGACTCATCAATTCACATCGAATGGGAGGAAATTGGGCTGCCATGAGGAGGACCATAAAACAGACGAGATGATGTGTGGCCAGACTCCTGAAAGTGGCTCCTGGATTTGCCGTAGAACAATCTTTGGAATTTCTATTGAGAGATTGATCTGTAAATGATATGTATAATATATATAGTATTAACAACAGACAGTGGGTAAGGATTTTTTTCTCCCCCACTGCTCACATGACCTTTCATCTTCTACTAAGGACCAGGGATCGGGGGGTGATTTTGGGGCCACATGAAAACATGGCAATCTTGATGAGAGCAGTGCTCACCATAAATGAATATTAAACTCTCAGTCCAAATAAAAGGAGATACAATAGTCCTTTGATCATTACAGGTTCCATACGCCACTGCGACCGGTGAAACTCAAAGAGATCGAGAATATGTTCCATTTGAAGCAATTAACATTCCATAATAACTAGTTATTAATAACCGTTTTGTACAAGTACATAGAAATAACCAACACTGATAACTATTTTTGATAAAATAATTTGGCCAACGATATTTCAAAACATACACTCACTTATTAGTTACACATTGACTCCCTTGTTCTATAAATATATCCCACATTAAACAAACAAATAAACAAGAAACGTGATATGGCAAGGGATTGTAGTATTTAGAAAAAAACAACACTTTGACAGATGATGTAGAAGTTAATGCTGGATAAAGTCATATGATTTTGAAAAAAACATGAATTCAATGATATTAAATGAAAACAAATAATGCATAAATAATAAAACCATAATTTGACTTGAGAATATTGAGATAAAACCTTACTTTAAATTACTCTAAAAATAAAAAATAAAAATAAAATATATCCATTTATACACATTTTCCTTTTTGAAATTTGGACTTGATAAGTCCATCTCCCTGAAACTCTGGCTGTTTCACTCTCATTAGTAACATTGTTTTCCATGTGATCTGATTACAATGATAAAAACATTCACTTGTTTAAGCCCTGAAGACATTCTTTGAGGGTCATGACCTTTTGGACCGAGTTAAACATGAAAGGTCACGATGTCTGTCCTGAACAAAATCTAACACTCTGACACTCAGTCCGTCTGCCACTCCATCCTATTCTCCATCTACCACTCTGGATTTTGGATGGCATTGGTGCCGAGTGTCAGGTTCAGCTACAGTATCATCTGTCAGGGATTGGAGTCAGATCAAAGAGAGACAGTGAAAAGAGCAAGATCCACACCCTGACTCTAAACCGTACAAAGACGCTTTAGGAGCAGGCCCCCTCCCGCGGGAGTTGTAATGGGATCGGTCGAACGAGTACCTTTGAGTACCGCAAGACCATTCGGAAGCAGCCCACAGGAGCCGTAAAGGAAAGCGCACTGCTACGGCAGACACTTGCATTTCCTGCTTTGTAAAAACCGTCCAGCTGATGCCACGACCATCACATTTATTTCGAGGAGTTTCACGTTACATTCGCTCACACTTCAGTTTGATATAAACCATACCGACGACCAAAAGTTAAATCAATTTAACAACAATCTCTTAACCTACAAAACCAAAATCAAATGAAGACAAAGCAAGGAATAAGCTAAATATCAGAGTTCCTTTTGGCAGTGAGTCTTTAAAAGCTTACTGTGCACAAAGCTTAACACCTCATCTGCTCCACTACCACCCGGGTGATGGACTACTGGGCTATGACAAGTTCTCCTCCTTGCTTAAAGAAAGCAAATTGAGTTAGGACCGATCTGCTGCCCAATCTATCTCAAATCCTCGCCGATGCAGATCTAATTTCAGCCTCTTAGTACCGCAAACAGGAAGAAGGAGCTAGTCGATAAAGAGCCTGCAGAGCCTGTGGAGGGGGGGACGGGTGGAGGGAAGATTATAGTGACACAGTGGAAAAACAAAGTAGAAGCATTGTCATTATCCTCCGTTCAGTCCATCACTCACTCGATCAACTTCAGGCCCTCAGATGACTTAATTCGATTCTGTAGGCAAATTAGCTAAAAGCATCGAGAGTAAATTGAAAATACTGGGAACCAGATGAGGAGGTTAGTGTGGGGAAAACGTCAGTCAACGGATTAAGATCTGTGACTTGTTAGCGCTGAGGTTGTGGACAGATGTGACTCTTAAATCTGGATCCAGATGCCTGCAACTAACATGCTCACTATACCTATCACCTGAGAAGATGAAATGAAAGAGACGAGTCCCTATTAAACAGGTGACACGGTTTTGTTGGATTACCCATGAATTGTAGACACACGCCGTGTCTTCTATTGACATGAGCCGTCTATGAGAAATAGCAGTGGCTTTAAAAGCGAGTCCTGGAGGAGGGTCACTATTTCCATCAGCCTGACTGACTTTATATTGAGGTTGACTGTCTCAGTTGACAGCAGCAAACACATGCACTGGAATTAACATGAGATCCTGGTCAGATTGAAAATGTGATGACATGGATGAATTAGTACAAATACGGTGATGTCATTTGAAAATCCTGCACCTGGGAACTCCTCAGTCGAACCGTGAGGCAGAAACAGAAGCGCTGCAAGCGTGGGACGATAAAAATTTCATCGTTAAATTTTTCCACTTCAGATACATGTAGCACAGGAGGACGGCATAAATCTTTGATGGACACAAAAATGTAGAGCAGGTCTGGATGTTCAGCAGGATGGAGCTGTTGACCACGTGTCCCGTCAGATCGGCGTCAGCTAACTCGCCGCACATTTTTAACAGGCGTTTGCTGACCAAGTCAAGAAATGTTTCACTGTAAAACAGCAAATTTGAGCATGTGAGATCCAACTTCCTTGTACAGTAAAGCTGTCATCATAAATCGGACAGAAGAACAGCAGGAAGGAAGGTCATGGTTCATATTTTAGAAATGACCCACTCTTCCTCACAAGCTTTGCTGATTACCTTTACTACTTCTAGGACTGCGAGTACACTGACGAGTGGCTCCTCCACACTTCTCAGGAGTATTGGATTCACTATAGGAAAAAGTAATGGAGCAGGTGACTTAGCTTGACAAGGCCGAGGTTAAGACTCTTCGCTCTAAAAACACAGCAGCAGAAAGCAAAACAAAACAGGCAACTCTTGCTGATGGTGTGACATATACAGTTGTTCAAGAACTGACGTTGAAAGATACTGACTCTCACTCTTTTCACATCAAGCTGAGTGAGTCTGTCTTTCTTCCCCAGAAGTTAACTTGGATATGTTTTGAGGCTTGATTCTGATGCTGTTTTTGATGCTCTGCTGCCCATAATCTCAACATGAAAGGGGAGGCTACGCAATATAGCAATAACAAGTATTCATGTCATGTCATTGGATAGGACAGAGACTTTCAGGGAGAATCACTGTCCTCGATGTTGTCCTTCATTCTCAAGTGCACGTGGCTTGTCTAGTTCATTGTTACGCTGATTCACTTAATAGATCACTGCATTGTGTGCTTAAACAATGATCTTAACATGGCAGAACCAAGGCAGACGGCGAGGAAAACTCGTCCCATTTCTTCAGTCTTGACAACAGAACTTGTCGTGAATCACCAGAGTGATGCATAAATGCAAGACAATGTACTGCTTCGATCCTCTCTGGAGACATCCAGGGGCTTGACGTTGCAACGTCATGGATGAATAGACATATCTGCTCTGTTGCACTTTCCTTTTAGACTCTAAGTCAAGGACTGGTAAGTTTAAAACAAGGGAGGCGAAATTCAGATATTTCGATTAACATTATACAGGAATCTAAGCGCTCATTTTAAAATTGTGAAAAGTAAAAATTAACAAGGTTTTCATATAATGGCAACATGGAAATACAGTGGTGCATCGGTTTTTGAACGTCTCGGAATTCGATTTTTTTGCTTTGGATTTCGAACCAAAATCCAGGACTCGAACGCACGCGGACCGATCAGCTGACCCACGACGCGCTTTGTTATTGTGTATAACGCAGCCTCTGTATGCAGACGTGTCCTGTTAGCTACATTTACTGGCTGTTTTTTCTTCATATTGAGGTGTAAAACCTTTCCAGTCTCCGCACTGGACCGTGGTAGAGTGTCACAGGGGAGGTGCTCGCTCTCCACACCTCCGAGGCTGGAGGGCTCACTCCAGGGTTTGATGTCCTGTTGTGGGCTGGAGCTGGGACAGGGATGAGGCGAGTCTGGGACAGAGCGTTACTTGGTTTATGACTTTGTCACAGCCAAACTGCACAGAAGCGCACATTCAGAGCTGGACACACACCGGGCACCTCTTCACTTCTGGAGAGACCTCACTCACTCGGCAATCCCTGAATTGATTCAGATTTCGAACAATTTGCTTCTCAAATGGCCGTCTGGAACGGATTGTGGTCGAGAACAGAGGTACCACTGTACTAACGCTGACAACAGTTCTTCTTCTTCTGTCTGTTTTTACAGGATGAGTCGGATACACCACGAAGGAAAAAGAGAGATGCCAGAGCCTAAGTTACATGGAGAAAGGAAAGATGGTGGTGTATGTGACTTGCAGGGACTAGATACAGGATGGACACTCGCTGGACGTGGAGATTCTGTGGTAACAGATCAGAGTTTGGTTTCCTCAAAGTCAGCTGGAACACTGAGACTTTTTTTAAACAAGTGAGGTGGTAAAGGACACATTGTCAGATGAAAATAAGATGCTGGCACACTGGATGAGCTAAATAAATGTTGCACTTATTCCTTTACCTACCGATTTGTGAATGGTAGAAGTATTTTTAATAACTCTCCTTCTTCTTATACTATTTTGAAGGAGTTTCTAGTTCTAGAACATGAATAACACAATAAGGCAACCGACAAACATGACTTCTCAGGGGAAGTCATAGAGGCGTCACTGATGGCAGCTGTGCACCAAATTCTGTTCCTGTCGTGATAAGTGGTGGTCAGTGGCGCTGACACGATTGGAGGGGTCACAAATTCAGTCGACCGGCCTCTACAACGAAATACTTGAGGGAATTTGAGGATAATTTTATATGTCTCCCCAACCCCTATGCATCCTGTAAGTCAACAAGCATGACAAGAAGGTTTCCTACCGTCCGTATCCACCTCACGCTCCTGACCCCACGCTGACCATGACCCTTTATACCGTGCTTGACTCCATCACGTGTTTCCGTTTGGACGTCTGAAGGACTTAGGTCACAAATACAAACTGATGGCTCCGAATGACTTATCTGGTGCTGATGTTAAACAGATTCAGTCTGAGAGAGAACGGCGGACATATTACGTCATTGAAACAAGACACAGATATGAGCTATTCCATGTGACATAAAACCATCAATGAATATGTTGTTTAATGTGCATTAGCTGATTAGTTGCCTGGCAGCTGTATGTGTCGATTGAAAGTGGAAGCTTTTAAAATGTTATTTGTCCTGTGACGTTTATGATGTAGCCAGGCCGATGTTTAATGGGGGAACCTCACTCGCTGCGACACTTGTAGTAAAGCAGCACTCAGGGCAGGACTGGTTGAGTTGACCGTAGTAGAATACAGCTCCTCCCCGCCCCCCGCACTCTTTACTACTTTAGAAGAAGAATGAATAATTCAGTGGTTCTTCTTGCTCTTCAGATGCAGCATAGTAGGCTTTCAGTCAAGAGCAGACCTACTACATCACCGGGAATATTTGGCGTGTAACGTCAAAACCTCACGTTCCATCTGGAACAAAGTTGTTCACGTTTTGATGAGAAAAAGACGGTATTGAGAAACGTGACTTCACCAGCTGAATCACGGCGGTGTCCATCAGGGTTGAATAGGGTTTCCTGATTCTTGTTTTTGATTCACTGATTCAATTTAATCTCTTCTGCTCAAGCTCACTTCCTGGCAGCAAGCTTGTGTTTGCACTGCAGCCTGTCTAGCAAACAGTCATTATGGCGTGGGCCAAGCAGAAGTATATTAATAGTATACAAATAAGTGTGGCAGAGCTTTGAGGTAAGAGACTGTCAAAAGGATCCTGGTTTTGTGTCTCCCAGATATTTGGATTGATCCGATTGAAACACTGTGCTGGTGATTTTCAGCGTTGGGCAAAGATCATTTTGCAAGTTCTTGAGGGATGATTTTCATATTGTCAGGGCAAAATCTTCAGATCCAGGCACAAACCTCCTACTAGTTAACAATGTACTCTAGTTCATGGTTGCCTGTAGTTTGCTGCAAAGACTTGAAACTCAAACTTGAAACTGAAAATTGGCCATATATTTGTTTTTCTTCTGAGCCCAAAATCCAGCTAAGAAGCCCGATCTGCCAAGCTCTAGAGTGACCTTCACTTTTGTCCAATGACAGTCGAGTCCACCCGCACTGGCTGGCCTCATGTCAGAACCTGAAGGATCACCGACATACCTCAGGTACACTGCAGAAATACGCAGCATGAAATAATATATGTCATATGTCGTAAACAAGTTTGGTTCTGTTGAATTACGACACTAAATAAGTGTAAAACAAGATACAAATGAATCAAAATCAGAGCTATTTTGCACAGAATGAGAAACGGAAGCGAGCATTTGTGACTTCAGCTTCAGTTTCAGCAGGGAAAAGGCGTACAGTTGCGAGACACTTCCATGATATATACTGTGAAAAGAGAAACCTTAACACAAGCATTTTCGATTGCTGCAAATGAGGAGTATGAATTACTGATATGGCATAGACAATGCATGTTATGTTTAATTCCAATATGTCAAGAAACAGTTTTTTTTTTCCAGGAGAAAAAAAAAAGGTCAAACAGTGATTCTTTTGTTTGAGCCAATGCTGCACCCTAGCGCAACAGTTAAGTGCTGCGACTAGATGTGACATCTCGTCGATATTATAAATACAATTATTATTATAAACAACAACAATAATAATAATAACAATAATGTATTTTTTCCACCATTAATAAAATTTGTGTCATCCCAAAACAGCTCGTGATTAATTTCTTTTGACATCTCACAGATATCATTAATATAGTAGTAGGAATAATTTGGGTGCCACAACAAATCCCTGAGGCTGTCCACATTCTGTCTATCTCCATGTCATGTTGCCTTCTGCTCAAGTGGTGCTTTATGTAGCCTTCTCATCCTGTATCCTTCCAATTTTGAGACCAACATTTCATGGTCAAAAAAATGTCAATAGCATGCATCAATATTAAACTTCATTTTGATGGAAAATTTCATAATATTCATACTATCGCTATTGGTTAAACCAGGCCAAGGCAATCTTGAGAAGATGGCGACCAAGATGTCCTCTGGTCGTCTGTCTGAGCACTTCCGCCTTTCTCAGCGTGCTCCTGCTCCCTCCTCATCCTGGTCCAGCGAGCGGTTCGGGTGCAGAGAAGTCCAGGTAGACACGCCAAGGTTCAGCCCTCCACCTCTTCTGCCAACCTCCCTCCTGCACAGAGAGACTTCGGCTTCCAAGAGGCATCGCCCCCACCGTCAGTCTTCTAATACATCTTTTAAAAGATATGTACTGTCTCCAACTACTCCTTCGTGAAAACTACAGAATAATAAACAGAAGTGTACATGCACATTACACAACGCATTCATCCAATGTAAAATACTATATGCACGTGCGTTCAAACAATCGTACCTCATTTTGCCTTCCAAGCATGAAGCTCATTGCACAGATAAACCATGACAAAACAAAGTTGCAGCAGCAAACTGATTTTTTTTTTTGGCAGAGAGCGAATCATAATACTATAAAGCGAATCATGACAAATATCCTGAAAACAAAGGATTCAATGGAAAAAAGAGAGAGATTCAACTGGCCATAGAAATTATAAAATAAATATGCAGAAATAAAACACATCTGCCAGTCTACTAAGGAGTCAGTGATAAAGAAAAATATCCCTAACTATGGCATTCGAAGATTCCCATCAAAATAAACAACTGTGTCTCCATGCTCTGGCTCTAGTTAGGCAGAGCAGCATCCATGAACCATTACAAAAAAAAAAAAAATCCTGGTGCAATTTCTTTTTTTAATAGAAAATAAACATTCAACTGAAAATTCAATCAGACTCTAAAATTGTAACATAAATCAGCATTATCAAAATATGAATCTGCCAACCTACTGAGTGACAAAGAAGAAGATTTGTCCATTACAAAAGTGTAAATTATAAGATATTTTCTTTCGGACATAAATGACCCTATATGTGACCTTGTGTATGGCACCTAAAGATTCCTGGCCAGAAACACAAGTCTGCCAAAATGATGTGGCTTCAATGATGCACGATGACATGTCACAATGTTGCCTCCTGAACAGCCGCTCAGACGGTGAGCTGGTCGCTGGAATAAATAGGTTTTTCTTCAAGGGCTCTTCTTCTAAGGGGCCATCTTCACTGTCAGTGTCAGTAGATACGCATCCAGCCCTGTGGGCACTGCATGCTGTAAAGAAGAGGACACGTCAATATCATTATTGCCTTGTATTAATTTGAGGATGCTTCCTAGGGTCTTTCTGCCTTTCTTCATGGGGGGTACTGGACAGGCAAATGGCTGGGGATATTGCCTTAGTATAGTTGACGCCAGTCATCTCTGATCACTGCACTTCTCTTGCAGATATGTTAGGATATTATACATGACTAATTTTGTGAAGTCTTCTTTCGCAGCCAAAAAAGAAGTTTTGAAAAGGTGGAGAACTGACTTCACAGATGATATGCTGACATATACAAGTAACAGCCGACTTACGACCAGGATCGGTTCCGACCAACCGGTCGTAAGTCAGATTGGACGTAAGTGGAATGTCATTCAAAACAGCCGACGCGAGGGTTATAGCTACTACTGTAGTGGTAGATGGCTGCGTGAGAGTGAGATGCTGGGATACTGTGCTGCCGTAACTGTTGTACGTGATGCTGGGCTGCTACGTGTTGCGGTGCCAGACACTGAATAAAAAAATAAGCATCTGAGGAAAATAAGTGTTTGAACACCATGCGATTTTGCAAGTTCTCCCACTCAGAAATGATGGAGGGGTCTGAAATTTTCATCGTAGGTACATGTTCTCTCTGAGAGACATAATCTAAAAAAAAAAAAATCCAACAATTTAATTGTATGATACTGCGGCAAATAAGTATTTGAACACCTGAGAAAATCAATGGTACAGTGGCCTTTGTTTGCAACTAAGCAGGTCAAACGATTCCTGTAATTTTTCACCAGGTTTGCACACACTGCAGCAGGGATTTTGGCCCACTCCTCCACACAGGTCTTTTCTAGATCAGTCAGCTTTCTGGGCTGTCACTGAGAAACACGGAGTCTGACCTCCCCCCAAAGATTTTCTATTGGGTTTAGGTCTGGGGATGTCGGTACACTACACAAATAGTGCAGTATCATAGATAGGTGTATGTATGCATGCATGTATGAATAAGGGCTTTCTATTGTAATTTGGACTCACACTGAATGAAAAGCAAGATGTGCACAGTGGAATGAACAATGAAATTCCAACACGAAAAGCAGTGCAAACTGCCTGCCATGACACTCTCACCAAATCATGTGTCAGTTAGTAAACATGTAGAAAGGACAGGATTCCTGCCTCTAACAAACACGTTGTAATATCACTATTATTATTATCAAGCTTGAACATTAAGTGTTTGGCTTTGCCAGTTTAACTCCTTCAATCTTCAAGAAGAAGCACAAATGTCTGAACTGGTGTCTCAATAACTGAATGTTTGGGGGATCCTTGTTTTCTTTGGTTGTTTACAAAGCCTCCTTCACAAACACTCCAGGAGGGGGCGCAACCTTGGATTTCATCATGATGAGATGATTCTGTCATCTCATCAGATGAAGCCATTCAAAAGTTCCCTGCTTTCCACGGTGGCTCAGTGACTGGTCTGTGCCTGCAGGTTCTCAGTAGTAATTTAATCCTCCACTGTAGCGTAGTCAGCGGGGAACGCTCTTAAACAGCCTGAGCGGCAATGCCTCCTTAAAACACTGGATTTTGGAAGCACAGTATAGTTTTAAAGCACCTTAAGCACATGGGATAAGGTTTGTTGCTGAACGATATTCAACACTGCTTCAGTAGCCTTTTCATACTCGTCGACTGTCACTTTTGGCTTAACCTTTTTGATCTCGTCCAGTTCAGCTTTTGACATGACGCTGAACTTTGTAGACCGTTCATCCACCCACCATAGCCTTAAGTCTTCTGTAAGTAGATCATCCCAACCAATGTTTCTCTGGCACAGTTCTTGAAGAATGAGGTTTTCACTCAGGCAGAATGGAGCAATGAACCCAATTGGGTCGTAAAGAGAGGAAGTAACAAACAAGCAATTGTGACGGGTTGGTTGTTGTGTTTTCACACTGACATAAAAACTGAAAGTCCATCCATCCATCCATCGTCATTCGCTTTTCCGTTGCCGGGTTGCAGGGGCAGCAGCATGCCAAATGCCCTTCTCCCGGGCAACGTCCACCAGCTCCACCCGAGACCACCAGGATCCCGAGACGCTCCCAGGCCAGTGTAAAGATATAACCCTCCACCTGGCCCTGGGTTGACCCCTCCTCCCAGCTGGCCGTCCCTGAAATACCTCCAAAGGAAGGCATCCTCATGAGATGCCCGAACCACCTCGACTGAGCAGCAGCTCTACTCTGGGTTTCTCCTGAGTGACAGAACTTCTCACCCTAACTCTAAGGGAGACGCCCACCACCCGTCAGAGAAAACTAATTTCATCCGCTTGTATCCAGGATCTCATTCTTTCGGTCATGACCCACGGCTCGTGACGATAGGTGAGGGTCGGGAGGAAGGCTGATTGGTAAATAGAGAGCTTTGCCTTTTGGCTCAGCTCTCTCTTACACACAACTGTGCTGTATAGCGACTGCAATACCGCTGATTCGCCAGGCAATCTCAAACACCCTTACCCCCCCACTTAAGAACAAGAGCCACGATACTTAAATTCCTCCACTTCATGCAGCAATCTACCCTTTTCCGGTAGTGAACCATGGACTCTGACTTAGAGGTGCTGGTCCGCATCCCTGAAGCTTCACACTCAGATGCAAGCCAATCCAGAGAGAGTTGAAGTTCGCACTATGATGAAGCCATGAGAACCAAATCATCTGCAAATAGCAGTGACAGGATCCTCAGGCCACCAAATCGCAAACCCTCCGCCACAAAGCTGTGCCTCGAAATCCTGTCCATGTAAACCAAAAACAGGATTGGAGACAACATCACACAACAAGCACACCAGACTCAAGAGATGTTTCCCACATGTGCAGTTTAAGTATAGCACTTAGTTACTACTATCTACAGAATTGTGAAGTCATGGCTCAGTATTGCAGGAGATGGCCCATCACCTGCTTTGCTCAAACAGTGGCGCTGTCAGTTTATCTGCACTGGTGAAGTGAATTATAGTTCACTGTGGAAGGAGGATGTGACAGATTCAGAGTCGCATCTTTTACTTTTACTTTTACATTTGATACGAAATAAACATTTCTATGTATTTCATATCACTTACAAGGGGCTGTGGTGGATCGTTGTCGGGCTCCTCTTCCGACATCATTCGCGAAAAAGAATCTGAGACAACAATTAGGTTTACTAACGGAATGCTGGTCTGCATAATATGGAGGGTTGTGCGTCTTTAAACCTCTGAATTCATGTAATGTGTTACATAACAAATCTCTACAGACCATTACATCAGTCAAGATGAGAAGTTTAACCTACTTGAAGTTCGTAAGAGATTTTCTCTTAAAGGGCATCACTGACTCCGGTCTGTCAAAACTCGTTCCTCACGCAGTTTTGCATTGAAAGTCAAAGTCAACTTTATTGTCATGAATACTGAATGCTGGACATCCAGTATAAATGAAATTGTAGTCCTTCCTGCACATAGTTAAGATATAAACTTAACTAAGTACGAAAAGAAAGGACAATAGAAAGAAGATGACATACAAGTGCAATAGTGCAATGGCATACAGATGACACCTATAGAAGTGAAAAAGTGACTTGTGCATATGCGGTTCAGGAGATGAGATCAAGTCAGTAGGGGGAGCAGGTGTGAGTGTAGGCAGAGTTGAACCTCCTGACCACCTTGACGGGAGCAGACTGAAGAGACTGTGAGAGAAGTGAGAGGAGTGACCTACAATTCGAACGGCTCTGCGGGTGAGTCGGCAGTAGTAAATGTCCAGAAACTACCTCACAGAGTCCAACTCCAGTGGATATTATTAAATAATAATCTAAATTAATAGTGTATCTGCTCATTCAATTAACAATGAGCACACAGCGAAGGCAATTCAGTCTGAAAATGAGCCAAGTGCTTAAATCGTTGTTCAGAAGACTCTAACAATGAGATTAAGGTTTAGCAATAAATTTAATAAAAATACACAATAATCAAAACGAGAACAGGAGCGAGGAACCAAGAAAGTCGACACCAAAATGCACAGGGAACAGGGAAAAAACCTGAAAAAGGTGGACCAAACTCAAGCCTTAATAACGGGGTCAACGAAAACACACTCAGATAAACTCTTGAGGCCCAATTAACAAAAAGTGCTTGGTGGTGGAATTATACACACACACACACACACACACACACATACACACGAGAAAGTAGAAACTAACAGGAGAAAACAAAAGGTGAGTAACCTCCTCGTCTGACTGGTCCTCAGCCGTTGACACCAGTGCTGGCAACGATCGCAAGGCATGAGTTACAATGTCTGCTCAGGCCTCCATTGTACTGCACCTGTGACTTCTCTTTCTCACGCAGACCCAACCACACTCTGCATTCCTCCATCTGTAAATAACTTCTTTATTAGTAGCACAAGCAATTCCAACAATATCAATATTGTATAATAAATGCACAATTCCCCTTAATGTACAAATCTGAAAAGTTATCAAATACGCTGGAGAACTAAGTCATTAGAGGGAGATCTTTACCGTAGGAACGCAAACTAACCATTTGGCAACACAGTCTGCCGCCGAGGTGTTGAAATCCACACAGCTTGATTGGGGAATTGGTGTCAGCTGTGTTGCTGTGAAGCTGGAGGGAGAGAAAGAGGAAAGAGAAACTCACAAGGAGGGTCTCTAGAAACTCTACCAGGTCTGTCAGAGTGTCTGGTATGAAACTCCGAAATCAACTTAGGATAAGCGCCCTGAAGATCCAGGAACGATCCTCGGGACCGTATCCCTCCCAGTGTACGATATACTGGTTCCCCCGGCCACAATGTCTACTATCAATGATTTTGTGGACGATGGTTGTCAAATCCATTAGATTGGGGGTTGTTGTGCCCAACCTGAGATGAAAATTGGGGTCCTCTGTACAAGGGCACGTCAATGGGAATACCATGAAGCCGGAAAACATGGAGGATCATCATGTCGGCAGTCTCGAAGGTGGATGGGAGGTTAGCCAGAGGAACAAAATGCACAGGGAGGTAGACCTATAACAAAGTCAACAGCGATGTGGGACCAAGGACCGCTAGGAAGAGGCAGCGGTTGGAGAAGACCAGCGGGAGGACGGTGGGAGGACTTGGACCTGTTACAGGTGATGCAAGCCTTGCAGAAGTACTTGATGTTTCTTGTCATACCTGGCCAATGTCGTAGTTCCTCTCAGCCGGGGATAGTCTCCTAGAGAAGAAGGCACAAGGGTGCACCTTCTGACCAGTAAGTGCTCCAACCAGAAACCTTGGGAAATGACCAGTCAACCTGAGGGTTGTGTTGAGAAAGCCGGAAAGAAATCCAAGTACCAAAGGAGATGAAGAAGCCGGAAGAACAAGGATAGAGATCACCTCTGTGTAGTTGGCAGATAACGTGAGGGTCAGGGGAGTGGTGCAGAGACTTTTGGAAGAGGACTGCCATCAATCGCTGACAATGTCCAGTCTGACAAGAAATAAGATTCAGCCAATGCAGCATCAATGAAAGCACCAGAGTCAAAAAAGGCTTACACCAGAGCATTTGTCTTTCTTTTATGTTAAGAAGCAGTGAAAATAACCTTTTTGTGAGGGTCAAGAGGAAGATGAGGACCCCAGGGACGAACCGGACTGGCACGAATCATGTGACCTGGTAGGCCACAGAACACATTCAAATCCCATGAGAGCCAGAGATGCCGCTCCGACGGAGCGGGTCTTGTTGTTCCCACCTGCATGGGCTCAGACTTATCGTCAGGAGTTAAAGCCTCCGCTCGTGTACTAAAATCAGGTGGGGAAAACGGGACCGATGATGATGGACATGAGGGCAGGTTCCTTCCACCCGCCTCTGCAGCCACAATACGGAAACGGATGGAGAATTCAGAGGAAGATTCCTTGGGGCAATCTTGAACCAGAGACATAAGGTGCTTTGAAGCGTTTGGTCAACTCTTAAAAGGGGCTTCAAATACCCGACGCATTTCAAAAGAGAATCTCTGGTAGTTATGTAAAAGGTCTGATTCCTATAGAGAGACCGCCCACTGACTGGCCTTATCATGCAGGAGGTTCATGCTGAAAGCGAACTTGGATGAAACCAAGTGTACACCGAGATGGCAGTAAAGCTGAGGCAAATTTCTATGTGGTGGGTGTGACTTAATCTCTGCTCTTCGCCTGCGCATTGAGGACAACACTGTGCACCCACCAACAGCTTCACCTTCTTCACAGCCCCCTACAGCTGCAGTGACTTCTCTCACCACACAGTCGGCCTCTTCTGCAACCTTCATGCATAAAGTTAAGGTGGTGCCAACAGCTGTTAAGGCGATTTCCCTTCTCAGTGCGAGCTGCTGAGTCGGAGGAACTCAATCGCCTCCTTTCTGCTGTTGTACTAGAATGCATCAAAGCCTTTACATGCACAGGAACGTAACACAGCTCTGAGAACGGTACTTCAGCGACTTAAAGATGCGGGCTTGCAACTGAATGAAAATAAATGCCCCTTTCGTCAAGCCATCTAAAAGTTCCTGGGACGTTCGGTGACAGAGAGAGGCGTTCAGGTAGATATGCCATCAAGCAGACTCCTTGCCGCCACCGATGCCTGTAGCCTTTGTTCCTTCCTGGGTGCTATGCTATGCTATCCTGGGTTAATGCTCTCCTGGTATGGCGGTACCACTGCCGGCCTGCCTGCGGCAAGATGCCAGATTTGAATGGACTGGGGAGGCTCAAGAATGCTTCCTAACTGTGAAAGAGCTGCTTGTGAATAGTCCAGCCCTGGCTGTATAATTTCAATAGATGCATCAGATTATGGATTCGGTGCTGTATTCATTCAATTGCATCTGGATCATGCAGAACGTGGCGTTCGCATCAAGGACACTATCACTGTCTGAGAGGACATACTGAACGGTAGAGAAAGAGGCACTTGCATGGGGGACATACTTGTGGTTTCGGAATTTCACACTGCGTACTGACCATCAGGCACTCACAACGCTCCTCTCCACAAAAGGTCAGATAGAGCTGGGCATCCCAAGAAGGTCTACACAACTTCTCTGTTTACACTAATATATCTCACAGCTGACTGCCTTTCACGCCTACCTCTGCCTACTGCCATTTCTCTCACCCCAGACTTGGATTCTAAACTCGTGGCCCTGTTATCAACATGTCCAGTTGCTGTGACTACTGAAGAGTTTGAGAATGCTTCTTCTTCTTGCTCTGAACTTGCTTCTCTCTGTGCTTCTCTCGCTGTGGAGCCATATCTGCAGCCTTATTTCAAAGTTGAGGATGAAGTGTGTGCAATGGATAAATTAGTGTTTCAAGGGGCACGGCTAGTAGTGCCTGCTTCACTGCGGCACAGTCTCATCCCCTTGCTCACGAAGGTCACCAAGGCATTGAGAGAAGAAGACAACACCTGCGAGAGTTGCACTGGTTCCCTGGAATGCAAGCTCTGGTTCATACACAAGTCACAAATATCTGCGTGCTCAATTTGCCAAAACTCAGACAAGGACGAGTCGGCCCAGGTTTTTGAGGCACCGCTGCAACCTGTGCCACTGCCTGAAGGCCCTTGGAAGAAATTGGGCATGGATATAGTGGGATCCTTCGAAAGTGCCACCTACAATTGCAGGTTTGCAATCACACACAGATTACTACTCAAAATGGCCTGAAGTAGCTTTTCCATCATCTGTTACCACAGAAACTGTGCTTGGATTTCTCAGCAGTGTATCCCGCCGCTATAGTGATCCAGAGTCCCTAGCTGAGTCAGCTGAGTTCTCATCATTCCTGAAAGAAAGTGGCGTCACTCATATCCACTCCTCCGTGTACCTCCCTGCTGCCAATGGTGCAATTAACAGAGTCTTGAAAAGTTGCATCCAGTCCACAATGTGTCAAAAACAAGAGTAGAGAAAGGCAACACCTGATTGCCCACATATGGATTGAGCTCTTGTCGTGAGTGGTATATCACCATTCAAACTGTTGCATGGTGGTAAAATGTGAACAAAGATTCACATTCTCCTCCTTCAATGACCGTAAATGACACCGTGCTGGCACTCCTTCATTCAGAGAGGGAGAAAGTGAGGGTGTGCAGACCAGGACATGTGTTCTTCTCGGCACCCATCTCCATCAAAAAGCGAGTAGGCGCATATACCTATATCTTGGATGATTCTAATAATTCCAGTGCCCAAAAAATGCCCATCACCTGCCTTAACGACTTTTGTCCGGTTGCACTCACAACCACCACCAAGGCTTACACAGAGGAAGTGCAACATCTTGTGGGCTGGTGCAAGGCGAACAACCTGGCCCTGAATGTCGACAAAACTAAGGACCTCATCGTGGACTTCAGGAGATCATACACCCCTCCGCATCAACGACACAGCTGAGGAAGTCGTGAGCACAACTACGTACCTGGGGTGCCAACAACCTCAGCTGGTCACTCCACACCTCATCCCTGGCGAAGGAGGTCCAGCGCTCGCACTTCCTACAGCGGATGAGAAGAGCCTTCCTCCCCCCTCCGAATCCCTCCAACTCATCTGGTAGATGGTTCTGCAGTAACTGCTGTGTTACAGCCAGATTACGAAAAAAGTTATGTGGTTGTCAGACTGTTAAATGCCAAATGAATGCATGATTAACTACTTCCTGTTGTGCAATAACCCCCCAGCTGCCACAATATTTCTGTTTTTGTCACACAGTCACACATTTCGTTGCGGTCTCACAACTGTGTTTGTTGTGCAATGACAATAAAATAAGTCTAAGTCCAATCCATTTTTTCTCCATCTCAGTCATCATTACAACTTTGTCTTCTTCTCTCTCCAAGACTTCCAATCGTTACGCAAAGCAACATTGACACCTAGTGGTCATTTACCCTGATTTCTCTGATTGTCACAGTATTGACATTTTAGTTGACAGTTTTCTCATTCACTGAAACAGCACAGTCTCTAGTTCACCTCTCCTCTCTTGTATATTGGAGGAAGAGCATAATGTTGCGTCCATCAGATGTCCGTGTAGGTTCATTACACTCAGAAAAAAACGCTGTTTATATTGCAATTGATAAATGCAAGTGATCTCATCAACATATTCCCACAAGCAACACCAGACCAAATCAGACATTGAGATACTTCTTGGTTTAAATCTTCATTTATTCTCTCAAGAGGACACTGATTTACATTTGACATGAATGAAAAACTCTATAGCTACATGTTTAAGACATAGTTAACAGTCAGAACTCTGGATCTCCTTCATTGTTTGAGTCTCTTTGTTTAGTAAAGGATTTTGACTTGATATAGATGGCCCGCTTGGAGGCTAACATATGGCATTGTAGTTACACCAAAAGTATCGATATCGAACACAAAAGCACCCCAACAATGCAGACAATTTCTTTTTCAGCCCAACCCATCATAACACAATCCAGAGTCTACAGCGACACAAAGTAATTGACATATAAAAGTGCTTATTAAGGTTCTTATTTTTTACACATCATCTTTTGACAAGGATATTGAGTGAGTAAGTTCACAACATCACATTAAGGTTTTGACAGCCAGCATGGTGGCCACCAGCAGCATCACCAGTGGGCTGAAGTGACTGGAAGCGTTGCTCTTCAGAACTTGTCGTCCTGAAAGAAGAGACACACTAAATCACACACACAGAAAAACACAGAACAAGAAAATATTTGAAATGTTAATGTAGCATACGAGATCGTGTCTTGAGCGGTCCAAGTGAGATGCCTGAATTGTCACGAGGCAATTCTCTTCTAACTCTGTTGTGGTGGCCGGGATAGCAGTGCTGCAGGGAACCAAGAAGGGTCTGACTCAGCACAGACTTTCACACACAAACACAGAAGTTGGATTAAACTTACCGCTTCACAGTCTTCTTCTTTCACAAGACACAGGTGCATTCGGCAGTGCAGGTAAATGGACTCAGCCTCGTTGAAGGTAAAAATCCTGAAAGAAAATCTTGCTGCGCTGGAGCGGCCATTCTGTATCAGGTCAACGGTACCATCTTCTGTGTTTGGACACCTGAGATATATGAAAGGTGGTTAGGGTGACACCCGTCCAAACTGATGATGGTGGAAAACAAAGTATTTACTCGTCTACAATGAGGTCCCAGCGGATGGGGTAGTCAGCCTGGTTGACCGGGGTGGCCCAGCATGAGTCCAGAACGGTTGTGAGTTGGCGTGCATCCACTCCTTCAGTTCGCACCTCAACAAAAAGTCTCTCGTTGATCTGCATCTCAACGTTCTCCGCAGAGGTGACTGGATTCCAGAATGTAGCATCCCGGTAAGGGATCATCCGGACCCGGTACTGTCCTTGGCCCCGTGGAAGCTTCTTGTTGATCACGCTTCAGAAAAACAAAAAATGTCAAATGTATTACATACCAAATTGCTTGCTAGTCTTCCTTCTAAATAGTTTGCATGGGAGTGAAAGATGATCTATGACTTGACACAGGGGCACATGACTGCCTGACATTCCCGTTGTCACAGCTTATATTTCACTTACTAGGAAGAGTGAAACAACAACTACACAGTGTGCTGGTGATGAGAGCACCAGAGTTTTGAGATGCCTCTCGCTGGTTGTACTCTCACCTCTCCACTGGGTTGATGCCCACTGACATGGAGAGGGCCTGGCTCAGCGGGTATTCACAGCAGAAGGGAAGACGGATCCTCTTTTCACGACTGATCACAGAAGCATGAGGATCCACATCAGCTTGTATCATGTTCTCATAGATGAAATGGGTTCCATTGCTCTGAAAGTATGAAATTGAGACACCTGGTCTTCATGCCGCATTCACGGAACATTTGAAACCGTGAATCTCTTTCGTTTTTACCTTGAGAGCTGTCCCGCAGATTTGATCATCATTGTTGTAGTTGAACACCAGTCGTCCGTCCTGGATGGTTCCGTTGCAGGAGGCATCGTGGAGGTGAAGGGAACCGGAGTGGAAGCCGGCTTCAAACAGCTGACAGCGAGACACAGACATGGTTCCCGCACTGCTGACACATGTGATTTCCGAATCTGGAACGGAGACAAAGTTTTTGTTAGTTAAAATTTTTTGTCATTTTGAGCCAAACAAGGACAGAAGAGACAAGAGGTGAAGCAAAAAAACAATATATTGCAATATATATTGATGCTCTTGCTGTCGCAATGAACAATCAACACACTGACTGCAAGTATCGACACATATTGGATTGCCCAGCATTAGTTGTCCAAATTCAAAATCTGTATATCCCGTTCACAAATGTATTGTAGTATGCCTTTTCACTCGGAATTATATGTTTACATCGACACTCCATAGTCGAGATCCATCTTGAAATATGTTGGCCGGTGAGGGACATGAAATTGCTTCGCCTTTCCCGTTGTCTTCTTTCATATGCCAGGTCAAGGCTATCGCAGCGACAACGGACACCGAAAGTTTGAGAAAAAACATTTAAGATAATGAAAAGATTACATCTAGAACACAGACTGATACCTGCAGCTAGAATTCGATAACATCATGCTATCAACTCGGAATGTTAAAATAAACTTCAAATTAAGATGATCAACATCTGTCTGAAGTGTACAACACAACAAGAGATCCTTCTCACCGTAGCACTCATTTCTGGCTCGATGGTGGTCCTCATCACAGAGGCAGCCATAGACACCATCCTTCTCACCACACCATTCAAACTCAGCGCAGTCCAGGTGCTCACAAGGATCAGTCTCATCTGGGGGCAGGTGAACAGGTCAGTAATAGACGATTCAAGCACCAATATGGCACCTCTTCACTCTGAGAACGTACCACACAGCAAAGGTGTGCGCCAGTCTTCGATTTCCAATCCTAAAACTGAACAAGCAGCTTCGTAGGAGGAGACAACCGAACACAACATTTTGTTGGCAGGAGTGTAGAGACACAGGTCATGGACACAGGCGTTGTAGAACGCGGCAGGGTTGGAGTGAATGTGGCAATCTCTGAAGGGACCAGTGGTGTTGGTGATGACACTGCAGAGCTGTGAGTACTCCTCAATGAACTTGCAGTCATCTAGACCGCCACCACTCCTGTCGTCAGTAGATCCGCATCTAAATGTGACAAAAGACATTGCTCAGGTTTTGAATATACATGATAAGCTTATCAAACATTGTGCTGTACTGAGAGCAATTGCAAGTCTGAAAAAGGCAACACACCTTGGCAGACTTGTTGCAGCCTTCCAACTGTCTCCAAATTCATTGTCGTTTGCCGCAAGATTTCCATTGGGCATCGCTTTGTCGTCTGCAGTGACACCGTTGAAGTTACCGCACATTCCTGTGACTCTGTTTTTATGGTTTTGGCCAACTCGAACGATCAAAGTACTGCGGCCATCGAATTGCACTCTGAGGTCAACTGCATCGACTACGATGTATCTTCCCTGTCTGATGACTCTGGCAAGATTCCCCACGGTGACGGGAGGATTTACAGCAACGTCATTGACCTGGAAGTTTACAGTCAGGGTCAAAAATGTAATAATGGTCACACCTAAAGTAATGTACAGGATGGCAACTAAAGCAAGAAACAGCTACCTTCAGATGTCTGTTGGCTCTAATACTGATATTTGCACTCTCTCCTCCATTGGACAAGACAACATCAACAGTGGAAACAAATGATACACGGTTGTTGCCACGATGTTTGTTTGTGGCGAGAATCTTGAAATGTGTCTCATTGTTCCTGTGGCTCAAACTCTCAGAGATGACATATGAGCAAGTGCCTTGGAAATGAGACACAGCCCCATCAAAGGAGAAGTAGTGTGGATCTCCCCACACGATGCAAGTAGCCATTGAGTCGTAACAGCCCAGAACACCATCTTGGATGGCACACTCTTGGGCAGGAGTGCATGACTCAGGTGAGCAGCGCAAATCATTTGGAGCATGGCACTCGCAGTGTTGAGTGCATCCATTCGTCCAAAACGTGTCACCAGCCTGATGAAAGAATGGAAATGATGTCACTTTGAGCAGAGCAATTACCAAATTTATTTCCCCAATTTTGTCAAATGACCCTTCAAGCGGACCAGTCAGTAGATTTCCAGACGGATTTTCCCTCTTATTTCCAACACGACTGTGTCAATAATTCCTAAATTCCAATAAATTCCTTTGTGGAAAGGAATTTTGTGGCTACCTCAATCCTCACTTTGAATAGCTAATTCATTTGGGTGTCTTACTGCTGTTGCTACTTCAGTGTTTCATTCTGTAATACACAAAATAATCTTGTTAACTCTAGTGGTTAGTGGTTTCCCTTGCTTGTGATTACGATTTTAGATGATGCCAAATCAACGAGGACATGAATATATTATTTCTGTTCTTTCTTCCCATTGAAAAAAATAACTTGTTCTGTCAGTGGCATTAACCCATCCAAGGCGAGTTGATGGAATGGCAAGTTTTGGACCTTTTAAAACACTCAATTTGTCTCAGTTTACAGCACTGATTTAATTTGGTAACCAGAGAGGTTTTAGTATTTGTTTCAGTTATTGATAAATAATTTAGCGACTGCACTTGATGTGAGACTATAACTTACATTATAGTAGAATCCATCGTACTGGCAACCGCATCTTTCAACTGGAACACAGTCTCTTCCGCTCTTCAGGAAGCCATCATTGCAGAAACAGCCTTCTGAGCAAACTTGTGTGCAGGTGGCATCAGTACTGCTGGCGCAGGTGTGGGCACAGTCCGTACCGCAGAGCTCATAATGGCTGTTTGCGGGACAGTCCATTCCTGGATTAAAAAGAGGGCCATATGTGGTCTATATTTGACTAGTACTCAAATATTGTAGTCATATTTAATCATAAGAGATGACTCACGGCAGGGGGTGTCCTGGCGCCACGGGTAAACTCGTACATTGGCAGACTGGCATGCACTGACATATGCCTCAAAGGCTCTGCACAGTTGATCACCACCTTCATTTCCAGATATGCAGACATCAAACACACAGTCATTAAAGAATGGTGTTGGGTCCACCTCCTCATGGCAAAAGCTGAATGGACCATCAGCCGCCCGAATCAGTTGACATTGGGCTTGAGCTGGTGCCACATTGTTGCATCGTGGACAGGAGGATCCACAGCCATCACTACAGGTGTCATTGCTTGGTACTTTCCAGGATGTCCCAAACTCAGATGGACTTCTGACACTCATTCCTGAAGGACTCTGGAAGTCATCCCTTGGATTTCCATTGAAGTTTCCACAGAGTCCTCCCATTTGGCCACTAATAGAAGCAAACAGAGGGACTCCTCATTAAACCATACTGCTGTGTTTTGGATATACAGTATATGATCACATGACATGGTTCTCTACTTATCTAAAGCAAAAATAAGGGAATTCAAGACTAGTTTTACCTGTAATTGGAAGGCACAGAGATGGTCACAGTAGTCCATCCATCATACGTAACCGTTAGTCCAAAGTCAGTGTCAATGAATGTACGGCGTCCACTTGCATAGATGGACACTCTGCCACTGTTTAGCAGTATTGGCATGTTCTGGGTGACGCCGTTGACCTAAGTTGGGGAGACAGATATGCGACTGGTTACGGCTGGTGATGGAGATCTTTACACCAAGGTTATGGATTAAGGTATGACTTACCTGAACCATACCCCTCCTTGATCTTGAAATATGTACTTCAAAACCCCACACGGTCACAAAAACATCCGATGTGATTGACACAGGACGTGTGCGCCATTGTTCATTTCTAGCCTCCACCAAAAATGTGTGAAGACCCTGGGTGATGTTGATAGGTTTTGCCAGAACATAGCGACACGTTCCTTGGAAATCGTAACGCTTGCCATCAAAAGTGCGGTAGTGTGGGTCACCAGAGGCAGAGCATATACCGTGAGGATTTGGATGGCAGCCATATCGACCATCCACCACTCCACAGGACTCTTGTGGCCCACAGGAGGCGCTTGTGCAGTGGACCATTCCTGTTGTGCCATCGCAGGTACAAGAACGCTGACATTCCTCACCATCCCAGAATTGTTCACCTCCTTCTCGATAGTACCCTTGGTGGTAGCAGCCACACGAAGAGGGTCGCACGCACTCATCACCATTGAGGACAAAGCCATCATCACACTGGCAACCCTCTTGACACACATTGTCACAAGAATACGGGAAGGACAGGCTGGGGCAGGCAGAAGGGCAGGAAGATCCACAGGATTCATAGTGGCTGTTGGCTGGGCATATTTGTTCTACGGGAAAAAAAACAATGAGTAAAAGAGCAATTCTTTTATGAATGGTTGCTACAATGTCACACATGGCTTACCACAGTTGGTTGCATTCCTCCAGGGTCCAAGATCAATCCCTCTTTGCTGGCACATTAGGACATAATCTCTGAAAACCTCACACACAGTTGTTTCTGGATCAGCAGATGAGCGGAGAATGTCCCTACATGTTTGCACCTGCGGGACTGGGTCAATGGACCTCCAGCATTGTGTGAATGGGCCTTGTGGTGAGGCAAGGATGCTGCAGTTTGTATTGGAATTTGGATTTGGTGTTGTGTTAACATTGTCTACACAGTGAGCAGCCAATGAGCCATCACGCCAACTGTCCCCAAACTCCACAGGACTGTTCACCAGGTTCCCATTTGGTGTTCGGAATTCATCGCTCTGGTGACCATTGAAGTTTCCACAGAGTCCACCAAGGGTTCCATTGTAGATAGCTGGAGCTTTAATTCGCACAAAGTGAGGCCAGACGGTCTGCACTGTCACACCAAAGGAGGTGTGCAGAATGATACTGTGTACGCTGCTGTGGTAGATCTGGATTCTGCTGTTGGGGAGGCTGAATGGTAATCGGACAAACTGACCATCAACCTGCAAGGACAGGAAGAACCCTGTTATTATAGTAAACAGGGTCAAAAGAAGAATAACGGTGGTCAACATTTGTTATGTTTGAGGCAGTATCTTACCGTGACTCTAGAAGTGCCAGACATTTCAATTGCGATGCTTTTGCCGAATGCCTCAAACTTCAACAGTCTTGAAAAGCCTTGTTGACCTCGGGGTGCCTTTTCTGCTGTCACCATGAAGTGGGGATGACTGGACAATCCCATCACCTTGGAAAGAGTCAATCGACATGCGCCTGGATACTGATAGGGCAGCCCATCAAATGTTTGGTACGATCCAGGACCTCTTATCCAGCATGTTTGATAGCCTCTTGGTCTGCATGCTCTTTCTCCCTCCTCCAGGGAACATGACTCAAGTGGGCCACAACGATGTGGGTGACAATTCATGGTACCATAACTGCATCTGCAGCGCCACTCACAGTTTTCACCGACTAGGACAGTTTGGTCATTCCGGTAGTAGTGGCCTACAAAACTGCAGCCACATTCTCGATGAGGAACACAAGCACCACCACTGAGGATGTAGCCAGCGTCACAAACACAGCTCTCCTGGGCAGGAAGAGGGCAGTTGTGTGTGGAATTTGGACTTGCACAAGTATTGGGGCATCCTGAGCCTTGAGATTCAAAGTGACTGTTTTCAGGGCAGGGAATTTCTGAAAAAAAAAAACAGTTTTTAAAGTTTAAATTAATACTTTGACAGGAGCGTCATTGTTAAGGTGTGAAAAGCAGACAAAAATATTACCACAGAAGCCTCGTCTTCTCCAACTTGGTAGCTGAACTCCAATCTGCTGACACTGAGTGGCATAAACGTTCAATGCTTGGCATAAAATGGGCTGATAGCCATCCCCAATGCACAGGTCGAAAATGCAGTTATCCATAAAGGACTGGGGAGATAGCTGCTGGTGACACGCAGCAAAAGGTCCTGATGCGCTTCGAAGGATACCACATTGGTTGTCGTTGCCGTATAACTGAGAACGGCTTACAGGACAGGAAGCGCAGTCGAGGCCTGCACATCGGATCCCACAACCTGCCTCGTCATCTCCTTGTGCACGCCAACTGTTCGCAAAAGTCACATCAGAGGTGACTATCTGGCCCTGGCGGGTACGGAAGTCGTCCTGTCGTCGCTGGTTGAAGTTTCCACAAAGGCCGCATGTTGCATTCTGATAGGCGTATGGGAGGCCGATCTTGACGTAATGATTTGCATCATAGGACACTTCCAGGCCAAAGTTAGTGCTGACAATGACTGAGAAACCTGACTGATATATCTGGATGGATCCATTGTTGAGAGAGAGAGGGGTGGATTCGAAGACTCCATTAACCTGCATGGACAAGCACACAACATTCAGAGTTCTGTCAGGATCAATGTCTTGTGAAGCTCAAATCAGAATCAGCTACACACCTTAGCCTGACCACGATGACCTCTCACAATCTCAATAACCTGGCCATAGACATGGACTTTGACAAGTCTGGTCCAGGAAACTCGAGTGCTGCCTCTGTGCTCATTTTTGCCCTCTACTCTGTAGTAGGGCAGATCAGAGCCACACTGCTCGGACAGAACATAAGTGCATGTGCCCTGGAAGTGGAACAGCTTGCCATCAAACGTGACATAGTGAGGATCTCCACTGATGGTGCAAAAGCCCCGCCGCACTGTCTGACAGGAGTATTGGAAAGCATCCCGTTGGCAGATTTGTGAAAAGGCGCAGGGTTGGTGCCGACACCGCAGGCCAGACGCAGTGCAAGTACACTTTTGGGAACAGGTCCTGTCGGTCCAAAATGAATCACCCAGCTGCACAGCAACGCCTGTGAAGAAAACAGTGAGTCAAACCACAGAAAAAGAGTTGTATGGCAACTATTAATGTGTACCGTTGTAAGTACAGCCTCTTGGTCCATTGTCTGTCTGGAAGGCCCATCGCCCAGGAACATTCACGTTGCTTCCTGATCGGATGAGTGAGTGCGGACCTGATGCTCGGTTGGAGAATGAACCCGGGATGGTGAAGTGGTGAGTGGAAGAGTTGGTGTCGTATCCAGCCTAAACATCCATTTGAGCAACAAGTAATGATTTTTTTCCGTTATCCATGAGTGAAGTACACACCAAACATTGAACATAAGCCCTCAAGCAGCATGTTTATACGTCTGATGTCATTCTGTTGTCTCTGAATGGCAAGTTGAAATGTTAATGCTGGCTTTCAAATTAGCTTTTAGCTGCTGGACCTTGTTCACTTCTCTTCCATTTGTCAGTCATTTTTGTACATTTGAATAATACAGTGGTACCTCGGTTTTCGAAGTTCGAACAAAAATTTCGAGATTTTTATGCTTCTGATTTCAAACGAAAATCCAGAACTCAAACGCCGTGGTAGAGTGTCACAAGGGAGGTGCTCGCTCTCCACACCTCCGAGGCTGGAGCGCTCACTCCAGGGTTTGATGTCCTGTTGTGGGCTGGAGCTCAGACAGGGATGAGGCGAGTCTGGGACAGAGCGTTACTTGGTTTATGACTTTGTCACAGCCAAACTGCACAGAAGCGCACATTCAGAGCTGGACACGCACCGGGCACCTCTTCACTTCTGGAGAGACGTCACTCACTCTGCAACCCCTCCCACATGCAGCGGCCACACACATAGAGGAACAGCGCACCTGCAGCAGACACTCTACATTCACTCCTACAAAAGCCTAGTTTAAGGCTTGAATCGATTCAGATTTCGAACAAATCGCTTCTCGGACAGCCGTCTGGAACGGATTGTGGTCGAGAGCCGAGGTACCACTGTCGTTACTCAGCCAATTATCTTCTGTAAGTAACCCTCTATGAATAGTTGTATACTGTTTTCTGGCGTTATTGTAGGTTTTCAAACTTTATTTCTGTCCTCACTAAAATTGACCTTTTCATTAAGAGACTTTTCCCGCTTGAGTTGATGCATCAAAACAACCTTAGTCAAAATTATTTTGGGTTTCAGGGTTTGACTGTGGTTATTATTCTGACAGCACTAAAGAGTCTTATGGTTACAGTTTAAACATATTTCTGACCTGGATGGAGTGTGAGGTGGATGCAATGTATCCGTAGTTAAAGAGCATGAAGGAGCGTTGGCCGCCACTGATCAGCACAGCTTGAACAGTCGTTCTCTGCAAGAAAGTCAGAAAAAATTTCCACCAGTGTTGTGACAAATGTAACCTTTGCTTTCACAGTGGAGTAAAACTTACAGTTGGTGTGTTTGAATAGTATGCCACCTGATACCAGGTGGCAACAAAGACCATTTGAGCATTAAAGGTCGGTCGACGAAAGTAGCGGCGTATGTCAGTGGTAGCTCGCTGCAGGACGCTGCCTCTGTTGTATTGGCAGTAGGTGATCCGACCGCGCCATCTGTTGTCCAAATCTGTCCACAGAGGTGCGACGATGTCTCTGGTGGAATGGGTTGGAAACCTCCGAGGCACATACATGCTGAGCGGACGTGTGAAGGTCAGGTGTCCGTTGTGGTTGACCTTAAAACACATTCAGAGCAAAATGGCATTATTCTTTGAGCATGATCAGGAGGTGAGTGACAAAGATGGCACAGTGGGATGCATGAAAGTGGATGATTCCAGAGACGTGCAGCTGGAATCTTGCTCATGTGTAATGTCACATACATAAACTCGACGGTGAGACCGTCCGAAGTACAGGAAGGGACGCTGCAGGCGTATGGCAGGAGAACTTCCATCGTCCGATCTGGCACTGTTGGTGCCGCCAGTGGGATAGAGAGTGGCTGAAAACAAAGCCAAAAATGTTTCACTCAGTCTGGATTAGATTGTTGTCAGACAGACAAATGACAGCAAAAATTGAAACAACGAGGTGGTTTGAATTAAGATAAATCTAAGTCTTTAATCTGCCTTTTAATAACGTACTTTATTATCTGGCCACTAGATGGTGGTTTCTATGTACACAGCAGACCTTAGCAAAGTGCGACCTCAGGGTCAAATGCGGCCCTGCTGGAGTCAGAGTAAAGCCATAGAACTGATCACGTCAGGATGTTTTTGACAATTTTGTTTTATGCTTGTTTGTGTTCATTGTGAGAACTTTGTTGTTGTTGTTTTTTTTACTGTTCATCTTGACTATTCCATGAGTATTACTTGTCCGTTGAAATCTATCGCATCCATTAGAAATCTTAAAATGGAATGTGCTTTAAATTGAATGTGACACAACCAACGTTTTATACATTTATAATAACACATAGTGTCTTCGGTTGATTTTTCTTTTCTTCGTATCATTTATTGATAACATTTTGACATTAGGAATATCTGCTGTTATGACACGGCCCTGTGATAGGACAGAAGCATATGGCATCCAAGGGATTTTTAAATTTGATAACAGCAGTATAAGAATTAGAGACCAGCAGGTTAGGGATATGAAATACTGCGACTCCAGTGTGGAACTTAAACAGTACAGTACAGTACATATTTCAGCAACACACTCATCATATCGAGATTGAAATTTTTCTTTTCCTAGACAGACTGTCAACTGTGCATCATTCTCTTAATTGTATCTTCTATCGTTCCAAATTTGAATTCCAGTGGTGACTAAAATGCGTGATGAAAGCTGAGCAAGGCTTCAGGAATGTCTTCCAGTCGTGAATGTAATTTACATCATGTTTCAATTTGTTTGAAGTTGTGACAGTTATTCTGTCCTTATCTCTCTTCTTGTTTCTTGCTACCACAGATGTATTAGCAATCAACCAGCAGTTTAGACAATATTTATACACATCTGCGATCACTTATTTGACTGCATGATACTCTATTTTTTCTGGGCTTTACTCTTGCATTTTCCTCACATTGAATTTGTGCTTCTTTAAAAATGAGAGCGTGTGCTACATTTAGCATTGACAAAATACAGTCAAGAGTCTGAAACTTTTGAATGAATGGATGAACAAAAAGACACCTACTGAAAGACACCGCTGCTCCTAGAATGGAACAGAAGGAAGATGTTAGATTTTTGTTATTACTTATTTGATGAATCTGTATCAACGAGAAAAAATAAAAAAATCACATACCTATCATCGCCATCAGCAGGACGGGCAAAAGGATTTGACCCGCCATAGTTGCAATCTCAAAAATGAATCCTGAAGTCTATAATGAGACACATGCAGATGTGAAGTAGCATCAGTGCAAGAAAGTCCAGCTGCCTGTCACAAAATGAAATCATACAGCAAAGCATGACTGCAGTGAAGCCTGCAGTGCATCACTCACCTGCTAGTGCCGCTCGTCAGGTGAAGATGCAGCGCAGCACAA
Organism: Synchiropus splendidus; assembly: GCF_027744825.2. Taxonomy (NCBI): domain Eukaryota; kingdom Metazoa; phylum Chordata; class Actinopteri; order Syngnathiformes; family Callionymidae; genus Synchiropus; species Synchiropus splendidus. The sequence goes on from NC_071338.1 coordinate 10,495,174, forward strand.
CCCGACTTTATACCATGACTCTTGGCTCCGGTCCAGTGTGACGCTGTGTGGCAAGTTTGCGGGAAATCACCAGTTTCTTTATGAGCATGTCATGTATGTCAATCATGTGAAGGAAATCAGGAAGAATATAATAATTGATGTGATCTGGCAGCGAAGACTTCCAGGTATGTTCAGCAACACCCGTGACGCTGAAACAATACGTCGCTTACAATAATAAAGATACTTCCTCTACAGAATGTTGTTCCTGAAGTATGGAGGCGCTTTGCGTTCACTTGAAAAGAAAAAAAAGTAATAAACAATAAATATTACTGTACAACCCAACCTATACAGTAATTTATTTATATTTTGCCTTGTTTCTCTTTTTCAGAGCGATTATGACTTTTATTTATTTATGTGTTGTATTTATTTTCTGATTTTAAAAGTGATTCATTTCTGGAATTTGTTTGAAATATAGTATTTTTTTGGATGAAAGATAAAAAACAAACATTTTTCACCGCATTAAAACAAGATATAGAGTTGAGAAGTGTTTGGCAGATCGACTGGAAGATGTTACGAAACCATCCGTAACTCACCTTAGTGTAAGTTTGAGTCTTACATTGCTATCTGAGGGCCATCTCTGCACTCTCTGTGACCGAATACTTGCCCACAAAGGTCACTAATCTATATATAATCTCCCAGCACTTAAGTGACTTGCACAGGTACTTTCAGATCATTCAGATCTGCCATGGTGAGCAGCTTGCTAGTACTGATGGAATGTTGATGTCTGCCCTGAAAGGTACGTCACTGGAACTTCAGAAGATAAGCGAGATAATTTAGTGATTTACAGATTGTGGTGTTTCACAGCCAAACGTCAACGCGGGAGGTTGTGCTTTCACGTTTATTTTACAAGAAGATATCATAAACACAACACAAACTACGCTTGAAATGATCATTGATTCAATAAAAATATATCGGATAAAAACGCACAATTTCCAGATTACAATGTTACATGTAGACTATTTTGATAATTATATTAAAATTATTTTTAAAAAAACAACTTTTTTTTTCTTTCTGTCATGTCCCTTTAGGGCAGAGCTTCTCAATTATTTTCTGTTGCGCCTCCCCAGGAAGACGTTAACATTCCGCGCCCCCAACTCCCCGCCGCCTCTGTAAATATCATTTGTCTATACAATGATCATATGTACACCTCTGCATAACATTGTATTCTTATTAACATTAAAGAAAAGAAAAAAAAGAATAGTAATATAGATCAACTTATAATAAAGAATAACTTTATTAACATTGTTTTAGTCCTGTCATGTCCCTGCCTGCTTTAAATCCTCCACTATCATTCCTGACTACAATGACTACAGACCGGTGGTCATGAAGTCCTTTGAGCGCCTGGTTCTATCTCACCTGAAATCCATCACGGCTCCCCTCCTGGAATCCATGCAGTTTGCCTACAGAGCCAACAGATCTGCACATGATGCAGTAAACCAGGTGAGTTATTTATTTATTAGTTACTTCTGTTATTATTGTTCATTTCTATTCATTTTATTTTTATTTTTATTTTTATTTTTATTTTTATTTTTATTTTTATTTTTATTTTTTATTTTGTTGGTGCACATCATTCCAAAGCACCTTCTTAGTTGGAGGGATACTCACTGACCAGGGCAATAAAGCTGGTTCTGATTCAGCATTCAGCATTAAAGTCCATCAATTTGTCTGAAATTAAAAAACAAAAATCACGAGTGGATGTGCAGTTACACTTTATTCTCATACCTTCGGGGCACCGTAGATAACAGTGATCATAATCGTAATCTACAGTGGCCTGAAGTGGACAAAAAGCATTCACTGAGGAGGGATTTGCGCGAATAGATAAATATAAATAGAGGCATTCATAAGAAAGAAAAGATATTTCACTTGGAACATGTAATAAGCCTGTGTCGCTGATGCTTCCATTGTAGCCTAAATTTTAAAAAAAGTAAAACCCATTATAATCATTGTCCACCCACTTCTCAAAACACACTGATGCCCTCGTGCTCTGCAATGACTCCTGTTGTCCTATGAAATTGCCACTGTTTCTGGTGAAAACATCTGTTGTACAGGACTTTTGCAAAGTTGTTTTTGAGCAACTTTGTCCGCCGCCCTAGACTGTGATCAAATGCTACATATGTTGTTTCCAGCATTCAGCGCTCAGTCGCCTGATGCAAGGATCTCACCGTCGTGGAGCTCTTTCTACCGGGATGAGGAGCAGGTCTCCTGGCAGGATCAAACCTGTGTGGTCAGTGTTTATTTACATCTTGGACTTTTGAACACAATGGACATTGTCTTGGTGTAAAAGGATACTTGAGGGTATCAGCATGTAGTAATCATCATCATCATCATATTATTTATCTTAAGGAAGTACACCTATTTCACTTAGTGTACAATGGAAGAAGGACAAATGAGTTGAACCACGCTTCATGTTTTCAGAGACTCTCTCAGACATGATTCATTTTTACACCAGTCTGCACTTCAAACACATGATGTGAATAACACGTTCCAAAACAGAGAAGTGGATTTAGGGATTATGTCTCTGGCGATTCAACTTCTCTGTTAGAATTAAAAGGCCACTGCGATAGTTTTGCATTGATGTTTCACCTGATGTTTTGATGCCGTTCTTATTTGACCTAATTGGAGAATTCCGGCCAACAGGATCAACGGGAGCTTTTAAAGTGACCTCTTGGAGTGGTTGTGATGCCTCACCTTTATTTTCAGTCAACTCGAGTTGGCATCACATGAATAGATTAATGTGAAAAGGCTTTAGTCCAATTGAACAGCACACAATGAGGACCGTGCAACAACAATGGGTGACTCAAAGAGGGAGTGTTTCATTTGACATGCGATGAGTGAGTTGTTGATGGACATGCTATTTGAAATTGCTTCTGTTAGACGAGGAAACTCACATGATGATCATCGAGTCATGTGAACCAGTCAGAGGAGTTTTTCCGAGATTACAGGAAGGACTTACGTGACGGTAGCTGTGCCAAAAGATTCCGGTCCAGGTAGTAGTGCAGGAGTTTATGTTGGCATGAAGAAGCTGAGGAATGTTATGTTTCATTATCTTGAAAGTGAGCAGACAAAATCTTAATTAAAAAAAAAAAATGCTGAAATGCAGAAAAACTGTCGACCAGTTCATAACAACACTTTATCAACAGATTCTTTACTGTCAGGGATTTAGAATCATCTTGTTCTATCAATCAGTTTTTGGTTCCTACATATGTATTGATCAACGGTGAGGATCTCTACAAAAGGTTAATATTCTGCTTATTCCTCTTCAAATAATATTTTGATCATACTGATAACAATGTGTATTTATTGTCGACAGTTTTTAGATTGTAACTTTTTGTTTGGCATGTTCCTTCTATAGGTTGAAACCTTGGTTAAAGCGGAAGTGCAATGTTTTACTGAGGCAAAGGTGAACGGAATTGAACATACAACGAGAAATTTTCAGTCTTTCAATAATTAATAATGCGCACAACACCCCATCCTGCCACGTGTAGAAGGTCGACAGAGAGTACAGGCATCTGGCGCAGGACTGTGCGGACTGGTGCCTGAGAAACCACCTCTCCAGATTAACACGGGTACAACCAAGGAGCTGGTGGTGGACCTCTGCAGGCGCTGACACGCTCCACCTTCACCGGTGAACATCCAGGGTGCTGACATCGAGAGGGTGGCATCATATACAGTAAGTACCTGGGTGTTCACTTGAACAACAAACTGGACTGTACATTGTTGATTGTCAATCATTTGTTTATTTATTATCTATTTATACAATTTATTATTATCTCTTGAGTTTTTCCTATATTTTATCTATTTCCTCATGATATACGTTTTTATATTTTCTGTATTTATTTGTTTTCTGTTATTTGATAGCTTGTGACTTCACTTTTTTTTTTTTAATGCTGATGCTTTGTGGACGACCAGTAAATCTAATCTTAATGAGAGATGGGTTGTGAACTAGGGTTTGTTATGTTAAAGTGTACTGATAATTACAACCATGTTATGCTTCACAATCTGACACATTTATGTGATCTTTTCAGTCCAGTTTTGAGTTGTCACCTTACAATTGGAATAGTATGCCCTGTCAACTTCTGTTGCATTTGATAGATAAGATAAATAAAGGAAATAATGATGAACATACAAACAAATGAATCATAAAAACAAATCCACCATTGAAGGCGCCAAGATCTGACTAAGCTTACTTCATCAGAGACTGCACGTGATCAACCACAACATTCATTGTTCAGACGTAACAGGAATTTACAATTAAACCGCAAAAACAATGAAGGGTTTTGAGCAATTGATCTCCAGTCTTGTGCGGAAGAAGCTCAATATACTCATCTCGGAATCAGCTTGACAGATTCCTGAGCACAGAAACACTTCCTTCCCACCAAAAGGCCTTTGAGCAGCGTGTGAACATTAATTAAAGAACGCTCATGCCTCTGTGTTGGTTCATTCTTTCATGGCGGCTGATGCTCTGATGCCCATACTTGACACGCCTCAGCTTAGTTCTATGCCATTGAAAAGTAGACACCACCTAAGCATCACCATCACAGCGGCAACACACCTATAGCATGGACGAGGGACTGGACACGGAAAGGACACTTGCAGGAAGAGAGTTCCACTGGCCTGTAACACCATCTATCTGGTGAACATCACACAAGATAGTCCGGGATCACAGCACAACTTCCTTTAGTGAGTGATAGAATCAACACATCCTCACTCCCATGGCGTCTTATATTGACGGTGAGATTGTTGCCTTTGCCGATACTGACAAATAAGGCAGCCCCCGCCCGGATTAATGGAGAGACTTCTGCTCACTGCCAAGGAACCAGGCTGAGATGAATGCTACAGCACAGACCTCAAACACCAAAGGTTCTTGAAGTCAGCATGCTCTGGTCTCCTCAGTGACAAAGTTAAATTGAGGGGGAGCATGAGGAATGGTTGCAGAACCTACAACGGAAAAGTGGTTGCACAGGCAGATATTCCTGACAGACCAAGCATATCAGGGAACACAGTCATGCCAGAACTGAGGCGTATTTTCCAGACTATAAGCCGCAACTTTTTTCTCGCGGTCTGAACCCTGCGGCTTATACAACGCTGGGGCTAATGTATGGATTTTTACCAGGGATGCTCCAATCGATGAGAGATTGATCTCAGCGTGATCGGTTAATGCCGATCATTGCCTGTCATTGCCGATCACAAAATCCGATCATGTGTGACGGCCGGCACTCTGATGAAGGCTTATAGACCGGTGCGGCTTATGTATGAAAAAGATCTATTCTCCTTCTTAGATTTGGTGGGTGTGGCTAATATACCGGTGCGCTCCAGAGTCCGGAAAATACGGCACACATACGAAAATAAGTCCAACCAAAAGTGTCACCGAATGGGGAGATCACGAGCGAGGAATCTGAAAATACCAAAACACGATGATCAGAAAACAACAATATCACAAAAATAGGTAACGCGTGAAGATTGGAAACAAACAAAGATTAGAAACAACACTAACTCAGGCACCAGGGGAAAAACCAAGGGATCAGAAAACACGAGAGCGAGCGGACAGGGAGAAGGATATGCTGAAGCCAATTACCTAAGAATGAGTAGATTCGATCTGGCACCCATTGCTGAAACCATGGTTTCAACCATGGTCCACGGTCCTTTAAAAAAGGGGCAGATGATGATCTGTAGATTAGTTCCAGTTGTGTGCCATATCCAAAAGAAGGGGAAGGAGGCGAAAACGAAAGTGGTGCAAAATAAAAGCAAATCATGACATGGGATACTGGGTCAGAAGTGACAATGATATGTGGAAGAAATATGTGAGACAAAGACATTTACTCGAGATAAAATGTTCAGCATTGTCCGGAACACAACGCATCACAGGTGACACTGAAATTATATATTTTTTTGTGTTTTCACATTAAAACCCAATCCTTCCCAAACCACAGAATGATGCCTTTCTTTTAAATTCCAAGAAGCCATGTGATATAATAGTTATATCATAGTCACGAAATGTTAAGTAACACGTTTTTAATGATTGTAATGTATCAGAAGATTAAAAAATACCATGCACATTACCGGAATCCATCGTCAAAGACAATCAAGAAACACGTGTTGAAATGCTGGTTAAATGATTGATGGATCGCTCAGTTTCATTCCATTGTGGGTTTTTTCTAAGTCCACTGCCAACCTAGCAACCAACCAGGAAATTGCAGAGCACTTTGTGCTTCCTCCTTCTGATAAGTCACAGTCAACACAGTCACATGTCAATCAACGCCATAAGGCTCTTCATTAAATTTCTCAAGAATTATGTCATTGTTTTATGTAAGTGTAGCTGTTCGCAGATGGGGCATCATTGTTTCCTTTACGGTAAGTCTCAACCATCGTTTCATTTGAACTGTTGCCGAGCTCTTTGTCTGACTATTGAAAATTGCTTTTTCTAGAGACTTTCTCTTCCAGTAGAATGTGTTGTCTCTCTTGAGGTCTCAAGCTACTGCATGCATTGTTGGACAATGTTGCTGTTGCTTATGCTTAATGCAATAACAAACGATATTTAGATTCAAACGCGGGCTCTTCTTCAAAGGAATTAAATTCATTTACATTTACTCATGAAACAGGTCTCGTGTCTTGCCACTTGTCTCGCTACAGGCCACGTGCTTGCAAACTTGGCCCTGGTTTGTGTTGTGTCAAACCACAAGTCTATTTGAAGAGTTTAAATCTATGTAGCTAGGACTCTTGTTTTCTCCAAGACATGTTCTCCCTTCGCAGCCACAGCCAGATGATTGCTCTTCCCGTCTCCTCTCCCAATTTGAGGGTGCTCCCTTTCACAAGCTGCTTCCATTCCTCCTACCTCCCAGGTCTGGCTGGCATTCTGCAATGTGGTCGGTGCCACCTCCAGCTTCATGGGTCAGTCTGAGAGAGACCATCAATCCCCTCACCTCGCCTCGAGGAGACTCCTGCAAATAGGGCTGAGCGCTTTTAATTAAAAATATAATCCTGATTTTTTTTTTTCATTGAACAGTAAAGTGGTTCTTCAGTCCAAACTTCACTTGGAAATAGTATATTCTCTGTTTCGCTGAACAAAGTAAGACAGAAAATAATTTTCTGTTCGGAGCCGGACACATTTAGTGAGGAGCATTAGAAAGACTGGGCCAACTTTAAATCATATTTGATCGCTGAGTTGATCCAGTTTGTTGATGAAAATAATTGGTTATTAAACCCGACACTGAACCAGAGTCACAGTAGCTACCGAGAGAGTCTTTTACAGTTTTTAAAACACCTTCATAACTACCCATTATGAATACATAGAAAGGTAAAACATTCTTGTTGAAGAACTGCTGTGCTAAACACTAAAGTAAAACGTTGTAGATCTGAATGAATGAAATATTTTTATTAAATACTTTGTACTTTCCATAGTTGAATGTGCTGACAACAAAATCACACAGAAATTTTCAATGAAAGTCAAATGTATCAACCCACGGAGGTCTGGATTTGGAGTTATACTCAAAATTCAAGTGGAAAAACACACTCCAGGCTGATCCAACTTTGATGTAATGTCCTTTAGACAAGCCCAAATGAGGCTCAGTCGTGTGTGTGCCCTCCGCGTGCCTGTATGACCTCCCTGCCTGGGCATGCTCCTGATGAGGATGTTCTCCTGAGGGATCACCTCACAGACCTGGACAAAAGCGTCCGCCGACTCCTGCACAACTTGGCGTTGGTGGATGGAGCGAGACATTCCAGATGTGATGTTCCAGATGTGCTCAATTGGATTCAGATCTGGGGAACGGGCGGGCCAGTCCACTTCGTGTTGTAGGAACAGCTGACACTCCAGCCACATGAGGTCTAGCATTGTCTTGCATTAGGGCCAACCACACCAGCATATGGTCTCACGAGGGGTCTGAAGATCCTAGATCTCTGGGTGCCTAATGGGGGTCAGACTACCTCTGTCGAGCACATGCAGGGCTGTGCAGCCCATCAAAGAAATGCCACCCCACACCATTACTGACCCACTGCCAAACCAGTCACGCTGGAGCATGTTGCAGTCGGCAGAAGGTTCTCCACGGCGTCTCCGGACTCTGTCACGGCTGTCACTTGTGCTCAGTGTGAACCTGCTTTCATCTGTGAAGAGCACAGGGCGCCAGTGGCCAATCTGCCAATCTTGGTGTTCTCTAGCAAATGCCAAACGTCCTGCACCGTGATGGGCTGTAAGCACAACGCCCACCTGTGGACGTTGGGCTCTCATCCCACCCTCAAGGAGTCTGTTTCTGACTGTTTGAGCAGACACATGCACATGTGTGGCCTGCTGGAGCTCATTTTGCAGCGCTCCTCCTGTTCCTCCTTCCACAAAGAAGGAGGTAGCGCTCCTGCTGCTGGGTTGTTGCCCTCCCACGGCCTCCTCCACGTCTCCTGATGTACCGGCCTGTCTCCTGTAGCGCCTCCATCCTTGTGTGGGTTGTAGACTCAGTCTCGTGCCACTGGAGTGAAATCATCGCCAGCATTCAAAAGTGACCAAAACATCAGCCAGAAAGCATCGGAACTGAGAAGTGGTCTGAGGTCACCGCCTGCAGAACCACTCCTTTATTAGGTGTGTCTTGCCAGTTGCCTATCATTTCCACCTGTTGTCTATTCCACTTGCACAACAGCATGTGAAATTGTGAATAAGTGTTTCTTTCTAAATGGACAGTTTGATTTCACAGAAGTGTGGTTGACTTGGAGTTACATTGTGTTGTTTAAGTCTTCCCTTTATTTTTTGAGCAGTGTAGAAAATACTGTAATCCTAAGTGGTAAATCCAACACTGAGAATTAGTGGTTCAAAATTAGGAATTAGTGATAAACTAACCAAACTGGTTTGAGGCATGCCGCTTCGATTTTCAAATAGAATTTAAAAAATGTTTGGATGTTTAAAAACAAGAAGTGGACAGTGAAGTTGAATTATTGAAGGCCATAATTAGAACTATGTTGTCAAAATCAGTCATAAATAAGCAATAAAAAATGTCACCAAAAATGGGTAAATACATATTTCAACAAGTATCAGCAAAGTTTTTAGACGGAAATCCAATTTTCACCTTCTTCACACCTCAAACTAACCATCTGTGAATCATTTCACGGACATAAATAGCTATCAGAGATTCTGATCAAAGCCGTGGTGCCATAGAACTCCACTCCATCACTAAAAGACAAAAGAAAACCAGAATGTATAGTATGAGGAAGACAGTCTATTTTTATCCATTTTTTTCTTCCCCGACACCTTGTTTCGATGATTCATTTTATTCACTTCGTGTCAAGACAAAACTGTGGGAACTGGACCTCTCTCTGGCACCATGTTTTCAGAATGAAGTGTGATGTCTACACAGTCAGTGACGATTTGGGCAGCAATGTTACGTGCTGGTGTTGGTCCGTTATGTTTCTTTAAAGGCCACTGCCAACCCAGCATCTAACCAGGTTATGTCAGGGCACTCTACGCCATATACATATATATTGTTGCCAGCTGAAAGACAAAGTTGTGTCCCCACCAATCCCTAAATCAAATCTACTCATTTGGGGTCGCCAAACCAGGAGGGAGGCACAAACGGAGGTGAGGAAATACTGTGATGCCAAGTGAGAAAATCACATGGAGCAGAACAAGCAGGCACCAGAAAGAAACGAACAATTTATGAAAGGAAAAAAACGCGACGATGAATAACACCGCGGTATAATAATCAAAATCAGACACAAGATGGCGGCAAAACCCAAAATTCCAATATTAAATGCTACGAAACTGACAGCTGAATGTTTTGGATCACGTTATTTCACGATAGTATGCCATTATTTCATGATTGAGTATCATGTTATTTCATGATAGTATACCATTATTTCATGAGTCAGTATCATGTTATTTCATGATAGTATACCATTATTTCATGATCCAGTATCATGTTATTTCATGATAGTATACAATTATTTCATGATTCAATATCATGTTATTTCATGATAGTATACCATTATTTCATGATTCAGTATCACGTTATTTCATGATACTGGGTGCACTTGAGTGGTGCCTGGATGACTAGGAGGACCAGCTGGCCACAGTTAAAGTGATGGTAAAGGTGGATACTCCAGATAGCGGACACACACTGGAAGTTCTTGTGCATTGCTTCTCTGGCAGAAATAAAGCCAAGTGACGTCTACACTCACCTGGAGGTAACATGCATTTTCCTCCTAAAGCACTCACAGAGCATGAGGAATTCCAGTTGTCCGCACTGAGGGTGGCAGCTCCAGGCTGGGCTTCGCACACTTTGGAGAACACTGGTTACATGTAGGTAACCTCACGTAAGCAAGAGAGAACAGGAGCAGAGAGTAAAACATCCCACAGACAAGGGGGTCATGGCACATCCTCTGATTTGAGTGGGAAGAACTCAAACACTGCAAGAAAGTATCTCAAAAGTTGAGGGGTCAAGACTGAAAACTCCACATCATTCCTCTCCCTCAGGATAAATAGAAATAATGTGGCATCGCTGAGAGGAGTCGTGATGTGAAAAACCTGCTCTTTCCTCTCCAGGAAGAGCAGGAGCTGAATTCGCCTCATCCACTCAGCAGTAGGCTCCATACCAGACCACTGGGAGACTTAAAGCCAGGAGGGATGTAGCTCTGTGACGCGAGAATTCCAGGATCTAGCTGAGTGCAGACTACCACTCAGGGGGCTGGATGAGCTGGGTCTAGGAGGAGGGGGAGAATATCAAGAGGAAAATGTGCCTGGTTGCCCCACCTGAGGGGACGCCAGGCCCAGTACACTGCTCAATCTCCTCGTTGATGTCAGGCAAGGAGGTAGGCGCAGGTGTGGATGTGGACCATTATCTACAGATTACTTTCATTTTACTTTCATGACATGGTACTTTAAAATGATTTTCAAAATGCTGATCAACTGGCCACATTCAGGGACACTGGCCGCACCTTTCAGCAAGAAAAAAGAAGGAAGAAACGCAAGCTTAACAGTACAAAGACTCGCGCAACAACAACTCCTGAATGAAATAAAACAGGACAGAACATTCTGTTCCAATTTGGAGAATTAATCTAATGTACATACAATATGCACAATGAAGTGTCCACCCTTGTATGACGTGGAAATCTGACATGTATTAGTTGTTAGAAAAGTCTTATTAATAATATCATTATGAATCATAATGGTCCACAAACAACGTAATTCTTCTTAGCAAACACAACTTTCCTTACAAGACAATGTTTAGATATTTGTCTAAGTAATACCTATCTCAAATTGTAAAAAAAAAAAAAAAAAAAAAAACTCAAGAAAAGCTCAGGTCTATGGGGTTAAACGGAGATTTCTTTAAGTGTGTTCACAAAGCACACGCGACGTGTTGCAATGGAAGATGCAAAACTCAAGTTTTCTCATCCACTTTACACCTGCCAAAACCCCGTTTCGTCACAAAAATGAGTAAATGGGGTCCAAAGGGTCTTACTTCAGTGTGACCGTATATACCGTGGGAGATTGACTGCTGAACTCACAGCTTTTGTTGTTTTGTTTTTAAACCACAAAGGCTGAAGCAGCAGCAGAGTAAGATTTGGTCGGTGTTCTTGCCACACCATCTTCCAGATGAACCTTTATAGTGCACATACACTATGTTTCGTGGAATTATTTAACATGACAGAGCGACTTTGGAGGCTGGTTTGGATTTACGAATGTTGTATAGTTGCCATATTAAATTTAAAATGGCTGAGCGGCGCATCGAGTCATGTGACCAGCACAACTCGATGTGTGTTTTATTGTGCTTCATAAAACACAACGTGAAATCAAATAACCATTTTTTAAAAATGATATTTAATGTCATAATTAGGGCTGGACGATTCTGGTAAAAATGATCATCGAGATCATTTTGATTCATATCATAATCACGATTATTCAACGATTTAATGTTTTGCTGTCATTTAGCTTTCAGACTTCATCGGACAATGTATGTACAATGAATGTAGGTTAATGTTTCTCGATAGAAACTCCAATCTGTAAGGTCTGGCTTTAGAGGACAGTGGAGACGAGAAAATGTTTGGAGTTGAGCGGCAAGTTGACTGGGATGCATAGATCTCTCTGTGGTTCTGATGTTGTAAGATGTGATTTCACGTTCCATAGTTTTCCATTTTTAGTCATTTTTCATGAGATCATTGGAGAAGTCACCCGTTAAATTATAAAACTTCCACATCTGAGCGTCTGCTCCTCGGAGGTTCTGACGCTGAATACCATGCAGTCGAGAAGTCAAGAAGTCGAGGAGACGGGTGTCCGGCTAAATAATCGCATCAGGGTGATTATCACGCTTTAATAATCAGAGGCAGACATAATCGTAATCCCGATCAAAAATCGATTAACTGACCAGCCCAAGTCGCAATGGTGTAAAGCGCCTCTTCCTAACGGCTCACGCGTCTAGGAGGAACTCATAACGCTGCTGTGCTGCCGTCTGCTGTCCGTATCAAGTCATTACCTTTATTTATTTATTTTTTTATTTTTTTAAAGACAAACATTTTTTTAATTGAGTTTCTGACTTAATGCTATCCACATTCAAACATCCAGTAAAACAAAAATCAGTTGGCCATAAAAAGTTAAATTATAGCAGTTGTAATAGATATAGAATAGAGGTAATAGATAACAAAATACAAAAAATATTATCAGACTAGATTACATTAGATTAGGTAGCCTTTATTAGGTTATAATAATAATAATAATAATAAGCAAACTAAAGTAATGAAATGTGCACTAGTATAGTATTGTAAGTGTATTCTTTCCTTCTCATTTCCATTTCCTTCCTCCATGAAGAATAGGTTGTGTCCTTTTCTATTCTGAATTTAGTTCACACCCTATCTAGCATTTTTTTTTATTTATTTATTTATTTTTTTATATTGGTAAAAGATTTATCTCGCAACCACTGAGCAAAGCTTGTCCCAGTCGAACTATACAAGGTCGTTGCTGTACATTTCTCAGCTTGTAAAAAACACAAATTCCTTCTACTTGGGAATCTGTGAATTATCTGGATCATCGTTCTCATCCTGACGATTGCAGCTCAGTTGACTCGGTTATGCTCGTTACTATGGTAACTCCGAGAACTCAACGGGCAAAGCAGTGGTACTGTAGGTCTTGCTCCTTGGGCCAAAACACACCGTGCTACTGGAGTCGACGTACCAGAGGGCTGACTCAATAGATCCTTCTCGGAGTCGGCCACTGTCTTTAGGTGTATCTGTAACCCTCTAGAAAAGAGGGCTTAAAACTGTTCTGCAATACCTTTCAAATAGTGCAATGTCACTTTAAGAGTGAAGGCAGTCAGGGACATTAGCTCCGCCCCTACGCAGTGATTGACAGGTACAGGGGTAACAGCGGCGTTTTTGAAAGTACTTACATAACTTAAAGCAGGTATTACGTCTACTCCTTTAAGTACCAGCGGTAGAAAACACCGTCGAAGTGACCAGGAGCTGGGGAAAGTCACTGCTTTCTACTTTTAACTACCTTGGTAAGCTAACGATAACCACGATGCTAATAGACTGACCGTGAATTGCTGTGTCACCTGCACAGCCATGGACGTTATTTTGCACATGAAGAGCACAAAATAAGTTATTGTCAATGAAGAAACATTGTTCTAGTACCTCAAAGAGCTGCAGTAGTTTTAAGTAGCAATTGAACACGTTGTGTGCTGTGCAGTTCATATATATATATATATATATATATATATATATATATATATATATATATATATATATATATATATATATATATATATTAATTTGTTATACATTAATTAGTATGTGGTTAAACATGTTTTATTGCAAAATGATAAATTGCTGAATTATGTCTGTTTAATTTATACATGCCTTGATAAGAGAATATTAATGTAATAATAGCTTTTTGTGATTAGAGGGGGGAGACCTAGCGATCCGTCAACGTCGGCTATGGTGACCGTTGTAATAGTAAAACAGTGATGGGGAATTTAACAATTAAGTCACAATGAGGCATGGAAAATGTGTGACTCCGGATCTGTCACTTTTTCTTCAAATTTTTTATCCACCGGCACAAGAGTTATGAACTTGACCTATGTAGGGCCCTATGATTTCCGTGATCATGGAATCGCGGACGGAATGGAGGAATTACCCCCCCCCCAACTTGCGCTGTCTTCGCCAACTACGCTTCCCACAAGTATTTCAGCAACATATGTCTGCGCTGCAAAAGATCCGTGGCACAAACGACTTTGTTGTTGTGGATTGAGACGACTGATGCAAGAGATTGTAGCGTCCTGAACATTGTAAGTTGGTAAGTCAATGCAGCTCAGTGTTCTCATACGTTGCAGTTTAAACAACGCAATTTTGCTGTAATATCTTCTTGCTTTTCTTTTTTTACACTTGTAAAAAATAATGCTAGTACAGCAATAAAGCATTACATTGCTTTGCTTTGTTTCGATGAATTAAAGTCAATTGTGTAAACTACTGTTTTCTTCTTTAATCACAGGAGTTGTACGCCAATACTTTCTTGTGGATGTTGTCTTCACGGCTAGATGCAACTACGCAACCGTTTCCCAAGCTGTGCTAACCTCCCTACACAGCAGTGGTCCGGATTGGAATGATACATGGGCAGTGGTCACAGATAATGCCTCCTACTATATGAAGGCATACAGGGAAGTCTTTAAAGGGTTGATGCCAAATATTGTCCAAGTCACTTGCCTCTACCATATCATCAATCTGGTCAGCGAGACATGGCAGCATTTCCAATATTTATCTGATTCTACCTCACTTGTGGCATGGATGAGATCTGTGTTCTTCAAGAAACCTGCCAGAAAGCGAAGGTGGGTTCCCTTCGACAGGAAGTTTGTAAATGCGAAGGATCCTCCTGAGGCTGTGTGTACTAGATGGATTAGCTGGTTTGGGGCTGTCACCCTAAAGCTGACCTTCATTTCCGATGCCTGCTCCAAATGAATGACAGCCCTGGCAATCCTTGAAGGAACCCACAAACCCACAGCTGTATTAGTGGAGAATGTCATGGTGGATCTTGGGCCCTGCCTTGTTAATGGAACAGCAAAAACACATGGTTTTGGGCCCTAGACAGGCGACCTGCTGAGGAAAATGGTGTTTAAAAGGACGGACATTGTGTTGGACAATCTCCATGAAGCCTTTCATCTGGCTTTCACTAACTTCTCCAGACATTGGGATACACATCCAGCCAGAGATGAGTACAGGATGACCCGTGTCTGTGATGCCAGACAGGCTCCATCCATGGAAAAGCAGGTCGAAGCACACTCAAGACTGAAGCCCATGGCTCACCCATCAGCAGAGCTCAGTGCAGCGTGTTTCTCAAGACCCCCTGCCCACGGACTTGGAGCTAGCAAACTACTGAAGAGCAATGATTGCATCTTATTTCCCACTTAGCACAGTTGATTGTGAACAGAACTTTAGCAAATTCAAAACCCTGCTCACAGACAAGAGACGCTCACTGAACAAAACACGAAGAGACTGGCAATCATGTATTTCAATGGTGATATCAGTGATACATGAATGTGGTGAACCTGACAAAGACCCGTGAAAGGACTAACTGGTCCTGCATACATTATGTTTGTGTGATGACAAGCAAAGTTTGTATTGTGACCTAATTAAATTTAAGGCAATTTAATTTCAATTTGTGTGCATTTAAAGTCATTTATATTTGAAAGAGATGCGCCGTTCCACATTTTGGACTTCCGATCCGATCCTGATACTTGAATTTGGATTTCTGCTGGTACCAATATTCCTCCGATCTGATACCAGAGCTCAGTTTACTGTTTCTTTGAACATTGTTGATTGTGCATTCATTAGAGGAGGCAACTAGAGGTCAGTGTAAGACCACAGAAGGAACTATGAAATCCTGACAACAGTAAAAACATCCTGAAAAGAAATGTGCAACTCTGAAGGTTTCACATCAGCATGTGATATTTATTAAGTCCAACACCGACATATGGAGAAAGTGAAGTGATACAAGATACTGCTTCATTTGATCAGCAACACATCATATACTTGCTCTTTAAAGACACACACTGCATTTGTGAATTGCAAACATCCAAATCGCAGTTCGTTCACACGCCTGTCTCATGCTCTCGCACTCCTGTTTTGTTCTGTCAGCCAACTCCACTGCTCCACTTTACATCTACTTTGGGTTCCAACTGACTCATAACTAAGTTCGAATGCATTCTGCTCAAAGCTCACATGCTAAATGGCTTCATGTTTTCAGCTGAAGTCTCTAAGGCACGTCTCTTGCCTCTCACAGAAAATCCATTCCACAGTTTGCAGTGAACTTGCAGAGCAGCTGACTGTGAAGAGATTTCAATTACAATTCCTGATACGTCGAAATATAAATATAGAGCCCGATGTTGTCAGTCCCATCCCTAAACATATAACATATTAGTTATACCAAAAGTATCTCAGGATAAAGAAATAGACAGTTAACATAATAAAACCCCACAATGCAGACAGTTTGCTTTTCAGCCCAACCCATAACACAATGTAGTTTACAGTGACACAAAGTAATTGACGGGTAAATTTCATTAGTTTCTCATTTTACACACACCATCTTTTGACATAGATATTGCAGGAGTAGTTAGAAACAAGTTTTGAGTGAGTAAGTTCACAACATCACATTAAAGTTTTGACAGCCAGCATGGTGGCCACCAGCAGCATCGTCAGTGGGCTGAAGTGACTGGAAGCGTTGCTCTTCAGAACTTGTCGTCCTGAAAGAAAAGACACACTAAGTCACCCACAAAACGCAGAACAACACCAAAACATTTGAAATGTTATTGTAGCATACGAGATCGTGTCTTGAGAGGTCCAAGTGAGATGCCTGAAGCCTCAAGAAGCAATTCTCTTCTAACTCTGTTGTGGTGGCCGGGATAGCAGTGCTGCAGGGAACCAAGAAGGGTCTGACTCAGCACAGACTTTCACACACAAACACAGAAGTTGGATTAAACTTACGGCATCGCAGTTTCCCTCACTCAGAAGACACAGGTGCATTCGGCAGTGCAGGTAAATGGAGTCAGCGTCGGTGAAGGTAAACATCCTGAAAGAAAATCGTGTTGCAGTAGAGAGACCGCTCTGCATCAGTTCGACGGTACCATCAGCCGGGTTTGGACACCTGAGATATATGAAAGGTGGTTAGTGTGACACCCGTCCAAACTGATGATGGTGGAAAACAAAGTATTTACTCGTCTACAATGAGGTCCCAGCGGATGGGGTAGTCAGCCTGGTTGACCGGGGTGGCCCAGCATGAGTCCAGAACGGTTGCGAGTTGGCGTGCATCCACTCCTTCAGTTCGCACCTCAACAAAAAGTCTCTCGTTGAGCTGCATCTCAATGTTCTCCGCAGAGGTGACTGGATTCCAGAATGTAGCATCCCGGTAAGGGATCATCCGGACCCGGTACTGTCCTTGGCCCCGTGGAAGCTTCTTGTTGATCACGCTTCAGAAAAACAAAAAAATGTCAACCACATGACATACCAAATTGTTAGTGTTCTATGATAATTTGCAAATTTGGTACTATGCTATTTATCTTCTTTTTAAATAAGTAGTTTGTATGGGAGTGATGTATAACTTAAGGATTATTATTAGACATAGGGGCACATGACTGAATGACATTCTTTGTATTCTACGAAGAGTGAAACAACAACTACACAGTCTGCTGGTGATGAAGGCACCAGAGTTTTGAAATGCCTCTCGCTGGTTGTACTCTCACCTCTCCACTGGGTTAATGCCCACTGACATGGAGAGGGCCTGGCTCAGCGGGTATTCACAGCAGAAGTGCAGACGGATGCCCCTTTCACGACTGATCACAGCATCAAGAGGCAGTGAATCACTTTGGATGGTGTTCTTATAGATGAAGTGGGTTCCATTGCTCTGGAAGTACAAGTATGACATCTCAAAACCACAGAGACAGGATGAATATTTGGCAGGAATTGTGAAGGTCTTTTGTTTGTACCCTCAAAGTTGTCCCGCAGATTTGATCATCATTGTTGTAGTTGAACACCAGTCGTCCGTCCTGGATGGTTCCGTTGCAGGAGGCATCGCGGAGGTGAAGGGAACTGGAGTGATAGCCAGCTTCAAACAGCTGACAGCGAGACACAGACATGGTGCCTGAACTGCTGTCACATGTGATTGTCGAATCTGTGAAGGAGAAAATCAGATGAAGTTTTAGTCATTTTGTGCCCAAAGGTATTATAGTTGCCACCATTTCTGATATTTATCATCTGCTGTAGATTCTGAAGTACAACGTAAACTGGGAGGAAGTGAGATTAAACTCATTGAGGTATATATATATATATATATATATATATATATATATATATATATATATATATATATATATATATATATATATATATATATATATATATATTCATTCCTATCATCTATGTCCTCTGTGCCACTATGTGATTAATTGTGCATATAAGTTATGAACCAAATTAAAATGAGAAAAAGGTAGATTACATTGAAGGAAAGACTGCTTGGAATCTATTAACAAGGATCTGAAACACAGAATACAATAGATCCTTCTCACCGAAGCTCTCGTTGCTGGCTCGATGGTGGTCGTCATCACAGAAGCAGCCATAAACACCATCCTTCTCACCACACCATTCAAACTCTGTGCAGTCCAGGTGCTCACAAGGATCAGTCTCATCTGGGGGCAGGTGAACAGGTCAGTAATAGACGTATCAAGCACCAATATGGCACCTCTTCACTCTGAGAACGTACCACACATCAAAGGTGTGCGCCAGTCTTCGATTTCTGATCCTGAAACTGAACAAGTAGCTTCGTAGGAGGAGACAACCGAACACAACATGTTGTTGGCAGGAGTGTAGAGACACAGGTCATGGACACAGGCGTTGTAGAATGTGGCAGGGTCGGAGTGATGGTGGCAATCTCTGAAGGGACCAGTGGTGTTGGTGATGACACTGCAGAGCTGAGAGTACTCTTCAATGTTGCTGCAGTCATCTAGACCGCCACCACTCCTGTCGTCAGTAGATCCGCATCTGAATGTGACAAAAGACATTGCTCAGGTTTTGAATATACATGATAAGCTTATCAAACATTGTGCTGTACTGAGAGCAATTGCAAGTCTGAAAAAGGCAACACACCTTGGCAGACTTGTTGCAGCCTTCCAACTGTCTCCAAATTCATTGTCGTTTGCCGCAAGATTTCCATTGGGCATCGCTTTGTCGTCTGCAGTGACACCGTTGAAGTTACCGCACATTCCTGTGACTCTGTTTTTACGGTTTTGGCCAACTCGGACGATCAAAGTACTGCGGCCATCGAATTGCACTCTGAGGTCAACTGCATCGACTACGATGTATCTTCCCTGTCTGATGACTCTGGCAAGATTCCCCACGGTGACGGGAGGATTTACAGCAACGTCATTGACCTGGAAGTTGACAGTCAGGGTCAGAAATGTAATAATGGTCACACCTAAAGTAATGTACAGGGTGGCAACTAAAGCAAGAAACAGCTACCTTCAGATGTCTGTTGGCTCTAATACTGATGTATGCACTCTCTCCTCCGTTGGACAAGACAACATCAACAGTGGAAACAAATGATACACGGTTGTTGCGACGGTGCTTGTTGGTGGCAAGAATCTTGAAATGTGTCTCATTGTTCCTGTGGCTCAAACTCTCAGAGATGACATATGAGCAAGTGCCTTGGAAATGAGACACAGCCCCATCAAAGGAGAAGTAGTGTGGATCTCCCCACACGATGCAAGCAGCCATTGAGTCGTAACAGCCCAGAACACCATCTTGGATGGCACACTCTTGGGCAGGAGTGCATGACTCAGGTGAGCAGCGCAAATCATTTGGAGCATGGCACTCGCAGTGTTGAGTGCATCCATTCGTCCAAAACGTGTCACCAGCCTGATGAAAGAATGAATATGACGTCACTTTGAGTAGAACAATCACCAAAATTGTTTCCCCAAATTCAATCAAATGATCCTTCAAGTGAACCAGTCAGTAGATTTTCTGAAGGTTAAAGTCGGCTTCCCTTCCATTGTCAACAATACGTTGTCACCCACCGTTAATCTTCAAATCAATTGTTTTGAGGAAAGGAACTTTCGATTAATTGCTGCTATTTTAATTCTCAATTTGAATATATATTTTGTTTTTATCATCAGCTGCTACAACTACTTCAGTGTTTCTTTCTGTAATTCAGGAAACAAACTTGTTTAATCTGCATGTACATGTGAAAACATTTATACAATTGTAGGTGATAGTGAATCGAGGGAGACATAGATATATTGGTACTGCTCATTTTTCCCATTAAAAATAACTCGTTCTGTCATCACAAGTGGCATTAACCACAGAGGTTTTAGTATTTGTTTCAGTTGTTGATAAATAATTTAGCGACTGCACTTGATGTGAGACTATAACTTACATTATAGTAGAATCCATCGTACTGGCAACCGCATCTTTCAACTGGAACACAGTCTCTTCCGCTCTTCAGGAAGCCATCATTGCAGAAACAGCCTTCTGAGCAAACTTGTGTGCAGGTGGCATCAGTACTGCTGGCGCAGGTGTGGGCACAGTCCGTACCGCAGAGCTCATAATGGCTGTTTGCGGGACAGTCCATTCCTGGATTAAAAAGAGGGGCATATGTGGTCTATATTTGACTAGTACTCAAATATTGTAGTCATATTTAATCATAAGAGATGACTCACGGCAGGGGGTGTCCTGGCGCCACGGGTAAACTCGTACATTGGCAGACTGGCATGCACTGACATATGCCTCAAAGGCTCTGCACAGTTGATCACCACCTTCATTTCCAGATATGCAGACATCAAACACACAGTCATTAAAGAATGGTGTTGGGTCCACCTCCTCATGGCAAAAGCTGAATGGACCATCAGCCGCCCGAATCAGTTGACATTGGGCCTGAGATGGTGCCACATTGTTGCATCGTGGACAGGAGGCTCCACAGCCATCACTACAGGTGTCATTGCTTGGTACTTTCCAGGATGTCCCAAACTCAGATGGACTTCTGACACTCATTCCTGAAGGACTCTGGAAGTCATCCCTTGGATTTCCATTGAAGTTTCCACAGAGTCCTCCCATTTGGCCACTAATAGAAGCAAACAGAGGGACTCCTCATTAAACCATACTGCTGTGTTTTGGATATACACTATATGATCACATGACATGGTTCTCTACTCATCTAAAGCAAAAATAAGGGAATTCAAGACTAGTTTTACCTGTAGATGGAAGGCACAGAGATGGTCACAGTACTCCATCCATCATACGTAACCGTTAGTCCAAAGTCAGTGTCAATGAATGTACGGCGTCCACTTGTATAGATGGACACTCTGCCACTGTTTAGCAGTATTGGCATGTTCTGGGTGACGCCGTTGACCTAAGTTGGGGAGACAGATATGCGACTGGTTACGGCTGGTGATGGAGATCTTTACACCAAGGTTATGGATTAAGGTATGACTTACCTGAACCATACCCCTCCTTGATCTTGAAATATGTACTTCAAAACCCCACACGGTCACAAAAACATCCGATGTGATTGACACAGGACGTGTGCGCCATTGTTCATTTTTAGCCTCCACCAAAAATGTGTGAAGACCCTGGGTGATGTTGATAGGTTTTGCCAGAACATAGCGACACGTTCCTTGGAAATCGTAACGCTTGCCATCAAAAGTGCGGTAGTGTGGGTCACCAGAGGCAGAGCATATACCATGAGGATTTGGATGGCAGCCATATCGACCATCCACCACTCCACAGGACTCTTGTGGCCCACAGGAGGCGCTTGTGCAGTGGACCATTCCTGTTGTGCCATTGCAGGTACAAGAACGCTGACATTCCTCACCATCCCAGAATTGTTCACCTCCTTCTCGATAGTACCCTTGGTGGTAGCAGCCACACGAAGGGGGTCGCACGCACTCATCACCATTGAGGACAAAGCCATCGTCACACTGGCAACCCTCTTGACACACATTGTCACAAGAATACGGGAAGGACAGGCTGGGGCAGGCAGAAGGGCAGGAAGATCCACAGGATTCATAGTGGCTGTTGGCTGGGCATATTTGTTCTACGGGAAAAAAAACAATGAGTAAAAGAGCAATTCTTTTATGAATGGTTGCTACAATGTCACACATGGCTTACCACAGTTGGTTGCATTCCTCCAGGGTCCAAGATCAATCCCTCTTTGCTGGCACATTAGGACATAATCTCTGAAAACCTCACACACAGTTGTTTCTGGATCAGCAGATGAGCGGAGAATGTCCCTACATGTTTGCACCTGCGGGACTGGGTCAATGGACCTCCAGCATTGTGTGAATGGGCCTTGTGGTGAGGCAAGGATGCTGCAGTTTGCATTGGAATTTGGATTTGGTGTTGTGTTAACATTGTCTACACAGTGAGCAGCCAATGAGCCATCACGCCAACTGTCCCCAAACTCCACAGGACTGTTTACCAGGTTCCCATTTGGTGTTTGGAATTCATCACTCTGATTTCCATTGAAGTTTCCACAGAGTCCACCAAGGGTTCCATTGTAGATACCTGGAGCTTTAATTCGCACAAAGTGAGGCCAGACGGTCTGCACTGTCACACCAAAGGAGGTGTGCAGAATGATACTGTGTACGCTGCTGTGGTAGATCTGGATTCTGCTGTTGGGGAGGCTGAATGGTAATCGGACAAACTGACCATCAACCTGCAAGGACAGGAAGAACCCTGTTATTATAGTAAACAGGGTCAAAAGAAGAATAACGGTGGTCTACATTTGTTATGTTTGAGGCAATATCTTACCGTGACTCTAGAAGTGCCAGACATTTCAATTGCGATGCTTTTGCCGAATGCCTCAAACTTCAACAGTCTTGAAAAGCCTTGTTGACCTCGGGGTGCCTTTTCTGCTGTCACCATGAAGTGGGGATGACTGGACAATCCCATCACCTTGGAAAGAGTCAATCGACATGCGCCTGGATACTGATAGGGCAGCCCATCAAATGTTTGGTACGATCCAGGACCTCTTATCCAGCATGTTTGATAGCCTCTTGGTCTGCATGCTCTTTCTCCCTCCTCCAGGGAACATGACTCATGTGGGCCACAACTATGTTGCTGACAAGTCATGGAACCATTACTGCATCGGCAGTGTCTCTCACAGTTTTCACCGAGTAGGACAGTTTGGTCATTCTGGTAGTAGCGGCCTTCCAAACTGCAGCTACTTTCTTGATGAAGAACACAAGCACCATCACTGAGGATGTAGCCAGAGTCACAAACGCAGCTCCACTGGGCAAGAGAGCAGTTGTGTGTGGAATTTGGACTGATACAAGTTTCGGGGCATCGTGATCCTTCAAATTCAAAGTGACTGTTTTCGGGGCAGGGGATGTCTGGAAAACATGAAAGTATTAAGGTTAACATGAGCACTTCTTTGGGGACTTCATCATTAAGAAGTGAAGGGCAGAGATATTGTGATGCCCGATTTGCGATGGAGACATTCAGATTTCGTCATTTTGTCACAGACATGGAGAAAAGAGATTATTGTAGGCACTGTCTATGATAATCATCGTCAGAACGATAGGCTTCACCGACAGACTTCATATTGAAGTCATTTCATTTGTTTTTACGGTATGATGCTTATCCTCACTTTTGATCATGAAGTGGCCAAAATGGGTTGTTCTCAGTCAGTGGCTGGTGTCTCCTTTTCACCAGTGTGTGATTGTGTGTAAAAATGTACCCATGAATTATGAGAAGAACATATCGTAGATTGAGGCAGAGATTGTTTTAAAATTGTCTGTTTCTTCGCTAAAATATATAAACAAGGAATCTGAAACACAGAATACAAGAGATCCTTCTCACCGAAGCTCTCGTTGCTGGCTCGATGGCGGTCGTCATCACAGAAGCAGTCATAAACACCATCCTTCTCACCACACCATTCAAACTCTGTGCAGTCCAGGTGCTCACAAGGATCAGTCTCATCTGGGGGCAGGTGAACAGGTCAGTAATAGACGTATCAAGCACCAATATGGCACCTCTTCACTCTGAGAACGTACCACACATCAAAGGTGTGCGCCAGTCTTCGATTTCCGATCCTGAAACTGAACAAGTAGCTTCGTAGGAGGAGACAACCGAACACAACATGTTGTTGGCAGGAGTGTAGAGACACAGGTCATAGACACAGGCGCTGTAGAATGTGGCAGGGTCGGAGTGATGGTGGCAATCTCTGAAGGGACCAGTGGTGTTGGTGATGACACTGCAGAGCTGAGAGTACTCTTCAATGTTGCTGCAGTTATTTAGGCCGCCACCACTCCTGTCGTCAGTAGAGCCGCATCTAAATGTGACAAAAGACATTGCTCAGGTTTTGAATATACATGATAAGCTTATCAAACATTGTGCTGTACTGAGAGCAATTGCAAGTCTGAAAAAGGCAACACACCTTGGCAGACTTGTTGCAGCCTTCCAACTGTCTCCAAATTCATTGTCGTTTGCCGCAAGATTTCCATTGGGCATCGCTTTGTCGTCTGCAGTGACACCGTTGAAGTTACCGCACATTCCTGTGACTCTGTTTTTACGGTTTTGGCCAACTCGGACGATCAAAGTACTGCGGCCATCGAATTGCACTCTGAGGTCAACTGCATCGACTACGATGTATCTTCCCTGTCTGATGACTCTGGCAAGATTCCCCACGGTGACGGGAGGATTTACAGCAACGTCATTGACCTGGAAGTTGACAGTCAGGGTCAGAAATGTAATAATGGTCACACCTAAAGTAATGTACAGGGTGGCAACTAAAGCAAGAAACAGCTACCTTCAGATGTCTGTTGGCTCTAATACTGATGTATGCACTCTCTCCTCCGTTGGACAAGACAACATCAACAGTGGAAACAAATGATACACGGTTGTTGCGACGGTGCTTGTTGGTGGCAAGAATCTTGAAATGTGTCTCATTGTTCCTGTGGCTCAAACTCTCAGAGATGACATATGAGCAAGTGCCTTGGAAATGAGACACAGCCCCATCAAAGGAGAAGTAGTGTGGATCTCCCCACACGATGCAAGCAGCCATTGAGTCGTAACAGCCCAGAACACCATCTTGGATGGCACACTCTTGGGCAGGAGTGCATGACTCAGGTGAGCAGCGCAAATCATTTGGAGCATGGCACTCGCAGTGTTGAGTGCATCCATTCGTCCAAAACGTGTCACCAGCCTGATGAAAGAATGAATATGACGTCACTTTGAGTAGAACAATCACCAAAATTGTTTCCCCAAATTCAATCAAATGATCCTTCAAGTGAACCAGTCAGTAGATTTTCTGAAGGTTAAAGTCGGCTTCCCTTCCATTGTCAACAATACGTTGTCACCCACTGTTAATCTTCAAATCAATTGTTTTGAGGAAAGGAACTTTCGATTAATTGCTGCTATTTTAATTCTCAATTTGAATATATATTTTGTTTTTATCATCAGCTGCTACAACTACTTCAGTGTTTCTTTCTGTAATTCAGGAAACAAACTTGTTTAATCTGCATGTACATGTGAAAACATTTATACAATTGTAGGTGATAGTGAATCAAGGGAGACATAGATATATTGGTACTGCTCATTTTTCCCATTAAAAATAACTCGTTCTGTCATCACAAGTGGCATTAACCACAGAGGTTTTAGTATTTGTTTCAGTTGTTGATAAATAATTTAGCGACTGCACTTGATGTGAGACTATAACTTACATTATAGTAGAATCCATCGTACTGGCAACCGCATCTTTCAACTGGAACACAGTCTCTTCCGCTCTTCAGGAAGCCATCATTGCAGAAACAGCCTTCTGAGCAAACTTGTGTGCAGGTGGCATCAGTACTGCTGGCGCAGGTGTGGGCACAGTCCGTACCGCAGAGCTCATAATGGCTGTTTGCGGGACAGTCCATTCCTGGATTAAAAAGAGGGGCATATGTGGTCTATATTTGACTAGTACTCAAATATTGTAGTCATATTTAATCATAAGAGATGACTCACGGCAGGGGGTGTCCTGGCGCCACGGGTAAACTCGTACATTGGCAGACTGGCATGCACTGACATATGCCTCAAAGGCTCTGCACAGTTGATCACCACCTTCATTTCCAGATATGCAGACATCAAACACACAGTCATTAAAGAATGGTGTTGGGTCCACCTCCTCATGGCAAAAGCTGAATGGACCATCAGCCGCCCGAATCAGTTGACATTGGGCCTGAGATGGTGCCACATTGTTGCATCGTGGACAGGAGGCTCCACAGCCATCACTACAGGTGTCATTGCTTGGTACTTTCCAGGATGTCCCAAACTCAGATGGACTTCTGACACTCATTCCTGAAGGACTCTGGAAGTCATCCCTTGGATTTCCATTGAAGTTTCCACAGAGTCCTCCCATTTGGCCACTAATAGAAGCAAACAGAGGGACTCCTCAATAAACCATACTGCTGTGTTTTGGATATACAGTATATGATCACATGACATGGTTCTCTACTCATCTAAAGCAAAAATAAGGGAATTCAAGACTAGTTTTACCTGTAGATGGAAGGCACAGAGATGGTCACAGTACTCCATCCATCATACGTAACCGTTAGTCCAAAGTCAGTGTCAATGAATGTACGGCGTCCACTTGTATAGATGGACACTCTGCCACTGTTTAGCAGTATTGGCATGTTCTGGGTGACGCCGTTGACCTAAGTTGGGGAGACAGATATGCGACTGGTTACGGCTGGTGATGGAGATCTTTACACCAAGGTTATGGATTAAGGTATGACTTACCTGAACCATACCCCTCCTTGATCTTGAAATATGTACTTCAAAACCCCACACGGTCACAAAAACATCCGATGTGATTGACACAGGACGTGTGCGCCATTGTTCATTTTTAGCCTCCACCAAAAATGTGTGAAGACCCTGGGTGATGTTGATGGGTTTTGCCAGAACATAGCGACACGTTCCTTGGAAATCGTAACGCTTGCCATCAAAAGTGCGGTAGTGTGGGTCACCAGAGGCAGAGCATATACCGTGAGGATTTGGATGGCAGCCATATCGACCATCCACCACTCCACAGGACTCTTGTGGCCCACAGGAGGCGCTTGTGCAGTGGACCATTCCTGTTGTGCCATTGCAGGTACAAGAACGCTGACATTCCTCACCATCCCAGAATTGTTCACCTCCTTCTCGATAGTACCCTTGGTGGTAGCAGCCACACGAAGGGGGTCGCACGCACTCATCACCATTGAGGACAAAGCCATCGTCACACTGGCAACCCTCTTGACACACATTGTCACAAGAATACGGGAAGGACAGGCTGGGGCAGGCAGAAGGGCAGGAAGATCCACAGGATTCATAGTGGCTGTTGGCTGGGCATATTTGTTCTACGGGAAAAAAAACAATGAGTAAAAGAGCAATTCTTTTATGAATGGTTGCTACAATGTCACACATGGCTTACCACAGTTGGTTGCATTCCTCCAGGGTCCAAGATCAATCCCTCTTTGCTGGCACATTAGGACATAATCTCTGAAAACCTCACACACAGTTGTTTCTGGATCAGCAGATGAGCGGAGAATGTCCCTACATGTTTGCACCTGCGGGACTGGGTCAATGGACCTCCAGCATTGTGTGAATGGGCCTTGTGGTGAGGCAAGGATGCTGCAGTTTGCATTGGAATTTGGATTTGGTGTTGTGTTAACATTGTCTACACAGTGAGCAGCCAATGAGCCATCACGCCAACTGTCCCCAAACTCCACAGGACTGTTTACCAGGTTCCCATTTGGTGTTTGGAATTCATCACTCTGATTTCCATTGAAGTTTCCACAGAGTCCACCAAGGGTTCCATTGTAGATACCTGGAGCTTTAATTCGCACAAAGTGAGGCCAGACGGTCTGCACTGTCACACCAAAGGAGGTGTGCAGAATGATACTGTGTACGCTGCTGTGGTAGATCTGGATTCTGCTGTTGGGGAGGCTGAATGGTAATCGGACAAACTGACCATCAACCTGCAAGGACAGGAAGAACCCTGTTATTATAGTAAACAGGGTCAAAAGAAGAATAACGGTGGTCAACATTTGTTATGTTTGAGGCAATATCTTACCGTGACTCTAGAAGTGCCAGACATTTCAATTGCGATGCTTTTGCCGAATGCCTCAAACTTCAACAGTCTTGAAAAGCCTTGTTGACCTCGGGGTGCCTTTTCTGCTGTCACCATGAAGTGGGGATGACTGGACAATCCCATAACCTTGGAAAGAGTCAATCGACATGCGCCTGGATACTGATAGGGCAGCCCATCAAATGTTTGGTACGATCCAGGACCTCTTATCCAGCATGTTTGATAGCCTCTTGGTCTGCATGCTCTTTCTCCCTCCTCCAGGGAACATGACTCATGTGGGCCACAACTATGTTGCTGACAAGTCATGGAACCATTACTGCATCGGCAGTGTCTCTCACAGTTTTCACCGAGTAGGACAGTTTGGTCATTCTGGTAGTAGCGGCCTTCCAAACTGCAGCTACTTTCTTGATGAAGAACACAAGCACCATCACTGAGGATGTAGCCAGAGTCACAAACGCAGCTCCACTGGGCAAGAGAGCAGTTGTGTGTGGAATTTGGACTGATACAAGTTTCGGGGCATCGTGATCCTTCAAATTCAAAGTGACTGTTTTCGGGGCAGGGGATGTCTGGAAAACATGAAAGTATTAAGGTTAACATGAGCACTTCTTTGGGGACTTCATCATTAAGAAGTGAAGGGCAGAGATATTGTGATGCCCGATTTGCGATGGAGACATTCAGATTTCGTCATTTTGTCACAGACATGGAGAAAAGAGATTATTGTAGGCACTGTCTATGATAATCATCGTCAGAACGATAGGCTTCACCGACAGACTTCATATTGAAGTCATTTCATTTGTTTTTACAGTATGATGCTTATCCTCACTTTTGATCATGAAGTGGCCAAAATGGGTTGTTCTCAGTCAGTGGCTGGTGTCTCCTTTTCACCAGTGTGTGATTGTGTGTAAAAATGTACCCATGAATTATGAGAAGAACATATCGTAGATTGAGGCAGAGATTGTTTTAAAATTGTCTGTTTCTTCGCTAAAATATATAAACAAGGAATCTGAAACACAGAATACAAGAGATCCTTCTCACCGAAGCTCTCGTTGCTGGCTCGATGGCGGTCGTCATCACAGAAGCAGTCATAAACACCATCCTTCTCACCACACCATTCAAACTCTGTGCAGTCCAGGTGCTCACAAGGATCAGTCTCATCTGGGGGCAGGTGAACAGGTCAGTAATAGACGTATCAAGCACCAATATGGCACCTCTTCACTCTGAGAACGTACCACACATCAAAGGTGTGCGCCAGTCTTCGATTTCCGATCCTGAAACTGAACAAGTAGCTTCGTAGGAGGAGACAACCGAACACAACATGTTGTTGGCAGGAGTGTAGAGACACAGGTCATAGACACAGGCGTTGTAGAATGTGGCAGGGTCGGAGTGATGGTGGCAATCTCTGAAGGGACCAGTGGTGTTGGTGATGACACTGCAGAGCTGAGAGTACTCTTCAATGTTGCTGCAGTTATTTAGGCCGCCACCACTCCTGTCGTCAGTAGAGCCGCATCTAAATGTGACAAAAGACATTGCTCAGGTTTTGAATATACATGATAAGCTTATCAAACATTGTGCTGTACTGAGAGCAATTGCAAGTCTGAAAAAGGCAACACACCTTGGCAGACTTGTTGCAGCCTTCCAACTGTCTCCAAATTCATTGTCGTTTGCCGCAAGATTTCCATTGGGCATCGCTTTGTCGTCTGCAGTGACACCGTTGAAGTTACCGCACATTCCTGTGACTCTGTTTTTACGGTTTTGGCCAACTCGGACGATCAAAGTACTGCGGCCATCGAATTGCACTCTGAGGTCAACTGCATCGACTACGATGTATCTTCCCTGTCTGATGACTCTGGCAAGATTCCCCACGGTGACGGGAGGATTTACAGCAACGTCATTGACCTGGAAGTTGACAGTCAGGGTCAGAAATGTAATAATGGTCACACCTAAAGTAATGTACAGGGTGGCAACTAAAGCAAGAAACAGCTACCTTCAGATGTCTGTTGGCTCGAATACTGATGTATGCACTCTCTCCTCCGTTGGACAAGACAACATCAACAGTGGAAACAAATGATACACGGTTGTTGCGACGGTGCTTGTTGGTGGCAAGAATCTTGAAATGTGTCTCATTGTTCCTGTGGCTCAAACTCTCAGAGATGACATATGAGCAAGTGCCTTGGAAATGAGACACAGCCCCATCAAAGGAGAAGTAGTGTGGATCTCCCCACACGATGCAAGCAGCCATTGAGTCGTAACAGCCCAGAACACCATCTTGGATGGCACACTCTTGGGCAGGAGTGCATGACTCAGGTGAGCAGCGCAAATCATTTGGAGCATGGCACTCGCAGTGTTGAGTGCATCCATTCGTCCAAAACGTGTCACCAGCCTGATGAAAGAATGAATATGACGTCACTTTGAGTAGAACAATCACCAAAATTGTTTCCCCAAATTCAATCAAATGATCCTTCAAGTGAACCAGTCAGTAGATTTTCTGAAGGTTAAAGTCGGCTTCCCTTCCATTGTCAACAATACGTTGTCACCCACTGTTAATCTTCAAATCAATTGTTTTGAGGAAAGGAACTTTCGATTAATTGCTGCTATTTTAATTCTCAATTTGAATATATATTTTGTTTTTATCATCAGCTGCTACAACTACTTCAGTGTTTCTTTCTGTAATTCAGGAAACAAACTTGTTTAATCTGCATGTACATGTGAAAACATTTATACAATTGTAGGTGATAGTGAATCAAGGGAGACATAGATATATTGGTACTGCTCATTTTTCCCATTAAAAATAACTCGTTCTGTCATCACAAGTGGCATTAACCACAGAGGTTTTAGTATTTGTTTCAGTTGTTGATAAATAATTTAGCGACTGCACTTGATGTGAGACTATAACTTACATTATAGTAGAATCCATCGTACTGGCAACCGCATCTTTCAACTGGAACACAGTCTCTTCCGCTCTTCAGGAAGCCATCATTGCAGAAACAGCCTTCTGAGCAAACTTGTGTGCAGGTGGCATCAGTACTGCTGGCGCAGGTGTGGGCACAGTCCGTACCGCAGAGCTCATAATGGCTGTTTGCGGGACAGTCCATTCCTGGATTAAAAAGAGGGGCATATGTGGTCTATATTTGACTAGTACTCAAATATTGTAGTCATATTTAATCATAAGAGATGACTCACGGCAGGGGGTGTCCTGGCGCCACGGGTAAACTCGTACATTGGCAGACTGGCATGCACTGACATATGCCTCAAAGGCTCTGCACAGTTGATCACCACCTTCATTTCCAGATATGCAGACATCAAACACACAGTCATTAAAGAATGGTGTTGGGTCCACCTCCTCATGGCAAAAGCTGAATGGACCATCAGCCGCCCGAATCAGTTGACATTGGGCCTGAGATGGTGCCACATTGTTGCATCGTGGACAGGAGGCTCCACAGCCATCACTACAGGTGTCATTGCTTGGTACTTTCCAGGATGTCCCAAACTCAGATGGACTTCTGACACTCATTCCTGAAGGACTCTGGAAGTCATCCCTTGGATTTCCATTGAAGTTTCCACAGAGTCCTCCCATTTGGCCACTAATAGAAGCAAACAGAGGGACTCCTCAATAAACCATACTGCTGTGTTTTGGATATACAGTATATGATCACATGACATGGTTCTCTACTCATCTAAAGCAAAAATAAGGGAATTCAAGACTAGTTTTACCTGTAGATGGAAGGCACAGAGATGGTCACAGTACTCCATCCATCATACGTAACCGTTAGTCCAAAGTCAGTGTCAATGAATGTACGGCGTCCACTTGTATAGATGGACACTCTGCCACTGTTTAGCAGTATTGGCATGTTCTGGGTGACGCCGTTGACCTAAGTTGGGGAGACAGATATGCGACTGGTTACGGCTGGTGATGGAGATCTTTACACCAAGGTTATGGATTAAGGTATGACTTACCTGAACCATACCCCTCCTTGATCTTGAAATATGTACTTCAAAACCCCACACGGTCACAAAAACATCCGATGTGATTGACACAGGACGTGTGCGCCATTGTTCATTTTTAGCCTCCACCAAAAATGTGTGAAGACCCTGGGTGATGTTGATGGGTTTTGCCAGAACATAGCGACACGTTCCTTGGAAATCGTAACGCTTGCCATCAAAAGTGCGGTAGTGTGGGTCACCAGAGGCAGAGCATATACCGTGAGGATTTGGATGGCAGCCATATCGACCATCCACCACTCCACAGGACTCTTGTGGCCCACAGGAGGCGCTTGTGCAGTGGACCATTCCTGTTGTGCCATTGCAGGTACAAGAACGCTGACATTCCTCACCATCCCAGAATTGTTCACCTCCTTCTCGATAGTACCCTTGGTGGTAGCAGCCACACGAAGGGGGTCGCACGCACTCATCACCATTGAGGACAAAGCCATCGTCACACTGGCAACCCTCTTGACACACATTGTCACAAGAATACGGGAAGGACAGGCTGGGGCAGGCAGAAGGGCAGGAAGATCCACAGGATTCATAGTGGCTGTTGGCTGGGCATATTTGTTCTACGGGAAAAAAAACAATGAGTAAAAGAGCAATTCTTTTATGAATGGTTGCTACAATGTCACACATGGCTTACCACAGTTGGTTGCATTCCTCCAGGGTCCAAGATCAATCCCTCTTTGCTGGCACATTAGGACATAATCTCTGAAAACCTCACACACAGTTGTTTCTGGATCAGCAGATGAGCGGAGAATGTCCCTACATGTTTGCACCTGCGGGACTGGGTCAATGGACCTCCAGCATTGTGTGAATGGGCCTTGTGGTGAGGCAAGGATGCTGCAGTTTGCATTGGAATTTGGATTTGGTGTTGTGTTAACATTGTCTACACAGTGAGCAGCCAATGAGCCATCACGCCAACTGTCCCCAAACTCCACAGGACTGTTTACCAGGTTCCCATTTGGTGTTTGGAATTCATCACTCTGATTTCCATTGAAGTTTCCACAGAGTCCACCAAGGGTTCCATTGTAGATACCTGGAGCTTTAATTCGCACAAAGTGAGGCCAGACGGTCTGCACTGTCACACCAAAGGAGGTGTGCAGAATGATACTGTGTACGCTGCTGTGGTAGATCTGGATTCTGCTGTTGGGGAGGCTGAATGGTAATCGGACAAACTGACCATCAACCTGCAAGGACAGGAAGAACCCTGTTATTATAGTAAACAGGGTCAAAAGAAGAATAACGGTGGTCAACATTTGTTATGTTTGAGGCAATATCTTACCGTGACTCTAGAAGTGCCAGACATTTCAATTGCGATGCTTTTGCCGAATGCCTCAAACTTCAACAGTCTTGAAAAGCCTTGTTGACCTCGGGGTGCCTTTTCTGCTGTCACCATGAAGTGGGGATGACTGGACAATCCCATAACCTTGGAAAGAGTCAATCGACATGCGCCTGGATACTGATAGGGCAGCCCATCAAATGTTTGGTACGATCCAGGACCTCTTATCCAGCATGTTTGATAGCCTCTTGGTCTGCATGCTCTTTCTCCCTCCTCCAGGGAACATGACTCATGTGGGCCACAACTATGTTGCTGACAAGTCATGGAACCATTACTGCATCGGCAGTGTCTCTCACAGTTTTCACCGAGTAGGACAGTTTGGTCATTCTGGTAGTAGCGGCCTTCCAAACTGCAGCTACTTTCTTGATGAAGAACACAAGCACCATCACTGAGGATGTAGCCAGAGTCACAAACGCAGCTCCACTGGGCAAGAGAGCAGTTGTGTGTGGAATTTGGACTGATACAAGTTTCGGGGCATCGTGATCCTTCAAATTCAAAGTGACTGTTTTCGGGGCAGGGGATGTCTGGAAAACATGAAAGTATTAAGGTTAACATGAGCACTTCTTTGGGGACTTCATCATTAAGAAGTGAAGGGCAGAGATATTGTGATGCCCGATTTGCGATGGAGACATTCAGATTTCGTCATTTTGTCACAGACATGGAGAAAAGAGATTATTGTAGGCACTGTCTATGATAATCATCGTCAGAACGATAGGCTTCACCGACAGACTTCATATTGAAGTCATTTCATTTGTTTTTACGGTATGATGCTTATCCTCACTTTTGATCATGAAGTGGCCAAAATGGGTTGTTCTCAGTCAGTGGCTGGTGTCTCCTTTTCACCAGTGTGTGATTGTGTGTAAAAATGTACCCATGAATTATGAGAAGAACATATCGTAGATTGAGGCAGAGATTGTTTTAAAATTGTCTGTTTCTTCGCTAAAATATATAAACAAGGAATCTGAAACACAGAATACAAGAGATCCTTCTCACCGAAGCTCTCGTTGCTGGCTCGATGGCGGTCGTCATCACAGAAGCAGTCATAAACACCATCCTTCTCACCACACCATTCAAACTCTGTGCAGTCCAGGTGCTCACAAGGATCAGTCTCATCTGGGGGCAGGTGAACAGGTCAGTAATAGACGTATCAAGCACCAATATGGCACCTCTTCACTCTGAGAACGTACCACACATCAAAGGTGTGCGCCAGTCTTCGATTTCCGATCCTGAAACTGAACAAGTAGCTTCGTAGGAGGAGACAACCGAACACAACATGTTGTTGGCAGGAGTGTAGAGACACAGGTCATAGACACAGGCGCTGTAGAATGTGGCAGGGTCGGAGTGATGGTGGCAATCTCTGAAGGGACCAGTGGTGTTGGTGATGACACTGCAGAGCTGAGAGTACTCTTCAATGTTGCTGCAGTTATTTAGGCCGCCACCACTCCTGTCGTCAGTAGAGCCGCATCTAAAGGTGACAAAAGACATTGCTCAGGTTTTGAAGATACATGATAAGCTTATCAAACATTGTGCTGTACTGAGAGCAATTGCAAGTCTGAAAAAGGCAACACACCTTGGCAGACTTGTTGCAGCCTTCCAACTGTCTCCAAATTCATTGTCGTTTGCCGCAAGATTTCCATTGGGCATCGCTTTGTCGTCTGCAGTGACACCGTTGAAGTTACCGCACATTCCTTTGACTCTGTTTTTACGGTTTTGGCCAACTCGGACGATCAAAGTACTGCGGCCATCGAATTGCACTCTGAGGTCAACTGCATCGACTACGATGTATCTTCCCTGTCTGATGACTCTAGCAAGATTCCCCACGGTGACGGGAGGATTTACAGCAACGTCATTGACCTGGAGGTTGACAGTCAGGGTCAGAAATGTAATAATGGTCACACCTAAAGTAATGTACAGGGTGGCAACTAAAGCAAGAAACAGCTACCTTCAGATGTCTGTTGGCTCGAATACTGATGTATGCACTCTCTCCTCCGTTGGACAAGACAACATCAACAGTGGAAACAAATGATACACGGTTGTTGCGACGGTGCTTGTTGGTGGCAAGAATCTTGAAATGTGTCTCATTGTTCCTGTGGCTCAAACTCTCAGAGATGACATATGAGCAAGTGCCTTGGAAATGAGACACAGCCCCATCAAAGGAGAAGTAGTGTGGATCTCCCCACACGATGCAAGCAGCCATTGAGTCGTAACAGCCCAGAACACCATCTTGGATGGCACACTCTTGGGCAGGAGTGCATGACTCAGGTGAGCAGCGCAAATCATTTGGAGCATGGCACTCGCAGTGTTGAGTGCATCCATTCGTCCAAAACGTGTCACCAGCCTGATGAAAGAATGCATATGACGTCACTTTGAGTAGAACAATCACCAAAATTGTTTCCCCAAATTCAATCAAATGATCCTTCAAGTGAACCAGTCAGTAGATTTTCTGAAGGTTAAAGTCGGCTTCCCTTCCATTGTCAACAATACGTTGTCACCCACTGTTAATCTTCAAATCAATTGTTTTGAGGAAAGGAACTTTCGATTAATTGCTGCTATTTTAATTCTCAATTTGAATATATATTTTGTTTTTATCATCAGCTGCTACAACTACTTCAGTGTTTCTTTCTGTAATTCAGTAAACAAACTTGTTTAATCTGCATGTACATGTGAAAACATTTATACAATTGTAGGTGATAGTGAATCAAGGGAGACATAGATATATTGGTACTGCTCATTTTTCCCATTAAAAATAACTCGTTCTGTCATCACAAGTGGCATTAACCACAGAGGTTTTAGTATTTGTTTCAGTTGTTGATAAATAATTTAGCGACTGCACTTGATGTGAGACTATAACTTACATTATAGTAGAATCCATCGTACTGGCAACCGCATCTTTCAACTGGAACACAGTCTCTTCCGCTCTTCAGGAAGCCATCATTGCAGAAACAGCCTTCTGAGCAAACTTGTGTGCAGGTGGCATCAGTACTGCTGGCGCAGGTGTGGGCACAGTCCGTACCGCAGAGCTCATAATGGCTGTTTGCGGGACAGTCCATTCCTGGATTAAAAAGAGGGGCATATGTGGTCTATATTTGACTAGTACTCAAATATTGTAGTCATATTTAATCATAAGAGATGACTCACGGCAGGGGGTGTCCTGGCGCCACGGGTAAACTCGTACATTGGCAGACTGGCATGCACTGACATATGCCTCAAAGGCTCTGCACAGTTGATCACCACCTTCATTTCCAGATATGCAGACATCAAACACACAGTCATTAAAGAATGGTGTTGGGTCCACCTCCTCATGGCAAAAGCTGAATGGACCATCAGCCGCCCGAATCAGTTGACATTGGGCTTGAGCTGGTGCCACATTGTTGCATCGTGGACAGGAGGATCCACAGCCATCACTACAGGTGTCATTGCTTGGTACTTTCCAGGATGTCCCAAACTCAGATGGACTTCTGACACTCATTCCTGAAGGACTCTGGAAGTCATCCCTTGGATTTCCATTGAAGTTTCCACAGAGTCCTCCCATTTGGCCACTAATAGAAGCAAACAGAGGGACTCCTCATTAAACCATACTGCTGTGTTTTGGATATACACTATATGATCACATGACATGGTTCTCTACTCATCTAAAGCAAAAATAAGGGAATTCAAGACTAGTTTTACCTGTAGATGGAAGGCACAGAGATGGTCACAGTACTCCATCCATCATACGTAACCGTTAGTCCAAAGTCAGTGTCAATGAATGTACGGCGTCCACTTGTATAGATGGACACTCTGCCACTGTTTAGCAGTATTGGCATGTTCTGGGTGACGCCGTTGACCTAAGTTGGGGAGACAGATATGCGACTGGTTACGGCTGGTGATGGAGATCTTTACACCAAGGTTATGGATTAAGGTATGACTTACCTGAACCATACCCCTCCTTGATCTTGAAATATGTACTTCAAAACCCCACACGGTCACAAAAACATCCGATGTGATTGACACAGGACGTGTGCGCCATTGTTCATTTTTAGCCTCCACCAAAAATGTGTGAAGACCCTGGGTGATGTTGATAGGTTTTGCCAGAACATAGCGACACGTTCCTTGGAAATCGTAACGCTTGCCATCAAAAGTGCGGTAGTGTGGGTCACCAGAGGCAGAGCATATACCATGAGGATTTGGATGGCAGCCATATCGACCATCCACCACTCCACAGGACTCTTGTGGCCCACAGGAGGCGCTTGTGCAGTGGACCATTCCTGTTGTGCCATTGCAGGTACAAGAACGCTGACATTCCTCACCATCCCAGAATTGTTCACCTCCTTCTCGATAGTACCCTTGGTGGTAGCAGCCACACGAAGGGGGTCGCACGCACTCATCACCATTGAGGACAAAGCCATCGTCACACTGGCAACCCTCTTGACACACATTGTCACAAGAATACGGGAAGGACAGGCTGGGGCAGGCAGAAGGGCAGGAAGATCCACAGGATTCATAGTGGCTGTTGGCTGGGCATATTTGTTCTACGGGAAAAAAAACAATGAGTAAAAGAGCAATTCTTTTATGAATGGTTGCTACAATGTCACACATGGCTTACCACAGTTGGTTGCATTCCTCCAGGGTCCAAGATCAATCCCTCTTTGCTGGCACATTAGGACATAATCTCTGAAAACCTCACACACAGTTGTTTCTGGATCAGCAGATGAGCGGAGAATGTCCCTACATGTTTGCACCTGCGGGACTGGGTCAATGGACCTCCAGCATTGTGTGAATGGGCCTTGTGGTGAGGCAAGGATGCTGCAGTTTGCATTGGAATTTGGATTTGGTGTTGTGTTAACATTGTCTACACAGTGAGCAGCCAATGAGCCATCACGCCAACTGTCCCCAAACTCCACAGGACTGTTTACCAGGTTCCCATTTGGTGTTTGGAATTCATCACTCTGATTTCCATTGAAGTTTCCACAGAGTCCACCAAGGGTTCCATTGTAGATACCTGGAGCTTTAATTCGCACAAAGTGAGGCCAGACGGTCTGCACTGTCACACCAAAGGAGGTGTGCAGAATGATACTGTGTACGCTGCTGTGGTAGATCTGGATTCTGTTGTTGGGGAGGCTGAATGGTAATCGGACAAACTGACCATCAACCTGCAAGGACAGGAAGAACCCTGTTATTATAGTAAACAGGGTCAAAAGAAGAATAACGGTGGTCAACATTTGTTATGTTTGAGGCAATATCTTACCGTGACTCTAGAAGTGCCAGACATTTCAATTGCGATGCTTTTGCCGAATGCCTCAAACTTCAACAGTCTTGAAAAGCCTTGTTGACCTCGGGGTGCCTTTTCTGCTGTCACCATGAAGTGGGGATGACTGGACAATCCCATAACCTTGGAAAGAGTCAATCGACATGCGCCTGGATACTGATAGGGCAGCCCATCAAATGTTTGGTACGATCCAGGACCTCTTATCCAGCATGTTTGATAGCCTCTTGGTCTGCATGCTCTTTCTCCCTCCTCCAGGGAACATGACTCATGTGGGCCACAACTATGTTGCTGACAAGTCATGGAACCATTACTGCATCGGCAGTGTCTCTCACAGTTTTCACCGAGTAGGACAGTTTGGTCATTCTGGTAGTAGCGGCCTTCCAAACTGCAGCTACTTTCTTGATGAAGAACACAAGCACCATCACTGAGGATGTAGCCAGAGTCACAAACGCAGCTCCACTGGGCAAGAGAGCAGTTGTGTGTGGAATTTGGACTGATACAAGTTTCGGGGCATCGTGATCCTTCAAATTCAAAGTGACTGTTTTCGGGGCAGGGGATGTCTGGAAAACATGAAAGTATTAAGGTTAACATGAGCACTTCATTGGGGACTTCATCATTAAGAAGTGAAGGGCAGAGATATTGTGATGCCCGATTTGCGATGGAGACATTCAGATTTCGTCATTTTGTCACAGACATGGAGAAAAGAGATTATTGTAGGCACTGTCTATGATAATCATCGTCAGAACGATAGGCTTCACCGACAGACTTCATATTGAAGTCATTTCATTTGTTTTTACAGTATGATGCTTATCCTCACTTTTGATCATGAAGTGGCCAAAATGGGTTGTTCTCAGTCAGTGGCTGGTGTCTCCTTTTCACCAGTGTGTGATTGTGTGTAAAAATGTACCCATGAATTATGAGAAGAACATATCGTAGATTGAGGCAGAGATTGTTTTAAAATTGTCTGTTTCTTCGCTAAAATATATAAACAAGGAATCTGAAACACAGAATACAAGAGATCCTTCTCACCGAAGCTCTCGTTGCTGGCTCGATGGCGGTCGTCATCACAGAAGCAGTCATAAACACCATCCTTCTCACCACACCATTCAAACTCTGTGCAGTCCAGGTGCTCACAAGGATCAGTCTCATCTGGGGGCAGGTGAACAGGTCAGTAATAGACGTATCAAGCACCAATATGGCACCTCTTCACTCTGAGAACGTACCACACATCAAAGGTGTGCGCCAGTCTTCGATTTCCGATCCTGAAACTGAACAAGTAGCTTCGTAGGAGGAGACAACCGAACACAACATGTTGTTGGCAGGAGTGTAGAGACACAGGTCATAGACACAGGCGCTGTAGAATGTGGCAGGGTCGGAGTGATGGTGGCAATCTCTGAAGGGACCAGTGGTGTTGGTGATGACACTGCAGAGGTGAGAGTACTCTTCAATGTTGCTGCAGTTATTTAGGCCGCCACCACTCCTGTCGTCAGTAGATCCGCATCTAAATGTGACAAAAGACATTGCTCAGGTTTTGAATATACATGATAAGCTTATCAAACATTGTGCTGTACTGAGAGCAATTGCAAGTCTGAAAAAGGCAACACACCTTGGCAGACTTGTTGCAGCCTTCCAACTGTCTCCAAATTCATTGTCGTTTGCCGCAAGATTTCCATTGGGCATCGCTTTGTCGTCTGCAGTGACACCGTTGAAGTTACCGCACATTCCTGTGACTCTGTTTTTACGGTTTTGGCCAACTCGGACGATCAAAGTACTGCGGCCATCGAATTGCACTCTGAGGTCAACTGCATCGACTACGATGTATCTTCCCTGTCTGATGACTCTGGCAAGATTCCCCACGGTGACGGGAGGATTTACAGCAACGTCATTGACCTGGAAGTTGACAGTCAGGGTCAAAAATGTAATAATGGTCACACTAAAGTAATGTACAGGGTGGCAACTAAAGCAAGAAACAGCTACCTTCAGATGTCTGTTGGCTCGAATACTGATGTATGCACTCTCTCCTCCGTTGGACAAGACAACATCAACAGTGGAAACAAATGATACACGGTTGTTGCGACGGTGCTTGTTGGTGGCAAGAATCTTGAAATGTGTCTCATTGTTCCTGTGGCTCAAACTCTCAGAGATGACATATGAGCAAGTGCCTTGGAAATGAGACACAGCCCCATCAAAGGAGAAGTAGTGTGGATCTCCCCACACGATGCAAGCAGCCATTGAGTCGTAACAGCCCAGAACACCATCTTGGATGGCACACTCTTGGGCAGGAGTGCATGACTCAGGTGAGCAGCGCAAATCATTTGGAGCATGGCACTCGCAGTGTTGAGTGCATCCATTCGTCCAAAACGTGTCACCAGCCTGATGAAAGAATGAATATGACGTCACTTTGAGTAGAACAATCACCAAAATTGTTTCCCCAAATTCAATCAAATGATCCTTCAAGTGAACCAGTCAGTAGATTTTCTGAAGGTTAAAGTCGGCTTCCCTTCCATTGTCAACAATACGTTGTCACCCACTGTTAATCTTCAAATCAATTGTTTTGAGGAAAGGAACTTTCGATTAATTGCTGCTATTTTAATTCTCAATTTGAATATATATTTTGTTTTTATCATCAGCTGCTACAACTACTTCATTGTTTCTTTCTGTAATTCAGGAAACAAACTTGTTTAATCTGCATGTACATGTGAAAACATTTATACAATTGTAGGTGATAGTGAATCAAGGGAGACATAGATATATTGGTACTGCTCATTTTTCCCATTAAATATAACTCGTTCTGTCATCACAAGTGGCATTAACCACAGAGGTTTTAGTATTTGTTTCAGTTGTTGATAAATAATTTAGCGACTGCACTTGATGTGAGACTATAACTTACATTATAGTAGAATCCATCGTACTGGCAACCGCATCTTTCAACTGGAACACAGTCTCTTCCGCTCTTCAGGAAGCCATCATTGCAGAAACAGCCTTCTGAGCAAACTTGTGTGCAGGTGGCATCAGTACTGCTGGCGCAGGTGTGGGCACAGTCCGTACCGCAGAGCTCATAATGGCTGTTTGCGGGACAGTCCATTCCTGGATTAAAAAGAGGGGCATATGTGGTCTATATTTGACTAGTACTCAAATATTGTAGTCATATTTAATCATAAGAGATGACTCACGGCAGGGGGTGTCCTGGCGCCACGGGTAAACTCGTACATTGGCAGACTGGCATGCACTGACATATGCCTCAAAGGCTCTGCACAGTTGATCACCACCTTCATTTCCAGATATGCAGACATCAAACACACAGTCATTAAAGAATGGTGTTGGGTCCACCTCCTCATGGCAAAAGCTGAATGGACCATCAGCCGCCCGAATCAGTTGACATTGGGCCTGAGATGGTGCCACATTGTTGCATCGTGGACAGGAGGCTCCACAGCCATCACTACAGGTGTCATTGCTTGGTACTTTCCAGGATGTCCCAAACTCAGATGGACTTCTGACACTCATTCCTGAAGGACTCTGGAAGTCATCCCTTGGATTTCCATTGAAGTTTCCACAGAGTCCTCCCATTTGGCCACTAATAGAAGCAAACAGAGGGACTCCTCATTAAACCATACTGCTGTGTTTTGGATATACACTATATGATCACATGACATGGTTCTCTACTCATCTAAAGCAAAAATAAGGGAATTCAAGACTAGTTTTACCTGTAGATGGAAGGCACAGAGATGGTCACAGTACTCCATCCATCATACGTAACCGTTAGTCCAAAGTCAGTGTCAATGAATGTACGGCGTCCACTTGTATAGATGGACACTCTGCCACTGTTTAGCAGTATTGGCATGTTCTGGGTGACGCCGTTGACCTAAGTTGGGGAGACAGATATGCGACTGGTTACGGCTGGTGATGGAGATCTTTACACCAAGGTTATGGATTAAGGTATGACTTACCTGAACCATACCCCTCCTTGATCTTGAAATATGTACTTCAAAACCCCACACGGTCACAAAAACATCCGATGTGATTGACACAGGACGTGTGCGCCATTGTTCATTTTTAGCCTCCACCAAAAATGTGTGAAGACCCTTGGTGATGTTGATAGGTTTTGCCAGAACATAGCGACACGTTCCTTGGAAATCGTAACGCTTGCCATCAAAAGTGCGGTAGTGTGGGTCACCAGAGGCAGAGCATATACCGTGAGGATTTGGATGGCAGCCATATCGACCATCCACCACTCCACAGGACTCTTGTGGCCCACAGGAGGCGCTTGTGCAGTAGACCATTCCTGTTGTGCCATTGCAAGTACAAAAACTCTGACATTCCTCACCATCCCAGAATTGTTCACCCCCTTCCCGATATTGCCCTCGGTGGTAGCAGCCACACGAAGTGGGTCGCACGCACTCATCACCATTGAGGACAAAGCCATCATCACACTGGCAACCCTCTTGACACACATTGTCACAAGAATATGGGAAGGACAGGCTGGGGCAGGCAGAAGGGCAGGAAGATCCACAGGATTCATAGTGGCTGTTGGCTGGGCATATTTGTTCTACGGGAAAAAAAACAATGAGTAAAAGAGCAATTCTTTTATGAATGGTTGCTACAATGTCACACATGGCTTACCACAGTTGGTTGCATTCCTCCAGGGTCCAAGATCAATCCCTCTTTGCTGGCACATTAGGACATAATCTCTGAAAACCTCACACACAGTTGTTTCTGGATCAGCAGATGAGCGGAGAATGTCCCTACATGTTTGCACCTGCGGGACTGGGTCAATGGACCTCCAGCATTGTGTGAATGGGCCTTGTGGTGAGGCAAGGATGCTGCAGTTTGCATTGGAATTTGGATTTGGTGTTGTGTTAACATTGTCTACACAGTGAGCAGCCAATGAGCCATCACGCCAACTGTCCCCAAACTCCACAGGACTGTTTACCAGGTTCCCATTTGGTGTTTGGAATTCATCACTCTGATTTCCATTGAAGTTCCCGCACAGTCCACCAAGGTTTTCATTGTAGATACCTGGAGCTTTAATTCGCACAAAGTGAGGCCAGACGGTCTGCACTGTCACACCAAAGGAGGTGTGCAGAATGATACTGTGTACGCTGCTGTGGTAGATCTGGATTCTGCTGTTGGGGAGGCTGAATGGTAATCGGACAAACTGACCATCAACCTGCAAGGACAGGAAGAACCCTGTTATTATAGTAAACAGGGTCAAAAGAAGAATAACGGTGGTCAACATTTGTTATGTTTGAGGCAGTATCTTACCGTGACTCTAGAAGTGCCAGACATTTCAATTGCGATGCTTTTGCCGAATGCCTCAAACTTCAACAGTCTTGAAAAGCCTTGTTGACCTCGGGGGGCCTTTTCTGCTGTCACCATGAAGTGGGGATGACTGGACAATCCCATCACCTTGGAAAGAGTCAATCGACATGCGCCTGGATACTGATAGGGCAGCCCATCAAATGTTTGGTACGATCCAGGACCTCTTATCCAGCATGTTTGATAGCCTCTTGGTCTGCATGCTCTTTCTCCCTCCTCCAGGGAACATGACTCAAGTGGGCCACAACTATGTTGCTGACAAGTCATGGAACCATAACTGCAACTGCAGCGCCTCTCACAGTTTTCACCGAGTAGGACAGTTTGGTCATTCCGGTAGTAGCGGCCTTCAAAACTGCAGCCACATT
This sequence comes from Synchiropus splendidus, assembly GCF_027744825.2. Classification (NCBI taxonomy): domain Eukaryota; kingdom Metazoa; phylum Chordata; class Actinopteri; order Syngnathiformes; family Callionymidae; genus Synchiropus; species Synchiropus splendidus. The sequence continues at coordinate 10,539,519 of NC_071338.1, forward strand.
CATGATTAGGAACACAAGCACCACCACTGAGGATGTAGCCAGCGTCACAAACACAGCTCTCCTGGGCAGGAAGAGGGCAGCTGTGTGTGGAATTTGGACTTGCACAAGTATTGGGGCATCCTGAGCCTTGAGATTCAAAATGACTGTTTTCAGGGCAGAGGATTTCTGAAAATAAAGTTTTTAAAGTCAAAACGAATACTTTTATCTTTAATGATGTGAAAAGCAGACAAAAATATTACCACAGAAGCCTCGTCTTCTCCAACTTGGTAGCTGAACTCCAATCTGCTGACACTGAGTGGCATAAACGTTCAATGCTTGGCATAAAATGGGCTGATACCCATCTCCAGCGCACAGGTCGAAAATGCAGTTATCCATAAAGGGCTGGGGAGATAGCTGCTGGTGACACGCAGCAAAAGGTCCTGATGCGCTTTGAATGATACCACATTGGTTGTCGTTGCCGTATAACTGAGAATGGCCTGCAGGACAGGAAGCGCAGTCGATGCCTGCACACTGGACCCCACAATCTGCCTCGTCATCTCCTTGTGCACGCCAACTGTTCGCAAAAGTCACATCAGAGGTGACTATCTGGCCCTCGCGGGTACGGAAGTCGTCCTGTCGTCGCTGGTTGAAGTTTCCGCAAAGGCCGCATGTTGCATTCTGATAGGCGTATGGGAGGCCGATCTTGACGTAATGATTTGCATCATAGGACACTTCCAGGCCAAAGACAGTGCTGACAATGACTGAGAAACCTGACTGATATATCTGGATGGATCCATTGTTGAGAGAGAGAGGGGTGGATTCGAAGACTCCATTAACCTGCACGGACAAGCACACAACATTCAGAGTTCTGTCAGGATCAATGTCTCGTGAAGCTCAACTCAGAATCAGCTACACACCTTAGCCTGACCATGATGACCTCTCACGATCTCGATAACCTGGTCATCGACATGGACTTTGACAAGTCTGGTCCAGGAAACCCGAGTGCTGCCCCTGTGCTCATTTTTGCCCTCTACTCTGTAGTAGGGCAGATCAGAGCCACACTGCTCGGACAGAACATAAGTGCATGTGCCCTGGAAGTGGAACAGCTTGCCATCAAACGTGACATAGTGAGGATCTCCACTGATGGTGCAAAGGCCCCGCCGCACTGTCTGACAGGAGTATTGGAAAGCATCCCGTTGGCAGATTTGTGAAAAGGCGCAGGGTTGGTGCCGACACCGCAGGCCAGACGCAGTGCAAGTACACTTTTGGGAACAGGTCCTGTCGGTCCAAAATGAATCACCCAGCTGCACAGGGTCATCTGTGAAGAAAACACTGAGTCAAACCACAGAAAAAGAGTTGTATGGCAACTATTAATGTGTACCGTTGTAAGTACAGCCTCTTGGTCCATTGTCTGTCTGGAAGGCCCATCGCCCAGGAACATTCACGTTGCTTCCTGATCCGATGAGCGAGTTCGGACCCGATGCTCGGTTGGAGAATGAACCCGGGAGGGTGAAGTGGTGAGTGGAAGAGATGGTGTCGTATCCAGCCTAAACATCCATTTCAGCAACAGATAACAATGTTTTCCATTGTCCATGAGTAACATATACCATAACCAAAACAAGCTCATAGGCTTTCAAGTAGTATGTCTGTATGTCTGTTTGGTTTGGTCTTTTGTCTTTAATAGCAAGTTCAAATGTTGATGCTACCTTTAAAGGTAACTTTTAGCCACTGAACCGTGTTCACTATCACGAACAACTCATGTCTCCTGTCCATTTTTCAGAGTAGTTTTGTTCATTTTTGTACATTTAAATATTCCCCTTGCTCACTTTTACTGTGTGATTTAAAATCCAGTAACTATTTGCCCACATCCCAAAGGTTTAAGGTTTCTTAGGTAACCTTTTCTCTCTTCTGAAAGTCACCCTCCATGAATTTAAAACAATGTGTTTTCTGGGCTGTTAGAAGGGCTTCGGTCATTAAGAATTCCGTTTTGAGTTTGAGTCAATGCATCGACACAACCTCAGTCAAAACCGTGGCTGTTCCGAAGCACTTTCCTAGTTGGTGGGATCCCCACTGACCATGGCAATAAATGTGATGATTCTGATTCGTAACTGTAGGGTTTGAGCTATCTGTCGATAAGGCGGTGTCTTCTCATTGAATATAGCGTTTTCAGGGCCTCCAATCTGAAAGGCCGCTTTGAAACTTTGGGTCAAATTGATTGTTAAATAGAGGAGGGAATATTGCGATGACTAGTATACAGAAAAAGAGTTTACTTTATTCTCAGAATAATTAATTAAAGTCATAATGCTCACTTTAAAGTCAGAATTCTCGCTTAATTCTCAGAATTCTGAGATTAAAATGAGAATTCAGAGAACATAACTCAAGACCTGAAAACGGATTAATTCGCTTCACTTCACATGTTCAGTATTATTTAAAACTTTGAAATGTGAAAGTATTTAATAGCCAAGGAAAGTGTTTCTGACCTGGGTGGCATGGGAGGTGGCTGCAATGTCGCCGTAGTTAAAGAGCATAAAGGAGTGCCGTCCGCCGCTGATCAGCACAGCTTGAACAGTCGTCCTCTGCAAGACAGTCACCATGGTAACGACAAAACTGGCCTTTGCTTTTTCACTGGGGTAAGACTTACGGTTGTTGCTTGTTGATAGTATGCCACTTGATACCAGGTTGCAACAAAGACCATTTGAGCATCAAAGGTCGGTTGAGGGAAGTAGAGGCGTATGTCATTGGTAGCTCGCTGCAGGACTGTGCCACTGCTGTACTGGGCGTAGGTGATCCGACCGGTCCTTCTGTTATCCAAATCTGTCCACAGAGGTGCGACGATGTCTCTGGTGGAATGCATTGGAAACCTCCGTGGTGCATATGAGCTCAGTGCATTATTGAAGGTCAGGTGTCCGTTGTGGTTGACCTAAAGACACAGAGATCACTAAGCTTTTCTGTGCGCAGGTTTAGTAGGAGAGTGGCAAAATGGGACAGTGGGAAAGTCAATGACTCCAGCGATAAGCAGGAGGAATCTTGATGAAGACTGACTCTACGTACATAAACTCGACGGTAAGACCGTCCGAAGTACAGGAAGGGCCGTTGCAGGACAATGGCAGGAGAACTTCCATCGTCCGATCTGGCACTGTTGGTGCCGCCAGTGGGATAGAGAGTGGCTGAAAACACACATCAGTCTTTGTAACTCAGTCTGCGCTGAATTAATATTAAACAGACAAATGACTCCAAGATCGAAACTACCAGGTAGTTTGAATAACGTTTGAAAGTGTTATCTGGCCACTAGATGGTGGTGTATAGCATTCGTATCCCATGCAATTGTATAGTTACATCACAGAGAGAATGTGGTTATTTACCGCTGCTCTGTTTATTGCTTATTTATGTGTCTGTGTATTCTGCTGTTTGAAGACAGTTGTTCGAACATAAGTTGTGTTTTATTTCACTCAGGTGTGATTTATTTTTTTTTTTCCCTGGGTGGTTAACTAAGTGGCTGGAATATTTAGTGTCTGTGTTAAGATTTGGCCTTTTCATAAGGAAGAAAAGATGATGGATAAGGCAGAGGAATTTCGTCATCTGATAGCAGCAACATTAGAAGGAAAGACACACATCTTTAAGATACGGAATCTAACAAGTCCAGCTATGAACTGAAATGGTAAAGTTCACTTTATATATATATAACAGCAACACAATTGCTGTCATATCCAGGATTGAAAAGAGCATAATGAAGAAAACACATTACAATTTTTGCCCTATTTTACACTGATTTTCTTTTCCAACACTGATGCCAACTGTGTATTATAATGTTATTTATACCATCTAGCATTCCAAATGCCAGTGGTTACTCAAATGCAAGGTGATAGCTGAACAAGGTCACAGGTCACTCCTACCTGCTATGAATGAGATACATTAGTGAATGTGATCCATAATGTGTTTCAGATTGTAGTGGTGGTAGAGCTACACTTCAGTTTGTTTTTTTTCCATATTTTTATTATTTTGTCCTCCAATCTATGCCAACTATATTTGGTGACTTTTGGAAGTAGAAATGGCTTTTTACTCGTATATAGTTTGTGCTTCTTACAGTACGCAGTCAATGTTACATATGTCACTGACTAAGTAAAATCTTGACTCTGGAAGTAATGAATAATTTCAAGAATAAAACCAATCTCACCTTGAGACACCACTGCACCTAGGATGGACCAGAAGGAAGATGTTATTTTTTTCCTTAATACTGATTTGAAAGCATTGAAAGCAAAGCAAAACAAATAATTCGACATACCTATCATCGCCATCAGCAGGACGGGCCAAAGGATTCGACCCGCCATAGTTGCAATCTCAAAAATGAATCCTGAAGTCTATAATGAGACACATGCAGATGTGCAGTAGCATCAGTGCAAGAAAGTCCAGCTGCCTGTCACAAAATGAAATCATACAGCAAAGCATGACTGCAGTGAAGCCTGCAGTGCATCACTCACCTGCTAGTGCCGCTCGTCAGGTGAAGATGCAGCGCAGCACAACCCGACTTTATACCATGACTCTTGGCTCCGGTCCAGTGTAACGCTGTGTGGCAAGTTTGCGGGAAATCACCAGTTTCTTTATGAGCATGTCATGTATGTCAATCATGTGAAGGAAATCAAGAAGAATATAATAATTGATGTTCTGGTGGAGTCACGCATAGCAATAACTGTATAATGACAATAATGATACTTCCACTACAGAACGCTGTCCCCAATGTACAGAAGCAGCCTGCATTCATTTGGAGAAAAGAAAGTAATACATATTAACACATAATTATTCTAAGCACTTTTTCCACTGTGTGCATGTGTGTGTGTGTGTGTGGTCTTTGTATGCTATAGCTATACTTTTTTGTTTTGTTTTGTTTTGTTTTGTTTTTAGAATAATTTATTACGGGTGTGTGGAGCAGCTAGGGAGGTAGGTATGGTAGCTGAGAGGTCCAAAACAAAACACAAAATGTCTAAAACAAAACACACTTTCAAACATTGTTGTCGTCACAGCTTATGCTTTAGCTGCTGTTGGGCTGACAACTAATGCTGGAGCCAGAAACTTTTTACTTTTAGTTTAGTTTACTTGATAAACTAAACTTTTAGTTTAGCAAGTGCCAATTTCTGAGTTTGTGTTTTTGATGTGTTGTAGTCTTTCTCCTTGTGTTATGTTCTGTGAATTTGTGTCTCGTTTTAGTGCTTGTTTCGTTTCAGCGATTGTGTGCTTTGTTTTGCGATTGTGTGTTTTGTTTTACACATTTCGTGTTTTGTTTTTGCACCTCTCAGCCACCATAGGGCAGGATCCAGGAGTCCGTAGCAGGTTGAAGGTTGTAGTCAGATTTCTGATTAGAATAATTCGGGAGAAATACGTGTGTGAAAAAGAGGGTAAAAAAATAATAATAATAATCTGAAACAAACCCAAAACAAACCCCCCCAAAAAAATTCCCTTTGAGTGAATTCAGTATGTTTCCATAGCAAAGTGATGCATATGTCAGACAATGAAAGTATACAGTAGAGCAAGTATAATAGCAAAAAGTAATGATTGCGTTTTTATTATTCTTTTAGATTGGTTTGTCCTGGATAAAAGGATTGAAACTTGTTTAAAGCCGCAGAGGCAGCATTTTAACCGACGGTAAATATGGTAAAACGAAAGTGCTTTGCGCAACAAATGCGGTCCAATGACAAAGGTCAACATTGTGTTACTGTACTGCTAATTACACGCTTCTGAACTGAGTTGTACTAATTATTTGTTTTGGGAACCGCAATTTAGTGAGTCAGTGCAGTTTGCTTCTTGAGCTGACCTGCGACCTGAGTCAGCGCTGTGTAGATGGGCCCGTATTTTCGACTCACATCCTGGTCTTCTCTGCCTCTGGATGACATTTGATGCTCCCTGAAAATGTATTATTTGCAGCAAATGTTTTCAAAAAGATTGTTTTTAGCAAAGTCATTAAAAAATATTCAACACCCACTGACATATTATATTTAATCTACTTGTTGGCTGCTTTTTTTTGTCACTTTCTGCCTCTTATGGACTGGATTTTCCTTCTAGTAGATTGAAGTTGTTGAAACCTACTTGAAGCAACAGTAGTAATGTTCAAATCAGTGTCGACACTAAAGTCAATATGCAACGTTAAACTGAGAAATATCATATTGTAAGCATAAATCATAGCGAATGAAAGATCCCTGAACAAGAAAGACGACGCTTGTGTGAGAATCTGACATGCTTGGCATGAAGGTCAACATTCTGTTAGCGTGTACTGGTAATTACCACTGTATAAAGCCACTGGTTCTGATCATTTGTTTTTGAGAAGTACAAATTAGCGATTAGGTGGAGTTTGTTATATACGGTCTGACGTAAATGCCTGTTATTCTGTCAGAAGTGGAACACGGCAGCGCTGCATGGACATGACCTGCTTTTTGGAATCAGAATCAGCGAGTGGAAGTCATCAGTTCAAGCACCGTAGCGCTCTGAGGACCGGCTGATCTTTGGCCTTCACACAAAAGAGCACACCCGCATATCTACATGTTGTTTTGAACTTTGGAATTGTCAGTTTTGTAGATATATATTTAGTAAAACCAGATATTTCAGTCTGATTTTACTAAATCTGTGTTAACATTCTCTTTTTCAGTGAGCATCAAAGGTTGTAAGCAACCGCTAGGGCTTAGTCAAGTCTATAGCACCCGCTCATTGACCCTCATGACACCAAGACCCCGAGGTGACTCTGACATCACATCTGAAAGAGTTTACTCTGCTCCAGATGGCACAGTGCCAAAGTGTTCTTCTATTGTGTTTTGGTTTTCCATCATTTGTTCTATATGTCACCATGGGGAGTGTCAGAAGGTGCGGTTGACCCACTTGTTGGAGAAACGCCTGATTCAGAGGGTTCCAGTCACCTTAGGAGACCTGCTCCACTTGAGCTGTGTGCCAGATGCCTGCCACTCCTCGCAGCTGGTGTCTGCCTCCCACAAGGCTGTTTCTTGTGTCTCCAGGAGACAACTGTTGTATCACATCAACCATCATCGCTTGATTCATAGTTGGTGTGTTTAGCGTTTCAACTCACCATGACCGAAACTAAACTCGTGTCATGTCGTTCATGCGTTATTCATCAATAATGGCCATGAACTGTGATTCACCACTGACTACCAATAAGATGGTCCTCCTGACGGAAGACTATACGTTTGTTGTGTGTCTCTCAGCGGTCCAGAAATGCAGCACTGACCCATGTGCTTGCATATGCGTGCACTGGGGGGAGAATGCTTCTTAGAGTGAAGTGAGTTCCTGGAAAACGCTCCCAGATCTGACCAACGGTTCATGCTTGTATAGAGCAAAAGCAGTTGACATACATTGCATAGTTTGTTTTTTTATTGTCATAAAACACTGGGGTTTATGAGACAAAAACATCTGATATTGCTATTTCCGAACTGTTAGAGGAGATCAATGATGTCTCACTCCTGGTTACATTCAAAAACAGATGCCCATGTTTTAACAGTAAAAGAAAAATGGGGGAGAACTTCCGGCCTATACAGCTGTAGAGTAGATGGCAGGGCAGCATAGGTCCATCGTCTCCTGACTGAATTAGAATAAAACCCCGTACACACTGGACTGAAGGTTGTCAGCTACCTCACGAGAGGTTTTAAAGGGGTGAGAATAATGACAAAACCAAAAAACAAGAGTACTACGACGGCAAGCGACGGAGAAGCCAAGAAAGCTGGAGCTAGCTCGCATGTGGCTAGCAAGGAGTCAACTAGCATGGCAGATGAATCGGTGAATCTCGCTATGATTTTGAAAGAAATTAGACTTCAAGCGAGGCAGTGAAAAACAGATGGATGAGGTCAATGACCGGAATCAGCACAAGAATGGAAGAAGCAGAAAAGCGGATTGGGGAGAATGAGGAGAAGTTGCAAGCAACAGACGAGGTGCTAATGGAAATGCTCCCGCTCCAGTCGGGAAAATATAAGAGTTTATGGAGTCCCGGAAGGAATGGAAGACGATGCCAGGTCGATGGACGTCAGAAAACATTCTGAAAGATAACCGTGGCATCCCTGAAACAAGGATTTACAAATGGAAAGAGCACATCGAGCACATGGTACGTGGCCACCAAGTTCAGCAAAACCCTGATCCATCCTCGATAAGTTTCTCAGTGTCAGAAGAGGTATTGAGAACGACATGGCTAAAGAAAGGTTTTGAAATCCAAGTGGATATGATTACTTTGGACAACGACTACCCGCCAGAAATTCTTGCTAAGAGGAGAGAGTACGCCGAATCACGCAGGGTCCTAAAAGAAAATAACAAACTCTGTATCCAGCTCGGCTGAAGGTGTTTTCTGAAACAATTCAACACAAGCTGGCCGAGGATACAAGAAGAAGCTCCAGGTGTACAGAAGGGATCAAACAGGCAAATAGTATTTAAAGCAGTAAACACTCAGAATGTTATTCCAATTAAAAGGAATAACATTCTGTCAAAACTGAGAAAGGAGAAAGCACATGTGGCCTTACTGCAAGAAACACACATGAACAGATCAGAGCATGAAACATTGAAAACGTTTGGGTTCAGGCAATGGAATCAAATCACAAGAGAGGTGTGGCTATCTTTATTTCAAATGCAATTTTGGATGAGTTGGGCATTGTGGATATATTGAGGGAATTACATCCAAATAGTAGGGATTATACACATTATTCATTCCCGCATTCAGTTTACTCAAGAATAGATTATTTCTTTACTTTTAGGGTCGATCAATCAAAAATGACAGAATGTAGGATTGGAACGATCGATTTATCTGACCACAGCCCTTTTTCTTTAGGAGTACATTTAGAGAGGAAAGTTAGGAGACCACAGTGGAAACTGAACTCAAACATACTGAACGATACAGAAATAGTGGAGAAACTAAAGAACAATATCAGGGATTATAGGGAACTCACTGACACAGGCGTTGTACCAAAAATAATGGTGTGGGACACGTTGTAAGCAGTTATGAGGGGAAGAATTATATCCATCACAGCTTATAGAAAAAAGATTAGAACACAGAGACTGACTAGAACTAAAACAAGAAATTCGAGATATACAAAATGAAATAAATGGTATCTACACATTAGAAACACAAAGGAAAATGATTTTCTTCAAACAAAGATTCTATGAGGCCGGTTGGAAATCTGCCAAATATCTGTCGTACAAGTTACGTCAACGATAAAGAGAATACAATATGTAGCATAAGAGATTCTAAGACTAAAGGTACTGAACTATTCAATCAGGAATTATACACTGAACCACAAGCACTCAGCAAACTACATGTAAAAGAATTTTTAAACTCATGAAATCTTCCTGTGATGACTGATGTACAGAATACAAATTTGATAAAGCCCATAACACTCATGGAAGTGAATTCTGCAATTTCAAGACTAAAATCAGGGAAGTCCCCGGGTTCGGATGGTTACTTGGATTACAAAATATTTACCTCCATTTTGGCTGGTAGATTAAAAAAAAATTCTACCTGATATTATTCATATTGACCAGACTGGTTTCATAACAAACAGACAAACATCAGATAGCGTAAGGAGGACAGTTCATATTTTATTCCAGATTAATAAAAATAAGACTAAAAGAATGATTGTAGGATTAGACACAAAAAAGAGATGTGAGATATTTGAAGTTCTCAAAAAGACTTGGTTTTCATGAAAAATGCATTAGTACAATAAAAATAATTTACAGTAAGCCAACTGCAAGAGTAAAAATAAATGGGGACCACTCAGATTCTTTTGAGCTAAAGAGAGGAACCAGACAGGGCTGCCCCATATCTCCTCTACTTTTTGCATTATTTATTGAACCTGTAGCCCAAATGATCAGACAGAGTGAGGACGTGAAGAGTATTTCAAGAGTATTTCAATTGGAGGGGTGGAACATTGAGCTCTTTTTGCAGATGATGTTTTGGTTTATTTGGAGGATCCTGAGAGGTCAATTGAAAATTTGATGGCATTAATTTAACAATTTGGCGGATTGTCTGGATGCAATACACTAAATACAGTGGTACCTCGGTTTTCGAACGTCCCGGAATTCGAACAAATCGGAGTTGAACAAAAATTTCGAGGTTTTTTTGGACTGTGGTAGTGTCACAGGGGAGGTGCTCGCTCTCCACACCTCCGAGGCTGGAGCGCTCACTCCAGGGTTTGATGTCCTGTTGCGGGCTGGAGCTGGGACAGGGATGAGGCGAGTCTGGGACAGAGCGTTACTTGGTTTATGACTTTGTCACAGCCAAACTGCACAGAAGCGCACATTCAGAGCTGGACACGCACCGGGCACCTCTTCCCTTCTGGAGAGACGTCACTCACTCGGCAACCCCTCCCACATGCAGCGGCCACACACATAGAGGAACAGCGCACCTGCAGCAGACACTCTACATTCACTCCTACAAAAGCCTAGTTTAAGGCTTGGAACACATTATTTCTTTTTCCATTCCTTGTAATGGGAAAAATCGATTCAGATTTCGAACAAATCGCTTCTCGAACAGCCATCTGGAACGGATTGTGGTCGAGAACCGAGGTACCACTGTATTTGGAGTTCATTTTCCATTAGATTTGAAGATTTAATATTTAGGAGAAGTTACATTTTTGAAGTCCAAGAAAGACCTCAAACTTCCACAAATACTCCTTGCGGCTAGTAAAAAGGCCTTAACAAGAAAATGGCAGAAGGCTGAACCACCAACAGTGGAAAATTGGCATTCAATAGTTCAAGAAATCCATAAATTAGAGAAAATAACGTATGCTTTGAGAATACAACACATTATGAAAAAATTTGGGAAAGGAGTAATGTTTATTCATCAGATTGGGAACGAACATCTGAACTGAAAATGATACACATTATCCCATAGTCAACAGAAAATGTGATTAAGAATGTTTACAGTTTTTTGTTATTGATTTCATTATATCATATCATATCATTATTATCTCATGTATTGTGTTTTCTTTAGTTTTGTTATGGTCAATATTTTTCTTCTTTGCTTTTTTTCTTTAGGGGTGGGAGGGAAAATGTGAATGTTTTTATTTATTTTTTTGCAAAGTAGGTTTATGAAAAAAAGAGTTTGCCATGTGGTTGACGTACTCTAGCGTGAGGAGAACTGCTTGAATTGTTCAATGTGCAACTTCTAAAATTTAAAATAAAAAAATTACACCTCTGGTCCTCACCTGGTTCTGCTCCATTAGCCACTGCTCTTGTGTAAAAACTTGTGTAAAAAGTCCACCGCTTGCAGCCTAAACGTAGCTGCAACAAAGCATCTTGGCCTGAAGTCCTGGTGACTGTCAACATCGCAGCAAAAACAAGCAAGATTAGTAGACAACACAACACGCTACGAGCTACATGGCAGCATTATTACAGCGGTGGGCAGCACCAGCCTCCGGGTCCAGGTTCTCGACTTTTATCTCTCTCCTCTCACGCAGATCGTGCTCCTCTACGACAACAAAACACAAATGGGTTTGTTTTGTTCTAAGTAAAAATAAAGGTCAGTCACAGAATTGTCTGTCACACCATGCTCTCTGTTCTTTGTTGTTTTTTTGTCATAATGATATCATTTTCCCAGGGGAGTAACCACTCCGAGGCCATCACACTCCATTAAAACACATATGTGTCAACATGCAACATGGAAGACTTCTGCTTTGGACGAAGAAATCCACTTGTAAATGGTCGACGTGTGACGCCTTAGGAGCGAGAAAATGCTTTGGTCACGTGCAATTTCCCTTCAAATCTGGCAGGACACTCACTTAAATACGGTCTTATTAAAATTCAGGTTAAAAAAAGTTTTACATGAGCAAGCAAGCTCAGATGTTTTTCTTTTGACTTCTCCTTAACTTTCAATTCTACAAACTTTTAGTTTGTATGACCACTCCTCTGAATTTCTCATGTCATACACTTTATAAATATCAAATCTATGAAATTGGAAATATATATTTTCACACTGTCTTCTCACCACAAGTGCACTTTTCACAAGAGGCAGTTCCAGCCACTGCCACTGCCAAAATAAAAGATGATGTGCATGATTCATGTCTGTGCTCAACAGCCCTGAATCTCCTCACGTTAGTATTTTTGAGCTGGAATTTTAACGCTGGAAGTTCATAGTGGCCACCAGCTGAATAACTGAAGTTGAGAAGTGTTTTTTTTGCAAAGTGACCACAAGAGGGCGCTGTGTCATATGGAACCGCAATGCACGGCATCACGCCGTTGGTCTTGTAGTTTTTGTCATTTTGTTACTTGTTATCATCCATACTATCATCACTTTCTGTCAGCGTTGTTGGTGACGTTAAAATAGTTTTGAAATAACATCATGATGAACATTTCATATACAATACACGATTACGAATCAATATACAATGATTAACTAATAGTGAAGTTCAATATACAGCAAAAGAAAACCTGGGTATTTTTTTCTAGTGTATGAGCAGGGATATTTTTTTTTCTATGTGTGCTTGTTGGAATGAGTGAGACCTTTTTATCGTACGAACAGTCGGCGGCAGAAGGAAAACACACTTTGTATTGTGAGTTATTTCCGGACCAGCAGCCAACCAGTGATGTACATCAGTTAAAGATACCCGAACTTCTCCTCGGGACCCTTTTGGGGATGAGCAGGCAGCACGTGTTCTTACCACATAATTCTCCTTGACAAGTGATGGAAGAGCCACAACCGTGTTTGTTTGCGTTGAGAGTTGGACCGAGAACTAGACAGCCTTAACATGGTGACGGCGTGGCCCGAGTCAAACTACTCATCTACTACTCATGCCGTCAGTCTGCATCAGAGGGGTTTTCCGACTCAGCCACGAGCCTCAACCTCAAGCGGAAGTGAGGCTTTGTTGATAAGGACACAAGTGTAATGCAGGTTTCTGGTTCTCATTTCCCAGAAATACGTTGTTGCAGATTTAATAGACATGAAATGAAAGGTTTGTTCTAATAGACAAATCGGCAAAGGCCATCACCATTCAGGGAGAACGATGCCAAAAGCTGTCAGAGGAAAGTGGAAAGAATAACATCTCCATTTGTCGTCATGAAAACATGTATGTACATTTATTTATGACTGACCGCTGATGTACCGTCGTCATTGTACTGTATGGTTGTGGAAGAGAACACAGATGAATGAAAGGAAAACCACACAGTAAACAGAACTACCCACCAACTCCTCACCCTATCTCTAAGGGTGCGCCGGGCCACCCAGGGTGGGAGGGTGGGAACGTAGATCGATCGGGTGAGCTCCCTCTTCACCACGACGGTCCGATACAGCGACCGCATCACTGCTGTCTCTGCACCAACCCATCTATCAATCTCACACTCCCCTTTTCCCTCACTTGAGCACAAACATTTGATCTAATTACCATGTTTTTTGCATGTTTGTTTTCATACTCCATACTTGTCTGCAAGTCAATAAAAGCCTGAATTGCCAAATGGGGCCCTTCCTCGCTAAGAACTTCTGACAATATCTTTTCATCCTGAACCATCTGAAGAACTGAGGGAGCTAAAGACTGAAACCCTGAAGGAGACTTATTGGTCTGATTCTGGGTCCTTGGCTCTGAGAACAATGATGCCAAGCATCTTCCAGTGAAAACTCAAGTCAGCGGAGATACGTCATCCTGACCACGCCTCCAGTGGACTGACAGCACAGCTGAAAGAGTGTAGTTGGTTGAAGGACCTGACTGAGCAGTAGCAGCAGCTGACGCAGAGTGCAGGTGGCTCCTGCTCTCACTGCCAAGACCAAAGAGGAGGATGTGATTTTGAATCAACCTAAGAAGTTGTCAGACAGGTTGAGCTTCGTGAGGACCACTGCCAAAAAGGTCAAAGAAACAATGTCACTGAGAGACATGTTCATCATCCAATGAGTGCAAAGTAGGTTACTGTCTACAAACCTCAGCAGTTCAAAACATTCCTACCTTTTACCATAGTGTGACGGTTTAGCCGCGACCTCCCGAAGCCCAAGAGCACTTCACATTGAAACACTGAGTCACCAGACCAGATGTCTTGGTTAAAGCCCTTACTGACATCAGGGGATCCATGAGGTACTCGGCACAAATTTCAGCGCAGCGATCATGTTTTTGCTGAGACGCCTCGGAACGTCATCATCAGGAACGTTACTAAGCAAATTTGTTGCAAAGATTCCTTCAGGAAGAATCATGAAAAATGATTACTGCAGCCATCCCACCACTAACTCCGGACCCACACCCAATCCGGTCGGAGCTGGCCGCAAACGGAAGCGGCATTCCAAGCAGCAGTGACTCACACCAGATCCGCTCTCTGTCTGGCAGGTGGATGAGTCTACACATGTCATCAGTTCACGCAAGTGTGCGGAAACTGCAACACGGCCAGAGCGTCTACGCATGTAGAGTCCATTGTGCCAGGGAAAGGTGACTTGCCAGGGCTCGGAGCAAAGGCCTTTCCGATCATTGACGTCACTCTCGGTGTTGGGCTCAGTATCCAAATCTTGAAAATGGTGTTATGTATCCTTCCTTGTGCGTTTTTAAGAGGGTAGAGCGAAATGTCTGACCTTTCCTGGTGCACATACTGTACACTGTCAGAGACTGACGGCAGATCCCTGCCTTATTCATTTGCTGCTTGGTGCCTGTGCTGTCATGTTGGCACTTCACAAGTAGAGCTTCATTCAAAATGCTTTGTTTTGAAAATTCGCCAGATTCAATTCAATTTACTTTCATGGTGTAATTTCCAGCATGAACGATCCTTTCATCTCCAACTTGGCATTGCTGCACCACACTCCTATTTTTGCGACGCACACGGACTCGGTGTGAGTCAACTGATAGACGAGCAGTTATTCTATTGGCAGCATGGAAAAATGCATACAGCACCAAACAGGTTGAGACTGTGAGTTAGAGCTCAGTTCTGTCCTGATAAAGATAGTCCAAGTTGTGATGTTGGACATATAACTTTTATAAGATAAACTGTCAGAAAAACTAGTATTAAAAAGAAAAAGCATCTAGAAAACCTCTTCTTAATATTGAGATATTTCAATTGCATATAAAATATCACCTTATTGCTTTTTCTTCGTACCCACTTTGTTTCTTTCTTTTACACCCCAATACTCCTCACTGCTGGGAAGCAACAACACAAATTCCATTTTTTTTTTCTTCTGGTACTTGGTAATAAACTCAGACGTTAAGGGGTTAAAGCTCAGTTGGTTTTCTCGGAGCAGGAGGCAGCATCACACACAGACGGAGTTTCCCGATCACACTGCCGGTGTCACTGCCCGGTGTGGACTCATCCATCTGACATGGATTTCAGCGGATTCTATTGACCCACCGCGAGCCAGAGGTGAGCGTGGATGGATGCTCGCACCCTCATCGCTGCAAGATGGAGATTCTCACCCGCAGCGGTTTGCTCTGGATTCTTCTGAGGGGAACCTTTGGTCTGGTAAGCAAACAGCTGGAGCGAAATGTGGATTAGAAATGAACCTATCAGAGAATCGTTCTACCTATTTCACAGCATGTGTGTTCAGACTGTAGAGCAGGAACTTTTGCAAATATGAAGAGAGAAACTTGTGGATAATTGGACCTACATCTGCCTCATTAGCACTTTCACTTTAAATGATTTAAAACAGTGTGAATGTGAATGTTTCGCTGCGGCTATGAAAGCAGCTGAAACTGACAGGTGTACGGTTAATATTACATATTTTCACATAGATTTCCTTTTATGGGGGGGAAAAAAGCTTAATGTGTCCAACCATATATATATATATATATATATATATATATATATATATATATATATATATATATATATATATATATGTATGTATATATATATGTATGTATATATAATATATAAAATATATATATATTACAATTGGTCGGTTTTGACCTCTAATTCAAATACTTTCGATTTCTACAGATGATCAACAAGCTGCCACAAGCCAACGTCACAGCTGACGTGAGAATGTCCTCACAAGTCCATCAAGGATTCTTGCCTTCGGGTTCTTTGGCCAGGAATTTTGTTCAAAGCCCCAAAGCTGCCTCCACCTCTGTGTCGAAGCAGGGCTTCTGGAATGTGCTGCGGGTCAAACCGTCAAAGCTTTCCAGGAGCTTCACTTGGGGGGACTTCCACTCCAACATCAAGACCGTCAAGCTGAACTTGCAGATCATGGGCAAGATAGTGGATCATGGTAACGGCTCACTGGCGGTTTACTTCAGACACAACTCCACGGGCGTTGGCAACATGTCCGTCAGTCTCGTGCCACCAAACAAGGAGGTGGTGTTTGACCTGGAGCGCCAGAGTGTGGTCACCCCGAAAGACTCCAAGACCTTCAACTGCCGAGTGGACTTTGAAAAAACTGAGCGCAGCAAGAAGGTAGTGCTGTGTAACTACGACCCGTCCAAGACGTGTGCTCAAGAGCAGACCCAAAGCCAGGTGACCTGGCTGTGTTCCAAACCTTTCCAAGTCATTTGCATCTACATGTCCTTCTACAGCACAGACTACAGGCTGGTGCAGAAAGTCTGCCCGGACTCCACTCACCACAATCCAGGGATCTAATGCCCCGCAGGGACAGAAACGTGAAAGTCGTAGAATGAAAGTCATTTATCAATGTTCTAGTAATAAGTAACCGTTGTCTGCGTATACAGTTGTTAATATCAAGATGTTCAAGTGACAAAAATGTACTCACTTGATATTTTTTGACGACGTTTTACCTCTGGATGTGGTGTACTGACAATGGCTGTCTCTTTCAGGTGCAATTCACGCTCTCACCTGAGCAGCAGTCATGAGCTCATACTCGACACAAAGAGGCCAAAAAACAAAGTAGCGCATGTTGAGGTGTCGGGTTTGACGGAAATCAATATCAAGGTGTTTTGAAAGAAGCACTGTGCTACTAAAGAGAGGACTTCTTCTCATTCATTTTTGGCTAAATATGCAAAAGCATAAATCCTTACACACTGAAGGAATCTCACCTTCCATTAAAAAGTACCTTTCAAATTCACAGACACCATATGTGAGATCTATGGCGTATCTCAAGCTAGATCAGAAAGTAACTTTTATCTCTCCATTGACTCCTGTCAGATCTTTTGTTAACTTCCCATGAGGCGGAGTAGAGGGGCGGGAACTTGGCTCCCCATTTATTGTAGGCACACCCTAGCGTCTCTACAGCTACCACCATCTGCTGCCCGTTTGAGCGCATTGCACCTTGTATATCGAACTTTAAACATCGACGTTTCTTCCTACTGTTGCTACAAATGAGTGGTTTGACAGAGGTCTGCACTTTCTGAGTGCTATTCCTGATTGTTAGCTATTGATTTTATAAACTTAAACTGAATCCACCAACAGCACTCACCACAACAGACACCACAATGTCATGAATGGTTATTAGAAAAACTCACACATAACTGGCTTTGCATTCAATACAAAATAGTTTGTGGTTTATTCTGTTGGGAACAAAAAATGGCAACAACTAAGTGTCACTTGTCATAAGTTGAAATATCTACAGGAACGGTTGACGATGCTTCCTTCCACTCACGTCCGCCCAACGTCACTTTGCAAAGTTTATGTGGATTTGCGTTTCACACTCAGTCTATTCTGAACATTAAAACGTGTTCACTTCTCTGACATTCCCCTTCAGTCGCCTGCAAAGAAAACTGTCTTGTTTGTGTCAAATTGAAACCATTCACACAAAAAAAACAAGTGTCTCTGTACAAATTCCTGGGAAAAAAATAGAAATGACACATCTGAGGAAAAAAAAAACAAATGGAATAAAAGGAGAAACATCAACACATCTGAGAGAATGTGAACGTTACTTTGACACATTTACTGACGTCGTCTCAGCTTGTCTTCATGTCCTGGTTCTCTCTCGATGGAGGAGACAGACTGGCGGCAGTTCTACTCTGCAGCAGTGACACTCAGCTCTGGCTCTTCAGTTCAATGCCTTTGACAAATTGGGATGATTGTGAACAGGAACACAGAGTTCTACATGGGATCCATTTGTTTGACAACTCATCTTAAAGGGTTCTTGGTGGTCCAGCTGGGTCTTGCCCACAATACTTCTACTTGTCCGCCGGTCGGGATGGATAACGGGTGACCTTTGACTTTAGTGCAATGACCCCGCCCCATCAGTTTGTGCCCCGCACCTGCCACTTGTCGAGCCCTTGTTGTGTTTCTCAGAAGTGTTCTTGGCTGAGTCTCTGATGCAAGTCAGGGCTCCAGCGGCAGCTCAGCTGAGAGAAGGAATGGGGCTGATGGTCAAGTCTCTGAAGACCAAGCCACCCTCAGGTCCGACTCGTCCCTTGGAGCGGATTCCAACACAGGTTGGGGTTGAGTCTTCACGCAGGAACGTGAACAATGTCTGACCTCAGAGCTTAATAGAAAGAGGGCGGTGGGTGTGCAGTTCTGTAAACATCCCCCTTCATGACATCCTCTCCTTATTCCCTCCATCAATAGACAGATGAAACACAGCAGCGCCTGGATGGAGCAGAAGTGGGGCTGTGGAGGGGGGGTAGGTCGTGTAGCAGGTAACAACAGGGGTAGAGGTCATCCCTTTATGGAGGGGTTTGGGATTTGTGAGAGCGTGAGTGTGTGCGTGAGAGAGAGAGGGCTAGCAGACAGCACGGCTCCATGTCATTAGGACTGTTTGAGGCGCTTGCGTGGGGGTCCCAGGAAGGGGCACTGGGCTGATGCCAGAGAGCGGTAGGCCTCAGCCACCAGGTGAGGGTGTGATGCCACCATGGACTTCCAACCTGCCGTCTCCATCACTTCTGCCGCGTGACTGTGGAGAGAGAAGCGGAGATCAGTGACCTTTGCTTTGGTAGGACCAGTGTGATTTGGATAGCTGACAACTGACAGTAACAGCGCCAGGATTATGAAGTCATCTTTCATTATGTTGGGACTCGCTCATAATCCCAGTCTGTGCCAGTCACAGAATCAGATTAACCATCAAGTCATTACGCTCCCTGTGGTCTACTGAGTTTGGTAAAGCCAGAGGCAACTCCGGATGGGTCCCTCATGTGTTGTACTGTATATTCACGCTTAACAATCAGCTTTCCTCAAGTCCAAAACCAAAGAGAGGTTCAATGCACATCAGACAAAAACAATGTGCAGAGTTATGCTTCTTTATACGAGGCCGTTCATGTTTCTTGGGGTTTTTAGAATCAGGTGTAAATGAAAACATTTACATTTTTACAGTCAAACAAATCATTTTCTTCACTCAGAAGTCTACGTTGCTCTCAGCACTGCATGAAAAATAGGAAAGATGTCCTCACTGGCACTTGACGTCACCACCTAAACGCAACAAGGAGCAACAAATAAAGCCCATGTTGTTGTAGAATGTTTGCTGAGGTGGCACTATCTCTAAAGCATTTAAAACTAAGGGGCTGTTTCCGATCTGAGCACTGACGATGGCTGCTAGCTGATATTACTGGCTGCTACTGGAGCCTTTTCTGGATTGTCCATAGTAATCTGGTTTCCAAAATAATACAATGATATGTGACAGTTGCCCAGAAATCTCAAGTCAGTCTTGTTTTCTGAGATATATTGTGGTGGTGTTTTCTGAGGCTATAAACATTCAATGACCTGATAGCTACCTGTGTGTGTGTGTGTGCGTGCGTGCGTGCGTGCGTGTGTTCAGATACCTCATGCGCTCCACAGTACCGTGTGCTACTGGATATTCATTTGATAGTGTGACGCTTTGTTCAGTTCCGAACACATAATTCTGTGATCAACTTTGATGCCAAAAATGTTCTTCATTTTTCTTGTAAACAAGAAAGATGAACATAATTTTGTGTTTGTCTCTGTAGCCACACATTTTGAGACACAAAACATTTTTCTCCACAATTTTCATGATAATATTAGAGATTGTGTCAAAGTTTACTTGTGTGTGAAAACTTTTTTTCTTCCAACACTGTTATCGTGCATCGATTTGGATTGGCAACTTACATACTTGCTGAATTCATTTCATCTAAAGAATTTCTCATCTCATCTCATCTCATCTCATCTCATGCATGACTAGAGGCATATTTGAAGAATGAAATGTTCCCTAATACTTCTACAGTCAGGAAAATGAAGCCAGAGGTGGAGCTAGTGCCAGCTCAAACTCCCACATGTTGAGGTTCCTCCTCACATCTCCCCGTCTAAATCAACCACGCTGCTGGCAGGAAACCCAGCCTGCTGTGACGCTGGATCATCCACATGTGTGAACTCACTAGTTGATGAAGTCGACGGCTTGTGTTTTGAGCTGGTCCGCGCTGTGCAGGTCGGCCAGGATGAGGATTTCAGCCGCATTGTCTACAGACAGGCTGGTGCAGAGCGCGTCCTCGCACATGACCTTGAGTCGCTCCAGAGCGTACTGGAAGAGAGGTAAACACTGAGTAACACGGCAGCCAGCTGGACTGTTGTCTGTTGTAAACACAACTCATCCAGCTTCTATGCAACAAAGCCATCTTCGACTGGAGTTTGGCAGCTTTCATGAAACCCAGTTTCTGCCTGAACTCCAGGGAGCAAGTCGCTCAAAGTCTTTGTCACTAAAAAGAGGATTCTCAGCACGAAGGCAGCTCATTAGCAGGATGTGCACTGAAGCACTGATGAATTAGAAGTGGAAGCAGACAGTTGTGCCGGTGCAGTCGGACAAAACACAAAACAGTCTTCAAATTAGAGCAGAAATCCCATTTCATTGAGGCTGATGGCTCATTAATGAACACTGATAAGGACAAAACTCAAAGGTGCCACTGGCCCTGCTGTTAAATGTTGGTAATGAGTGAGAGGACGCTGTTGTTTTGGCAGGACGGCCACAGAGTGACAGTCAGGACAACTTGTAGGCGTCTCTAGGACCTAAAAATGGACAGCCGGCACGTGCAGCCGACTACAAATGAGCAACTCAGGTGACCTCACTCTGCAGCAACTGCAGTCCCTTCAAATTGAAACATGTACTGTCATAACACTCTGACCACTTTTAAGGCTTCGGTACACACCAGAGCGTGTGAATAATAACTAACTCCACCGGTTTGTCACATGTCGCTGAGGCTGTAGCAGCATCAGCAGGTCTGTCGGGCGTCTCCACCACCTCCACTGTCAAGACATCATCAGCTCTCCCAGGCAGTGATTTCACACTGTTTCTATTATTGTAACTGACGGATCAGGTGACAAAAAAGAGGCACTCTAAAGCATCTTTAACTTCAGGCTCAGCTTGGGGCTCAACACATGCTGAAACACCTCAACAAATATGATACACCTCTTTCACATTCTAAAACAACAACTGACTAGTTTTCATCATTCCTGGATTTGCGAGCCAGAATGACAGGTACATTTTCAATGTCTTTTTTTGTCAGGTTAGCACTCACAAGATCGCATACAGCAGGAAGTGATAATTTAGGTTTTCAGATGTGTATGAAATTCCAACCTTCCGTCTTTCAATTTAGGACGAAATTCTTGTAGTGTGTGTGTGCCTAGTTGCTCAACAGCAGGATGTTGTGCTGCAGAAAGAGTTGTAGAAAGTGGGGCTACACGATAATCGTTTAAAATACTGTCGTCACGAAGTGAGCAATAGTGCGGGTGACATTGTAGGACAGTGCAATGTTATCCTCCTGTTTTTTACTTTTCAACTTTTATTAAGCTTCATTGAAGTATTACTGAAAAATCTCTTTCCTCCGCTAAGCTCAGTCAGTCTGCTCACAGTCAGCACCTCCCCCCAATGCTCATGTAGATGAGGGAACGAAGAAAGCGTCGTAAAGCAATGGATAAAAGTCCCCAGAAGACAATCAACATCAGAAATCTTGAAATAGTTTGAAAATATCTTGAATTTTTTCAAAAAGATGATGTTGACCACCCCCTTCCGGCCGTGCATCACTGCTGTTGCCACAACCCGAAGTAAAGTGAGAAATGTTTTGGTCCCCTGAGTCACTGTGACAGACCGCAAAATGATGACCCAAATAAACTTTAACAAACAAGCTTTTCAGCAGTGACAAATGCAGCAGGATGCTGTACCTTTGCTGTAACCTTTCCACTCGACATTACTACTACTACTGATAAAAAAAAAAAGATTAATAATAATAGATTTATTGGAAGTCCAGAGTGGTTTAAACTCTGTCAGATCTCCCTCTGGTCACAGAATTACATAGCCATTTTAAATGTTCACATTTATTCCCCACATTTACATCCCGTTTCATCCACTTTGCCTACAGTTTTTACAGTTTTTTGGGGTTATGTGAGCAAAATACTTCTGCTCTTAAAATGCTAAATCATTCATTCCAAATGTACTACTCAAGCAATTTGGTGAGAAGTCTTGGTAATATGTGTTAATATCGCAATAAACGTGGCACCCCTAATGGGAAGGGTTTACCAGAACAACATAGCTTTTTATCACAGATATTTTGGTTGGACGATCTCAGGCTATTGAATCAGTTGTCCCATCTGCTGTCACAGAGCTAAACCAGCGTGATCCACCCAGCTGCTTCTGGAAATCCTGCAGTCAAACCACAGCCGTTTCACATTCATCACATCCTGCAAAAAGTAACATTGCTGCATTTAAACAAGCCAAGATGCAAATATGGAGCCTGTTGTCATTCCTACTTTACACAAGCACAGGGCAGGCAATGGTACCTTCAACATGAGCAACACTTGTGGGTTATGCAATAAATAGAGTTCGAAAACACTCAGTTGCCCACTCATCATCATCATCATCATCATCATCATCAGTAAACACTTGTAAATGTAATGCAATATGACCATCGCCGAGTGATGCCATCATTTGCAAATTAGATAAGGGAATATACTCCCACCCCAAACTTGGAGTCATACTAAAGATAAGATACCTTATCAGCCGCCGCCAGCAAGTCGTCAGCCATCTTGTCCAGGTTTGGTGCCTTGTCTGTGTATATGAAGCACATCATCTCCTTAAAAACCTCAGGCTCCACGTCGTTGATCTCCACTCGATTCTGGAGACAAGAAACAACTACATCAGTGCTCTCAATAGAAAACCCAGCTATAAGACATATTCTGACCCTCAACCTTCTTTTGGGAAAAATGCTGGTCTTCATTGGCCATAAATGTCATTCCTTTCTAGTCGACTGTAAATGAATCCAACATAGGAGACCTACTCCATGTAAAAATGACGTGTCCATGTAAAAATGTAAACATTTCCCAGTCCATATATGAATAGTGTTGTGTTTGCATACTAGATCAATTCTAAACTGTAATAGCTACTTTTTACATCCACATCTACCTGTACTGGGCCAAACACTAAAACCCTTGCTCTTAGTAAGATGGCAACAGAATTATAGACAAAAATCATTTGTCTGCAAATCTGTCAGTGAAAGGAAAGATAAGAACCACATTACTTCCTATGATTCAGTATTACTCACAGAGCCACAATCAACAATCACAATCAAGCCGAGATACCAGGAGAACTGGGCCTTACCTTTTTGCTCTCTTCCATCTCATGCTCAAACATGGCGCTAAAAACAGGTGAGCGGGCTAGAAAAATAAAAGGAACATTAGTAGACAGAAATGTGGTGTTAGGAAGAAAGTTAGCAAAGAGAAGGAGAATCATGTCACTACCTGCCAGGATGGCTTTGTGAGCCTGGAACTCCTGTCCGGCCACACACAGAGAGCAGTCTGTGAAGCGAGAGTTCTCCCACAGACCTCCCAGCTCGTCTGCTAGCCGACAGTCTGGCACCTTCACCATGTTCATCGTGTTCTGACCAGATATGTTGACGGAGTCCTGCACCACACTCACCTGGGGACACAAAGATCATGTGAGTGAGATTCCACGACGGCAGAAACACACTGGGAAATCATCACAAACATCGGTGCTACCATTAAAGGCAGCCTATAGCACATTATAAAAAAAAAATCAGAATCAGAATCAGATTTTTTTTAGAGTTACAAAGAGGTGAAGTATCGGTTTCAGAGGCAGCTGAAGAAAGCTAAAGCTGTATACTCTGACAAACTTGGGAAGAAGTTTTCACGCAATGACTCGGCTGAAGTGGGGAGTGGGTTTAAGGTGGTCACAAACTACAATCCACGTGCCCCCTCCAGTGTTCACGGACATCTTCAATGCTTCCTTGGTGTCCTGTCATGTTCCTGCCTGCTTTCAGTCCTCCACTATCATTCCTGTTCCCAAGAAGGCCAGGATCACAGGACTGAATGACTACAGACCGATGGCACTAACGTCTGAGGTCATGAAGTCCTTTGAGCGCCTGCTTCTCACCTGGACTGTCTGTAGATGGATTACAGACTTCCTGACCAGCCGGAGTCAGCGTGTGCGGCTGGGGACGACTGTCTCCGACACTCGGATCCTCAACATTGAGTCTCCTCAGTCTGTGAAGCTGATCAAGTTTGGGGATGACACCACCATCATCGGGCTCATCTCAGATGGAGATGAGTCGGCTTACAGGAAGGAGGTGGAGCGGCTGGTGTCCTGGTGCTGCCACAGCAACCTGGAGCTCAACACCCAGAGGACAGTGTAGATGGTCCTAGACTTCAGGAGAGTCACAGTTTCTCTGTCCCCTCTCATGTTGGCTGGTTCACCCATTCCTATTGTGGACTCCTTCTGCTTCCTAGGAGCCACCATCACTGAGGAACTCAAATGGGAGCCAACCATCATCCGTTCTCACCCTGGACATGGACTGTTTCTTTCTCTTCCCTCTGGCAGGAAGCTACGGTCCATCCAGACCAGAACCTCCCGTCACAGGCTCGGCCGTCAGACTGTTCAATTCGTGATCAGCCTTTGTTGTTTTGTTTTTTTTTTTGTCAGCATTTTATTCCAAAGCGATCCTAGTTGGTGGGATCCTCACCGACCATGGCAATAAATTTGATTCTGATTATAAGCCGTTCCTATAAAAACGGTTGTTGAGACAATACACTTCTCCCCAAGTCACACCATTCTAACTGGGCACTGGGTTCAAGCGTTGAAATGAACTTAGCCAAAAATACAAAACAAGGCAGCGCACCTCACAGAAGAGTGTGAGCTTGTCATCAGGGAGCAAACCGTTGGCTTCATCCAGGAGGAAGTCTCTCCGAATGAATTTCTTGAACCCCCAATCTTTCCCCTGGACAAAGCGATACGCCCTCTGGCTCTCTGCACACAATCAGATAACAAAAACACATCACAAATCTGTCTGAATCGAATTGAAAAATCAAATTCTTGTCTGACTAAGGCGCCTCACCCATGGCTTTGGTCTCCTCCCCCTTGGCATTCAGGATGGAAAACTTGAACTTGGCTCGGACCTCAGCTTTCGGACAGCTGACCAGCAGCAGGTAGAGTGACAGGTAGTCTTTACTCTCCTCGTCCAGACCTTTGGGATTCACTCGCAAACACCTGAGGAGACAGAACACTGCATCATTTCTGCGTCTGCATTTTCTGTGTCATCTTCACAAGACAAGTTCGCACAAACAGACGGAGATTCTCATCTGCAAATGTGTCACCGTCCAAAGAGACTTCTGCTGAGAGTCTTCAGTTGTTAGTGGCAACATGAATGAAGCGTGACTAACAATGTCAGCGCTCCCTCACCGTCAGAAACACACCCTAGCTGGGAGCAAATCCTTGGGGGAATCTCAATTACTGATAAACGACATAAATAAATATTTTTTTTCATGCCATCACACGCTCAAAAACCATTTTTCATTCTCCTAAAACCAAAGTTCCAAGTTACAAAGGGATCAAAATAAATGGTTGGTCCCTGTGATGTCACTTCTGTCAAGGTCAAAGTTCACGTCAGAGCTGGGGTCACTTTCTGCTTTACTTTCATTTATGCACGCGTTCCATTCTCCACTGTACTGTTCTGTATTCACCCTCAAGACAATGATTCTTTGAAGTATAAACAGCTTAGACAAAAATCAAATGACTGGGGTTCATTGAATACATACTACCACTGAAGATTAAAATGTGATCTGCTTTCATTTCAGTATTCTCTTGGGAAGGAAACTTCAGAGTGATGAAAAGAAGAACCAAAGTTGAATCGCTCAGAAAGCCTTCCTGTTTTTTGCATACGTTCAACCCACACTGGAAACTGACGGTCCACCTTCCTCAAACACTTCTCGACTAAGCTTGACTTTTCGAACTTTGTATCCTCTACAACCCGGAACACTAAAAGAAAGTACCTTCTCTTCCTCAGCACATTAACTGATAATACCTTTCATTGCCTCCACAAAAGTTTGAATGCTTGCATCAAGTGTTTGCAGCATCTTGCAGTCAAATAATTTCACAGAGCTGTTGTCAGTAGTGAGACTTTCCACATAGATCAAGATAGGAAAGAGTCAAGTTCAGACTGCTGGAGGCAGATTAGCGATGTAACAATTACAGTACAAATGGTAAACCCTGGTGAAAATAGTGACGGATAGTAGCTGTGCCATATGTACCGTCTAGGGATGTCCAGGAGTACGGGCCTATGTGCACCTCCTGGAACTCTATTTCCTGCATTTTGAGCGGCAGACATCCAGCAATGAAGGCGTTCTTTCACGCCGTGTTCACCAATCAAATGCAATGGATAATGAGTGGAATTTGCCCGAAAAAAAAAACATGGCACCCTCGATCACAAAGCCGCAGGTAGCATTAGAAGAAATATGAGCATATGAAAATTTCGGGGAGAAACACCCTTTTCATCGAAGCTAGTATTCAGGCAATAATAATTTTGTTCCACTTGAGGCATTTAGATGCTTCATGCCTTCAGGGAGGGGCGTGTCTATAGATGGGCTCCCAGACAGACAGACTCTCGACCAGACATTTTCCATGATGATATATAGTGAACCATGAATGACCCAGCCCGAGCTACATGTCATGCAATAAGCACAAGGGATCAGTGTCATATGACTCATCGAGCCACTTCCTACCATTTTAACTTGTCATTGGCTCCTGAGGAAAATGTGGAGCTCTTGATGACCTCACCCATCTCCTCACGGCAGAAGCTGAAGTTGTTGATGGTCCACATGTATGAAAACTTCACAACTTTAATCTGGAAACAAAGAGGGACTTAGACTTCCTTTAATTGTCATTGCACAATGAAAAACAACAGTGAGACCTTGGCAACGAAATGTCGTTGCTTGGCTTCTGGATCAAACAATAATACAGTGGTACCTCAGTTCTCGACCACAATCCAATCCAATTCCAGACGGCCGTTCGAGAAGCGGTTTGTTCGAAATCTGAATCGATTTTTCCCATTACAATGAATGGAAAAAGAAATAATGCGTTCCAAGCCTTAAACTAGGCTTTTGTAGGAGTGAATGTAGAATGTCTGCTGCAGGTGCGCTGTTCCTCTATGTGTGTGGCCGCTGCATGTGGGAGGGGTTGCTGAGTGAGTGACGTCTCTCTAGAAGTGAAGAGGTGCCCGGTGCGTGTCCAGCTCTGAATGTGCGCTTCTGTGCAGTTTGGCTGTGACAAAGTCATAAACCAAGTAAGGCTCTGTCCCAGACTCGCCTCATCCCTGTCCCAGCTCCAGCCCACAACAGGACATCAAACCCTGGAGTGTGCGCTCCAGCCTCAGAGGTGTGGAGAGCGAGCACCTCCCCTGTGACACTCTACCACGGTCCAGTGCGGAGACAGGAAAGGTTTTACACCTCAGTATGAAGAAAAAAACAGCCAGTAAATGTAGCTAATGGGACACGTCTGCAGACAGAGGCTGCGTTATACACAATAACAAAGCGCGTCGTGGGTCAGCTGGTCGGTCCGCGCACGTTATGTTTTTTCCGGCTTTGTTCGGGGGCGTTCGAGTTCTGGATTTTCGTTCGAAATCCGAAGCAAAAAAATCTCAAACTTTGTGTTCGAACTCCGATTTGTTCGAAGTCCGGGACGTTTGAAAACCGAGGTACCACTGTAATATGAAGTATGAATGAGTGCAAAACTATTATCATCAGTGCAAAGAAAGCGCAAGTAAGTGCGAAACAGAAAACAGAATAACTGGATGACCAATATGTAAACTGCACCAACAAACAAAAAACAAGACATGATTGTAAACATCTGGACACATTGTTAGTCCAGACAGAGATTGACATTGAGATTTGTACCTGTGTGTAGCACCAGCTCTCAGCAACAGGCCCGCTGGACATTTCCGCAGGGGGAGGGGGACTCGGGACTCTTGACATTGCCAGCGTGACAGAAGGTGTCGGGGCAAGAGGCTGAGGAGGAGGATCCGTTAATTCTGCCCGTCAGCGTTCACTCATAAAGTCCATCTGTATTGGTACCCGCCAGGCGGAAGCACTCTGCTCCCTACAAGGAAACAATGTATGATCAATATGATCATCTGTAATCCATCTTTGTGGAAGTCCTTTCTTTGCGAACATTCTTCTCACACCCTGGTACGTTTGCAGAAATTCAAGCAGAATCGGTCTCATTGTGACCAAGCACACAGCCACTGCATCATTCATTAATACAATTAAGACTCAATATGGCTTGATTCATGTGGCCTCAGTACTGGCGCCGGGGAGGTTTGCTGCGCTGGGCCTGGATGAATTGTCCCTGACCTGCTGGGTGACAGCTGCAGATCGATGGCCCATACCTGCTCCTGGATCAATATGCCACACAATTAGGTCTGGAAAAAATGGACTGCAGGTAAACAAGTAGAGTTCAAAGAATGTGGCAACAATTTAAGCAACCAAGAAACCAAATCTTTATAGAAGAAGGCATACAATATACAAGACCATTACAGAACAGACTTGCAGAGGCATTATAGAGATGGTTTTAGTACCTTAATCCCAGAATAAACCTTCTGTCTGCTGTTGTTTATTAATTCTTTTAACTACCTTTTTTATTATTTTAAGATTTGTTTGTATTAATGTATTATTGACACAAAGAAGATGAGTCAAAGGCAACAGGGGGATTTGATTTATGGAACAGCAGTCAATAAAACTGAAGTTTGCCATTTTGTGACACTGAATTTTTATTTCATCACATCTTTGAAACTGCTCTAAATTTTGCTTTCTCTTTTGATAAAGTCAAAATAATCTGTTTTGGAACAGATTATCAACAGATCATTCAACATCATCAACACCTGTAACTGTGTAGAAATGTATATTTTTCTTACAAATGAGCAGCTCTAATGCAAACCAACAACAAATGCACAGAACGAGTACAGTGTGTTCAGCTATGTTCCTATCAAAAACAGGTCCTCAAGATTCCAGTTTAGTTCATTCACGACAAACTCATATATCGTGTATGACAACTCAGATGAACAAGAACACAAAATGGTTTCCTTGCTGACAATCAAAAGTACTGCATACAAAACATTTTTTACCCAGGTTTAAGGATAAACACTTTGGTGTCATGGATATAATTAACATTCCATACAAAAGAGGGTTTGGGCTTTGTTCACACATTTCCATGAAGTCACTGGACAAAATAGAACACAATACACAGTCAATACGAGGTAAACAAAGAGTAGCCAAACACTGTTCTGAGAACCTTGGGAGAATTCCACAGGAGCCATCTATATTCCTATGCATTCAGCTGTTCCAATCCTGCAGCAAGGTCAGAGGCTGAAGAAGCATCACACTTTCACACAATATCTCTTCTATAATACAAGACCATTTCTCTGTGAGCCCTCATAAAGTTGATGTGCGGCCACTGTTTAATATATGGTTTCTATTTGGCTGGAGCTTTCCATTCCTGCAGCAGTCTCATCCTCCATCTGCGCTCAAGGTCTTCATCGAAAAACTCAATTTGTGCTGAAGGAGAGCAGAGCTTCTCCTGTGAGTGAAAATGAAAAGTGGTTTCACAATCACTTTCCTCCTCGTTTTTTTTTTTTTTTTTTTTTTCAGAATGTCATTCAACAGCTGCTGACACAACGGGTGTCAAAGCTGGTTTTATTTTTATTATTTGGAAGGTTTATTTGGTTTGGGAGGTTTTGAGAATTAAAATATTTTTCATCATCTCGTTGAATATACTGGATATGTAAAATAGTAGAAAAAGCAACTCAATATTTTTACAGTTGAATGGCACGTTGGCTGAATGAGGTATAATCTAGTCAAATATCTGGGGACAGTATACAGGCATAATTGTGTAACGCCAAAAGGTAAGGACATTTTTTGTATTTAATAAACCATTTACTGTTTGTTATGTTTATTTTTAAAAAATGTTTTTCACTTCGCTCAATAAATTTAATTATGTCCTTCACAAATATTTGCCAGAAACAATTTTAAAAAAGGGGATAGCTTTAAAAAAATTGCGGCAATTGTCAAAGTGTCAGTGAAGACCATTCCTGTTTCCAAAGCTCTGATCTTTGAGGAGCACCAAGCACTGCAGAGGAACCTTAACATTATAATTGGTACAGGGACCAAGGATCAATGGCATGTAGTGCCTCGATGGGAGTGATTTCATATTCTGCCCTCGGTCATGGCGTTCCCCTCCTTCCTAAAAACTCAATCTCAGAGAGGTATGAACTATTGATTTTACAACAGCGATCAGCTCGGCTTGCCATCGTCCTGGACTTAGTGTAGCCATGCAATTACATGGAATGGGATTTGACAAGGAAGACACGGCGCATCAGCAGCACAGCTCCGACTGCTGCCAGTACTTCCTCGCTAAAACCTGTTTCACTCACCTCAAACTGGAGGTCAAAGAGAGGAGCAACTTCCAATGCATATCTGATGTCTACCAGCTCTCTACCTTTACCTGCAGTCTCTGTTGACGGTGTGACCTTCTCCAGCATCAACTGAAATTGCTGCCAGCTGCATTTATCAGCTACTCTGATTCTCAATCTATAGCACAGGCTGGCGCTAACTAAAGTATCAAAGATTAGATGAACCATGTCTGCAATTTTCAGTTGAAGAAATTTTGGCGCCAGTTCAGCATCACTAGATGCTTATTTGCCATTGAAGCTCACTGCACAGAGTTTCTATTCCTAGACTTAATAAGGTCTTATGAGCAGAGAAGAAAGCTGACAGAGACCACTAAGGTCATGACAACCTTACCCCACACTTGGGCTTCAAGCCCTCAGAAAAATTACACGCCCGCAGCCACTGTGGCCAGCATCACCCAGACGCACTCATCTCACTATCTTCATGAATAGACTTGAAATTCTGACCTGCTACCAGAAGGTTCAATAAGGACTGAGAATATAAAAGAATGACAATCTACACGCTTGATTATATTAGGTAACTGTTAAGCAAGGAGGGAAGTGTAAAAACATTGATTCACAAAAGAATCGTAATTGTCATTCGCTAAGGTTTAGACTTTACATCCCAAAATCTGTTGGGCATGATGTAAGTATGTCCCAACGTCACAGTGCAGCCCATTCTGGAACGTACCAAAGCAAAGATGGCGGAAAAGAAGTTCCAACCAGCTCCGTCTTCGGTTATGTCTTAGAGTTTGCCGTCATTTCCGGCTGGACATGACACACACTCACTGTGCATCCATCCATCCAAACTAAGATCAAGCACTTTGTCAGGAACAAATAAAATAAAATAAGGTCAACTTGTCGTTCTATCTTGCACAGCAGATGGGAGGAAATCAAGATCAAAATCATTGTGAATAAATCTTTTTGAATTAACAGGGTTGAATGATTCAAATCGAATGGAATCATGAGATAGTTTCAATATACGGCAAAATCATGTTGACACTTCAGTGGCAGCCACTCCAATGAAGATTGACAGAATCTGACATTTGACATATCAGTTCAGATCCAGGACAATTGTCAAAATGCCGCTTCGATCAAGCTGGAACGCTTCTGTGTAGTGAAACATTTCGGTGAAACTGTCCACAGAGAACTGAGCAGAGAGAGCAAAAGGGGCTGCTGTATTTAAAGCATTGTATTTTCCCGCTGTGAAATGTGTCGACACTGGGAAAGCGGACTTTTGCTATCTATGCTGATGACAAAGGCAGCCTTGAGAATTGCTTGTTGACACACATGCGTAGACATTTCAATAGACTTAAAGAACATTTTCCTTCCAGGGTAGTGTTACAGATGGGGCGGCCTGTGGATTGCGCAGGCACAGGGGGAAAGCAAGACGCGGGGCAAGAGAAACTCCCCTACACTGCCCTGTAGCGTTCCAGGTGGGGGTGTGGTTCGTGCATTAAGCAGCACACGCGGGGTCAGCGAATGTGCAGCCGGGGAGTTACGGGGGGCACATGGAGATGTATGGAAGCTCTCTACACTGAATCATATTGGATGTCAGTTGCTATTTATAACCCCTTAAGTGGCTTTCCTCCTTAGTGACTAAAATGCATGGGCCTAAAATAGCACGTGATTTGACACGTTGCTACGCATAGAAAGACTGGAGCGCCATCACATGGCTTATCTAACCCCAACCTCCATCAAAATGCAACACTTGAAAGCTGCCTTCATCGTCAGTACAGGACGCAAAAGACAATGTTCCCACCGTCGATACATTACACCATGGGAGTGAGGATGTGTTGGTAACAGGAGACTGCAGAGCCTGTCTTGGAAAAACAAACTTCATCTACAGAAACTTCATAGCATGGCCTCTAGGAAAGGCAAATACATCTTCCTCTCCCAAAGAGCCAAAAAAAACACGCATCTTTCAGACCATAATTGGCCACGGTTAGAGAGTCTGTCAGTGGTGCTACTCATCCAGAGGAGTGCTTCTTCAATCCCATAATCCTTTGCAGGTTACACATACAGGTTTTCATGATGTCAATTTTAATTACCTCACAAAAACTGTAAGCAAAAGGAATCTCCAAAACAGAGCCTTTTGTGTAGGCGCAAGATGTGCAATATTATATATATAGTTTTCTTTTTCCCAGCATAGGGGGTGTCTCCGATGCGGTGACAGGGGTGGACTGGAGAACAGGGTGGGTAAGTGACTCAAAACAAACTTCTCTCTGCATTACAGGACTCTGTCTCCAAAACCAAAGGTCGCGCTTGTGTTCAATAGTGGTTAAATGACAGAGACATCGCTCAGATCTGTTTCTCACTTCTGCATGTGCCTGTCCCCGCAACCCTGAGCAGGACTAAGCAGCGGTTGTATGAGTGTGTGAATGTAAAACCGAAAACCCTGAACCAACAACACTCAAGTCATTTCAGACAGGGGAGAACGTTTGCAAGCAATAACTTCAAAACAGAGCATCATCATGATGAGGGACTTGCTTATGGCCCTATAAAATCCGTTTTATTATTCCCCAAAATTCAATTTTACTTTTTCCAAATTTTCCATATTGGACCTAGGGGTGAGGTTGGAACTGGTGCAACCCCACCGATTGGTTCTGCAGCGAGGACCACTTGAGTGGGGAGGGAAATAAAGCATTGACCATAAAGCACTGACTTGACTACTTGCCAATACAGAGTACCGATACAAGTAGTCAATAATACATAACCATTTTAAATTATGATATTTTTGAGCATGTTACTTGAACAAACATAACACCAATGCCACAGATTCCAGTATTAACAGTTCAACTTCAGACTGGGCAATCTATGCATTTGCTCTCTGCATGGCATTTAAACCTGTCTACCTGCCTACTTTTTATAGTGTTGTTACCGACATGGTGTATTGAATAGTTTAGCTCACACTGTCAGAAAACTGCTGTTCTGCTGACAACATTGCACTTTTCAGCAGGCTGCTTCCACAAATCACATACCCTTCTGTTATCACCTTAACACCTTTCATTCCACAAAGCAGTCTCTGTCACATTTAATAGAAGTGCTATAAAAGTACGCTCAATCTACAGTCATAACACTGTTGCTAGATTCGATTTTCTTCCCCCTTTCAAACAGGACCCAGTCCTGCACCGGACTTATTTTGGCTTTTATAACAGAAGGAAAACCAACATGTTTTCTCCTGAAATGTAGCGAGTCATCTTTGTGTCCACAATGCAGAACTTTACGACATAAGTAGGATAAGGTTGTGTTTATTAATAGAGTCAAAATATCACATGTGTTGTGATTAATCAATTCCAGACAATTAGCCCATTTTCTTTTTTGAGTTGTAGGAACTGTTGACACGACATGAGTGACCAATGACATTAGTCGTGACAGAGACTGTGTTGGATTAAGACAATGGCGTCGAGAGCTTTCAGGGGATCAACATGATTTAAAGTCAGTTCAGTGTTTCAACTCCGTGTCATGACCCAAACTAAACACGAGTAATGCATGTCATGTTATTTTCACTGATCACCACAACATGACTTTAATTCTGCCTCAACACTCACACACACCACTGCAGTCACTCTCTGTCTGTGACTGGAAAGGTAAATAAACTTCTTGTGGGTTCAGTGTTCCCACTGACGCCTTTATTTAACTGCTATTAAACACAAAATTGCTCTTTGACTTAAGGCACCGTCCGCTATTGAGGGCAACATAGACACGGTTCCATCATCGGTCAACATAAATTAGTAAAGTGTGTGTGTCAGCAATCCTGTAAAGTAACAGTGAAGCCACCCGACCCTTGTCGTCTCTCTAAGGTTTGGGCGAATGCACACTAGAAGGAAAGAATGGTTCTTAGAAGGAAACGGTTCCTCCAAACTGTTCCTAGAAATTATAAGAGATTATAGCCGAATCAGACCGGACTAAAGCTATTGGTGTGCAGCGGTACTAACCTTCACACAGTCGGCATTAAATTGCGGAAACAAGGCTTTGTCTCACACACTCACATTTCACACAAGTTAGTTTATAAATAAACTCTGCGGTGCGCTCAGCAATAGCTCAGTGTTGAGGAAGATCTAATGGAAACTTTCTGGTCAATAGGTAGCCTCCACTTCCACATCCGAGCTCACACGTGTTGACAGTTGTGTGTCCATCCACCAGTGAGACGATCATGTCTTCACATGTGGACGAACTATTGCGGAGTCCTCTCTAGCGCACCCTACAGACTTCCAAGGCAACGGAACGATATGAAGTTATGACTGGTCACTACATCAGAGAGTGATCACCACATCAAGACGAGGTGCTGTGTGAGGTGGGAGTCACACTGGTACAAATCTGAGTACTGTCCTCTGTTGGCCACCAGAGGTGATCTGTTATTACATCCACACCTTATTGTGTGATGATAGTTGTACATTGTTGATGGATCCAGTTTGTTTATTTTAGTATCTGGCAACAGGTTACGTTCAGCACTCAAGACAAACCTCCGACTTGATTTATTTTGCAATTATTTGGGGATTATCAAAGAAGACAGCAAGCAATATTCTTCTGTTACACGTCTCAGTCTTTTTATCAATCCAAAAAATGGAATGAATTTAACTGAAAATACCCCAAATTGAAGGGTTTTGAATTAAAGAGAAAGAGTTAATGACAAGAATTGGATTAATTACTTACGCACCTTTAATTTTTGTTTAATTTTAATATCAAAGGTTGCGGTTTCAAAATCAAACACTTCGTTCTTCAAAAAGGACACAGAGTTTTTACAAGTGTGGTCACATTTCTCATTTTAAAGAGTAGTGTCTGCAGGTCTTTGCACACAACATGTATAGAAAGCAGCATGTATTGACCAATGTATGCGTGTGTCAGTCTGATGATAGAAAGAAAATTACATTATTATTATTATTATTATTGGGGATATATATTCAGAAAATGACATTTGTGTGTATCTTAAATGTATAGTTAATCTGCAAAACCAACAGTACTTGTACACACAAACACAAATGCTTAATTATTTTAGTTTTAAAAGACTTCTCACCGTCACCATCTTTAGAAATGTTTGGTCCACTGTCTCAACACTTACAAAATGAATGACAAGATGAATGAGACACATGACTGAATTTGACATTAATATTGGGAGACGGTGTTACAGCTTGATAGAAATAATGCTGCCATTTAAATTCACACCAACAATGAAAACAAACTCAAGGAAATGTACTGACTTATCACCATGTAACTAAATGAAACAAAACCTGTCATTCAACGTCGTATGATATTCAAGTGTGCTGTATCGGAAACTGAAACAAGTTGTTCACGCCCATATTTACATATTTCAACCTCGATTAGCAAAGTTCCCCACACAGACCACGAGGAGTGAAATTCGAATTTAATGAAAACATGCCACTTTAAAACAGCATCAAATACACATGTCGGCAGTAAAGCACTTTCTGGTAACAGCATCAGCAGCCAACACAATCGAATATTTATACAGCAGTTACAGAGCCATAGAGCGTGGATGAGACAGAGCAGAGGTCACAATGAACCAGGGCCAAAAGTGAAAACTGCCAGCTGGTTAAGTGACGTCGCGTATAGCCGGTCTCCTGTCACTCGACTGATCAGCTGTCAGCGGTGTGGACACCAGTTCCTCTTACGTAAGGGATTAGTTCTGCTCGGCAAATGAAGCACATTCAACAGCACGCTACAAAACTCAAGTTCAACTCGTGAGGAGACTCTCACTGTTTCGCCGTCATGAAACCCCCAGTGTCAGCGTCAATTGGGGTTTAAAAAAAATAAAAGTTACTAGTTCACACGCACCGTTTTAATCTTGACTAAAGTCGCTTTCATATCTGTTCTGGTCTAACCACAAAAATAACGATGATTCAGAAACGGGGCTTCGACTCTGTTTTAAATGTTTTTTTAAGACGCAGGTTATCAACCTGCTGGCAATATTACAATCCGGATCCTATTTCTGAACATTAAAAGAGGTTTCAACAGCAGAATAATACTATCGCGAATCCAGGAAGACTCTCGGTGAGTAGACGACAGGTTGTTTTAATGATATATTCTGAATCGGATCAATCTGGGCAAATCATTGACGCTAGCCCGAGACCAGGGCTTCTGCCAGGCTAGGTAGCCGTGCATCTGCTACTAGCTACCGCTCCAGAAAAACGGCTTTAAAGCCACTACATCATTCACGCCGAAGCAACAGAACGCTCACGGTTGGAGCTCCATATGATTTGATCTCACTGTGTCAATACACGGTCTTATTTACCAAGGCTCTTACCTGTGTAAAGGATTTATAATGACGCTTATCCAGTTTATAGTGTTGTTGTTAGCAGTCAGGCTAGTTGTTTGGAAACCAGTCGAGCTCAGCGGTGTTCCAGATAACAGCAGCACCGCCTGCCGTCCCGGAGAACCACTGCGACGGAACCGTGTTCGGACAGAAAAATCACTGTCGCTAAAAGCAAACTCCCCCAGATCCAAGTCATCATGTTTTATGTAAACATGGTAGTGCAGCAAGCATCAACTTGAACTGATGATTTAGATTAAATTTATTGCAACACACCAATAAATATCTCATCATAATAACTTTACAGTTCCTATATTGTAACGCACAAGAGAGTTGACCGATCTCATTGGTGGTCTGGAACTATTCATTTCATTTGGGGAAAACTAGGGAACCTGCCAAGCACAATTGTATCCGACATGCCGCTCTACAGATCATTTTTTAACACCGCTATATAAAATTATATTACAAGCAGAGTCCATTTAAATGGAATGACTGTCCACAAGTTAAAAGGATTATTACTGCCTGGTTTTATAGTACAGTAAATAGGCAATAGTGCCATCTACAGCCCAGTTGTTAAAGGCGTACAAAGGAGACAGAACAGACAAAAGGTGATTAGATTAGATCACCTGCATTTACAAATGAATGAGTTGCTCTTCTGGACCCTTAATCGCACTGGAGGCAGGGCACAGTCAGAAATATTTTATTGCTTGTGTCTAAACAGACAACTGACAGAGAATAACAGGGCCAAACCCTTAAAGGTCATAATGTACAGTATGGAACTTGTTTTTCTATTTACTGGTTTTTATTGAACATGATGCAGGACAACACAAAGACAGCACATAATACAAGCCAATGATATACTTCAAAGTAACACAGCAAATTAAAGAAAAAAAGCAATGTCTATTTATTTATTTATGTACATAAACTCGTCATCTGTGCAAAATATGACATATTTACCACCGGCGACTTTTAGGGACAACAACATTTCCGCTTGTGGCAATGGGGATGAGAAGCTTGCGCTGCTGCATGCGAAGATACTTCTCAATGAGCACTTCTACTGGCACCTTGTCGTTCACATGCCCCTGCCTGTGAAACACAAACACTGTCAATGACCATTTATTCTCCTCTCTGCCCACATGAAACACGACATTACTGTTTATACTTTAGTTGGTGTGTAAACAGAACAACTCCAAAACAGACAAGCATACTTATTGGAAAAGGGCCAACATGAATGTGATCGATTTTGATGGTAGGTTCTATCATACAGACTCACCCTGCCACTCGAAGGCTCTGCCTTGCACCTGAGACTCGTTTTGATTGGCTCTCTTTTTAGATAGTGACCCCTCTCCTAAAACCACATCTCCTGCTTCTCACCGTGTCTTGTCAATCAGCTTTTAAAGTGTCTCCGCTTGTTACATCTCAACAATGAAATGTCTGTCTGCAATGTGTTCATGTCTGCTATGAAGAACATCATCGCCCACAACGCCAGCGTCACCTGTCTTGGTGTGAACCAGCTTCTTTCTCATTCTTCTGCAGCCCGACTATTACCCAGACAGGCAACCCTCTTGCACATCTCTACCGCCCGAGGCTGTGCTGGCCACTTCCTTTCAAGTCCCAGGTGGACTACAATGAGGACAACAAAAACATGGTGCTTGAGGAAGGACCACACCACGCCATGCAAAGAGGATCCACAGCCGGCTGAGGGTAGTGTCAGGAACTGTTTGACCTAAGCTTGCTTTTCGACCCAAAGTGATCATATCATCTTTAAAGTCTGGAGTCATCTCCTAGATGGTGTTCTATCCTCCACATCATCTGGACAACACAACAGAATGCAACCGCTGTGTCCAGTGCCAGCATTAGCTTGCTACATGGATTGTAATCATAAAGACTGTATGCTTTGGATGGATGCTGTGCTGGAGCCCAGAGGGTTTATACACCTCTTCTTCTGCAGCACTGTTCCAAAGAGCGTCCATGGAGGACATCTGACGTCATGACACAGTTACCAGTTTCATCTTGAAAGTGTCTCCAGGTGTGCTGGATGGATGACTTCTCACAGACTTTCAATCCTGCCGTTCAGTCTGTGGCAGACATAAACTTTGTGCTGATAGGGGCCCATGTGAGCACAGTTACGACAGTTTGACATCTCCCCTGCAGCTGTATGTTGCTGTGCTGATTTACATGTGATATCCAACTGAAGGTCATATGACATTATATTTTTACATATAAACACCATCAAAAATGTTTGAGACACTCTAGCCCATACCGTGGATTAAAGAAATGTATATATTGTTATTGGCATTAATGAAATGGATGTCGATTTGACCAGAAAGCGAGGCACCAGACAGGCATTCCAAAACTACTAAAGTGAAGAAATGCTTCACACCTCAGCAGCAGTGCAGGTGCTGCCCTTGTCAATAGCTATGGTCATGTGGACTGCTGTAATGCTTCATGTAAACACGTCCGTCGGAATGAAACGTCCCCATTCATCTTATTACATACGAAGTTTTGTTCGGGGTCGGTGTCTATGACATCTCACATAGGAAAAAAAAATGTTCTGCCTCTGCAGCGCATACTGTGTCCATCGCAGTGACCAGCCTTTTAAAATACTGGACCCCTACTGAACACTGCAGCATGTTTCTGTTGCACTAAACTACAAATGTTCCACAGATGCTAAACTCTAGTTGGCCCAGGCATACCCACTCTGCTGTGATTGGTCAAGAACAAACCTTCAGCCCACCTCTGCTGACAGAACACTAAATCACCTTTTTCTCAGCCATTTTTTACTTGCCGGGAATGAGCTTCCAAAATATACATCGGACCGCATGCATGACCCCAAATCACAATGTTGATGGAAACAAGCAGCAGAGGCAGAGTTGCGCACTAGTTCATGTCACACAAGATCTTACTAGTTACTGTAGACCTTGCAATCTGGAAAATTTTGCTTAAAATGAGTGACTAAGAGCTAGTTTGAAACTGGACCTGTGCCCCGCACAGAACATACCTTT
Source organism: Synchiropus splendidus (assembly GCF_027744825.2). NCBI lineage: Eukaryota > Metazoa > Chordata > Actinopteri > Syngnathiformes > Callionymidae > Synchiropus > Synchiropus splendidus. The sequence goes on from NC_071338.1 coordinate 10,579,268, forward strand.
TCAACAATAGCACAACATCCTCCACTTCGATGGTTTTTCTCTTTGCATGTGCAGCATATGTTTCCACATCCTCCATCAGCCGATCAAAGAATTGCTCCATTCTGTTGAATGGAAATCAAGTTTAAAGAATCCCGAACCTCAATTTTTTTTATAATTTATGGAATATAAGTCGTCACTTACATCTCTGAGAGAACAGGGTAGACATCACCGGAGACCCGGGTTTTGGCAAAGTGTTTAAAAGTGGCCATTAGATAACTCTTGGGGAGACTTGTTCGCTTCTTAGGAGCTGCCGGCTTTTTCTGCCTCACTTTTGGTTTTGGAGGATTGGAATGTCTTTTTTCACTGCAGGATGACAGGTCAGGATTGTGAGGGCACTGTGAAAGGTTTTTGAGAAATAATTTGGACTTTTTGGAGTCACTTGCCTGGAAGGTTCTGCCTGAGCATTAACTGCTACAGGTGCTGGGTTAGGAAATGCAACTCTTCTTTTCTGGCGAACAAATGCTGGCGTCTCCATAGGGATGTCTGAGGAAGACACAAAGCACACTTCAACACTTCAAACTTCAATTACAATAAACCATAGTCCAGTTTCACTTTCTTAATCACTTAATAGATTATTAATATTTAAACAAATGCATTTTCAATAAAAATGCAATAAAGTCACATTGTTGCTGTTACTACACACATGTTTGTAAGACGGTCTAAAAAAGTAGATAATATGGTCAGTCCTCAAAAATCTAAATTTATGACAAAATGTTGATCTGAGAGCCTTGAACTTGCATAAATAATGTATTTCAGGCTGCCCAAGCACAAGCACCTCCTGCATATTTCATAATTTTCAACAATGATGCACTCAAACTAAAACATAGCAGTAAAACAGGACAAAGACCTTCTGGGCCACTTTCTTCACCCCACTCTTCTTGTTCACCAGGTCCTTCTGAGGCAGCACCTTCCTCATCTGATTGAGAACAGGAATTTGCATTAAGGTTTAACATCTCGATCTGACATTTGACATTCCACATTCACATTTAATACTTTTGGTTAGACACAAACAAATCATATACGTAAACCAAATAGTGACCAGTATTCAGTTGAATGGCTCAAATCAAGATATGAAGTCGAGACACAAAAGTCAATTATAGAACAAAATAATGAATCATTCCCACCACTGAAAATTTCCTTTATGCATTATTAAATTGATAACTACTGAAGTGATAGAAATAAGAGTATCCACTCACTAGGAATAGATGAACCGCAAAATATGTTTAAACCAATTGGAATCTTCAAGAAAATAGTTTCAAAGTCACAAACTATTTAAAATCAAATCAAAGAGTTATCTAGCTGCTAGCCCTTCAGTACCCTGCAGTGATGCCAGGAAACATTTTGAAGACCTTTGCTGTGTGTTTGGGAAGAGTTGGGAACAGTGGGAAAAGAAATGTCATTTTCCAGGTAACACTCATTACCTGCTTGTGTGTTTCAGTGTTGAACAAAATTAACTTCTCTCCTTAAGATTAGTATTTAAATCCAATTTGGCATTATGCTACATCAGTATTCCAGTATTTCAGTTAGAATAAGAAAGTCACCACACTTCATTATCTCCTCACTACCACCTTGGTCCTGCATTTCACTGCTCTTACCTTCAGTCTGAGAGTAAGCAGTTGCTCCATCTTCATCAGGTTGAACACCATCAGAATTAGCCACTCCCTCCTCTTCTTCTTCTTCTTCTTCTTCTTCTTCTCCAGGTTGTATAACTTCCTCCTCAGACTGAGATCTGGTGTCAACCTCCTCTTCGAACTGAGATCTGCCATCAACATCCTCTTCGGACTGAGACTTGCCGTCAACATCCTCTTCGGACTGAGACCTGGCGTCGACGTCCACTTCGGACTGAGACCTGGCGTCGACGTCCACTTCGGACTGAGACCTGGCGTCGACGTCCACTTCAGACTGAGACCTGGCGTCGACGTCCACTTCAGACTGAGACCTGGCGTCGACCTCCTCTTCTGACTGAGACCTGGCGTCGACCTCCTCTTCTGACTGAGACCTGCCGTCGACCTCCTCTTCTGACTGAGACCTGCCGTCGACGTCCTCTTCAGACTGAGACTTGCCGTTGACGTCCTCTTCGGACTGAGACCTGACTTCAACCTCCTCTTCTGACTGAGACCTGACTTCAATCTCCTCTTCTGACTGAGACCTGACATTGACTTCCTCCATGTAACCTTGCTCTTCCCCCAAATCTCTACTCAGTTGAGAGGCCATCACGGTGGGCTTGTCCTGCGTCGCAACGATGGAAAGGTTTGATGGTATTGCATGATCATCATGAGAGTAGAGAGCTGTGTTGCAGTTGATAATGTCGTGAGTGACTTGCATGTCACTTTGATCCCTGAGGCATAATCCATGAAAGGAGCTTTTTCCACTGACAGTGGTGTCTGTTCCGTGCCCTGAGTGACAACAGTAAGGAGCAAAGGTCAAACTAATTCAACTTAAGGACATACCCAAGGTTTAAAAAAGATATAAAGAGTTCATCAGAACTTTAAATGCGAGATATGAGTACAGTGATCTACATCCACTCTCGACATCTAAAAACATGCCTCATCATTGCTTCCCTTTCAAATAAAAGACACAAAAGTCAATCATAGGACAAAATAATGAATCATTCCCACCACTGAAAATGTCCTTTATGCATTATTAAATCGATAACTACTGGAGTGATAGAAATAAGAGTATCCACTCACTAGGAATAGATGAATTGCAAAACACGTTTAAGCCAATTGGAATCTTCAAGAAAATAGTTTCAAAGTCACAAACTATTTAAAAACTTGTAAGAAATCAAAGAGTTATCTAGCTGCTAGCCCTTCAGTACCCTGCAGTGAAGCCAGGAAACATTTTGAAGACCTTTGCTTTTTGCCTTCATTCCTGTGAATGTACAAATGTGAAGGTACAAATATGTGCCCTTTCCTGGAGAGATCCATTTGAGATAGACTGGGAATTTCTGAGAAGGTGACAAGGTTCAAAGTCCTATCTGTCCGATTATTGTCAGTGTAACAAGCTGATCACCCTCATATCACTATCTTACATTTTTTTTTCATGTCTGAAAAAAACAACATAAAAAAAGTCAGATTTTAGATTAGAGCAGATTAGACAGCGTTTATTAGTCTCGCTTATTAGACAATTGTCACCAATGTCTCCAAGAAGTTAAATAAAATGAGAGAATGTTCCTTTGGCCTCCAAGTGGTCAAAACTGACTACGTACTAAATATTCAATGCAAAAACAATGTAAATCGTCAAAATCAAAAAAAAAAATTAAAAAGCAACAGATTTCAGCAAGATAAAAAATGTACACAAAATTAAACCAAAGGGTCCAATTTCTGATCATGTGCATTATTAGAATTATTAAAATCCACAATGTTGACCTCTAATGTGTGGGGGCGAGAGTCGAAAAGAACTAGCTGCGGTCATTCACTTCAAAAGAGATGAGATGGCACCAAGGAAAAGATAACTCACCTCCTAGTTGTCGTTGCTTTACGGCTTCATCAAATTCTTGCTCTGTGATCTTTTTACGATTTGAAGCTCTCCGTTGCAAACCTCTTTTTTCAGTGTGAATTTGTGCAAAAGGCGTTTTTAGACTCAGTGAAGTGCTATGAAACACAAACAGGATGATCAATGAGTGCAATAACAGGAAATTATTTAAATGATCTTAAAGCCAAGTGTAGTGCTGTCAAATAATGACTGTATTCATTTGCAACAAAGACAGCACACAATCTTATAATAGACTACTGCAGTGGTCATTGGAGGAGTCTGACTGAACACATAACATTTAGCCTTGAATGACATTTAGTTGACTGCCAAGACTGCTATAACAATTTACCTTGAAAGAGACAGTGAAGACAGGTCCTCTGCTGGCTGTTCTGGCTCCTCGACCACTGTGAATGAAATGAAATTAGAAAAAAAAAATGTTTTTTTCATTTTTAATGCAAACACTGGATAAAATAATAATAAAAATGGAAAACACTGCATGCTACAAAACATGAAAATTAATAATGACATTACATTTCTGAAAACAGTACCGTACCCTCCGATGTCCTCAGCCGCTTTTCAAAAGCAGTAACATTGAGGCTTCTCCGTTGTCTCTTTCTACTGAGTCCTTTGGCAGGGCTCATGAAGTTCCCAGCAGTGACATCACCCAGGTCCAGTCCAGAGAGCTCAGTACTAGAAAATTATAATATCAGTACAGACTCTCCTATTCCATACATAATCATGTTTCAAATGTGAATTACAGTAACCAAGATGGCGGATGTCCATTTACCTGGAACGTCGGCTGGACGTTCTTCTAACTGATTGTGGTGCATTAGGTTCAGGTTCAGGAGTCTTCTCATGTACCACTGGTGACTTTGCAGGTTCTGAATCAATGAATGTCAGACATTGACAGTAATGTTCAACACTTCTGAGACGAGCTGTACAAAAAAACTCACATGTGATGTTTACAGCTGTGATGCAACAATACAAAATATCAAGATGTGATGAATAAATAATAATTTATGGTTTGGCACACTTTATTATATATTATTTGGGGATTTCTTCCATTATTTACTTAATTTGGTCGGTATGTAAATGTATTATTTGTTACTTGCCGAGACAAATATTACATTTAGATACAAAATTCTGTTTTACATTGTTAGCCAAAGTGTTATCATCATCAATCATGCCACAATAACAAATTGAGTCAGAAGGTGGACAGTACAGTGTTCAGCAAGTTTTAAGTATTCACGGTAAAAGAATGAATTTAATCAATACCAATATGCATCTTTTTGGCTAACTTTACGTTTCAGTTGGTTTCTTCTTATTTGTGCAGTTAAATCTTCTATTGAGGATGATCAAAAACCTGAGGGGGAGAAACTGAAAACACTTTATACCTGATAAGTTTGGGTGATCTGATGAGGAAAAAGACATCTCTAAAGTCTACATTTTAGTCACTCAGACAATAAAAGTTGCCAACTGACCAGTGTGGAGGATGTTCTTGAGGATATCTCTGGGTGTTCCTTCATAAGTGAAGGTGACGGAAGCAGACTCGGGTGAGTTTCCTCTTCCATCATGGCCGAATGCAGCTTTCTTTTTAGACGCTGGCAGGGATGTTCTCGATATACTCTGTATAGGATGTATACAAGTTACAGAACTTGCAAGTTACCCACAAGTAAGAGAGAAACTATCCTTACCTTGTGAATGTTATCTCTCATGCTGCGCCTCAAGATGTCCTGAGGAGTTCTTGGAGTCGCAGCTTTGACCCTGGACTTGCTGCTCGACTGGGGCTGATGTTTGACTGCATTTCCCTGAGCCTTCGAGGCACTAAAAAGGCATTTGACGGTTTTGAAATTGATTCAAGGATAAGAAGAACAACAGTATTCCTTGCAAAAATGCTAATATGCAGAGGAGTGAATCGTCGCTAGGGTAGGTTGCTGGTTGGATGTTTATATTAGTCCACGTTTATATACAATATATACATAACGTGTGTGTGTGTAATATCTGGATAACTACAGCGTTAATGTGACATGTCAAACTTGGTAAGACAGACTAATGTTGCTGCTGGGTATTGCTGGTGGGTGTGTGGGGCTATTGATTAGTAAGTCCTTGTTTCTTACCTGCGGGTGATCGGGGTTCGCACAGGCTCGGTCGTCAGGATGTGTTTCAGCAAGACGCGAGCAGACAGGTCTTCGGTTGGATCCATGTTGACGATAGTTCGAAGTAGGTTAAAATGACTATCTTTAGCTACCCACGGCTTGTATGAAAACCCTTCACACAAAAATACACACGACACTTAAAAACGGACCGGTCATTGCGTTGGAAAGTAGACGCCGTTTCACCTCAGTTAAGAGTTATCCGTTGATGATTCAAACAGATGGAAGTTATCCCGCGTCAAGTAACATATCGCGAGAGTTGCGTCTTCTTCTGTGATGAAAGAAGGCATCATTACTGCCCCCTGCTGGAGAGAATCTTTTACAGCCTATAATTATTGTATTGCCTTGTGTTTGCACAATGTGTACATGTTGATTCCCAGAAGAATCATCATGTACACATTGACCATTTCATTCATGAAATTACATATAAGTGGATCTTCTTTGGGTGTTTCCACCAGTCGTTGTGGCCACAGCAAGTTATCCTCCGCCATCTTATTCTGTCTTGTGCATCTCAATCCTCTTCCTGACCTCCGTTGCCACATCCATAAACCTCAGTTGTTGTCTTCTTTCTCTCACTCGGTACTTCCTTGGTGATGGTGTGCATTACGTATTTAAAGGCAGTTAAGGTCTGCACACCTCATAATGGGGCTCAACAAAATGAGATCATGTCATCAAAATTTTAGGGATGGAAGTTTGAAAATAAACCAATGAACCACATGTAAAATTGTGATCATAATATATGAGCCATGGTAAAGGTTTTCTGATACATGAATATTGTAGATCTTCAAGCAAAAAATGTGTTTCCATACCTTTCATACCTAGAGTGATGCACAACATCTCACATGGTATTCTGACAAGTCACTGTTGTATTATTCAATTTTCGTGCCCAGTTTAGGCAAAAACATGGAAGAACTATTCACGTCTTCATAAAATGTGCATATAATGATTTAACATAAACCAATCAATCAAGAAACAATGACTGTCATCTCACAAGTAATCAATGCACTTTTGGTTTACATTTTTTTCAACTTCAGCTGCAAAAAAAATGTGGCAAGCAGATAGTTGAGATCACTTTAATAAATTACAACATATCACAGACAAAAATACTTTGCTTGTTCAGTAAAACAGGATGTGGCCTGCTTTAGCCATACAGAAACTGATTTGACAGTTGTGTATGATCCCTCCCTTGCGCCATCACAATCACTCATCACTCTGTAATTTATTTATTGATTTATTGAAAGTGATACTTGGTAAAAGTGCAAAGGTTCGGCACACTGAAAGAACACACAGATTAAAGCTGTCAGCATGACGCTGATCTAGAAGTCAGGCCTGTCCTTCTTCAGCTTGGAGTAGTCCATGTTCACTGTGAAAAGCTGCAGACACAAACATGCATTTATTATCGTTCCTTTTTTTAATTGCAAATAAAAACATGACGTATGAACTAAGCAGTATCCTTACTTTGTACTGCTGAGTGACGTCCATTTTGTTCCAGGGTTCAGGGTTGTTGGTACGATCCCATCTGTACACAGTTAAACGTGGGTTGGTCACACAACCATGGACACAGAATTTTGACATTGATTCATTTCTGGTGTAGCATGAGACTTACGAGACATCTGGGTTCTTCAGAGCAAGTCGGGCCAAGTACAACATGCTCATGGTTGTTCCTCCACCAATGAAGACGAAGAGGGGGATTAACTGCAGAGACATATGGATGGACATCATTAAAATCAAGCTGTTTTTTCCCCCATAGTTTCATTTATAAGAGTTCACAGTGTATATGTAAGGCAAAGACAGTAAAGCAGTGGCTTATTTAATGTATATGTAAACACTGGAAAGAGTGAAAGTAAACATGGGGGCGCTGCCGTAAAATGTAGCGTCAACCCTGTCGTCCTTGAATATACAGGCGACCAGGGTCATACATGCTGGACCGCGTATACATTCCTATATACATCGTCGTCATTCGCCCCAATAATGATTGAAAATGATATTAACCTATATACACCTGAGGGTGGTCGACTCTTTTAAGGAGAAAACAGCTCGACAATCAAAAGAGACGCCTGATTAAAAGAAAGAAAAAAAAACATCACGGTTTATTTAATGGAAATTAGGTCCACTTCATCTGAAATAAGGAGTTTAAACAGAGTGTTGACAGTTCCCCTGTTGTCATGAATGCAGCGGAATTGATCCGCCGTGGAATTCACACAGGCCCACGATTCCCATAATAAACCCGTTTGTATACATGATTCAGATAACAGTCAATTTGACGCTCCACGTCAATTGCAACGGGAGCATTGTTTTGCCGGAGTACATCATTTTCAAATGGATAATTGGGTTGAGAATTGAAAAAGCCGAAGCGCGTCCTTTCGGCTCTTCAACGACACTTCAATGTCATCGGGTCATATTTGCTAGTTTATCTAATAAACGAACGCAATTGAGACTTACCGCGGGGTGGCTCTTGAGCTGCTTGGCGACGGTACCCAGTATGGTAGGCATGGTGGCTCCTTCTCACGGCGCTTGGAAATGAACAAATTGCGGACAAAATGCGGGTGTTTGCAGTCGGTGCGGGGGTCGTCTTCGTGGATTCCTACAGGCCTGAGTAGACCTTGAAGTACTCACCACCACCACCTCAGCTGTCATCCAATCACAGCGGAGTACGACAGCAGCTGGACGGGACAGAAAGCTCAATAGATTTAAAGGAAACTAGTCGAAACGTCCGAACCCACAGCTCGGATTGCTGATCGATTAGTCCACTCGGACTTCCTTGTCCTTTACCACAACCTTATCATACACGAATGAGTGCATTGTCAAGGGTAGCAAAAGAGGGACGCTGCCCAAATCCATTGTAATGAGTTATAACTTAGTACTTTTCACACCGGCAAGATCGCATATTGACACCACGCATTCAAAACCCCGTTAGCTATTAAAGTGAAAAGCTGCACATTGAAGCCACAACGCTGAGAGTGAATACAAGTTTGAATGTTTAAAACTCACGGTTAAGACCGTTTCCACCGGACATGATTTCTAGGACTGTTATCTAAACATCGCCAGTAATATCAGGTATAGTAAGCAGTTGTAACGTGTCAACAAAGACAGCCAAAAACAGATGTAAACCTGTGAGCAAACACAGACAACAGTAATGACTGAAGTAAACACTCGCGACAGAGTCATAATATACATTACTTTTCTCACTCAGTTTTCCGTTTGAAACAGGATGTAATGCTACACGATGGACACATACCTACTGATCTGCTCTAAACCCCCTTTTAGCTATTGTGTACATGTATATTGAAACAGATATTTCACTTGATCTAAACAGCTGCTTCATAAAATTAAATGCAAATGCTTTAACGTTTACAGAATTTTGTCCTACTATGTTGAATCAGGTATACATACAAGTCTATTTACACCCATTACTAGAATATTAACAGTGAGAATGAAAGCTTGATGCTTTTGCAGTGCATCACAGGTCTAGTAGTATGAGTGGCAGGATTGCTTTTTACCCAAGGGCCATTCACAAATATAACAAAATAATGACACAAGCAATAGAGGAATGTTGTGATCACTGTGTAACCACAGATGTCGGTAAATGTATTAAAAAACAGTAAAAGCAAAGTAATGATTTAAGACTATTTAATAAATCACAAAGGAAAACATATTTCCAAATACAAGACCTGAGATACGGGCACCTCTCGGGCATCCATACAAATTCATCAAGCAAGAAAACTGAAATCTTTTCAGATATTTCCATGTCACCACCAAAGTCAGTCGACCATATGCACATATAAAAGAAACTCAGTAAAACAGCCCCGGGTTACCCATTTCTACATCAATACCTCAGCGAAGTGCATAAAATCCACTTGATACATGAGTCTTAGTTTGAAAAACTAAGAGTAACAGGATTTTTTTTTATTTTCTTGAGCTTATTTGCATGTCATAGAAAAAAAAGACAGAAAATACATGATCTACTATTAAATTTGCAGTATAAAATAGTATAAAAAAAAGGGGTGACATGAGTGTGGACATTCAATTGTGCAACATTGCCTACCAACAACTACTCGAACATCAGTTTGTCAGAGGGATCAGAACAGCTTAACATAAAGTGTGACAATTCTACACCACTAGAACTGGTTTAGGTAGTCAACTAAGAAGTAAAACAGAAAACTATAAATACACAATCAAGCACTCCACTAGAAGAGAGACTAAGCTTATCCATCAACCTGTGCATGTTTCAGTGAACAAGGCAAAGTAGGAATGTTGAGACAGCCAGGTATCAATGCGAGCAGATTTCAGCACCAAGTTCCCTTCAGTCAATAAAATGACAGCAAAAACATCCAATGGTGTAAATTATACTAAACAAAAGGAGCCCTGTTGATTTGTCATGCTTCGTACGACACCAGTGGTGCAGGTATAAAAAAAAAAATGTGTGGGTGAAGTGTACTGCTAAAATGTTTGCCACTTAAAAACAGTTTCACCGGATAAGAGAGGGATTGTGCTAATGTGCAGGTGACGTGTCCCACATCTAACAACTAGATGACACAGTACTTTTTAAAAAACATCATTCAACAATTTGCACTGTCCTCTTTGGGTACAAGAAGGAAACGGCAAAGTGAAGGGCATCTCAATCAACAAAACCTTTGTTGCTGGCGTAAGAAAGAGTCACCATTCCAACCAAGTCAGCTCTTTGGAAAGTGATAGAACACATTTGTTCGTTGAATGTCACAATGCATGAAACCTAAAACAGCTTATTCAGCACATACTTTGGTTTACTCACAGCAAAACAAAAGTACAAAATTTCCCAATAGAATTGTTCCAACCTGTGTCACACCACTGAAATGTTAAATAAATCTGTGACAGATCAGCAGGTGAAGCCGGTCCCCGATTTGGTTTCCACAGAAGCAGCAGCACGGGGATCTGGAGGGGAAGCTGGGTTGCTGGTGGAGGTAGCTCGGCAGGGGGAGGATCCATGACTGGAGCAGTTCTCCGTTGAGGTATTAAAGTTGCACAGCAACAGATCCATGGGGGGCAGGTTGACTGGGCAGAAGGCTGAGCCCCCGTAAGGTGTGAAGTTCACCTTTTTGGGATCCGGGCAGGAGGATATGTGAACCAGCTTTGGTTTATGTGCAGTTCTGAGGAGATGGACATAGAGGATGCAAATTTAAAAAAAAAAACAACAAATGTGATTTGAACTTTCTTCATGCAGAATTTGAAAATGCAGCTAAAATACAGAGTTGAGTCCTAGCAAATCACAGATGCATATGTTCAGTCATTTATTGAAATCTGAGTCCATGCTGGGAGAAATGTAAAGGAGGACACGCTACTGTAAACTAGCCTTATTAGTCATGTCCCAGTTTGCAACTCGGGATTGGACCGATCCAACACCGTGGTTTTTGAGGGACACTCATAGTAGGGCCTTAGACGAATCAGAAGATCTCTGCATACACAGCTGTGTTTATTATATGTAAAAATGGCTTGCACTCTTATCTCTGCGAGTGCTGAAAGTGAAATTGATCCACGTAACCATGTTGTTATTTTTTGTATTGTCGATTTGATAGCTAAAACACCTAACAAAAATAAACAAGCACAGATGACTCTAAATTTTAAATGTTAGGAGTACACATCACAGCTTCACCTTTCAACAATGCAAGTTTGAGAAGCAAGTAGCATGTTTATTGGTATAACTTTTTTTTGGCTTTACCCTTTAGTGGCATCAGGCTGCTGTCAATATACAAGCCTTTATTGTGATAGTTATTCATTAACTGTGAAATGGCGACATCAAATTCATTCTCCACTGAAGATAGTCTGTTTAAAAAAAACAAAATGAAATCTAAAGCTCTTATCCATACACTATTATTTGGTTGGGTTTTTTTTTTTTATCTATTAGGCATCATCTTAGAACAGACCACAGAACAAATCAGTTTTTACAAGTTGAGATGTCAAAGAAAACAAAGCTGGACACACAGTTTGACTGAATTTATGTGGCCCTCCTGGAGTAAGAGTACTGTAAAACCATAAAACTGACATTGTTTTGTCTTGTGCATCGTTTTTTGTTCATTATGATGCAACTGAAATATAACTTTCTCGTTTGATTATTTTTCTTAACCGTTAGTCTTTTCCGTTGACTATTTTAGGAGTATTTCTTGTCCCTTAAAATACATCAGAATTGAAAGTAGATTTTGAGATGTATGAGACACAGAATCTTTAAATGGAATGTGGTTGAAATTAAAATGAAATAAAACACAACAAACCAATATTTTCTGTGCATTTGTAAAGTGTAATTTCATAATTACACATGATGTCATCACTTGATTTTATTTTCTCTTACCCTCCTTTCTTTGGGTTTGACAGCTCTCAACAGTCAAAATATACAGGGGTTGGCCAAAATAATGGAAACACCTTAAAGCTTTTTTAGCTTTAAGGTGTTTCCATTATTTTGTCCAACCCCTGTATAACCTGGCCCCTTACAAAATTTAATGGCTCACCTCTGCTTTAGCTCCGACCCAAAGATACATACCCAAGGTGAAAAAGGTAACAAACATTATGGAATAATGAAACAACATATTTTGAACTCCCTTTCTATTCATAACTGCAATAGGACTGAGCTGTATTGCTACAACTGTTTCAAAAGAACAAGACATGAATGGCTTATTTGGGAAGCATGGGGAGAAACCTACCTGGTCTCCTCACAGACTTTGACTTTTTCACAGCCCTCTGGAGGTTCTCTTTGGAAGCAGAAGCTTTTGTTTAGCCCAGGGGAGGAAGAGATTAACAGACGCACAGACAGGTCAGAATCACTCTGGGACGGGTTGGGAGACAGGAGGTCCATCGCTGCACCGTCTGCATGGAGACAAAACGAACATCAGGATTAAGCAAACGCACTGAAAAAAGGTTTGCATTATCATGGAAAGTGCTCCAGCTATATACAAATTGATCTCACAGGAAAACAATCACCTCTCAAAAGAAGTATTTACAGAGCAATTTAACATCAACAAAACTGATCATTTGTGATTTCCAGCCCAGACGGTTTGATTGACTTCAGTAGTTCAGGTTAGCCTGGTGTCACATTTCATGCACTTCACTTTCCTGTAGAAAATGGTTTTCAAAATTCAACATGCTTCAGTTTGAGAGCGACTAAGCATTATTGTATTGAAAGGTAGTGCATAAAAAAAAGGATGAAATAATGTTATCGGCAAACCAGTCATGTTCGTGCCTTGTTTCAAGACTGAAATGATTTGCCATTTGACATAGCAAGAAAGGTGAGACTAGCACAGTTGTGACTTAAACTCTGAAGTTATTATGACTTCTACATAGTTATCTTCAAAACAATTCACAGAAAGCCTGTCATGGCAAATGAATAAAAGATCAAATGAAAGTGTGTAGAAATGAAAGAGTGAATCTTTAGTCGTAGTTATTCAGTTACTCTGCTCTACTCCAGTATAATAAAACCAACTCAAACCATTCCAGTCCACGACCAAAGCAGTTCCTTGCTACATATACATTTGTCCAGGTCATTGCTCTTGGTCATTGTAAGGGGGTTTAATGAAGGCAGACTTTTGAGGTTTGGCTTATTCTGAAGCTTTTCTCATACCTTCCTCAAGTACGTGACCAAAACCTGCCACATACTTTTAAGAACGCAGTGAAGTTAGAGACAAACCTTGGGGCAAGTCCAAAAGTGCAATGCCAGACTTGGGATGGGGAACCGTGTTATTAGTGGGGGAAGCACTGGGAGATGAGGAGGCTGAAGATGAGGACAGGGACGTGTTTGAGGCAGGGTCGCTCTGTGACCCACTGCTGCAGCTCTGCAACGGGACAGGAGCCCTACGACCATCTGGCACTTCGAGAAGCTGAACAAAGGATATAGAGCATTTGCTTAATTAAACAAAAGTCATAGACCTTGGTTAGAGGAGAGATACGCCACCTGGTGTTGCTGTTGAGTGGACTGGCTGATGAAGACCCCCTCAAGCTCCTGGTTGAGTGCCTCCATGCTGCAGCCAAGTGGAGGGACCAAAGAAGATAAGGGCATGACAGGGATGGGGATTGGAGGAGTCTGAGCAAGAGAGCATAGGCCTTAAAGTTAACACCACAGTGTACTGTGAGGAGTATCATACAAATGTAAGTAATTCTAATATGTCACAAATGGATGTTCTTTAGGGCAGGCTATTTAATATTCAGTGCCAAAGTACTAGTCAGTCAACTTGAGGCAAGAGATCCAGCACAACAAGAAACCATAGTCATTGAAAAATGTGGTGGACAATTTGGCAAGCCAGTAGTGTGATTCAGTTATGCATGATGTGTAGGTTTAATCAAAGTGGAGGAGAATAACAGCACTTCCTGAACGGCAGAGGGATGTGAGGTCATGTCTAAGTCTGGACTTACATCAAACATGGTCACTTTGCGGCATTATTTCCAGCTCATGCTAATTAGAGTACTCACACCAAATCCGTGCCACCGCGCAGCAGAAACGGAATTATATGCTATAATACATATAAAATCTGATATTTTTTAGGCTCACCACTGTGGTGCGCTCAGGTTCTTCAGGTTTAGTTGAAATGATCGTTCATGATATCAGGTAAGTTAGGTGCATCCGTTAGACGTTTTAGACCGTTAGATTTTTGTCGACTCGAGAAATGTCATTAAAGACAAAAATTGAAAGACGACCACTTGATAATTGACAATGACACCACGGCAAAGGTGATCTAGACCATTTGATTCAAAGAAATATTGATCTAATACTCGGCAGCGAAAATCAAAGGTTTTAACCCACGGCATTCGCACAAAAAAGTCAAAAGTTCACGGGCTGACAAGAAATTTATTTCCCGTGTAGTTACAAAATCTGTCCGCGTGTTGAATGTTTCCTATAGGTGACACCACATCTGGCGGTCGTGACTGTATTTTTCAAACTTTTCAATGTCAATGATACTTCAAATGAAAGATTTGGGTGCATTTTCTACCACACGTTTATATAGATATAGAGTACAAAGATAACTTTATAGAAACAAACATCTGAGCCAAATAAGAAACGCGAGCAGAGATGACCTCACCGTAACAGTTTCAGATGCAGGGGTCTTCTGGGCAGCTGTTTTACTCAGCTGACCCTGATTTAAAAAAAAAAAAAAATTCTTTCCCTTACTACAAGCTAAATTTCTACAGTTCACTCTCTTTTAAATATTTATGCAAGATAAGCATACGGTTGTATCAGCTGTGTATCGGTTTTCTAAACTATTACAGATTTAAACATTTATTCATTCAAACAAAATATGTATGAAGGCTTGCCTCTAGATTAAATAAATAGAACCACATGAATTCTGATCCCTTGTAAACTATTCGGCAAGCGCTTTGTGAACTGCAGCAAACTGAAACGCTCCCCACCGCAGCTCGCCGCACGGCACTGGGGTGCTTCCATGCCGTTAGTGTGGCGACTCACGAGATGTGGATAACCGAGACATTACATCAGTAAAGAAATATAGCAGCCAAGCTATGGCTGCAAAAGGGTTGAGAAGCTGCAAATTTTGTTCATATTCAGTAAAATTACCGGGCGGAAACACTCTTCTCATGGAAACCAGTGAAACGACACTATGAGTCGGGCATTAAACAGGCATTAATAATGGGACATTTAGAGCATGGGCACAGAAGGCAGTCTATTTTTTCATGTTTTGCATGATGCGAAGGATGCCCAGCCTCCTAGCTAAAAACAGTACAGCAAAGTACTGTACAGCGTTGTCATTTGACTAAGAAGTAGCAAGGACACATTCTGTCAGAGTGAGAAGCTTGTTCATGGATGCACATTTTAATCAATGATTAAAAAGTCTATTCCCGTTTTCGTGCAATGGTAAATAAATGCAATAACCCTTAGAAGACCATTGGCAAATAACCTATCGTGCTTTGCAGATACAAGTGTTATAAGCGCATGACAGAAAGTACCGTCGAATCCTTCATTTGAAGTTTACTCATTAAAAAGAAAAATCGGATAGCGACTGCCAGATGTGACATCATCGCGTCAACCATCACATGCTATTTTTTATTCCCTCGAAAATGCCCCCTCGGCTTCCATCATCTGATTTAATACGTACTTACCAAGTCTTTTATTTGGCGTCTGTTCATATCAGAGTCTTAACCTAGTTACACTTCAATTAAACCTTTTAAATATATTAAGTTGTAGTTTCTTTTTTTTGTGCTCATCAACATTAGTAGTACACGGCAGGACCATTGAGAAAACCCTGTATTTGAAGTTAATGTTGAGGCAAGTAAAGGTTAGAATCAAAATAAATTCTACAGCACACTTCAAAGCTGCCTGTATTCTTTCAAATACCCATAGTACCAGATAAAGAAAGCCCACTTTTGTTTCACATGAAAGGCTACAGAACACTCACACACACACACACAGCTTTTTTGAGTGAAAATGTGTCCGGACCCTGTTTGGAAGGCAGCGTTCGACTGGTCATCTTGTCAGTTAAACTATAGGTTAACCTGCAACAACCTGTAACTTAAATTGCATATCCGAATTGAGCAGATGTCATAGCACAGCAAAGTGCGTATAGACGGTAGAACTAAAATAAATGTGAATGACTCCAGAGCTACTCAATTGGCGAGTAGCATATAAAACATTAAAAAAAGATTTCCTGAACAGTTGAGATGAAATGTTGCCAGCCCTGTCAATAGTCAGATGGAGCGGTTCATAAAAGCAGAAGTCATTTTGTACCAATCTTCCTGTTTTAATGTCTTGCATTTCATGCAAACATCACTTCCTGCGATGAGTCACCACTGGCACATTCAAAATGATCGCAATGAGCAACAACACAAAACATTCAGAAGCTGCATAGAGGAATCATAAAGACGTGTGATGACACAATAGCAACCATTTTACTATGGTGAGGTACCTGTGTGGTCCCAAGGCTACGGCTCCCTGGAGGAAATCCTCGCTCGCAGTCCTTATCGTGAGCCCCTGAGACTGCTGGTTTGCTGCGCTGCTGCAGCTGTTGTTTCAGTTTGGCAATCTGCGATGAACAGAGGTTACTGTCAGTCAACGAGCATGCGCATGCAAACGAAGCTTGTATATCAGTGTTTCCTTGTTTCAGAAGAAAAAAGAAAAGAAGGGTGGCAGGAGGTGTGAAAAATCTTGCTGAAACATTGCTTGTTGCCCAATAAAAACATTGGTCTACATGAGATAATCTAAGAGGCAAGAGTGAGCATCAACAGTAGTTGACACCCAAGTACAAAAAACTGAAAGGTGGGACTGAGCTGCCGTCCTTTCCACATGGTATTGAGACATTCGTCCTTTATTACGGACATGACTTAATACAATTGTTGCAGCAGAATGAGTTCAGCATTAGTCATGCTAACAGAACATACAACATGAAAGAATGGATCCATCGTGTCTGGTTTCAACAGCTCTGCTACCTGGCCGAGGTTTAATAGTATGTGCGGTATTTGTCCCATGAAGACCACTGCATAATCACCTTCACAGAATGAAAGCCTCACCTCCTGGAGCTGTTCCGTGCTTTCCCATGATGCTGACCGTTTATGACTGCCACTGTCCTGCATTTTGTCCGACCATGAGTGCGGCGTCTGTGGGTACCGAAGGAACCATAAAGACATGAGAAGCGACTCATGAAGACTGGAAAAACGGATATTTCAGTGTACAAAAGGGCAAAGATTATTCATGTGTCAAAAAGAAGAAGCTCTTATGAGAAACAGCAGGGAGGTGGGGTGGTGCCCAAAAGTCCTGAACGAAGAGAAGCTCTTGCGAAAAGGTGGATCGTATTAAAGGTGATGAGCACTATCATTTCCCATTTTCCCTCATGACTCATCGATTAGCCGACAAGTGCTAAGGTACCTGGCTCATCTGGACAAGTAAAACACATTTTGATTAAAGTCTTAAGTTTCAAAACAGCACTGAACACTATACTATTAACTATTTACAACACTATGATTCGACAAATGGCATCTTTGTCAACCAATGCATTCATATCCAGACAAGATGACTAATCATTAAAATAGTCACAATCATCAGATTTATGATAATTTACATATACTTTTTCCACTTTATAACAACTGTTTACGACACTATAATTAGGTCAAGATAGTCAATGACTAGTCAAGTATTTACATAGTTCTCTGTGACACCGACTGACACTTTTCTTGATGCCAACCTGTGTTGCTTTGTCCTTACGAAAGGCGCTACCCTGTCCTTCTGATTCTTTGGGCCAGTGTCCCTGCAGATACGGACCGATGATGGCATCAAGAGACATTGTTCGTCTCATGCCTGGGCTCAGCTGCTGTGCTTTAACCTTGGATGCTATGGAGAGAGAGAGAGCAAAAGGACAATTTATTAGTCAGTGGTTTGTGGTCTTCATTTGTATAGTTCTTGGTTCGGCTGTGAATTCTGAGAGGGGCTGCAGGCAAGGTGCAGAGAAATGGGTCAACATAAATGTGCAGTTTACAATATTTTGAACAACTTTGGTACAGAATGAAGCATTGGAATATAAAAACTGAATTTCACAGATGACCCTTTAACTTGATCACAAAACTTTGACCACAGATGACTTGTTTGCTATAAAGTCTATTCTTGCAGTTGCACAACCTGGTTGATGTTTATTACTTTATAACCAGGTGGTGATAGAGTGGCGCATACTTCATAATTTGGACAATAAAAGGTGCTGAAATGAGTAAGCAATTCTGAAAAGAGATCCAACATTGCGGTCTGGAATGACATGGCGTTATTATTCAGTTCAGTTGCGAGCCCACTCCATCCATGTATCCCACACATGACAGCTGAGTCCTACCTGATTTCCCATCCCGCCTGTGTGGACGAGGTTTGCTGGACAGTTGGTATGGGACAGTCGCTTTGAGGGGCTGTAGTCCCGGCGCAGGCCCCCGAGTGTGTCCCGACATATTCCAGGAACAAGGTTGGCGATCTGGATGTTCAGCCTGATGGAGATCCGGGGGCGCCCCGGCGGCTGGCTAGGCTTCTCTGGGATGAGAACTCCACTAAACCTTCTCAAACTCACTATCCAAGCCAAGCCATGCGACCCTCGCAGCCAAATACAAGTTGCACAGACACTTAGCTTCAAAGTTGAGTGAGTACTAGCGACTGTAGACCTCGTCTTCCGCGATGGTCATAGTTTTCCTCCGGCTAGCTGCCTAGCAGGCGAAGTTTCTTTGTGAGGATGTTGAGATAGTTCAGCTCGCAGTCGAACAAGGAAGCAGCTGCACTTTTTACATCGTCGCTATCCTCCACTTCTGGTTCTTCTGAGCTGAATAGAGAGGTTTGTTCTTTCAGGACAACCGGGCCCAAGGCGAGCGGACCGGGGCCAAGAAAAGTTGCAAGGTGGAATCAGACTTTCCAGCTCTCCGTGTTCTGGCACAGCCACAGGTCCAAACACCTCCGCCACGCTGCTGTGGGTTTAATGATGACAGGGGCGGAACAAAGCGCAAATCTTACTTGTGATTGGGCACTACAGCGTCCAGCCTTCACCTTATTGGTTGGTTTGGCATAAATCCGTCAAACCCCAGACAACGCCAGAAGTGTCACCGCCTACGAAAATGATTATTGTGACTTCTAATATTCTAGCACTAGAAATCTCGACCTTTAAAGCCTTCAACGTAAGTATCTTTTAAAATTTTTATTATTGTTATTATTATATGCTGGAAATATTATCTGCATTACCATCCCACTTACTCAATGAAACAGAGACTGATGAGATTCAATTTATCAGTTGTTGATCAATCACATAATGCTTGCACGATTACGTTCAAAACAAATCTAAACTGATATCTAAACTACTCTAAAGCCAATTTTGACCGTAGAATTTCACTTTTGCTAAGGCAAGCTCAATCTAAAAGTGTCCTCAATATAGATCATAGTTTCTCACAAAGCTGTAGATTGAGTTTCCATATATATATTCCTGAACAGAATCTATTCTTTATGTACTTTTCACACAAGTACACAAAGAATACCAATGACCAGTCGCTACATTTGAAATAATAACCATTCAACGGCGACATTTTGGGGTGTTGTGCTTGCATGAGTGAGACAGTGTGCATGGTGGGAGATAACTGGTCTCACGGTGTCAGAGGGAGTGCCAGTGGTGGGACAGGGACAGGAGGGCAAGATAACATGACATGCATTTTTACAAGCCGATCCTAGATCAGCTCGCAGAGTCACAGTGTCTGCCTCTGTCCACACTGCACTGGCCTGTAACATGCGCTTGTTTGAATGGGAGCTCAGCCCATGCTTAGATAACATACTTGTGTGTCTGGCACACCAAACAGGGAGTGAAGGTGCTTTTATCACTGAAGGGTGAGCCGCGAGTCCAGCTGTGCGCTCATCTATAACTTCCCCCACAATGACTTGACAAACACACAATTGGGCGAATAACTTTTCACGACCATTCGATCTCCATTCATTAACCGGCAAGGGGTTAATTGGACTGTATGTCAGCCAGGAATGTGTCTCCTCAATGATGCACTTCCAATGTTTACCGCAGGACAGTCAGTAGCTGTTTGTTTAACTCTGTGTATTTGTCAGTGTTAATGAATGAATGATCCTCCCCTATGACCCTTAAAGAGGGTTAAACTTTACCCCCTTAGGGTCAGACAATGTCCTGCTTCGCAGAGGTGAAGCGCACATGCTAGCCAGCCCATTTGATGTGAAGCATAAATGGCATCATATTTGGCTCGCAAAATCACCCAGAAGTGCAAACTTAATCATGGGTCCAACATTTTAAAGAGCCCCAATAATTTTATTTTTTTTTGAAGAGACTGTAACTGAGAATGCTCGAGCACCGGGGTGGGCAAACCGGTCCTCCAAGTGCCGGGGTGGTGCATGTTTTTGTTCCAACCGCTCCATCACACATCAGCTGAAACAAGCAGCACCAGACTGATAGTCAACTCATTACACTCCTAAGACACCCGAATGGTGACAGTGTGTCCTCTTTATGGGTTGAAACCTTTGTGGAACCCACCCCTGGTCCAAACAGAGAGTGATGACACTCTAAATACGCAAAGTGTTCTGCTTCTCTATCGCTGCCTCATAACTTTTCCCAATAGCTTAACGGTCATTCTAGAAACCTGCCAGTGGAAGGTAAAAACTTTGTGAACCACGACTTGCTTTGGTGAGCTCAACTTAAATTTGTCACATATTGTTTTTCCCTCTAGCACAGACGTGAAACAGGAAGTTAGGTAATAATGCTGCGCAAGGCACCACCAATACTAACACATTTTAGTATGTTATCACTATATCACTAAACCATAAAACTATTTAAACTTGTTAAACTCTCGCTGGTATGTTTTCGGCATCAAAATGAGTTTCAAAATGAAACTAGATTTTAGGCATGGTGCATCTATTAAATGCAAATCAACTTTTTTTTTTATGCAGCCCTTTTTATGGCTGTACATCTGATGAAAACATTCTCTACCAAAATATGTGGCTTTAATACTTGAGAGTGATATGGCATGGAAAAAAGAGGAAGGGAAAGCTGAATATTAATCTCAGGAGGGTTTTGATCATGACACAAGTTGTGTTGGAAAGAGGGATCTCCACCTTGGATTTCATGATATAAAGCAGGGGTCAAACTGGTCCTTAAAGGGCCGGTGCAGGGTTTTGATCCAATCGTTCGCCCAATCAGGTGTCAGCTGAAACAAACCTGAAAATCTGAATATACAATTCAGTGGATTTGTATCAAAATGCAATAATATTGCTAATATGTCTTTTGTGTGTGAACAGACACTAGAATCAGTTTTGCGCTGAGTAGCGAGAGACGACGTTCTCAATTTTACGGCACAATCTTCTCTGGGGATGTTTGCATGAACCAGGGAGATAACGCTTGCAGCCCAACAAAAAGATTAAAACACATAAAAAAACAGAAGCGTTTTGAAAAGAAGCAGTTTTATTGCTGTTTAAATGAAACATTATCGCAGCTCTCGTCACAGATTGGATTTACGAACAAGCATTTTACGGGATAAACAACTACAAAGAGAAAAAAAACCCTGCAGAAACAATGCAAAAATGTATAACGTTGACAAGTACACTCTTCACATTCACTAACTCTCCAGCGGAAACTATTTTATCACTTGATTTATAATAATAAAAAAAGAGGATGAAAACATTCCATTTGCATAGACACTTGTATGCAATTTATATTTTCTAACTCTTGTTTTGCGCTCTCTGTCCTCAATCTATTAAATAAGGCCTACGCTTTACGAAACATGGTTAATTCTCTTGTTAGTCTTCTATATATCGATAATCAACAGTCTAGCCATATTTTTTTTCTAGCCACGAGTCAATTTTCAGTTCCGGTACAAAGGTCATGTATGTGTTGTAACACAACTCTCGAGGTGTGGCAGCCCATCCATCCTGCTCTGCAGCCTGAAGGAGACTCATTGACAGACACAGATGAACGAACATGTCAGTACAGAGATATGGAGGGTGTTTTGAGGGACATGACTAGTGACGGTATCTGTCCGCAACTGCACAAGTCAAGTATTAAGAAGTTATTGACATCAAAGTCGGACCAGATGCGTGTGCTGTGAGAGATTATATAGTCTATGTCATCTATGGAAAAACAGAGGAGACTGACGGGCAGTACTGCAGCTTTTCCTGCATCCTCGCAGGACAGTCCCAGACTGAGCGGACACCTTCACCATGCAGAATGGTGAGCCACGCGTGCACTGAGCACACCATGTTGGCATCGCTTTCTCAGTGTGTAGTCAGTGATTCTTTGGCGCCCGCTAGCTTGGGGAGAGAGCAGGACTATTATCTGTGCTGATGTGGACCAGGCACTCACTGGACTTGAGGCTGGAGATGGATTTGCAGCTCGGGAGAGAGGCCAGGGAACCACACAGGCCCATCATGGAGGGTGTGTAGTCCTTTTCTAAAGGGAAGGGACATCTTATGTTAGATACTATGATAATTGTGATGCGTCATATGTGTTTGGCAGGTCACCTGTACTCCACGCTCCTCCATTATGTTTCACTTCTGTCTTTTGGGAGTCTGAATCCAAGCTGATCTCCACTGACAGCAGCTCGGTGCTGGGAAAACTCCTCCTGTGGATCAGCAGTGATATGGTTTCGTGATAGTCTGTTTCAGGGTAAATAAAATGATTAAATCATTTGAAATGTGCTGCAGTGAATTCAAACCTGCGGAAAAGCTTGACGTCTTCTTGACTGTTATATGACTCGAGTGCTGGCCACTGGTTGACCAAGGGAATTGTCAAGTGCTTTTCTAGGTGACTGGTGTCACATGGTATCAAAGTAGTGCTGGGAATGAGAGCAAAACAATGCAGAGATTCCACGTGCAACACATTGTTCATGTAAACACTCACAGTTGCTCCTGAAGCTCCAGCACAATGGCCTCCAGCTCTCTTTTCTCCTGCTGACTCTGGCTGCGGAGCTCCTCCAGCCGCGTCTTCAGGTTCTTGTTGTCAGCTTCAGTGTTCTTCAGCTGAGACTCACGCAGCCGCACCAGCTCCTCCAGGTAACCCTGGCAACCACACACTATTAGAGGATGCACTGACAGTGTCAAAAGACGGAGATGGACTTTGACTGGAATCAAGGAAACTCTCTACTGTATCTATGCAGAATAACTGCTCTCTAACTGACACGCCAGACTCAAGGATTAGGCCCAAAATGGAAGCTTGGATAACTATTTTTTGAAAGATGAGAAACTGTGTCTTTTGGCACTGAGGGAGCACTGATGGAGAGCATGCAGTGTGTTTTTGTTTTTCTCAAGTGAATTGCTCATCTTGTTGTGCATTAGTACTTCATCTACTATTCTGTGCATTCATTATTGAGTCCCTGATATTTTCCCATTCTCCACACTATTTCCTGTTTGACTATGAGAGGACAAGTATGCTAGTGTTTTAGAAAAATAACACCACATCCCCTTCAGAGTGGTGATGTCACATGCATGAAGCCACACCTTCTGAGCATTGACAATCTTGAACCTCTGCTCCATCTTGCGACACTTGGTGCTCCAGCTCTCCTCATCGGTGACCAGGGGGACGTAGGGATGCTCCGGGACACTGTCGTCGCTGGTACTGCTGTCCACACTGTGCCGATCTTCATCGTCACTCAGGTAGTCATAGCTGCAAGGGTCAGGTCAGACAACATTCTGGTCAAGCTCTAGAGAGAGTCAAGTTCATGATAATCTCGTGTGAAACCAAAAGGACCATGAACTGTTAGAGCGGAGAACGTGCCGAGACACGTGTCCACTAGAACTCAGATAACTGAAGCAATCAGTGCTAACCATTTCACAGAGTGTTTGATGAATTTAGTTAGAATCTGTAACAATGTTGAAAACAGATATTGGATAATAATCAACTACCAAAAGCCCTACACAAATGCACCATTCCTGTGTTTCCACCACTCACATATATTCTCAGGCTTCATTAGATCAAATGCAACATTGATTTTAACATGACACCTATTTACATTCTGGCTGTGTTCACCATACTATTGTAGACAAAGCAGGTTTCAGACACACATGAATTACAGGACCGATTGTTTTGGGCCTCAAAAGAGAAATATTAAATTTCAGTGGATTACTAGATCTTAATCACAACTACACCACCAGTCATGCTATTAAACTTGGCATCATTATTCAGAGTTGACGACCACTTAAACAGTGAACATAGTACAGTCCAACCTCGGTTCTCGAGCAAAATTCATTCCAGAAGGCGGTTCGAGAAGCGATTTGTTCGAAATCTGTATTGATTTTTCCTATTACAACTAATGGAAAAAGAAATAATGCGTTCCAAGCCTTAAACTAGGCTTTTGTAGGAGTGAATGTAGAGTGTCTGCTGCAGGTGCGCTGTTCCTCTATGTGTGTGGCCGCTGCATGTGGGAGGGGTTGCTGAGTGAGGGACATCTCTCCAGAAGTGAAGAGGTGCCCGGTGCGTGTCCAGCTCTGAATGTGCGCTTCTGTGCAGTTTGGCTGTGACAAAGTCATAAACCAAGTAACGCTCTGTCCCAGACTCGCCTCATCCCTGTCCCAGCTCCAGCCCACAACAGGACATCAAAACCTGGAGTGCTCCAGTGCTCCAGCCTCGGAGGTGTGGAGAGCGAGCACCTCCCCTGTGACACTCTACCACGGTCCAGTGTGGAGACAGGAAAGGTTTTACACCTCAATATGAAGAAAAAACAGCCAGTAAATGTAGCTAATACGTCTGCATACAGAGGCTGCATTATACACAATAACAAAGCGCATCGTGGGTCAGCTGGTCGTCCGCGCACGTTATGTTTTTTCTGGCTTTTTTCGGGGGGGTTCGAGTTCTGGATTTTCGTTTGAAATCAAGCAAAAAAATCTCGAAATTTCCGTTCAAACTCCGATTTGTTTGAAGTCTGGGACATTCGAAAACCGAGAGTGGACTGTATATATAATAACGTAGTATATATAATAACTTATACATATAACTCATGTCCAAACAAGATACAAAGTTATTCAACATCTATACAGTGGCCTGCTGTATATGAAATTAAAAGAAAATCGGGCAACCTCCAGTGGGCCAGAACACTTCTGCCAGAGTCACCAGGAAACCACACTATATACTATGCTGCCAGTCAAAATGTGAATTTCAAGTTCATACCGCTGGTCTCACAGCAATCCAGGATTGTGTGTTTCCAGAAACAGAACCAAACACAGCATTCAGTAGTTGAGCAGCCAAATTCCCCAATCACTTGAGATTTGCTAAAAATATCTTTGCCTTTACCACCGGCCTGAAAATATCACTGTTAACCGCAGCTTTCACATAACACCAATAAATTCAGTTTTGCTCTACCTTTGATTTTAATAAAGATTACTTTCATCCTAATAGCGATGTTCCTTCATTATGTGGTGATTCTATATAAATATTAGAATAGAATTTCTTTCAGTGGGATGAATATTTTTTTAATTGTGCTATACAACATGACAAATGTGGTCTATCAAACCTTCTATGCGTTTATCATATTGAATATGATAAAATATGATTGAGATATAGTTGACCAAACTACAATCTTAATAATAATAAAATCAAGTACAGTAACATCATCAGTAACATCTGACTTACGACCTGCTTGACTTATGTCCACGGCCAGCAGATGCTTAGTTATTTATTTATTTTTTTTTTTATTCAATGTCTGGCACCGCAGCACGTAGCAGCCCGGCAGCACAGTATCCCAGCATCTCACGCTGACACAGCCATCTAGCCCTACAGTAGTTCCTATAACCCTTGCGTCGGCTATTTTGAATGGCATTCAACTTACGTCCAATCTGACTTAGGACCAGTTGGTCGGAACCGATCCCAGTCGTAAGTCAGATGTTGCTTGTACAATATATCAATGTTTGGCATCAAAGAAGAGTAGAGAGTCTACCTTTGTGTGAACTTCAAATATGGCGTGTAGTCAATCACAGCCGAGGATTTTCCATCCAGCGCTTCTCCTTTCAGACAGAAGCTGTGGCAGGTGCAACAAACAAGGATCATTATTCACATCTGCAATGATCAGTTCCCTTTCCAATTTTACCTGAAGTCTATAGCTCCAAGCCCAATAAGCATCCCAGTAAGAACCGTTGCTTCTTCTCGCAACATGATGGCTCCTTCCGCATAAAACCTCCTTCAGGAGAGAAATGGCAGCATCAGGAGGAGAAGTGCTTCGAATGGCAGCCTTAAAATAATTGTGATGACCCCACCTGGTGCTTCTAGTGTCCCTCAGAGCTGTTCCTATGTATTCAGACAATCTCTTCTCCATCAGGGCCACTCTGATCCAGGCGCGGCCCTAAATGTGCACACAGGCTCCCTATTAATATATGCTCTCCAGGCAAATTTAGAATGGGTCAGAGTCGGGTCAGAGGGTGAGTAGAACTGTTGCTAACGCATTTGTAGCACATGGAATTATTCATGTTTATGTTAGCAAGAACTTCAAGCACATATGTTTGTTTTGATTCTTCTACACGGCACAGACACACAGTGATGGGCGATGACTTGCTTTCGCTCTCGAAGTGCTGATGTTCTCCATGCTCTCGATGCTGTGGATGCAGCTGTTGGGGACTTTAGCACAAGACAGACGGATGAAGTCCCAGAAACTCCTCTGACCATCAAACCAGCTGCCAGAACCTTCAAAGACAAAACATGCCACACTTTTTTCATTCACTGTGTCCTTTGGTCATTGCTTTGCTGTCATTGTGTTTATCAGGCTGAATACGGATCGGTTCATACACTGGTTACAGAGACGTGGACTTCATCCAACAAAGGAGGAGTAGTTCCTCTGACAACTGAGTAAATTCTACTTCCGTTAGCTAACATCATAACATTAACTCACAATCACAGTCAACACTTTAGCTGACAGACAATTGCATCCAGTTATCAAAGACTCTTCAATCCTCTCGTGTCTGTCCAGGAAATGTAGGGCTTCCTTAACCTCCTTCCAAATGTTTTGTTTTTCATCCATCACTGGGTCTGATGAAATAGGAGGACAGGGCACGGAACCACATGTACACCTAAGTAATGAGTAATGAATCAATCTGATTCGATGTTTTCAGTAGAGGGAGGGAAGGCTCACCCACACACAAAATGTTCACTGGCTTTCATATGAATCCTTCCCAGGAAAAACTTTCTGAAGGCAGTATCGATGACCTACATTCCTTATTGGGTCAATCATTTTTCTACACTCTTACAGAACAGAACAACAACACTCTTTAAACAGAAAAACAAAAACCCGGACCCACTGCGGCCCGTTTGTGGATCACTTTGAGACCCTGTGCTTTAAAAAAAAAATGCAGAATCATTGATGCCAAATAAGTGCTACCTTTAAAGCGGTGGCTGAGAATGTGCTCCAGGATGGCTGCAAAATTGATGAACTCCTCAGATGAATCATCAATAGGCTCCGCTGTGTACTTCTCTAGAAGGGTCTTCACAGAGAACCTGCGGAAGAAGCAGAGTCACGGTATGTTTATTATTAATGCCAGGAAACAGACAATTCAGTGCTTTGATGGGTTTCCTGATGATGATCGCATTTAGTTGAGATGAGATGGAAGCGGTTTCTCACATGTTACTGGAGCTTTTATGAGGATGACTGTGGTCTGACGTAATGATGCACTGACAGTGGCGAGAGAATCACTCCGGGCCAATGAGAGATTTATCTGAGACAGCTCAGACACTGTGATGTCATTTCTAATAAACAAGCGACCAGCTTCAGCGTTTTTAGAGATCAACAAGACTCGGATCAAAGGACAAGTAATGAGTCTTAATTCATGACTCACTGTTCTTGGTTTAAAACAAACAGAGAGATTACTTGCTTGTATGGCATGGAAAACATTTGCTCCCTGCCAGATTTTTTTGTTAAAATAAAGAATAACCAACTAAAACAAGATATGAAATAAATACATTATATTAAAATGATAATCCAATGTGACACAGTAGCCTACTTCATCAATCCAGTCGTCATTATATTACAAGCATGTATGTGCATGAGATATAGCAAAAATGTTTTTTAATAATTAAATACAAATATTATAAAGTAATGTGAAAAAATATTATACGACGAAAAATAAAAACACAGTAAACATTGTTATGTCAATATTCAAGAAACCTCATCTCGTGAAGTCACACTGAAGAAACAGGAAAACTACCGGAAGGAGACTAAAGAGATAAGAGGGTAAAACATAATGTAAACTTGCTAAAGCTGCCTTTTCTAATTCATAATATTATTATTATTAAATAATAATAATAGTACTACTACCAATACCATTACTACAACTACTACTTAGAATAATAATAATAATAATACACCTTTAGCAAGAAAAACACATTCAATGAACGTTAACAAAATATTTTCAAAATCATTTTTTATTTGTCTTGATGTCAACTAGCAGGTTAAATCATCCATCAACCCGGGGCCTGCAACACAGATTTGTGGGATTTAGAAATAAAACTACGCTTATTTGATTTATTGTTTTAGACATCTGTCTGATTCACTCTGCCAATCGGTCAGGCACAACTTTCCAAATGATATTTGGACATTAGCTTATCCATTTTAAGGTAATGTTGATGTGGAATTATTAGGTTCTGAACTCCTTTGTCAATTTATTGCTGTGTGTCACGGGACTGAACTCTGTTTGCAAACAGCAAGACATAGAGGACAGTCAGACCTGGAGAATGATTGACAGGAATTTAGCATCTACTAAATTACCTCTCATGTTCAAGAGTGTGTTTAGCAAAGGCAGCTTGCGCTTTTCTACAAGACAATGCTGATTCAGACCCTCAGGACCAGTGGCCGCACACCCATTGTTCTCAGGACAACAATGTGTCAGTCAGAAGAGTCAAGCAGGGAACAGTAGCGACAGCTGATGAGATGTTCTTCTCATCTGAGGTCAGGGAGGCGAGCTGGGGTGCTCTGCAGCAGGCTTGTCAGCTCATGCTTTCAGGAATAGTTACTTTCATTTATTTATTTTGAACACGAAAGTTATGAGCGTGTCTAAAACTTTGTCACAATGGGAAGAGAAAATCGGCACAAAACAGAGTTGAGTGCATGGTTGTGATAGTTTTGTGTTGTGAGTTCTTGAGCTTGGTCCAAAGTTGGTTACCAATCCAACCTTTAGAGAAGCCAGTGGATATCAGACTAGCTAATGAATGATAGTCAGTCTTCTTGGTACATCGTGACAAAGCGTGTTTGTCCCATCAGTGTGCACTGTTCTGGCTTTTGTCACAACACAACACTGACCAGGACCTGATGGTCAGACCAGACCAGAGTCCCTGGGGAGCAGGTCATCCTTTGGAAGGGTGTCACCATAGCAACCACACCATCAGCGAGGAGGATGAAACGTTTCTGACAGTTATGACTTATCTGTGGACACACACAATCTATCAAGTGTCTTCCATGGTGTGTGCTAATGTAACTGACACGTGATTTACTCACTAACATTTGGCACTCTTACTGAAGGATGACGTAAGCATTCTTTGTATCTACCAGTGGTCATCCTCCCTGTGATACCAGGATCAAGAGACCCACACACAAAGACACACTGACCTGCAGACGGTCACCAGGTTCTTTCGCTCCACCGCCAGGTTCCGAGCGGACGCTTTCTTCGTGGCATCTCCCGTGGCCATGACGGTCTGCACACAGCCGTGCTCCATCCAGGAGCAGCGGACTCCTCCCTGACCGACAGCCGCTGCTCCTCATTCACCCCCGCCTAGCAGAGAGACGATGTCCGGCCTGCCAGCATCGATGACCAGACGGAAATCGGGAGACACGTCGGTCAACCAGACGGTGGACATGGGATGATGCTACACGGAGATGAGAGCCCGCTCACGCTCCGCCTTCTCTGGTGGTCACGTGACGTCACATGGCCAGCTCCCAGTGCGGTCGCAACATGGACGCTACTGTGATGTCAATCCAGGACAAAATTTTCGTGAAATGTCACATCAGTTGTTGACAATGTATATGGGACACAATTGATGAGGCGGTGGCGAAATAGCTCTTCCTTTTTATAGAAGTTTAATGTGGTGAGTAGATGCATTTTTTTCTTTTTAAAGTACATTTTTTATCGTTTTATTTTTATTTATTTATTTTTATCAGTTTTTATAGTCATATATAGTCAGTTTTTCAACAGTCAAACATTTCAGTGTTCTTTTGTTCTTATGATGAAAATAGTACATTTTTTTAAAATAAAATGTATTTCTTCTTTTAAATTCCACCCTCATTCATTTTTTAATCCAAGCTGTGGAATGGGCCTGTAGGAAAAAAAAACACTGTAGGTCGCTCAAAAAAAAACAAAAAAAAACCAATTGACTTACGAAAATATTCAAAACAACTTGTTTTGCTGAGTCTGTTGGTTAAGCAGTGTTTGAAATGCACGATAAATCAGCAATTCCTCATTTATTTAAAACAATTATCAGATTTTGCAAATGGTTTGAACGATGACTATCTGGATAGTCATCCTGGTTGTAAAAAAAAAACAAACAAACAAACACTTCTCAAAAGACAACCATTAATTTCCCTTCTCACAGTGAAACTGTTTTCAAGTAATTTGTTAATGGTACACGTTTAAATCGCTCTTGTTTATATACTGTACTGATTTCTGCCCCTGACTTTAAAACCTTTTTCTGTAACCTTTTTCAGGTGAATAAATATTTTATAAAGGTCCCCCATGATCCTATTGAAACACAGCTGTAACCTATGATCTGCATTCTGTTTTGGTCCATCTTTCTTCCACTGCTCTGTTGTTCCCATCACTGGTCTGTTTTTCTGATGCAAACTGCAGGTGCAAGAAGGACTTAATTGGTAACCAAAGAAGCTCCAGGACACCCCCTGTAAAGAGCTGACAGCTGGTTCACACTGGAGCTTTGGGTGGGGCTCTCTGCTCGGAGTAGCAATTACTCATGTCAAACAGCACACTGCTTTTAGTTGGGTGCCAATCTGTTGTTCTTTATTAGTTACATATCTACCAGTTTGCATTGAAAAAAAAAGAAAAACTAAAATAAATACTGACAGATCATTACTCACTGTTGTCACACTGACACTGTTATTTGTGGGACATTTTTCAAATATATACATAGTTCAATGGCATCAACGTTTTTTCTTTCAGACCTTGTACCTGTACAGTAACACAGTGGTTGATGTCGTCACGTTCCAGACCAACAACAGTTCTCTTCACCAGGTCCCATTCCTGTTTTAATAAGTTAACATGACATGTTAAATGGCACAACTACAAATAGAAATACAAGAGACGTGTTTCCATTTTGGGAATCTGTCAAATATTTACATCTGGCGTTTCTGCTGGTGTGCTGCAAGAGTTGTGGTTCAGCTTTGTCACTCACAGACCTCCAAACAACTGTGCTGCCTTTGGCTCAGAGGGGAAGCTTGAGAATAGAGTGAGAAATACCAGACAGTGTTGTGAGGGCAGAGGCTGACCAGAGGAAGGGGACGGTGGTCGGGTGCACAAGGTTCAGTTGTCCGGCATCTACGTAATAAATAATGTGCTCATGTCCAAACGTGTCTAGACGCGGGAAGATTTGATCTCTGCCTCATCTATTCTGTTCATTTACTCTTCTACGTCATCATCACAGAGGAGTTTTTGATTTTTTGATGAGAAAATACTATTTCCATCATGACTAATTCATAATGGACATCAGAGAGAAATGTGGTTAAATCTAATATTATAAATGACCAGTTTCTGTGTGCAGTTTGAAATTGGCCTCCCTAAAACTTGAAGTGGCACCAGTGAAACTTCAAAGTGTTTAAAGTGGATTTTTGTAAACATGCTTCAATCTAACCGTTGTAGATTTATTTACATTTGGACTTGAATTTTCAATCCTCCAATATTTGAAGTCATTTCAGTCATGTAAATTATTTTTTTTTGTGTAGTTCTTTTTGTCTTTTAAGTAGTAATTAAAAAACAAATCAACACCAGTGTACAACATCTAAAAGCATTGGGTTGACATGATCCCTTACCACATTACCTCAGATAGGTACTGCACACAGGCTCACTTCAAGTGAAACCTCACAATAACATAATAATCGCGTTTCTGCATGTAAATACAATAATTTAGCTTGACATTGTTCCTCTTCACCTCTGTCACACCTAGTTGACCATCACTTGCAGCTCACAAGATCGTCTCTAGCTGTCTGGACTCTAAAGGACAGCCATGATAACCTTCCCCTGGGATGTGACCAGTTGGCTCATGGCCTTTGGAACCAGGTCTGACAAACACCCCTGAGTCCGATGCCTCATTTTCAGGGTGGGGATTCTCAAGTGTGGATATGTGTCCACTCGGATCTCCCTGTTGGTGAGTCGGGTTGGTTCCCTTTGATCCAGCCAAAGTCCCTCCAACGGTGAAGGCCAGTGCTCTGGGGTTGGCTGCAGACTGACTGACACTGTGAATAGTGGTGTGTGACATCATGCCGCCGTAGTAACAGCTGCCCCCGCCGCCGCTGCTGGTCATCCTGGCTTTTTGTTTCAGATCCAGAGCGAGGCTCCGTCTTAACCAGGCCTTCTTCACCTCTGCCTGCACCTTCGGAGAAGAGAAAGGAAGACAGAGAAGATTGAGTCTGTTTGTGAAATGCAAATATGTACTCCTAAATGTTGAGAATTTAAGCAGAGATGTGTATGACTGAAAGTCATTACCTCTCCATTGCAGAAGCAGTAGATAAATGCAACAAAGAAACCCTGGGAAAACAAAAGATTCAATTCAGTGGAGTGTCACTGGTAATATATATATATATATTATATATATATATATATATATATATATATATATATATATATATATATATATATATATATATATATATATATGTATATATATATATGTATATATATATATATATATATATATATATATATATATATATATATATATATATATATATATATATAAATAAATAAACTATTACTTTTAGAAACAATTTATTTAAAGTACAAAGCAATTGTATGAATGTAATCATGGTGTCCTGACCTGTGAGGAGTTGAAGAACATCTCATAGTGCATCTGCACCTGCCAGAGCAAACCTGTGACCTCAGTGTAGGGGAGAGCCATGAACACCATGTAGTGAACCCCAAATAATGGCATGAGCACCAGAGTGGACTTCAGCAACTTCCTGTGGAAGACAACATGAGAGCACAGCTTTTAAAGTCAAGTTGCCTGGTTTTGAACTGCCTGTCCAATTGTTTTTGTTTTTTTCTACAACTAAGTGCTTAAGTCCCATTAGACCAGGGGTCTAAAACTGATCCACCAAGGTGGTGCAGTGGTGCGCCCCCTTGCGGACTGCTGCTTTAGAACAATGGAACACCCAGGTGATTTTTAGCTGGTGCAGTAGGACTGAGCTGCTCGGGTTGCTGTCCGCAGCATTGAGTGAGTCTTGCATTTAAAAAAAATGAAACAGCACTCACCAACTTGTCTCTTTTAAATAGTTCTTTTCTGACTCGTTTTCTAACTTGCTCAAACTTGCGCTCGAACACCACTCTCTCTTTTCCTTGCTGCCTCTCAGTAAACTCATTGCTGAAGCGGCCACTGACATTGCCATTATTGTACTGAGAAGCTCTTGAATATGGCACTAGAGGAGTCTGGTCTGCGGATGTGCTGGGTGCTACATTAATGACAGAGGATGAGCTCAAAGCACTGTTTTCTCTGGTTTCAGACTTTTCTGGAGAGGAAAATCCCTCAAGGAGCTGCTAACAAAAGACCAAACCATGATCACCATCATCTTAGAGGAATGATCCCGTTGATATGAAAGGCCAGTTACCGGTACTGCTGGCGAGGGTCCAGTTTTCCAGTGTTTGTCTCCCATAATTTAGAAGCCAGAACGCGTATGATGTTGACGAACAGAAGGAAGTTCACCTGTGGCATGACAAACCCAGTTGCCATCAAACATCCCATATTCTTAGTCCACATGAAGAAGTAAAATACCTTTTCCTTACAAGAATGGCTGACAGGATGGGGACTTGATAGATCCATTTGAGTTTACCAGCACTGATGTCCCAGCACCTGATCAAAGATGTGATGTAAATCTTCTGACTGAGTCAGCAGTTTCACTGCATACAAGATCTCATGACTCACTCTGTGTCGGCCAAGGAGGCGCGAGCACTGACCCAAATGGACACAAACACAGCAGGAACACCTGAAACCAAGAAAAGCCCTTTCAGCAGGACAAAACAAAAGCCTGCTCTCCGGGTGAGGAGCTCACCCCAGCCGATGATGGTGAGAGCCCACAAGTAGTTCTTGTCAGAGAGGAAGGCCATGAAGATGAGGCTGTGCAGGTACAAGCCCTCCACCAGGATCCAGTAATGATTCGTGGCCAGGAAATAGAGGAACAGTGTGACCCCAACTTTACATCCGTGCTAGGAGAATAGAAATAGTCATTCGTAGTCAGAGTGTGAATCTAATGTGCACTTGATCCAGCTGCTGCTAACTAGTACTTTTAACCAGAACCCTAACCTCATCGTCCATCCCATCCTGATCAAATTGGTCGACTGATAACTGGTGAGGTACTTGTTATTACCTCTGCCAGGGAGGTCATGGCTTTGACAACATTGGTTTGTCTGCACTCAAAATAACTTTAAAAGTTTTGAATGGATTTGGAGGCAATTTTTAGGAAATATATGAATTGGGACAGTGAACAAATGATTTTATTTTGGGAGTGATCTGGATCACTGTCTGGATCCAGGAATATTTTAAAGGTTCATTGCTTTTATTACTTTTCTACTTAAGAACGAATTCAATGCAACAAATGTAAGTTATTCAATGCCAGTCTCTTGACACCTGGGAAATCTCACCGTCTGTTGCTTCAGCCCAGGCATGGGCTCACTGGCTCTCTCCACAGAGACGGCATGCAGCACAGCGTCTTTCACGAAAATGCTGACCGCTCGGCAGATGAAGGAGGTGAAAAGGTGAACATGGATGTAGTTCCGTGTGCAGTGAAGACGCCTGGGAT
Source organism: Synchiropus splendidus (assembly GCF_027744825.2). Taxonomy (NCBI): domain Eukaryota; kingdom Metazoa; phylum Chordata; class Actinopteri; order Syngnathiformes; family Callionymidae; genus Synchiropus; species Synchiropus splendidus. Next base: position 10,614,334 of record NC_071338.1, read on the forward strand.
AGAGCTTTTTGTGAAAAAAAGATCTTCATGTGAGAAGTGTTTCTAATAACACACTTGAAGTAGCAGAGGATGGAAACAGCCACCAGCAAGGACGCCAGGGAGATGGAGTAGCCAACTGTGTACATGAGGTGGAGTCTCCTGAACACCTTCTGAGGGAAATAGTTATGTTAAACAGCAATCACGATGATCACAAACATCATGGATCATCATCGAGGTCCAATTTCCCACATATCTGAGTCACCTCTTCCTGGTTTCTGTTTCTGGAAGTCAGGTAAGTGGTGCACTCAGTGTAGTTGGCCCATGTCCGATTGAGGATGGGAACCTGCTCCCAGTTTCCTGCCGCATCACACAGTCTGTAGGCCCGTCCTGAGTCACAACCATCATCATGACATCAGCGTGGAGACAGCAGGGTCGTCTGATGCTGAAGAGCTGAAGCGTCACCTACCTCTGTGGTTGAAGTCATAGATGTAATCTGGACATAGAACTGACACCATCTGATCCGCTCTGCTCGGTGGCCAGCAGATTATCCCGTCCCACTCTGGGACGCACTCGCCTTCTTAAATACATCAGGAAATGCGTCTGAGTCAGATATGTGAACCTAAGAATGGAGTTATTTTCTTTTATCTTTGCTGTGTAATTGTATCTGTTTAATACAATTACAGTATAATAAGAAGAATACAAAAGAACAAAGCAGTCCATTTATTTTGTTTGTACCGTAAAACCTATCTAGCCTCGACATGCCAGGCTCCACCCAGTCCTCTACTGCCAGTGTACTGTGGTCTCTGCATCAAAAATGTCTTCTTAAGGACTGGAGGACACAGAATTAAAACAAATCGCTGGGCTGACAACAATAATACAGATGTTGGATCCTCTTCTGGACTGGTCCCAATGATACAATAAAATAAAATGTTTGCGATTAGAATGTTTTGTGCTTTGCCTGGTGAAGATAAGCCATTTGCAGGAAAATAATCTTTGGTCTCCCTTTGCTGATAGTGGGAACTTGTATCACTGCATTGAGGTCACCTTGGCCCGTAACACTTTTAACAAACTCCAAACACATAATAAGATCTGTTATATGCAGTATACACACCATACATTAAGGACAACAAACAGACTACCATGAAGCAGATCATGTGTTCTCAGACTTCACTCATGTATTTGTATTGTAGCATGACTATGGGTTTGTCTGGAACTTGGGCCTCAGTAAAAACATAACAGCAAGGATGTACCAACTTGGTGATCTGGATGAAATTAAATATGAATATGTTTATTTAAGTTTAAGCCAAGTTTGGTCACATTTGTACTTTCAAAAAAATGAACGGAAAAAATGACATTAAAAGCTACAATAATGTAATGCATTGAAATGTGAACGTATACAAGAGCTGGCAAAAAATATTAATATGATGGCAAACCTGCGAAACCAAAATGAAAATTACTGTACATAGCAGTGTAAACCGGGAAATGTTGGTAAACACTGAATGTCCTTTTGGCACGTCCGCTCTGACGTCTGTCCTGGGCTTCTCCTCGACCATTGAAGACATCTTATCTGGGACGCCTGTCCCACTGACGTCAGAGCTGGATATGAGAGATTCTTGCTATTGTTCACTCATTGAACCGCAACATTAGAACAGGATATTGGATTGGCACTCTGCATTCTTGTATCAGATTTTAAATATTTCATTGTACCAATGATAGCTGCCCACGATTGCTGTGAATTGTTTTCACTAACAAAGGCTGGCTGCTCATCCGGGACCTTTCTGTCGTCCCTTCACAGCCAGTAATCATGGTGTAGGATCTGAAGTGTGATCGGGACATGTTCGCTATCTGCGTTTATTCCGCTGATTTCAGAGATACATTGATGAAAAAGGACAAACCTTGAACCACGGACATCTGTGCCTGAATTTTCTTTTCACATTTGGCATGAGCACCAATCAGGACGAAGATCTGCTCATCTCTTGTGATGACATCATCAGAGTCAATCTGTGCAAATGAAAAAAGACATTATTTTCAGCTAATTTGTTCTTCAAATTTTTCCTGATCAACAAATAAAAAAAGGGCCTAAAATTGTGCCATGACAGACCCAAAGTGAATCAAGCATATATATTCATACACCTGATTCAACATGTTCAGCTGGTTAATCCTGTCGGCTGTTTTTGGTTTTGGTCCTCTCTGTGTGTTAATTAAGCGCCTCTGACTTAGGAGTTTGCCAACGCAAAGTACTTGGGGGGGAAAACTGTTCATCTCATCATCTGCAAATGTCTCCACCAGACAGGGTGTTGAAGAAGAAATTGTTGAAGGGGAAGAATTAAATCAAATATTTTTTAAAGAAGTGCATTTCAATACCAAAGTTTGTTGGGGCAGAATAGTGTACTATTAAGTCTCACCTCACCAGAATTGATGAGCCACTATAAAATGCTTAAATGTGAAGACAGTGATGGTCCTGTTCAATCTTCAATGAAACCAAGTTGCTACGAGGCTATTTAACTATCTGAGCGACAAAGATGTTTTAGTACGATATACAGTGGTACCTCGGTTTTCAAACGTCCCGGAATTCGAGCAAATCGGAGTTGAAACAAAAATGTCAACATTTTTTTGCTTCGGATTTCGAACGAAAATCCAGAACTCAAACGCCCCCGAAAAGCCGGAAAAAACATAACCTGCGCGGACCGATCAGCTGACCCACGACGCGCTTTGTTATTGTGTATAACGCAGCCTCTGTATGCAGACGTGTCCCGTTAGCTACATTTACTGGCTGTTTTTTCTTCATATTGAGGTGTAAAAACTTTCCTCTCTCCGCACTGGACCGTGGTAGAGTGTCACAGGGGAGGTGCTCGCTCTCCACACCTCCGAGGCTGGAGCTCACACTCCAGGGTTTGATGTCCTGTTGTGGGCTGGAGCTGGGACAGGGATGAGGCGAGTCTGGGACAGAGCGTTACTTGGTTTATGACTTTGTCACAGCCAAACTGCACAGAAGCGCACATTCAGAGCTGGACACGCACCGGGCACCTCTTCACTTCTGGAGAGAAGTCACTCACTCAGCAACCCCTCCCACATGCAGCGGCCACACACATAGAGGAACAGCGCACCTGCAGCAGACACTCTACATTCACTCCTACAAAAGACTATTTTAAGGCTTGGAACGCATTATTTCTTTTTCCATTCATTGTAATGGGAAAAAATCCATTCAGATTTTGAACAACTTGCTTTTCGAACGGCAGTCTGGAACGGATTGTGCTCGAGAACCGAGGTACCACTGTAAATAATTAAACTTTCTGTATAAAGAACGGGCTTGTGGTGAGTCATCAGCATTAAATGTCTGCCTCACTGTGGAGAACATCAGAAGACAGAAGTCAGATCAAAATAACACAGTCACTTATTGACATTCTCTGTTTAGTAGGACAACTTGTCAGGTCCAAATTGTTCAGTGAGGGCCTGATTTGGGGCCTCCAGGTGTCGTGAAATACTTGTGTGAGTGTGCGGTATGTGATGATCTTCTGCCAAGTGCCTTTACCCCCCCCCTCCGACACCAGCCGCACGGGGGCCATGTACTCCAGACCGTGGACGTGTCGGCGAGAGCTCACAAACACAAGTCGCTTTGTGTTCAGGTGAGCTTTTCACAACAGAGCTGCAAAACTAGCAGTGAGTCCAAAGAGGAGGGTGTGACAGAGAGAGAGATTGCTCTCAGGCTTTTTCCCTGCCCAACTTTACTCATCAATAATCTGGTTAACAGAACAGTCCCCTTAAGTCACACAGCCACAGATTCACTTCCAACTCCATGCAACCTTTATTTCCAATTCACACTGCAAACTGTCAGTGACAATTTGGGAGCCTGCTTTCTTTGCACTTATTTTATTAATAGGGGAATCAACAAATAAAAAAAAAAATGTTGCACAATGTTTCCATGAACATTAGAAACAGAAACAATGCTTAAGAGTTGCACATTAATCCAACTTGGCAGTGTTTTTATTCATGTTAATTTAATTAATATTTAATAGTTTGATTTAATGAAATAAATATAATTATGATGACTATATTTTAATCTTTGTATTTCTACTTCCTCTAGCAATAATTTATTCATAGTTTAAAATGATCTATTTTTGCAAATCTTTCTTTATTTTCTTTTTTTACAATACCATATCAAATAAATAGTATTAATTTTGCCCCACAAAAAACTGGTGATGACTGAGATTTTTTAACTATCCCCATCTTTAAGGCTCTACACCAGAGTGTGCAGGAGGGACTTAGCTCCTTCCTTTGGTTACGCTAAGTTATGCAGCAATTTAGTTTCAAGACTACAATGAATTGTTCTGGTAAGAGGAGAATTGAAGGCTGAATTGGCAGTTCAGCAACACAAGGCTAACGCAGATTTTATTCTGAAACTCAAGGCACGTGTAAAAAGAAGCACAAGCTATTGAAACATCAATGAAGCAATGGTGTGGTTTATTCAAACGACCCACAGAGCATTGAAAGTCATGCATTGATGGCTATTACAAATCCCATTTGGTAAGTCTTCCAATAAACAGATCTCAAACTTGTGTTACCGTGAATAGAGACTCTGACCATGAAGAACAAGGATGTACATATATAACTGAATCAGATAATGGCCCCATACATACATTTAAACAACAAAATATTGTTTATTTTGCATCAGTTTGACAATACCACAATAAATCACGATGGTGGCTATGTTCAAGTTTTTATATCACCATATATAAACTAAAGCTCTTTTAAAGTCATTCAGGGTAGTGGAAACCCTGGCCACTGTATAGTGAAAAACATCAACAATAAATAGACATATATAGATCTATATATATATATAAAATAATTAGTATTACTGAATAAGTGGTTAATGCTGTTTCATTAATCGGATATTCAAAGTATTATGTTTGAAGCTTTTGTGGTTACAAAATGAAGCTCTCTAATTATTCAGATTTCCTGTCACATGCAAAGCAGCTGTTTTGTCCGGACAGATGCTCCAATAAGAATTGACGATTCTTTCTTCTTAGTTTCGAGTCGGCTCTTTATTCCCATTTGGAGCTGATCTCTAAATCGTATTTCAAGGGTCGTTATGGATCGCGGTTTGTTGACATCCACTAAAGAAACTTCAGCTTTGTGGTTGCACAGATGCACAGGAAGTGCCTCCAGAATAATTAGTCCTGAACGTCTCTCGGCCTTTGTGTCAGGATTAAATTTGTGACATTGTTTTCTGGCCAGAGTGATTTTCAGGTTGAGGAAGCAGCAGGGTTGTAAGTCTGTTGCAGCTCGATGAGAAGAGAAGACTAATGGAGGCTGGGTATCAGTGGGTGAAAGGGGAAGAAGCATCTCCAAGTGACTGACTTTGTCTTTTTGTAAAAAGCCAAATACATGATTGATTTTCTTGAATTGTCCCTCATATTTCATGACTGTAGCCCACAATTTTATATAATATTTTTTATCATTCTAAGTATAGGACATTTAAATACTCAGAAATCGACATTAAAAAAAAAACCTTGTTACACAACATTGAATTGACTATGTAAGTAATACTTAACAAACAAGAGTTGTTAACACAGCAAGGACAACTGCAATAAGTTGGTTCTGAAATTAAAATAAATGAATGAAACACATTTATTTACTTATTTGAAGAAATAAGTAAGGTATAAAAAGGCTCATAATTTTGTGGTGATTATACATTTTAAAAAGGGAAAAGTTTATTAAGTCATGTAAGATATTGGACGTATTTTAGCCTTCACACTGTACTATAAACTGATTTTTTTTTTCCATTTTGGCAAAAATGTTTCTGATCCATGGGACAAACTCTATCTCCTATCTAAATAGGTTGATGATTAGACACCAAACAACATTTTTTTAAAATATTGCAATATATGTTGTCAGCCCCTGTCCAAACTCTACACCACCACCATCTACTGGGTTTATTTCAGATTTTTTATTTTTATTTTTTTTTATCTTTGAGGGACTTAAATTTGACGTAGATGATGTAGATTCCCTGTAATTGATGCATTTCTTACATTCAAAACAAATCACAAATTCGGTGGCCAACGTGTTATTACATCACAAAACTAAACATAGTTTCGGAAAATATTAGAGTCCAAATGAGTCTTTTTAACTATAGACAGGAGAATATATACATCCCATCTATGTGTACTGTGCTCAATATTCATGTGAAATAATAATCATTTGTACGAGAATTGACGTATGACTTACCAGAGTCGTAGCTGTCGCTAAACTGTGGAACAGAGCCCAAAAGCAAACCTGCCATGGGGCCAGCATGATGGAAGGCAGACGTTTTAATGAGCATTAGATCTTTGTTCAGTCCTCCTGAGGACGTTCTGAAGACACTTCCATCCTGAAATTATCAATACCCATTTGCTTCAGTCCAGATTTTTTGTCATCAGACGATGAAATGGGTCAATGGCCAACTCAGAGATCTACCCACCTGGCTGAAGCAGCTCGAAGGACCTGTCCAGACTGTCAAGGAGCAGGGCTGGAGGTCAGCGTTGGGTGTCTGAGGTGGGCCGTCCCTCTCAGGGGAGGGAGGTCTTCATCTCAGTGTTAGTCAGACTTCATTCACAGGTTCACGTAGTACCCTCCCCACATCCGTGTCTGTGCCTGTGAGGGAAAAAGAAAACGGTGTGGAAGCACATAAGTTATTCGCCATCTAGGAATGTTATTTGATATGTTTATGAAGTATATAAATTATAGAGTGGGGGAAAAAAAAGTTGAAATCAGATTGATCAATTACCAATAATGTGAATAAGTGTGACAAATTCAACTTCCTTTCACTGCTCGAAAGGGCATATTCCAGACAGATTCTTGGATCAAATGTTTGTTTTTGCGCCTGCATGAATCAAAGAGACTGTATAATATGATTGATTGTTAGAGATTGTTAGGAATTACGTAACATAATGGCCTACGCTTCAAGTTATTGTGACTTTTTTTTTTCAAACTACACACGAAGCACTTAATACGATCTTTAATTTTAACTTATATGAAATATAACGGTTGTCTAACCACAGGATCGGATTTTCCAACGGATGAATGACTGACGTTGATCGGCTGATACTACATGCTTTTATTTTGCAAGGCATCATGATGACGTCACGTACCCCGGAAGAGCCGGCTTGACAACAAGGACAGCAGTGGCTGCTGCATGGCTGCAGTGTGAGTGACAGAACTCTTATTTCGACTCAGTTATATCAATTTATCAAAAGTTATCTTCATATGCATTTGTCGCAGGAGGTGAAATGTTAACCCCGGCGCTGTCGGTGTCACGTTACTTGCTCTAACCGACACTGTGTGTGTGTGTGTGTGAAGGGCATGGCTGCGGTGCTGAGGAACCTCCGGACCCTGCGCTCCTCCGCTTTACATCTGACTGCGGAGAAGTTCTCAGCACCTGGGCGTCCGCCACTCCAGCCATTGGCAGGTCCCGTGGAGCTGGCATGGAGGACGTGGGTTAGGGGTCTTCTGCTGAGCTCCGTTGTGTGTGCTGGACACAACAAGTGGTCAAAGGTGAAACACATCAAAGGTCCAAAAGATGAAGCCAGAGCGAAGATGTTCATGAAGCTGGCCATGCTGATCAAGCTGGCAGTGAAAGGTGAGCTCTGTCGGAGTGTTTATTGAAGCTCCGGGTTGTAACTGCTTTCCGTCGTTTTCAGAAGGGGGACCCAACCCAGAGTTGAATATCAACTTGGCTCAGGTCCTGGAGCAGTGCAGGAGCAACAATATGCCCAAAGCTTCAGTAGAGACTGCCATCAAGCACGCAGTAGGTCAACACCACGTGTGAATCCCTGCTACCTCACACTGTCAGCTTCACATGAGTCATTTCTGATGTCAGGATCCTGTAGATGTGAACATCATAGTGAGTGGTCAGAGCTCCACCAGCTGTGAGCATCTGGGTTCCTGTAATACCTGGTGCCTTTCCCACAGCAACCACCACCCTCTATGCAGTACTCACTCATTGTTCAGATTAAAGTTCACTGGTGGATGGAAAACTTGATCTGTCAGGCAGTGAATATGCACAGGCTTCAGGTGTAGGAGGAACACCGATGACGGAGGTGGATAGGCACCATGCCGTACATGTCTTTTTCTTTTTTGACTTCTCTATCATTGAAAGACAATTTAAAAAACTGTCACTGACAGGAAAAGTCTAAGCCTGCGTCCCAGCACATGTTTGAGGCTCGGGGTCCAGGAGGGTGCCTGCTGCTGATCCAAGTCCTGACCGACAACATTAGCCGCACCCATCAGGACATCAAACGTGCCCTTAACAAGAACGGGTAAGGACTTCATACATGTACATACATTAATGGGGCTCTCGCCTGCATTTGAAACATTTATAATATGTGTACAGTCATATGGAGAAGTTATGCAAACCAGAGAGCAGCATTTCATTATCACTACAAATGAGTTATGAGCAAAGCATGCATATATTGTTACAACATAATGTTATTTTTGTCATTTATTTTAAGGGGCAAAACATTTTCACATGACGGTCAATTGAAGCTGTTGTTTGTCAAATGCTCATAATGTAATTCAGACATGAATAGAAAATAAAGGAGGAAATAGAGGGCCTAAAACCTTTTCGAGTTATGTTTAAGGAAAAGGAAAATCTGTCACTCTGACTTCAAACATGGTCCAGCTTGGATATACTTGTTAGACCTTCAATTAAAAGACACAAGGAAGCTGTCATTTTTCATAGGTGTTTCATCACTGTGCTGGTCCGAGGAGACAAGCAACCTAAAAACACAAGGAAGGCACTAGTGAGAGAGATGGTTGGAATGGTCACAGACGAGCCACAGACCAAGAATTGGTTTACTCACCACATGACAGAAGTGCTGTCTGTATGCTGCCTGTTGACCACATGAGGTCACTGTGCACACAAGTAAAAGAAAACATCCTGTCAAACCAGTAGTAGTGTGTCACAAGGGCTAATAATGTGATTTAAAGTCAAAGAAATATTTAGATATTAAGTTAATCCAGTCTACAGTTTTTTTTCTTTAAAATCATATATATTTTTTCTTTCTTTAAAATTAGGTCACATACAGATGTGAAATTGACTTGACAAAGGTGAAGTGAAGCGCAAAAGGTTGATAACTACTAAAGGACATCAAGCATTCGGGGGAACTTGTTGAGCCTCTGCATGAACTTGATGCCTTCTGTAACCATCGTAGTTTATTTGAAAATGAACTGTAACTATCCTCTCTGAACACAGGGGGGCACTTTCAGATGGAGCCCGGCACAACTTCGACAAACGAGGAGTGGTGGTTGTGCAGGGTCTCAACGTCTCCACGGAGCGTGCTTTGGAACTGGCCATCGAGGCCGGAGCAGAGGATGTACAGGAGAGCTCAGATGATGAGGAGCAGCCCCTCCTGCAGGTGAGAGCTCCTCTAGTTGTGTCACTGTCACTGCTTTGTTTTGGTGGCTATGAACTATAACCTTAACCCACTCTTTCTGTTCACTTCCTGCCTCCAGTATATTTGTGACACCACAGAACTGCAGAAGGTCCGAGCATCTTTGGAGTCACAGGGACTGAAGGTGAATTCTGCAGGTTTGAATTTTGTCCCCCGTGTCCTGCTGCCCCTGGACCGACAACAGCTGGATGCGGCCTCAACATTAGTGGAAGCCCTCAATGACTGTGCAGACGTAGTTCAAATCTGGGACAATATCCATGTGGACAGCTGAGACGCAATGAAAATGATGACATTCACCCCACACAATATGAGCGGTTAGCAGTAAGGCATGGCAACTGTGTGAAATAAACTCTTTGGTCTCAGGACACTGGTATGACCCATGGGGGGAAAAATAATTTGGGAAACAATGTTCACCTGAGACTGCTGTGAGAACATCAAGACATTTTGGATGGAGCCTTTTTTCATTCTTGGAATTCTGCATTTTTGTTGACAATAAAGATATTGTGTCTGACAGATGTTCATATCTACTTACCTACCTACCTACTTAACTACTTACCTACCTGCCAACTTAACTACTTGCCTATCTACCTACCTATCTAGCTATCTATCTATCTATCTCTATTTATCTATCTATCTATCTATCTATCTGACAACCATCCCTGCAACAGCACCCCACTCAGCTCTTACTCAAGAGCAGACTTCATAAAATAAATAACCAAATGTACTGAAAGACACCCTTTTATATCTTTGATATCACCCAGATTTTCAGTATCCTAGATATGAAGAATCCCTTTGATGAAATAAAATATGATAAAATATGATGCTTTGTCTTTGAAAATGACCCACTTGCACTTAGTAAAAAAGTATTGAGAATCATCAGCGAGACACATAAAAAGTATAGATGACTGAAGGTTACAGCTGAAGGTCCTTTCCTGCCAATACCATCAAGGGTCACTTCCCCTTAGTGTCTCTTGTGTCAACACTGTGCTCAATAGTTATATGTTAATGCACGTCATGTATTGAGTGGCTACCATGAGATTATTATCTTTTTTGTGGCGTCCGAATGGGAAATAAATGAGGATGGAAATGTATTTGCTGGAATCCCCAGAACGTGATGGAGACAAAACAATTGTAATCACAGTTTGTTTCATCGAAGTGAAATGACCTCGAGCCAATTTTCTGTTTATCAATGGTTGTCATTGATTCTTCTGTTCGCCCCCCTCAGCTATAACATGCCATTGATTCCAGTTCCGAGCGTTGGTTATGCTGTGCCCAAACATGCAAGCAGTGTGTCAGCCAAATGTGTGTCAGATTCTCCTCCGTTCTGACCGGCCCGACTAAATGTGACCGACGCGTAGAGAGGGAGACAGTTAGTGGCTCTAAAGATGCTCTGTGCAATGGACGTTTGAGTCATGGCTTCCTAGCAACCCACAGATTCTCCTGCTTTTGCATCAGGTACGTAGTTTTAGACATGCATTCCGCCCTTAAAAGTATCCTGCTCTTTGAATGACTAGTTCTGTTATTAGCAGCGCTGCACTTTGAGGATGCTGTACAAAGTTAGATGAGAGCTCTGGGATATGATTTAAGGTTATAACAAAGTTTATTATATGGCGCAGTATTTATGTTATTTCTATTAATATTTTTTTTGTTTTGCTTAAGGGCTCTTCTTTATTAGTAAACTAACTTAAGTCCACAACTTGTGTTGTATAATTCTTGTCTTAAGTTAAATGTTTATGAAGATTCATGATATAGAATAAGCATTTTATAAAGCCTGATAAATGCATTGTGCTGTCCTAAGAATGTAGTAATAATGCATCATAGACAATAGTGTTTCTGTTTAAACTCTTAGGTAAAGAATTTTAAGACCATGCAGGATCAGGTTCACTTCCCAGAATGGATTCAAACTGCTGCACATGTGAGGCAAATTCATTCTGAAAAAGCTCACAACAGTTTCAGATCCAGACGAGCCCAATGTCTGATTCAGACCTGAAGAGGTTCGGAGGACCAGCCAGCAGGGTCTTTGAAGCCATATCACCTCCAACCCCAAGGATGGAGCTGCTCAGTCCCTCCAAGGTGAAGGACCGCTCTCAGAACGTCACAGAGAAGGTCACACAGGTAGGAGAGAAGGGTTGCTGAGCCTGTGAGTGCAGCTCAACAAAACAAACTGACAAGTCACAAAGCTTGTGTTTATCTTTACTGACCGCGTTGAAGTTATATTGCACCGATCGACATTTTTCAATTAACATTCCACTGATAAACCTGTGGAAAAATCAGCATGTGCGACTGCCACTTAACACTTTCCAACTGGGTGTGAAAAGCTCAGCTCCCAACAGACCACTGGTCTCTGCTGGCCCTCAAGGCTCGGCATTGGGTCTGGTTTGGACAGATAGCAGGGTGAGGGTCAGGGCCGCTTTTGATCTTCCTCTTCATCTGAATAAATATCTGGGTCTGTCAGATGATCTATTTGAAGGTTAATGATAACTCTACTTTCACCCGGCAAAGTTTGTAAACACAGGCAGTGTGGCATGATGGGTCATTGCATCAGCCAGCTAATTATTCGACTCTGCATCACGCATCCCCACAGTCGCTTTGCTAGGTCAATAAAATAGACAGATTCACAATCCCAGGCAGAATGGTTAAAGGTGACCGCCATTCTACCCGCTGGATGCTGACTTTGCAGGATAAAAAGCCTTAGTCCGCTTCTCAAAGAGACGATGGTTGAGCTTTATTTAGATCAGGACGAGCATAAAGGAGGAGCATGCCTCCCTTACCAGGACCAGGACAGCAGCATGTCTTCAGTAAAGGTCTGTAGAAGACGACATTCTTTATTTCTGTGACCTACACTGCTCTACAGTCACTGCCTGGGTTTCCAATGATGAGTGCCCAATGGTCACCGATGGGAAGTGTATGCTGATGCGTCTCTGTGTGTAGGTGCTTTCTTTGGAGTCTGATGTGCTTCCGGAATACAAACTTCAGGTGCCTGAAACGACATGGTGGATTTTGCTTCACTACAGCCCCTTCAAGGCGTTTTGGGATTGGATAATTCTACTCTTGGTACTTTACACGGCAGTTTTCACTCCTTACTCTGCAACTTTTCTTTTGGACGAACATGGGAGTATTCGTCAGAGGAACTGCGGCTACACGTGTCACCCCCTGAATGTGGCGGACCTCATGGTGGACGTGCTGTTCATTGTGGACATTCTCATCAACCTGCGCACCACTTATGTGGACCACAATGATGAGGTGGTCACGCAGCCAAGTCGCATTGCCAAGCATTATATCAAGGGCTGGTTCCCAATAGATCTGTTTGCAGCGATCCCCTTTGACCTTCTGATTTTCAGATCCGGTTCTGATGAGGTGAGAAACGTGACGTCACAAATATGAAAATGATGTGCTCCCATTTCATAACTTTTACCTGTATGCACCTGTTGCTAAAGATGGTGACCCTGACAAGCTTGTTGAAAACAGCCCGCCTGCTGCGACTCGTCCGTGTGGCACGGAAGCTGGACAGGTATTCCGAATACGGCGCTGCAGTCCTTTTTCTGCTCATGTGCACATTTGTGCTTATAGCCCATTGGCTAGCCTGCATCTGGTACGCTATTGGGTTTGTAGAGCGCCCGTACACGGAGACCGGTTGGCTGGACAATCTGGCCGAACAACTTGGCAAAGTGTACAACGACAGCGACTCCACCTCAGGGCCGTCAGTTAAAGACAAGTATGTCACCGCTCTTTACTTCACTCTGAGCAGCCTGACTAGTGTGGGGTTTGGAAATGTGTCCCCAAACACCAACTCTGAGAAGATCTTCTCCATTTGTGTCATGGTCATTGGATGTGAGTATCTGTTGAACACTGGATATCTGTAACTCCTGGCTACTTTTAAATCACTACTGATCTCTCCATTCCCAGCTCTAATGTATGCCAGCATTTTTGGGAACGTGTCCGCCATCATCCAGCGTCTCTACTCTGGCACCACACGCTACCACACCCAGATGCTTCGTGTTAAAGAATTCATTCGATTCCATCAAATACCTGGTGGCCTTCGCCAGAGGCTGGAGGAATACTTCCAGCATGCCTGGTCCTACACAAACGGCATCGACATGAATGCTGTAAGTCCAAGCTTCAGATTGCCAAACAGCAACTATGACGCCTTTGCACCTGTGATTTTACTGATTCTGTCTGCAGGTGTTGAAGGGATTTCCCGAGTCGCTGCAGGCAGACATCTGTCTGCACCTGAACCGCTCCCTTTTACAGAACTGCAAGGCTTTCCGTGGAGGAAGTCAGGCCTGCCTGCGAGCAATAGCAATGAGATTCAAGACTGTTCATGCTCCACCTGGAGATACACTGATCCATTATGGAGACATCTTAGAGTCACTTTTCTTCATCGCACGCGGATCCATCCATGTCATACGAGACGATGTGGTAGTCGCCATACTAGGTGAGCCATCCAACCAAAGCAGAATCATAGAATGCTGGATTCTACTGAAGCACTCCTTTTCAGAGAGGAACGACATCTTTGGTGAGTTCATCCACCTCTACGACGAACCAGGGAAGTCCAGTTCTGATGTACGCACCATCACCTACTGTGATCTCCATCGCATACCCAGAGATGACCTTCTGGAAGTCCTGGATATCTACCCTGCCTTTGCTGACAACTTTTGGAGGAATCTGGAGATAACATGTAACCTCCGAGATGTGAGCTGCAGTCAAACTGAAATGAGGAATTCATAACAATTCAACCAAATTGACTTAGAAGAGATCTTCTTAGTCTTTCTGAAGATCCCATCAGGGGTTGTCCCAACAAGTCCACCTTAACCTATCTTGATCATCCTCCTGATTCACAACGGTCATATTCATGTCCTCCTTTCTTTCATGCAGGAATCTCTTGTTCTTTTTCCCTGTAGTTCCATGTCTGGCATTCTTCAGTCGGCAGTCTCTCCTCTCTGGGTGTCCAAACCTTTTGGCCTCCCCAGCTTTATCTTCAACCCTTACTGCACAAGCTGTCCCACTGATATGCGTCTTTCTAATCATGTCCTCCTCGTTCTCTCTCAATAAAAAATGAAGCATGGCCAGTAAATGGCATTACTAATACTGAGAATTAACATTTCATTTCAAACAAAAAAGTAAATTTGGAACACTTTCCCTTTGTTCTTTAGGCTGATCAAGCGCCTCCAATATTAACCACTGACTCTGGTGATGACTTTGAATGTCCCCACAAGGCCAGACACCGAGACCACTCCTTAGACTGCAGAATAAGACCTGGTGAGGTGTCTCCCTTGGTACCTGCTTGACTGAAAACTTATGTAAAATGTATGTAAATGGCCACAATGGGTATATTTCCAAACCATACTGATGGTGCCCAGAAGGGCATAGTGTGGCACAGAGGCTTGGGCATTTGAGCTGCCTTATACATGTTTGTAAATACAGTGGCACCTCGGTTCTCCCCCACAATCTATTAATCTATTAATGCGTTCCAAGCCTTAAACTAGGCTTTTGTAGGAGTGAATGTAGAGTGTCTGCTGCAGGTGCGCTGTTCCTCTATGTGTGTGGCCGCTGCATGTGGGAGGGGTTGCAGAGTGAGTGAGGTCTCTCCAGAAGTGAAGAGGTGCCCGGTGCGTGTCCAGCTCTGAATGTGCGCTTCTGTGCAGTTTGGCTGTGACAAAGTCATAAACCAAGTAACGCTCTGTCCCAGACTCGCCTCATCCCTGTCCCAGCTCCAGCCCACAACAGGACATCAAACCCTGGAGTGAGCGCTCCAGCCTCGGAGGTGTGGAGAGCGAGCACCTCCCCTGTGACACTCTACCACGGTCCAGTGCGGAGACAGGAAAGGTTTTACACCTCAATATGAAGAAAAAACAGTCAGTAAATGTAGCTAACGCGACACGTCTGCATACAGAGGCTGCGTTATACACAATAACAAAGCGCGTCGTGGGTCATCTGATCGGTCCGCGCATGTCCGTCTTTTTTCAGGGCAAGTTTTGGATTTTCGTTTGGAATCTGAAGCAAAAACATCTCGAAATTTTTGTTCAAACTCCGATTTGTTCGAAGTCCGGGACGTTCGAAAACCGAGGTACCACTGTATAATGAGAACTGGCTGAGTTGGTGGAAGTGTCCAGACTGCACAGAATAAAAGCCTTTTTCCGTCCATAGATGGAATGGATCATAACGACTCCTACCTCCTTCAGACATTCCAGTGTGGTCACCCACCTTCCCAGGCCCACTGGGATGACTGCTGCAGCTGCGGATCCCAGAGTTCCCAGTCGAGCGAAGAGTTGGGCAAGCCTCTCAGCCTCAATGCTAACACAGAGAAGTGCTCACAGGCGGACGGTGGAAGGGACGGTGCGTCGTCTGACCCGCACTGTGTCCCCACAAATGGATCTAAAGAAGGCAGGGGTGCCATGTTGGATCCAAACCTCCAAAGTAAAGTGTGGTTCCACCGACTCTCCTGTAGTTAACTGGTCTTTGAGCTTCTCGGGATTTCATTCAGTTTTAATCTCAGTTTGATTTTTGGTTGAGACAAACATGCTTTCTACATATAAATGTGAAAGGTGGCGAAGGAGCGAACACAGATTCAAATGTGAGGGACAACAACCATCTTCCTTCTTGTTCTTTGCAGCACCGTCTTTGAACGTTCAAGAAATGTATCACTATTGGCCTGAGAGACAGACACCACATTTCACAAGTCGTGCCTGGCGATCATCCTCGGTTCGTGCATCATCCTACCACCCACCACCATTCAGAGAAGAGCGCCCCAGTGAGTTGGAGTCTCGACTTGAAGTTCTCCACTCACAGCTGAACAGGTGATTTAAAAGTGAAATCTGCTCTCTGGTTTACTTCCAGAAACCAGAAATAGGTTTGTTGATCCTAATGTGTAACTTGCTTCTGTGGTTTTCACAGACTGGAAACTAGGATGACAGCCGACATCAATGTTATTCTTCAACTGCTGCAGAGGCAGATGGCGCCAGTTCCTCCAGCGTACAGCTCTGTTTCCTCCAATACTCTTCCTCCAGACCCCTGTGCCCTGTACCGGCCTGAGAGAGGAGTTCTGCACACCATATACCCCATCACCCCAGTGCAGTCATTGGTATGATCTGCAGCCAAAACAGGCTAAATTTGTGTGTGGCTTTAGTGAACTTATCTTGTGCTGTTATTGGTTCTCCAGACAACAACTCAGAACGAGTGGAAGTCAACCCAGCAGTCGCAAGAGTCTCTATCCAGTGGCATGAATGTGACTGGAGCTTCAGCTGACCCCAAGGCTTTGACAGGGACCCCCGAAACTCTAACTCACTCACGGCTAACCCTTGAGTCGCCTCAGTGCTCTGGCAGGTCTGCACTCGGGACTAACCTCCGGTATCCATCACTACCTGGGAACTTGGACATTTCCCCAGGAAGAGATGAGATCCAGAAGCACCTTTCAGACCCCTCATTGGCAGTCATCTAACTAGAGCATAACCATGGCACAGTTCATGAGTGTCTTGAGTTTGGTGTATTAAAAGGTTGTTTCCTGCATAGCAATGGTTCTCCTTTTTCCATCTTTGCAAAGAACATGCTTTTCTTTCGGTGAACAAACATTTCCTTGCTTCATTGATTTATGTAGTGTTCCATTCAGATTCCATCACAGGCTACCGTGCCCACTTACATGTTGAAGTCTCAACTCCTTCACTGGTTAGTGAACAGACCTTTTTTCCTTTTGTCATGGGTGTCACTGATTTTCCACAAGAATGTCCCATCAGTTTTTCAGAGTAAAAATGTTTTACCCAATGCGAGCTGTGCTCACAGGTTAGCCACCAAGATTTTTAGTATTGAAGGCCCCAAGTCCAAGACTGTGGTTCATATTTGTTGTTACGTCAACCTCAGACATTTGTGACAAAGCCTTTGCACGCAAGTCACCGCAGAGTCACCGTCTCTGGAGAGTGTGGCCCATCCCTGCAAGATATGGTGAGGTGCTAATCCAGGAGAGGTTCCTGGAAGGACCATTGCTTCTCCACATTGGGTGCAACCAGGTGAGGTTATTCATGGTCAATACCAATGCATGGATTCATTATTTCGCGAGTATGAAGCATTTTTCTGCTCGGTATAAGTTACAGAATGTTGTGTGTTTTTATGCGGTGCTGCTGTTGCCAGGTTCCACAGATCCAGTTTGAGACTGAAAAAGCTACTTGCAGTGAAAGGGATGGAAATCCACTGGTCATTGATCCAGTCCTCAGCTGTATACAGTATAGCACTATAGCTTCCAAAATGGCCTGCGGCTGTTGTGGAATGTTCCACATTAGAGCGAGGTGGACTTAAACAGAGCCATACACACACATCGATGCGATTCGATTCATCTGATTGAGGCAGGAAAGTGTTTTTACATAAACATAACTGTCAGATAGACCCAGATATCAATCTAGTTATCTGTCTATCTAATTATTATTATTATTATTATTATTCAATTGTACTGGCATACAAAGTGTTTTTGTTAGATACTGTCTTCCATAACACCATTCAGAATTAATAGTTAACTTGAAATATGTGTAATACTCAATATATTAACCAGCTGAAACATAGATGATAATGTGACAATTTGCTACACCCATATAACTAACTTAAGTCATTACTGTTGGCTGTAAGTCTAAGTCATACTGTGGGAGAACAAGTCCATTTTTGTTTTTGTTGGAAACAATTCAATTGATGTTGTGTGGCTTGAGTGAAATGAAAAGAGGTGTGAAGGTGCCAGCTCCCTCTTGCGTCTGGATCCCACGGGTCATTTGACTGGATGCCACCACAGTGTTTGTATCTTGAGCAGCCAGAGGCGGTCGATGTTTATTCAGCTGCCAGTCGTTGTTGTCATTGCTCTTTTCCACTACACTGGGATTGCAAATACTTAGATTTGCATCAATGGATTTCCATAAATGGACATTCAAAGATAATTGCGGAGTTGTATTATTTTTTTCATGAAAAATATTGTTTTAATTTTTACTAGGAATCTGGTCAATTGCTAGGTGAGCTGCATGGTGTTGTGACGGGCCAGTCAACCATCACGTCACACCTTTTTTGGGGGATAGAGACACGCAATCTGTTTTTAACGTTACTGTTTAGCTTTTTCAGCAGCTGCCAGTGAGCATCATCTTACTTCCTTTTGTCTGTGTGCCTGCGTATTCCTCGACGTGCACGTCCCAAAATATCCTTTATACTGGAATGATGTGCTGATACTGTAGTTCAGTAAATGTATGGATATATTAACAAATCATAACCAGATTCAGTACAACACTCCACAATACAAAAGAGGAGATGCCAATGCACCTAAAAGTAAAAGTCATGTCAAATCATCATCTTCCATCTTGGAATCATGGCAACCTCTTTCAATAGAAACATGAAGGATTAATGAAGTTGAGAGCACAAAGTGAAAGCTGCTTTTTCATGCGAGAGAACGGGAAGAAATGACGTCAAGGTCAGGCCTTGAAGCTTTCCGAGTCAGCTGCTAGAGGTGTCACCAAAACACCTCTCAGTATATCTGTTTTGTGTTTGTTATGTGAGTCTATGCAAATGTCAACAATACGATTCATTCCTCACCTCAAATATAGAGGAAGAGCCTCATCTCCATCAGAGCAGCTCCTCACTGTCAGACGGTTTGACGGTCCAGTGTCAGCTCCATCATGCCTGAGTCAGACTTGGATGGACTTACGGCCGAGGCTTTTTCCCTGAGCTGTCAGAACCATACGGTCGTGGTATACATGTGGTCCAGTACCAATGTGATTTTCTTCGCTGTTGGTTCCACTGCATCTTTTGCAATCATCTGGCTGTTGGGCAGCAGACTGAGGAGAGGAGCAACGCTGAGTCCAAATGTTGTCTTTGTTCTCAACATCTCCATCATGGATTTTCTATTTTTTCTTATCACTCCATTAGGATTGTTTAACCAGTTTTTATTTTACGATTGGAGACTGCAGTACATCATGCACTCGGCTTACTCCCTCAGCATGACGGGGAGGCCTCTGATGATGGCCTGCATCTGCCTGGACTGTTACGTGGCCGTGGTGCATCCTGTCACCTACAGCCAGAGGAAGAGTCTGACTCCCAGGATCATCTCAGTGGCGCTTGTTTGGCTTGTGACACTAGTCAGCGCAGTCACCTTCATCATTTTTTCTACTGCCTACTCCTTCACTTCCAACGATTCAGTCTTGCTGATCTCGACAGTCATCATCTTCATCTGTGACTCCCTCATCGTCTTTAGACTGGTCAAGTCCGAGAGGGGAAAGAAAGGAATCCACTCACAGAAGCGGCGAGCCATTCACACTGTGGTCATCACCCTGGTGGTCGCTGCCATTTCCTACATCCCTCCCTTAATAATAACATCATTTCGATATCATATAATCCAGGATTTGCAAGTGTCTCTCTGCATGCTACATTTTTTAACAAACTCCTCATTCACCCTGGGATCTGCGGTTATGCCCACACTCTGGATACACTTCTATGGGAAAGTCAATAAATCCAAACTCAGAGAGTGATGTGATTACAAAAAAAAAAAAAAAACTTATAAATGATGTATATTTGGATCAGTTAAATGCATTGCTAAAATCTTTTAACAGAAGCCTTTGTTTGGTAGGCATTTTATATCATGTACCTGGGATAAGAAGGACCTGAGAGGTACAGTAACTCAACATTGTCTGCACAGAAACGTTTGGTGGGGGTAAACATCATCATTCCATTGTTATCACTATAATGCTTAGTTTTACTTTAACCTGCTGCATTCATGTTTTTTATGAAAATAGAGACTGTAATACGTAGATTGCTTTCTTTCTGAAGAAATGTGTGAGGGTTTTTTTTATTGTATTTTTTTGTATTTTGTATTGTATTGTCCTCATACAGTAGGAGGTGCTGATGATACAGATACAATGTGGCCCTTATCAAACTCCCTGCCAGCTGTACATCGCGACTGTCTTCCTCTGCGGGTCATGCTCTTTATAGACACTATGTTTCCAGTGTAAACGTTAATATTCTTTGTTCAATCAATCAATTGCCAATATGCTATGTAATATGGTATTGTGTATTTTGTGTTTCATCTGTGTTTTTCAATTCAATTCCAAATAACACACATTAATCGCGTATGTCAAATAGTTCTTCACTGCACCAATTCCAGGTGGACCACATTATACGCTGTGATGTCATCACCAAAACATCCATGATGGAGGAGAGTAAATGAGATTTCGCTCAGTTACAAATGTTGTTCCATGCGCTTTATGCAGCCAGCAGTTTGCTCATCACTGGAGTCGTTCATCCCAGCTAATGTGATTCAACTTCAACAGTTTGATCATTCTGGGGTCAAATATGAGAATGCAGTTAGTCATGATTGGATAAATGTAAAACCTCAAATTAATATTTTTTTAAGTAAATAAAGTCCATTTAAGCATTATGATCTGCAATATCAAATTCATATATTTAAGAAAATATGTATTTAACAGTGATATTATTGTATGTATTTTGTCCGGATAATAAATAATAAAAGCTTCACCATCAAAGAATTCAGTCGATTTTATTCCGTATGTATGTTTTAGGGTTTTCAGGGTTTGTTTGTTGGGGTTGTCTGTAAACAGAATAACTGAAAAACCATCAGACATATTTCAATTAAACTTACAGGGTTGGTTCTTGGTTGGCTGACATAGAAGTGATTTAATTTTGGTGGTTTGTAGGTTACTTGAAATGAGTGCAGGCAGAAGAACGGATCTGGAAAAGATAGTTGGCTCAAAGGTGGTGCCAGGAGGCCTGGGATCCGCAGAAGAGGAAGCCACTGACTGCAGAGTAAAGATTAAATGGTGGAGGTTGAGGTTGCAAGAATGTCCTTCAGAGTTCAGGGAACAGTTGACACAGGCTCCAGGTGGCCAGGGAAGGTACAGCAGCATTGCTGGGGGCAAGAGGAATTACAATTGTGAAAATGTTTCTGAGAAATGTTTCTTTGCTGGAGAGCGTTACCTTGACCAACGCACTGCTCAGGTGCAACAGCTAACAGTTCAGTTCAGATGTTGCTACTATAGGCCGGGTGTATGTAGAGCAGAGGTCTCAAACTCAGACCCTGGGTGCACAACTTTAGCACGGGTGTGGCCCCCAGAGCGCCCCCACTCTTTGTCCAAAAGGAGATGTATAGAAAACACTGTATCATTGAATTCCAATGGATGACATTAGTCTTTACCCTGGGATCTTGTACTTTAATGCCAGGTCCAGATACCCCACTAACATTCTTTGAGTTTTCGGCACTGTGCCATGCAATGTGTTTGCCACGATTGTCTACAATAAGACCAACACTACTTTGTTGTTCGCTGTTATTGTTGCTGTCAAAATTGTCCCCATCCAGTGTGTAGTCACTTAACACACCATCACACATTTGTTTCCCAATGTAAATGCTGATGGTGAGCAGATCTTCTTACATACAGGGGAGACGTTTCATTTTCATACAGTTTGTCTGTTTTCATATTTTACATGTATTTACATGTGCACAAGGTCTATAGACTCATTGCATCATCTTCAGTGATGAGGACATGGGTTTCATGGGTTTCACTCAAAGAGGAATCCACCGAGAGAGGCCCAGAAGTTTTTATTATTTATTTTAGGGGTTCCGCTCGACATATTCAGAAAATACAAAAAGATCAGGAAATACAGCTACACTGAGCTGTGTAACTGTATATCCAATTCCATTTACCACAAGACACCACAAATACTGCGTTGCGAATGAACTATTTAAACATCCTATTTGGATAAGTGCAGACCATTGCAGGCCAGAAGCTTCAGACAGGAAGTGGAATCTTCCTAAAATGGAAACATTTATCTTCTGTCAAGTCATTTCTCTGTTTGTTTAATGTCAGTCCCATGCAAATGGCAGGCTGTGATTGATTCTACACGTCAACGAGAAAAGGAGAAGCCCCGATGCTCTCCCTCTAGAGCTGCTCCCGGCGACCCACCGTGCAACTGTCTTCCTCCAGCTCCGTCATGCAGCTTCATGATAGCCACAGAAACCTCTCCGGCCCGGACGGATTTAACCAGTTTGACCTCTTCCGCTGCTCAGAAAACTTGACCTACAAGCACATATGGCTTGTCACAACTGTTGTTTCCTTCCTCGTTGGTTTCCCGGCGTCTTTTGCCATCCTGTGGGTGCTGGTCAAGAGAGTGAGACGCGGAGCAACTCTGACACCAAACGACTTTTATATCCTCAACGTCTCCATCATGGACTTCCTTTTCTTCTTTTTTGTCCCGCCAGGATTTATCAATCACTTCTTTCTGTTTTATTGGAGCGTGGAAGCTCTTTGGAATTTGATTTACGCCTTCAGCGTGACGGGCAGGCCGCTGCTGATGGCCTGCATCTGCCTGGACTGTTATGTGGCCGTGGTCCATCCAATCGCCTACAGTCAGACGAAGAGTCAGGCGCCCAGGATCGTCTCCGTGGCCGCTGTGTGGCTTGTGACGCTTGCATATGGAGTCAGCTACTACCTGAACTATGAATACTTCTTGACCATGATGACCGGAACGATTTTTCTCATTTCCATAGTGGTCATCTCCATCTGTGACACATTCATTGTCGTCACGCTGCTCAATTCGGAGTCTGGAAAGAGGGGGATCCATCCACAGAAGCAGAGGGCCATCCACACCGTGGTCATCAGTCTGCTGGTCACAGCCATGTCCTACATCCCTCCTCTGCTCATAATCACTATTGGAACGGAACTGATCCTTGATGCAGCTGTGGTTCGGTGCACTCTGAGTTTTATGATAACAACTTCATTCACGATGGGCTCAGCAATCATGCCTGTGCTCTGGCTGTGCAGTTTCCGAAAATTCAGCTGTTTCAAGTGTTTCTAATCCATATAAGGAGGTTTGTTTACGTCCGTGCTATTTTCATTTTCATCATGAATAGTACGGAAAAGTATATTTTGCATATATATCTAGATGTATTTAATTATGAGGCATTTCCTCTGTGTTTCTCTGTTTGCAGTAGGCTTGATTTAGTTTAGTGGCTTTTAGGGTGTTTCACTATTGTCTATGACAGTTTACAACTGTGTAATAAATTGGATATTTCAACTGCATTTTTTTCATGTGTATCATTCTTTAAATGTCCGCATTTAAATTTTTATTTTTTATTTTTTTTATTTACGCTTTTGCTTTTAATTTATTTAGCAAAAACAATACTATAGACATTAAAACCCGGGTCTACAAACCAGTTAGGCGTCAGCTGGAACAAGCATTTTATATTATATTATATTCGATAATTAGGAACTAAAAACGTGATCTTCCGGTTGTGCAATAACACCATTAGCCCCATTAATAAGAAACTGGGCGCAAAATATTATAGGCGTGACGTTGCTGGTGAGGCGCATGCGCAAAAGTGTCAAAGTTGTTGTTTTTTGTGTGTGTGTGTGTTTTCTCCCTTTACGCTATTCCACAAAGAGCGAGAGGATGCGAGATCATAAGAGTCCACACTTCTTTTTGTTTACTTTTATTCAGTCATGTGTAGGTGATGGTAAATATCATTGAACCGCCAGACAGACAAACGTCGTGCACGTCAGGGGGTCGTTGAACTACTGACATCCTAGCACACAGTGCCATCTAGGGGTAAAAGTGAGAACAGCAGCCAATATTCCTAATTCGTCACACGCCCACAGCAGATAACGTCATTTATGAGAGGATTATTGCCCCCTTTTTCTTGTCAAAACTTAGCTAACATTTAACCACTAGAAGCAATGATTTTACTAAATAATTATAAATATATGTTCAGTACAGTTGCTTGACCAAATCTATTGCCAGAAATTGCTTTTAAGAATCAGCATGTTGGTAGCACAGACGCCAGCCTGTTTCTTTTTAATTTCATTTTTCCCTCTATCTCCTCATGGGGCCATTTTCCCCCTGCTGGGCTACTCTACTCCAACAGTACTCTCCAAAGACAACATGAAGTTTCAGTGGAGATTATTATTATCCATGTAAGGACGAGTAAGTAAATGATGTTACATGCTGTTTGTGCGCACTCCTGTATGATAAAAACACATAAGTTAATATCGGTCAAACTCCAAGACAAATGTGTTTCATTTTATCACACATCATCTTCGACCTTCTACTCTGACCCGCAGCAGCTCTTCATGCAGCCCAGGTCCCTCAGATACAGGAGAGGCATGATGGCGCTGCCAGCCGTCGGCAGGCTCAGGACTGGTAAAGCTAGAAAGCACTCGTACTCTTCCTCATCCTGGATGGCGGCCTCCCCAGTCACATATGCCAGCACTGGAGGGACATAGGACACCAGAGTCATCACCATGCTGTTGGTGATGACCTGAAGAGCTTTCTTCTTTATGGGGTGCAGGCCTCCCCCTTCATGCTGCGAGCGCTTCAGGGCCCAAAGAATGGAGGCGTCGCAGAGGAGGATGACAGGCAGAGCGATGACATACACCGACATGGCTCTGGGGCTGTGGGTTAGCTCCTTGAAGATTATAGCCAAGGTTCCCTGGATCATCGTAGCGGTCCACACAGCTGCTGCCATGACCACTCGAGGTGGCAGACTCTTGTGGGTGCGATAAAAGACAGGATGAAGGACGGCCAGGTAACAGTCCAGGCAGATGCACGCAGTCAGCAGCGGCCGTCCCGCCAGATTTAAGGCAAACAGAAAGTTAAAGACCATCAGAAGGGACTTGATGTGCCAGAGAAAAAAGTTGGACATGCCAAAGGGGACATAGAACAAGAAGACTAGGTCCATGATGGTCAGGTTGAGCATGAAGACGCCATGTGGGGTGAAGCTGGCTCCTGCTCGGTGTCTCTGCCAGAGAGTGCAGAGAACGGCAAGACACGCCGGACAGCCCACCACCGAGAGGAGACACGAGGCGGTCGCCCAAACTATCATTCCCGTCATCATCTCCTCACAGTGGGCCACTCCATCACTGAGGTTCTGAGAGCCAGGCAGGGTCATCTTGTAGAAGGACCTTAATGTGTGGCTTCTGGTGGTCAGGTCTAGCAGATTGTGGCTGGTCCAGCTTGAGGTAAGCCGACACTGTCTTTGGTGAAGATTTAGTTTCCCTCATGGAAATATTCATTTGAATAGGCAAATGATATTTGGAATCTCTCAATCTCAACCTCCACAACATGGCTGCAACCTTTCCCAGTAAGATAGATGCTGAAAATAGAGTTTCGGAAACTACAAGACAATGGGATCCGCAATGTCGAATTTCAGCAGTCTACGTGGATACAAATACATAAAGAAGTGAATAATTGAATGTCCACACGAACCAGGTAGTCGGGTCCCCCCCCCCCGACTGCCACCTAGTCCTCTTTGCACCTGACCCCTGGGCGCAACCTTAGAGATACGGTGAGGAGTTCAGTCATCCAGGAGGAGCTCGGGGTGGAGCCGCTGCTGAGGTGGCTCGGGCATCTGATCCGGATGCCCCCTGGACAACTCCCTGAGGAGGTGTTCCGGGCACCCAGGGAAGACCCAGGACTCGCTGGAGAGATTATGTCTCCGGTCTGGCCTGGGAACGCCTCGGGATCCCCCGGGAGGAGCTGGAGGAGGTTTGTGCGGATCGGGAAGTTTGGGCTTCCTTGCTCCGAATGCTGCCTCCGCGACCCGACCCCGGATAAGCGGCAGAAGAAGGTGAAGGTGAAGGTGAATAATTGAACAACTACAGGCCTACGCTTACCGCTTTTTTAAATTGTAGCACAATTTCCGGACGCTAGATGGCAAGAGAGTACATGGAGGAAAGGCGCATTTGAAGCATCTGGAATATTTTCTTTTTGAGATGGTTTGGACATGTACAGAGGAGAGAGAGCCAGTCCATTGGTAGGAAGATGTTGAGGTTGGAACTGCCAGGCAGAAGGTGGAGAAGAAGACCAAAGAGGAGATTGATGGAGGTGGTGAAGGAGGTTTGTAGGTTTGAAAGAAGAGGAAGTGGAGGACAGGGTGTGATGGAGGAAGGTGATCCACTGTGGCCACTCCTGAAGGGAGAAGCCAAAAGTGAAAGAAGTGGAAGAATTTGAATTCCATTTAACCAATTTTGAGTTACTGAGAGAGAGATACTTCATATTCATAATGTGAAATGAAGGGCACTATCAACACCACCTTTCTGTTTATCTGAGTTTAAGCTTTAAAGGTCTAACTCAAACCAAACATTTCGTTTAAAGTAAGCTCCAACATTCATTACATTTTTTGAACAAAGTACAGGTACAATCCATGGTTTTTACTGCTAAATTTATTCTTGAACAACACACAGTAACAAATGCGACAACTCTATAGAAAAACAATTTCTTCATAAAGTAGTTCCCAGTGTGTGATTTCCCTCCATCGTTCTGTACAGTTTAACATTGATCACATTAGCTACCAGGCTGGTTTATTTACATACACGAAGCGTGTACAAGTAGTATTCCACCATAAGTCTACCATTATAACAAGCTACTGAGTTACTATTGAGCTTTTGTAAAGTGTGGCGTCACAGCATCTGGCTGACTAATGTAGTTTCAAATGTCTCATATTAAAACTCTGAGATGAGAGTCGAAGTCTTAGAGAATATTTTGAGGTATCTCCAATTAAAATGTTGGATGCTGACCAGTGCAGAGAATCAAAGTGTTCATTTGAACCATGAGCACTGCCTTTGTGAAAAAGGTACATACACACCACCAGTATGTGTAATGAACCTGTTATAAAAGTAGACTTGTCGTGCAGGACTCACTGACCAAAGAAGAGTAAACAAAAACATTGTTATGTACAAAAGAGAAAATACTTTCTTCAAAATATTATTGATTTCTTTAAACCTTCCGAAGGTTCGTGGACAGTTCCTGCCCTGCTCTGCCACGCACACGCACTTTCAAAGAGAAAATCATTTGTTGTTTTGTGCCAGTGTTTATGGGCCGTACCTGTCTGCGTGACTAGTTTTTATCAGAACACTTTGTGCACAGAAACCAAACACAATTAATTTACTTTCGCATAAAAATGTGAATATATCGTACAAAACCTCTGTCTTTCAATTGGGGTTTCAACTTTCAACAGTGACAGGTCAGAGTTTTATATGCGCTGGATCAACACAAAATATAAAAATACATTTGGATTTAGCCAAAAATGACATTACTATTTTATACTGAGAGGTTTTTACCTGTCAAATACACAGAACACAAAACACCAAAGCAATTTCACTCCAGAAAACATTAGTACTACAAGCAGGATGTATTAAAATACAATAATATAGTTTACAAGATCAACCCGTATGAGAACATGGCAATTTCAGAACAAAAGCTGCAGACCATCCGGGGACGGTTGATTCACACAGTAATGTTGGACAACACAAGGGCAAGTGATTATTAGTATACAGCTAGAATCATTCCCGTCCCAGTGTCCATGTGGCTGCCCTCTCTGAGGGCTTCACTCCAAACACCAGTGCAAGCGTCTCAGAGTGCTGTCGATTATTAACTGGGACGTCAGCGACTGCTTTAAATGGAATTTGATCTGTGCACTGATTATCTGAGTCAAACAAAACAGTGTTTGTTTCCCTTAGTGAGACACAAAGTTCCTCCCTGACAGGAGCGAGGTATTGACAAACAGGTCCAGGTTTTTGTGACTACCACATTCGTGGTCAAGTATGGAATGAACAACTGTTTTTGATAAAGATTTCTCGAAAGTCAGAATTGTCAAAATAGCTTTTGAACTGAATGATGAATAACATTATGTGCTGACAACATTATTAATTCCTCAACAGTGATTTATATATATTAAAAAAAACAGCTGCATCTTCTTCATAGAAACTGACTGAAAGCTTCCTCTGGCAGTCCTCTACAGTGTAAACCCACAAAAACTTGTAAAAAGGGTGTATATTTCCCTGCGTTACTTGAAATGCAACACAGTCATCCCGGCTAAAAGGTTGTTCTCCAACTTGTTTTAGGTTTTTTGCAACCTAATGCTGCTGATTCCTTCCCTGACTCACACAGTACCATAAAGAATCTGCAGCCAAGCGCTCCAACAAGCACATACATCAGAACCCAACAATGCCTCTGTCTTCTCCTATACAGGACGTCTTTCTTTTAGGAAGCACGTCTTCGGGCCAGATGGGACAAAATGGCATTGAGTGTGTTGGTGACCCCCATCAGGTCGGGAGAGAGTGCCCAGAATACTAAGCATCTTCAATGCGTATCATGATTCTCTCGGTCAATGTGCTCTTTATTAAATGGGACCGTCTCACATATCAGGGTGGCAAAGAGGAGGACTGAGGGACAACTGACAATGCCGTAAAACAAATCAGAGGGAATTGTCCAGAGCACAGACGAAATCAGCGTCCAAAGATCCAGTCCAGTGTTGATTGAATGAAGAGTTTTTCTTCGTGTACCGTGATACTTTGCTGTTTGTGTACGGAAGCTTTTTTGGCAACAGCAGTGGTGAAGATTGAGAACTGATGCTGCCAAGAACGCCAGATGTGGATGTGTACCATACTGGCCAAACAAACACCCTCTATGTCCCATCCCCCGCGCAACACATCCAGCAACTACCCCTCGAGTTGCTGGTTACATTTCCAGTCTTCTCTTCAGGTGTTTCCGCTCCAGGTGTCTGCCAGTCCCAGGTACTCAGGGTTCTCTGCGGTAGGTGTCACAAAGCCGTTTGTCGGCCGCGGTGCTACTCCGTTTACCTCCAGCTCTCCTGTGCCGTTTTGCATTCCAGACCCGGATGTTGCTTTGGCCTTGGCCACAAGGTCCAGATAGTAGGGATTGTCAAATGCAGGAGAGGTGGAGCCCTTGGAGGTCACAGGGACCAAATATCCCGGGTTCTCCACGCTGTGACCAGAACTCAGGCCGTTGGGGAGGCGTCGCTCCACTTTGGATATTTTGCGGGGTAGTGTTGTTGGACGCTCAGGTATCGCTATCCTCAAATTCTGCATCTCCTGATTGACATACTCTGGAAAGAATAGAAGGAATACAATTTAGCCATCACCCATGTCACACAACCGGTGTCGGTCCAACGTCAAGACCCACTACGAGCAGCCGAGGGGCACACGAAGCCCAAATAACAACCATCCGATTTGATGTTGTGCGACAATGTGCTTCCAACGATGAAGTCTCTGACAGAAAGAACTGTAGTCGCAGGACACCAGGCTGAATTAGTAGGGGATCATGGTTGGGCCCACCAGGTTCAAAGGGACGCTGCCATCTTTGATACTCAAGGAAGTATGGTGAACAGACAAAAGTTGTGAAAACGTATGCTGCTCATTCCACATGACTTCCACGTAACACAACATCCACGCTTCAACATTGTGTTGGCACAAAGTCCTGAATGGGAATCGAACACACGTAACTGGGAATCGGAACCACCATTGTGTTATCAAAACTATAGCAATGTTATCTAGCAACCCTAAAACACTGAACAATGAACAATAACAGCACATTTGTCACCAAAGTCCCAGGAAATTTTATTTATTTCAGTGTTTCATTTATATGCTTGTGATGTTGTGATTCTGTGTACCAATTGTTTATGTTTCTATTTGCTTGTTTCTCTAGCCAGCTCAGGACAGAAGCCACACAAATGAATGACAAAGCCTTCAAATCCTTCCTAAATGAACTATTTGCACCGGGGTGCATCTGGGAAAAGCTAGTCTTGAGGTTTCATGACTCCTGTACCTCAACGTGTCGTTAGACAGGTGAAAAGCTCTTTCACTGATGCACATTTTCACTATCAACGAATCAATGTATCTTTTGTGGTGCATTAGTGTCTGCTAAGAGCGGTGTAATAAATTGGACATGTCAACGCCAATAGAGACACGAAGTACAACACACATATGCTTGGCAAATGTTTGACAAATGCTAATATATGTTTTGTGTGTAGAAGAGAGAGACATCGAATACTATATCTGAAGTTTCATTAACAAACAACACATTTTTGTTGTTGTTTTTAATCACGCTCTGGACACAAGCAAGTGAGTTGGGTAATATTTTCATCACTTCTGGAAGTGCTGTTACTGAAATGCGTTCACAGCTTCCTGAGTTATCAGAAAGACAGACAGATGCATGCCGACAAAACAAATTACATCCAGGCAGATGCAGATAAATGGCATTTACTGTAGAAGCAGTAGACTCACCTGGCAAGCCGTGATTCTGAACAGAGGCATGACTTCGTCTGGGCAGCGAATGATGAAGGTGAGAGGGATGGTGAAAACCATTGGGCCCGTCTGTTTCCAGGTCCCCCTGACTGCCGTTGGGATAGGTGGGGTCTTGGCAGTAGCGGCCAGGACTAGCAGGAGGCAGAGGGTCCTCCGGGGATCCATCCAGGAAGACGGAGTCCGACTGGCCTCCAGCAGAAGGGCTGCGGACGAGAGTCGGGTACTGAGGAGTCCACACGCCGTTGGCGGCGCTCACCCCAAGTTGTAAAGTGGGGTACTGGCTGCGGGGCAGGGTGCTCAGGGAGGAGTAGATGCTGCGAGAACCACCGGCGATGGAAGGATCAATGTCCAGACCCTGATCTCTGCTCTGTTAAGAAATATTAGACAAGAATAAGAAAGGATCTGGCTACAGCGTTTTCATCAACTACAGTATCAAAAACACAATTCTGCGCTCAAATGTGGCCCGGCATGCATTTAAGGTGAGCACTCACATCCAAAATACTGCAGAAATATTATACGATTTGGTCAGTTGTACTCAGTGGGGATCAATGTTTTTTTATCACATTGCACATCTTCAGTGATAAAGACAGGTCACAGAGGAACAGAAAATAACTGTGATAAAATGGTTCTTATTACTTGATTAAAGTAACGGTGTTATGTTAAAAACTACAACAACTCATGGACTAAAGCACGTTTACATTACATTAGAATTTGTCGATTATTTATCTTCTAATTTGCTTTAAGAATAAATTTGCTAAGATACATAAAAAATTTGTCGCTAATATAAAGGCACAACAATAATAACAACAATAACAATAAACAATTATAAATATAAAATAAGAATTCTGAGTTTAAACAATGGTTTCAGTCTTTAAAAAAAAAAGCAGCACCAAGAATGTACCCAAAAGTGTTTGTCAAGCTGGAGCGCAACACTGGAGCAGAAGGCACGCTAGCCGTAAACAAAGGGGGGAGTTGTTCCCAATAAAAGTGGTGTGAGTCGCCTACGTCAGACGCACAAATCAACAAAATAAGCATGAGACTGACTCTGTAGGACTGGTGTCTGGACGGCCCGTTGGACTGAGCTCCGTCCACTTGACTCCGGGGCAAGACGTTCGGCTGAGGCACCAGATATTTTTCAGCGTCCAGCAATTCCCTCATGTTGTTTCCCTCCTCCTCCAGAAGCATCCGAAAGAACTGGCTGTCCACCGGGTTGGCCATGCTCATCTGCTCGTCATTCTGCAACCATCCAAGGTGAAAGTTTAGCACACGTAAGACGCAACACACAAGCGTGAGCGCCAAATCACCTGGATGACCACGTAACGGGGAGGGTCTCTGGCCATCAGCGTGAATTCGTTCACCAAATTTTTAAATCTGGGACGACTGTCTGGGTCGATCATCCAACCTGACAATCGCAAAGAGAGAAAAAATTCCACTTAGTCAACTCATTCCTTTCCCTTTAATGCCGTACTAGAATGTTTCATGTCACAGGAAGAAATGATTTAAAAACAACTACTGACATTTGACCATGATCATGTAGACCTCAATGGTGCAGATGATGGGTTGCGGCAGTCGCTCTCCTCCTTCCAGAACCTCCGGAATCTCCCTGGCTGGGATCATGTCGTAGGGCTTGGCTCCAAACGTCATCAGCTCCCATACAGTCACACCTGGGAAGGGAACGCGACATCTCAGCCCTTGGTGAACCAACTAGGCAGCTTTGCATCAAAAATTGCACTGATGTGTTATTATTAGTGGCGGGGCTTGCATTCAAATAAATCTAACTGGTGAAACACTTTGTCATTTATAAATCACTCTCGCTTTTTAATAGTCAACGCTAGAGTGATCAAACCATGAACATACGTTCAGACAGAATAAAGTGCCACATAAAGTGCTCAGGACCAGCATTTTTTTCTCCCTCTATCTTTTACACTCAAATTTTCATCTCAGACACATTCACTCTCCTTCATCTTCGATGTTTTGGTTGACATCACTTTGTATATTGTGGTGCACTGGGAATCGTTTGCTTCAACATGACTCATCGGTCACTATTTTTCACCGTCATTATTTAATTAATTTCAATCTCTCTCTAGTTCAAATACACCCAACATTAATTAAACAGCTTCAAATACTATGTTGGCAATATGAACTTTATGAACAATATGAACCCACCATAGCTCCAGACGTCACTCTGATGCGTGAACTTCCTGTGGAGGATAGACTCTAATGCCATCCACTTAATAGGTACCTGAAGCACAGATGTCATATATTTATTTCATTAACTCTGAACACTCCAAACATTCCTGACTTCATCATCCGGAAGTCTTTCCCACCTTTCCTCCATCTGCGTGGTATTCAGTTTCGTCGATGTCAAGCAAACGGGCCAGACCGAAGTCGGTGATCTTCACATGATTTGGGTTCTTCACCAGGACGTTACGAGCAGCCAGATCTCGGTGGACGAGGCGAACCTCCTCCAGATAGCTCATCCCCTACACCCGCACAGAAGTACAGTTTGTGTCCATAAGTAAATCAAAGCACCCAAACGTAGTGTTTACTCAGAAGTCTGGTGGACGTACCTTAGCAATTTGGACACACCAGTTGAGCAGGAACTGGGAGCCGATGCGGTCCTTGTTTTCACGCACATAGTCGAGGAGGCAGCCATACGGCATGAGCTGAGTGACCAGCTGCACGGTGGAGGTCAGACAAATCCCCAGCAGGCGACACACATAAGGACTGGCCACACCTGCCATCACAAACGCTTCCTACCAAGGACAGAGGTCAAGTTCCAGGGTTACAACTGATCTGCAGCCAAACATCACATATACTGACACAAAACTTACATCCAGAATTTCTTTATTAGCCTTTGGCGATGTGTTCTCCCTTAACACCTTGATGGCAACAGGAATTTTCACCATTTCCCCATCCGGTGCCCAAACACCCTGCAGACAAGACCAAACCATTCAATTCCATAAAAACTTCATATTCAAAGTCACCATCGTACCTTATACACAGTTCCAAAAGCACCAGCACCCAGCACTCTCAACTTCTTCAGTTCAGTTTCCTTCAGAATTCGCATCTGAGCTTTATTGGGTGAAGCACCGCTCGGAGTGAGAGGCTCCACCAGCTTCGATCCGGGAAGAGAGAAATAAAATGTCTTCAAACAACAGTCCGGTTAATGGAGGAGGAAACAACGTTCCCACCTCGTGCTCCTGCAGGATCCTCCTCATCGTCTCCTTCTTCTTCAGCTTCTTCTGCCTCCTTAGGTAGAAGACCAGCAAAGCCAGCAGGATGAAGAAGAGCACCACACCACCCACGGCTGCTGCGATAGTTGTCCCAGGTCTAAACAGAATCACAGCATTAGCCTGCGCTCACCTAAATTTTTGTGAATATTCATTCGTGTTCGAAACGGATCCCTTGTAGCAGGGGCAAATATTTTAAACCGAAAAACATGATTGTTATTTATACCTTACACTTCAGCTATTTCCAGCTCTTGCAGGTCACATGAAATGGTTTAGAAGGCTATGGATGGACTGTGGGCCTTGAGTTTGGATTTCCAATTTTACTTTCCCTATCTGTCCTCGGCAACAGCCCGGCGATGTGAATCAGATCAAAGACCTAAGTGGAGATTTTATTCCCCCAATGAGACTTGAATCTGCTAAGCAGCTACACAACCCAAGAATCCATGTGGCAAAAAATCTACCCCCACCAGGAAGCAAACTCAAACTACAGGAGTGAAAGTCAATCGCAACTCAACTCAGATTTTGCTCGCTCGCTCCCATCAAATAAGAGGCGTCAGTGGGCGTGTCACAGATATTGGCATCCTTTTCCGCATCCTCCAGCACCCCAAAGTGAGGTGTACCAAAAACATTCTGGGTCGGGACGGTTAGTCTGGCTGAGCACCACATCCGTACTGTGCACTAAACACCAGTAACATAGGCTTTAAAATACCCCTGAGTCATCAAAACTATGGCACTCTCACCTTGTGACCCTAAAACTACGCCAAACGAACAACAACAATGCACACAGTCACATGGAAGTTGATGCATTTCAGTGATTCAATTGTATGCAGAGTCAACCTCTGTGCTTTCATAGATACTTCTGAAATGAACACGGCTGCCAGACTCCACATGGAACTTCAGAACACCACTAAGACATAACCCTCATTTCAGGATTTCATTTCAACACGGTCAGAACCTTTCAAGCTTTCCTGCTGACAGACGGACAAAAGCAGACGATCCCATAACTCTGTAGCGCTGGTGATGATTAGGCTCCCGAAAGAGATCATTTTGAATGTGAAAGCAAAGACCCACTCATGGTCATTCCAAAAAACTATTTTAAAACACACATGTGGACTCACCCTGTCTTTGAATGGATGGGGCAACCTCGTTCGTCCATCTGTGTGCAGCTGAAAATAGATACAAGTAATTGGGAAATTGTTTTTATTGAAAGAAACCCTGCCTTTCTAATCACTTACAACAGAGTGCAGTTGGTGTTGCACGGCAGGCAGTGTCCTGTAGCGTTGCTGTACTTCCACACAGTCTGCTGGTCCTCTTTGACGCCATTGGGACAATGATCCACACAGGATTCCCCATCCTGGAACTTCAGGCACTCGGTGCACTGATCGGCTCCCTGGACAGATCACACCACACAGTCTTGTTGAATTCACTTTTCTTGGCAGTGAAGCACACTCTGTACACATGCAGCATGATTAGAGTCAACATTTACACTGTGCACATCTGTCATCCAAAATCTGAGGGTGTGTTTTGATGGAACTAAAGTGAGACGATATTCTGTTGCACAAGTGCATACCTTCTCAACCTGTTCTGAAAGCAACTCGATCATATGAGACAGCGACTCCACAAAAATAAAATGAAATTCCTCCTTAAAATCCATTCAGTTACACACAGAATTCAACAACTTTGAAAGTACTGTTAGTAGTATGAGATCCCAGGTGTCAATGGAGAGTACATTTACTTGACATAACCTCCACTGTACAATGACCAACTTAATATTGTATCAGAGTAGTCATAAAATATATTAAAATGAATCATATGGTTATACATTCTGGAGCCCATTAGTTAGGCCGCTGCACAATAATACAGAGGGACCTGGATCACTTACCCGGCCATGACACGAGGCGGAACCGTTGAGCGGTCGACACTCAGCGTGACAGGCCACACACAGAGAGCCGTCTATGTACTCACGCACAGACCTGAAATCACAAAAGAAATGTTACACAACATCCCATAATATCCCTGTTGGCACTTTTCTCAAAGGTTTTAAGCTCCTAAACATTCTCAATAAGACATACATTTTCATTACAATACATGTTGAGCAAGCGTAGCTTTGTCACACTGATAGCATGAATCTAAACCATCCAAATGCCAAAGAATGACTCATCCAATCTAAATACCAGACAGGACTGCAAATTGTTTGACGATGGATGGAAAACAGAAGGTATATCACTTGCAGCGGCACATCATCAGTCCAGCAAACACCCCCATTACTTCATTCACACAGATGATAGTGACAAGTTCACTGGTGTAACTACTGACCTGAGTGTCAACCGCCTTCTCAAACTTCATACTTAGTTTTTATATCAGACTCCACCACTGTATATTTAAAAGCAGGAAATATTGCGAAACTATTATCTATCTATTATCTACTTTTTTTTTAACTGAATGAACCGCTAAATGAAATCCTTTGACACCAGCCAGCATCCTCACCCCTCATAGACGTCACACTGCTCCACACACTCAGTTCCACGTTGAAAAGTCTTGCAGGACACACACTGACTGGGCCCTGGACCCCAACAGCCCCCCTTACATAGATGGTGACACACACTGCCCTCTGCCTCTGAAATTAGACAAAGGTCCTCATCAACTCAAAATCAGTGCATTTTGTGCAGCCAAGCACAAAATGGGAAGCAGAAATAAACATCAGCAACAATCGTATTGATTTAACTTTATGTACGTATAATAATTGAACTTGAACACAGAAAAAGTCTGCACCGTTGGTCGGGTCGTCAACATGCAGGGGAAACATAACACTGGTGACTTTGCATGAATAAATCAGCCATGGCTAAACATTCTGGAGGAATATAGCCACCTACCACAAACTTGGGGTTCCCTGTTGTGGTTGACAATGTAGTGCGGTCCTTGCGTGGGGTGAAGGAGAGTGTTCCAAGGCAGTGAGTTAGTGTGGCACAGCTGGGAATTGTTGTGCAACAAGATCAGTCCTCCACTGACGCTCCGCAGAGAACGCAACCCGAGAGACTGAATGTGAAGATTCTGGATGCCAAGTGAAAATACTCCCCTAAAAATAGATGGTGAAGAGGTGCGTCATTAACCGCTACTATAGCAAGGTTATTTATTTGTTCACGAATGAAACAATATTTTGCTCAGGGCCGGTGATTTTCCTGCAACAAAGTCAGTTGAACAGATAACACACCCGCCACTGTGACCTAGTTACAGACATTTACGATAGTAACTCATGATCGCTGCATGTTCCACCTCGTTGTTTTGACTTGAAGGAACTAGGTAAACTGATTCTAGTTAAGATGGAATGCTGCAAAGTAGGTGCCGCACTGACAACTGTACACAGATGAATAGCAAGCATGGCTGAACAACCACCAGGAATAACCTACAAACATGGCTCAAGTACAAACAAAACTCAAGTTCTAAACACTGTCAACATAAACTAACCTTAGTATGTTAGTAAGTAGTTTTTTTAACAGTTTCCCCCAGCTTTATTTGTCTTTTTTCACCAGTCCTGATATTGGGTTAGCAAAACAACAATGAGAATCTTTAAAGATGTGGCCCTCGAGACAGGAGAAACATGGACAGGTAAAAATAAGAGTGAGTTTTACTTGTAGAGCATCCGTCCTCGGATGACCTTGAGATTCTCGAACACTGACAGGTCAGTCCAGTTGGCTGGCCAGGCATCGATGTATAAATAACCTGCAATGAAAATCAGAAGATTCCTCTCCATATTTAGGACAACTAACAAGCAAAAGATAAATGACAAACATAATATAAATATAAATAATTGGATCTCAAGTACCAATCCAGTATTTTTCTCTTTGAAATAAAGTCAGTTTCATGCAATGTACCTGTAATCTCCTCCAGGTTCTTGAAGGCTTTAAGCTGCTCCAGTGACAGGCCCGAGGTGTTGGTCATAGGGTCCCTGGACAGTGAAAGAAAAAGACTACGGTGAAATAGAGGGCGCTGATACAAACAACATTAAAAAGAATCAAATTCCTCCTGTCCTTTATCACAAATGCTATAATGTTATAATGTTATAAATAATAGTTAGTTTGTTTCATGTATTTTTCTCACCCAGAAAAGCTTTGCGGGAGGAAGGCCAGACTACCGATTATCTTACTGCACGTGTTGAAGTTGTCCACATTGGCAGAAGTTACCATGGTGCTGCCATGATAGTCAGTAATCCCAAGGTTGTCTTTACCCAGACCGTAACACACTGGAGTGGCAGAAAAGTAAGACAGGTCATTTTGGAGAGAAGTTGAGTGTTAATTCAAATTCAACACTTAAGTAGTTCAATGTTGCCCCATAAAAACATTTGTAACTGGAGACACAGTGACAGCATCCTTCAAAAATAAAATTTCCTGAATCCGAATGCCAAATTTATATCCTTGACCCATTACACATATTTCCTAAAAATGTAATTCAACTCTGTCTTTTCAAGTATTTTGAACAGCCATCAAAAGCCCCCATATCTGACTAAAACACAGAAACAAGACATTTTCTACGTGACAGATGGAGCTACGGATTCTAGCTGAAGTCGGAACAAATTATTATTCATCTTTTACAAGAAATATTTGCACATTTGTCAAAATAACAATTGACGGGGAAGTATAAGCAGTTGTATAGGGAAGAGCTGTCGCACACTAGCAGCGTACTTCCGTACTAGTAATAACAATAGTTGCAATAAACGGTATTAGTAGTATTTAAAGTTTCTAGTGGTGTTTTCTTGACTTCTGTACAGCAAACTGTAGCAAACTTTGTAGTAATTCATAATAGTGGTCGTGATGTACAGTCATGGATTAAGGGTGCGTTCCAGTTGTGCTTGGAATTCGGAAATTCCCTGGTCTTGTCATGGTGTTGCATTTCCCACTGGGAGAATCCTCACCACGTGTACGCAGAGCCAAGATGGCTTCCCCGAACATTAACAGGAAGTAGAGGTGTCAAATTAATGAAATACGGTAGAAGAAACAAATGTGTGTTTCTTCTTCAGTCGGCGGGTTTTCTAGTTGCTTATACAATGCATGCATTGGAACAGGTTTCGTGGACGCTGCATTCTTGTACTGCAACTGCGATAACTAGAGCGTGCTGAACTCGGCTGTGAGGTAAAGACAACGCAGCATAAGACTCACCTTTGGGACAGTTCCCTTCACACTTTTCACATTTCTGCGTCTCTTCTCCATTAGGTTGGGTGATGATAACCTCCTGGTTGGCTTTAGGACAAGCGAGAGTGCAGGCCACATCCATAGCTAGGTAGTTATCTAAAAGAGAGGAAGCCATAGACGAAGCTTTAGACATATTGTCAAGTGTGTGAGAGACAGAGCCCAGTCATTAATTGACCTCTATCTTTCTATGCACCTTCAAGTTGCTCAATATTGGACAAAATAGATGGTAAGAACTCACAAGGACACGTCTTGACACAGGTGGCTCCAAAGCTGAACTTCTTATTTGGGTTTGGTTTGGTGTTAAAGGTGATGGTGTCGTAGATGGTTAGTGGAGGGCAATCTCGCTTACACACTCCACTGTCATTGAAGTGACGACAAGCCTGGAGAGCAGAAACAGTTATGGACAAAACTAGTTAACTGACAAAGCAAAAACCATGCCTGGCATCACAACATTCACAAGGCTGGGATTTTATTTTAATTTACTTCCATCCAGTTATTCCCTTATTGATTCAAAATGTTTTCTCACATTTTTGCCTTCTTGGTTTTTCAAACTTTTTAGTTTCACTTCTCTATAAGTCATTTAGCAGTCAGGGGCGGTGCTGAGATGAGAAACAATAAGACAATAAATGCGAGCACTTATGCTTTGGACCTTGTCCGTTTTTACAGGTTGGTGAGTTAGAGCTCAGTCGAGCTTCCTGATCAAAGCAAATACAGGGGCTAGACAAAGTAATGGCAACACCTTAAAGCTTTTTAGCTTTAAGGTGTTGCCATTATTTTGTTCAATTTTGTCCCTGTATTTCACATCTGATTTAAAGCCTACGATCAGTAGTCACTTTGGTTCCTTCAAAGCACTGTTTAATATGAATTAACATTATTGTGACATGTTAATAAAATAATTTCAGAGGAGGTTTGGTTCTACAAAGAAACAACAGGAAGTAGAATTATGAGGCCACTACACACAATAGGAGACCATTAGAATTAGAAAGTCTGAGCTTCCAGTTGGAACTACAGGCTTCACCATTGTGCTCATGCCATGTTTACACAGCGTATTAAAATTAGCTTGGCACCGCTGCCACGCAACCAAGAGCTGAAGCTGTTGGCTTTGCACGAAGGGAAGTCAAAACCTGTAATGTGATTGACAATGTGACAGGGCAGGAGCCTATCCCAGAGTGAGACCCCAGGGGACACCCTGGACACCTTGCCCACTGAAGGGCACATATAACCATTGTCACACATTCTGATAACTGAAACTTGTAGACTCCTCAGTTAACCACTGGACTGCGGGAGGAAACGCACACAAGTTTTGCCTCATGTACTAGAATCTTGCATGCAATAGAAAACATTACGAGTAACATCACCGCAACACTTGAAAACAAGTTCAAAAACAGTACAACTTGTGCGCATCATTGACCTACCAGACAGTCGGAGTCTTTGGGGCCAGTACATCCTGCAGCACACTGTATGTGACAGCAGTCATTGGGATGAGGACCTTTACACCTCTGACAGCCAGAAGCACAGTTGATGCTGGTCACTTGGGAAACGGAGGCGACGATGATGTCAGAGAAACAATTTATTTTTGTTCTTTCGTAGATGTCGACTTACATGTCTGGCAGTCATCAGGACCTTCTCCCCAACACCCTTTCTGACACTTTGAGGAGCAAGCTGGACCTACATATCAACAAACAAAATCAGTGTACAATCGCCCTTGAAAGGCATCAAGACTCATGACATCCAGGTTGAGTTAAATGACATACCTCATATGTAGAACTAAGAATACCTAACCTCCTAATTGACTTGGCTTATCAATATATAATCATGTAAAGTTGCGTAGATCACTTCTTAACATCATTTTGTCAAGAGGGTGTCTCACAATTGGCCGCTCGAGACTGCAGTTGACGCTGCCTTCCGTGGTCGTTCTGCTCGTCCAGGGTGTCTCTCCAAACAAT
This sequence comes from Synchiropus splendidus, assembly GCF_027744825.2. Taxonomy (NCBI): domain Eukaryota; kingdom Metazoa; phylum Chordata; class Actinopteri; order Syngnathiformes; family Callionymidae; genus Synchiropus; species Synchiropus splendidus. Next base: position 10,655,171 of record NC_071338.1, read on the forward strand.
GTTCCAAGGGTCTGGAAAGCACAGCTGGGGGTTTCCCCAAATATAGACCCCACCCAGCAGGATCTCTGGATTCGAGATAAAAGAAATAGTCAGCACCTCCTGATACTGAAGTGTCATCTATCTTTCCACCACTGCTGTTGACTGACCTGTGAGGCTGCGCAGCCAGAGAGTCCTGAGTCCCTGACCATTCCGAGTGTTGTCCATGACAGCCAGGGCATAGCTGGAGTTGTACAGCTGGCTGCCCCGGATGATGCGGAGGTTCTTCAAAGGCACCAAACCAACCGAAACATGGGCCACCAGTACATATCCGTGGACTTCAACAATTTCCTGAGCAGAAAACGAAAACACATCATTCATCTATCAATTTCAAACTGCTACCGTAGTCTCCAGGAAACAGCATTTCCACCACTCTTATCTTCCATTTGAGTCAAGTTATTATCTCACTTATAAGAGGCACGAATATTCCCCACCTCTAGGAAGGAGAGGTCCGGCTGTCCGTGAAGGTGAGTGATCTCCAGGTTGCCATGGACGACCTGGCAGCCAGTGTACAGCAGTCTCAATGTCTCGTAGTGATTTTCCAGGCTGGAGGGCAGATCCAGTTTCATGTCTGTACCCAGGCAGACTGCAAATGACATGTGACATCAAATTAGACACCTCTGTGCACTTGAGCTTTTTGTTTGGATTATGTTCAGAAACAAGTTGTTCCATACAACCACGACTCCACCTCACTGTTGTTAGGTAGCTCTGTGCCCGAATGGCTGTTCTGAGTTTATGTCAATAATTCCTCTGATCTGATTTGACCAAATCTAATAAGCGCAGTATCACAGTAGTAGTGATCGAGAACTCGCTCGGACAACGCACAGCAAACAAGGCAGGAAGCCCGCAGAGATCTCACTGCAACTCTTCCTCAACAGGGAGGGATGAACCGTTGAAGAGATGTGGATTCAGACAGTAATGCAGATCACCACTAAATGTGCCAGTTCCTAGTCCCATTATCAACATTGCACTGGAATTCCAGTACAAGATTCAAGATCATGAGTTGGGGATGTAGGGGCAGGGGAAGTGGGTGGAGGGAAGCAGATGAGGGCCTGCTGTCATTCCAAATGTTCAGAGACATACATGGGAACAAGGATTAGGGAGGCCTGAGAGGGAGAGCAGTAAAATGAGACAATTGGAGGATACCCATTGCTAGTGAACCAGCGCGATGTCCTGGTGATGGTAGAGGGAGCCAGGTTTTGGACCCAACAAAGTTCAAGCAGGGATGAGCGGTTAGAGTGGGCTACAGTAGCAGAGACAGATTCATTTATGACAAAATGCAGAACTGATCTACAACAGCAGAACTACATTATTATGACAAAAATGTCCAGAAATGATCATGTAGAATTAAAGAAAAAACAAGATTGATTCGATTTGATTATAGCTTGTTCAAATCTTAACTGAACTCCATTTTAAAAATTCATTTCAATAAAAGCTATGAGTTTCATATGCAATTATGGAGTGACTTAGCATTTCTCACTTTCTAGGTCACCTTTGTCAATTACATTTGGTTTAAAGGGTTCACTTCAGTCTACTGAGTTCTGCAAGCATGTTTTCAAGTAGCTAAAAAAGTAATAATAATAATGCATTGATAAAACAAATCGGGGAGTGACGGCTAAGGTAGACATTGTTTTGGAGCAACAGCAACATCAAACAGCAACAGCAAATCATCAAATAAAATGTCCACTTAAGCATTAGCACACTGGATTACTTCTGTGCTTAGACATAAACAAAGAGCATTTGAATTCATACTATGTTAAGTTGGTGCGACATTCTTCACCATCACCTCTTTAGGCAAAGTTACTGTAACCGGCTGCATTACGCCTGAATAAGAACTGAAACAGAGCAAATCAATCTTGTACTTAGCTGAATATATTGAAAGCCTGGTGAACCTTTCAGATTTCTCTAAGGAGGTTGAAGAGTTATGGTTTGTGACAATAAATATACAATACACACTCAGGTTCAGCAGAACCATCATTTCATTGCAAAAATAAGCATTCCAGTTCCCTCAAAAGAGATATTGTTTCAAATACAAAAACATTATTATGAACAGAGTGATAGGCAATGAAAAAATAGAGACGAGCAACCACACTGAGACCACCATCTCACAGCAGGAAACGAGAGCATTTGTTTACAGAGCAACATGTTGGACAGCGTGTCTGTCGACTACACACAGAGGTGGCAGTCAGGAGCAACATATACTAGTGCTTCACCTTATCGAAAGAAAATTTAGGGGCATCAACATGACTTAGGAGTCGAAGCGTCAATGTATAAATGTACCACATTTGAGTCCCCTGAAGTGAATTATGATCTCTGATATGGGGCCCTATATGTTAGAGTAAAGCCTTCATTCAAAGTAATGGCTTTTTCACTGACAAAGGAGTCAATTTTCCAAGCTTCCCGCACCAGGTCATACAACGTTACACTCAGGTCATACAACATTAGGATTAAAGTGGGGGTCTCTCACGCATAGCTCTCATGCTTTCAGCAGGCCATCACGCAGCGGACAGTCCCTCCTCCTCTGAGGTTATAAATGACTTCCTCTGGCATCCATCCAACAGCCTTCCAATAGTCAGCCCACTTCTCCAGTTTTAGGCCACCCCTCTGTAGCTATCTCTGTCCATGGCCAGATCGACTCATACCCTTCACTGGAGGAGGGGATTTTAATGAGACCCCGGGGACACGTTCAGATGTATAGACTTCAACCTTTTAGTTTGCGTCAGGACTTTCCTGGAGAGAGCTTTTGCCAGAAAAAAAAAGTGGTATACAAAGTCCATCTGCCAACTTTAAGGTCATGAAGTAAAGTTTAACAACAAGCAAACACATAACCTGATTGAAGAGTGAGGCTGCCAAAAATACACACCCACATCTTGTGCTTGTGTCAAATATAAAATCAAACATCTCACGAGTGATTCTTTCACTGATGTCATAATGGAAAAAGGTTTTCAGTGCCAACCAACACAACGTGTTCCACTAGTATTTTATAGTGGAGTCATGAGGTTTAATAAAAGCGTACACGGAGAAAGATCCTGGAAAAAAGGCAGCACTTCTGTGTAGAGCCTAATGGCCAACAGCTGGTAGCTCAGGGTATATGTGTAGCCTCGCTCTACGTCCGGTCCTCTCTGTCCCTCATATCTGCCCTCTAAAGTTGCCCCAGCAACACTTGAGTAAGTATTTGACAACCATGGCAGCAGCAATTATCTGAGCCACCTCCAGAGAATATCCACTGCCATGTTGATACCTTTGCCCACCTTTGCAAACCAGTCAGAGATATTTTAAGGGTCTTCTTTAAGCCCTTTTGAAACAAGCCATTTTTCACCGTCAGTTCCTGTCAGGCGATGGTCTGTTACCCAACTCTTTCGGCTCTGTGTCAATTCACAGGAATGTGTGTCTTTGCATATCTTAAATATGACACACTCACATGCGTTTCATTTGCAAGTGAGGGACCGGCGGAGGCCAAACTACTGCTGGAGATCTGAGAAGAGTCCGTGACTTTTGACCTTCCCGGGTCAGTAAAGGATCCCTGTGTGCGACAGGTTGGCCTAACGAACTCCCAACACATCCATCAGCCAGGCTTCTCTATCAGGGATCTGTCATTGTGTCACTTATGACATTTCCACCCCAGAGAAACATGAATGTTCCTTTCACCGAAGGCAAATCACCAGCATCTATGAGTCAAGTTTCGGTTCTATAGTAACTGGATAAGTCCAAAGAAGTTAGTGGATGTATTTACTTCCATTTAAGAATATTTGCTTTGGCTCTTATTTGCTTTAAAATATATCTTTTTCATATTTATCTCTGATTATTTTATGTTTTTTTTATTTCCACTAGGGATGTTTCCTCATTTGGGGAGGCACAGCAAGAAGGATTCAAATCCAGCTCTGGACCTTTCTACGTGGAGTCTGCATGTTCCCCCTGTGTGCGCGTGGGTTTCATCCCACAGTTCAAAGACATGCTCACAAGGTTAATTGGACACTCCATATATGTGTGAAAGGTGTGTCTGCACTGCGATGCACTGGCGACCTGACCAGGGTGTATTCCTGCCTCTCCAGACTCTCCGCCGAACAGGACTTTTTTGTGTGCTTTTAGCTAGGATTTTGAAACTGGCCGTCCAAAGCCCCACCCTCCAGGTTGTAACCCCGCCCCCAGCACATTCCTCTCCCGACATGCCATGTTGTCAACTGACATACCAACTTGCTTAAACTGTAAACATCTATTTGTACAAAAATAACTTTCTATAAAAACAAACATCTGAAATTAACTCAGTAGTTGTCGCCACAATAACACTTTCAGATTTAGGGGTCTCCTTACTTGGCTGACCCTGATTAATAAAAAAAAAAAAAAAAAAAAAAGTTGTAATGTTTCTTTCCCATTCTACAAGATACGAGTCTACAGCTTTGTTCATCTTCTTTTATATATTTATGCAAGATAAACAACACCTGTATCAGCGGTGCATCTGTGATGGTTTTCTAAACTTTCACACCTTTAAACATTCATTTATTTAAACAATATATACATATAAAGCCTTACCACTTGACTAAAACCACATGAATTTTAGTCTTTGTTAAACTATTTTGCTCGCATTCGGCAAGCAGCGAAAGGGTAAATAATCTGTGAATTTCGATCATCTTAGCAGAATATGATCGATATGATATATTCTGCAAAAACGAGGTGTAAACAACCCTTTTCATGGAAACCAGAGTGATGACACTACCAGTAGGGCATTGTACAGGCACCAATGATCGGAAATTCAGGGTGTCCGGCTGAAAAAAACAGGACAACCAATTTCTCATGTTTGGCAGAGTAGAGTGTCCCCAGGACGCCCAGAGAGCCCTCTAGCTAAAAGCCAGTTCGTAACTGGGAGAAACTAAAAAGAAATAACTTAAAAACAGAGCATCGTCATGATGGGGGACTTAGTGCATCATGGAGAGGAGGACTTCTGACACATACGCATGAGTCAGGAAAGTTAGAGCTTTAAAAGGTTTACACCGAACACAAACCTGAAACCTTATGTTTCTCGTGCATTGAAGTTGATTCATTTCAGTAATTCGATTGTATGCCCCAGTTCATAACGTCAAATATTTCAGCTTGTTTTTAGCCGCAGTCGGTCATGTGACCAGAAGGTATTATTGCTTTTTGATAATAAATGCATCAGACTCAAAGTATCGTGCCAGAAAAACAAATAGTTCAACAGAAATGACCAAGTATTGACTAGATTGGCACTGAAGGGTTTTTTTGTGAAGTTACTGTCAATGTCTGAAACATCAATTAATACACTCTTTGTTCAGTAGATTGTTGTGACTGACTGGCTGTAGCAGGACAGCAATTTAAAGTTGTCTCTGCGTTCAAAAGGGCAGCAGACTGTTGTTGTTGTTGTTCCTGTGTCGACTCTGTACCAGAGTGCCAGCCTGAAACCACACCTGCATGTGGAGGTGTGCCAGCTAACACAGGGAGAGTGATCATGTTTACCAGCGAGTGTGTACCTAGTGACCAGGCAATGACGGCTCTCACAGTCCATCGATGCGGAACAGCTCGAGGAAACAGTCAACACCATGACCCCAGTGCTACTGCCGATAACCAGACACAACCCTGAGTCATCGCACACAGAACTAGTTGCTCCCACAGGAGGTTCTGTTCTGCTTCCTCACATCTGACATGTCAGTCCCTCTTCGCCGTTAATCCTTGAAAACCATCTTACGTAAACTTTGAATTTCTCCGAACCTCGCGGAACACATTCTTCTTCCTCCTCGCACGGTGGCAGCTGAAGAGAAAAGCAGGTATTGCTCAACAGACAAGCCAAACAGGATTTGTACGGTGGTGGAGCGTTCAGGTTCTCTTGCCCTCTGTCCTCTTCCACTGTAGTCACAAACACACCGCCACGCTCTTTTACACACACATTCACCACACCACAAATGAACACTTACTAATCGATTGACCAGAGTGACTTGTAAGTACTTTCACAGCACATCTGAAACCACTACACTGACTCCAACCTGTGTCATGATGAGCGACTCAGCATCGAAGAGATATCCCAGAGTTGTGACTAACAGTGGGACACTTGGTCAAGCGCATACAGCACCTCATCACGAAGACAGGCACACTGTGTCCTCATTGGTGTAGCTACTGAGTAAAGCTGTATTTTAAGGATGACACGTCCATTTCCTAAATTTTCTTTTTTTAACTGATTTATTTTGCCACTCTCACTTGTTCTTCAGGTTGTATCAGACTCAATCTTTGCAAAAATAGACTGCCGTGGATGAAGAGCAAAAGTTCAACACAGGTTTTCACAGTTACGTCCGTTGATGACAACACTGACTGGACTTTGGAGTTGTGACTAGCCACGGAAGAAACGCTGTTTTAACAGTTGAAATGCCTCACAGCTGTGAAGAGTGTGAGTCTCTGCCATGGTTGTTTCTACAAAGACGATAATACACTGTAGGTATGAATGATTCAGAGTTAAATAACTACTAATACCAGCAAGAGGTAACTCTCAGCAGGTAACAAGGACAGGACTTTTCCCCCCCACGATCAATGGAATTAAGAGTAATATTAAATAGAAATAGCATAAGAGAAAGCTGAAACAACACATCAAATGTCGAGGAGACAATAATATTCCTTTATTTGTCTCATCACATCAACTTGATGATTTAACTTGAGATTTACAGAAGTGAAAAATAGTGCTAATTTGGACACTGTTGAATATATGACGCCAGGCTTGTGGGTGCAGCAATCTGTGACACGGGAGGATGTGCAGGACAGAAGGAGGATGCTGACTGGCTGTGGCATAAAATACAGAAAGGAAACAATACGAAATAATAATAATAATAATAATAGGTCACAGAACACTGTTGAGTTGCACAGCTGAAGAATGAAAGGAAGGTTTCTATCTCACAAAAAAAACATGGATAAAAAGCATTGTTCAACTTTCACTTCAGCACTGGGAAAGGTATGAAAACTCAACGTACTTGACCAATGAAATAATCACTCTGCAAATGGAAACCTGTTTGGATTTTTTTAAAATAATTCCACTGATCTCATTAGTCCACACTTTTCCTGAAAAGGTGCAACGTTGCTTCCTTTGACAGATATAGAAAATACAGGCCGACTTCCTTCTATGGTTCTGCAGTGGTATAATACGGTTTGGTTCGGTACAGAGGGGGTCGATAGCCTTATACAGTAAGTTGGCACTGGTGAAGGTTGTATCGAGTCTAGACAGATGAATCATGACCACAGTCTTAGTCACTCGCTGAGTTTCACCCTAGAAAATCACTCGAATGTGACAAGGACATGAACTCCACCGACACTTAAACACACACGCTGAGGTTTCTGCAGAAGTGTGGGTCTTCCAGCAAAGTCAAGACAACAAATGCAGCTGTGGCTTTAACCACTAACCTTTGGAATTATACACTTTGTTGGCCACGGGATATGTGTGTGTGTGTGTGTGTGTGTGTGTGTGTGTGTGCATGCAAGACGGATAAACTAGATCACACAGCAGCAGCAGGTTAGCGACAATCACTGCAACACTGATGCGACAGCGACTCGCTCTACAGACTAAAGTGCACCGACCTGTTCCCCACAACAATGCAGTTTTATTTTCGAACCACTCAACCTGTGACAACTGGCTCCGACAGTGTTTGAGACGAGTGAGACGCAGGAACACGACAAGCCGCACTAACATGCATAATGTTGCTGACAATTCCAACATGAGTCAAGTCTACGCAACCGTCCTTTAGAAATGATTCCAGCCCTTGACACAAGAGTTTAGATTCACTGGCCTATTTCTGCTGCAGATTGTGGATTAGTTGCGGTCAATAAACACCCAACTTGTCATACAGACCATTTCATTCTGAAATATTGAGGCTGTTGAGAAATCCATGGTACTTATTGATCTTTAAATTGAAAGGGATCAATATATGTCATCAGTGACCAGTCAAACAAAACAAGACATCTTATTTGACCGCCGGGACAGGCACTCCCCGCAACCCTGAACAGGACTAAATGCAGGTTAACTGGTGATATATGGATGTATGTGTTTGTTGGCCGTCAGTGAATAAAGAAAGTACATCATATCATATCATCATATCATTTAATCTGACTAGATACTTCGTAATCTGGTGGATGGAGTATATTTTTCTTTTTCTTTTAAGTAGCCCCGAGGCCATCCCCTAAGTCCATGCGGCTAACAGCGGGCAGCCTCACCAACATGCAATGTAGGTTTTGTGGAAAACCTCTCATGATCAGTTCAGGACCTTTTACAAATTCTGAACCTGGATCCGAACTTTGATGTCCGTCAGAATCTGCGAATCCGTCCTCACTGTAGCTTAGGACTCAGGGGTCAGGAACCTTTTTGACTGAGAGAACCAAATTGTAATTCCATTTCAGACCAGTGCTTTCTTCAGACCACATCTGGCTTTGGAGCTAGGCGCAACGCCAGTCTGGTTCAAACGAATTTCCGCTGAGTGGTCAGAACCTGGAAGCAGCACAGAGGTGGAAAGGAATGGAACTGACTGCTGACTGTTGAGTGGAAATCCTAAAATTTAAAATTGAATTGTCTCAGTCTGGTGTACAAACTGGACCCATCGCTGGAGTGTGACTCTGAGCCAGGCTTATTGCCGAAGACACCAAGTGTCCATCTATCGCATGACTGTCATTCAGCCTGATCTGTGCAATGCTGAAGACAAGGCATGTGCACAGACTGAGCATGGAAGAGGAAATAAAACGTTGAGGAGAAGATTGAGGCTAATGACGATAGGCACTGTTGTTGTTGCTGTGATGAATCTGACACACAAGCACAACATGATTTGTGTCAAGTTGAGATGTGCAAACTCTTCCATGTACAGTGTTGAATGTGCCAGAGCCAGAGCAGACGCCTAACTTTTCCACTTTAGAGGCCAGTTTCAAATGTTGTCAGTTTTATCTGGCTCCGATGCCAGCACAGTGCAATCGAGCACTGTATCTGCAACAAAAATATGGCTGAGTCGCGCAGCGTAAACAGGCCCCGAGAACCAGTTGCAGTCATAAAAAGATGGCACGTGCAACAGTTTCATGATAAACAAACAGGTTGGCTTAAGCTGCTTTAAATGCTCCAGTGAGTGACATTCCTGATCAGTTGTACATGTAGTACATGAAGTCCTGGGCTGTCATTCATTTAAACCGAGCGTTTCCAAGGTCGCCATTTCGCAAATTTTAACCTGATATAACTTTGTAATTACAAACATGTCATATTTTATTTCGACACCAAACTTATTTATTAGAGTGTGAAATTTGATTAGTGACGAAAACATTACACCCTTCAGACAAGGGGCAGTCATCTTTCATAAGATGGTGAAGGACAAAAATGAACCCCGTTTTTGTGAATGTGAATTGGGTTTGTAGCCACTGACTTGGCTTAATGCCAAAGTTGTAGCTCTCAACCCAGCTAGCTTGTTCAGTTTAGGGAAGGCAGACAAAGGTATTTGAGAGTTTGTGGGGTTTTTTTTAAGGGGTGAAGCTCTTCAGTTCACTTCCACTCATGGTTGGTGATGTGACTGCAAGCCACACTCATTTTTATAAAACAAAAGGATCCCATAACAAAGTGTTCCTTTCCACGACCAAATAAACATCTGCAAAACAAAAAGACCTCCCTTTAAAGCGTCCATCCTCTGCACCCGCAAAATAAGAGAATTCCTGGCTAGCAGCTTTCAATTGTGTCCACTGGAAAATCTTGGCATCAATTCCCTTGTGGTAACAGTCATCCCCTGATAAACACAATTTAATAACTGCAGTAAAGTCATGGTCCCTTCTTCATCCTCACATATTGAGCACTTGGGAGTTTTTTTGTTTGTTTGTTTGGTTTTTTGGGACAGATAAAATCTGAATTTACAGACTGGTATGTCCGTCAATCATTTCAAGCTCCATTTAGGAACCATGTCAAGGTCATTGAGCCACTCAGCAATAGAGCCTCGAGCTAGACCTGTGGTCATCAACCAGAGTTTCGGACTCCCCTGAACTTCCTCCATTCATTATTCATTACACAAAAATGAAAATATGACCCATAATCACTGATCTAAGACAAAGAAGGTTGAGCACGTTCTTTAAATGTGACTTATCTTTCCCTCCCCATCAGTCGTTGTGCTAGGTTGACCTTCTTTGAAACTGGATTTGTTGGCACCTGAGTTGGAACCCCACTCTCTTCACTTTCTTACAAGCAACAAGAGCATTCGCACAACTACTGAGTGGTAGAAGGCCAATGTGATGCCAGACTTGGTCCTGGAGAGTGGAGGCCCACCCAGGTATGTGAGGAGAGGGTCATGCTGGTCTGAGAATTCACAGCTAGTTGCATATGAGGCTCCATCTCTGCACGCTAGTCTGGAAGTCTACTCCAACTCCAAGACACTGCAGCCATGAGTCAGCTCCAGAACCGGACCTGGAGCCTCACAATCGCAAGGAAATACAAGCAATGATTTAACGCAACTGAGAGCGAGACAACGTTCGAGAGGATCCTTCTTTAAGCAAGAAGAACGCTCCATAAAAGTAGTGCTCTGGAGCATGCAAGTGTGCAGAATGAGGGCAGTAGTTTCACTTGTGGCGCTGGCCTGAAGTCAAGCCCCCTGTGACACAGTCCCGCTGTCAGACAATGTGCTCTATAGAAGCTGCAGTGAATAATTGACATCGTCATGATCCTTCAGCACAATACACAGTCTTGTTGCTGTTGTTGTTGTTTACGCCAGTTCACGCAGCTCAACGTCTGCAAGGCTGCACAGCAGGTTCTGCTCTGTGTCCCGACAGATACTTGTTTCGGTCTAAGCCACTGCACTCGACTGGAAGTTGCTCGAGAGTTTGGTTCAACGCGGGCCGGACCCGGTTGAGCAAGTGACAGGTGTGATTTTTCCTTCGTGCGCGTCAGCCAGGACCCCGCAGACCCTTGAGTCGCGACCAAAACACGGACTTTCGCGTTCCCATACTAGTTTATCACTTGACCTATAACGCGAGGCTGCGTGTAACTGCTGACTTTAATGGAGAAAGTCAAGCAAAGGACGGAAAGTCACCCACCTTCTCTTCCCAGAGAGCCCGTCACTCCGAGCAGCACGGCCCCGACCAACAGCAAACTTCTCACCGCCTCCATCTGTCGCGAGTCCGCCGCTTCTAGTCCATGGTCCGAACCTGGTTCTTGTCAGTGATTCCGAGGCAGACTCGTCGCGTATACTTGTTTACCCTTGCTGTAATCCAACTTTAGAGTCGCAGGTCGTTCAGATTTCAATGACTTCCTCCCTGGAATGCCGTGCCTGTTGGTAGTAAAGCGTGACAGCGCATAGGGGCAGATGCGCGATCCCGTGAAGGCCAGAGCGGGGAGTGGCAGGGGAGCGTGAACCCGCCTTCTAACCCGTAATCTCAGCTGCATTCAAACGTAGCACAGGGAGCGGACCTACAGAGTGCTAATGACAGTAATGACAGCGTTATTACGTTGTATGACACGCTCACGAGAAAAGAAAATGCTATTTCAATCAGAAATGTGTCCTCTTTTTTTCCTCAAAACAACTGAAAAACTACTGCATGGGCATCTGTAAAACGAATTGGAAAAAAAATGCATCAAGAATTTGGTGATGTAAAAACAATACACAGTTGTGTGAAAGGACAAGGAACACAGGTTCAGTGGTCGCCCACGTTAAATATACATTCTCGCGCTGCAAATAAAAAAAAAACCCTTTTTTTTTATTCACACCAGTCACCCAGCGGTGAATACTCGTTCATATTTGGTCCACCACAAGCAGTTAATAGAACTTTTTTTTCGTTTCATGAAGCCATTGTGGGTGGGTCAGGGACACCTAGTGGCGTAGTCACAGATTGCACTATAAAATCCCTTCGAAGTGAGACAACCTCTGTGGGGTGCATGTCTCTCACGTCTCTCATGCAGTCTTTCATTCCTTATTGTCGCTTATTTCATGTTCTTTTTCTGTTGAAACAGACAATAAACTTTGCCGTATGAATGTCCTTTAATGCATACTTTTCCTCTTTAATCATGATCACTGCTGTAATTGTTGCAAGAACATAGCTGGTTTCCTCAATGTTGCGAAGGTCGCAATATTTCAATCATCTTTGTGCTTATTATTTATTATTATTATTGCTATAATTGTTGCTGTTATTATTGTTATTAGCCCAGATTTGACTGAACCCTAATCATGCCCCAATCCTTCATGTGAGCCCTTGGTAGCTGGACCTGTTCCCCCCACTTTCCCCACTTTGTTTTTGAGTTAGTGAGTTCATATACTGAAATCATTATTCCCTGACATGGCTCATCTTAATAGTGATGCCACTTTTCTCATGGCCCCACTGAGCGCACAGATGAGGAGTATGGGACAGAAGAATAAACTCCATTCAGAGCCTCCAGCACAACTCCCCACCCAGAGCAGCGTGGGTCAAAGTCCAGGCCATTGCACTGAGCTTTCAGGGAACAACAAAGAGCTTCTCACGGACTGTGCCACACACAACACTCGCCCATAAGTGTAGTGCTCCGAATGACATATCTTCTTCCCACCAACACAGAAGCGCAACCGTCTGCAGCCACTAATATGCTGTGATGGAACTAATACTGGTCATTGTCAGTCGGCCCCTCACTGTTTTATTGTTTACATAAAAATATGCATAAAAACAGCTCACTAAGACTATTAAAGAAAAAAAGAACTTTACTACCACTGTGTGTTTCAGGTCAAACCAGAGTCCGTAGTCCAAGACAAGCGTTGTAACACACATTTCAAGATAATATGCTCTATGGCCCTATGTAAGAGCCATTTTTGTGAGAACCCAGGTGGAAAGAGATGGATTGATGTATCTCAATATACAAGATTAGATAAGAGTGATTATATGAAACAGATGACATCAGGACATCGATCAACTATCAAGAAATGCCACTCTTTCCTTCCGTCTCTGGTATCACTATTGGTTTCCACTGACTCTCCAAGACTTCACCCCAATTTAAACTACATTTGCATGATGAATAGATCATGTTGACCTTGCATTCTGTACTTTCTTTCTTCTGAGAGAGCAGGCATCCATTTTCGAGATCCGTAGCTGAATAGCAGTACCACCTTAACACCCCCTAGTCCAATATCAAATTTGCCATTTTTAATAAGAAAAACATTTTTGAAAAATTAAGCATGCTCGCTTTATGTCCGATGTGACGCTTTTCAAGACGTTTCTGTGACATTTGATGAAGTTTCGTAGCCGGGAAATATGATCACAAAATTCTATTCGTTTTTCTGTGATATGGAATTCCCTGTCAACTTCGCATAGACATACCTGAACCTGCAAAGAATGAGGCACTCAGAGGCAGCTGAGTACTGAGGTCAACTTCGCTGATATTTGGGATGATAGAAAATATGAATACACTCAAACATCGCAACAATTGATTCCAGAATTGTGTATTTACTAAATAAATGCTTGGACATGCCTTCATTTTTGAGTTTGTAGAAGCTTCTGACCACTGGTTGGCAGCAAGTAATTTGACTTCCCGATTCTGCACCTTGTCGAAGACAAGATGCCCCACGTTATTTGTCACATGTGCCACGTTAAACTTAACAGAATAAGCCAAAAAACTCACCGCACTGATGTATCATACAACTAGAGTGGACAAGGTGCAACCAGGCAGCTGACCCTTTTATATTCATTCGCTGGAGATTTTTTTCTTTCCATTTCTTGTTTACAAATATTACAATTTATCATCTTGCATGCAGAATCATGGCATATTTTAGCGTCACCCCTGTAACGGGATATGTTTTGCATCGCCAGATTCTGGCCAGTACACAGGCCTTGCAGAGATTGGACCATAATAGGTGTTTGGAGGACTGGACTTGTGGTGGGGTCAGGGTATGAGACTGGTGGTCTCTAGCATGCTAGCTCTATAAGTCCCAGATGAGTAGGGTGATCCCACACCAGCGCTTCCTACAGCCGTTTGTTGCTGGTGGTGAAGCAGGTATTCACCTCTGATAGAAAAAAAAAAACAATACAGCATTTCTATCAATAAAGAACACTTTTAATATATTATTTTACCATAGACATTTTTAAATTATAATTGTGTTTTGCTCAAACACTGGATGTGATGTGGAGGGAGAGGAGTGTCAGGGGACCAGTGCTGGGTCAGCAGGTAGCAACATATTTCAGAAAGTTTCCTGTGTTCACTTGTGGGGACAGAAATACTCTAATGTTTTACATAACATTGTGGGTGACTTAAAAAGAGATTTGTTCATGGACGTATTTACAGGCTGAAAGGTGATGAAGTATACTTGTGATTTGTAAATGGATGAGGGAAAAAAACACCTCTTAATACCTTGATTTTTCACGATGAGTGCATCTCATCTCTCGAGGTCAGGAATCAGGGCAGCTGCTATTATTCTACGAGTACGGTGACTCTCCGTGCCCCCTGTCATCATCACAGGCTGTCAGCAATGCTAAATACTCCCTCAATCATCCACACAGCAAACATCCTACAGTACGCGCATATTTACACACCCAAGAATATTTAGAAAAAAGGCAGAGCATAAATTGGCTCTCACTCACACCAGGTGAATCAGTGTCATGTAAAAATAAATCAACCGGTTGAAAGAAAAGGCAAACGTGTGCACGTCGAGGTCAGTCTGTACTCACACTCCATCACAATAATTCTGTAAAATACACAAATATTCATGACCGGCAAATCTGCTATGACTCTAATGGAGGCAATATGTAGACTTAGTTGATGTAAAAACCTTCACACAAAATGGAAGACGAAGTGGGCCATCTCAAAGAGGGACACCTCTAGATGAGTTTCTGATTTAACTGAAATAACACACGCATCCTCATGCTTTCCCTCAAACCTCTCACAACAAGGCAGCTCCGGTGATTGCAACATCATGATGTGCATGCTCTTCTCACCATATTCAAAGTCATCCACATGAACTCTCTTAAAAAATAAAATTAAAAAGCACTGGCCAATGGATTTGAGAGCTAAGGCAGTCGGCAATTAAATAAAACGTGTCGAGCGTCACCAACAACGAAGCAACGGAAACAACGAAGAAAGTGCAATGGTGACAATAGAGTCGGCTACAATGGCCTTCTAACACACTCACCCACCCCTCTGTCGAGAACAATCTGTGGCCAGCTCCGCGGGGCACCTCTCGCTATTTGAGGCACAGACACAGTTACTTATTTCCGGCAAAATAATTTGGCTCCCTCTGGTGACCGACATTGTGTGGTGCAATGAGAACGCGTGGAACGGGAGAAATAGCGCCACCTAAAATCAGGAATCCTAACAATGGAGGAGGATTATTGCGGATCCCTCCCGCGCAGAGAACAGAAACCTGTGCTCATGATAGCAAGTGAAGCTGTACAAAGTCAAGTAAACATCAACAGTGTCCAAAAATGACGAAAGAAGAAGACAAGAAAGAACACCAGGTCACAAAGTGTCATGCTGTTTCGGTTGGGGTTCCCGATGGAGACGCGGTAGGGTGGAAGTGCGATGAAGAGGCCGGGATCTCATCCTACTCAACCTTGACCCCCAGCTTCTCAGTGTTCAACAAGTAAAGGCTGTCGTCAATAAGGAAACTGGAGTGGACAGAGGCAGAACAGCAATTACAATGACTATACATGAATGACATTGGACTGGACTTGCCTGTAGAAAAGGAAGTGCACAGGGACGGTGCTGAGGTGCCAGATGGCGTGAGCATCCAAGATCCAGAGTAGTGGGGGGAAGTCCAGCAGCTCCAGCAGCGCCAGACCATGCAACAGCAGCACCACCAGGCCGCACTTCCACCAGTATGGCAGCGTTCGCCGGTTCATCCAGCACCAGCAAAGCCACCACAGCAGGTTCACCATTCCTGATGGTGGGAGGACAGGAAGTTATCTTGAGAGTAAAAGCAGATTCTAGCTGGAGATGCAGCAGCAGAGCAACATGATCTTAAGACAATTTAAAGTATGTAATGTGTTATCATGCTGAATGAATCACTGATTATTTTTTAGGTTAAGAAACAAGAGCTGTGGGGTGGAGTGTTGTCGTACACCAGGTTAAAATATAAAGAGAAAGGCCGTGAGGTAAGGCCGACAAAAGATTTAAATCATCTTCACACCCCATAGTAATAATAGTTTTTAACATATGAGCCATAATCAAATTAGAATAATAATAATCAGGTTGGCATACCTATAGTGACATTGGCAGCCATGTTGTAGCCATAGTCAAAAGAGACAAACGTTAAGTAGGACACATGGAAGGTGAAGGCCAGTATTAGCAGGACTCCCACGATGCTGGACAATCCCGGGCGCCTCAGACCCAGGGTCCTGTGGAGGAATTTAGATTTTTCTGAGCGACACTAGTATCAGCATATTACAAGGATGGCAGCGTGTTTTAAAGAGTACCTGACGCAACACAAATAGATGGAGTACAGAATCACAGCTGTGGCACAGAAATAGTCCATTTTCTGAAAAGGGAGCAAAACGCGACGTGAGCTTCAGTGTTCAGGTGCGGAACAAAAACATGCAGACTATATCGCTTCACATTCTGTCAGGAACATAACACAGCAGCTTCCAGCCGCTGCTCACTCTTTGTTCCAAGTCCCAGGTCGACACATCCCAAAGGTTCTCAGTGACCCCCCTCACCTCCCAGCCCCTGAGCAAACACTGATCAGCTGCTCTCAGCTGCTGCGCTGAATGAACAGATATTTCTAGCATGCGACTGAAACAGCAAGGACTTTGTCAGCCAGAAGACTTGACTGAGCAAACAGAGTACAGCTGCATTACCTCTGTAAGAAACGTGTCTCGTGTGTGAAACACAGTGGACCAGAACCAGGCGTTCAGCGACACCTGGACACAGAGATCTCTCCGTTATAGACCACACGTTATTATAATGTTGACAAACATCAAAGTACTTTCTGACCAGGGAGAAGGCGTTGATGGTGTGGTACATGGGACTCTGGCGTGGGACAGTGCTCCTGTAGCGCAGCATCATCAGAAGGCAGGCCAGGCCATTGAGCAGAGATGCCAGCGCAGATGCCGGTTCCTCGAAACACAGAAAGCGTGCGAACGGCCACTGTGAGAACAGAGAAAAGGTGATGGGTGGGAAATTACATTACTCAAGGGGCCACATCTAATGTGGCTGTTGGGAGGACCCATCAAACCAAAAGACAGAGGAAGATAAATAGTCTTGAATCTATCTTTCATTTTCTATTTTCAATATCATAAAACAAGGGGAAAATAGAAAAAGTTCAATTCTGCCAAACATATGTTTCAAATATGTCATTTATAACCATTTTATAACCATTTCATTCAAAGATTGTCGATATAAAGTAAATCATAAATATCACAAGATCCTTTCAAGTGGTGACTATGTGGGTAATATTATTATGGAGACAAAACATGAAGACAAGATATGAAAGTTCCATCTTACAAGATATTGTTGACATCTTGAATTGCTTTTCAGTTTTTATCTATTTATTTTGCAGTTTTGCTCTGACCTCGGAGAGACACACTTTGCGTTACACTCATCTTTATTCTTTCATTTTTATTCACTGTTTAATGAAAATATTTAAATTTAATTGCGATGAAAACATGACAAGGGAATAAATTTGGTTCGTATACAGTTAACATGGCTGACACGTGCACTTCCCTCACACCGCCCTTTTTATAAAAGGTGCTTGGTAAAATAAATCAAAGCAAAGCAAACACTAGTACTCATGTACAATCTCACACCTACAGAGAAAACACAGCGAGAAAGTCAGTCTGTATAGACATTGAGAATTTAGCAGAGCATTTAGTATAGAAAACGTTGGGTTTAAAACAACATTGACAGATACATAGAAATAATATCCTTAGAGTACAAAAAATGTAATTACGCAGCGCAAGCATACCTCAGCCAAGCAGTTCATTTGACATAGATTTACAACCCAGCATAAAATCAAATAATAAAGTAACCAGAGAGTAGATTTCTAACTAATTGTGAAAATGTCATGAAAACCCATTCACAAGTGCTAGGAATACATTTTAATACATAGACCCAAATTCAAGCAAGTAAACTGACTGAAAAGTTTATATTTCTCATTGGCATCATGCTTTCCCCAGCCTCTCTCCCTAAACCTATCATCCAAAACAAATGCCTCACCTTAACCAGGAATCTGAACCTATCTCAAACCTAATTATAATGACCCCGTTGTTTAGACGTTTTCAGGTTCCCTCAAATAGAAGGTTAATCTTGTCGGCTCCAGGAAAAATGTTCCCACAAAAGCATAAGGAGGTGTTTTGTCAAAAATTGGTCTCCACAAGGACAGATAAACAAGTAAAAGCACACACACAAGGAGCCTGATCCATTGGTCTCTCAATAAATTGTGTCAGTGACGGTGTGAGGATGGTCGGTGAATGATGTGAGCAAGACGGTGAAGAACCAACCTTGCCATGGAACTGTGGAACTTGGTAGCCTTCTGCCTCGTAAAGGCCCACAGTGGTCCACATGCACTGGTAGCGACAGTCATCGCGACAAGTCCATCCTGGTGAAAGAAAATTAAGATGAGGGCCGAAAATTCTTTCCAATTTCTTTTTTTGAAGAATGAAAATAATTTTATCACGTCGCATTTATAAGTGGATAAATAATAATAATGAAAGGTGGCAACAAAAAAAGAATATCTGAATGGCTATACTATTATAACAGACATAGAATAAAACAATTACTTAACTCTGCATCATTTAAATCACTATTTTTTTGTTTGTTTTTAAGCAAGGAACTAAATCTTCAATCTAATTATGACATCTCATAATCAGTGTTGTTATTGCCATTTAAACTGAGTATGTAATTACATGTATGTTTATTGCATTTTGCATTATGTAATAATGAGTATATATTTAACTCTTGTGTTTGTTCCTAAATCTATTATATATTATCTATTATATATTATAAATGTTGTGTTCTCAGGATAATATGAGAGATTCTCCTGGTATCATTAAATCAAATATGTATTTATTATATCATGAACAAATGGGTGCTGATCTAGTTGAAGGCTAGGAAGGGTGGAATTCGATTTATTTATTAAATTTTATTAAATTTAAATTTATTTAACATATTCAATCGTATTTTAGCTTTAGCTATTTTTCCCGTGATGCCTTTGTGAGAGAGGGGAAGTTCAAAAAAGAAGGGTAGCTATTTTAGTACAATACCTCAGTTCTTTGCCCCTCACAAAGTCAGACAAAAACCCATGAAGAAAATGGGTGCTGATCGAGTTGAAGGCTTTGGAGGGTGGAATTCGATTTATTTATTAAACTTTATTAAATTATTAAATTTACATTTATTTAACATATTCAATCGTATTTTAGTTTTAGACAGCCATATACAGTACAGTACAACAACAGTGAATGGGATTTTTTTTTTGTATTTATATTATGGCAGTTACGGTTTGTCATTCCCCTTCTGCTGAAAAGTGGAGTGAGTGTTTTTAGATTCTCCTACTGGCATCAAAACCTGTAGGGTTTTTTCAGTAGCTCATTGCGTTTGTGTCACACAAATGAATCCATTTGACCATTGCTTGACAAACACTATTAAAAAGAGTGCTGAAAAGCTTGAAAAACCGGCTGAAAACCAGTTGAACTCCAGAGGAGCTGGTGTCCGACCTTTGGCATGGGCCTGACCTTTGATCCCGGAATAAGAGCGCGCAGACCTTACGTCTGAAGCATAGCACAAATGAATGAACAAGTCGAGGGTCCAAAGCTTGTGTTTCGCTGTCAAAGTCAGCTAGCACGTGACACTAGCCTGCGTTACTGCCAGGAAGCAGCGCTCACC
This sequence comes from Synchiropus splendidus, assembly GCF_027744825.2. Classification (NCBI taxonomy): domain Eukaryota; kingdom Metazoa; phylum Chordata; class Actinopteri; order Syngnathiformes; family Callionymidae; genus Synchiropus; species Synchiropus splendidus. The sequence goes on from NC_071338.1 coordinate 10,674,972, forward strand.
TGTGAGGGCCATGTACTGCGGCTGCGCTGACTGGAAGCCCCGAAGCCGAACCCCGGTGCAATTCGTCCGGACGCAGTTCTTCACGCAGTCCCGGTACACGGGCTCCTTGTCGCCTTGAGAGGTCTCCACCATGGACACCGACACCAAGAGCAGAGCAACCGCGACCGCAGCCGAGGCTCTGGCAGATGTGCAAAAGGGGGCAACTGAAGCCATGGTGGGACTCGGTCCTGCTGGACTCAGAAAGGCACGATGAGGGGATTCTGGAAGGTCCACATTACCAGACGGCCATGATAAGATCGCAGCGACAAGTGCGGAATGAATACAATGTACAGTTTGGGCTGCCAATCGTTCCCTTTCCTGCGACCTAGCTTCCCTCACACATGTAGTTTCCTGTCAGTCCTTTCAAAATAAATGTAATACGCGATGGCAAATGGCATTAAAAGTAGACGTGCGGCTAAAAATGTGGACAAGTCAATTGTAACTAAAGATATACGTATTATTCATGAAGGTTCTTCTAGTTTAATAGACAGGTTTTACAGATTTTAATCGACGTGCAGCACTTTATCATGAGTTCGGATGCATTGCATTCGTTAATGTTAACTTGACCAACCGCTTTCCTTCTCGAAACGTCATGTTGTCACGTGACACTTTAACGCTTAACGCTTGACACCGTGACGTATGCAATAATAACAATAACAAACGTGAAACGTGGTGGGAGGGAATTAATATATACGTATATATTTCCCCTCATTTCAATAGCGTAATGAGGTGGAATTTAGCGTGTTGTTGGTTGGTTTCTCTTTTTAATTTGAACCTACATAGGCGAGCAGGAAGGCTGTTAATAAAATGTTTAGTTTGTTATTAAATAACCAGATCAGCCAGTTGAAAAGTAAAAGTAATCATTTGGTTTAGCGATCAAATTAGCCCACCATTTTTTAAATAAGTGATTCATGATTCTTCACTTTTCAATTCTCCCCCAAGCAGCCTTTCACTAATTTTCATTTCAATTAAAGTGCATTGATGTTTCAGTTCTCTTGCCAAACAATTTTTCATCTTCATGCATATGACAGCCAGTGTGCAGTCAGAGCTCACCAGAGACCCGACTCAGATCAACAGACTCTGAATTGTACGAAAGATAGTGGATTTTATTGTTACTTCTTTATTTGTTACAATGTAGACATGGACAGTCACGACAACAGGAATAAAACGGAAGTGAGAGGGAGAAGGAAGAGTCAAAATGAATATATTTTACTTTCATTCCTTGGCTTCCTTCCCACTCATCATCTTTCACCATCTCTTTCTCTATTTACAAGATTTTAAATGATAAGAAAATCATGCATCCGTCTTGTTGCTGCTACTTTTCCCGTGATGCCTGAGTGAGAGAGGGGAGGTTAAAAAAAAACAAGGGTAGGCAAGCTATTTTAGTACAGTACCCCAGTTCTTTGCCCCTCACAAAGTCAGACAAAAACCCATGAAGCACTCAGTGAGGCATTGAGACGGACAGGCCAAATGGGCCAGACTATTTACTTGTTCCAAGTAAGAGACTGTGCATGCACCACAGCACCCAAGAGAATTACGGCTGACCGCTGTACACACTGGACTGCATATGCATACACACTGTATGTAGGTATGACGCATGCACTGTTTGCCTCAACCCAGACAGACGGAGTGGATGATGGAGGGCAGAGCAGAGGCAACAAAGAGGCAGTGACAGAGATAGTGAGAGAGTTTCAGTGTCACAAGATTATTTTTATTGAAAATAATCCCATGTTTTCCTGTTGGTACTCACACACAAACACCCCCACGGCCTTCTGTCCTCTCACTGAGTGTCTCGACGATGGAGACAAGTCTATTGCAAGTGAGCTGGCAACCGGAACAAGTGGACGAGGGCATGAGTGTGTGCGAGGAAGCACGGCGTTGAGAAGAAGGGTGTGAGATGATGATGGGTCGAGCATGGCTTTGGACAGAGGTAGAGATCTTGAGAGAGTAAGATTTACTCTTCCTTCTCCTCTCCGTGTGTGATGACATAGCAGATGTTCTTGTAGTCCACATTGCCAGCCACATCAGGGGGGAAAGCAGCCCAGAGGTTGGTCATCTGAAAGGAAGGACAATAGAACATGGTTACATGCTGATCAAAAAACAATGGAGGTGGTGCATGAAGCGAGGTGCTCACCTCCTCAGCGGTGAACCTGTCGCACTGGGTGGTCAGGAGCTCCTCAAGGCTGGAGAGCGGAAAATATTCAAACATTTCATTAGATACTTCATGAAGTTTAGTTTTTAAAAGGATTAAAATGTTATTTCTTACAATTCCTTCTTGATGGAGCCTGTACCCTCGGGGTCCAGGACCTTGAAAGCGCTCACAATAACGTCCTCGGGATCAGCACCTGAGGTTTAAAAATCGTCAGTTAGCCACAAATCCTACGTGAATAAAGGCTGAAGTGAGATTTGTGCATCAACGAACCCTTCAGCTTCTCGCCGAACATGGTGAGGAAGACGGTGAAGTTGATGGGGCCGCTGGCCTCCTTGACCATGGCCTCAAGCTCCTCATTCTTCACGTTCAGTTGGCCCATAGTGGCCAGCACGTCCCTCAGATCGTCCTTGCTGATGATGCCATCTCTGTTCTGGTCAATGATTGTGAAAGCCTGCCACAGACAAAGAGACCAGAAAGGGCAAGTCAGTGGAGTGTTGTCACCTCTTGAAGGACAGGAGAGTAGAGCCGGATGCTAATGACTTTTAAAGGTTAGAGCGCAGATCTTATCGTATTTGTCACACCATTTCTTGAGTGGAGTGTGAACATAATGGTGCAAATGCGAAGTGGGTCTAAAACTCTCCCTCAACATAGCTAAGATCAGCACCAGCTGAAACCAAAGATGGCACAGCATACCTTTTGGGACTTGGCAGCTGGCCTCCCACTTGTCTTTCTAAGGTGTTAAAATGGTCTCGGAATGCAGGACAAGCCCCTTGCGACATTTTAGGAGAACATATTGATTACAGCTGTCACCCCTCCACCCACCACCCACCCTTCTCATTTTTCTGCCTTGTAACCGATTCTTTTCCTGTCCTCAATGTTCCTTCACCTCTGAGGCATCTGATGGGTCAGCTGAGCTGTGCTAGCTATTGTATGCCCTTGATGTACAAACATGGACCGCACTCAAGTTTTTATGAGTAAGTTTTACTCTTTCAGAAACTTTGGCATCCTGAACATAGCACTGCACACAGGCTATTGTTGCGTAATTGTTATTCAAATAAACAAATTGTCTTGTCACCTTTGTCAAACATGCAGGATGTCCCACAAATATCTATACACCTAGATGATGATAAACACCTAGTTTACTGTTATTTAAAGTGTGTGCACAGTTTTTATATCTACAGTATTGTACTTCTGACAACATTAAAACAACTCACAAAGGCCCATTTTATACATTTCAGTCTACCTGCTGTTAGGCAGCCTTCTATAGAGGCCAAATACATGCATGTCGTAATGATGCTGAAGTCAAGAGTAAACAGCTCAAATAAAACCCAACAGACCTCCTCATTTTAGGTCACTCTTGTTCCTTGATCACACAGGGGAAATCTCACCTGGGGAGGCGAGGCATGTCAGATGAAAAAGAAAAATCTCACCTCCTTGTACTCCTGGATCTGGCTCTGCTCAAACATGGAGAACACGTTGGAGGATCCACCCTCACCCTGCTGCTGCCTCCTCTTGGCCTTCTTGGGTGCCTGAGGGCGCAGGTAAGATACATTTTAAACACAACACACCAGCTTAATTTCGTTAAAAACAAACAGATATCTGATAATCTCCAAAGCCATTCTGAAGATGAATTAACCAGAGTAGTTGTGTATTGATGTTTTCAAGATGCAGTCATGTTAAGTCTTATTTTGTGATCATGAGCACAACAAATCATTTAACATTAGCTTTGTTGAAGCAAAAATGCATCCGAATCCAAAGTGTCACTGAATCCAATTTATGGTGAGCGTCAGGTAGTCCAATTTCATGAGATCATTGATCTGTGATGACAAGCTCTCGGAGCGCATCCTACTCCAAAGTAACATGGCCACACTCACCATCTCTCAGGTTTATGGGGTTGTTGGTGAAGAAGAGAAGCCTACGCCAAGCCGATGTGACTGACATGTAAGCAGTGGACCCTAGGGGTCTTATATACTAGCCCACCGGTGCTAACTTTAGCCCTCACCATCAGGTTTGGCAGGAAAACAGAGCTGAGGGAAAGTAAGAGAAAGAGGGTGGAGCGAGGAGGTGGCAGGGCATATCAGCTTACAGATGATCAAAAATAGGAGTTGGGGTCTTGGAATGAGGTGAATTCAATGCCAACACAGGCCTGACTTTGTGGTCATCTGTGGACTAATATGGCCAAACTGACACAGACAGCAGGCAAAAGGGACAACGCTGCTCCTTCTCTACTCCCCGCTGAAAACTATTCTTGCTCTATGGATTCATTTAAACAAGCCATGACAGATGGCATTAAAATATTTAGTCTCTGTCCGAATCAAAGCCTGAGAGTGACAACTTGATGCTTTCCAATCATTGACCAGCACACGCCACTCACCGAGCCAAGTTGTCTTTGCAGTAAGCATATCCAGAAGTCATCACCCTGCTGTAATGATAGGTTTAGTCTCGTATCTGTGGCCACCGAGGGATCAGTAGTAGTAGTAGTAGCCAGCCAGGATTATAAACAGTAATGAAACTTGAAAACAGTTGGCTGACGGACACTGATCTCAGTCCAGTAATAACAGATTGCCACCAGAGCGAGGCCACGTTGACGGACACAGAACATTAAGGCATTCTGAAACGTAATCATGGAAGGTTTGGACACGACTAATGGACGTGTAAAATGTCTGCTTTACTCCTCAGGGAGTAACACTGTTGCGCTCTAAAATAGGCCTGGGCGTTTGTAGAAATATGACTTGAAATGTACATATTGAAACACAGAAGAAGGAGCTGAAATAATTCTGACCAGTAGCCTGGATTAGAGAGTGACCAGGGCGGCACAGACAAATCCATGATGGTCACTAATCTTAAAGAAGGAAGTATATTTCTTGGGTCATGTACACTATCAGAATGTTGTCAACGTTCGATCGCCAGTCACGATTTGAAGCACGGTTTGAGGCAGCTTACACCACCTGCTCTAAAGAGTCCACATGCTTATATGATAGAACTTGCATGGACTTGCCTTCATATGACATGAAGTTATCTCTTATCTTAAACTCTGACACAAAGTGTAACACCCATGGTTATTTTACAATTTTACAAGGTAAGCAGATGGCCAGTAGTTTTAGAGCGACAGTTTTTGCCCTGGTGGAGGCACTAATTTGGGGTATTGCATGCTGGACGTGGCCCAGTATAGTTTCTTTAAACAGCAGAAGAGTGACCCACCCACTCTTCTCCTTATATGAGCTCCCCTGGCTGCCATCAATCACACGAATGTACAGCAATGGCATGTCTGAGGCTTCAGCTAACACGCAGTAGGAACTGATCTTTGCCATCAAGTTGTAGGTCGGTAGTCTCAAACAGCCAAATGTGACCTAATTCTTTACTATCCTGACTTGACGTTTATACATGTAAATTCTTACCGATTAATACAAATTTGAGCTTAGTTAAATCTTAGATTTTTGCAATATTATTTACTTAGACTTAAGGGCTTGAAAAAGCCAGAGTTTGTCTGGTGAAAATCTAAAGAAACATTGCTGTCTATTTTAGAGGTCACAGGCTGAAGAGTCACTTCGCCAAGCTCAGGCTTGAAGGTGAAAATGGAGAGACACATAGACAGACTGTGTCAAAGACCATAAAAACAAGACAGCTGTAAAGACCAAAATAGAACTCCCCAAACCCCGCCTTTATTCTTTTTCCTGGCCATTTCGACTGTTTTAAAAATCATCACTATTTGGCCTTCTTTGCCCTCTTACAACTGTCAGTCCTTTTTAGACCCGCAGGTCAGTGAGCTGCTTTTATCCCACACTCTAGACTGAGCTATTACTCCATTAAAAATCTAAATGAAAGGTTATCAAGCGTCCTCAACTTTTCAACTCTGATGCCATCAAAAGATTTGTTTTGTTAAACTGGCTTCCTGAGCACAACCACGGCAGAAAGAACAGCAGACAGACTTCTACTGCTAGATTTCAGAACCACACAGAGAACATGGAACAGAAGATGATATTAATAAAAGTGACTTCTTGAGCTGGCTCTTTCCTTGAAGAATCAACTACTTCCATTACACTTCAACAGGCCCTGCCACTTAGAGGTGAACTTGCTTGCCAAGAAGACTGCAGCCACAAGAAGGTCCTCAGAAACACTGACCAACTGAAGAATGTTCTTCTGTCTCCCTGAGCACTATATGTCTAAATAATGTCAGCCACAGGTTAAATGGCACGTAACCGAAATGCATGACATTTTCTTAAAAAATAATTTTATTAATAAAGGATCCCTTCTAATCTAATACACAACCAGCAGGTCAAAGGCGTAATAATCTCATGAGGGATTTATACAATTCCCTCACCACTGAGTCTGGTAGAATTAGTTATTTATGGTACTGCTAATTATTTTTGGCCTTTAAATTGGTATTTCCTTTCCTAAAAAGACGCAGCCACTCCACTGAACCGACAGAAGACCATGCAGTGTTCAATGCAAGGCCCATCAAAGAGTTCAGTGTTAGTGTTTAACTGTGAGGAAAATATGTTAAATTAATAAAATAAATTTTAAAAAAGCTATAAAAAAGACATTTTCACACAGGGAATAGCTGTCTTTTATTTATTTGATAGGCAGACCTGTCAAATTATTTTGACTTATCCTACAAGTTCCAGTATGCACTACAACAGTTATAAACGCTCAAATCCATTGTATAAAACTGACTAAAAATTGTGTAAAAGAAAATGTCATAAATGTGACCACTGTGTGGAACGGAGCCCATTTTTTGTCATTGAAAACAGCTATTGTTATATGTTGACATAGTGGAGCTGGTGATGAGTTGCAACACACGTGACTGTTGTGTGTGTACATAACACTTACTTACTCCTCCTCCGTTTATAAATATTTAGAACAGATTATGATGCTGAAGAGCCACACCAGGCAGATAGTGGCCAAAAGGTGAGAAAACTTTGTACACATGTACACAAGAATCACACATGCTCACACGGAATCACAGTTTCTGCCCTTTAATTACTATTGATAAACGAAAATGTCTAGATTTTATTATTACGTTCTCAGCCTCCCATTACCGAGATGAAACAAGAAAAGCCACCCAGCCTGTTGTTGTAATGCTAACATGCATGACAAAGAACTCAAATGTGTGAAAGAAACGATGAACATGTCACCAGACGTGCTTCTACACCAGGTACTCCATCACCACCAAAGATCATTAGACATCAAGTGTTCACAGTTCTCCAGCTTGTACTTATTTTAAGCATCAGGTTTTCAAGAACAGGTGTGGAAAGAGCAGATTGTAAACAGGGCTTGATAACATTCTAAAAATACAGATATAGCACAAACATCATGGTGAATTAAAACACTTCATTAGCTGTGCAACACCGCTCATGTTAGCCAAAGTCAATTAAGTTTTGTTGAGCATCGCCAACACCATGCCTCCTGGACCACTCAGCGATCAAGCTCTTCACTTCTTTCCCAAAATCCTCGTGGAGCTGGCTGAACTCCTCTCTGACTCTGGGCCACTCAGCCATGGGTGGTGCCTGGCTGTTGAGGGGAGCTACGTTCGCTGTTCTTTTTGGCCACAGTTTGGGCGACCGCCTCACAGCGGATTTGGGTGAAATTGCAGGAGCTGGTAGCATCAGGTTGGGACTCAGTCCGGCTCCGGACAAACCCGACGATGTAAATGCTGAAGTGCTCGAGCTCTGAGGGGTGAGATGAAATGTGGATTCTGTGGGGTTGAAATATGGCGGGACCACATTGGGTGACGGACCTAAAGCCTCTGGAAGAAGAGTCAACAGAGACGTGCATGAGAACATGTGACATCAACAAATGTAAACAAAGAGCTGCCTATGCGTTGTTGAACACACATTCATGTACAAATACACCACAAAAGTTCTTAGTTTCAATTTAGCTCTTAAAACCACAACACAAATGGAAGTTATTACGGTGGTCAGCTCTGGTGAGACAACAACCGTCACCAAAATGACGTGCATGGTAGCTGCAGAGCTGTCACTCTGCAGAACAATGACTTCCCTCTTTTAACATGCGAATGAACAAAACACAACCCCTACTGTGTCATACTCACCGAGGTACTTCTTTTCCAAGTCCATCACTAGCAGGCTGAGGTATCTGTGGTTGGCAGTGAGCAGAGCCTTGATCCAGTTCTCCTGACTCTCCTGGTCCTCAGCAGCAAATTTGTAGGTGCGTAGTCCCGGCTCGCTCCACACCAGGGAGAAGGCAAACTGCTCCTCCGACTCACACAGCTGGACTGTGCAGCCTTCCAGAACAATCACTCCAACCAGGTCACGGTCGGTCGGGCGATCCTTGTAGAACAGGAGGTTGCCCTTCAGCAGGAACCAACGTTTTTGGTAGGAAGTCTTTATTTCCCCCTGTCAAGCAAAAGCCACACGTTAAATGAAACTCACTCAACTGGTTTGAAGTCACATGTTTTTGTCAAATATTGGAGTCACTTCAAAAAAAGTTCATATCTTAGATGTGCTTATTGCATAAACCTGTTTGTTTAGCCTTGACTTTCAATGCTTTTTTTCTTCAACCAATACATCAAATTATCAGCAAAATAATTTATTTAACTCATAATAAAATCAGATTGCAGTTAACACAGATAAATTCAGTCAACATACAATACATATAGTCAGCAGGGAAGAGCACAGAGAGCCCTAGTGGTGCTGGAGCACCAGCACTTGTTTCCTGCAAGAGAGTGCCCCACGTGACCTATGTCTTCACTGTTAAATTCTAGAGAAAAAAATTGGTCCCTCGTCATTTCTGTCCAAACAGTGGAGCACACAAGCCCGCACAGCGGCCCCTCCCACTCCTCATGAGGAGTCAAGCCTCTCATCCATAGTATTGATAGGTGTTATGAGGGTATTTTGGATAGTTGATTGGTTGTTAAAAACACACTTAAATGGCTGTGGCCGGATATGAACTAGCAACTGTATGTTCCAAAGAAATATGCTCTGACCACTGTGCCACTGCAAACAGTATGTTATAGCTCTAAGTTTGGAATTTTGATTACTTCAGCGACGAACTGACTGACCGACCAACAACAACAACAACAATAATAATAATTTTTGAGATGGGTACCATTTTTTTTTCTGGCTCAAAAACCCGCCCCCCAAAATGTCTGTGACATATGGCTAGATTTGGGCTGTGCAGTATACTGGTTTCATTCCATGAGACAAAGTCAGTGTTGACAGTGAAGAGTAAGATGTAAACGTAAATCTAATCGATTTAATGTAGTCTAATGTAACTTGAGCTTTGAGAATATGCGTGAAGGGTCCCACAAACAACTAATGGCTCTTGTCTTGCCTGTATTTATATGGCCTCATCAGCAAAACTAAATAAGTATATTTTTCCTCATTCATTACTTTTCAAATTCTGAATTTCACTGTACTAATTTCACTACATTTTTTTTTTTAAGAAAAGAACTCTTTTTAAAAAATAGATTTTTTTTAAATAAGCGGTGCCTCTGACAACAAGTAAAGGGTACATGGGATACAGGCATACAGGACATTGTAAAGTATCTTGGTATAAAGTGCCATATAAACATTCAACAGTACACTAAAAGGAAAGGAATGATTTAGGTTTTCGATCAATCCAGTTAGCGTTGTAACAGCATATCACAAACCATGGCTTTTGTTACAGATTTGACTCACTTGGAATCACACTGAGACCACTCGCCTGATATATTTTCTTTTTGTCAACAGAGATCCCACTCCTTGTTCCAACTATGCACCAAGACTATGATTGACCTGTTCCCATATAGTGAATAAAAAGCTTTGAAACACACATTTAAGAGAACTTTGTTTTCACTGTCTTTAATCTTGTTTGACATGGCCTTTATTTAGATGAGCATATTACCATAACAAATTCATCTTATCTTCATTGAAAAAAAGTCATTATTTGAATTAAAACAGGGACACATTTACCTTTTTATGGAGGTAGCCCTCTTTGTCCACAGGAGAGTCACATGATTCAAAGTAGCTGAGAATCTTCCCATGAATCTTCATCTCAACATCTCAGACTGTTCTGATGCGAACCTGGAAGGTAGCACGCATGCGCACAGACGGAGCAACAACTTGTTTTACCACCACCAGTGAACTTTGTGCGCTTTATACATTAAATCAATTCCCCAATGGTAGAAGACTTTATAGATTGGCTGAAAACACGGTTTAAACGGCACATCGTTATCAGCCATCACGTGTCTCGCAATGACCATTATAGCGCTTATCGAAGTTGAGCAAGCGTCTTTGCCGTAACTGCTAGAATAAACGCGCATGTTTTTTTAAGCTGGGCAGACGAGATGGGTTTCATGGAGGTTAGTCTCTGCCGCATCCTTCCTGCCAACCTGGACCTATGCTTTACAAGCCCTCCTTTATTAATTCGATTGATCTCAACGATTGTCTTCCACTAATTCATCTGCCTTGTATCTCAATTGAGTCCAAGTTTGCTCGCCCGACACGCCAGACTCCTCTCGATGTCCGGTTTTTACTTTGCAACTTTATCTCCTCGTTTTCCAACACAATCTCAATAAAAGAACTTGCCAATTTTTGTTGTTACAAAAATAATGTTTTATGGTCCACATTAAGTGCACATTAAGTGGCATTTGATACATCCAGCTGAGTCATTCGTATCTCGCCAACAACGTGTTGGTACGACGAGTGTGTGCGAGCAGCCGTTCCAGTTGTTAAATAAGCTTTATGGTCGGTCATCTGACAGTTTCTAATGCTGGTTTCAGTTCGTCGCGGCGAGAAATGTACTCACCTCAACTGACCAAAATAAGTTGGTGTTTTCCTCCGCCAGCTCTCGACAGTCACTTCCTGGTTTCAGTCGAGGTGAGGCAGCCAACGCACCTCCACTTGGAGGATGAGAAGTAAACACATATATCATCATGTGGGGAGGTGAATAGCTTTGTATTAAGTAGCCATTACAGTCATGTCAGGCCAGTAAACCAATAATGAAATCATTCAAATGCAATCTGAGAACTGTTCTTCACTCTGCTCCTATTCAATCTACATATCATGAGAGAAGAAATGTTGACTGAATTGTATGTAATTTACCAATTAAGAATACATGCGACGTAATAGTTATCAATTGTCATAAAACTTGTAACATGTTCATTGTATAGAGGAGATTGCAACAAATAATCTTTGGAAATTGGAAAATATAAAGAGATCATTTCTTGCCACTGGACGGTGCAGCTCACCTGCCTAGATGTTGCTCAGAAAGAGAGGCGCGACAGGATGAGCATGTGGATTGTTTGACATTCAGATTTAGAGTTTACAATGCTTAGCATGAGAATTAAGACCAAGGGTAACAAAGTGGAGTTGGTGGTCCGACACAAGACCTCCGTCTCGTCACTTCCTGGTTCACATTGAGTAATGTCTGAAGAGCAGCCACAGCAAGGTGGGTCTAATATGTATGGACTGTATGTTTTAATGATAACCAGTGCGCATCCAGTCATTTTCCTGTAGAGACAAGTAGCAAAGCTTCATTCAAATCTGGTGGAGATGCATCGCCTTAGGATGTACATGGCATGATCTGATAAAATGAAAGATGTTATTTTACTTAGGGTTTAACTTCAGAATAACTGAAACATTTGGAAATTTTAATGGACAAGAAGGGATGGCTCCACTAAATCCAACCAAGGTATATTTTTTATCGTCCCTTCCTCACGTTAGTCACTGACCCCAATAGGACTTCCAACTGTAGTGAATCATCCAGGGAAGAAAAATGGTCCCATGATGTTTTCAAACGACTTTTCTTTGAGGTCACTTTGGCTCTTAAAGGTGGAGCGTGAGTTGATTCTGGCCGTGCTAAGTCAGGTGCCTCCAACTGGCTTTCCATGTATTAACACTTCAAAGGACACAAGTACAGGGAGACAATAACACACGGCTGTCAAGCTCTATTTTCCACGAAGGTCACAAATGACCGCACAACAGAAAATCAGTGACCATTGCCTGGCCACAAAAAAAGGTCACACACCATAATATTTTTACTTTCCCTTTGATTATAGCATGTTGAGATTCTTCACTTTCAGTTTTTAACCAGCCTGCCACATCCCAAAGGCTCTTAACAGGGTTAAGGACCAGACTCTGTGGTGGCTATGTTAGGAAAATGATGCCTCATGCTCCACTCTTACACAGTTTGAGACCCATGAATCCCAGCATTGTCATCTTGGAATATCAAGGGGCCAACATGGAGGTAGTACCTGATCATTCAGTGTATGCAGGTTGTCAGGTGACCTCATTCTTTGAGGACAATTCAACTAGAACCCAACCAAATAGGAAGCCAGCACCCATTTTTTTTTTGTTAAATCCTTGTGGCCACTTTTTAAGGGCCAGGCAGTGTATTTACGCAAATGGGGAAAATCCAATTTAAGATCCATTTTCATTTTGTATTCCTTAGGGATTAGCATTTTTATTATCATGTGACTGTACACTTTCCAGGTTTTTGCATAACCACTGAATTTCACATTTTTTTCTTTAACAAGAAAGTACAGTAGTGTAAATGTGTGTAATCAAAAGTCGCACAGTCAAAGCAAAGACACAGCTAATGTAATGAGAGGGATGCACCAGTTGTCAGTATGTGACTTGAACAAAGTCTGAGGTTTCATTAGACTCATCAAAAGAAAAAAGTAAACTAAAGTAAGCTTTTATTGGGCTTCAAAAAATGTAGATGTGAATTATTTCTTTAACAGGAAGTCAGTTATGAGTCTAAAACAAAGCAACACAACAGCTGCTTTGTTCCAAAAGGTAACAATAACAAATAAAAAAATGCAAATAAAAATGCTACATTTATACAAACAGGTTTCATAAATTTCTTTTTGTGGTACTTTTCAAAATGACAAATACCTGTCTTGACACCATGAACATAACATCTTGAAGTCACCAAATGTCAGTAAACGTCGATCACTGGAACTGCCCTCTGAAAACATGCTCTCGATGTCGCTTCTCCCCACTGTGGATCTTCTGATGTCTCTTCAGGTTCTCACTCCGACTGAACCTTTTTCCACACTGGCTGCAGTAGTAGGGTTTCTCCCCGGTGTGGACCCGCTTGTGTTTTTTCAGATCCCCAGCCTGACTAAAATATCGCCCACATTGCACACAACCATATGGTTTCTCTCCAGTGTGGCACCGCTCGTGTGTTTTCAGGTTCCCAATCCTGTGAAAAGTCTTCCCGCAGAATGAGCATGCATATCTGTCATCTCTCTGGTTGTTCTCCATTTGAAACTGGCTCAGATCAAAGTTACTTCCGCCTAACACCGTTGGTATGTTGTAATTGTTTGGGACAAAAATAGACCCATGAGGCTGGTCACTGACTTGCGGTCCTTGGACCCCAACAGAGTTGAAGCTCAGATCCTCAGATTCAATGTCCATTTTCTGTGGCACACCTGGATCTGAGCATGTCATATCATCTTGTTCTTTTTTAACAACTCGTTTCACTACACACGGCGACTTTGCTGGACCAGTTGCTACTTGATCAGAAGTCGTATCCTCAGCGAAAGCAGATGCACAACCTGATGTGTGGCTCCTCTCCTCGTTCATTTGTGGCTTCCCCTCGGGTCCTGCTGTTCTCTTGCATTCGGATGGTGTTTCTATGCAAGTTCCCTGTCTGTGTGAATAGGTGATGTGATGGTCTGTTTCAACTAGAGTCTGATCTGGAGTTGGATCAAATTCCTGCCCAGTACTCCCTTCATCATCTGCTGTCTGAGAGGACTGGCAGTGTCGGTGAAAATCAGCTGCTAAACAAGAAGCAAAACTGTGTAAAATCTGCCAAAAATCCAAACTAACTCAGAGACCAAAGTCCTTTACTCACCAGCCTGGTCTTCCTGTATTTTGTTCTGGAGTTCCTGCAGTTGTCTCTTGAGACTGTCATTTTCCCTCTGTGTTCGTGCAGTTTTTTCTCTGTACTCTGATACCGTCTCCTTCACCAAATCCAAAACTTCCTGCACCACTTCAGTAAGGAGCTTTGCCACCCGTGCATTCAAGCGTTCCAACTTTGACATCCTAAAAACGTGAAGGCTGTTAATGCATGTTCACGTTGAATAGCAGTTATACATAGACAAAAACTACAAAAATAAATCAACAACCCTACAAGGATATTTTTCATCCATACTTTTTCTTTTTTTCCCCACTCTCTACTTCACAGACACTGTAGTAGACTACTACACAGTAAATCAACTAATCCTTAATAGCATTGTTTGCCACAACATCCATTGTAACAACAATGATTTAGGTGAATATTCTTATGAAACATTCATAAATATATCACATGGATTTAAATGAACAAACATATAGAGAAGTAATTAAAAGACTCAATACAAACGAACAGAAACTGGCAGTAATTTACTTAACTGTTCTTTAGATTATGGCTATAAAATGTTACTTTAAATGGCAAAGCTAAACAGCTCCCATGACATCCTTACTCAAATTCTATAATGAAACAATTGGAACGTTTAATAATGGTATTTGTTTTCAATATGTGGATCGTTTTAATGATGCAGCCCATGATATGTATGTATTCACCAAAGGTTTAGCATATTATACACATATAGAAAATAGCATACGCCTATAAATGGTTCTCTGTAGCATGATTCATGCTGTTTACCTGAGTACTGAGTGGTGAAGTTGACCGGAAAGCTAATGTTGTTCGGACGCTAACACACCTTGCATTGCATCCACCCAGAATTCACAAAAATGATCCACAGTACATCTACGCTACCAGTCTGGGTTCTATACTTACCTGAAGCCGGATACGGCGAAACTAGAAAGAATAGCGAGACCGTTTGACACCAACCTAAGGTCGCTTCTAATGCACCCCGCGCAGCTAATACACGTAACCGGAAACACATTTAATTGACTTCCTTTACAAAATAAAAGGGACAATGGCGACGTGATAACGTTTAACAAAGTGTCTGCAACCAATAGTTGTAACAATGAATAAATATTCTAACTGATGACTTATTCGTGTTTTGCTTTTTGATTATCATTTCATTGATTTCCACTCATAGTACATTTAAATATACAAAATATTTTCAAAAATTCAAAATCCAAATACCAAACAAAAAAGGACACTGCACCTTATCCAAAAACAGAAGTACTGTATGTTAACACAGACTTGATGTCCACATCGGACACATTGGAAAATGTCTCCTGAAGTGTGTCCTAAACAAACACATCTTTGAACAAAACCCTGCTACCAATAACACTTATGAGTTTTGCATTTAATGCGTAGATCTGAGCTATTAAGGGACATTGTATGGAGGCAGATTGTTGTCAAGTATAATCTGTGAAAAAATATCAAATTTCATTGGTTTGTAGCTGCTGAGGTACATTTAGAGAATGCAACCCAAATTTCCCCAAATGTTTGCAGAAAATACCTCATTTTATATATTTAAAGAAATCCTTGTGTGTAATGTCAATAGCAGGCGTATGTAGTGAAAGCAGTCTGAAATGTATGAAAGGCCTTTTGTAAACCAACATTTCTTGATGTTCTTGGTATTGACTGGAAAATCAGGACGAGAAGCCATGGGAGAATAAAGTGACGTGTTTTTAATCGGTACAATAATTTTGCTCTCAACATGAACTCAAGAGCTGTCACGTCATAAACTAGTTAGTTTTGCAAGGCACAGGGATGAACATGACAAAAACGCTTATATGTTAAAGTAAACTGAAGGTCAGTGATGTGATTATAGCATGTTGAAGGTCATGTCCGCCATACGACTCACACATACCTGCATTATGCCAAAAGACAACCATCTAAACATCAAGCATGAGTCCCATATTACAAGAAAAAACAGCAATCTCATTGAATCTCAGGTTGGCATTTCTTTAAATATAAAAAAAGCTGTGGGAGAAAAGTCTTGTGTTTGATGGTCTAGAGCACAGTGTGGCTTCAGAAGAGTTAAAACACGACACACTGGAACGCAGTCAGTTTATGTCATTGTCTTTTTATAGTGAATTTTGGATTTATTTTTGTGCGTATATAAAACGCTTAATCAACAAACAAAGCCTGATACTGATACAGACTGGTATTGGAATCTCATACGAGAGGCACCTGACCTCAGTTACCATCCTCGCATCCATTTGAGCAGCACCGACCTACCCGTGATTTGTTTTGATCATTAAGGAGAAGGTTTCTGAATCAAAAATGAGTCCGCATATGTTTCTTCAAGTTACTTGAACAAGTAAAACTCAGTGGTTGCAGCTGAACGGCCTCTCTCCAGTGTGACAGCGCAGGTGTAGACTGACTGAAGCACTTGCCACACACAGAGCAACTGTACGGCTTCTCTCCAGTATGAACCCGGCTGTGTTTCTTCTCCAGCTTGCCTGAAGGAACGACCACAGTCAGAGCAAGTATCTTGTGAGACTCTTCTCTTGTTCCGGAGATCGAGGCACTTCTATATTAGGGCGCTCAACTTGTAAGGCAGTTGCAGACTCAAATTGGTTAGCCTCCATATTTTGGGGAAATGGACTGTTTTCCCTTGTCTAAACAACAGCAGAAACACTCCCTTTGGCATCGAAGAATTTGAATCAGAACCTTTTCACACCCTGAAACAACACAATACAAACATCATGCTTAAAGAAAATCACATAAGAGTGCTGGCAGCTTCATGACTGTTTTGCTGGAATTAATTTTCCATTTGAAAGTTTGAAACAATACATGTTGGAAATGGCATCTCATCAACTATGGAGAAACCATATGAAGCACAGCGTCAAAGTTCTAATGCGGCTGCCATTTTAAGAATAAATCAATAACACCGTTCAGCAAAGAATTTCATGCATTCATGCCTAAATTTTACAGAATGTTAGGAAAATGTATGAACGTATGAATAGAATTTCAAATAAAATCACAACATTCCAGTCTAAGTCAAAATGCTTGTTGAAGGGAAGGGCCAACAAATATCAAAAGATAATCATTTATCATCAGACTATTGACAAACTACATGTTTTTGTAAAGCCTCTGAGATTGCTTCTTAAATCATCCCATCTGGATTTCCAGTGGGGCACGGCTCTCTGAGTGTCCGTCTTCTCTTCAGGCGCTCCAAGTTTTGATCATAAAGAAACAGAGATTATCTTGTCATATAACTACTATACTGCTAAAGGAAACGTTGACACAAGTAAAATAAAGTGCCAGAATAAGTATGCCACACTGAAGTCATTCCTACGAACACAAACCTTTGATTTAATATCATCTCAATTTGATTTATGTGAACCATAGGTTTATTTTACGCTATTTAAGACGACAAGAATCCTTATGTATTTTAAGTAGAATATGTTGTTTTAATTTGGAGGGCTGGCAAACGTCGCATATATTGTCACAGTTATATATTACCACACAGTACAATTACACACAACACAACAACACAATCCTTGTTTGCAGTGACCTCAGAGCACAGCTCTGTTGATGTTTTGACATGCGCACCGCAGCGCTCGCCTTATTTCTCATGGAGCTCTTGTAGTTGTCATTTCAAACTGTGATGGCTTGGAGTGCTGCTTTGCACTACGAATTACGGTAAATCCTCCTCTTCATTAGAAAATAGACGTCCGGTTTTCAAAGTAAGAGCGCTGCATGGGCGCTGCATTATCAAACTCAAACCAACCATTTACTTAGCCGGCTAATTTAGATTTTACACAGTTAACCGATTTCAGACTATTTAACTGTGTGAATTTACTAAAAGGTAAAAAAAGCTAAATAAACTGGCCAATTTTTAACAACATGTGTATAAATGACAAAATAACGAATAATAAGCAAGAACTATCAAACAGGTGCATTTTATCCAATACTTATGACAGCGAAAATGCATGACTGAAATGCATAGCGTTGCGCTCATGCGCCACTGTAAATTAGAAAACTTTTATTTCTTTCTTATGAATGGCGTTTGGAGACATTACCGTAAAGCTTCGTGTGAAATGGCAGTGATTTGACAGGAGAAACCCGAATCAACGTTGTACAGCTTCACTGTAAGCCACTAACTTTCGTTATATTTATGTAAATAGTAGTAGAAATAGATCCTCGAAACTGCCAGTTTAAAGGGACATGTGACGACAGGCCGTTAGACCGGACCTTCATCAGAGCAGAACCCGAACAATGTTTGGGTGCTGCCACCTACTGGGCAGTGAAACAGCCACAATTATTATATATAAACAAAAAACACTAAAAAGAAGAGAAAGATTGGCAGATAACACGTTTGAATTTAATAGTTTACAGTAAAGTGACACGGCACATGAACAGTGGGTTTTAACCTGAGAGGAACAGGACAGTGAGCTCTGCAGACAAACGATGACACAGTTGTGATGGATTTGTAAAGAAAAACACCATCGTGTCAACATTCTGGGAACATAAAATGGCGTTTAATGCTTTGCAGCTCACAGTGGCATGAATCAATGAAACAAAGTATCATCGTATATTTTGCGTCCCGGTCCACAGCATGTGGCACCTTAAAAGTGGTCAAAAGAAAGAACAGGGCAGAAATGGCAACAGGGCCAATGCCACACATTAAGAAAGAAAATACATTCTTATTTTTTGAGTGTTTTAGAAACAGATCCACTACATCATAAAATCAAACAGAACTTTACAAAGAAAGAAAAACTGTCACTGCTATCAGTTCAAACTAAATAAAATCAATCCAAAAAAATTAAGAGAGTTTGGAGTATGCTTGAACTATGACCTCCCAAAATCTACAAATGCAGAAGATGCAAATAAAACCATGGCTTCAAACAGGCCACTGAACTGATTGGTTTCACACAAGCATAATATTGCAAGTTGCCGAAGCCCTTCTGTGCACAAAACACTGCTTAAAGAACAAAACACTTTTTCAAACTGTATGACAAGCAAAGATAATATTCAATGAACTCTGAAGAACTTATGGTGACCCTCCAACAGGGGTCTCCTGGAACAGACCCATCAGATTTTTTGGTTCAAAGTTGGAACGGGGCAAGTCGTCCTCCAAGAGCATCCAGGCCCGGCTGCGTCTCTGTGAAGAATGGCAGGAGTGGCGGATTCTCGGGCAGCTGTCATTCAAGCTGTTGTTGTGTATGGGGCTGGACTTTGGTGTCAGGGAGAGCACGCTGGAGTGCTTAGACAAATGAAAGGGGGACAGGTCTGGCACATTCAAGCGAATGGGTGAGTGGACAGGGCATTTGGGTGCCGAGGATCCTACTAAAGGAGTAGATGTACCATCCAGGCGGAATGGGGGCAACTGCCTGTAGAATCGAAAAAAGAAGAAAGGTAGAATAATGAAGGTCAATGACAAAAAAATATGACATCTTGATAGTATTCACACGCTTGGACTTGAAATTAGTGCTTTATCAGGGGGTAAGTGACAGTAAATCTCACCTGTTCAAGAAAGATGTGGCATTCTCAGAGTTAGGCTGAGGTTCAGGCTCAGACAGAAACATTTCTTCGTCCTCTGAGCTGTCTGCTGATTTTATCTGAGGGGTGGCAAGGACGTGCGTCAAATCCAGCTCGCACATGTTTCGAGGAGGCGTGCAGGGCTCTGGTTTGTTCTGAGGCAGCCACGGAAAGTGAAGCGAAGAAAGAATTCTACTTCCAAAGCACAAAATGTTCTGGCGGACACAGAAAGTGGGGTTGACATGTCAGGCAAGTTAAGACAGACATGGTGAGCAGAATTATGAAAGCTGCCTGCACCTCACTTGAAAATGATTAGCAGTAGGTCGTGACACGTACTCCATCTCCACTTAACCTCACCTGCTGGTTTCCAAATAGGAGCCATATTTAGGATTACTGGTGCGATACAGGAAAAACCCTTTTGGCTTTTGAGTTCTCTCAATGAAATATTCCACTTTGATATAAAGGCTGTAGCTTGAAAATGATTAAAGACGTACTGTAAATGAGAATAATGTGAAGGGTGATGCAATGTTGGGATGAAAGTAAATTCACTCATCTAATTTGCATATTAAAGTCCTTCAATGTGAAACCCCAAATCACACTGCTGTGGTATCCACCGCTACTCACACACAAAAAAAAAAACTCCCTTTAACTGTGAACTTGATGGTGAGGAAGAATGAGGATAAACATATGAGCTGAGGGAGGAAGGAAACATCTTAACATACAGTGACAGCACCCCACATTCAGCAGGTCAGTCTGGGGTTTGAGAGACATCACATAGTTTCCCCATTACACTCTTATGTTATGAAATGTAGCAACTAACATCTTACCAAAATGACCAGGTCAGTGAGTTTGTAACGTGGGCTACTGGCCATTCACAAAATTCTGACCAAATCAAAGGAAAGAAAAGTGCGCACCTGGCAGAAGGAGGCCAAAGTCAAGGCAGTTTCAGTAAGCGTGAGGTGCACCTTCCTCTTCCATGCGTGTTTTCGAACACAAGGAAGCGCCAGAAGCTCGGCGATCGTGGGCCGCTTGGATGGGTCTGGGCACAGCATCATCTTCAGGATAGATTGAAGCTCAGTGGATAGTTCTAGAAACGTGGAAAAATAATCATAGGTGGGATTGCAACAAGGACATGCAAAGAGTTTTAATGTCAAAGTCGAACTCACCGCCTGTAACCTCAGCAGGGAGGCAGCCTTGTCTGAGCAGCTGCCAGCCCTCGCCACCATTGGGAACCTCAATGTTACAAGCAAGCTCCAAAATAGAAACTCCCAAACTAAAGGAAATCGATAAACATTGTTAGTTATTCAATAATCAAGTTACACAAAATGAAGGCTGGGTATATTTTCTGACCTGAAAACATCAGCAGCAGGTCCAAACTCTCCACGCAGAAGCTCAGGAGCCATGTATCTGCCATCACCTTCCTGGGCATCCTCCTTCACCTTGTTCTGCAGGGGATCTGGACTCTTGTGATCAAACTCCAACAGCAGCCCAAAATCGCCCAGCTTGAGACGTCCAGATTCAGTGACCAATACATTTGCAGGCTTGAGGTCCAGGTGCACGAAACCATTGGAGTGCAGGTGATCCAGTGCTGAGAGGAGGTCGCACAAATAGGACCATGCTGCAGGCTCATCTGCACCAAACAAACCCAACAAACAATGTAAGTGAGTTTGCATAGCAT
This sequence comes from Synchiropus splendidus, assembly GCF_027744825.2. Taxonomy (NCBI): domain Eukaryota; kingdom Metazoa; phylum Chordata; class Actinopteri; order Syngnathiformes; family Callionymidae; genus Synchiropus; species Synchiropus splendidus. The sequence continues at coordinate 10,696,181 of NC_071338.1, forward strand.
AGCACAACAAGACAACACAGTATTTTTTTCTGACCAGATCCAGGAGGTTGGTCTTCAGCATAGATGAGTAGACTTGTGCTACACAGCTCTGTCTGGATGTAGAGACGCCCACGCTCCTCCCAGGATGCTTCGAAATGTAAGATGTGAGGATGGGGGCAGAGCTTCTCGTGATTTCTGGCCTCCCTCAGACTCCTGTTTCGGTCCCTGCTTCCCCTGAACCGATGGGCAGAGCGTTTCACGGCATAGTATTGTCCATCTTTGTTGGACTGAACCTATAAAAGAGTGAGGATTTATTTCAGTTTATCCACGTCACAATGATCATAAGAGTGATAGTATGATCGATTGTACTTTACCTTGTAGACTTCTCCAAAAGAGCCCCTACCCAGCAGGCCCAAATTGTTGAAGGTCTGATTAAAATAGGACTGCTGCTTGCCCGGGTACGCATCACTTTGAGATTCATTCAGGGAACTGGAGGCAGGACTACCGGTTGAAGTATTAAGGGGAGCCAGTCTGCTCAAAACGGACCATCCTTTAGATGGCGGCAGCGGAGGGAGAGAGTGTGAGAGCTGATTTACGGGAGAGGTGGACGAGTTGGATGATGAGACTGGGCGACGTCGCTTTTTAGCAGAGAAAGACTGCTCAGCAAAGGAAAAATGGGTGGGAAGAGGCAAAGCAGACCTGGGCCCGGGGGTTTCTTCTGCCCTTGACATAATGTTGGGATAATCGACTCTTTATGTTCAGCAAATCCAAGACTGTAAAGAAAGAAAAACATTTTTTAGATGAGTGGAAACCAAATGTTCATACGTTACCGCAAGAGATTAATCAACACATACTGTTTTTATCGATATATGTTCTGTCTACCGGAACAGCAAATACTCGCCCTACCAGGAAAACACGTCCCTTTTTAACGGCAACAATCGTGTACGATGTACCTTTTCCATCGGCGGCGACATCCAACTGAACTTCAAAGACAACGGTTCTGATTTAAATACAGACACTGACGCAACAAAGGCTAGACACGTAAGCAAAGTTCAAAGACCATATTAAACAAAAGGTGTCAAATAATGACATGGCAGGTAAAGGTTCAAGCTGTCAACGACAACGGTTAATACACATTAGCAACGTCACCTTTTTTACGGCGAGCTAACGGATAACAAACACGAAGGCGCCACGGCATAATATTTGGTATTGAGGAAACATTTACAACAAGGCAGAGCACTGACCATATTCCGGTAAGGGCAACAATCCGAAATAAAATGGAGAGTTGAGACACAGCCCGTACGGCACCCTTCAAACGCAAATGGAGCTCGCGCCAATTTCTGAAAACACACGTTTCACCGACGTAGCATTGACGTCACCACTTCCGGTTGCTTGACGCGTAGCTGCCTTTCGTGAATACTAACGGCCGCATTTGAATTACGCAACACACGCAAGACTGGGGTTCTGCTGCACTGAAAGGGCTGGCGCAATTAGCTAGCTAAACCACTTGAGATGGTAAAGTCTTCTTTGGTTTCACTTCAATGTCAAATGCCTTGTCAATGTTCAGACGTTTATGTTTAAAGACTGCTAGTACAGATCACGACGACCGTAGGCTCTGCGAACCTAGCGTTGGGCTTTATATGGCTGTGTGCTAATGCTAAGATTTCAATGTGAGCCTCGCCTTCTATACAACATTACGTTTAATGTGTGAAATTCCGTGGACAACCGAAGTGCTCTCGGAAGTGTTGGGTGCCGTAACTTGTCGTGATTTTATATCCTCTCATGGAATTGAGAAGGCCGTATGTGTTGTTGGTGAAATTCTCTGCATTGCCGTATTTGCTAGTGTTAGCCTGCTAGCAAAATGGTTTGTCACCAGTTAGTCAAAGTGTTCAACGTAACTGAACGCAACTTATTCTTCTTCTTTAGTAACTACCAACATGTAGGATTTCCGGTAAACAGATCATTACACATTCATGTTTGATGTAGAACCACTATGGAATAGGAGAATCTATGAAATTGATGTAGAAAGCTTATTTTAAAGAAACTAATGAAAAGCATTTGCAAACGGTATTGTTATTTCTATCAAACCGTTGCTGTAGGGAACATGATTGTTGACGTTTTGGTTGCCACTGTTTCCTCACAGTAGTTATTTCTAATGACTTAAGAAAAATGCTGTATGGTATTGGAAGAAAAAGTGACATTGCAATTTATCTTTCACTGCGATACATAAAATGCGGTAATTAACAAGAACTGTCACCAGACAACTTGAATAGCGATATTTCAAAAGGTCTTCCAAAAAGTGGATCTCAAACAAGTAGACAAATTGTTATTTTATTATTACAATTTGTTTTACACTTTATTACAAGTACAGACTTATTTTTACATAAAACTGACAGATAAGTTATAAAAATCAGTAAAAGTTGATGATTAAATGTGGGAAATTACTGTGATAACTAAAAATACTGTGTAATTCTGTGATTCCTTTCGTGCAACGTGTCTGGATTTACAGTAAATGTCATTGTTATTCAACAGATCAGAATCAGGCTATTTCTGACATTTATTGTTTGTTAAACTTAAGCTCCACAGAGAGAAAAAAAGATTTCTCAGTAATACTCAAATGATGCACTGTCTCACATGTGCTTGTCCTGATGACAATGTTTTGAGTGATGCAGCCCGATGATAATGTATGTTCTCCATGTCTTGTTCTTAGGACGTGTTCTTGATGATCCGGCGTCACAAGACCACAATTTTCACAGACGCCAAGGAGTCCACCACTGTGTATGAGCTCAAACGTATTGTGGAGGGTATTTTGAAAAGGACACCGGAGGACCAACGGCTCTATAAAGTGAGTCTGGGAATAATGCTAATTTTGTCATTTTTCTGTAGCTTGACCAGCCTGTTTTTGAAGCAACTCCCAAACCTGTTGTTGCTCAACAGGACCAACAGTTCACTTAAATGACAACTTTAGAACATGTTACATTCGTGAAATTGAACATTTGTAGCCGAAGCCTAATAACATTTAAAATACTTGGCCAAATATCATATACAGACAATCCAAAATGGCTAATAATTTTAAATAATTGGTTGAAACCGGCCACACTTGATGCGATTGGTTGATGAGAAAAAAAAGTTGTGCGTGTTCTCGTTTAGGCTGTCAGTCAGTGGATATACATGGACCATAGTCACCCGTGCTGGGTGTTTTCTGTTATGTTGACTATAGACTTCCAAGTAGGGCTCAACGATTATGGCAAAAATGATAATCGCAATTATTTTAATTCAAATCATAATGTAGATCATTCAACGATTTAAGATTTTGCTGTCATTGAACTTTCAAACTTTATTTGAACAGTTAACAAGGAAACAATGAGTGTATAAATAATGATTTAACAGTTATATTTAACCTTCATCATGTAGTTTAAATGTTTCTCTCTGCAAACACCAGTCTGTATGGTCTGGCTTTAGAACAGTGGAGATGGGAGACAATATTTCGAACTGAGCAGACACTTGACTTGACTGGGATGCAAAGCTGTGTTGTAAGCTGCGATTTCACATTCCAAGCTTTTTGAGTCATTTTTCATGAGAACTTAAGAAGTCACTCCTTTTATGATAAAACTTCCATATTTGAGCGCTCTTCCTGCATCTCTGCAGCATGACGAATAACAAGGCGTGCTTGAGTTTATCACCCTTGTCTCAGTTTGAGTGTGAGCGATTGTTCTTATGCATTTATCCACTTCCAAATAATCACTGGTTTTCAAAACATCTCCGACAGCAATCACTGCTGTTGTGACTCAGCGCTGGATGAGCGTCTGCTCCTCTGAGAATCTGACACTGAATACCATGCTGCTGTTATACAGAGCATGGTATTCATGACAATATTGGCGTCCCCCACGCCGTGTAAACCGGAGGCTCGAGCTGTCTCACCGAGGGGCTCCCTCTGTGTAGCGGGCTCACGGTGCCCTCCAGAGTGATTGTGGATCATGTTTTCGTAATCGTAAGAAACTTTTGCGCTGTCAGACTTTTTTATAATTCATGAGAGTTTGAGTCAATGAGCAAACTTGTTTTGGACAAAGTTATATTACGGTGCCCTCCAAGGTGATTGTGGATCATGTTTCCGTAATCGTAAGAAACTTTTGCGCTGTCAGGCTTTTTTATAATTCAAGAGAGTTTAAGTCAATGAGCAAACGTGTTTTGGACAAAGTTATATTTGTCTTGTCAGATTTGTATTTTTCTTGGAGAGCCAAAAAAAAAAAATCTGATCTCTGAGTCCAGACCGTGTTCCCATTTTTCATCTGTTGTGCTACTGATTTTTTACTTCACTTATCAATAAATAGTTTTGTGATTCTGATTTTGTTGTTTATATACCATATTTGTCGTTTTTAAGTACACTTTCTTTTGTTTTTTGGGGTAAATGAGTTGAAAAATTAACTGACATTTTGATTATTTTCAATGGCAAGTTTTTATTTGATTTAAGAGTATGTGGGTTGCGCACTCAGTCACTGAACATATTCAACTCAACTGACAGTATCACTGTTTATGGATTTGAAATATTGGCAGCAGGCAGTATTTTTTTTATACTCTCTTCAATAAATAACACAATATCATTCTGATTATGTGAGTTATTTGGAGATGAAGCAGGCCATTTTGCCCTACATATACTGTATGTGGCTGTCAAAAACACATCGAGTTAATTTTTGCAATGAATTCTGAAATACTGGTGAAAAAAAGTTAACCCTGTATTAGTGGGTCAAATGTGAAGTAATTCTTAGAATATTCTGGACTTCTTGCCATATTGGTCAGAGGTTGGTGACAAATTGTAGAAATTGATTTAATCCCGATTTAAGGTTATTTTTGATTTAGGTCATATTTATTTCTACTGATCTCATTGTCTACTTGCCTTTGTAACACATCTGTATTCTCTCACAGGATGATCAGTTGCTAGAAGATGGAAAAACACTTGGTGACTGTGGATTTACCAACCAGACTGCCAGACCGCAGGCACCAGCCACAGTTGGTCTGGCATTTCGAGTCAATGGTACTACTTTTTATTTGTTTCTGTTCTGGATTAGTTTCACATCATTAATGAGCTTTCACACACTGTTGTGAGTAAGAGGAGCTAAAGCAACCCCCTGTTGGTTAGGAGGTCGTATGTTTTTTGTTTCTGTTTTTCCCCTCAACAAATGGATCAGAATTTAGCATATAAAATTCACCTGCTTAAGATGATTGTGCTACAATTCAGTTTGACAGACTTGATATGTACTTGATGTTGATGATAAAGAATATAGTTCCAACACTTGGGGCTGGAAGAGACTGCTCTACTAACTTGCTATGTCACCCTTTCTTCCTTCAGATGAGAGATTTGAGCCGTTGCACATCGAAGCCTTCTCCAGCCCCCCTGAACTCCCAGATGTGATGAAGCCTCAGGACTCTGGTAGCACTGCAAATGAGCAGGCAGTGCAGTGAGGGGAGCATGGAAAGGGGAGTGTGTGGAGTAACTGCAGTCAAAAATTGGCTCAGACAAGGATATAATGTAAATTCGTTTAGTGGATGGGGACATTTTGGGTAACCAAGCGTATCCACGGTACCTTTATGCTATTATCCCAGCACTGCCCTGACCCTTCACATCCAAACCTGTTTGAGTTAATTCACAAGTCATTTAATGATAACTTTGACATGCAGTACTGCTCCCCAAATGACTCAATGTCCAGAGTGAAGAAATATGTTTGGACGGTATGATTGTGTGTTTGTGTTGTCTTATTATCATTAATATTTTTGAAAAGGTGAAGGTGTAGTGGTGTGTCACAGTTGTGTCATTAAAAAGCAACATGCACAGGTAAAGAGGTGGTTGTCTGAATGGAGAAACAGCATGGGGAAAAAAAAACTCCCTTTACTTTCACACATGCTGCAGATATGTCTGAAAGGAACGTGGTTATTTGGTCAGATGAAGTACTTTTGTTTCTTTAGTACGCTAGCTCTTCCGCATGTCGTACCATGAGACCAAAGGCAGACACCAGAGAACTTGTGTGGACATCAGTTTGTCTTTGTATATGATGATAGTTAGCAGTGTTTGACTTCAGATGACATTTTCACCACATCCTCATGTGGCGTCTTCTGACTCACAGACATAAACTGTAACTGTGAGCTTGCTTAATTAAACTTTTTTTCTTTCCTGTTTGCTTTCTATCCAAATGCCTCTCTTTCTTCACGTCATGACATTGATACTTGGCAAACTGAGCAATTTCCATGCCAAACTATACTGAACCAAAATTGTAAACGCAGCGTCTGCAAGGCATTTTTCCTTTTTTAATATAAATTCCTGTTCTGGCATAGAAGTCAAAATTTACAGCAATAGAATGTGATAAAATTCTCACTCATAGCGATGGGAAAAGGACGCAATACATCACGTAACATGTACATTAGTGTCCGTTTGCACAAGGGTTGTCATCCCCGATTTTCACACTGGTCAGTGTCTGTGAAAATTTGCCTGTTGTCCAAACCAACAACTTCATCAGCTGTAAATGAGTTTATTGTTGTGCTGTCAGTCCAGTTAGATGTTGAGTTAAAGTCCAACTGAGGAATAAATCGCTCCATTAATCAACAAACTAAGTCAAATGTGCAAGAAGAAAACAAACATTACAAATGCAGCAGCATATCCAAATTACTTTTATGTATTAAATGTCAATATCAAAATATCGAGACAATATTACAATCAAGTATCGCAAAAATATTGATTCAACATCACGGAATCAAGCATTGACATATTTAAGCGTCTGTATTTTCCTTCCTGACAATGCCGATGGCTCGCTGCCTCACAACTACAGGTATCTGTGACATCTTGAGAGGTCAAATGCGGGTTTTTGTAGTGACTTCTGATAATCTGGCTGGGGAGTGGTCACGACATGTTCACGCTGCTTGTTGAGCATGTATGGACACACATGGTTGACCCTCGGATTGAATCAACACCACATTGTGACCACGGAGACAAGACAAAACCTTCCAAAATGACTCAGTGTGAACATAGAAAGCGTCTAGTAAACAAAACTATAGGAGAGCAGCGTAACATATATAATTTTGCACACTATATTTAAGTGGAACATTTCAAAGGCCCTCTGCAATACATAGAAAAACAAACTTCCTCGGTCTTCCTGGGAGATATTAGTCAGCTGGTAAGTAACTTAAGCAAGTATGACTTCCCTTTTCCTGAGAATGATAAACTACTTTTTCTGTTAAAAAAAAAAAAGACTGACCTAGTATCCAAACATCTTGACTTGTAAATCCGCTGGCCACTGTAAACATTCTACCTTTATTGGTTGCACCGACTCAAAGAACAGCATTATTATCTATAGGTTCCTAGCTACATGTTAAGGACATCACCACTGAATTTATGACTTATATGAGCCTTTCAGTAGTGCAGCACCCTTAACCTTCTCTGAGCACAAGTGAACCTACTGTACAGTCTGGCCTTGACCTGCTGACCGCTGTTGAACCGACGCTGAGGAAGTGTTCTGCTCAGAGAAGTCGATCGATGACACGGCTGCTCATCTGCTTTCCACTGGAGTCCAGTGGTCGGCCTAAGAGGAAAGCCACGTTACAGCAGCTGCTTGTTACTGCACTCAGAAGAACCAACATTTTAGTCATCCTCCATTTTCAGAAAATGTTCCCGCTTGCTTCCTACACTCGCTAACACTTGAGCAATTTTAAACCAACCCGGGCTGCAATGGTAAGCGATGAAAAGACCCATGATCCTGATCGGCACCTTTTTAAGGGTCTTTCCTGAGCAAACACGACTGTGCGCACGTTCGCTCACTGCTTTATGTGTCGTTGTCAAGATGACATCCACGACTTGAATGATCCCAAATAAGGACCTAGAATGCGGGGTGACGTCATTTGTCAGGGGAATGCGGCGACGCGACCACATTTATTCAACTACGCCTCTTCCTCCGGTCGCAGCTCCGTCTGGCCCGCAGGACAGGAAGAGGCTGGTGGGGGGGAAAAGGAAAAGGCATCGGGACGCCCTCCCTCCTGCCCTTCCTCCTCCTCCTCCTCCGTAGGCGGATAACGGTGTCCAAGAAGTTACGGAGGAGCAGACAATAGCGCCAGCACTGTACACACACGCCTCCATTACAACTTCTTCATGGTCGCATCGTCCTGGCCGCCTGAGGAGAGACATCATGGAGGATCTAGGTGAGTGCGTGAGGAACCTACTTTTAAATCGTGGGGGTCTCGGAGGAGGGTGGTTTGCCATGGAAAACTAGACATCTGCCATGTCTGACAGGCAGCTCCGGTCGATATGGAGGGGGATTCCTCTTTCCAGAAACAGGAATGGTTGTGTGTTATTCCACTTCCCAGCGTGAACTTGTTTCCTCTCATTAACAAAGAGTATGTTTTCCTTGACTTTATGACATGGTCTGTTATCTGGTTTGAGCATGCCTTGTTCATTCAATAAAGCCGTTGCAAATTACATTTCAGAGAATCCGCTCTTGACCTTTTGTGTCCATTACCGCCAACAAATGACGGTGGGGAAAGAGGCGACTCACTCCTGAGGCAAAAGGTTCTGGTCGTCTTCCCCCCTTCTTCCATTCTAGTGACCTGAAATAGCCCAAAACCAGCCCGCTGTTTCAGAAACCACAAAGAAAACAGAAAAGCCCTTCACCACTGCTGCTCATCTCACACAGAGCAGTATTTTTCGACCTCTCGACTGGAGCCAATCTGGCCCATTAGGCTCTAAAGCGAATCCGTGGGGCACATCTGGATTAAATTGCACACAGAGCATGAGTCAGGCAGTGGCCATGTTTAGGACGCCAAACACTGTTGTACAACACTGTGTCAAGTTTATGTATTTGACGCTTGTGAGGGAGGCCACTTGCTCTGCAGGCCCTCGGCCAAGACAAACAAGTCGACTTGAAGCTCTAAATATGGTCATAATTCCCACTGAGAGAAGTTTATCTCCTTATAAGAGCAGTTTGTGCAGCTCGTGTGTGAATGGATGTGTGTGGCTGTTAAACAGGAGACATAAGGTCCTGGCCACATGCTCCGTGTGTGAATCACCCGGCGTTGAAGTGGCCTCGGAGATATGTCATCAAAGTAAACTATCTCTTCAGTGGGTATCCGTTCATCACCCTCAGATACCATCGTAGGACGGCTAATGGAGATGATTCCTACTGGTGATATCCCACTGAAAAGCACGCTCATATACACATGCTCTCCCTGTAACTCACTTGAAAACGCTTATCTCAGTGTACCAGACTTCCCTTTTAAGCCAGCTTCTCTGATGGTCCTATGCTGGAATGAAATGCACAATTTTAGCACCAAAAATAGGATGGTGAATGTACACATGAGCGGGATGCTCCTGAGTCCAGCATCGTGTCTGGGAGACCCAGAAGCGTGACTGCCATCTGGACCTGCAGGGCTGTGCTGGGTTGCCAGGTCATACATAGGTCATTCTGTTTAATGATTTGTTCTTAGAGGATGGTGGAAATGTGAATCCAACCAGGAGGGGAGGATCCATCCCAAATTCTATCTGTTGGAGTTTTCACACAAAACCTCCTCTTCTTGAGCACCTCTATTCCTCTGAAGATTTTCGGGGGATAATCTTTACCACAGGTCCCCTGCCTGCATAGACCTGGATTGATATGGGACACACACGTCTTTCTCACACCTAAGTTGACATGTAGTCTAGATGTCTTGTTGACCTCCATCTGGATTAATGGCCGTATTTGGACCCTCCGATAATCTTTGAGAGCATATTCAAATCGGCAATGTTTTTGACTTGCAAACTTTTAAAGAAAAGCAAAGACAAATAAATCAACAAAAAAGAAATCCTAAACACAATTTGCGCCGTCACTTACTTTCCAGTTTGAACTTTTTGATATTGTATTTTCATTTTTCAAAACGCACTGTATTGTTGTGTATGGCGCCATGCTTACTGACATGAATCCTTTTCCCGCTAACAGTTTGGCCCTATGGTTAAATCTAGAGTAGAAGCTTCTGTGATGGAGAGAAGTCACTGTATAAATAGAGACATTCTGCCAAAGCAGACTGGTAATAGTTCATGTTTAGTCTGCCTTGTTCTGGATTTGTAGCTCTGGAGCTTGGCGAGCCAAAATGATGTTGTACAGCTGTAGAGCTCTGAATACTGAGTATCTGGACCGTTTCCATTGCAGCATGGGGTGGGTGGGGGTGAAGTGGAGTTAACTATCAGCTGCTACACACTCTTCCTCCTTTGCTTCCTGTCCACAATAGCATGTCATACCATTATTCGGTCATTAGATTGTTATTATTCACTTGTGACTGTCCTGTCCAGTTTCTGCATGTTGTCTGACGTGAAGGCTGACTTGCTGCTGCTGCTGTCCGTTTCTCCTCAGGAGTGCCTGAGACACTTAACTACCCTCTCAGTCCTCGTATTGTTGTGTTTGGTACGTAAGTGTTTCTATGTTTGTTTCATCTGTCACTGTGTCGTGTTGTTCCTTCATCCAGTCCATTTCCTCCCATGTTTCATGGCATGTTTAGTTGTCCATGTCTCTCTTCACAACTGAACTTCCATGTGAGCAGCTTCATGGAAGCACCACAGAGAGAGTGGCATAAGTGGAGAGCTGCCGAGTGAAAATCCTGCTCACTGCATGAGACAGGTGTTCCATGACTGGCATCACTCTTCAGCCTTTTACCTGTGTTCAGGTGCAGAGGTCGGCGTGATTTTCACTCACACAAGCCGAAGCTTCCCACCTTTGTTAACCAACTTAGTGATCAGCCAAAAGAAAGCATCTTTTCCTCTTCCCTTTACCTCTCATTACAACCATCATACCCAACATTAAAGTGATGAATAAGTTGACCTGCTCCCAAAACTCCATTTTGTCTTTACCCTGCAGATGCCCTCCTTGCTGACTTGGAGAACACCGGCTCTCCTCTGGCACGGTGTCCCGTACTCCTCACCTCGGATCCACCTTCAAACAGCGACAGTGTGATCCAGAATTCTGGGGAGTCCCGGCCACCGCCGCCAGCCTACACGCCCCAGCAGGTATGGAACACATCCTCGCATTACCCACTACGCTCCTCATCGCTGTTGAGATTAATGCCTCTTTAACTTATTTTTTTCAGACAGTTTCTGCAGCCATGAAGTCGACTCAGAATCCCAAACCAGACAAATTATACAGGTAAGTCCCTCACTTTTCTTCACACCGTCTGCACTGGTATAAAAGCGTCTAACTTTGTGAGTGTGTCTCAAAATATATATCTACTTTAGATCGATGAATTAACTCACATATTTAAAATTCCAAGTGAAGGATAAATCCAGCCTTTACCATTGAGATTTACTGATGTCATCCAGTAGTTTTTTTTTTTTTTCGGTCAACTTTTAATTATCAAACAGCTTCTGCTATGGTCAGTTATTACATTCAGACACTGACATTAAACATACAAGCTAGCATTTTTCATGTGGTTCTCTGTGTGATTGTTCATCATTCCAAGCCATAACCACTGCTATTGTACTGATTTTGTTTTGCTGACAAAAGACCGTTGTTACTATACTACTATTGGTAGTGAGAAAGGTTCAGGAGTATTCATGCAGTAGACACGTCCATACTGTATGTCCGTCCCCTCTTTAAGGGACTTTAAGGGACAATCATGAATCAAACTGTCACTGTCTAACATTTGTTTCCATTGTACAGCCCAATGCTCATGCCATAGCACTACCACCACCGTGCTTCACTGAGGAGGTGGCACGTTCATGAGCACTTCAGTTCCTTCTCTATACTCTCTCCTCTCCCTGGCTTAAATGAATCTGTCGCTTGTGTCCAGGATGTTGTTGGGCAACCTCTTATCTGACCTTCCTGTTTGGAGTGGTTTATCTCTTGTGGTGAAGCCTCTGCATTCGTGGAGGTGAAGACCTCTCACGACAGTTGTTACCTCCTGTTCTGAAGCTCAGCTCTCTGGTGCCGCCGATGGGGTTGCGCCTAATGCTTTTGTCATCTCATGGATGACTAATGATGACTGAGCATGGCAGATCTTTGGTCTCATTTTGACAGTTGACAATAACGGATTCAAAATGAAACTAGCACACCTGATCAAGTTTCACTGGGCATTTATGAGTATTTTCAGACTCAAATGTATGTGAGCTAGTTCTTATGAAGAGGTCTGTTCCAGTTGTATTTGGTAAATTGTCCTCCAATTCTGCCGGATTTCAAGTAGGGACGCACTATATTCATCAACGCTTCAAATCACCACTCCAGATAATGACGGCATGGGAAGCTAACAATAATGTTCTACTCTCTTCTGGTTTTCTTGTTCACAGCACAGTGTGTAAACCTCGATCCCCTCGCACAGCGGACCCCCCTCCAACCTTCTCCTCTTCATTGTTAGGCGGAGGTCTGAGTGAGCTGGATCACCTGTTGCAGGAGCTGAATGCCACCCAGTTCAATATTACAGGTCTGAGTGTATTGTGTAATCCGTCATAGCATGAAGTGTGTATTGAAGAAAAAAACCTTGACACATTTTCAGATGAGATTCTGGCTCAGTTCCCTTCCTCCAAGAAAGACGACAGGGACATGATCAAAGACAAGGACAGACCCTCCTCAAACAAGTAAGAACGGTCCGTTTTATGCAGTAAACGTTGCATGCAAGGGCGTTGTTACTGGAAAAACACCCTGTATATCATTTGTCGAACCCAAACCCTGGGGTCAAATGCTGTTCAATGAATATTGATTCTGTTCGGACCGCATCTTGGACTGTGCTCTGAATTGCATCCTCTTTGTTTGACATCGCTGCCCTAGATTACATCCAATGTGATTTAAAATGCTGACACGGACGCTTGAGCTGAAATGTCAACGCCGCATGCAACTTTCACTGAAACAGATATGGCTCTGAAAGACTTTCATCACCTGAAGCTGCATGAGAGTGTGAGCATCACTGGAGTAATTGTCTTCTGTAATTTTAGCTCCTCCAAGCCTTCTGCGACCTCTGCCACTCTGGAGTTGGACAAACTGATGGCTTCCCTGTCAGACTTCCGGGTGCAGAGCACAGTAAGTCCACCTGACCACCCACATACTCAGACCATTGGGCAGCAGCCTCACTCCCTTCTATTGATGGTTAACACCAGTCACCAGACTTTGCCTAGAGATTAGCCTCGGATCAGTCTCTCTATCATTTTTGTTTTGTTTTATAAAGTGATGATGACTCTAACATGGTAACATGTTAAAAAGTTCCACAATTTGTGTTCCAGATGGTAGAAGATTCAGATTAAAAAACACATTATTTTTCCCTTTTATGGAAGGAAATGAATAACTTGTTATACGATAATGAGTAGTAATAAATATTTGAGGTATAATATAATAATGTATGTATAATTCATAATATAATACAGGGGACAAAATGGAAAAAAATAATGCATAATATAATATAATATAATATAATATAATATAATATAATATAATAATTAGTGGTGGGACTTAAATAAATTAATTACAATTAATAAATCACAACAAAAAATAATTTAATTTAATTTAATATTATAAAATTGAAATTCTTATACAAATATTTTCAAGACATTAAAAGGGCTTTAGTTTAAATAAGGTGATATAAAAACTTGAATATAGCCACCATCGTGATTTATTGTGCCATTGTCAAACTGATGCAAAATAAACAATATTTTGTTATTTAAATGTATGTATGTGTCCATCATTTGATTCGGTAATATACCAAATTCATTTAAAATTGTTTATTCTCTATTTACATTAATTTGACCATGTTCCCGTTCATAAAACAGACAAATCATTGTTGTTTCTCTCCCAGCCAGCATTGCCAGTGGCTCCCACGGCTCCTGCGGCTCCCGTGGCTCCAGCAGCTCCTGCGGCTCCTGCGGCTCCTGTGGCTCCGGTGCCACAGCAGCTGGTCAGTCCTCCACAACCAGCACCCGGCGGCTCCTTGGACAGCATGTTGGGGCTTCTGCAGTCAGACCTGAGCCGACAAGGAGTTCAAACATCCTCCAAGGGGAACTGCTCTGCCTGCCAGAAGCCAGTAGTCGGACAGGTTTGTAGCATTAACTGTCTTAATTATGTTTGGCTAAAGATCATACCCTGTATGTCATTGTGTTTATGTCATTTGATTATTTAGAACAGTGGTTTCCCTTCACTGACTGTCCTTGTGCAGGTGGTGACAGCTCTGGGGAAGGTCTGGCACCCAGAGCACTTTGTGTGCACGGAGTGTGAGACCGAATTGGGCAGTCGCAACTTTTTCGAGAAGGATGGTCGTCCATACTGCGAGTCAGACTACTTTACTCTCTTCTCACCGCACTGTGCAAACTGCAACAAGCCCATTCTGAACGTAAGAGACTCATGTCGAGCATGTATTTTTCACTCTTGCTGTTGTGAGGTGGTGATTGTTTCTATTTCTTTGTGATACATATATCCAGCTGCTGTCTACTTGTCTGAAAATGTTCGGAATCATTTCCTCTTCTGTTGTAGAAAATGGTCACTGCCCTGGAGAAAAACTGGCACCCAGAGTGTTTCTGTTGTGTCAAGTGCAGCCGGACCTTTGGCGATGAAGGTAAAACGCATTTTTGTCCAGCAGGACCTGTCAAATGTGAAGATGTGCAAAAATTGTTTCTAAATTTGAATGGGATTTTTAGGTTTCCACGACCGCGAGGGCCAGCAGTACTGTCAGCAGTGCTTCCTGACTCTGTTCGCCTCCCGCTGCCAAGGCTGCAGTCAACCCATCCTGGAAAACTACATCTCTGCTCTCAACTCTCTCTGGCACCCTCAGTGTTTCGTTTGCAGGGTGAGTATTGCTGAAAGAGTCATGCAGAGTCATGTTAGTTTGACCTGGTCAACGGTGAATAAACTATGAAGCTGAAACCATGTTGTCAGATCTACTACTTAAACTTAAAGAAATCTTAATGTTGTGAATTTATCAAAATGATAAGCACATGTGAGACCTGCAACTCCTCACTTCGCTGTTCCATTTTCTCTGCGCAGGAGTGCCACAGCCCCTTTGTCAACGGCAGCTTCTTTGAACACGAGGGGAAGCCGCTCTGCGAGGCCCACTACCACCAGTCCCGGGGCAGCATGTGTCAGGCCTGCCAGCAGCCCATCCTGGGGCGCTGCGTCACCGCCATGGGGGCCAAATTTCACCCGCATCACCTTGTATGTCACTTCTGCCTTAAACCTCTGAGCAAAGGTTGTTTCAAAGAACAAGAGAACAAACCCTACTGCCACCCTTGCTTCATTAAACTTTTTGGTTAAGATTCTGAATGAAGAAAACTTTTTTGTTTTTTATTTTGACTCTGGGAACGAGGGAGGAGCTGGTCTCTCTTGGCTTTTCCTGATCAAAATGATGCAACCAATGTCCGTAACGTTGAGCATTTATGCTGAAATACCAAAGAGTTTACTGTGGATGTAAATCTGGAATTGATTCAAATTGAATGTTGGGGGGGATTCTTTTTTGCCAAAGGTAATGAGAAACATTTTTGGGTGGCTTTTGTTGTTCTTGCGTGAGGAAATCCCCTGTAATATATTTGCTTTAAGTTGCTGAGCTTTAAGTTGTAACTGCTATGGCACTTATTTGTAGTTGGCTACATGCTATGTTATGGTCAACATGACAAGTGAAGATGTTGGATTTATCATGGATTATTTTTTCACTCATGTACTCATTGCACCAAAGAAAGGCGAATAAAACATGACACTTTGTTTACCACCGTGATATTTCTGGTGACCTTTGATGAATGGTATCACATGTTCATGGATGCCTATTCCAGTTTCATTGCCTAAGATGGCATCATGCTGCAGACACATACTAGAACTACTGTAAATATATTAGGGAAATACATACTTTAGGAACAATGAAACTTTTTTTTTTTGTCATCAGCCCATGCTACTCTTCCATTTATACTTGGAGCACATGTCCACACATATGTTCTGAGTTTCATGAACTTGATATTTTATTCAATTGGTTCTGTGAAATTTGGGATCATGAGAGAACACATAAGGACACAACATGTTCACTCAACTAGGTAAACTGACACATTGACAAGACAAACAATCATCACTTAAATAAAATACAATAAAAAAGGGGAGATAAATTGAATTATCTATATTTAAAAAAATACCCATGTTATCTCTGATATAGAATGGCTGGCAATTCTACTTTTCCTGTCAGCAGAATATGATTTTTTTTTTATCATATTATATATCAAATATAATATGATCTATTTTTTTTAATCATATTATATTTATGATAAAAAATAAAGCAACTTCTTTCATCCACGTTTTACATGATTACTTATTTCAAGCGACAGGATCAAAAAAGACTAGTGACAGTGTTTTATTGTAGCGATTCAACGTCACATGACATGCTGTTCAGAGTCTTGACCGCTAGGTGTCAATATTTCTCACTTATTACATAAAGTTGGTGAAATTAATGGGAAAAAAATGGACGCTCTGTACTAATCTTGCTGCAACGACATATTATTCAGTTAAAAAAACAAAACAAAACGGAAACTACCTAGAAATGAACAATAAGGCAACCAACTGACCACGCGTTTACGTCAACGCGTGCACAGGTGAGTACAATTTAGCGGTGATGAGGTTCCTTCACGATTGTTTGGAGAACGACGGTGTCGACAGGAGTCGCCCTGTCTGCGCACTTTCAGGAGGAGAAAACCTCTACGACGCCCATTATGGAGGAGCCAGAGCAGCAACAGGTCCGTTGGTTTGGTTTACCTTTATTAGTGCTGTTTTTTAAATAATTATTTAAAGAAAACGGATGAGTTCCGAGCCCTCTCTCACGGGCAGGTACAGCGTGGCCACGCCAGTGGCCCTTAATAATGATCGAGTCATGTTTGAAATGAAGGGTGTTCTGCAATGGAAATACATTTGATGCACTCATGCTTCAACTACTGGACAGGAATTGCTGCTTCATTGGAACGAACATTAAGACTTTTCGTGCTGTGTGACTGACACACTTCACAAATCACAAATGGGTTTGTCTTTCTTGACTATATGTAAAACAAAAATGGTGATCTTAAATCTGCAAAACTGCCATATTAGACAGCAGCAATAAGAATGTTGCGGCACGTCATGAGAAAAACTACAGTGCTATCAGGAAAACATTGGAGAGAAATGTCCTCAGACCCCAGAGAAGGAGCCACCACTTCAGTGGCCGGAGAACGGAGCAGAGTGGAGCGATGGAGAGGAGGAGATGAACACGGACAGTGAGCTTCTGCAGGCCATGGCTGAGGAAGACGAGGACATCAACATCTACAACGAAGAGACGTTTGGGATGGGTAAGTGGCTGGATCGACTGGCACGCACTCTTTAGGTAATTGCATCATGTGTCTGTGTACGAAGGTGGCCATTTTTGTAGACAACATTTTCATGTTTACAGATGTCACTGGAACTACTGAAGAGCCTAGCGACAGCCTTCTTCAGTTTGGAGAACCTCCTCCTTTGACATCTCCCCCGCCGTCCTTTCTGGAAGAGGAGCGACCCGCACTGATCCAGAGCACCCCATCGCCACCCAAACAGAGGGTGCAGTATTTTTCCCGGCCTCCTGTGGCCCAGAGGGGCCGAGGTAGGATCAGGAGAAGTGGCCTGGACCGGGGCCAGATGTTTGAGGATCCAGCTGTAGTGAGGATGGTGGAGGGCCCACCGAGCCTGAAGGTGACTAAACAAAACTGAATGCAGTTTATCCACATGGGTCCTCATGCTCATTCATTTTCAGAGTCTCGACAGTGCCATTGTGGATTATGGAAACACTATGTACCGCAGTGCTGTTGACGATGACAACGCAAGTGGCTCTCCTTTGTTCTCTCTTTACCCTCTTGTGTTCTCTCGTTACTAAGACTCTCACACTTCCCTGTAGTGGACACCATCCTACAGGAAGAGCAGGAAAATATCAGGATCAATTCTTCAGGTTCCGACCATGAAAGCTCATGTTTAATGTTCCACTGTGAGGTCCGTTTTTAAAAATCTGCTTCTCAGGACAGCGCCATCGTTTGTGTGATCGACGGCCATAGAGGCAGGGGGCAGCATCGCACCAACTTCTTGGACATGCACTACCCTGCAGTCTCCTCCTACAGTGGCCGGAGAGGGGATCCGAGAGGACTCTACTCCCGGAGACTGTTTGGTCAAAGAGACCCCACTCAGGTGAAAGCGTCAATGCCTAGCTTTGAGCCAAGTCAAGTTTGTATTTTTCCCATATTGACACATTGTTGCAAGCTATTAAATGGGCCCTATTGTATTTTTTTCCTTTGGTAATCAAATCTTTCATACTAATAACAGTAGCTTTGCATGAAAGTAAGAAATTAAAGGTTTGTATTTACAATGTTATATCTAGTTTAAGGTTGTCTCACTCAATATGAGCCATGCTTGTGACTCCGGTTTCAACTGATCAAAAATATTGATTACAGAAGTGTTTAAATTGGCAGTCTTGTTTTTCAGCGTCACAATCTTCTCTTCCTCCCTTAGGTCATATGTTTGTCTTGTTGTGGACAACATGAAGGGCACCGTTTTATTCATTAAAAAAACGTGTTAATGTGTCATTGAAAGCCATTCCAAACTGTGTTAATGTGTGATAGAAAGCATCTTCACAAACTGTAACATTTTGGGTCTGAGTCACATTTGCTGTTTTTAAAACTAAATGACTAGGAAATGGATGAACATCATTCATGTTGAGGTGCCATTTAATCTTAACACTGTGGACAACACTTCAACATGGAGAAGTATAGTAGGGCACCTTTAAAAATGTCAACTTGCTTGAAAGTGCAGGTTTCTTTTATTGCAACTGATTTCACTTTCCCAGCAGGTGAACTCAGCGTTGCTAGCTCAGTCTCCACTCTTCTCACGCCACCGCTTACCTCAACAGCAGCATTATCATCAGGTTTTCCTCATTTTTAAGTAAAAGTTGCTTCTCTCATGAATGGATTTCAATGTTTTTTTTTTGTTGTTTTTTTTCAATGTTAGAATGGAGGCTTTCTGTTTCCTACAAACCGGCCTTGTCCCTCAACTCCTCGATCCTTCCCTCCCAAAATGATGCAACTTCGCTTTGGTGCCAACTCGCCGAGGCCGACCCACTATAACAGTCCACATTCAAATCCAGTGCAGCGATTCAGGTGTGTGATGACATCACCGGTCTTTTCCTGAAGTTTGATTGTCACTGCACTTTCTCAAGAAACTGTAAATCAAATGTCTGGGGAAAAGAAAAACTAATTTGTGATGTGGCTTGAACACTAGCAAAGCGCTACAGAAATGTGTGCACTTTCTAGGGCTGTGTATTGACAGGTATCTTGCGATACAATTAGTTGCCCGATACAGGAGTGGTGATACGATACATTGCAGTACCATTATAGAGGCATCATCTAAAGGGGGGAATCAAATAATGCCGTGAAATATTTTCATCATTAAAACGGGTTTATTGTTATGACGTCAGTCCAGTTCGACTTTCAGTTAAATTTGGCAGTCCTACAGAGGAACGAATCGCTCCCTTTATAAAAAAAAGACTTCAGTGTACAGAAAGAAAATGCTAGTATTAAACATGTCACGAATGCAGCAGCATATCAAAGTTTCTATGTATTAAATCTTGATATAGCCCGCTTAAACACGATACGATCAAGTATTGCGATATCTCAGCAAAAATATCAATTGCACAATCAAGTATCGCGAGTGCATTGATGTACACCCTAGTACTTTCCTTCCAAACTAACCCATGTTTGGATTTGCTCCACAGCAGGTGAGTCAGTCAACTGTCATGTTGCCTGCAACTTACCACTTGCTGATGTTGAGATTTCAGGTCTAGTTTTACTACCCACAAGCCAGTGCCTTTTTTATTCTGCTTTCTCCTTATTCTATTTATGTTAGTGGTAAGAACCTAATGGTACGACAGATACTGAGCTGTTGTCAGTGCAATGGACTTCTCCGAGTCAAGAGTTGCACAGATGTTGAGTAAACACTGGTTCTGTGAATATTGTAATGGTTGTTTATGATGGCTTTATCTAAGTAACATCTGAGTAGATTTGATGGCGTCTGTGTTGTGTTTGCAGATACCCAGGTCCAGTCACACAACTTCACCCACAACACAAGCGCTTACTCAGCCAAAAACAGAGCTTCTTCCAAAGGTGTGTGAGACGTCAACGACATACAGGCCTGGTTTGATGTTTGAGATGTTTCAATGATTCGTCTGCTTAACAGAAAATCTGAGGTTTGGGATCCTTACTGCAATCTGATGACTGCAAAGGAAAAGGAATGGATCACTCGACTCCAGATGATTCAGCTGCAGAGTGAGAATCCCTATCTGGAGGACTACTACTACCAGGTTTGTTAAGGAAGGACATGCGGTTGAGTTCTGGCTGCCATCTTTCTGACTGTGCCTGAACGTGCACCTGTTGTAGGAATACTACAGACGTATGGAAGTGAAGATAGCTGAGGAGGAACTGGGTGTTCGGGGCAAGAGGGAACCTCCAAAGCTCACTACACCGTACATCACCAAAACTGACTCCTACACCCCAGGTTGTGCTTGAAACCTCACCAACAAGTCACTTTTTCAAATGCACCCTTCCCCCTGTTAATGCTAGCAACAGAAATGAGAGAAATTTATTTATTATTTTTGTCTTCAGTTGTCCACATCGAAGGCTCTCTGGGTCAAGTCGCAGTGTCCACGTGTTACTCCCCTCGCCGGGCCATTGGTGCAGTTCATGCCGTTCAAGCTCACAGTCCCGTTGAGGTAAAAACTGGTCGGAAAGTACAATTGTACATACAGAAAAATACAGAATTGCCTTTATTTATACAAGCTGGATTGTGCAATTTAGGATCAAAAGGATACCAGACAGCAGCGGTTGGACGTCCTCAGCAAAATAGAAAAGGTATTTTGGCTTTTTTTTTTTAATGATTCTTTGAGGAAAAGCATATTGATATCAAAACCATTTAAGAGAAGACTATTAATCTCATAAGGGAGAAATTCACTGTCACGGGAGCTCTTAGAACATAAGTGGTAAACTAGGGGCTCCTGACTGGTTTGACTTTGGCAGGTCATCAACCCTAAATGTTAAACTGCGGTCTGCACTCACTTCCTACCGTTGGTTCACCTTGCTTGGACTAACAGTCGGACCTGCCAGCCATTTTTGTGTCATTGATGCTCACAGAAGTGTTCCTTCCAAAATTATTAGACTTCAGAATGATACTTTTTTGTTTGGTTAGGAGTAGGGTTCGCACCTTTCTGGATGCTGCTTCTATAGTGTGTTCAGAAATAACCAAATTTAAACAAGAATATGCCAAAAAAAATGTCTACACATGGAAAGGACATGGATGTGACTGATAACTGTTCAATGAAAGCAGACGCAAGTATGAAAACGGAATATTATGGAACCCTAACAGGCCAATTGCGATGAGGGATGAGGTTGACAATCATTAGCTTTCAGATTTGTTTTCGATGTACTGACTTTTCGATGTACTTGACGCTTGGCACCATAAGTCGAGCTCTAAGTTGGACACTCAAGTCTGCTCCTCAACTGTCAACAAGTGACACCTTAGGAGTGAGGATGTGATGTTGTGTAATATAACTGTATCATCATCTGCACATCCTTGAGGTCAGGTTCCTTCTCTACTACACCCGAAGTTTATTTTCACCAAAATGTGATAATTTGAAAGTCATCGTGGACAGGGCAGTATTTGTTTTGCTTCTTTATGTTCAAGGTTCGGTCGTGCAAACATATTTTGCGTTCTGTGTACTCGGGCAGAAAGACATTCTGTCAGTTCTTCATTTCAGTCTGCAAATAATTATCTCGAGAGTATCAACTTGCTGCTGCTGCCGTGTGAGAGATAACACACATTTGCATTTATTGAGCGTAGAATGGATGCATCCAATAATGTGGCCAGTGAGGATAGAAATGGTTTCCTTCTTAGGTGAGCAAGTTCTATATGTTGTCCTGGTGCTGTCATGTTGCAGTTGTTCATGGTGCTGTTGGAGGTTGAGGAAACGGAGAGGGTGAAGACAACCGTGCTGTCTGAAGTAGAAGAGAGAAGATTAAAAGAGAAGACGCAGAGGAAAGTGGAGGGCATCTACTCACAGATGCAACACTATGATCCCCTGTAAGTTGACATGCCACTTGTACGTTGAGTCATTTGCAGTTCTTCACCTTTTAATCTCATGATGAATAGAGATTCGGGAGGGGAGTTCCTTCCTTTCCTGTTGGTGTCCAAAGGCAAAAAACTCATCGCCAGGCTGTTTCCATTCCTGAAACCTGCATCGGCTCAAAGAATTTTGCGAATTGTGACGTTGAACCTGCCGTTGCTGATGAGTAGTGACGCAGATGAGGTACATGGGTTCCTTTGTTGGTCTCTGTTTTGGACTCTCAGAAGATCAGTGACTGTTCAGCTACTTCAGTTGCCTGTCTTCTCAGGCTCTTCCTGTGCTGTACCCTCCACTACGGAATGTGATTGGCTCCCTGTCATTCAGTCAGCTGATCAAGGTCCTTAAAGATCTGACTTCAAATGAAAACTATGAGAGCCTCTCACTGGCATGTCAGAACAAGGTCTGAATTGAGATCCCCTTGACTGCAAGATCATCATGATGTTCCTGAATCCTTGACTCCTCTTCCAGTTTGGGTTGTCTCTGCTCTACGCCCTCTTGTCCCAAGGAGAGAAGCTGTTGTCCTCAGGTGTTCCTCTGGAGCCAAGCATCGGGGACTTTGAGTCCTGGTGAGAGTCCACGCTCTAAATGTGCTGGCTGGTTTCCTCTAAAACCTATCTGTTGTTCTAGGACTGACACGATATTCCAGGTGGCCGGGCAACTGTCTCGGTGTTCGCTAGTGGAGCCGCTGCTGTTGCCGTCCAACCTGCTCACTCTCTTCTGCCGATACCTGGACAAGCGCACAGTCCATCAGCTGAAGAGCAACATGGAGTAAGTGGCGTCAGATTCCCGAATCTTAAAGCCCAGTTAGTGGCATGACTGCATTTCTGTCTCTAGGTCTGCAACAGGATATCTGGCCCTGCCGTCTTAATTTGGATGGTGGTATGAGACGTTTGGCTGATCGAGTTCTCATTGGTGCAAGAGTTATTGTAGCAACTCTGCTCATGAACTTTGTAAAATACATTTTTATTTTTTTCCTCATCCCTCCTCCCCTCACGTTTTGCACCTCCCAAGTACTGTTTCCCTTTTTATTTGGGTTTCTCTGGTCTCCATGCTGGGTTCACCAAACTCCGGTTCATCCCGAAGGAAGCAACCGTTGCTCTGCGTTGGTTGGATTGTGGAATTTTTGAACAATAGCTTGCATGTGCACGTTCATCAATTTTCAAGTCACTCCATGAGTTTGAGGGACGTTGTTTACCAGGGGAAAACATTTGTCGTTGTACAGCTGAGGCAGTATATTTTTGTCATAACTATATTAGGATGGTACGGCTCATGCATTTCTTTTTTTTTCTTTTTCTTTTCTCCTTGTGAAACACTCGACGTGTGTATAGATTTGTAGCGATGCTTGTATTGATGTAATCTTCCATCTTAAATGTTTTCAGTTGTATAGGAATTTTATTTATTGTATTTGTCTGGAAACAGGAATAATTTAAAATTGCACCCTTGTAGAGCACTTGCAATATAAATAAAAAAAATTGCTCAGTATTTTGTTTTTCCAAATTCATCGGTGCCATACAGAGCTGTTTCCCAGACCTTCCTGGAGTGATGAGAGGACTACTCTGTGCTGGGACAGCAGAGTGTGACATTCCTGAAGAGGAAATGCAAGCAAAGTTGGAGGTAGTGCTACAGGAAGCGGGACACTTGGATGTCATGCAGAAAATAACGGCCCTTTCTGCTCCTTGTCTGATTTTATGTAAGAAAGTTGGGTCAGAACCCAGAAGGCTGCTTTTGTGGAACGTGCTTCGCGCCGCGATGGCGATTCCCGACATCAATCTAGATGTGACAGAGGGTCTTTGGCTGGGTGTGTGAGAGCGGCTCCTTCCAAAGCAAGTTTGTGCTACTTTTACGTTCAGTCTGGTTGGAATTCAAAGGTTGGTTGTACTGTTTAACTTCTTGTTTGTGGCAAACCCCTCTGCATGAAACACTATTGCAATCCTTACACCCATGGCTGCAAAAGCAATTGCTTTGCTTGAGAAAATGAGTCCAAACTTGGGAATGGCGGAATGAGGAATGCATCCACCTGTGGATGCAGACAATGGGTACATACAAGTAGCACGGTCACAAGTGGACGTCTTCAACTGTCTTCTGAGAGATTCAGTTCATGGTTTTGGTAAACCTAATTCAGAATACAGCGGTGGTTTGGATTAGACTCTGGCCCAGGTTCTTCATTGTGACAAGTGGTGGTGTGTCATCTGCTTCCCTTGTTTATTTTTCTAAGTCCCTGCCAGCAAGTCTGACCATTTCTACAGCCCTGCTCTGTATTTATCTGCTAGTTTTTCTTGGCAGCAACCAAACCAAGCTCTCTGCCAACATCTCAAACATGTCTGGCTGGAATACACATCACTGGCATGTCGAGGAAAAACACACACTTACTGTCCCTGATTCATTGCCAACTTGATGCTACATTCAGCCCAAACGTACTTCAACTGTTTGAAAAGGCGAATCATTCACTTCAACCACAGCAACTGCATAATATCCTTTGTCGCAGCTAATATTTGATACAGCTTAGCCAGGTCTGTGTATTTGTTGAAGCTAAGCTCCTAGGCTGCTAGCTTTATAATCTTAAGCAGGTTTTAAATAAGTGAATAAATAATGCCCAGTCAATGTTGTGCAAACATGTGGTGAGCAGCAGAAGATGTTGAGAAAGTTGCTGCAGCCAAGTATGTGAGAGGTCTGAGTGAGATGGAGGTGAACTGTCAACCTCTCCTTGACCCCCTAAGAAGAGGATTTGGCCTTTAGGTGAGGAATCTAAGTTAAGGGTGAGATATATTTCCCCCTTTTTTTTCTTGGTAGTAAAACAGGCAGCACTCGTGTCTCCATGGAAACAAAAACTTTGGGTAAATGCTTCTGGTGAGCATAGATCTCACTGGTTACCTTTAGTCCAAAACATCACATCAATTTTCTAGCTCTCTTGTTATCGAAGACTAATCATCTTAAGATTAAAAGGTTTTTGGTTGAAATATGTCTTGCAGGAAAACTAGTATTTCAGATTTCTTTGACAATTTCAAACTCTTGGTTCCATGTTATAACAATCTAGTATGTTTCCCGTTTTATATATGTTATATATGTTTTTATTGAGGCACAGAAGCATTATTGTTCAAAACCAGGACAAGTCAATATAAAGCCAAAAATATTGATATAAGTGTCATAACATAAGGTCTTCAAGCCTTTAAGTCAACTGGATGGAGGGCCAAACAGTGGTTTGAGGATGATTTAGAAGCAGAAGACTTCTATTGAAATCAGTATTGTAATGGTTAGAAATAATTCTAATTCTCAGATTCAACGCAAAAACTAAGACGCATCAAAATCAATGTTTTGGGTATAAACACATTTGAAACCGACCAATCTCAGAATAATTTTAAAATGTCATTTATATTTGATATAGAACATTCATGTTTCCCCCCAACACGACTTGCCGAACCAATTCCAAACACCTACCATACTGAGTGTCACCATCTGTCCAGATTTTATTTGTATATTTTGTTTTGTTTTGACTGCCATTGCCTTCACGAACTAATAGAAACTACTCTGTCTTCCTGAGTTCATAAGTCACTGTCCATCATGGCTCCCAGCCTTTGCTTCACAAGTGTCAATGTACTTTAAAAAGTCAATTAGTGTGTTGGCTCCTTGTCTCATTTAGTGTCTCCAGTGTTTAAAGAGAGGGGTTTCATAAGATGGTGAGAGGAGGGGCGCCTCTGGCCAGAGGGTATATTACACCCCGTCACTCAGGGGACCGTTCCCACACCAGAGCATCGGCCGCACTCCTTCCAGAGCAGACTTCCTTCTTCCGAGTCCAGCATGCCGGGACAGATAGTGTTTCGCAGTGCAGTGCTCCTCTGGCTGGTGCAGACGACTCTGTCCCTGGGTGAGTGATGCATATGGACCACTCATGTATCTTTTTGCTGATGTTTCTCCATCCATCTCTTCAACATTGCTTCTCAAAAAATGTGTTGTGACCATGGGAGGCCTGTATTCAAGCTCATTTTAATGAACCTATGAAGGGGGGATATTTTTAAATTTGAAATGATTTACTTTTGATTATTCAATGTTTGTATTTGTCACTCACTTGTCTTTAAGTGTGGATTGATTGGAGCAATGAAGTCATATATATATATATATATATATATATATATATATATATATATATTTTATCTGATGAAATAAAATTTGCTGAAAGTGAAAGAGAAAATTTTAATTCAAATAAACAAAGTTATTTTCTTGTGATTCAGCCAGGGTTTATCATAAGAGGTGAAATCAATACACAAAGTAAAAATATCCTTTTTCTTTTAACCATTAACAACTGAGTTGACATTGAATCACATGGACACATATTTAACAATTGCGTGTTTATGTCTTCCGCGCATTCAAAGCATGTAACGGCGCTGGGTAACTTCCTGCGTCTCCTGATGAAAGGCAGAGACGATCGATGTCCAGCAGATGCTCTGGCTTGCTCGTAAAATTTCAGATGATCGTGTTAACCTGGAATCTAAGCAACACTCCATGAGTTGTCAGGAGTGTCCGACCTTCTGCAGAGTTTTCGTGTGATGATGTGAAGCGGCTGCATGACCACTTGTCATCTGACCTGCAGTCAGGCCAGGAGAAATCAAAGGAAGCTCAACTTGAGTGGCAGCAGGCGTCTAAATGTAACATCCCAGCGCAAGGAAGGAGCAGAGTACTTTTACTGCTCGAGCACAGTCACTCCATTGACTTCACGACCAGACCCAGTCTAAGGACTTACCGAAAACTGGTCGCCCAACTGAAAGCTGACCACAGTGTTTCTTGATTCTACAGCTCATTTTCACCCAGAAAAACAAAGTCCCACGCTCAAAATTACCTATGTATTTCACAAAAACAATTATTGAGAGATGATTCTCTCCCATGTCTATCGTTGTGAATGCCTTTTTCCCACTGCAAGATAGAATTTCAACGCTTATAAACATGTTAACATGATATTTTCTAATGCATCTTCTCTGCGGAAGGTTATGGAGCAACATCTGGAATGGCCAATGGACAAGTCCCACAGCATAATGGTATATGCATCTCCGTCGAAGCAATTAGAAAAATAATAATAATAATAATAATTCTCTCTCTAATTTACTTGCATTCGTGTCTCTCAGGTTATGGAGCAACAGCTGGCTTGAATAACGGAGGTGTCAAAGGTGCACAGCCTCAACAATTCCTTTAAACCAATTGCCTAGTAAACACAAGCATCGCCTGCACTAATTGTTTCTGAAGAATGTAGTGTTTGCTTTTTTATTTTGCTTTATGTTCCAGTGCACTGACGGTAAATGTAATGAGTGTGGAAGAATTCTCATGAATAATTCATAAATGTGTCCCAAACTCTTCTTTTTAGCTTGACAGATATTTCCCTAAATTACCTGCCTATAGTACCTACCCTGAGAGTGTATTTTATGTACAATAACTGACTATAATTTAATAATAAAATGATTCATTTCCTGCGGTCAAGGTTATGGAGCTTCATCAGGAGTATCTAATGGACAGTTGCCACAAAATAATGGTGAGTTGCTCACTTTTGATGTTGACAAAATTGCAGCACGTGGCAAGTTCACTGAAAACAACTGAATTCTTTTTTAGGAAAACCACAGAACGGAGGGGGTATTGGGAGGATGCTGATGCCATCAAAAGGTAAATCATACATCACTTGATAATGGCATATTTTTTGACGAATGGTGTTCCCTCTCAAAGGTGTGGGTCAGTCTCTGGGTGCTCAACATGGATACGGCGGCTACCCTAACAAGGCTGCAGGTAAGGTGCTGATAACACCTTCAGAAATAGATCCTTATTTTATTTAAGTATTTGTATGATTTATGTGCCATGAGTCGACACGTCTTGTCTTTAAGGACATTCTACAGTGAATCACTTGTTAGTATTGAGCTCTAGCTCAAAGACCAAAAGTGGCAAAAAAAAGGCCAAAGAAATGGCATTGCAGCTCTGAATAATTCCTAAATAATTTTTGCATTAAAGCTAATTATTTTGTAAACAGATTTCAGGTACCATGCTGTAAGCAACTAACTGCTGTCTAACTATGCTGACAAATACGAGAAAGTATTGTGGTTAGCTTATAAGGGGCAGGTGGAGGTTAAATCGCAAGCAAGAGCAAGAGGCTTCAGCGGGGGATGACATCACAGACTGGGCGTCTGTTGAGAGACATTGTGTGCAAACAGATTCAAACAAACCAAATGACTTCTAAAACACCACAGTAGGAGATGATCAAATCCTATCTGGAAACGCTGTTGTCAATATCAGGCTTGGTGTGACATCACTCTGAGGGAGGTGGTATGATTGTTTTGAAGTTAGAACGGTGCTGGACTTTAGTCTTTTGTGTGTGTCGCTAATTGAGTCATTAAAGCAAATGAGTGTGTGACTGCCGTCTGACCCCTTATGATGAGTTGAAGACGCAGCGAGCTGTGTTCTTGTGTTTCATTTTTGGACCTGTAAAGTAATGGTCCAAAATCTATCTCATGATCATGATTTATTTAGCGTTCCACCATTGAAATATCAGAAAATATTCTATAATACATGTCAGTTAAAAATGGTTTGAAAATGTGAGCAAATTCATATTGAATAAATGTGACTTTTCTTTCATTGTTTTAGGCTACGGCGCTACATCAGGAGTTGCTAATGGACTGCAGCCTAATGGTATTTCCATTTTATTATTTTCATTTGCTCGATTTGTTGCATGCCCTCTGAATGCCACCTACTGAAACCATCTGGCATTCATTCCTTCAAGGTTATGGAGCACTTGGTGGTGTAAACAATGGAAGAATAAAAGGTGAGTTTTTAATAAAGAAAAAGCTAATCTGAACATATATAGAATGTTTAGCATTCATATTTGTGAATTCTCTACTAAGGCTACGGAGGAGCCGGTGCTATGAACAAAGGACAAGGAAGAAAACCACAAGGTAAGATATGGAATGGGTTTGGTAGTGGTGCACTGCAAGGTGCTCCGTTTGATCCCACTTTATTGCTTATCAAACCTAAGGAAATTGACCCGTGTGTCAAAATAAATTACATCCAAAATCAGCCTGTGCCTTCACAAACTGACATATTCAAGCGTTCACCTTTTCCCATCAGGGAAAATGATTCTTCTAACTGGTTTTAACGGGCAACGTTCCATGAGCCCTGTTTTAGCCTCCCTGGTGTTCATGACATTTGGGAGCATCTTGATTTAAAACATGTTTAAAAACATTATATGCTGATGTCAGCGTATATGTATTTATACTTATGAGTATGTGATGCTTTTATTTTATTTTGATGCCTTTATTTTGTTCAACAACTGTAATTTTTTTTCTTCCTTCTTTCTTTCTTCGTTGAATTTCCCCACTATGGGACCAACAAAAGGCCATTCTAATCTAATGACCTTGCTTTCGCAGGATACGGGAGACAAGCAGGAACAACTAACGGACAACAAACTAAAGGCAATGGTACTTGGCACTTAGTCCTCAAAACATACACAAATAGTCTAACAACTCATAACTGTTTCAGGCTTTGGAGCGCAAGGTGGAGCACTTGGCGGACCAGCAACCAAAGGCAATGGTAGGCTGGTTTTGGAAGTGTATGCGTGTGATAGTAGTTTGTGTATGGTTTTGTCAAAACTCAGGTTTCCTCTCAGGTTATGGAGTCCCCACTGCTGCTTTAGGTGCCATTGGAAACAGAGGAAACAAAGGACAGATGAATAATGGTAACTATAATGCATTGAATTTCCCCACTGTGGGGCGAATAAAGGCCATCTAATCTAACCACCATACAATCTAAAATAAGTTACCAAATTGGTGTTTAAAGGGTCCTATTTTACATTTTTTCATCAATCAAAACATATTTTTTTAATGTTTGCACTTTTAAAGTTATATGAAGTTACATTTTACAAAATGGAAGCCTCCCTCAAAATACAAACATGGCAAATGTGCCATGCCTCTGAGTACGTTCTGTTTTCACCTGATCACAGATATATATCACAGAAACAAAACTGTCTCAAATCACATCAACTCCCTGATGATACTCTGATTTGAGGAGCACTGTTACTGTGTGGAGATGTTCTATTATTATTAGATCCAAAGTGTATTCAGTGGTACAAGGCAAAATCCTGCGTTTGTGTAAGTGACATCTTTAAAGAAAACAATAATGCTGTGACCATGGTTTTCGGGTCACAAGCTTTGTGATGGAAGTTCTAATAATTGAAAACAGGAGGAAAAGGTACTGGCGAAATGGAGGGTATTGTGTCAGTTTGTTATTTTTACAGCAAATTTGTCAGAGATGGAGGAACAGAAATTCTTTACACTTATATGTTACATGATACTCTTAAAGCATGGTAAAGCATACCAGGGCTCCTTAAAACTGTTGACTGTAAATCTTTGTATGTGGTTGAAAACTCTTCATTCAAACTCAAAACCCTTCATCTCTTTCTAAAATGCTGTTCCAGGCTTTGGTACCAGAACTGGAATTCTGGGAGGGAATGGAGCTAAACCCAATGGTAAGTCAAATTAGATGAGTCATTACATTACGACCCCCGGCCAAAAATGGTTCACGGTGATAAGGCATCATTGCTGGCTGTGCCTCATGTCAGATACCTACATGCCCTGACCTAGTGAACATAAAGAGGAGGGAGCTAGAATGTCCACCACAGTGTTTCTTTCTTACACCACTGTTTTAGCTCTGACTCCTCGTGAGGAACTGTTTCACTTCTAAGTGGGGGTCACCTCACGTGGTTGGTGTATGCATCGTGAGATGACTATGTTTTATTACCTCTGCCAAGGGAGTTGTGTTTTCAATGGTGTTGGGTTGACGGAAATTTGAAATGAAATTAATCAGGAAAAAGAATCAGGAAATGATTCTTTTACATTAGGAGATAGGGGCATTTCAGTATTTGTGCCAGAGTGACATTTGGATCAAATACAGTTTGGTTTGCACTCTCTTGATTGATTTTCCTGACTGCTGCTGTTGTTTCACAGGTCAAAAGTCGTCTGCATCTGGAGTCAATGGAGCACAACCCAATGGTATAAAATAAGAATCTGAATCTGCAGGATTGTTATTTTCCAAAGCAATACTTTGACTCATTATATTTTCCAGGAGCCGGAGGTAAATCGATGAAAGGATATGGAAATCCGTCATATGGAGCAGGTAATTTACGTTGCCATGTCAAATGTTTGCCTCACAAGTTGTTCACACCGTCACATTTTATGGAATCTGATGTGGGTTTTTCATTATAGGTGCAGGATTGGGCATGGGGGCCTCCAGAGGGATGGGAGTTCCTCAGCTTGCCAGCAACCAAGGGAAAGGTACGTGCTTACAAAACACTACTGTCGTCGTTTGCACTTTAGTCATCCTCTGACTTGTCTCTGTAGCTTTTGGTGGCAATGGTTATGGTGCGCGACCCATGGCAGGTGAGAACACAACTGTTGTAGCTGAACATTTTATATATATATATATAATTTTGATTAACTACTTTTTGTGTTGAACATCAGGTTACAATGGGGGCACTGGCTTTGGTTTGGGTCCTCAAGCTGGTAACGGAGGAATGAAGGGGCCAAAACAAGGTGAAACTGTCAGCATTGTACATGTTGGATGTTAATCATATTTATTTGGTTTGGCTCATTTTTTATGTGCAGGTTACCAAGCTGCTGCTGGTGCATCCAATGGACAGAGTGCGAATGGTAAGGGCAAGTTGAATGGACCTCTAAATCAATGTTTGGAGGTTTACATGCAATTCCAACACAGTGATAACTCTTTTTGATATTGCCAGGATTTGGATTTGCTGCTGCCAGTAGGCCCACAAAACCAAGTAACCATCAGCCACACCTTGCACTTCACATCTCAGCATGTCTATATATAGTAGATCATTGAGATTTACACACTAAAAACAGAGAATTATATATTGGTAATCAGGTATTTCTGATTCATTTAGTGTTCGGAAATATGCCAAATGGGTACGGAGGGAAACCGACAGGTAAGATAAAAAAGTAAATATATTGAAGAGGATTCCTGTAAATAAAAAAAAAAATGTTTTACAGGGTACAATGCCGCAAGAGGAGGTACAGCGAGACCTGTTCACTTCAAGACATGGAGTTCATTCAAATACAATGCTGATCTATTTGTCTGAGTTGCAGCTTATGGAGCTGGAGCTTTGCCTACTGGATATGGACCTAAACCCAACGGTACACACATATATGGTGTTTCAGTCTTATCTGAGAGAGAAGGTTTCTGATACATGTCCTGTTTCATCTCAGGTTATGGAGCCAAGCCCTATGGTAACAATATATCCCCTCATATTTGCCCATAAATGTGGTCAGTCATTATTTGCAGCTGCACATTTGTTGTGATTCTCCTCTGCAGGCCAGGGAGGCAAATACGGTGCTGCTCTTGGTGGAGTTGGAGGTAAACCCAATGGTATGTTTCATATATTTAATCCCACTCTTGGGTTTGTGAAGCAGTTAGAAATTCAATTGCATCCCAAAACGTCTCTGTTCGCAGGTTACAGCGGAGCGAATAGAGGTATGCAGACCCAAGTCACAAAAGGGGCTGGCGCCGTGTCTCCTGGTGAAGGTTCCAAAACTCTTGGCGCTGGTAAGTCAGTCACTTTATCACAAATCATGTCAAATCTGTCAAACCTAACTAGCTTATATTTCAAAAACCCCAGGGTTTGGAGGAATGCCACAGGGCCAGGGTACCAATGGTGCTGATATGTACAACGGTAAGGGCTTCAAGGGTGGAGTTCAGTCTCCACAACAACCCAGTTTTGCCACAGTGCAAGGTGCAGCTCAACAAGGATTCCCTCAAGGTTTGTGTCCACAGTCTTTTCTCCCCCCTCAACAAAAACATGATTTTTTCTTCTGATGTGTGTGAAGGAAAAGGCTACCAACAGCCACAGCTCATCCCTCAAGCAACTGCAGCACCCGCAGCGATGTTTCCCACTGGACCCACGCCTCAACCAGCCCTGACTGCTTTACAAGGAATGGGTCTGAAAGAAAGCACATCAGGACCAGTGGTGCCATATGTTGACCCTGCATCAGAGCCTGTGACCCATCCTCAAGGCAAGTACTTTGACCAGTAAGAGAGGGTTGATTGATTCCAGACCATCCTCGTATCTAGTTAAGTTGCAGTTGGTTTTAGGTTTTAGGTTTTTAGTTTTCATATCAGCAGCTGCTTTCTGATGCTATAAACTACATTTATGAGTTTACATTTACATTTCTAGTGTCTGAGTTGTAGTGCCATTAAATGCTGTGCCGTTCCATTAAAGCAGAGATAGTTTTCATATGATAACGAATAGCTGGGTCTAGATGTAACTGAACCCCTTGAACCATGTCTTGAGTAGCAGTCCAGGCAGTGCATGGCTTAGTAGCCATGAACGTGTCCTAACCTACTCCTCTGATCTGGTTGCTCATGAGGTTCTCCTAAAATGATAACTCAAAGATAATGGCACAGTGCAACTTCGGCCGGTGTTGGACCTGGATTGAAGTACATTGTGATGCCGTGAACTATTAAGTGATCTGCCATTTTCAGTTCCCTGGGACACAGCAGTTGCAGCTTTGTAGGCTGAGACAATCACATCAACCAGCTTGCGACCATCACACTTGTAAATGAATTTGTCATCACAGAAATATGTTTTCACGACACATCGTATAGCGGCTTCTGTATCTTATGAATGTTATTATGTCAATTCTCAGCAAATGAAGTCCAGCAACCCAAATTATTTTTTATTGTAGGAGCACTATAGGGTTGTTATTGGTGACTATAGTGAGGCAGATTTAGTTACAGTCAAAATGTGAAGCGCTGCATTAGTGTAGTAGTCGATATTGAGCCAAGACCATGTTGAGACCGGAGCAAGAGGCAATGCAGCAATGAGGAGGGCCAGACCAAACTGAATACAGAAGACAGAAGCACAAGTCCATCAGTCATATAGAGTCACCCACTTATTTCTTACTGCAAAAGAAAGTGTAGTTGTTTTTTCCAAAATTAGTCAAGAACTAAAACGCTTTTATTGGAATAAACCGACAAACAAAGTTGTTTGTATTTAGTTTGATCTGAGCCCCAGTCTTGGTCCTGCCCCTCATTGGTCTTGACTACACTACTGTGCATTTTTGGCAACAAATTTTAGGTCATGACAGAAGGAATGATGGTAATGAAGCACAGTGACCACCTTTGTATGTCGACTATCGTTAGAAACATCTGTTGGACAATTGATGAGTCAGCATGTTATTATTTTGAGATTGAATTGCAGGTGGTTGACCTCCAACCCAGAGGTTGAGAATGTACCTTAACCTTGAAGACAAGGCAACAGACGAATACACAATAACCTCATTACTTGTTGTCACCCTCACCCCGCTTGACCGACCCAATCTCTGAGATGTGATTGACAATCTTCTCAGGCAGGATTGCTTCATGAACCTTTGAAAAATCCCATTCCCATAATAAAACGTATGACCTCCAGGTTTTTTGACTGGGGATGCAGTTCCTGAGCAAAATGGTACAGAGGGTGATGAACTTTTAGGGGTGGGAAGCAACATTGACGTCCCAGAAAGTACCTCTGTGGTTCAGACCAAAGGGGATCCTGAAACGGTACCGGAAGAGACCACCACAGTGCCCAAGGGTACAAAGGAGGAGTCGAACCCTGCGGCAGGACCTCAGATGCCGGGGGTCAAAGGTGGCTCCTCAGGGACAGCTGGGGTTGCTGGTAAACTGAAATTTTGAGTCGGGTTTGTTAACATTACTAGTGCATGGGTTGATGTTATCTCACCAGTGTGTGTCAAACTAGTGCTGGATGATCAGTACAGTCTGTGCTGCATGACAACTGTACTGTAACCTTGAATGTTTTCTGAGGCTGTCTTTTAATACTTCAGTAAAAAATCACGCTCTGTTTTTTTTAAGTAGAACATCAATCTTTTTACTCAGGAGTTGAATAAGAAGAGACTGAAAAGGCTTTCACAGTTCCAGTGGTTCAGCGGTATAATTTTAACAATCTGAGCGCTGGAGAAAAGGTGTTTTTTTTAATGCTGTTGTTGTCATGTTTGTTTTTCTGTCTGGTCTTATGTGTCTTTGTTCTGTGCATGGGGTGGACATTAACCTTTCAAATATCCATAAGTAGCAGCATGCTCTAACACAATGCTCTTCTGTTTGACATTCAGGTCATGGAAAAGGATCTGGGATGACGAAGGGACAGGGAGTCAATCCTGGTGAGCACGTTTCTCTTACCCCACTGTAACTGTCCTATCATCCAGTGTCACTGCCAGTCTGGTGAGTCTTACATCCGTGTTAACTTGATTCTTTTCCAGACTGCGGACCATCAGGAATTCCTAATGGACAGTGGATGAAAATACCACGTCCAGGTGAGATTCAAAAATGGACTTCAGACGGAGGTTGTCAGGATGGCAAACGTGCTGATCTCTACTCCTGTCATTTCAGCTCACAATGGGGCTGCGGGGGCACCAATGGGTGCAAATACCAAAGGTGCTTCATATTTGGTTTCATTTCAATTTTGCTGTCTGCTTTTGAATGCAAAACTAGGACATCATAATATATGTTCCATCCATGTGAATGTGTGTGGCTGGCAACCTGTGAGTCCTGTCCTTCCCGTGACATAGTAGATAATTGTCTGCTGCCCCCCCCACAGGCTTCGGAGCAGGAACTGGTGCACCAAATGTATTTGGGGCTAAATCTAATGGTAATTTTCTCTAGCCTTGCAGTGTTTTGTTGTTTCTGAACCAAACTAACACTGCATGTATGGAGCGTGACATGTGAGTGACACAGGGGCTGTGGTTCACTTGAATGTGAGCCTCAATAATGACATGTATATATGTTATATGCAAGTACGACAGCATGACGTTTTGAGCGAAAATAATAGAAGACTAAAGCATTTCTTATTTAAAGGAAACGGTGCTGGAGGATATCCTGGACTTAACAATGGATATGGAGCAGGTAGAGTTCAGTCTTTTCTATGTCAAATGTTGCTCATATCGACTTTACAAGAGCAATTGTTGTTGTTTGATCTCAGGTCTCGGATATCCCTACGGTGGAAAACCTAACCAGCCAAGTAGGTGACACCTTCCTTATGTGTCACTCACTCGCCTACTGTATGCGATGGAACCAGCACTTTGACACAGTGTTTTCACCATTTTTGATCTCAGCTTTTGGACAAGGAATCTATCCTGGCGCTGGATATGGAAACCCTTATGGAGGTAGATTGTCTCTGTTTAAAATCTGAATTATGAACCGGAAAACAGAAAATGAAAATGAATTGAAAATGAAAAGGACGAATCATGAATGCTCTTTTGGGGGAAAGCAAAGGTGTTGCTGGGTCAACCAAGAGGCTTAATGTTTCCACTGTGTGTTGGCTCAAGCCAGTGGCCTCATCCCTCTTTGTCATGCCTGAAGCACCTGTTAAGGGAGGTGTCCAGGAGGTCCCTGCTCTCTGCTTGCTTTTTCGGTTTGCATTGGTTTCTTGCAATTATTAAGTCAAATATGAGCGAAAGACAAACCAAGTTGAAATGTTAAGTTCAGATTTTAATGGTCCACATGTCATGTAAGTGGTAGCACACAAGTACATCCCTGGTTGATTTGAATAGTATTCGCGGTCTGACTTGATCTTTCTTTTTAAGGGAACGCTGGAATGGGTGAACCAGTGAAGTCAAAATCTGGTAGGTTCTCTCATCTGTAAGGCATCATATTTACCCCAAGCTGAGGTTTCTTTTGGGTTCACAGGCTTCGGCAATGGCTACGGGGTGCAACCTGATTATGCAAGTAAGTGACATTAGACTTTGGAGGGCAATTTTTAGATCTATTCTAAATTATAATATTGATTTTACTTTCAGGTCTGGGCCCAAATACACCTTCAGCGAATGGGAAATCAGGTAGGATGCACATGGAGCCATTTACTTTATGACCACCCTCTGTATACAACTGAGCTCCTCCTGCGGCTGCAGACCTTGCTGTTTGCAGTGAGCTCAGCTCAGTACAAGCTAAGAGCCAGTGTTGTGTATCAGTGAGCCCTGTTGTATGTAGGTTCACCACTGCTCCATCCTGTGATGGGTACACACTATTGCAAACGTCAAGATCAGCCGCTTCAAATGAGAACTGGGGGGCCCTCTATTAGGAATAAAGATTAGAAAGATTATTAATGTCACAAGGATGCACCAAAAAGACTGGACTTGTTGGTAACCCAGGTTGGCTGTGTCATCTTTCCTAAAGGTTTCAATAAAATGGAATGATCTCACAAGACGCACATCTATTTCTTTACTATTGTTACAGGAATGGGGCAGTTTGGACCAGGTGGGATGTCTGGCAACAAGTATGGAGGTCAGTTGAAGTTTTCCCAAACGGATTTGTTGGAACTGAAAACACAACACAACACATCAATTAAGTAATGAATTCAATCAATGCCTCTGTTGAAAGCCGTTTGATATTTTTTCAGGGATGGGTCTAACAGGAAAAGGTCAAGCATCGAACGGCAAATACGGTGAGTGGTGGTAAGCTACGCGTGGCACCCTTTCTTAAAGGTACTGACAGTTCCTCAAAGAAATGAACACTTAAATTGTGTTTGCCTTTTACATGAGAATGTATTTAAAAATAAATGACTTTTCAATGGCTGAAAACAACAAGATAAAACGTCATAGAGAACACAGATTACATTAAAACTCCACTCTAGTTTTCAAAGGTGTGAGACCAAGTGTTTCTGGTTCATATTTACTCAGGTATCGGAGGGTTGCAGTTCGGCGGTGCAGCTCCAACAGGAAACAACTTAGCAGCAAAGAGCGGTAAGTCTAACTAAGCAGTAATTTAGGGATGAAATCTGTCTTTAACTTTCGTGACATCAGTGGCATAATTCTTTTGTTATTATTCACGTACAGTTTTTTGATTGCTCACTTTTTGCACATGTTATTTGAACTGCGAAAGAATTCCATCATTATTCTGACAATATTCACATTCAGGTGATGGTGCCGGAGCATTCAATCCAGCTCATGGAGCCAAATCATCTGGAAAATATGGTGAGCTCAGACATTTATATGGACTAATAAATGAATGAATATACTCATAAATGCTTAACTTTTGTCAGGTGGTGCAAGCATGGGAGGAAGCCCTGCTATGGGCCAATACAATCAGTGTGAGTTGTTGGTTCTCTTCTCTCCACTAGCTTTTCTGTCTGAACACTGAATCCACTTCCATTTATGATCATGCCTATTATTTATAGGGTTTGGTGGTTTTCCTAATGGTGGCCAACTTCTTGGTCTTGGCAGTGAGGTCAACAGACCAGGCAAATATGGTGAGTAAACTCTTCTCTTTTAGTCGAATGTTTTTACCCTCAACTCTCTTTTCACCTCCTGCACAGGTTATGGTCAACTGCCTGCCGAAGCCCAGGGTGCTGCTCAGCTTCCTCAAGGCAAATATGGTAAAAAACAATAAATAAATAAAGACCTCTTAGAGAAGCACCTTTTGTGCTAACAGTGTAATTGATTTGTTTAAAAGCAATACCAAAGCGATAAGAATTCAGTTTATGCATGTCATTGTTTGCAGGTGCTGCTCAGGGTGGGTCACAGTTCCAGTCAGAGTCTGTTGGATTCATACAACAAGGAAAATCTTCAAGCAGTTATGGTGAGAATCTGCAAATGAGAGGAATATTGACAAAATAATCACCTCAACGGTCTCTGTGAAGCAGGTGCTGAGGCCCCTTATGTTTCTCAGTCTCAGGGGTTCGATGGTGCAAAGTCACGGGGGAAATATGGTTCGTAGTGTGGCTAGTGTCTTGAGACGGACTCTGGAATGGAATGTTACATTTCTGTCTGTGCTGTTGTGTTGACTGCAGGAGCCGTTCCATCGCTGGCCTCTGCAGTAGAGGCTGACGGGACGTTGGCCAGACAATACGGTAACTAGCTCTGGTGTCTGGTATCAAGTACAATGGTTGTGATGTGCACTTATCATTTCCAGAGGATGCAGGATATATGAATGGAAAAATGCAGCCAGACGGTAAACATTTGAAAAAAGCTACTATCAGCT
This sequence comes from Synchiropus splendidus, assembly GCF_027744825.2. Classification (NCBI taxonomy): domain Eukaryota; kingdom Metazoa; phylum Chordata; class Actinopteri; order Syngnathiformes; family Callionymidae; genus Synchiropus; species Synchiropus splendidus. The sequence continues at coordinate 10,735,265 of NC_071338.1, forward strand.
GGGCATATTAAATTTCGGATTAACTTAGACAATATTCTTTACTTAAACTTTCAGCCGCTGCATTCCCAGCAGCTCCAACCCCCAGCACTCTCTACTCCCACCCATCTGCTGCGTCCTATCTGCCCGCGGAGTCGGCCTTCACGCCTGACGTGGTCCCTGGGGCCGGAGCTGTGGACCTGGCTGACCTGTCACGCACACTGGGCACCGCCACGGCTGCAGAAACCCTGAGTGCAGCCCAGGACTCCGAACAGCCGGACGATCAGCAGGAGCTGCCGCGCCAGATTCACATTCAGCAGCACCTCAAACTGCATTTCCATCCACAAGGTTTGCCGAGACATGTTTTAACATTTCTGGAGCATTGTCTTTTCTGGAACCCCAGCTCCTCCAAGTAGGGTGGCCATAAGCAACATCTGAATCGTAGGGTCACACAAAAGTTACACGTGACCTTTACGTTTTTTTTATTGATTTATTTTCTCCTCCTTATTCCCCTAATGGTGTCACTGGGGCTTACCCTGAGTAGACAGGAAAGTAGAGCGGTGAAATCATTACACAAAGGAAGGTCCTTCCTTGCAAATTCACCCTATGGAATTGCTGCTCCCTGGAACTTTTTTGGTGAAGCTCATTGTTATGATGTCAGGTTGCAATTCATTGATCAAACATAGCCCTGTTAGAAATACAGGAGTGATGGTGAGAGCATAAATTCAATGCAATATTGCTCATTTTCCATTGTGATGTCATGGATCCAGGTGTGTTACGCTAAAGACAGAGAGCACTAAAACACATCACTCGACTGAAACTTTCTCTTCTCTTCAGGAGCCAAAGATGAAAAGTATGACTTGAACAGCTTTTTGGGGAACAGTGGCTATCAGGGTGAGTATAGACAGACTCTGCCGCTCGTGTCAGTGCACAACATCTCAACCTGGTCTCTCCACAGGTTAAACCTAAGGACCGGAACACACCCTAATCTCTGCCACTGCGTCACACTGACTGTTGAGTTCCTCACCCTAAGATCAGTGTTTTGTTCCAGCTTTCAACCATGTTGAGTTGATCTACATCCGTGTAATATATCTTACCATGACCCTGCGTGACCTGCACTTGTACAAGGAGAGAAATGATTGTTGTATTCAGCAGTATGATGTTACTTGGTCTAATTTATTCATCACGGGAAATGTTTATTTCTACTTGCTGCAAACACCTGTGTGTTATTGTACAGTATTTGATTAAACTCATCAAGGAACCAACTTGGGGGAATTGAGACGTATTCATTTCTAAAAGAGGTAAATCACCGAGTGGAGAACTGTTGCGAGCCAATGTGTGTCAAGATTATCAATGCTACACGCTAAGTTCTAAGTAGTTATGGGCTATTATAAGAAGCCGCAGCGCGCACATGGCTTTTTGTGAGGATTACCTCAGCTTTATCCCAGGGAATAAGAGGCCTCGGCTGATTGGTCGTCTGAAAGCATGCCACTTGGCCAGCTCAACAGGTCACTCTGCTGGAGCCGTACCTGTCCATTAATGTGCCGCAAGGAGCGGTACTTACAGTCGCGATCATGGTCGTGTTCATCGCTTGGAATGTAAAGAGTTGAGCGTGTTTGAAGAGCCAGGATGCTTCATAAAGGTCCCAGGCTGCTGGATTTTGCCAAAACTCCACGGCATCTTCAGTTTAACAAGTATGTCCTGACGGGTTACCGGCCAGTGTCTACAGCCCAGGAGTGTCTCAGGAGCCTCTTCTATGTGCACAATGAGCTTGGCAACATCTACACTCATGGTGAGTGCACGCATTCACTCTGACTGCTGCCTTGCTTTGATGAGAATGAAGCAGGTACCCTTCTGCCATAAACAGGAAGCCGCAGAGAAAGAAAGAAGACTCTCACTTATGGATTGTTACTAGCTTACCTGTGAGGGTGTAATGAGGATATGGGGTATTAACTGTAATCTGCGAATCCCTGCCCTGGAAATATCCTCACTGTGAACTTGGGCTGCCAAAGAGAGCCACAAAAAAAACCAAATCTTAAGTAAGTCTCATGAAAATAACACTAAGCAACTGGTCGAAGGTTGTGACTGATGTCGAGGCCTCTGCAGTGTGTCATGGCACCGTTATCAAGACTGTGTTTGACAATGAATCACAGTGAACTAACAACTAGTTGGTGTTCCCTCACACTTCTGTGAGATTATTTCACATCAATGGCGTCAAACCATCTCTGGCAAGGTTGCAACAAAAAAGCTCTTAGAGATTCAACTTTATTTTGATCATTTGGGTGTAAAAAATTTAAATGTGATTCATTACGATTCATAATTTTTTTCTTTCCATTTGAACAGAAAAATACATCGTCCCTTTGCAGGGCTTGATGGGCGTTGCATTAAAAAGGAATTCATGCATATGATTAAAATAAGGGTTGTGGGTTAGTAATATGTGTTAATGTGTTCTGAGCCTTGTATGCTTTAATGCAAATACACATGGCAGATGCGCTGTCTCTCCTCCAACCGCCCAGGAGTCCCCTTCTTCCTGTTTCTGGTGCTGTTGCCCTTCAGTATCCCGTGGATGGAGGTGGACTGCGTCTGGATCTGCGTGGTCCACTACTTGGCCTGTCTCAGTCCCACAATAGGTTCGGTGGTCTACCATGTCTTCATGAACCACATTGGAGGGGAGCACGTGTACGACACCCTGCTGTCCCTGGACATGTTTGGGGTCTGCCTTGTCAACACTCTGGGTAGGACTATGAGCTTTTCCAGTAGATTAAATCATGCAGTGAACATACGTCAAGCTCAGTGATTCATTATAGACTGAGCTTGTAAATACTGATCTACCCAGTCAGGGGGTCACTTCCAATGCCACTCCATTTCCAATCCTTTAATGAATCCCTTCATTCAGATGTTGCATGACTTCATCATCTGTCACCAGGTGCCCTGCCCATCATCCATATCACCCTCCGCTGTTACCCGACTCTGCAGCAGGCCTCTCTGCTGGTCTACATCCTCCTGTCAGTCTACGGCATCTACTGCGCCACCACAGCCCGCACCAACATCCTGCGCCTGAGAGCGTTCGTGTGGCAGGCCCTCTTCCGCTTCAGCCTCTTCCTGTTCCGCGTCTACGGCAGCGGCGTGGGCAGCCCCAACTCTCTGCGCCTCTTCATCATCATGGACTCCCTGGCGGTGTTGGGAGGACTGGTCAACATCATCCAGATCCCGGAGCGCTTCAGCCCAGGACTGTTCGACAACTGGGGCAACAGTCACCAGATCATGCACATCATGGTCATCTGCTCCATCATCTACCTGCATTGGGGCACACTGGAAGACTTGGCCTGGATCAAGACCTTCCAGTGTCCCACCGAGTGAGTGAGATTGTAGAACCGGAGCCCAGAAGGTATTGAGATTCCACACCAAAGTTTTTTTTAAATGCACTTTAGTCCTAGTGACTGCTGACAAGACTGGATTGACTGTTTAATACTTGCCAAAACTACATGAATTAAATATCCTGCCTACTTGACATGAAGACATTGGAATGCAGTAGTTGGGATTCCAGTACCCATAAGTAGAATGTAATAAATTATATTTTTTATACCTAATAACGCTCTGCTCCTCTTTTGTTCTCTGGCGGAGATGACCTCCAACCAACACGGTGACACAGGGCAGAGAGCCTCTCCCACTCTGACACAATAATGTGGCAAAAAAAGACAAAAGACAACTTTTCTTTTCTTCTGTTGTGTAATAAGAATACACATACTGTACAGTCTTTGTCAATTCCACTTGATCATACCAACTCACATGATAATGAAATTATTTCATAGCCATAGGGTCGATTCAATTAGAGTTCCAGAAGGCTGCAGAAATAAATATGTAAACCATCATCGTGCAGCATAGTATTGTTTGGCAACACACAAGTAATGTGTTTTTTTAACCACAAAAGTGTCTGTGGATTCCCTCAATCTTCATCCGAGCTGCTGTCGTCTTCTGGCTCTGACAGGTCGGCCATGGGAAACCTCAAGATGGCGGCCACCCCACTCAGCTGAGTCAGCTCTGCAAAGTGGTTAACAACACCAAAGATCAGAGTCCATCAGAAACTACACCTCAATGCTACTAAACTGTACTGTTAAAGGTATATATGTACCGTTAACAACTACTATTTCCTTATTATGTCCCACAGCTGCTGATCACTATCTGTCTAAATGAGTGTGCGTGATGTGCGCACTTGTGTCACATGTTGGACTCTGCTCTGCCTGCAATGATCTCCTGATGCGTCACTTAAACACCACCAAAGCTTCCAAATTCATCCAAATATTTAGTACCATCACTCAAATTTGAAAGAATCAAGACGGATGACTTACGTTCACCAGACACATGAAGGCTTGAGAATATTCTGCAAAGTAAAAAAAATAAAAGGGTCGGGTTAGATCACACCATTTGCACGTCAGCGAGCAATTCTATTACCTGACATTGCCGCCATTGTCCCTGACGCTGTCCACCAAGCGCACATACCGTGCCCTCGTGGGGACGTCCTGGTGTCTTGAAGAAGGAGACAAGATTTGAAAATTTGGAATTCATCAAAAGTGGACATTTGTCCTTCAGTTTTTGGTGATCATGAATCATCCAAGAGTTTGTACCTGAAGAGATTATCACTTATCAGCAGTGTGTCGATCGCGAGAGCGTCAGCAGCTTTCTCCACATGCGCCACTCTGTGAGGAACAATGACTCACTCAGCGAAGATATTCAACCTAGCTCAAGATGCTGTCTGAAATGACTGCAGTGTGTGCTTGAAATAATCTTGTTTTCAGTTAACTTTTAACCTTTTCTGGCCTATCTAACTTTGTCTTTAAGCCCCCCACAAAAGCTGCCCCTCCGATCCTGTCCTTCCCTTGAGCATCTTCCACTCTCACTAGTGTCCAGTGAACCACCCTCCTCCAGTCAACCCGCAGTCTCCTCTTCAATCCGTCTCGTCTCCTTCTACTCACCCATAGAAGGCTTTGTCGGGCTCATGTTTGAGCATCTTATAGAAGTCTTCTAGAGCTTTCACTTCCCCTGCTGCCTGAACAGTTAAACACAAAGAAATCACTGATACACTTTCATTTTGTGAAGTTGTGTACATCAGCAACAAACCAGAGAGCATGTTCACCTTCGTGTCAGAGAGTCTGTTCGTGACGGCTGGATCCGAAAGAATTTCTGAGCCAGAAGAGAAAAAAACACTTGACCATCAAAGAACCAACAAAGCAAAAAAAACAAAACAGAAAACTAATTGACCATAACACACAACACAATAACAAGGACGTAAATTTACACACATCTACAACACTTCTGAAAAAAGAAAACATGGGAATAAGTCTAAGAACTGTACTGGCGCCTTGGTTACTGCTGAGCCACCACTATGGTCCAGTGATAGGCAGAACTTCATACCTTTAAGGGAGTACTTGTGACCTGACGACGAGTGGACCATCATGAATTTGGGCCGATTTTCTATTAAAACCTTATTGTCCTGACGTACAGCCTCTTTGAAAAGGAAGGTGATGAACTGGTCCTTCACAAACCCTGGACTGGCCACGAGGATGCATTTCACCACTGAAACAATTACAGCTCCATCAGTTTAGCAGAGGCCGAATAAAAAATGCATTTGTAAATGTAAACAACTAATACAGAGAAGATACTGTACCATCAAAATTGATGTGGCGGAGAATTGCTTGCATGACGGCTTCATAGAATCTCTCCAGTGCCTGCGCGCACAAACACACATTTCTCTATTTCATAAGTGTGAAATGAGAAGCAGAAAACGTATTTCGTTTTGTGGCATCCAATGACTTCACAGCACTCAGATGGTAATGCCATTCAGTAGCGAGAATGTTCTTCATGTTGGGAGCAATAAAACAATGACTGACCTTTTCATGCTGAGTGCAGCTTCCTCTCCTCTTGCGTGGGATGGTCACCTCCACTTTAGCTCTCAGAAGGGTCATGGCCGGTGTCACCAGCACCAGATTAGCCAAACCCTCCTGCATTACTAAAGCCGCCACATCTGCTTTCTGCGACGGGTCACATGCCTGCTCTGTGAGGCGGAACACGTCGGTTACGTCACTTTGTCTCACTTCTGTTTCAGTGGCGGAAGACACGTCAGACTCACCAATTCGGTCCAGCACAACACTGTCCCAGCTCTTTTTAGCGAGCGTGAACTTTCTGTTGAGCTCCAGCTCAATTGTGTGGTAAGCCCCCATCTGTCATGAGAAGCCCTTGCATTAGAAATCTGGATGTCGGCAGGGCAATTGAGATTATTTCTGACACACCTTGACATACTGGTTCTCCTCTAAATTTGTTCCCTTCACCCTCAGCTGACAGGCCTGAGAGTCAAAGTCAATCGTCTCCACACACAAAGTCAGGGTGGTCCGCACTCTGGAGCTGCCGACACTTCCTGTGGCAGACTCTGTCTGCACCTTCCTGTGGGTCCATGAGATGGTTTAATACAGTGGCGAGGGACCCCTTCAATGTGAATAATTTTTCACCAGCGTAGATTCTGCTATAGCAGCAATGAATTAATTTGTCAAATCAGAGGATTTGAAATGATGCATTAGATGGTTGACTGACTGCAAAGGCTCCAGGAATAAACCCTTTTAGACAGGATTCAACATGCACATTTCAGCAACCGTGGAAGGTTTGTCCTGTCTAAAAAAAAAACCTTAACTGGCACGTCGGTGGGCCCTAGCACTTCCGTAGCGATGGCCAAACTAAAACCAGAGCATGTTCAGCATGCTTGTGAGCAAAACAAGTTGAGGGTGAAAAAGAGCAATGGTGGCTTCCCTAACAGAGAGCTGTATCTGTGTGCATTGTGTTAGTGAGTAAATCACAAATGACGAGACTTAGCTTGAGTGACTCAAGTGAGTTTATCTGATCAGTATTTGAATTTCAATGAAAACAATATATGGAAGATTCTTAACTGTTTTCTACGTAAAAGGAGCTTTAAATTCTGTAATAACTGTAATTACTATGTAATGATAAAAGGTGCTGTCTAAACAGCAAGTTCCTTCCAGGTATTGCAGGATGCGGTTTCTACAAGTTTTGGATCCCAATTATCATTATTATTTATTATCATTAACCCAAAGGATGTCACGTAACCCAGACCAATAGTGATGACTGATGATTTATAATTGAAGGATACACACATATTTCCATCAACTCACAATATTGTAGTGCACCATTGACATAAAAAAAACCATATCTGGAGGTTTTACCACATTATACTCGTCTATATTTACCTGATGGTGGAGGCTCTCAGGCTGTCCCCCACCTGCAGCAAGTTGTAGGTGTGCCACATGTCCTCGGCCTCCTCTGGCACCAGAGTCACCTGTCTGTGGAGCACAACAGCTGACGACTCAACAAAACAACAGCACACGAGTGCAACTTCAGAGGCGACTGTGAAGTTACATCGGAAACCATGGCAACCAATATTATCAACCCTTCCAGACATCGCTGCTTGGAGTCTTTCATGAAACGCGCGTGATAAAAGTGTAAATAATGACACACTTCACGTGTCTCAAAGCGACATGCGGGCTAGCACGTTAGCATTAGTTATCACGCGTCACCTACCCGGCACTGTCCTTTTCAATGTCTTTATGAACCAGCTTCATGGTTGGACGGCGTCAGACTCGACTACTAGAACTGTTATTCCCTCAGAGCAGAAACGGTGATCCAGGGCCGAGTCATGGTTACGAGGTAAACAATCGAGGTCTCCACTTCAATGAAGCTCGTTCGTGTAGCGAGATGAGTTGGAAGAGCTGCGGGCCTTCGCTCCTCCTGCACCGCCACCACCCGGACTGGAGTGTGTGGACGGACCCAAATCAAGCGAAAACGATCTCGTCTCTGACCGTCCAGTTCGTCCGCTGTGTCCCGAGGGGAACCGATGAAGACACGCCATTACGCTTTTTCCTATTTGAAGGCTGAAATATCTTTTTGTTACTCGTACAACATTTATTTAAAAGTGGCCTGTGAAGATATGTCTGTTTTTGGCAGGAAAATGTGTACATTTTTAAAGTTATATCTGCGTGCGGAAGCTCGTCGGAGTTGTGTATGTCCTTCCGTATAGTCATCTGCTCTGGGTTGCTTCCCGGCTTTATCGTTACCTTACTGTATAGTGATGCCTTTGAAGACGGCATGCACGTCAGACAGACACGTACTTGAAAGTGACGCACCAATCCCTTTAATATTCAGGCCCGTGCCTTTCGTCCTCTTCATCTTTGTATTTCGGCACACTGCGTTATTGCTTGCCAGTTTGTCACAGTTGAGAGTTTCCTTCACCGCGACCGATCTTGCAAAGGCATTTTTGAATCGACAAAAGGCGCCTGAGAGGACTGACTCAGTAAGATCCAATCTTTCATTATCAGCTAAACCTTCCATTGTCTGTAAAAAGTGGAGAATATTTGGTGGTAAAAGTAAACAATTTTGTCCAGAAAAGCAGCATTTGTCTGTGGGAATGAAAATGTTATTATTTGTGAACTGCATTCATCCTACTATGTCATTTATTCTATGTTTGGATTCATTGATGAGGTGTAGAATCTCAGCTATTATCAATACACAGCACACAAATAGTATATATGTTGTTTCCCTGCCAACCGTACACATTAAATGATGAGCCATTGTGGACATAACTAGTAAGCCATGTTACGCAGAGTTTGATGTATAGTTTTGATGACCATCATCTCCCTCATGGAGCTCTCGAAATATTATTCAAATACCCGCAGAATAAACGGAAATGATTGTGCTTGTTTCTTATAAGGAAAGAAACAGTGTTTTAAATTAAGGACTGGGAACTTCAGACTCTTCAAAACATCAAAAAAAAAAAAAAAAACAATGACTAGTTTTGCATTGGGTATTTTTTATCCAGGTCACAAAACCTGAAACCTGTTTGAGCCTTTAAATCGCCTCGTGTTTTAGGTTCAAACATCATGCAAAGTAACCCGTGCAGAGCAAATACAGATATACAAATGATCAACTCTCCCAGGCTGCTATTATTGTTACAACGACTAGGTCTTGCATGTTCAAGCTGCATAACATCATGAGGCTAGTGCCTGTTCTGACCTGGAAAGTTCTGGTGCAGACTCCTGGACAGCCTGCCAGCTGGTACCACCAGACCCTCTGTAGGTCATACAGAATGGAGCTGCTCATCTGGCCATCAACCTGCCCAAGTATTCCCACATGACATGATTCACCTGCTCCCCTCATTGGCTTCTGACAGTGGTGGTGGACTTGGCATTTGTATGGAAGAGACTCACATGCCACTGATCTAGTCTTCACCTTGAATAAAAAATAAATAAATTCTTTTGCCTCACTCTAAACAACTTCAAGAAACGAAATGGCAAATCAACCTTTGCGATTTAGAGCCTTTTAACCACCATTTAAAATACAATAAAATGCATGACCCTAACCAGCGGTTCCCTCAATTGTATAGCATACAAAATAAACACGAGAAATTCCGCCGTTGGTCACTTCTGTTTGTGTTGCTTTTCAGCAACTACAAATTGCTTTTAATCCCATGCGCCGTTGCGTACGGGTGCATGAAAAAGCCAACATCTTTTTGTTTCATTCAGATCAAGCATGACTTCTTCACAGACATATATATATATGCAATGACTTCTTTTTAACGCTCTTCTTTCAGATAAGTAAGTGGTGATAAGCTTTTAAAGTACCCAATCATCTCGGCTGTTAGGTTGCACAAATCCCGCCTCCCTGCAAAGATGGCCAATTAGGAGGTGGAAGCCACCGCGCCACTTCCGTTCAACCCCGCTTTCTGTTAGCGCCCATCGATTCTTTTTTGTCGATGACATGCTGCTAATAATCTCGACAGAAACGGCGATAAATACATTCTAATCATTGCGAAGGTCGTTATCTAATGGAATACATTTAAATCGAGTACAGTCGGACGTGCATGCAGACCATCAAATCTCCAAAACAAGTCAACAACCGGCCTCAGTTTTTGAGGTTGCCATTTCTGGCCCAAGGTTAGCCGAACTAGCAGGCAGCCGATTAACCGCTGAAGCTAAAACTAGTGGATTTGTTCACTGACCACCGATCAGGTGACGACCTTCTTTTCTCTTTCAATTTTGCAGTTTATTCAAGGAACCGATAACAGAGGACTAGCATGGCAGAAGCCGACAAGCTGAACATCGACTCCATTATACAGCGTCTGCTGGAAGGTAAGGTTCAGAGGTAGCCATTTTAGCTAGCACAGGCTAAGGAACGGTAAAGGGGTTACCAGTAAGTAGTACGCATTTGAATTCGTTACACTTATTAAATGAATTCCGAGCACGTACAACGTTTGTGCTCTTGGTCGTGATAGTAGTGGTTATTAATTGTACCCACGTAACATATATCACAGGTTCAAAACCGTCCATTCGTCGAGGACCGTTCGTAAATATATCGACGGAATCGCAACACTCACAATGATCTGCACTAATACATCATTCTTCCTAATGTTTAGTTTTCATACTTGCAGATTATTTGTTGAGCAAGGCCCATCTTGGGATTTGCACTAAATATGCCGCCCTCTCCTCGTTCAGTCCTTCGGTGTTTGTAAACGGCGCACTCATGTTCTTTTTGCTATTTTTTTCAAAGAGTTACTATGTCATAATTTCCACTCCACGACCTGATGCAAAAAAAAAATGGCTGCTATGATTATAGAAAATTGGGGTCTGGGGTTTTCTGTATATACGTAGTTCCAAATGTGGCGATGTGACAATGTCGTTTTCACTCCTTAGAACATAGTCTTTTGAGTGGTTGTTGTGTAAATACATCTTTTTCACAAATCCTTTCCCCGTCCCAGTGAAAGGATCCAGACCTGGCAAAAATGTTCAACTGACAGAGAATGAAATCCGTGGTCTCTGTCTGAAGTCCAGGGAGATCTTCCTCAGCCAGCCAATCCTGCTTGAACTTGAGGCACCCCTCAAGATTTGTGGTGAGCAAACTTGCTTCAAATGTTGAGCTAAGCACACAGTGACACTGGCTGACTCGAGATAAAAATATGAATGTGTTGGTAAGAAGAGCGACTTGGTGACTGCACGGATAAATGGGGTGCCCCTAACTTAAACATGTTTATATGCATATTGACTTTAGACCAAAACAGCATTTAAAAAAAATGTTGCAGTATTAAATGTATTTGGAACAACATTACAATTCTACTCAACATTCAGCTGTTTTGATCAAAAGGCTCCTGTGACAGATTGCTAATGTTTTTCGATTATCAGAATCTCAGTGAGCATTATTAATCACTCAGGACTGCTAAAATATTTTGTGTGCATTGTTAGAACTGCATAACTGCTCCCCATCCCAGTGGCATAGGAAATAATACCCTGATCCTGTCATAACTATATTGTTTTTGTGTATTCACCAGGCGATGTTCACGGCCAGTACTATGATCTGCTCAGGCTGTTTGAATATGGAGGTTTTCCACCTGAGAGCAACTATTTGTTCCTGGGTGACTACGTAGACAGGGGCAAGCAATCCCTGGAGACCATCTGCCTCCTGTTGGCATACAAGATCAAATACCCAGAAAACTTCTTCCTTCTCAGAGGAAACCATGAATGCGCCTCCATCAACAGAATATATGGATTTTACGATGAGTGTGAGTTCTGTGATGCTGATGGATAGATTCTGTTTTAAATTATATTTCTATAGTTTTCTTGGTTGTTTGATTTTGTTCCCTCATTTGTGAATGTGTGCCATCTTTGTTTAGCAAATCCCTTCTTACTACTCAAAACAGGTGCTTCTGAAATAAGCTTACACACGCAAGTCACCTTTTTGACCTTCTCCATTGTCATGCAAGGCAGATTTCTGCAGCTGCTTAGTGCATACTGTAAACATTAACTGAAAACACAAGTCTGTCACCATCTTTACAGTAAGGGTGTGTCCCGCGCTATAAACTAAGAGTCTGAATTTTGTTTTTATAACTGAAAATGAACTGAAAAAACCTCTGTTCATAAGTGCTTTCACAAGGTTGGGTTTTACATGTTATTTACAATGTTCCATTGATGACGACCTCACACTCACATGGCCACCTCCTTGCATTACAGCTCTGGGCTAAAGTGCATGATGGACCGCAATAAGTGATAAGACTTTTTAGACTGTCTGCCATGTGATGCAACACAGGGATGGACTCTGACCGTTTATAGCTCCCTGGATAATCATTTGACCAAGATTCTGTGTTCCCATAGGTAAAAGGCGATATAACATTAAGCTGTGGAAGACCTTTACTGACTGCTTCAACTGTTTGCCTGTTGCTGCCATTGTTGACGAGAAGATCTTCTGTTGCCATGGAGGTATTCTCAAGAAACTCTTGTTGTGACTCAGGCCTGTGCACGCATGCACACTGGAAGTTGTACCTCCTAAGCTATGGCTTGAGAGGGGCTTTAACCCACCAGACTTCACCACTTTAGAAGAGGAAACTGGCTTTCCAAAACTGCAGGGTTCCCTTAATATCGCAAATGGTTCTTGCCTGTCTATGCTCAGACAGTGCACAAAGAGCATCACACTCTTACACACAGGTGGAAACTGTCAACTCTCCGAACCAGTGGGAGACGCCAGTGTGTCTTACTCAGGGACACATTGTCACAAATTTATCCAAATCTAGGTTTGGACCTGCAACCTCTCAGTCACAGGCCATCTAATCTATGCCAATATTCAATAGTCTCTCAAACAGCAGGATGACTGGTATGTAAAGCCACCTTTGGCTTTCCTGGTGACACATTCTTCTTAAAAACGTGAAGCCCCAAGTAGCTGGACATCAGTGTAACCACCACAGTTTGAAATTGTCACTGCTCCAAGTTAACCATGATATGATTGTCAGCCTCACAGGAGAAAGTCACAGGTTCACTTTCATCTAGAGGGAAAAAGTGTGCAGCACATCGCCCTGGAGTCGGTCTTCAGTCAAAACCTACATCTCCACAATGTTTTCTCATTGGTTTTGTGTTTGGTCTTTAGGTCTGTCTCCGGACCTTCAGTCTATGGAACAGGTGCGAAGGGTCATGCGTCCCACTGACGTACCGGATCAGGGTCTCCTTTGTGACCTTCTGTGGGCCGACCCTGACAAGGATGTGCTGGGCTGGGGGGAGAATGACCGTGGCGTGTCCTTCACCTTCGGTGCAGATGTGGTCACCAAGTTCCTTCACAAACACGACATGGACCTCATTTGTCGGGCCCACCAGGTCAGTGTCGTCAAGACTTGCAGTTGTGTTTTATGATACGTTATTATATATTGTGTTTTTAAAGCCGTAGACAGTCAACAATGGTCAGTCAGTCCCAGCATAATAATTCTTTTTTATATTATTCACCACTGTACTTTTAAAAAATCTTCCTGTGTGCATTTGCTGGCTTATATTTTCAAACATTTATGTCAAATACATTTCCTTTCTCACTCTTTTTCAAGAATATTTCACAGTAATCGTTGCTTACGTAGAAGCTGGAAATGTAGTTGCCCATCCCTGGTCTTGGGAGGGGCCAAACATTGCTCCCAGAGTAACCTCCAACTGTCGTGTTCTAATGGAGATTATTTATTATCTTGTTTTTTTTTGTTTTGCAGTAGGTTATTTGCTTCAATCCAAATAGTCTCTCAAACGAGGCCAGTCATTTTCCAGACACTGTTTTGACTCAAAAGTCCAGTTGAAGTCCTGAAGGTTTCAGTTGAACGTTGTGAACCCCTGACTACATTTTATGTAATGTGTTCAAAATCTGAAGAGGCAAAAAAAAAAGAACAATTGACTCACACACGCATGTCTGAAATTTCCAAAATTCTAGTTTGAATGACCGTGAAACCATGAATGATGAGTCATTGTTGGTGCTGTGAGTAAGTGCATACTAAATAACACCCGTCTGTGCGTCCAGGTGGTGGAGGATGGATATGAGTTCTTTGCAAAGAGGCAGCTGGTGACTCTGTTCTCTGCCCCAAACTACTGCGGCGAGTTTGACAACGCAGGAGCCATGATGAGCGTAGACGAGACTCTCATGTGCTCATTCCAGGTAAGAGTCGGCACTTGTCTTGTCACTCCGTCACTTGTCGTGAAAATGGCTCTGAACCAGTCTTCTTCCTTCCTCAGATTCTCAAACCTGCAGACAAGAAGCTGTTCTATGGTGGTGGAGGGGGCATGGGCTCTGGCCGCCCCGTCACCCCCCCAAGGAAAGCTAAGAAATGACACCAGTCGCCAGCCCTTGACCTTCAACCCTTCAACCCTTCCTGCCCTCTCTACCTCTCTTGTCCTTTCTTTCACCAAACAGCCAGAAATCAAACCTATACCCAGGGCTTTTTTCCTTTTTTATCTGTACTTCTTAAAACATTTAATGTTACCAATTGTTTGAGTGGGTGAGCGAGTGAATGTGGGCAGACGACAAACGTGGAGCGTCTGCCTGTGTGCATCAAAATCATTTGTACATTTGTTTGAGAGTATTAGAGATTTCTACTCTCCTTTTCTCTTTGCCACTCTCAGTGGACTGGTGCAAACCAGTGTCTGTCTATACAGTAGTCATGACTGAAAACACAGGTTTGGGAGAAACTACTGCGCTGACCTGAGCGGTCGAGCAGGAGACTCCTGCCAGCAGGTGGCGTGTGTGTACTTGTGAAGGAGGGCAGTGCAGTGTTTCCCTGTCCTCCCGTACTGTAAAATCTCACAAGTGTGTGTGTACATGTGTGTTGTGAATAACGTTGCTTCACAAGAGTAATGTCAAGCGCACACACACGTGTGCACACACGTACACATGACTTTTCAGATTCTTATAAGCCAGAGCTGTAAAAACCCCATACAGTTTAGGTTTGTACAGATTTGATTACTTGAAAGAGAATTTTTTGTGAATTCGTTTTGTAGTTGTTCACCAAGTTGACCAATAAAGCAAGAATCTGAGCTACACACTGCACTCGTTTCTTCCTTCGCCTCAATGTTTTAGCATATTGAAGTTGAATCCAGCTGGAGGTCTGTCCAGCAAATGATTACTTGAACACTAAATGGTAACAAAAATCAATATCGGAGACTCTCAGTTGAACAGAGTGTCTGCTGCAAGAAGAACCCGCAACATGAAGCACCTTCTTGAATAATTTATCGCCCGGAGTGTTTGTTAAAGCAGCGTGCCACATTTGACTCCACTGTTCTTCCCTGCTGTCTGTCTTTTATTTGTTCCCGGACCGATGTCTCCCCCTCGCCGCTGAAGCTTCACGATTACAGACCAGGATTCCTATCCTCTTTTGAACTCCGTCTAATTGACTCATCCCTGATCTGTCCGTCTCCGTTACGCAGCACTTCTGACTCTGCTCCCTCTATGTCAGCACCAGGTCGTCTGTCGCAGCTTCTCTTTCTCTTCAGCAAGTACTGGCTGCACTCGTGCTTCCGGCGGTTGGCCTAGTTCAGTTTTTTTGGATATGATGTCGGCGAAATGTGTCGCGTTTGACTTGCTTTTATTATACTTACAATGGCCCGTTATCTTCCGTTCCGTTCTGTGCATCCCCCGTTGTTCAGCTGGTCTCCTCATGGTGGTGCTGTTTCGCACCGCGGAAATGGTCTGCGATTGACCGCTAAGGTTGTTACTCGTTTACCAAACTCAAATCAGAAAGACGCTTTTCATTTGAATTTAATCTCTATTTTTAATAAAACCTATTTCTGTCTGTCGAAATGTTCAGTGTTGAAAACCGAATCCCTCTTTTTTACATCCCTCATTCTATATATATATCAAAAAAGGATCCCGTTTCTTTCTGAGGCATTTCTGCGGCTCTTTTTGCATTCATTCGTCTTCCTGTCAGCGGAGCCTCCTCCAAGACGCTCTGTCCATCATGTTCTGCTTTTTTAGAGGACCAATGGGGTGAGAGGTGAAGGATGCACCAGATCTAAAGGAGTTCCTATGTATCAGCCTCAGGTTCCACTGTGAGGGAGACATGCTGAGATAACATTGTTATGTAGTATTTAAAATGAGCACGCTTAAGGGCCTCCTCCAAAACTACACTCACCCCTTGTCTTTGTGGGTCATTTCATGGTCAACAGTGATTCTATGAAAAGGTCACGCATGCTGAGGGTCGGAGAGGCCACATGGCCGAACAAGGAATGTCTATTTGTGCTGGACCCACAGAAGTGGAGTGAGAATTTCCACCAAAAAAATACAGGTCACAAAAACACTAAATGCGTAAAAAACACACACCACCACTACAGTCGCATGTTTTGTATCATTAAGCCAGGAATTTTGTCGACAGCAAAGATGGCAATGTCATCCCTTGGACAAGGTCTCATGCGGCATATGCTTCTGTGTGTACAGATTTTTTTGTTTCAGGTAAAGGGATTTTAATATTCAAAAATACATTTGAGTATTGGTCAGTTTTACAATGTCAAATAGAAGAACAAAGTGACCTCTTGACACCCAGTGTTACAGTATTCACCCAGTGCACTAAATGTGTTGATGCTCATCATTGCGTTGCTGGGTTGTTAAGACCAGAAGTTTGTTCCATCTACGGTCTCCGAAAGCCAAGAACAAGATCGGTGCATCGATGAAGGTCTTTGTTTCAAATCAGGGGTGGGTGGATGAATTAACCAAGGGGTACTTGATGAACTGTGACTGTTATTAGGGGTCATCCAAAAATACAGAAAAAAAAAATGCTTTAACGCGGTGGGAAAATTTAGGAAAACACTTGGGTGACAGGGACAAAATATAAGGAAGTCACTTATTGTGGAAATATGTGATAAAGCAAAAGGGGCATTTTTTAATTTTTATATTTTCATTTTACATATACTCATGAGATGATGAAATATGTGAAAAACAACAACAACAACTTAATTGATGAAAAACAACCAAGCAAAACAAAAATATTTTAGCAATGTTTTACACAGTAAAATTTTGGGGACAATAAATCCCTAAAATAATTTTAAATGCTGGAGAAACACCATTTTCCAACAAAACATTAAATCTACCAAATGCCAAGTAGAGGTGGGAAATTAATACCTAGAATATGAATAATTGTCATAAAAATGGTGATGCAAAAATAATAATTAATGTAATCATTAGTAATAACGAGTTGGAGAAATGCTTATGTGGACATAGACTTAAAGCTCTTGGAAATATTGCGGCACAGGGCCACATGTGGCTTTGCCCATGTCTGGTGTAAACTGACTCATTTATTCACCAGACGTCATTGCATCACCTGCCTCTTGTGTCGGGGAAATCTCAGCTGCTCTGGACAAGGTGGTGCAATGCTCCAGATCACATGTGAAACTGATAGCTTGAAGTGTCTATTTAACTTGAGATGAAAGGGGCGCAGACAGCCTCAACCATTTGTTCCTATAAGACTAACAGTGTTCATCACCAACACTATCAGTGAGCGTCATTCATTCAAGAAGTGCCCATTGGTGACCTTGTTCTCATTATCAGGAAATAATTTGGGCAGGATTGAGTCCAGCATTCCCAACCGTCTGAGCGATCAGCCCCCAAATAGAGCCTCTGTTAAATAACAAAACTTTAAATAGATAGTTCATGTTGAAAATGACACCAAATAGTGTACATAGTCGTTTGTACAGCTGCGCTGGCCCGAAATACTCATCTTTACAACTGCTACGATTACACCTCAGAGGGATTTTCTTCCTATGCCGACGTTTATACTCTTGCGTGGTATTAAGAGGAATAAAATTAATCTTGTGTCAGTAAAATGAAGATTTATTGAAATCAGCCTCGTGCTGTGTGCAAGTGCCTCCTGCGGAAAGGGGCAGGTGCTGTGGTGACTTTGGTATTTCACTGAATTTTACGGACAGACGCAGCACACTGCTGGTCAAATATAAAACGGAGCAGGCCGTGAAGGACGCCTCACCAATAGAAGGAGCTTTTGATCAACAGGCTGGCCTTCCCATCAGCTCCCCGGTGGCATATATAGTGCAGCCTTAAGTGTGTGGAATGGTGTGAACAACCCAGCACTCTTGGGCCCAAAGTGTCGCCTGGATACTGGTGACTGCGTGCAGTCGAACGTGTCCACCTCCTTTTCCTCCAATAGATGAAAGTTAAACTCACAGGTCTGCACGAAAGGTCCGGCATTCTGAAATTAAAAAGCTGCAAAGCTGCGGTGGCTCCATGTCCAGCAGCACACTGTCACCTGCTCTATTTATATCTGGGGAGGAATTCTGGATTCAGAGACTCAGCTGCCGCTTCTATTATTACTATTAGCTAAAGCTGCAAGCAGAACGCCGCTAACGCACGCTGGAGCTCATAATCCACCGCCATATTGCCCCAATACTAATTACTCTGTGGCAATAACACACATTCTGTGCTGCGCTGGTGGAGGAGTGGACAGACGACGGACAAACACAATGCTGCCGTTTCACTTGGACGACATGAACTCCTTTAAAACAGGACGCTCTTCATGAAAAGCCGCTGCTATGACCTTGACCTCTGTGCCCTTTTGTGGTTGAGCGTTTTTACATGCTGCGGCAAGCCATAAAAAACAACAACATTTGGACACATAAATACCTTTTTAACAGAATGATATCAAATACACCAGCTACACAGTCAGTCATTGAAGGAAGAGAAGCTTCACAGCTGAACTGCAGGAGCCAACTGAGATCATTTCAGTCACTGTCTTGTTTGAATTTTGAGTGAGGGAAAGTCTGTGTGTCAGATGTATTAGTGCTGTGACTTCTGTGTCTACTCTGTTCTGGAAAAAGGTCCAAAAACAAACCTCGTAATTTATTAGTCAAGAGACATTCCATCTCTGACGTGTGGTCACAAGCTTTAGGAAGTGACCTGAAGGCCTGTTTTCAAGCTGCTTCACAGTTTGCATCACAGGGTGTCTACTTTCTCCTGGAGATGTGAAGCTTGGCCATGTGGGAGAGTAGAAGGTCGTCTTCCTTTGTCCTACTGAGAGAAGATGTTGGGGTGGTGTAGGCATCTCTACGGCGAGGTTTGGAGAGACCCAGGACACATCTCAAATCAACAGAGGAGTAAGGGATCTATGCGTCTTAGCAGATGGACAGAGGGCAGCGGGTTGATGAGGGAAGTCAGAAATCCACTGAGGAAAATATGTCTTCAACCATCTAGAAAGATTGTTATGGCGACTGGTGAGATGTCTGCTGTGTGTCTGCGAGACAGGATCAACTCAGTCGTGGGAACGGAGTTAAACACAATTATGAGAATGATGGCGACGTCATGACAAGCCTAGTCTCCTGAACTCCTGGATGGTGTCCATCGTGTTCCAACCTGACTGAGGAGATGTGAGAGAGTGTTGGTGCCAGGCAAGTCAGCAGAGACACTCTCTGTTGCGTAACATCTCTGAGGTCTGACAGCCCCACCGTCGCGCTACTTATCACTTGTGCGCGACTGGAACATGGAGGGAGTTCACAAGTGAGCGAGAGGGCGGAGGGACAAGGCTCTGCTCCGTTAAGGTGATCCCTCAGCACTGCAGCGTGATGGTGAGGTGACGGGTGTCCCTGTAGTAGTACACACACACACATTAACACACACATGCACACAACTGACACCTGGGGCCAAGGCGGAAGATGGAGGGGAGTGAGGGAGAAACCCGATCCTTCTGGGATATTGAGTTAAATGTCATTGCTGCGCCCTGAGGGAGACACTGACAGGCCGCCCCCGCCGCAGCCACCGAATCTCGGGTCAGAACGCTTGTACAACAGCTGAATCCAGAGCGGCACAAACGGCAGGCTGCGGTCAAGCACCCGAAACGTTAAATAGCTCAGCACCTTTTGTGCCGTCAAACGCTATTTATACAATATTGATCATGAACACTTGGCTGAGGATGAGCTTGTTTTTCAGTTCACACTTTGCTTCAGGAACTGGGAAATGAAAGGTTTGTAAATCCGGGTTGTGTTACTGGCTGTGAGGAGCAAAGGAGTCAGTCAGTGGCAGCAGCAGGTCAGAGGCCGAGTCAGGTGTTGCTCAGCAGCTGAGTGGAAACATGAAAGCCGACACAAAAATGACCTCCTATTTTAGAAATCTACTGTGGGGAAAGAGCGGGGTCAGATTTACGACTTGAACGAATACCGGACATAACTGGGTATATTGGATCCTTGCTATTCATTTCCGCGTTACAGTCAAATATTTTTTGCTGTGTAGGGCTTGGATCTTCATCGCCAATTTCACAAGACTTTGTTTTGCTGTTTGTTTCCCAACGGCTGCCCACCGGACACTGTCTACTAATGTTTGCTCTCACAGGGAGGAATTGCAAAACGCCCCATGCTTGCCAACCCTGCCACTTTGTGGCTGCCTTCGAGCCAAGCGTTGGGGTAGAGTTTCAAACACATCTGTGTTTTCCTCCTCATGAATCAAATGGTGAGTTTGGGTAAGTTAGTTGCCCCCGTGACCCCCTGCCACAGTTGCCACTTTAACCCTGCCACCTAACCGTAGAGCTGGAGTTTTGCTGTAAAAGCTAGGGTGCCACAAACTGTGTGAGCGCCAGCGTCCCAAATACGTGACACACATTTGCTGGCCAAGCTAATGTTCTGCTTTTACCTCTGGCTGCCTACAAGAGTCCCTCATCTAAACCCCTCACCGCCTTACGATTACATGCATCGATTACAGGTCCACCTTACGCACTAACTCGGCTCCCTTTCTGCATATGAACTTGTTAGCCATATTAAGGCCCCCCAGTTAAATCGTCACCTGTAGGACAATGCATTCAACCCCAGCTTTTCCACTCGCAGATTGCGCCAGATTATAGCTCCGATGGAAACGTGGAGACTGTTTCTCCTTAATCTAATGGCAGAATTTGGTCCAGTGTTGTCTGACCCCTGAGTCATGATCTGACCGAGGACTCAAGTTCCAGCGCTGCACTAAAGTGGGTCACAGGGACATTTGAGCGAGCATCAACATGGTTATTTTAAAAAGCTTTTTTTGTCGAAGTCTGTGAAAGTGATAGTGAATTTGGATTAAACATGTTAATAATTTATAGTTGAGCTGTCACAACAACTGGAGTCAGCTTACAATACTTGGATGTCACATCGAGGCAGAGCATGCGAGGCTGGCCACATGTGCGATAACTGATGTCATTTATATGTTTCAACATCAGAAATGGTTGCATATATATCAGTTTGACAATAGCACAAAAAACAAGTTTTTATATAAACTTATTTAAATTAAATTAAATTAAATTAAATTTTAACACGTTTTTTGTTGTGATTAATTCATCGTAATTAACTTGTTAAAGTCCCACCACTAATATATTTGTGATCTCTTTGTTATTATTTATTAATGATTAGCTATGTAAAGTGGGAGCAGCAAATTCATTTTCTCATACGGGGGTGGTGCCTCTCCTTGGTGCGAGGGTTGAGGGGCATCCTGAACAGACAGACAGCTGTTCACACACAGTCACACCTACGAACAATTTGGGCTCATCCAATAACATCTGCCTGTTTTTTGACCATTGGAGAAGACTGAAGAGGACGGAAGCTCATCCATGTAAACATCAGCATCCCAAACTTCTACTTCTACGTAAAAACTAGTCCATTAATCTTCTACCACTTGGGTGAGGTTGAGTTGTGGGGGAGCCCAGAAATTCTCCTCCAGCTCTAAACAAACCAAGGTACTCTGAGGCCAGCCAACATCCAACATGTCCTGGGCCTGGTCCCATCGGCACATGCTGGTCTCCAGGAGGCATCCGAAGACCCTGTTCACACAGAGACAGACGTTCTGCGCCTGCCTGTGTCAGTAGTTTTCAGTCAGAGATACTTTGTCAAACTGTCTTCCTGAGTGATCTGGTCCAAACGTTTTTGAAAACAATGCCATCACTGCCTCATCTGTCTTGTTGCTCTCCCTGAAAATCAACACGTCACAACAATACTGGTGGACTACCGTCGTGCACATTCTGCAACCGCTGTTCATCATATTGTAAACGTTAACACTACATTGTCACTACATACGCTGAGGTACGACTGGATTGTTGTGCTCCAATGCTAGAATTATCACACGAGCTTCATGTTCTTATTCACCGACTCCTTAATTTCTTCTTAGTATCAGCCTGTCGTATGTTCCAAATATCTGCACTCCAAATGGCTTTGTTTCTATGGAATACTTTGAGGCTGTAGCCAAAGAGGTGCAAACCACCTTCTGTCAAAGCAGAAGTTCTTCACTGAGTCTCACATGAATGACTGCGCTCCTCTCGCACATACATATGGACAAATAATTTTCGCCACCGGTGTCTGCAAGATGGTTCTTTCGGTCGCTTTCTAAAATTCAAGGCCATAGGTGGCAGTGGCAACTCTGGTTGATGGGTAAATGAGAGCTTCAGCTCTGTCTTCTCCACGACAGATGGACAGTCAGGATGCTCTGTCAGTCGAGCTCATGCTTCATTTTTCCCT
Organism: Synchiropus splendidus; assembly: GCF_027744825.2. NCBI lineage: Eukaryota > Metazoa > Chordata > Actinopteri > Syngnathiformes > Callionymidae > Synchiropus > Synchiropus splendidus. Next base: position 10,757,545 of record NC_071338.1, read on the forward strand.
CGCTCATGAAAAAGACACTGGTGTTCCATGAACTCCTCCTTAAATCTGAACGAGACGTTGCTCCCTTGAATTTATGTGATGAGTCAACCACTCAACATTAGAATCTTCAAAAAAAAAAAAAGTATTGTCATTGACATAAAAACAACCAAGAACTGTGTCAACAGCCACTTCAGGTCTGCTGACATTATTCACCCCAGTAAATGAGATGGTTAGTGTTTTGTAAGATCTTGAGTTGTAAGATCTTGAAGGCAACAAAAACTGGAATGAATAAAAAAAGATGAAACTTTCTTCTTGCTGCATCAATAACGGAGGGGCATTGGAATGAATTGAAATGAAACATTGCATTCTCACACTATACAAAGATTGAAGGCAATTCAGCAGATTTCTGCAGACAACGGATCAGAGCTAAATCTGTCCTGGAGCTGTCAGTGCTGATGATCAGTGGACACCGCTGTCCTGCCCCACCTGTCAGCTTATTGATAAGAAAGAGCAACTTGGACGCCTGCTCATCACCGACGGCTGTTTACTGCTGTTCAAACAAACAGTAAAGCAGCAGACGCCCATCCATAATATTGAACTATGGACCTCAGTCTCCTGTTTTCACACAGGATACGAGCACTGACTCAGTTTCACTGGGTCTGATGAGAGGAAATCAGAGTTATTTCAGTAATTTACTGGATTGAGAAACACCTACTTTTGCAGGTATTTGCCTCGATTATTCTCTCAGTCTGCCACAAGAGGCCATTGTGAATCACTGAACAGATGGCTCATGTGTTGCCCGTTCATTTAAGTCGTGCCATATCATCCTCCCCCATAAAACAGGTATAAAACTTGATCCCTCTGTATTTATGATCTCGTTTCTCCTGGCTGGACCTCCAAGTGCCATTCCTGTCCTGAAGCAATCGCGACTCTTCCCTCCATCATTTCCCAATATCATCACCCGATACACACTGCCACAGTCATAATTCGAAGGCTGCAACAATAATACACATCTTGATGAGGGCTGCTGGGTCAAAGGTGAGACGTGACTCTAGGCTTTAAGCTGGGTGAGCATGTTAACATCACTTTCTCATGTAAAAATATCAATGTGAATTCTCCCGCTCTGTCCACAATCTATCCCTTCTTGGGTGTCGAAGTGCGTGTCGGCCCAAGCGGGCCACCTTCCTCAGCAGAAACCAGTTGAGCCGTCACTCAATGCTCCCCCCCCAACCTCCTCCTGTGCTCCCCTCAGCCTGATCTCCTGTCTCACTCTCTCACCTTCTCCCTTCGTCTTATTCCACTGACCATGCATGTTCCAAAAACAGATCTCATTTTCATCCATGGCACAACCCCCACTCCTTCAAATCCCAACCTCGTTCTCCAGTTCCTGTCCAAGTCCACCATGCCACCCCCCCTTTACGCCGTCGTGCCCCCCCATGCTGGAATTTGGAGGCGGGTGTCAGCGGGGTGTCCACCAATCCTGTCGCCTTTGGTGATATAAAACCCTGAACATGTGTGCAGTTATTCGCTCTTTCTGTCAGACCAGCACTCCTAAGTCGGAGGGTGCCACTTCTAGGTGAGGGTGGTGGACCAAGGGTACAACTGCAAGAACATCAGAAAAGTTAAAGAGCGTGGATAGGCACCGTTAAACGGCCCATCCCTTGTCTATCCTGAAGGATGGAGAACGCACACACAAAGGTACCGGCAGAATGCCTGGCTTACTTTGGGGTGAACGAGAACATTGGCCTCACTCCCGACCAGTTCAAGAAGAACCTGGACAAGTTTGGCTACAACGGTGAGAGACGGGGCGCTGCTGGGGGGGTGGGAGGCCTACTGACTCAAAAACCTTCACAGGACGGCTAGATTCAGTTGGAACAGCTTAGTGACTGCTGCTAAAGTGTTGTTTTAGAGATGGGGAACACCGATGCCGGGTCCAGACTTTGCATGTGGTGCTGTATTAGAGTAGCAACAGCTGGTGGGAAGGCAGAGACATTGAGAAGCAGAGACTTTGAGGGCTTTGAAGAGCTATTTAAAGAAAGCCAAAGACGATGGCTGGAGAGCGAGAGAGACAGGTGATGGCTCAAGAAGCTTCCTGGGTGATGTATGGGCGGGCGTTAACAGGAGGGCAGGATAATTTTAGGCATAGTTATAAGGGGGAAGTCCTTGGAAGGATTAAATGATCAGGGACATCATTGCTTATCAATAACCAGCTTCGATGAGTCTGTTTTTAAGAGATGTGCATTTAAACTGTGCTATAGGTTCATGAACGCACTCACATGATCACAAAATCGCACCCAAACGAAACGAAATTGTTGTGCGTGTTTTTACAAGCTGTTTGACGCTGTCTGTGCTGCAATGAAAAAGAGGTCTTTTAGTGAAGAGCAGCTACCAAGCTGAAGATACTTGCATTTTAGATGTAAGTGTTGTAACCGTATTGATGCTTGAAGTACTTTTACTTGCATTGTGACTGAGGTCATTTGATAATTCAGCTAACGCTCCTCTGTATCCTGTTCTTTCTTTGTCTGTTTGTCCGTCACCTGCTGCAGAGCTGCCCGCTGAGGAGGGTAAGTCCTCAGACTCTCACTTCCTGTCTTGCTGTGGCGTAGTTTTTGCTCATGGTCTTTGCTCTCACAGGTAAGAGCATCTGGGAGCTGATTGTTGAGCAGTTTGAGGATCTTCTCGTCAGGATCCTGCTGCTGGCTGCTTGCATCTCCTTTGTAAGTAGACAAGCTGTGTTTGTGCTTCTCCCTTGTTGAAGAGAATTGATCTATCAAGGACTTGATTCGTAAGCGCAAAATCCACCCAGTGGACGATCAGCCAATCAGAATGTGAACAACTTCTTCTCCCCACCTCCTTTCTCTAAGGCCTCCTCAGTTCCTCCAAGTATTTTGAGGGCGATAACTTGAGAGGTGGGCGACAGCTAGCGTGAGCCTGCAGTAGGTGTATCAGTTCCTATGGCCAGCTCTCTCCCCAGCTGTCAGGATGGCCTTAGAAGGCGAATATTGAGGAGTGAGGGAGAGACAGGGGGTCAGGATCGTATAGGGGGGCCAAGGGGATGAGGGTTTATTTTAAGAAAGCCCCAAGCTGAGGAGAGAAACAGAATCCTTCAGGAAAGGTCACGGCTGAAGGAGAGACCCAACGCCTTCCAAAGAAAGAGGGCGGCAGCCAGAAGGAGCAAGGGATTATGGGGATTGGAAATCAAATTAATAACAATTACATAACATGATCGTGACATGACAAACAAGTCGCACTTAAAAACACCTCATTTGAAATGAACTGCTTGTACTTATTATCATTATTATAAGGTTAAGGCTACAAAATAAACATATATCGCTCTACTTTCTGTTTTCGCACAGATTTGTGCTCAACTTTGTTTTGACTTCTTTTTCTGTTCCTCTGTGTTGATGCTCAGGTGCTGGCTTGGTTTGAGGAAGGTGAGGAGACCGTCACCGCCTTCGTGGAGCCCTTCGTCATCCTGCTGATCCTCATCGCCAATGCCGTTGTCGGAGTGTGGCAGGTCAGTGACCTCCACAGTACCCCACACTGCCCCGCCTCCCTCGCGTTCATTGAGCAACAAGACACAAATCCATTCCACTGGTGACAGAAGCGCTCAGGTTCCAGTTGCAGTCACAGTCTTACTTCAAAATAGTTTATGTTGAAACACAGATATTCGCAACAGTATTTATTTAAAATTAAATATAAATTACTTTGCTTCACATTCCATCACGCAACACTCATAATGTGAAACAAATCCAGTGCGCATCAAACTGCGCGTCTGAGTTCCGTGATGCGGCTCAGTCATTGACCGCACGTGTCTTCTCTCCATGCTTGTGCTGCAGGAGCGTAACGCTGAGGATGCCATCGAGGCTCTTAAGGAGTACGAGCCTGAGATGGGCAAAGTGTACCGTTCTGACAGAAAGAGTGTGCAGAGGATCAAGGCCAGAGAAATCGTTCCCGGAGACATCGTCGAGGTGTCCGGTGAGTTGGAGCCGCAGCCGTCCACACGCGACAGACAGAAGAAAACAAGCGCTGTCAGAAAAATTCGGCTGGTGGGAGCAGATGGCAAAGCCCCCTGTCTTTTTAAGGACCGACGGGGCGGCGGGCTCCAGGGGGTGCTGTGAAAACATGCTGACTGAAGGAAAACAAAATCACCAGTATAAATACCCTCGCCAGCACCTGCCGGACCCCTTCCCTCCTCCCCACTACTGTGGCGCACTGCTGTTCGATTGTCAGTGTACACCTGTCGCTTCCTTGGCTCCTTGCCTGCCCTCCTCCTCTATCTGGGGGATCATCGCGATTACATGTGTATTTGTTTGGATTCTACCATGAATAAATTCACCAGTAAATATCCTATTAGTGCCAATAAAAACACAAAGAGGAAGAAAGAGTTCTCGCAACTCATCCACTCATATTTAATATTATCTATATTAATCATCGCAATGAAACAAGAGAGATTCTTCTCATTTTATGGGCACATTCAGTCCTTATTTTGATGTTGTTTATTTGCTTTCTCTCTGGACTGTGATCTGGTTCAATGACATGTTTTAACTTTTTTGTGTGTTTTGTAGTTCATCTATCATGAATATCTTAAATATTACTGGATTTATCCTTGGATTTTAATTATATTGTTTCTCTGCAATTTTCTTTTTTAATGATGAAAACATATTTCACTGAAAAAAAGACAACAGAACTGAGCAACAAATTCTGTGGCAACTTGGAAGTATTATCTGCGTCAACACGTCCAGCTTTCCTGTCCGGACATGGCATTAGATAATCTAAAGACTTGTATCAAACACTTGTATAAAACAGACACATTTTAGGCAGAAACAGGGAGGTGACATGCTGTAATGATGTTTGTTGACATCAAGAAGCCAATAACCGTGTGTTTTGTGGTTCACAGTTGGTGACAAAGTCCCTGCTGACATCAGGATCGTCTCTATCAAGTCCACCACCCTGCGTGTTGACCAGTCCATCCTCACTGGTAAGCATGCTCCAGAGCTCATTTAAGATGGGATGGAAGTTTGTCCGTGAACAGTTGCACTCAAAGTCTCTTTCTCGTCCCAGGTGAGTCCGTCAGTGTGATCAAGCACACTGAGGCTGTCCCCGACCCCAGAGCTGTCAACCAGGACAAGAAGAACATGCTTTTCTCTGTGAGTGTCTCCATCTCTGTCTTCCTCTTGCTCTCTGTCTGAGCCACCGCTCATCTAACCAATCCCCTTGTCTCGTGTGAACAGGGCACCAACATCGCTGCTGGTAAGGCTATTGGTGTTGCCGTGGCCACCGGAGTCTCCACCGAAATTGGCAAGATCCGTGACCAGATGGCCGCCACCGAGCAGGAGAAGACTCCTCTGCAGGCCAAGCTTGATGAGTTCGGCGAGCAGCTGTCCAAGGTTATCTCTCTGATCTGTGTTGCCGTCTGGGCCATCAACATTGGTCACTTCAACGACCCCGTCCACGGAGGCTCCTGGATTCGCGGTGCTGTCTACTACTTCAAGATTGCTGTTGCCCTGGCTGTGGCTGCCATCCCTGAGGGTGTGGAGAGCTCTTAGCAACAATGATCTGATTCCTCTACTTTACAGTCTCACTAACTAAGCGGTGTCCCTCAGGTCTGCCCGCTGTCATCACCACTTGCCTGGCCCTTGGTACCCGTCGTATGGCCAAGAAGAACGCCATTGTCAGAAGCCTGCCCTCTGTGGAGACCCTGGGCTGCACCTCTGTCATCTGCTCTGACAAGACCGGCACCCTCACCACCAACCAGATGTGTGTGACCAAGGTGAGTTGAGGAAAAGGCTTTTTAATACGACTGTTAATTTGAGCCACCATGCATTGTAAACAAACACATCAGTGAGAAAACGTCAGTATTTTATTGGCCTCTGTAGGTCTGTTAGTTGTACATAAGTAAAATTACAGTCATTGCTGAACATGAATACTCTGTTTTCATGCTTCAAAGGTAATTTGAAACAGCACAGAGTATCTAGGAGGGCTATTTAACTTCTACCTCATATATCAAAGTTAGGGAAGAAAACATCTCAACCAAAGTCTGTCCCTCTTCACAGATGTTTGTTGTGAAGAGCGCCGACAGCGACCATGTTGACCTTGATGCCTTCGATATTTCTGGCTCCAAGTACACCCCTGAAGGAGAAGTGTAAGTTCCATTTTGCAGGTTAGGGACTGTCATCTAAGAGTGGCATCAAGTTAACACCTCTCTACAATTGAAGCTCCCAGGGAGGTTCCAAGACCAACTGCAGCGGATACGACGGCCTGGTCGAGCTGGCTACCATCTGTGCTCTCTGCAACGACTCCTCTCTGGACTACAACGAGGTAATGACATGTCCTCTATGGACAGCAGAATGAAATCAGGCCAGTGTCATTCAACACTGTCATCTCTTTCACCTCACTAGTCCAAGAAGATCTATGAGAAGGTCGGCGAGGCTACTGAGACTGCCCTGTGCTGCCTGGTTGAGAAGATGAACGTCTTCAACAGCAACGTCAAGAACCTGTCCAAGATTGAGAGAGCCAACGCCTGCTGCTCCGTAAGACCTGGAACACATTGAGGCTATTTCCTTAGCATTTCTGTTTGAGGTTTGACCACCTGGCTTTGTCCAACAGGTCATTAAGCAGCTGATGAAGAAGAACTTTACTCTGGAGTTCTCCCGTGACAGGAAGTCCATGTCTGTGTACTGCACCCCCACCAAGGGCGACGGCGGAGCCAAGATGTTCGTGAAGGTGTGTGCCGCCGACAGCCCCGTCCTCTCTGAGGGACTTTGCTGGACTAATCCCTTACGATGTTTCCACAGGGCGCCCCCGAGGGTGTGATCGATAGGTGCACATATGTGCGTGTTGGCACCACCCGTGTTCCCCTGACCAACTCCATCAAGGAGAAGATCATGTCTGTGATCAGAGACTGGGGTACCGGCCGTGACACTCTTCGTTGCCTGGCTCTGGCCACCCGCGACAGCCCACTGAAGCCTGAGGAGATGAACCTGGAGGACTCAACCAAGTTTGCTGATTATGAGGTAAAAACCCGGGAGATAATGATTTGGATGCTGTGGTGATGCAGAAAATAATGATTGGACTTCCCCCCAGAATGACCTGACTTTCGTTGGCTGCGTCGGTATGCTGGATCCCCCTCGTAAGGAGGTCACTGGCTCCATTGAGCTGTGCAGAGCTGCCGGCATCCGTGTCATTATGATCACTGGTGAGTATTTTGGATTTGATCTACGGTGGAACTTGGGGGTCTGGTTAAGGGCAAACCCAAGTCCACGCTATTCCCAGCAGCTCTGTTCTAAAATGTTGTCACTGTGCATTTCAGGTGACAACAAGGGAACCGCCATCGCTATCTGCCGTCGTATTGGCATCTTCTCCGAGGATGAGGATGTGACTGGCAAGGCCTACACCGGACGTGAGTTTGACGATCTGCCCAGCCATGAGCAGCCTGAAGCTGTGCGCAGAGCCTGCTGCTTTGCCCGTGTGGAGCCATCCCACAAGTCCAAGATTGTTGAGTTCCTGCAGGGTCACGATGACATTACAGCCATGGTAGGAAATACCTCACTTAGCACCACTATTGGTACAGGTGGTCTAACCTTCTTTCTACCCCCCACAAACCCCAGACTGGTGATGGTGTGAATGATGCCCCCGCCCTGAAGAAGGCCGAGATCGGCATCGCTATGGGCTCTGGCACTGCCGTTGCCAAGTCTGCCTCTGAGATGGTCCTGGCTGACGACAACTTCTCTTCCATTGTGGCTGCTGTTGAGGAGGGCAGAGCTATCTACAACAACATGAAGCAGTTCATCCGCTACCTCATCTCCTCCAACGTCGGTGAGGTCGTCTGGTGAGTTTCACAGAGGTTCCTGTCAGAGACAGCTCATAGAAACAGGGCCTGGCTGACTTTGGCTCTCTTTGTCCATAGTATCTTCCTGACCGCTGCCCTGGGTCTGCCCGAGGCTCTGATCCCCGTGCAGCTGCTGTGGGTCAACCTGGTCACTGATGGTCTGCCTGCCACCGCTCTGGGCTTCAACCCTCCTGATCTTGACATCATGGGCAAGCCCCCTCGTTCCCCCAAGGAGCCCCTGATCTCTGGATGGCTGTTCTTCAGATACATGGCTATTGGTGGTACGTAAACAAACAGATTTGGATTGGATTTGATTTAACGCCAGAAACCTTACAGACATGTATCTCCCAAACAGGATACGTCGGTGCTGCCACTGTTGGTGGTGCTGCCTGGTGGTTCTTGTACGACCCCACTGGCCCCTTGGTCAGCTACCACCAGCTGGTATGTGCAGCATCTTCTCCTCTACAGACACCTTGAAACAGACCATCTATAACGTCTTCTCTCCTCCATGTAGTCCCACTTCATGCAGTGCCATGATGAGAACGAGGACTTCGCTGGCATTGAGTGCGAGATCTTTGAGGCTGCTCCTCCCATGACCATGGCTCTGTCCGTTCTGGTCACCATTGAGATGTGCAACGCCCTCAACAGGTCAACATCTTATCTTTAGGCCCATCTATCATTCCGCCTTTTAGAATACCAGCACTTACACTCATTTGCCATCCCTCAGCTTGTCTGAGAACCAGTCTCTGATCCGCATGCCACCATGGAGCAACTTCTGGCTGCTCTCTGCCATGACCCTCTCCATGTCCCTGCACTTCATGATCATCTATGTTGACCCTCTGCCCGTAAGTCCCAGCTTTCTCCGCGACATTCTTTTTTGTTGCTGGGCTTGTACCAGAACCACTGACCTCTCTCCTGCCCGTCTTCTTCACCTCCGCAGATGATCTTCAAGTTGACCCATCTGAGCACGGAGCAGTGGATGATGGTCCTCAAACTTTCATTCCCCGTTATCCTGATTGACGAGGTGTTGAAGTTTGTCGCCCGTAACTACGTTGAGTGTAAGTAGCTTTGATATTCTCCTCCGCCAATAAAAAAAAATCACAATTGACTTAACATCATCACTGTAAAACCGTAACTTTTATTGTGTTTTGTGAGTTCCCTCTTCATAATCCTGTTCCGTCACTGACTTCTCTCTCCACTCTTTATTAACTCTCCTCACCTCTGTTGCTCATTTACAGGCTAATTCAGCCAACCCACCATCATTAGCCTGTAACTAAACCAAGGTACAGCTAGTGTCTGCCACTGCGTATCTGCAGTATGTGCACATATGTGCATTCTGTGTTGTGTCTTTCTGCTGCCACGCAGACTTGTCATCATGAGTGGTTGGCATCAATGTCAATCTCTGTTCTTGATCGATGTCTCCACCTGCCAGTGGAACGCCTCAGCAAGTGAGACCCTCACTTCTGAGCTGCTGCTGTCAATGTTTCAGTCTGGAAGCTCTCATGTGTTTCAATGTGGGTTTACCAGGACTGTGACGACTTGGTTGTTGGCTTGCTCTGTTAAAAAAAAGATCCACTGCTGTGCAAAATATATGAAAGCAATTATCAACATCAACAATAGTCTGTTGGTTCCCAATATGGCATTAAATGCATTGCTGTTTAGGCATATATAGTTATGTTGGATTGCTTTGCTGCCTTCTGGGGAAAATGTTTATTCAGAGCTATAAAGCTTGTATATCAGCCCTGATCCAACACTGTCCTCAGACTGCATGTTCTGTTGGTTCACCACTTCAACTCCACATTGTTAAGTCAGGGGCAGAGGTAGAAGTAAATATGTCACAGGTTCTATTTGAGCTTCAGGGCAGAGTTCCAAATGGGTCAGAGAAGAGCACCTCAGAAGGTGATGTCATAGTTCTGCTTCCAACGTAATGACAGAGCTTCTGAGTCACCACAGCCATTTAACCATGCTTGAGTCTGAGCCCTGCTCCCTGTGACAGGTCCATGAGCTGCAGATGCAGCACATCCTTCCCTCACACCTGAACAGACGGGGCACCTGTACAGATACTTGCATTACATCTGGATGATACCCATATCTGCACCCTGAGTGTCTCAGAGATGACAATGCTTATCTCTTGAAGAGCTATTGGCCATTTCAAAATATATTTTTGTGCTTCTCCAGCATTGTCTAAAACACCCCCTGTCCAACCTTCGAAATAAAACTACATTTTAATTTCCTTCAGTAGTTAAGTTCCTGGACAACAAGGAGTTTAAAAGAGAACAGCATCATATAACCCAATGTCTTCAAAATGTAAACGCCCCAATTCAGCTATTTAGACCTGGTCGAGTGTTAGCTCCAACTGTGGGTCAACGTTTTGTATTTGTTTATGCATTTGCTTGCCTCCAAATGAAGCTCAACTAAGTTATATGCAGTAGCATTTCCTCTTTCTAATTTATATCTCTCTATCCACAACAGGTACAGAGGCTAAATAAAGACGCAGAAGCATGAGATCATAAAGGTTGGATAAAGAGGCAGAGAAGAGAGAAAGATCACAGCCAAGAGTTCAAGTGAGCCAACCCATGGACGAGAGAGAAGAAAACAAGGGAAAATGTGAAAAAAAAAATCAATAAAACATGTGAAAATGTTTCATAAAAATAGCCTCTATATATGAAAGGAGTTTAAATTAAAAACGAAGGGAAATATCCGTCCCAACTAAACTATTTAAGATTTTATTCTAAGAAATAAAGTATGTATTAAAAGTGATTTTTTTGTTAAACTTGGATTTTCTCAGCTGTTGTGTTTTCGTGTCCTCTGTCCATTTTCATATGATTTACTTTCCAGCTCGGGACATTTATCCTATTCTTTGTAGCTCATGTCTGGTGTAGTCTTCCCGCTCTGGCTGGGCTACGCACACATTGTGGCGTCCAGATACAAAAAGACACCACAGATCATTGTGCCTTAATCGTGCGCTCCACTAGCTCTGTGCGCTTACAGGTCTCTTTGACATACAATGGACATGTCTACTCAGTCACAACACTTTTGGTCTTATATATTGTTTACGTGATAAGATGCAATAAAGAGATGACAAAAAAAAAAAACTTGCTGAGAACATTTGTATGAGAAAGAGGATTGCACTTGTAAATGAAAATATCTGACAGTGAACTCACGGGGCATCTTTAGATTAGAATGCTGACAGTGCATATTTGCCATGCCGAGACCTCACTAAACAGTTGATGGCTCAATTATTCATCTGCACAAACTTAGCCTTCACCAACAAGCGACAACAAACTGCTCACATTCACCACTAAACAAATAATAGGTGCGCTTTGTTTGTGAAGCTGAGCTAAAGAGAAAGAGTGGCCCAACATCCATTACTTTTCTATTTTGAAATAGAGACTCATTAGTCATAGTTTTTACCTTTTTCCAATTTGATTCTTCCAATGGGTGATGTTCATTTTAACCGTATTTTTTGTCATTCAAATGTTTTTGTAAATAATAATAATAATAATACTTTTTTTAACCATAGTTACCAAGATATTCACCACTTAATGTTAAATTAAAAAGGCATTTATAAACCAAATAATTGTAATGATGTGATTACACTGTAATATTCTGAAGCAGGAAAACTATGGTGCATTTAATATTATGTTTCTTCTGTCTTTTGGTTTCACGCACCCTCACACTAGTCTCAGCATACCGGCATAATGTGGCCCCTTATGTTTGGTGTTTTCTTGTCCACTCCTGGTCTACAAGAAAACACAAAGTGATAAAGTGATAAAGAAAAAACAGCAACAAAGTGACCACATCATTCTTAATTCACAGATGTACTATTTTAAAAAAAGAGTTGGCTTAATAAACAAAGGCAACTTTACCATGGACACCGGGTTTTCAGATGATTATGAAAGATCATTTTGTAAACTACTTCTGCATGTACTAAACTCTAGCCCAAATGATGTTTTACAGCCTCTGAAAAGAGAGGTTTACAGGCCACAGAGGGCAGCTGTGGAAGTAGTATCTTTAACTCTAGTCACCGCAGTTATTTAGTGCTAATAATGTCACAGAAACATTGCAAATATGGCCAGGATAAAGATTCAGTCTCACAACACTGGAGGATGAAAAACATATAAATGACTGGCCATAAAAAGAAACATATCCTGCAATGCATGCTGGGATGCACAGACATTTTTAGAGTTGGGCTGGAACTTTTTTTTTTGATTTTGTCCAATGCAAAAACATGACTTGACATGTTTGCTTATGTTGGGTTCAACACAACATAATAACAAAAAGGGTTGCCATTTTTACAGTTTATGCTACACATTAACTGAATTACCACTAACTGAGTATACTCCTTTAAAAAAAGAAATATTTTTTTATTTAATTATGATTATTGTAAGGTGAGAAGTGTCAACATTTTATTCATTTAAAAATCAGCTTCTTCATCTAGCTCCAATACATTTCAAAGCCCATGTGTAACAAAATATAATCTTAACATATAAAATAGAATAAAAATCTGTGTATTAACAAATGAGAATAAATCAGAGGCAGCCTTCGTCATTGTCGACATAGAAACATGATCAACAATCTGATTCCTTCCTTCCATTCCTGCTCCAAGGCATAATATTGTAAACATATTGTAACACCTGTTAAATAGTTTTATTGTTGATCTGTAATGTTCTGTTTGACTAGGGAGAGGGAAGGGGCAGCGTGACGGAGTTGCTGGGGGTTGTGGGAAGTGAGAGCGTGGTACGAAAAGCGTGAAGAAGTTATCTTCGGTGTTGCTGTGAAATAAAGACCCGTTGGAATACATCCTACTCTCGCTTGTGTGGAAGCCTTCTGGATATTACAATATTCTGGCCGTCACCTCAAAAACTGGGCTTCATAGAGGTTGTCTTGAAAATGGACCGATGGACAGCGATATAAATACATCTGTACACTGATGCGAGATGTACGGAAGTGAAGAAAAAAAATAATTGGCAGAATTAAATTGAGAACTTTAATCTCATAAATCAGAATTCTCGCTTTGTGACGTTGAGAAATGAATTGTCGGGCGGGAAACGTCCCTGCTGTTTAAAGCCAGAATTCCGAGAAAAAAAGTCAGAATTCTCACTTTAAAGTCTCACTTTTAAAGTCAGAATTGAGAGGAAAATGTCAGAATTCTCACTTTAAAGTCAGAAAACTGAGATTAAAGTCTCACTTTAAAGTCAGAATTCTGAGAAAAACAAAGTCAAATTCTCACTTTAGAGTCAGAATTGAGAGAAAAATGTCAAATTCTCACTTTAAAGTAGGAAAAACTGAGATTAAAGTCACAATTCTCACTTTAAAGTCAGAAAACTGAGATTAAAGTCACAATTCTCACTTTAAAGTCAGAATTCTGAGAAAAAAAAGTCAGAATTCTGACTTTAAAGTCCGAAAACTGAGATAAAACTGAGAATATTTTTCTTCACTGGCCCTAATCCTCTTCCGTAGAGATGTGACTAAGAAACTATGTTTTAATCACTGCAACCATGTTGAATCCACAATGTTGCTCCAGAGTGACCACTCTATTCTATTCCAACTACTCATGAAACTGATACCAAAACATGGATCAGTACCTTGGTAGCAGCAGACATGCTGTACATGCGGAAGAATGTGTGCTGAAAACAAGTTGGAGATGACACTCTGAGCACATCGCTTGTGTATGTAATCTCAATCAAATCGCAGTCTTCCGTCTTCAGTCCTACGACTCTCAAAGGTTCCCATACTTTATCCTTGCCAGACCCTTCTATTCTGGACCTCCTTAATCCAAACCTCAGTCTTCTGTTTTGTCATCAGATACCCAGAGGTCCATTCCTGCTCATTGTTGGCAATCCAGGGCCGTTAGTTCACACTCTCCTCACATGAACTTGTGGGCAGTAGCCTCCCAAGGCTCGGCTCATGTTGAGTCTTACACAGTGGTAGTAGCTCGCTTTGTTGTCATTGGCATCATCAGCCATTCAGGGACCTAAAAATACAAGCAGAAGAAACATAAACCAGAACAATAAATGTGGTAAAGCTCAGGGGATTGATAGGATACATTCTGAAATGCAGGCGGCTCTGAGTGATGAGGCCCGTCGAGCCTCTGGGAAACCAGCACAAATGCAGCAGCACCGTGGATCCAGGATGCCTTTTTCAACTAAGTGAGAACATGGAGTGGTGTGCCAATAACGGAGGATCACAATACAGGGGAAGTTTACATCCACTCCTCCCCTGATCACTCCACCGTTGTCAGTGGTCTTGCTACTGCTACCATGCTGCTTTCACTCTGTTCCTGTGTGCAGCCATGCCACTAACCACTGAGCTGCCAATCTTATCCACAAAGTGACACATTCACAGAGTCACAAAGATTTTGACTTACTGACGGATGAAGCTGGGCTTTATTTACTTGTTACATCATACTGCGATTAAAAAAAAAAAACATAATAAACAAGCCAAGCTTTAACGATTTGTTCTCTTGGTACCGCTTCAGCCAGTCTCTGCTGGGTTATGTGCGATTGGAATTGGAAACAGGTTCTTTTAAATGGCTGTTCTGAAGGGAATGTTGGAGTCCCTCATCTGTTTTTCATAGTCGTCGTCAAACATCTTCGACTGCTCCGGTGTGAAATGGTTGGTCCAATCCCCGACTTCTCCTGTTGGACACGATCATATCAGGAGAAAATGTGTTAACATGCAGAGTCTGAAAGAGGGGAGCGTCAAAACGAGGAACTTGAGGGTGCAGTAAAGTAAACCGTCCGTTAGAGGCCGCCATTGCATCTATCAACAACAATTCGATCGTCCTGGAACAGGCGGGGACACATGATATACGGAGACACATATGAGGGGCTGTTAAGCCGGAGGACAGAAGAAAAACAGCCTTATTTGGGATGTGGGGAAAAGTCGAATTGTTGTTTCATTTTTAAATGCATTTTTGCTTCAAGATTCTCCATATAAATTATAAATATTTGAAAATATTTTAAAGTGGTGAATATCTTGGCAACAGAACAGAAAAAATGTCCACAAACTTAATTACCTGTTAAACCACTTGGAATTCAAAATGAACCAAAAGAAGTGAAAAATAAAATGCAGGCGTAGATGTGAATGATGACAATACAATTTTCTCTGATCCAAAATCCTTCTATTTTCACAGACTGGTCTCAACATTTGACACAAATGTCTTCGTCGGACAATATATTATATTATGCATTTCCTGGCCACTGACTATTATTGCTCATGTGTTAACGATTTCCCTCTCTTTTCTTCATACAGTTTGTGGTCGTACACCAAGTTTAAAAACCAGCTGAGATAATGGGCCTCTTTGGTAGTTGGTAAGTGAATGAGCTAAAGTTGGTCCAGATAAATGAAAAAGACAGAAGCAGTGAAGGTGAAATGAGAGCTTGAGCTGTGTCAAGCTGAGAGGCTCATCATTTTTGTTCCACATCTCTTAAGATAACCTGCCACCATTAGTAAGTAGTTAAATAATAATAAATATATTGAACTCATAGACAAGGCACCACTTGTAAATTTGAAATGTTGCAATCAAAGCTATTTCCAGATGCAATGCTGATGTTGTCAATGCTGCTACCAGCACTAAAGACTGTTAATAATGCAGCTCAGAAAATGATGAAAGCATGACTCCAAAAAAAATTCATGTGCATGACATGAGGAACGCAAACTGCACTATAAAAACATGCAGATGAGATTATAAACGTGGCCTGCATTTTTGCTGTACTACCATAAGTGAAACAAAAATGGTAAGACTGCCACCGGAGGAGCGCAAACTTTTCAGGACAGCAGACTGTGGCATTTGACAACAGGGATCATCAAACAGGCAGGAGCCTTTGCCAAGATCAAGATGTTGCAATATCTAATAGACGTTGCCATGGTGGAGTGAATGGCCATGACAACATGACCCGGGACAGTATGTAGAGACTTATTTTTCAATGGACGCATATTGGACTGCCACTATATGGACTCATAATTTTCCAATTTAGACCATATTATTATTTTGCCACCAGACGTGTTCAGTCTTCAATGAGCTGGTGGATTGGTTTTTGTTTTCCTCTCCAAACACAGCAGGTACACCACATTGGCTCACCACTCTTGTACATGATGCCCATTTTCAATGGACTTCAGTATATAGCAAAAGTGGCTTTTCTGAATTTCAAGGATGTTTTCATTGAGGTCAGATGACCCACCTTTTCTCATGAAGGGAGAGATGGACTGATCGAAGACATTCTCAGGTATGCAGCTGTAGTTGGCCATCGGATTCTCTTTCATTTTCTTAAATGACGTAAGCTCCACTATACGATTGATGACCTCATCAGACAGCGACAGGTCCAGGTACCTCATGATACGCTCCACTTCACGACGAGGGTTCTGGAATAATATAATATGTCAATTGTCGATTACCAACAGCTGTGAATCATGAAAAAAGCAGAGGGTAAATGCTCACCTCCTTCATGTCTTCATAGAAGAGGTAGAGAATATTCTTCTTTTCTCTCTCCTCCCAAAATCCTTTCACGTGATCGTACCAGGAGCCCCAACCCACTGTCAACACAACACAGGCTCTGCTTGAATGGTCACTGCGGTGCAAAACTCTGTCTAGATCAGAGGTGGGCAATTAAATTTCCCAAGGGGCCGGGTTATATATTGTGATCGTTGAGAAGGGCCGTCAAACACAAAGAGAGGAGGACAAGAGAAAATTGAAAATAAAAATCATGTGTGATTATGAATCTACACTGTAAAAATGAATAGAAACTGTTGGTTTGTTGTGTTTTATTTAATTTAAACCACATTCCATTTAAAGATTGTCAATGTGGCTCATACATTTCAAAATTTACTTTCAATTCTGATGTATTTTAAGGGACAAGAAATACTCCTAAAATAGCCAACGGAAAAGATTTAGAAAAATAATTAAGCAAGAAAGTTATGTTTCAGTTACTTCATAATAAACAAAAAACAATCCATAAGACAAAATGTCAGAGACAACAACAATGTCAGTTTTATAGTTTTGCTCTGACTCCAGGAGGGCCACATAAATACAGTCAAAGGGCCGCATTTGGCCCCCGGGCCACACTTTGCCCAGGTCTGGTCTAGATGCATCTATAGCTATAGTTGTATTGATCAATAGCAACAAATGGAGGGGGAGAATCAATCATGACGCTAGTAATGTACGCTCTAATAAGCTCTTTAGATGTTTTGTGGATTCTTTTAACACCGCTTGAATGAATCATTGCTGCGCTCTTGAAGTGACTTTGATCAGCCGAGCCTTCCTGGGATGGATCACCACTGTTTTCACCAGTCGTGAATAATGGTTCTCACTGAGAGTCTGAAAGGTTTATAAATTGCTTAACAGCCTTCTCCAGAGTAATATATCTTAAATTATTCTTACTTTTTTTTATTCTTACTACTTGCCCTTGGTGTGGTGGTTGTGGTTCTCCACACCGGACCATATAAGTTTGGATTTTGTTTTCCCTCAATAATAAAACACTCCATTTAAATACTGTGTATTGTGTTTACTTGTGTTTTCTTTGACAAATGTTTAATGTTATCAATGTTCTAAAACATTGAGGTGTGACAAACGTGTAAAAAAAGATATCAGGAAGTAGGTCAACTCTTTTTCTCACCACTCTATGAACTCATATGCACTTACAATCTCCTCGCATGAACTTTTGGACGTAGCCCTCCCATGGGCCGGGCTCTGGCTGGGTCAGGTTCATGCAGTCAAAGTGGTAGTAGCTCACCAGGTTGTCTTTTGCGTTGCGTGCAACATAGATAGCCTTTAAACACAGTTAAAAAGGAGGTGAAGGATCATATATGGTTAAGTGTTAACTCGGAAGAGGGGAAACGTTAACTTCCTACCTTACACTTGTTCTCCCAAAACCCCAGCGGCACCAGCTGGAATGGAAGATGTGTCTTTATAACTCTTGGAGGATCCATTTTCTTAAGCAGATCTAGTCCTAAAAATATTGAAGTCAAATAATGATTTTTCACTTGGGGTTCATGTGAGCAGAAATGTCAAAAAGTCAAGCAATTCTGATCACAACATGTATGTATTTTTATGGCATGAGGAAGAAGGTATAGCATAAAAGCAAACCTGAAGGTATGGGAGGAGGGGAGTTGATCTCAAGGAAGGGGCTGCGGATTGGTGTTGGGGCTCGCTTGCAGATCTCTGCGTCCCCATTGTTCAGAAGAAGGTCCACGATCTCTTGAGTCCATGTTGTCCCTTTGCAAACCCAAAGTGTATGGTTCAAGACACCAAAACCACATACCAGCAAGGTAGACGCAGCACAGCGAAATTCAATGCAGCGGTCTTTATAGGTTTGAGGTCATTTTGATCTCTCTGCTGACCAAACAATCAGCAGAGCGTAGTGGTGAGTATATATATATATATATATATATATATATATATATATATATATATATATATATATATATATATATATATATATATATATATGTTATGCATGTAGTCATTTCCTTAGACAACAAAATGAAAAAAAAAAATCAAACCATTACCTGCCTTTGGGTAGGTGGCGATGAGGAGGTCGGAGGGGTCTGGACGGAAAGCCCACACAGCGTCCCAGTTGTACGCAATATGATTCATGAGAGGAACTCCTCTGACGGGGATTAAAGGGAAGCGGGTGATGGACCCTGAGGCTTTCTCAATAGCCTCCCCATAGGAAACCTGGTCTTCCATAACGCAGAAGTTGCTGTCGTGGTGAGCCGTGGCAGACTTCTTTTTGCAGAAAAAATTCTCTTTTTGAAGCTCCTCGCCTTTGTGTGTTTCCGTTGACTTATGATCCTTTGTCAAACATTCACTTCAATTTGGTTTCAAGTCCAACTCAAGTCTCCTCCTGCTTGTCCACAACCAGCATGTAAAATTCTCGGCAGCCGTCCTGTTACCTTTGGCTGAGATTTACTCTTGCTCCAACTTCCCTTCCTGTTTGCTCAGCTGGTCATGAGTCTCTCTGCAGGCTCCTCAGAGAAAATGATATTCCCGTTGCGTAAAACTTTCAGCCTCCATGTGTGTTTGTAATCAGTCGGGTGTCTTATCTGATTGTGATCGACCAAACTGGGACTAGCAGGTCGCAGCATGCACTTATGTAACTTGCCCAGTCACGTCTGATTTCTCTGTCCAAGAAGCGGACATCAAAATCTCCTCCTATGTAACATGAGGAGGGGAAAGGGAGGTCCTTAGTTCTTCACACAAAGGGCCAGAAAGAAAACATCACATTTGTGGAGTAACATGAGGGCTAACACAAGGTATTGTCCGGCTGGAGTGTTTGCTGGGGCTTTTCTGTAATACTTAACCAGTTTCTCCTTATTGTTGCATAAACCAGATGACTCTAGATACCTGTGCCACTCAAAACCTTTGATCCCATTCTTTGAAACGCCATAAAAGTCTGACTTAGAAGCAGTAAAGGTCACTGACTTTCTTTGCGGTTGTAGTGTCAGTTATTTCAGAGCTTCAACTCTGAGTTCAGTCAGCTGGATAAGTCATCTGGTTATGGGCATCTGTTTGTGTCTCACATTCCACACTGTCCAGTCCAGTTGCCCAGAGGGCGCCTTGCCAGGTCCACTAAGTGTCTCAAAAAGATTTCAATCTGACAACAATAAAAAAAAAATGTATGAGGGGAAACTGACGCACCGATTTTGCCCGGTGGCCATTTTGGTTCTTACAAAATAGGAAGAGGTGAAAAGGTTTACAAAGCAAACATCCCGGCAGACCTGATGGACCGGATTTGTAAACAGAAAGCATGGAAAGAGGATATATGGCAGGCTAGGAAGCACGTGACAAGATGATGATGACGTTGTTATAACTCATGACGGAGTCTCTCATATCAAATATCTATCGTGTATGTTGAAAGACTAATATAATTTGCCTTTTAAATAATTCTTCTCACACACATCCCTGGTCACATGATCAATTCCTGCCACTCAGCACATGTTCTCATTGTGAAGGCAGATTATAATACACTGTCATTGATTTAGTTCCTCTCTTCAGATGGATGAAGTGGTACTATTGTACAAAGCAGCTTGACGACAATTGATAGTTGAATGCAGACCTTGAACTTTCAATTCATTTTAAATATCGAAGAGTCATTTAAAAATGATTCGAAGGGAGAGACGTTAAGTAATGTCAACATGTTATCCAGATGGGAACATTCCATCCACTTCTGTGGGGAAATAACGGGAGGGTGCTAATCTCATCATGGCCACTGAGGCATACTAGTCATATGCTTCATTTGTCTGGCCTCAAAACAACTAAACCTTTATCTGCTTCAACTACATGGACAGCAGATCGGACGAACCAACAAATTCGAGTACTGTTAACGTCTCAGAGAAGAATTAACTTTTGAAATACCTGTTCAAGTCGGCATAAAACATTGACTGCTAAAGATAAACATGCTGAAAACATAATCTAGTGTGAGTGACTGGATAAGAATAAATACCATGCAGCTAATGTGGAATCACACAGTCCATAAGATAAATAGATAATATTAATTGGTTGAATATACACAAATAATTTGAAACAATGCAATGAAATTCTCTCTACATATCAATTGTATAAAGAAATATTTGCATTTACAGCCCATGACGTAAACATCCTTGCATATACTTTCCTAGTTGTTGGGAAAGTATATGATATAAATCATGTAATTATTTGTATGGTTGTACCAGACACATCTATGTATCATTCACTCATCCATTTCCTAGTCCAAGGAACGCAATAAACTATCAGCCATGTCGTATAAATGTCTACTTGACTTCAAAAAGTTCAGAGCACCCACTCTCATAGGTTTTACGGTAATGACGTTCCTCCACCGGAAGGTGAATTGACCGCTTCCTTAGTTACGAGAAGCTTGCTAAAATTAGCATGCGTAGCTAACTAAACTGCAAAGCATTTCAAAATTCGAGTCTTTGTGGAATCTTTTGAACGCTACTATACAAATGGTTCACAATGTTTTTGTGAAGCCATGAATTCCCACCAATGGAGCGCTTTAGCGTTGATATTTGTTCTGTTGTGTTGGGAGTTTGCGGCTATAGACTCACAGCTAACTTCTACCACCGTCAGTGGCAACCACGACGAAACGCCGTCTCCCGCTCCAGGGGTGGAGAACGTCACCGGGGTTGATGTGGGGACACCTGCGCCCAATGCTACCGGGGGTCCTACTGTCGTCAGTGAAGAGACCACCGTTATCAGCGAAGCTCCATCCTTCCCCACCACCGAGCCTGCTGGGACCAAGGGTAATTACAAATGAATGTCCTGTAAATCGCATTGACTCTTGTGGATTATCCATTACTATTATGGAGTTTATGGATGAATAGTGTGCATGCTTTGAAAATACTTTACGTTGAAAATAAACTCAAATCTCTGAAGTACTGAATTGCCCTGGCATTAGGGAATGCACAGTTATTATGTGATGAAAGTCTGCAGCGCATGTGAGAATGAAAAGCCTTTGAAAGTTCTTAAGAGTCCTTGTATAATCTTTTTTTTTTGTTCCTCAGCGTGTCTTTGTGATTTAACGCCTGGCTTCTGTGACATCGGCTGCTGCTGTGACACAGTGGACTGTGAGGTTGCTAATTTGAGCAATGTTTTCTCTGGCTGTCCTAAGAAGTCAATGTAAGTTTTCACGACTATCTGTATTTGATATGAGAGTCGCTTTATCATCCTCGTACTACACACTGTTGCTCACCAAGATGCTTCTTAATAGAAACTTAATAAATGCTTCTTAATAAAACATACTCTAATGATGTAACTTGTGTAAATTGGAAAATCAGTTACAAATGATGACTTGAATATATACAGTGTGTGTATGAGGTGGATGAGTGGATGGATTCCCTCCATAGCTCAGAAAACAAGCTCACATTGCCTCTCACCTTTTACTCGCCAGATCTGGAATTTGCATTGACAAACAGTTGGTCTTCCGCTCCAATGTGGATTCATCTCTCGTCACAGTGACGGACACTCTTTTTTGTGTTCAAAAAGCAGGTAAAAATGTTTCCAACTTTTCTTAATCATGTTTTCCTGAAAAAGCAGCTAGTTGAAATGATATTTTCCAGCACTTGGTCAAGATGAGTCTCCACCAGCTTCGCCCAAGACTCCTCATCCTGTAGGGAATTCCTATCACTTCTCGCCACCAACAGCCACGAAACCTAAACACAATAGAGACTTTTACCAGGTACCAGGTCTCTGTCTCATTTCAAGCAGAAATATATTTAGATTAGGTTAGATGGCGTTTAATAGTATCACAGTTTTAGAATATGACCATATGGTGCTTTGATTTGTCCAATTGACTATAAAATCAAAATAAGAGTGAATTTGTACATTATTTGTACAGTATATTTTAATTGGTGAAACAATTTGGATCTCGAAATATGCAATGATCTAAGGGTCGATTGTTGTCATTTCACAGGCTGATGACATCGTCCAGACTTACTCCTCCACCTCATCAATAAAGAGTTTCCTTCACCAACCGTCTCCTGGAGCTGCTTCCTCGCTCTGCTTCAACCGCAACCCAGCAAGTGAGCTCTGACAGCAAACAATGAGTTGTTGATTGTTGAGTACTAGTTAACAACAGTGGAGAAGATTTCTAATTCTTGAACTCCATGAAAGGACACGTGAATGAAGTCGCCTCTCAAGAAACCTTTTTTTGTCCTACCGGTAGAGTTTTTGAGGTCTGTGACACTGTCTTGTTCACGCAAGCTGACGTCTCAATCCTGCGCTGCTGACTCAAATCTCGACGCTCACTCCTACTTCACCAATCTAGCACTGCTCAAGGTGAGAAAATGACACTGAACTTTGCTTAGTGACGCTGTTATGACTCAGGAAATAATAATCAATGCTGTTGCAGATTCCAGTTTCTGAGCCGACGCCACCGTCGGACCTCCTGGTGAGACATGGCATATGGTTGTTGCCTCAACTTCTATTTCGTCATTTGTGGCTTCATAAAATTGAATGTGTTACTCCCTCAAGGTCCCCATCACTGCACTCTCTGACTGGGCGGCTCCAAGTGAACAGAACAACATGTGCGTCAATGTGGCAAAAAAGGTGAGACAGTTTCTGGTCTGACTGACAGCAGCAGAAATGTAGAGATCTGAAGGCTGCAGTTTAGAGGGCAAATTCTTTTTTTTTTTGCTTCTTAAAGAAATGTTTACCTTCTAGATTCCTGCCTGAATTCTGTTATTAAAGAAGAATGTTCAACATGTGTGTTTCAGGTGGAGTTGGTTATTGGATACACAAGTAAGGGGGAACTCACCTTTGCAACTGTCAACGTGGTCTTTGCTGATGTTGAACTCAATCAGTTGCTTTTGCAGGATCACACAGTGCAATTCCAGGTAAGTTATTTCAGTCTACACGATCACAGACAAGTGAATTATATATTTGCTTTGTTTCTTAGCTTGTTACACAGAGTCCAAAACCAGACATACCTTCAGTTGGAATTCAAGCTGGGTCTCCTGTTATCGGCCGCTCTGATGGAGCCGTGACGCCTGTATCCTCATTGATCTGTTTTGGTAAAGTTACTTGTTGTATGCGTTCGTGCTTGATATTCCTTGACTGGGTCTCAGGTGACAACACTTGGGGTGTCACAGGGAGGTGAGTGCTCCTCTGACGTCAGTGCAAGGTCACGTGTCCTCTTTCAACTCAACACTGTTTCCGGCTGTATTTTCAGGTGAGTGTGGGTTGAGCATCTGATGTTCACATTTCAGATCATGACGCAAAGTTCTGCCCTCTTTTTTCTTACCCCGTGGTCCAGGTCATCTGTGAGAAACTGCTCAGAGCTGCGCTCCCAGATTCATACCATCTTAGAGGGACTTGCCTCACCTGGCGTGATTGCGATGAACTCTGGGTCGCAGCCAGACTGGACCAGAGTCATCAGGCAGGAATGTCCATTGAGCACGCAGGTAGATTCAAGACCACCTAGGTGTCTCGTAACACAGCATGTGACATGTGCTACTCTGACTAGGAATCCTGTGATTCGGGCTGCAACCTTCCTCGCTCTCTCTCACTGAGGATATTGTGGGCTCGCCTCGGACCCCTCGATCTTCCCCAGAACTACATCCTGGGGGCCAAATACCTGTTCCAGTGTGCCCGCATGAAAGTAGGCTCTGTTTTATTTATCACAGTATTCCATTAGTATCTCCACCCTAATGTTCCTGTTCTGTTCCAGTGTCCACTCTCGACTCCACTCACACTCACCAGTGAGGTCACATTTGTTGACACCACCGTTTTCCCAGACCCCCCCAGAGGTCAACCCCAATTTGACTGGAAGTTTCCATTTGGGTTCTTCACCAGGGGCCTGGCTGAAATTGAAGGACACTTGATCAACAGAGGTCACACTCACACAGAGGTCTCGTGGAGTTTAGTGATAAAAGCCATTGTGATGATTGTTACCGTTTTGTAATGTTTATTTTTAATAAAATATTTCATTCAAAGAAAACCCAGCAGCCTCTGCAGTATTATATGTTGATATATTGTTAGGTTATTCAAATGTTTTCTTTGGTCAACATGGATTGTCGATGAACAACTCTTGCACTTTTCGGTCCTGGTCTTGTGTTCTGTGCGCTCGCTTCCTCCTCCGTTCTGACTGCTGTACATAGTTGAGCAGGTGGACAATGGCCGCAGGAGTTATTCCCTGTAGTTTAGTCGCAGCACCCAGCTAAAGGACAGAAGACACCAAGTGTATTCCACAGTCCTCCACGCTTGTTAGGAGAAAGGCTACCACAGGGCAGACTTGGCTACCAGCTCACCGTGCTCGGTCGGACTCGGTCCAGAACCTCTCTGACTTCCTGTGACAGGGAAATGGGCAGCGACAGATAGTCCAGGTCCTGTGGCAGAGTCATGTTCTCCTCTCGCTGTATTCTCTCCATTTCTTTCTTCTGTAGCAGACAGTGTGGTCGGTACACAGCTGGGCACAGAAAGGACAAGACCTAGTTTAGTATTGAAACATCAGCCGAAGTACGTTAAGATGTGTGAGATTAAGGGAGACAAACGCTACAAATATCCACTATGATAAAGACTGCAATTGGCTACACGCACAGAAGGGCTCACTGTTAGGTCGTGCTGGACTCACAACCTACAGCAACATGAGTCTTCAGATCCCAAGGATCTACTAGGAAAACTGAATCACTTCAAGAGCTAAGAAATGTCCTTTCACCACCATGTGCTTGAAGATGCTCACCCTCGATCTTCAGCCTCTGTGACAGTTCCTTGTAGGGCTCCAGAAGTTCTGGTAGAGCAGACAGCAACATTTCAGGTGTGACGTCATTGTACCGCAGCAGCTCCAGGCCTCTGAAATATAGAAAGTGAGGTGTCACGTGGTGAATCAGTCACGCACATGTGGCGCCATTGACTCACGTCACACTCTTGTTGTCGCTTATATGCACATTGGGCAGCATCCTTTTCCAGACTGTACTGCTGCGAACCAGAGACTGCAGAGCTGCTAGCGCATCCTCCAGACTGTCCCTCACACTGACAGCCTTCTGGTACCGCTGTGATGATACACATCCAACTTCTTCAAAACCTGCCAGCAAAACAAAGACATGTACCTGTTTGCTTTATACAGCAAAAACACTGTGGTATGAATGAGCTGAAATAAACTCTCCACAAACTTCATAAAGATGCGATGTCACCACCACTAGCACAGGGAAATGAGTGTGTAATAATTACACTTTAAGGCGCTGCATGATTGTATTATAAACAGTCCCAGTGGAGTGGATGCATGAGAAAGTCGCTACCTAATTTTGCAGGACATAACAAAAGTAATGATTCATTGCTTGTTCACACTAGTTCAACATCAGTCAGCTGTGATGGTAATGCCACCATCTGATGTGAGGTCAGCCCACCTTTTCTAAGAAAACTGCTGTAGCATGTGTTTCCACTGAAACAGACAGATTTGTTCTCTTTTTCTCTTATTTTGCCTCTTTTTGTGTCTGTTGTTCTTCCCCTGTAACCATCAATCTTCATATTTTCTCCTCCTTTTTATACTTAAGCAACAAAATGCAAGTTCAATTTAAGCCTTTTTAGATCTGTCCTCTATGTCTGGGCTGAACGGCTCCTCACACACCAATATAATGCGGCACCTTATGAAATGTAACTGCAACTGAGCCAAAATGAGCGACAGGACTATCTTTAGTTTCAACTACTTTTAACATGGAGCAGATCGTGTTGAAGAAACATCCTTCCTGATCATCTGTTTTTTATTGTCTTGACAAATTGGCTTCGGTTTAATCAAGGGTTTGTTTTTACGGCATGTAAATCAAGACCGGAAGCCCCTCTTTGAACTCCTAATAACCTCAGGCTGGTTTGACCCTTGACCTGGGTCCTGTATATCTGGCACCTCACAGATGGAACAAAACATGTGTGGCTCTCTCTAAGGCTCATTCTGGCCAGATGATATAAAAAGCAACACCATGTTCCGTCAGTTTGCACACAGCGGCCTAGTATGGAGCGCTCCAACTGCATGATCCCTCTGGCTAACACAGAATTAAGTCACATCACAATGCACATTTATGGTGAACGTTGTGGTTCAGATAGAAATGTGGCCATCTACATGGATAACTCACTGTAGAACCTTGTGTTTTGACCTATTTGGATTATAATCCTTCCTCTTGTCTGTTTTGTGTGAAATGGTTAAAACATGAAGCAGAATTTCCCTCTGTCTATTTTCACTTCATATTCAAGAGCAGGACAAACAATTTATTTATTTTTTTTCTAGCATCATGCTGATCTCCTCTGCAGACGGCTACATGGCTATCATAATAAACCATAAAGATTATATTTGTTGTGTTGGGGAGTGGTCCTCCATCTAACTCAGGTGTGACCGTGCTGCCATGTAGACGTTTCCCTTTAACAAGGAACAAACCATTCATACTCAGGATCCCCACTTCCTATACAGGACAGAATGACTGAACGTCTATGAAGTAGGAGCTAAGAAGAATCAAGAAAGTGAACCTCAACAACTGTGTTCACCTTTCAGCGTGAGGCGAAGGTCGGCGTTGTCTGGTCGCAGAGACGTCCGAAACTCAGCTCTGCTGGTGAACATGCGATAAGGCTCAGTCACCCCTCGCGTCACCAAGTCGTCAATGAGGACCCCGATGTAACTTTCTGTCCGGGACAGCGCCATCGTGGGCATGGACAGAGCCGCCCTGGCAGCGTTGACCCCCGCCCACAACCCCTGACAAAACAAACAGGTTAGTCGGGTTTCAATGTTTTCACCGGCTGGGCAGATGTTTGAATCGTTCAAGCTCCGGGCGGTTCCTCCTCAGTTACTTTGTTGTTCTGAGTTTCTGTGAGTGCAGCCATTACGTATAAACAATGGCCGATTTGGAAGAGAATAGGATGCAAATAAGCCCACCAGCAGACAAAGGTTTCTCTAAAAACAACATGAAAGCATCTCCAAAGTTTCACCACCATGAAAACTCCGCCTACTTCCCTGGAAGCAGCGACAGCGTCACACTTTGAATGATATTAGTCAGACAACACTGTCTACTAAACAACCAAGTTATTAATGTAAAACGTATGTTTCGCTTAGACACATCTAATTCCTTCCATTAATTTAGACATCCTTTTATCCCTTAAGACCTAAGGTAACAGTGACCAACGTTACTGGCGCTACTAGAAAGAGACTGCACAGCTGACAATGCTGGATTACCAAATGAAAATCTTCTTCTCAACTTCAAGCTTTATACAGGAACTAGTGACACCAATCGCCACTAAGTGAGGAGAAAAAAATACCTGGGCAGCAGCCTCTTCATATCCTGTAGTTCCATTGATCTGTCCAGCCAAAAATAGCCCTTGAGTACTTTTTACTTGGAGTGCGGGGGTCAGCTGAGTGGGGCAGACAAAGTCATATTGCACACCGTAGCCTGCAGAGAATGAGACCCCCAAACACAGTCAAAATGTGAACGTTTAGCAGACCCCACCGACCTGGCGGGGATATGCTCATTTTTTAGCTGCTTACCTGGCGTGTGGATTTCAGCGTTGCGCATGGGAGGTATTTCTCTGATGAGAGCTAGCTGGTCGTCAGGGGGCATGGTCATCGACAGACCCTGGGGGTACAAAAGATCTGAGTCCAAACCCTCTGGCTCCAGCCAAACTTGATGCTTTCGCCCTGGGAACCGTAAGACTCGTGACTCAATGGAGGGGCAGTATCTGTGAAAGACAGGACTCCAGTTATCCGAACAGTGTGTGTGAGATATGTGATCGTGACTGTGTACCTAGGACCCTTGGTGTCTTGCTGGATATGACAGTTAAGGTGCAGGCTCTCCCTCACCACATTCTCTACACCTGGTGTTGTATGGGTCAAGTAGCAGGGCAGCTGATCTTCAGGCTGTGAAACATTATTGGAGTCATTGAATAACACCCAGCATCACATAGCTTGAAACACAATTCACTTCACCTTGCAGTGAGTTTTGGTATTGAGGAAACTGAACGGAGTCGGCTGACTATCAGGGGGATGAAGATTAGCCAAGGAAAAGTCTACAGAGTCTTTTACGATCCTCGGTGGGGTACCAGTCCTGAGTCGGCCCATCCTCAGCTGTAGTCTCTCTCTGAGGGTGTGGGACATCCCAGCGCTGGATGGAGCATCTCCAATACGACCCCCAGGTGTGCTGGTCTGGCCCATGAAGAGTGACCCAGAAAGGAAGGTGCCGGTGGTGAGAACCACAGAGGTGGCTGATATTGTGTGGCCTCCAGCTGCTGGAGAGAACATATTGTGATTCATTGTAAGGCAGAGAAACATGAGGTCTATCTAAATCAGAGAGTTAGTGTGAGATCAAACATCACTCTTATTTGAGTATTGGAACACTACATTTAGCAAGAAGTGGTTGATAATGCCCCACACCATGGAAATGTGCTTTTCGAACGGTTGCTTACTCAAACGGATTCCAGTTATTTTGTGTTTTCCAGGTTGTTCTGGGTTTGGTTCTGACACAATCAGCTCCTCCACGGAGCCTTCGACCACAGTCAGCCGGGGTGTTGAGAGCAGCTCTGACTAAATGATGACAGGAAAATATTGGGTTTTTTTTTCCTTGCAGCTAAAAATTAGCACTGTGTGGCACGTACTTGAATGAATTGGCGGTAGAGTGGGCGATCCAGCTGGGCCCTCGGGCCCCACACTGCAGGGCCTTTTCTACGATTCAGGATGGAAAAATGGATTCCAGCCCAGTCACCAGCCCGACCACATAGGCCATCCAGAGCATCCACTTCCCTGACTAGATGGCCCTTCCCTACCCCCCCTAAGGACGGGTTGCAGGACAGTGCACCTGTGCAGAGACAGAAGCACCATGAGTTTACAAAGTAATAAGCCACTACCTGGTGTGAACAATTTACCGATCGTATGTATTTTCTGGGTGACCAGAAGTGTCTCTGCCCCGACTCGGGCTGCTGCAGCTGCTGCCTCTGTCCCAGCATGACCTCCACCCACCACAATGACGTCATACTGATGGTTGGCGAGGTGACTGGCATGTCGGAAAACCACCAGCCGAAGACTCTTCAAATGAGAAAGCTTCTTCGCCAACATTTATAATATTTACCTAATGGGGAGAAAGTAATTGTCAGACCTCATAAAGTTATGAATATTTTTTTCATTTCCAGTTGTAAATAGCTACACTGGCAACCTTCACAACATGCAGCTAAATCCAACTTATAACTAGCTCGGTGAAACTTGTTGTAACAGTCTCAGTTTATAGATTTTATTTTTCAATATCATGAAGTACTGCATCCATGGCAGTGACACTGTAAATGCAAAACAAAAACAAAACACATAACAAAAACGTTTGCGGGGTGTCTCTCTATTAATATTAATTATTATAACATAACATAATATAATAATTATAAGTTTTATAATAATAAGTTTTATTTCAAATGTTTCATTTCAGTCCCTGCCAATCCTGTGAAGCACGGTACTACTTAATACGACAGCGCATTCTGTTAAAGACAGCACATTACTCAAGCAACTCACAGTATCAGGCACATAAACGGTGGAAATGTTCATGAATCTGTCGTGAGGTAGACTCAAGGATCAAATTCAGTGGAAGCTCCTTGACCAACTCACTGCACTCGTAACGCAGCACTGTGTGCAGCCATGTTGGAAACGGCGTGGAGCCGTAATAGACCCAGTAAAGACGCACTGACAAAACACTGTCGCGTTAATAAATATCAATGTAATATAAATTGTAACATGAAAGAAAACACATTGTTGTGCTTATGCAAAAACAAAATGCTTATTTCCAAAGCGTTTGCGATGTATTTTAAACAGTCGTCTTCTTCTTTGTCTTTCGGCACATTTGACCAACTGAGCATGAAACACATTGTTTCTTCCTGTCTTTATTATTATTATTATTATTTTCAATTGTAAGTTCCCAGAACATACTCGGCTCTCATGTCCACACAAATCTATTCTCTCACTCTTCTCACTACCTGAAATTGAATTTCCAGGTGCGTCAGTGGCCATCTTAACTTTCAACTTCAACGCGGCTTCAAGCAAACGCATTCAGCTATTCAACACGTTTTTATTTACATGCTATGGTGTTTTTAATACTTATTACTGAGTTTAAAAAGTGCATATTCCATTTCATTCCAATGGAGGGTGCGCGCGCACGTCGACGTACCCTCCCCCTCACCCCTTCCCCCCTCCCAGCCGGTTTCCAGTCAGTCGCGCGCGGATTGAGTCAAGAGAAGCTACCGTGAGGTGGTGTTGACCGACCGCTGCAGGTTTTCGTCAAGAAACCTGGATACTTAAACTTTCCGAAGGGACTGGCAATACCGCCAAGTTAATTTGGAAGCTTTGTAGTTGCTGAAGTCACAGCGACGAGGCCGAGCGAGGAGCGTAAACCCCGTGGAAGGCGTCCTGAGAGAGGTTGGAGAGCAGAGCTAATGCTAACTTAGCTGGTCGATGCTACATCGCTTGAAAAGTGCTCGACTTTCTCCGTAGTTGTCTCGGCTGGTTGTTTCACTCGTCGATTAATTCCGGCTAGTTGGTCATCAGGTTCTAGCAGCTCGACGGGGCATGTTTTGCGTGTGGTTTATAGGCCCCGAGTGATTAGCAACAGTAGCAGGTCTCTGCGAGGTTACTCTGGCGTCTCTGGACTGCCGCTTTCGTTTTACACAGCGCGCATTCGAACCGTCTTCACATCGGGCGTGTTTATAAGTTTGCCTACACTCGGCTCCATCCAGGCCTTGTGCTCCGCCATGCTGAAACAACAGCAGCAATCTGGATCGGGTGGGAGAAAAGCTTCCAATGGAACCACGGCCCCCCCTGGAATGTCCTCCCCAGTGAGCGGCGGCAACAGGACCCCGGCTGGAAGGTAAGCAATGCTGTGGGATACGCGTAAGGACAATCCCCGGATTGTCCTGGGACTCGGGCCTACCGGTTAAAGCGCTTGCTGGTAAACGGGCGTACCCTAACAGGCTGTGTTGCTCGTGCGTCCAATGAGACGGCACGTTTTGTGATGGACAGGGAAAGCGCACCAATTGGAAAGCGCCAAAGGAGAGAAAACGCATAAGCGAGGCGGGTCACAGTTAGGAAGAGCCTTTGGAGCAAATCACCATACAGGTGAAAGAAAGTTTATCTGGCCCAACAGACGGGGAGGAAGCGGTTACGTGTGTTGTTTTGTTTACATAGGGCAGCATTAGTGGAATTGAAACGCGCGATCGTTGCCGCATTAAGGGTTCACCAGAACGACTGATGGCTAACTCGAGGTCAGATCATCCAACAGTGTGAATCTTGGATTGTTTACTCTTTTTTTCTGGTCGCCTCCGTCACTGTCTTTGTTCTGCAGACCTTGTTGCGTCTTTAAACCCGCGCGCACCTCATGTAAACAGCATCCACTCGTTAAATGGATTTGCTGAAATAAAATATTAACCCAGTACTCCGTTTTTTTATGTTTTTGGTGCCGGCATTGCAGTTGTTATCGTTGACTGTTCGAAAACTAATGCATAAGACCGTATTTGCGTTCTAAACAGGAAATTGTAAAAATGTAAACATAATTAAAACCACTGTTTTCTCCAAAATGTTAAATGTTGTTGTGTTGGGCATGGGCGAGCTTGAACAGCATACCAATCTAATTATTTACAAAATCATTTTGTTTACTTATTTTCCTTAGCTAGACTGACGGATGCCTATATGTTAAAATTTCTGTGAGGTGATTTGCACAAAAATGCTTTTGACTGAACAAACCTGTTTTTAACATTCCTTCGCAGGAACCGAACTTCAGCTAAGCCATCTTTTCAGTCTTCCCCGGTGAGTATTTTGCATCTTTGAAACGTTGGGTCATCAACATTGGCATTGTTGTAACCCAGGTTGGTCTTAATCCTCAGGTGTTCGAGGGTGTCTACAACAATGCCAGAATGCTTCATTTCCTCACTGCTGTTGTGGTAAGTTGTTGGCGGCCTTGAATAGCATTTGTAAATCAGAATGCTTAGTAGCTTGACCCCCCGCACCTAACAAACATCAAAGAATTCAGTACTTACCCACACAAAGCATCAACATGCAAATCACCTCCACTCAAACATCGTCAGACGCTCTTGTCACTGACTGATTACATCAACTCTTGTCATTGCTGCTCAACTGATGTCTGTGCGTTTGAGTGATTGTTTTACGTTTAATGAGATTAAAATGGATTTTCTCAGGGTTCTACCTGTGACATAAGAGTCAAGAATGGCAGTGTGTTTGAAGGCATATTCAAGACCCTCAGTTCCCGGGTAGGTTCACTCGTCCTTGATGATTTATACAGACCGTACGGTTCGTAACCAAGAAAACGTTTGGCTCCTTAGTGTGAGTTGGCTGTTGATGCTGTTCACAAGCGGAATGAAGAGGACGGCTCATCATCAGCTCCTCCACGGCGGGAAGAAATCACAGATACCATGATCTTCAGTCCATCAGACCTGGTGACCATGACCTGTAAAGATGTTGACCTCAACTTTGCAACAAGAGGTAAAGCTTAGCTTAATCATCTGCATACATCAATGGTCAAGGAGTTGAACTCCATGTAGCGTCAGTCACAGTTTTGAAAGGAATGCATTTCGATAATAATCTGTGAAATTAAGTTCAAATTTCATAGTTATTTTAACTTTTCTGGCTGTATTTCTCCACAGACACATTCACAGACACTGCCATCAGTTCCAGTCGTGTCAATGGTGAACACAAAGAAAAGGCTTTACAGAGATGGGATGGAGGGGACAGCAATGGAGAGAGTTATAATCTGGAGAATGATACTGTGAGTTTGTCTCTATCTCTATGAACCTCTAGCAAGTGTCATCTAACTTATCTTTTTTGATCTCATTGCATTTCAACACTGTGAGACACAAAACACTGATGCTGAACATGTTTTCCCTTCACTTTCAGTCCAATGGCTGGGATGCCAATGAGATGTTTCGTTACAATGAGGTGAAATATGGAGTCACATCAACATATGATTCCAGTCTGTCCATGTACACGTAAGTGTCGTCTTCACTCTTTTTGACTTTTTGTCCTCAGTGCAACTTGTGCCCATCTAAAGGAGCTAATTTTGTGAAGAAATGTTCAGAAGCTGAAACATTGGTTTGGGAAAAGTCTTGTGAACCTTTATTTCTGTCCAGTGTACCTCTGGAAAGGGGAAACTCTGAGGTGTATCGGCAGAGAGAAGCCCGCGCAGCTCGTTTGGCCAGTGAGATCGAGTCCAGCCCTCAGTATCGGCACCGCGCCAACCTCGAAAACGACGAAGGCAAAAGTGAGGAGGACAAGTATAGCGCAGTTGTGCGAGACAGCGGTGACAGGGAAAGGACCCATGAGAGTCCCCGTGACAGAGAACGGGGCCGAGACAGTCCAGGAGTGAACAACAGGTCAGGGTTGTGTTTTTGAGCTTTGATTTTGAAAATACCCAAATGTTTTAACACCCGTCTCTGATTGCAGGGAGGGAAAGTACATTCCACTTCCTCAGCGTCAAAGAGAGAACCGCGAGAGGGAAAGAACCGAAAGAGGTCCAGGAGGCCCTCCGTCTCACAATCGACTGAGTGGCGGATACCGGTCTACTCCTCCTTCTTCCTCTTCGCCCAGACCTTCACTGCCCTCCGCTACAGGGCCCCAACCTGGTGTCTCCCCATCTGAGAGAAGTAGTCCCTTGTCTGGCCGAGGTGGCGCCTACGCTCCCCACCACCCCCCAGGAAGTGCCAGCCCCGGGCCTGCCTCTGGTCCCACAAGCCCATACACACCAACTTCTCCTAATGCACCAACACCATCAACCACCTCCACATCCCCTTCTCAGTCTCCTGCCAGCCCCCCTGCCCACCACGGACACATGGTCCCACATTCCCATTCACTTCCTCACTCACTGTCAGAGGCTGCCCGTCCTGTTAATGGAGGTTGGTTTGTTTCTTTGCTGTTTTGGTTTTAAACTGATCACTGTGGTACTAACCATGCATTCTTACCTTAGTCTCTTCCAGAACCTCCCCCAAAGCCCAAAGACCCCCACAGTCCAGCCGAACAGCCCGGGCTGTCAACTCGCACGCCCAGTCTAATGGTACAAGCTCATAGCTGTCTTTTGAAAATGTAACATTGATGAACTAACAGTAATGTTTCTGTTTGTCTCGGAAGCTACCCGTTCTCCTAAATCCAGCGCTAGTCAGGACACGCCATATTTGGATACATCATCCGTTTCCCTGCCTTCTCAGAAGACGTCTGGTCCTGCGCCTCTTTTCCCAGTAGATGGTAAAAGTCCAGCCATGGAAGCATTTTGTTTCATTATGAAAGCTAACCGTTGCATCAAATATCCTGAAAACCCTTTCCTTCCTTATCTGCAGTGAATGAGATTCTTGTTGCTGCTGCGAAGGAACGCTCAGCTGAAAGCCCGAGCAGCGCAGAGGAAGGAAAGGCTAATAAAGGTGAGGAGCTCACGCTCAGTGAGGCTGGGGCAACGACACACTTTAGCTGACGAAGAAAGGAAAATGCATCTTGGCAAGTGGTTCATTGTCGGCTCATTTTTTTTTCACCAGCTCCGTCCGTTCAACAAAGGTCTCAAATTGAGGAGCTGCGGAAGTTCGGCAAGGAATTCAGAGTAAGTCCCTGGGACTTGGCCCAATGCTGCCATTTCAGCCCATTGACTGCCTCTTGTGTATCGACTGACTTGAACGTTAGATCTGTTGCATGTTCATGTCCAACTGTCCTTGATTCAGACATTTAGTGGGCAGAATCGTGAACTTCATATTTCTGGTGTTTTCACAGCTCCAGCCGAGTGGTGCCAGCTCCAGCTCTCCCAGTTCTCCGGCAGCGGCAACGCCACCTGCCGTAGGCGATGTCACACAACCTGGTGCAGTCAAGCCCTCACCGTCAGACGCCCATCCTGCCTCAGAGATCAAATCTCAGCCTCAGGCTCCCAGCCCCACCGCGCCCCCCTCCGAGGATATGTCCAAGGATTCCGCCTCAGCTGCAGCAGCAGGCCTAGTTTCAGACAGACAATCACCTGCTGTTCCCCAACCTGCCAGGACTCCAGGGAGTGACGAGGGGCGGCCTGAGGCCTCCGAGCGAACAGATGGTGTAGCCGAGTGAGTTTCGGATTCAATTTTTTTTTTTTTGCATCAAGTCATGTGATTAATGTGAATAATGTATCTCTTTTAGCCAAGTCAAGAAGTCCACATTAAATCCTAATGCTAAAGAATTCAACCCGATCAAACCGCAGATGACGATGGTGAGAGCTCAGAACTCTTGACTGTTGTGGTTCTGTGTCAGCTCAGTCGCTCAAGTCTTTCTTCCATTTCCCACAGACAAAACCCAATACAGCTCCCACGCCCCCTCGGCCCACGCCTCCCAGCCCGGTTGTTCTTCAGCACCCAGGAGGACAGGGTCCCCTCTACAATACCCCCTACCTGTCATATGTCTCACAGATCCACTCTGTGCAGGTAGGTCGCTGAGATTTAGAGTGATCACTGCTTGTAAGTGTAGTTGATTCGGCTCGCTTTTTACTGACGTTGTTGATTTGTTGTCCCTCAGCCCCCACAGATGTACCAGTACACCATGTCCACGGTCAGCCAGGGGAAGTATCCTCGGACCAAAGGTACACATGGCTGTTGCCAAGCTCTTGTTCAGCAGCACCTTTTGGTTTTTCTCATTTCTCGATCCTCCTCACTGTGCTCCAGGCTCGGTTGTGGCCCAGCGTTCTGACCATGGAGCCTCAGCGCCCCCCATGCTGCAGGCAGCCGCCTCAGCAGCCGGACCCCCCCTGGTGGCCTCCCCCTATCCTCAGTCTTACCTTCAGTATAACCCGCAGCAGTACGGGCAGCAGCAGGTCATCCAGGCCATGACTTACCCTGGACAGGTCAGCTGCCGCTGCTTTAACCTTATTCTCACACAGCTGTGTGAAGCCATCGTGCACGTCAGCCTTTTAAGTAATGCATCTCTACTATTTTGCCTTGTAGCCCATGTACTCCATGCTGCAGGGTGGTGCCCGTATGATCAGTCAAGGTGGGGCTCCTCACCCTCAGGCCCTGGGACCAGGTGGCCCCCAGTTCCAAACACAGGGAGATGGACCCCAGGGGCCGCAGCAGGGCATCTACGGTGAGCGCAGACACACCCTCAGACCAACAAACATAGAGTGACTGTACATGACAGCTTAGTACCCATTTTTCTCAGCAGCTCCTCAGTCTTTTTCGCACCACTCCGGTGCCGTTCATCAGCCACAACCTTCTAGTACACCCACAGGAAACCAGCCCCCACCACAACATGCTGCCCCCAGCCCAGGACAAGTAAGTTCACAGAGCATGTCTAATTCACTTTAGAACATGATGAGTCGTAAATTCATCCCAAATAAGGTTTACAGTTCTGGATGCATCTTTGCTCTGGGTCAAGTTAATGTAAAATAATCTGTTGTCCAGAACACCCAGTCCGGCCCACAGCCCCAGTCTTTGTACCACTCGGGCCCCCTCTCGGCACCCACGCCTCCCAACATGCCACCAGGACACACGTCTCCTCAGGGGTCCTACCCCATCCAGGGTTACAGCATCCACAGTCATCAGGGCATCCCACAGACATACCCCCTGGGACAGATCGCACAGGTACCCTGCACTGCTCCTATACACCCTGGTGTAGTGGGTAACGTGCGGCACAGTCAGCATGTTCTCTCTTCACACTTCCAGGCCCATGTCCAAGGAGCCATGTCGGGTCCGCACCATTCGGGCAACCATGGCCAGCCCCAGCTTGTGATGCTACAGCCTCCACCGCAGCAGGGCCCGGGATCAGTGCCACAGCACCCACAACACGGACCACAGCAAGGGGCACACCAACACTTTTACATTGGACATCCACAAGGTCTGTAGCCACATCCTGAGGAGAGGTTCAACATCAAAAAATCGGTTACATTTGATGTGAGAAATAAGTGTTGTGCTATTTGAGCACATTTATGTCAGCGGCATGTGTCATTATCTGCGCTGTAGAATGTAGAACAATGCATAAATAGAAGTGGTCCAACAAAGGTGATGAAATACTGAACTGTCCTTGTTTTAATGCCCCCACAGCGATGCAGGTTCAGACGCATCCTGCTTCCTTCCACCAACCTGGAAACTAAACACGTCCATCCCTACCTCCCTCCCAAACATTGTCCCTCTGCATCACCTGCTGGATACCAAGCTGTTTGAACGTGTCTCATAAGAACAAGACTGACGGAATAGAGAGGACGAGTAACGCCTCATTGCACCTTATTCTTCTGTGAAGTTCCTCATGAGAGTCTCTGGAGGCGAGAACCTTTTAAAACCCTCAAGGATGAAAATGACAGACAACAGCAGCCTCATGCCGATGTGGCAGTCAACTCTTCTCTCCGATGACTTCTTTTTCTTTTCATCCGGAAGCTTCCTGTCGGGTCCAAACTATTGAGGAGGACATAACAGTCTGCTGCTGGGTTCCCCAGAAAACTTGTGAAACAAACGACCCAGGATTAAGGAGGCTTTTGAAGAGGAGAGGGGACTTTTAACTAGTCATTTCTTTTAACTCTGTCCAGTAACCCCCTGCCCCCGCCCTCACAGTTCTTTGCTTCTTTAGGAAAATTTAATTAATAATAAAATGGGCAAGACAAAAAAAATGTCAAAACAATAATGACCAAAAATAAAGTTTTCAACTCAACTGCAGTTTTGTGTATTGTTGTTATATTACATTTCATTTCAACATTGCATACATTTCAACATTCACCACATATGCGGATTTAATTTGAATCTTCAGCGTTTTATGCTAAAATCAACATCCATTGTGATGATGTGCTGTACCTGACCACTAGAGGGAGCCATAACCACTGAGGTCAGAGGGACGCGCTGACATCAGCAGTCATATCGATGTTCTACTGAAGCATCCAGTCAACACTGGCTCTGAGCGTGTGGCCTTGTTTGGCCCCTGTGAGGCTGGACACCAGCCATCAGTGTGACAGGACATACAGCTGCTCCGCACAGCGCTCCAGTCTCTCCCGGTACTCCAGACTGGAGAAGTTTCCTTCAGGTACGCCCTTTGTGCCATAGAGAAGCCCCCAGCAGCAGGCGGCGATCACAGCAGTGCTGTCACTGTCACTTGGAACAAGGACAGGGCCTCATTTGGATGAGTGAAACTGGACATGTGTCAGTTCAACAACATGACAGCAAACTGCTTTGTCAGTGGCCTTGTTCCCCACTGTCCCACTCCACCGGCAGTCAGAAGGTTAGTGGACTTGGAGAAGGCGTATCATTGGGTTGAAACTGGATTGGAAAACTCAAACTAGCTGAAGTTGAGCTTTACCTTTCCTCCTTTATCGTGTCTCTCACTTTACCTCCATGGAAAGCAGCTCGGCTCATCAGCTCCTCCCAGTCTGATCCAGCCCCCAGCAGAGCATCCAGAGCGATCATGGGAGCGTCATGGCCACTGTCTCCTGCCCAGCCGAACAGACTGTAGGTACTGTAGACCTGTGGTCGGTACGGTACAGCATCGTGGAGCACAGCATAGTTGTGAGTGTTAAGGTTGTAGCTGAATATTTTGTAAGATTCAACTACACGTGTGTGGTGATGGGCTGATGAGGTTTCATGAAACGGTGTTCAAATTTCCTGATGCCACTAGATGGCACTGTCTATAAAATAAAAATTCAGAAACCTCTTCACCCCTTCACTACTGTGGCCTTCACCGAATACAAAGACGTGAACTCAACATATTTGACTGACAATACTTTCAACTATTAGAGGCGAGGTTTGGCACTTGGGCCTCCTGCCACTGCGCCTTGCCACAGAACAGTGAACCCTAATGCTGTTTGACTGCAGCGGTGAGAAAGCGCCTAGTTCCCGATATAACCCTGCGATACTCAGGTTCACTACTTCCGCATTACTGCTGACTGGAAACCTTTCCTTCTTTTGTTACTTTCTTCAAAAAAAAAAAAAAGAAAACGACTGTGTTTTCACTGATTTTGACTGAACTGTTTTCGGACAAAATTACACATATTCATCTGCGGCCTCACCGGTTCATGACAACAAGTCTGTCCGGTCACTGGTGACAGGTTCGTCCAGGCTCTTTGTTGCAGACCAGCAGCCACCAACGTGTCCAAGTGACAGTCACGATGGAAGACAGGTGAGTCCCAGGTAACTGAAGTGAAACCTCGGATATGGGAGGTCGGAGCTTGAGTGACGTCACAGCAGAGTTCCGCGCGTTCCGGATCGAAAGGTCGGAATGGCATGAGTTCCCTGAAAATATCACTTGCGGTAAGAGCCTTCCATGTCATGTTGACGGAAAGCGTGTACTATTCTCGTTCTTTTTATAGGCAAACATGAAATCAGACACTCCAACGCCGTAAAAGTTTTTATCACGACTCATAACAACCAGTAGGTGTCGCTATTCTCCTAAACAAATTCTAAGATTGCGTTAACGGAGAACTAAATTCAGAAATTGATCTTTCTTGTATTCTAATTTTATAGCTCGTTCATAACACAA
This sequence comes from Synchiropus splendidus, assembly GCF_027744825.2. Taxonomy (NCBI): domain Eukaryota; kingdom Metazoa; phylum Chordata; class Actinopteri; order Syngnathiformes; family Callionymidae; genus Synchiropus; species Synchiropus splendidus. Next base: position 10,797,253 of record NC_071338.1, read on the forward strand.
TTAAAGAAAACACGCCCACGTATAATAGGGTTATGATCTCTACTGCAAAGTAGAGTTATTTCGGATGTTGATTTGGTTCGTTTCAACGGCATCGAGTTCCGACTCTTGGCCAGTCCGTGAATGCATCACGGTGCGTGCAGATCTGACGTAGAGACGTGAGAAGTCAGTCGTCAACGAGTGATAAGTTCCCGTGTGGTGTGTTGTGAGCTTCGGAGGCCGCTGCGTTTCTGAGTTTTCCTGACACGTATCGCAATTAAACATCGAGCAACGACCACTCTGTGGATTTATTTCAGTATTATCGCTTCACACACAACGATGCCATAAACCTGACGCTCTTCATATGGAATCCAGGGCAAGTTGTTTAATTCTTCAGGATTCAAATGATCCTCCAGTCGACTTGATGGAGCACCAGGGTGAACGAATCAACATGCGCGACTCAAAAGTACTGCTTAGTGCTTATATCAAAGAGTTCACCTGGAGTGAAGCTGAACCAGAATTGACTTATGGTTGATAGGACTCTTGTTACCTTTTTGCTCGTGAGAAACAAGACGTGTTGAGACACTTCATGAGCAGCTTAATGACCAACCATTCAGAAATATCAAAAGTATGATGGTTTCTTTAACCTCTTCGGTCCCAGGTCCACATATATGGAGATCAGGCTTATGCCCAGTGAAACAAACGACCCACGAAGGTCCCCACCCACCACCAGTCCCTTGGGTATGACAAAAGCATGTCATAATAATGATGACCAAAAATATTTTTTATTTATGTTATCCGTTTTTATTACCAACATTGCGTCTACAAGTGCACTTGTACGATTTTAACATTTGCCGCACGTGCAGATTGGAGTTGAATCTTTTTAGGAGTTAAGTTTTAGACTGCCGTGTTATGCTGCTGCTTAGTCACTAGAGCCATAACCTCTGGGGTCAGAAGGTACTCTGACATCACCACTCAGGATCGATGTTCTACTGAGGCATCAAACAAACACGTCACTGGCTCTGAGCGTGTGGCCTTGTTTGGCCCCTGTGAGGCCAGTCAGTGTGACAGGACATACAGCTGCTCCGCACAGCGCTCCAGTCTCTCCCGGTACTCCACACTGGAGAAGTTTCCTTTAGGTACGCCCTTTGTGCCATAGAGAAGCCCCCAGCAGCAGGCGGCGATCACAGCAGTGCTGTCACTGTCACCTGGAACAAGGACAGGGCCTCATTTGGATGAGTGAAACTGGACATGTGTCAGTTCAACAACACGACAGCAAACGGCTTTGTCAGTGGCCACCATGTTGTTCTGGGCGGCTCTTGCCCAGCCTGATACCTTGTTCCCTGCTGTCCCACTCAACCAGTTGTCAGAAGGTTAGTGGACTTGGAGAAGGCATGTCATTTTGTATCCTATGGGACTATCAGTCCACTGCAGGACACTCACAGACAGAGAGGCCCTCACACACCACAGACAGTCTTCAATGAACCTCTCTGGTTTGGATAGTGTGGAAACCAATGTTCACTGTATGCTGCGCGAGCGCGCAATTGCGCACAGCTGATCTCAGTGCACAAAAATATCTACACTGTGCAACAAAAATTCATCCTGAATTGAATATAAATTCCCGAATTTCCGGACTACAGGGCTTCTGACATCGCTACATGCACAATGGGGCGAAGAGCAACTAAAAGAGCTGCTATTTGAAGTGAACTATTGGAGCTGGCTGATGTTTAAGAGCTGAGAATCGTTGCAGCGCAGGTTTCAGGCTACAATACACAGAGACTACACGCTAGTCAGGTGAGGACATGAACAGTGTAGTCAGTGAAAGAAACATATTCCTTCTTCATTTTAGCCTGATCCACACAGCCTCACTGTTCCGTGAGGAGCGGTCACAGAATACGGTGGCCTCCAGTGGCCAAAAAAAATCTCTATATATATAAATAAATAAATATATATATATAGTGGGGCAAAAAAGTATTTCGTCAGCCACCATGATAAGTTCTCCCACTTAAAAAGATGAGAGAGGCCTGTAATTTCCATCATAGGTGCACTTCAACTATGAGAGACAAAATGAGAAAAAAAAATCCAGAGAATCACATTGTCTGATTTTTAATGAATTAACTGGTAAATTCCTCGGTAAAATAAGTATTTTGTCACTACAAACAAGCAAGATTTCTGGCTCTCACAGACCTGTAGCTTCTTCTTTAAGAAGCTCCTCCGTCCTCCACTCGTTGATGGCACTTGTTTGAACTGGCTATCAGGATAAAAGACACCTGTCCACAACCTCAAACAGTCACTCAGAACAACAGAAACAAAGTTGTAGCCCTTCAACAGGCTGGGAAGACTGAATCTGCAATAGGTAAGCAGCGTGGTGTGAAGAAATCAACTGTGGGAGCAATGGGACTGAAATGTTGCAGTGCCAGACGTGTCCCCCTGCTGAAGCCAGTACATGTCCAAGCCCATCTGAAGTTTGCTAGAGAGCATTTGGATGATCCAGAAGAGGATTGGGAGAATGTAATATGGTCAAATGAAACCAAAATAGAACTTTTAGGTATAAACTAAACTCGTTGTGTTTGGTGAACAAATGATGCTGAGTCGCATCCAAACAACACTGTACCTACTGTGAAGCATGGGGGTGGAAACATCATGCTCTGGGGCTGTTTTTCTGCAAAGGGACCAGGGCGACTGATCCGCGTAAAGGAGAGAATGAATGGGGCCATGCATCATGAGATTTTGAATGAAAACCTTCATCCATCAGATGAACCGTGGCTGGGTTTTTCAGCATGACAACGATTCTAAACACACCGCGCGGGCAACCAAGGAGTGGCTTCATAAGAAGCATTTCAAGGTCCTGGAGTGGCCACTCTCCAGATCTCAACCACATAGAAAATCTTTGGAGAGAGTTGAAAATCCATGTTGCCCAGTGACAGCCCCAAAACATTACTGCTCCACAGGCAATTTGCATGGAGGAATGGGCCAAAATACCTACAACAGTGTGTGAAAATCTTGTGAAGAGTTAGAGAAAACATTTGATCTCTGTCATTGCCAACAAAGAGTATATCACAAAGTATTGTGATGAACTTTTGTTTTTGACCAAATACTTATTTTCCACCATAATTTGCAAATAAATTATTTAAAAATCAGACAATGTGATTCTCTGTTTTTTTTGTTTCTCATTTTGTCTCTCATAGTTGAAGTGTACCTACGATGAAAATTACAGGCCTCTCTCATCTTTTGAAGAGAGAGAACTTGCACAAGTGGTGGTTGATTAAAGACTTTTTTGCCCCACTGTATATATATATATATATATATATATATATATATATATCGCTCAACTTGGTCCAGATGACCGCTCAGAGAGTTTGTGTGTTTGCTCAGACGCATGAACACTTAGAGGGAATATTGGTGGAAACTGGATTGGAAAACTCAAACCAGCTGAAGTGGACCGTTACTTTTCCTCCTTTATCGTGTCTCTCACTTTACCTCCATGGAAAGCAGCTCGGCTCATCAGCTCCTCCCAGTCTGATCCAGCCCCCAGCAGAGCATCCAGAGCGATCATGGGAGCGTCATGGCCACTGTCTCCTGCCCAGCCGAACAGACTGTAGGTACTGTAGACCATGTCTCTCTCTGCTGGACCGTAGGACTCTGGCCATGACACTGGGCCCACTCCATTAGAGATGCCTCTGGAATCCAGGTACCTGCAGGCACAGCACATGTGGGAGGGGAGGTCAGAGTCCCACACAGGGGCGATTACGGGTCACACACACCACCTGATCCTGACCAGCACCACACACGCCAACACCAGGCTCACACTGTACCACTGCCACTTGTCACAGAAGAAGTTCCAGTCTCTCTCTGTCTCCTCTACAGCGAAGCCTCGACCCTGAACGAAGCTCCTTGCTATCGGACACGCCTCGTTGATCAGGCCCAGGCCCCAGGTGGTCATCGGCCGACGCTGCACCGCGTACGCAGCGAAAAGTGCTGCGGCTACTGCACCGAGGAACCCAGTCGGGTGAGGGTGTGTCATCCTGCCCGTCTCCACGGCAACCTCCACTAGCGTGGACAGCTGGTCAGGCTTTGGATACCTGGTGTGTGTGTGTGGTCAGAACAGAAAGCTTTGTCAAACCCAGGTAATGAGGATCTTTTTGCTGCACACAACAACACAACAATGAATTGATCGTCCATGTGCTTCATCTGAGTCAGGTTTCTTCAGCTGTCACAGCAAGAGCAGTGGCTGCTGGCCTCCGGAAATAGTCATAAAATGAATATACTACTACAGCTAATCACATTTCAGGTTCCCTGTGGATTTTCACACCGACTGTTTCTCACAGTGCGCCACATTCTAAAAGCATGTCGACACTGAAATATCCCACTGAAGAACATGACTGATGAAAGCAATAAAAACATATTTATCACTGCTCTTTGCCCCACACGCTGCTCTCTCTACCTCAGGCCGATGCACATTGACCTCATTGCTGCTCCACAGCCTGTGCCTCGAGGGTTGTAGGGAACTCTGAAGCCTCCCTCCTCTCCAGGTCTCAGCCGAGAGATTCCTGAGAGGATGGAGAAGATATGTTGAGTCTTTCTTCACCACCACAAGAAAAGGTTATGAACCTCTCACCGAGGGAACATGCGCGTCCTGGTGCCCTGCCCTCCATGTCCTTCATTGCTTCCATGTAGCGAGCCGCCACTTCATGCAGCAAATCTTCACCAGCCTTTCCTGCAGGATTGAAACCAAAAACAGGTGACAAACTGTTCATATTTAGTTTGAGAATCATAATAGACTGGAAATATATCCTGCATTTATCTGCAACAAATGCGCCTCTGGATGAATTCATATGACCTTTGTTATTATTATTATTATTATTATTTACTTTGGGTGATCAGCATCCACAGTCTGATTTTTTTTTTACACTCACAGTATGATTGTATTGATAAAACATTTTCAATCACAACAAACAACAGTAATAATGTGACATACAGGAAAGCACACAGTCCCCACCAGTGGTTGGTCACGATTATCGCACCTGTCTCCTCCACTCTCAGAAACCAAGCTACACCTGCCCACTTCACATCACAAACCTAAATAACTCTTGAGTTTGCCCGCTCACTTGAAATCCCCTGATACCGCTCCTGAGACCGAGGCAGCTCCTCATCCAACGTGTCTCACCAGACTTTCTCTTAGTCCCTCACTCCATCCTCACCTGCTTCACTAGGGCAGGTGTTGCCCTTTGGGCTGACCAAGGCACCTGCTATTTCCCAGGAACACACTCATCAGGTGTGTCTCGAGCTCTAGCGCCTCCTGGAGAAACGGTTGCTTGTTAAGGCCACGAAGTGCGAGTTTGGGGCCTTTTATTTTATGTCAGAGGCAACTCCAGCCAGATCCCTAAGGTAGAAGCAGTAGCTCTATGCTAGGTTTCTAGAGGCCGTAAGCAGTTCCTGGGGTTTCTTAGATTCATCAGGGTTTACAGACGCCAGAGGATGATGCTGTTTTTATGCAGCATATATGGTTTCTGTTCATCGTGAAGCTCCACGATTCAGAGACTGGTACTGGAACTGTCTTGTCCCAGCATTACCCCAATGACAACAACTCACTGAAACTCAGCAGAGAAGGTTTTCAACATAAAAAGTTCTATCCTTCAGATTTAATCTCTGTCATTCAGTCGACTTGCGCACAAACAAAGATGTATGAAAGTGGGTCTCTCCCTCTTGTTTAGACCTGGTGTAGCTGCCGCTCCATCTTGTCACATCTGACACACAACTCACACACAGATGTGAGACCGACAAGGGAGTGAGACAGAGCTGACCAGACACATTATCAATATGGTCCCTGAAGCTGCATCCACCTGAACCTCATCCACAGATCAGAAAACACCCAGCCATGTTGCAGGCCGCCAGGAGAGAAGATGCTAGACTCACCTGTGGCCAGTCCTTCTGCTGTGGCCAGATGCAGAACAGTGTCATCGCTCACTGGCCAGTCAGGAAGTTTGACCTTGATGTTCTTCAGACCTCCCAGCTGCTGCAGCTCCTGCAGGGAGAGTTTGGACGTCAACATTCAAAACTGACTCTCAACCACGGCCTGATGGCTGACAGCTATCACAACGTGAGCCTCTTCAGTTGGACACACTTCAAAGTGACACCTATTTACTCGGAACAGATGAACTCACAATGTACAGCCCTTTGTTTTCACACACAGTTACTCTCTATAACCATCCTGACTGACCCCTTGGCTTCCATTTCACTTCCATAATGGTTTGAAAAATATATTTTCTAATCGTAACAGGTCCTCCAATCGTCTACAAATATATTTTGGATGGTGCATATATCAGATATCTGGTTAGATTCGATCATTCGTCCCACGGTTAGCAAAAAAACAGACTAATCGTCTGAAATCTCTCTGACCTTGTGAATGGCAGGTCCAGATTTATTGAACTCCCACATCTCGTTCCTGAAGCCCAGAGCATCGCCCACCCCGCTCAGAACCATCCCGGCCTTGTAGTGGTCCAGTGAGGCCATGCTGGTGAGACACAGTGGAAACCATTCATGAAGCGTTGTTTTTGACCAATGAATGCATTTGTCAGAAAATAAAGAAGAGGAAAATGAAACAGGCTTATTTATTTCCACTGTGAGAATCAACTGACTGTAAACGAAATAAATAAATAAACAAACGTGTCAGGCGCCATCTGTCTGGTAAACCTCGATACATCATTAGTAGTGGTGGAAAATAATTTACCCGCCGCTGTAAAAGGTAACGGTAGGGCATACTGATTCTATAACTCCATAATTACAGTACAAGACTGACGGAGATCATATTTATGTGACATGTGAAAGACCTAAACCTCACCCCACCGTAGACTCAGTTCTGCTCAGAATCGTATTGACACACGTGATTTTTATTGAAGTAATAAAGTGTACACTGGCTCACGAGTCGGTGAACCTTTGTGCCTCCGTTATGCGCCTCCTAACTTTCCATGGGCGCAGTTCCCATAGTGGCGTAGTTCGGCTCTACGCTTCACTCCAACGGTCCTCCTCCGTCCCTGAGTCAGTGAACCCCAGTGCTCTTTGAGTGAAGAGTCCCTAAGTAACCCCACGAAAGCGAAAGTCATTAATACCACACAAAGCTCCAAGCTTCCTGGTTCAATGTTCTGTACTTCCGCATTGCTGCGGCCAAAAAAACCTTCTCTGTTTGAATGCAAAATCCAAAACTATGGCTTGAACTTGGATGTTTTCCATCAAAATTACACATTTCCCACTAAAACTAAATACACATTCCTCAGCAGTCTCACCAATCCATGGCAGCGAGTCTCTCGGGAATTCAGCTAATCGGTGTTTGTCCCGACGGTTCCCTTATTCGCGGGAATACAGATGCGTTATAAACCAGCGGCCGTCTGCGTCGTTCCAGGTCGGCTAGCGCCTTCAACCACGCAGGTCAGGGCGGCTGCGGGGAAGTCGGAGCTGGGAATGACGTCAAAATGCGTTGCAAAGACGAAACGGCAGACTTTTTTGCTTAAAAATATAAACATACTAACAGAGTGCCAGCACCAAGGGAAAATCGATTTACATATAGGGGCTTTTTTTTCTCTTCCAGAAACTCATTTTGGTAAATGGTAAAAAGTACAATGGTTCATAACAATTAGTAGGTGTCGCTATTCTACAAAGGTGAAAACACAATCTGGACAAATCCAGGCGAACAGCGTTCGAAAAGCGCCAAATAAATAACGCTTTTGCGCATTATTATTATTATTATTATTACAATCAACTGAAGTATGGAGACTTAAAATGAATTCTACTCCCAAATGTTGATCATAACTTACAGGGCTCACGTTCAGGAGCCTGGCAGAGTGAGGTCTTGCTGAAGTCCAGAGAGAAGTCCACGAACGGTCCGTTAAAGACAGGGACTCACCTGGCCCGAGCCTCTGGTCCAGTATGGAGCTGTAGTGAGAAGTGTGTCAAGGAGGCATGCGTGCTGAGAGGGGTCCAGAATGGTACTATGACTTGGGCCGAGTGCTGGACTACAGATGATGGAATTAATTTTGCACGGACCGTCCAGGTTGGGGAGCTGGCCTGCCACACTGGCAGAAACACCCTTACAGCAAGGGTCTACTTCTGTCCCCTTCTCTCTATATCCAGCCTGTGGGCTTCATCTGGATCAGTGTGGGGCCGCTGAGCCCAGGTCCAGTGAGAGGAATTCCTTATAGTCGGCTCGCTGGGAGGTATGGACCAGAATCAACAGGAGACGGACGTCTCCTAACTATTGAACAAGAAACCATGTGAAACAAACAAAAGAAGGATTTTGAAGAGGAGGGGGAACTTTTAACAAGTCACTTCTTTTTACCCTGCCCAGTAACCCTCCATCCCATCACAGCTCTTTGTTTCTTCGGGAAATCTTAATTAATAAAATGGGCTAGACAAAAAAATGTCAAAACAATCATGACCAAAAATAACGTTTTCAAATCAACTACTGTTTTGTCAGTTTATTATCACCAATATATGTCTAAGAGCACTTTTCAGAAGAAGATTTAATTATTTAAAATCTTTTTTTATCCCGTTATATACTAAAATCAACATCCTTCATGAAGTTTCCTCTCGTGCACCGCGTTATGCTTCTGTCTGGTCACTAGAGGGAGCAATGGAAATAGCTGACTAAGTGAACTCCATGACTAACCTCTGAGGTCAGTGGGGCACGCTGACATCACCACTCAGGATCGATGTTCTACTGAGGCATCAAACAAACACGTCACTGGCTCTGAGCGTGTGGCCTTGTTTGGCCCCTGTGAGGCTGGACACCAGCCAGTCAGTGTGACAGGACATACAGCTGCTCCGCACAGCGCTCCAGTCTCTCCCGGTACTCCAGACTGGAGAAGTTTCCTTCAGGTACGCCCTTTGTGCCATAGAGAAGCCCCCAGCAGCAGGCGGCGATCACAGCAGTGCTGTCACTGTCACCTGGAACAAGGACAGGGCCTCATTTGGATGAGTGAAACTGTCAGATCAACAACACAACAACAAATAATTTATTACATTGAGAGAATACCAGAAGTAAGGGGGTTTACTGACCGCAGGAAATACAACTGGCATGTCACCGTATTCATTGCAACATGGGGTCTAAAAATTTGAGCTGTGTTGTTGTGTTGCTAAGGAAATGGACATGCACATTACTCTTTAATTAAAAAATAAAATAAAACATAATGCCTATAATAAAGCAGCTAAAATCACAATGAAGCACATTATTAAAAACATACAATAACAAGAAGAAGTCTAATACAACAGATCTACGTCAGGCTTGTGGAGTAGCCTCTTCCTGGGACATTGGACTGTTTAACTGCGTCAACAGGCTGTGCTGCAGTTCTTGCGCCACGTTGAGTTATAGGCGCGTGTAGGCAGTTATCTTCCCATATAATATCCCGATACAGGAGAGGTGATATATAAGGGGGAATATCAGAATGTCGTAAATTTTGCAGTCCAGAGAAATGAATTGCCTCCATAATCAACACAATAACTCCAGAGTGCAAAAAGAAAATGTTGTGAAACACATCACAAATGCAGCAGCATGACCAGCTATCTACAGTATGTACTGTATTAAATATGGACATAGACAAGATAAAATATCAATACAATATCACAGAATGAAATAATGCTGTATTTCAGCAAAAACATAGATAGAATTCAATCCTGAACTGTGGATCCAAAACTCAGAAGCACATCTTCTCACCAGGACACTTCCATGGTTGACATTTCTCACTGATTGGTGGAAATATTAAACTATCTCCATCATCTTTTTATGCTACGGAGTACACGGTGGGGTAGTGGTTACAGCACAGCAAGACGGTTGCATGTTCGATTCCACGCATTCGGTCTTTTCAATGTAAAGGTTGCATGTTCTCCCAGTGGCTGCATGGGTTTACACCAGTTTCATTCGGAGACTGTCGTCTAAAAGTCCTCTAAACTCCCAATTGTCCGTGGGTGCATGTGTGGCCTGTCACAGGCAGGCGTCCAGTCCCCCGGCTTTTGGCCAACTGTCGCTGGGATAGGCTCCAGCCACACGCAAACCACATTAGGGAATAAAATTGTTATTATATTGAATACAATAACCATCTAATTATGTTTCAGCATCAATTCACCACATCATTTTTGTGTCGAAATTGGAGTTGAAAACACAAATTCAATTTGGCAGTGGAATTATTTTGTATCTACTACAGTGGGAATACAAACCAGAAATAGATTTTTTAAAATATAGAGTTAAAAGCACTTGATATGTTGAATTTGAAGCAGCATTTTTGCCTTTAAACCAAATTCTTTGGTTTTGTTTAATACTCTTGTAAAACGTGTCATTTCGTGTCTCTCACTTTACCTCCATGGAAAGCAGCTCGGCTCATCAGCTCCTCCCAGTCTGATCCAGCCCCCAGCAGAGCATCCAGAGCGATCATGGGAGCGTCATGGCCACTGCGTCCCGCCCAACCGGACAGACTAAAGCTTTTGTAAACGTCGTCTCTCTCTGCTGGACCGTAGGACTCTGGCCATGACACTGGGCCCACTCCATTAGAGATGCCTCTGGAATCCAGGTACCTGCAGGCACAGCACATGTGGGAGGGGAGGTCAGAGTCCCACACAGGGGCGATTACGGGTCACACACACCACCTGATCCTGACCAGCACCACACACGCCAACACCAGGCTCACACTGTACCACTGCCACTTGTCACAGAAGAAGTTCCAGTCTCTCTCTGTCTCCTCTACAGCGAAGCCTCGACCCTGAACGAAGCTCCTTGCTATCGGACACGCCTCGTTGATCAGGCCCAGGCCCCAGGTGGTCATTGGCCGACGTTGCACCGCGTACGCAGTGAAAAGTGCTGCGGCTACTGCGCCGAGGAACCCAGTCGGGTGAGGGTGTGTCATCCTGCCCGTCTCCACGGCAACCGCCACCAGTGACAACAGCTGGTCAGGCTTTGGATACCTGGTGTGTGTGTGTGGTCAGAACAGAAAGCTTTGTCAAACCTTAGTAAGAGGATCTTGTTACACCTCAACAAGAACATGGTTCCACCTCTGCTACCAGTAAAAGCGGGTGTTAAAGTGTGCATTATTCATTATTGATAGCCGAGTCAATTGTCAATTTAGGGGAACATATTCGCTTCGACACACAACGACACTCAAATATTGAACCAAGTCTATAAGAAATGCTGAACCATTATTGTATTATGAATCAACAGTCACCCCAAACATCTGTTGATGAAATGATTTCTGATTGAATCTAGGCTGATCTAAGAGAAACACAGAGGTCACAGACAGACGCTTGAGATGTGAGGGTTGATAAGAGATATTTACAAACACGTTGACTTTAAGTTTAGTGTCTTGGTCTGTAACGTCCTGTGACACTATATTGCATTGAATAAATTAGGAAATCCTGCAGATCAATACCTTATATTTCGTATCCACGAGTTTAACATACAATATTGTAACAACAACAATTCTCTTGCAATATATCAATTTTTATAGTGTCCTGGTAATATCGGTATCACATACCATGTATTCATGTCTTATATCGTCTCATGAGACAACGCTGTGATTACAACTCATGGTCATCAAGTGTTGCTACTGGACCATCACAAATATATCTATGACACTGTGAATGTAAATTCCTCCTCTACTCTAAAACCACTGTTTTTTTTTCTTTCCGTTTGTGCACCACACTCATTATACATTTTCAGTTTTTGATTTTATTTACATTTTTGAATTTATTCCCTTTAAAAACATGCACAGTTGAGTCACTATTTACGACTTATCTTATATCCTGCTGGCAGGATTAAAAACTGACATTCACAACAACACTGGCGACCTCTTGAAATATCAGTCATGCGTCTGCTCTGTTGGCAGATTTTTCTCACATTAAACATAACACTTTGATATTTCCATCAACATAACTGATAAAGGGATGATTTTCACACCCACATGTCTGTCACAGTGCGCCACATTGTAAAAGCATATCGACACTGAAATATTTCACCTATAAATATTAATCCTGAGAGAAATAAAAACACATTTATCACTGCTCTTTGCCCCACATGCTGCTCTCTCTACCTCAGGCCGATGCACATTGACCTCATTGCTGCTCCACAGCCTGTGCCTTCAGGGTTGTAGGGAACTCTGAAGCCTCCCTCCTCTCCAGGTCTCAGCTGGGAAACTCCTGAGAGGAAGGAGAGGATACGTGATTCCTTCTTCACCACATGAGAAAACCAGAGGGTTATGAACCTCTCACCAAGGATACTTGAAGGTCCTGGTTTCCTTCCCTCCATGTCCTTCATTGCTTCGACATAGCGAGCCGCCACTTCATGTAACAAATCCTCACCAGCCTTTCCTGCAAGAAAAGATGAGTGGGATTAAGATTATTACAGTTAACAAAATACATTTTCATCTTTGATAATTGAGTTCATGCAGTAGCATATTGAGACTATTTGCAAATCATTTTACTTTGGCACTGCTGGTTTCACAGTGCAGCGTGGTGTGGATTCTTTTAAATTAAAATGGGATCTTTTGTTAAGTTTTTATTTTTGTGACCCTTTTCAAGCATTTTCAAAAACCCAATTAAAACCTGCAGAATTTGAAAGACAAAAGGTGAAAACAAAATAAAAACTAAAACTGATAAAATAAATTCCAAAACGATTACCTTGGTGAAGGAGGGGTCACAAAATGAGTTATTAAAAAAGCCAAGATGGACTCACCTGTGGCCAGTCCTTCTGCTGTGGCCAGATGCAGAACGGTGTCATCGCTCACTGGCCAGTCAGGAAGTTCAACTTTGATGTTCTTCAGACCTCCCAGCTGCTGCAGCTCCTGCAGGGAGAGTTTGGACGTCGACATTCAAAAATGACTCTCAACCACGGCCTGATGGCTGACAGCTATCACAACGTGAGCCTCTTCAGTTGGAGTCACTTCAAAGTGATACTTATTTACTCGGAACAGATGAACTCACAACATGCATGGCTGAAACGTTTATCACGATTATGCTTGACACCGTGAGCAACAGTTTCATGAAATTCATCGACCCATGAAATATTTACCGCCCTTTGTTTTCACACACAGTAACTCTCTTTCAGCATCCTGACTGACAACTTCCCTTCCATTTCACTTCCATAATGGCTTCAAAAAACATTTGTTGCATTCATCTTAGCGAGGACCTTCAATAGTGTATAAATGTATTTTTAATGGTGCATCTATCAGAGCACACCAGTGACAAAAGCAGTCATTTGATGCATGCTGTGCAGACATTTCACACGAATGCACAGATGTGCAGCTGATCCCATACGCCGCTGCTTTATGTGAACAACAACTATGTTTTTTGAAAACTAAACCTCAATTTTAGCAAAGGCTCGGAGTGAACAAAGACACGAGTGTGAGTTGAACAGATCTGAAATCTCTCTGACCTGGTGAATGGCAGGTCCAGATTGATTGTACTCCCACAGCTGGTTCCTGTAGCCCAGAGCATCGCCTGCACCGCTCAGAACCATCGCAGCCTTGTAGTGGTCCAGTGAGGCCGTGCTGGTGAGACAGAGCTGAAACAATTAATACAATGGCTCTTTTGTTTTGAACCATGCATGAATTAAAAACAGAAAAAGAACAGAACAGCTTTACAACTTTCAACTTCAACAGAATTCACCATTCCCACACCAACCGGTTACATTGTACTGGTGCTATAATAGAGACTGTTTCCTCTCTGCTGCAGTCCGAGTTGTGGTGCAAGACAGAGAAGAGGGCAAACAGCCAACCGTATCATATGACCCAGCTCATAGTGTATAGTACATGATCTACAGTAAACTGTATTGTGGTATAGTACAGAGATGTTTAGTGAAGTATAGTGTGTGTATTAAGATTTATTTAAAAAAACATATTATTTGAATTGCACACCTTCAACCAAGGGGAAGTTTTACCGATTATTTTTGGCAGTTTAACAGACTTATTAGTACGTTGAGCAATGGGACATGGTGCCAGACCGACTTGACACCGTGCTGGACCATACTGGGTCAGTGAGGAACCCTAAAACGCTGTACCACAGTCGGTGAAACCCGGAGGTCCTGGCGTAACTCCACAAAAGCAGAACACAGAAAAGTTATTATTCAAGTTCTTAACTTATAACTCAAACGTGTTAAGTCGGGATATATGTATAGACTTATGTTCCTCCGCAGCCTCACCGGTCCATGACAGGGAATCTCTCCGGATTTCAGCGTCTTCTGGTCGGTCACTTGCGACACGTGACGCCGCGGCTGCAAGTTGTCCTGGTGGTTCGCTTCTTAGCGATCATACACAGAAATCCCTGTCGGACCTGCCTCCACCACGGGGTTCAAAGGCGTGCTGCGGCTAAATGTTGGGGCTAAAAACAGCGCCTCCAATTCGAGAGGGTCGCTTGGCAACTTCCAAGATGGAGGACAGTGAATTCGAGTGAGTTGCTGAGCTGCAGTTTCAGGATTTCTGTGCCATTCTACCACATTATTGTTCGTACGAGGTTGTAACCGGCATGTTAATGCTTCAGACAAGTATACATTACGTTATTTATTCACGAAGATAGTTCTGTCACAATTTCTCTTTCAAAGAACTCTTACTTTAGTTTGTAGCATTTTTGTAATAAGGTCATTTGTAATGACAAACCTCTGCCGACAGCTGCCAAATACTACGTCCATTCTTTAAACTCACTGAAAGTCAATGTGATATGTTTAACTCATGAAATAAATATTTGTTTGTTAATCGAGAGATTGAGGTATACGCTAAAACATATAACACTCCGATTAAATTGAATATAATTTTGAGCATCTAATTTTATGTGTCGTCACACAACACAATGCGTGGGGGAGTTGGGGGAGTCATAATGTTATGTCTAATACTGCGTCATTTCCATGTTCATAACTGCACCTTTGTCACTGCTCAAGGGCTCCGCGGCTGCTTTGCGCTTGATCAGCAATATTCCATTAACCAGGACATGAGGGTTTATGACTGAAAACTGCGCTTTGTTCTCCACTAGGTGGCGCAGTATCACCGTAGAGTCACACTGAGTGAGTGACGCGAACATCTGGCTGCTGAGTGCCGAAGTCGCTGGTGATGAAACTACAGGACAATGGAATTTATGCGGCAGATGAATTTCGACTGCAGCGTCTTCACCAGATGGGGTTTCAATGAGGCAGATGGACAAGTTAAAGTGGAGGAGGGTGACTTGACTTTTGAGGCGTTAAAAAGGCTATAAAGGAGGGAGTGGATTTGGGCGCTTTTCAAAACCAGCTTGAACCAGCTTGCAATATTTACAGGACCCAGCATAGTTAATAGCTTTAAGCCTTAGTCAAGCTGTCGAAGTGGATTTTGTGTACAGCCCAGTTTGCAAGTCAGAGGAGAAAGATGCGTCCAGGATAACTTGCTGACAATAGCAGGAACAGTCTGGGCCCCGTCACAGGCCCTTCATACACTCACACATAAATGTGCACCGGATGTCTTTGGGAAACACTTGCACACACACCTCAGCACCAAAGAGCCAGCTGTAAGGCGTCGGTCAACGCACGTAACCGTGTAGTCTTGCTCTGCCACACGACTGACTCTGCTTCCAGGACTCAAGTGGAGACAATGTAAATGAACTTTCCATCTTCTCAATTCAACTTTTCCTTTCATTGAGTGTTTGTCAACAGCGTCTCACCTCAAATGAACGCCACAGATCAATAATGAATCTGTTGTTTCTGGAGTTCTAAAGTGCTTCAGAGACAGCTGGAAGCCGGATAATGAAGAAGCCCATTATGCTGCTGCACTGCAGCCAAACCAAACAGCATCACCGAGATATACTGCACTCGCCACTGCTAATTATCCAGCCGCAGACATTTCTGCTCATGTGATTATAATGTTTTTTAAATTGCCCCCTTCGGCAGCGTCGAGCTCCAGTGAGCATCTCCTACTCTGTCGCTGACAGGAGGAAGGTACAGCCAGCTTGACACAGCCTGACAAAGTGGCTCCCAGGCTGCCTCTGAGGCACGGTGGGCTGTTGGCCTGATGCCCTGTGAGAGGGTGTCAACAGCCCCTTCACACGTGCTGCTTCCATCCTTATGGTCTGGAGGAGGAATCACACGAATGCATGTTTGAATATAGAATGACATGGTTCATCAAATAACATTTTTAAGCACTGCAATGGAAGCTTTAGAAGTTGGTGACAGTTAGAATTTTGAAGGGAATGGAGTGCAGTATTTTCACACTGTCATGTGCCATAACAGCTCACATTTAAGTTAACAGTTTGCATGGATATAGAAATGCACAGACCTGAGAAACTAAGCTGTTTCATCTGTTTAGGTGGGATATGGGGGTGGGACTTAAAAAAAGAGAGAATTTTTCTGTGCACAAGAGAGCACCTCACCACGACGGCAGCAGAGAAGAATTTCTGCTCCACGGACTTATTTTTGAGTCCAGTCAGCCCAAAAATGAGGAATGTGGTCCAGGATCACAACTGATGGCAGAAAAAAAATATGTGTCGTGAGTAGAATACTTGACAAAGCCCCGGATACATTTGAAGCCTGAAGGACTTTTACTTTGGTGGGGATAAAAAAATGAAAAAAAGGCCTATTATTTTTTACTTCATAGGTGTTTGAAGTTGCTGTTTTGAAAATATATTTTGATTTCAGTAGTTGAGAAGTTGCACCTGAACGCCAGGACCTGGCTAAGGTTACGACAGGTTTAATCTCCTTTGTTTCTTCATTTGCAAATATCGAACATTTCACCCCCTCTGAAATTGATTGATGAATACGTTTAATAGAAGCACAGGTGAGAGACAACACTGTGAATGCACTCTGCATTCATTATCTGGAGTTTTCCGGGTAAAAACGCGGCTGAGGAGTTGTTCACACAGTGCTCATGAGCACCTACCTGGGGGCAGAAGTTTTAATGACTCGCAAGAGCGACCAACTCAGTATCAGCGCATCTTCCCCGTAACACTTCTCACCGGTAACCTGTTTATACCCTCACATCCCAACCGTGGTGGGTCGTATACACAAGTGATACTATGGGATCTAGGGTTGCCTAGCAACTAGGAAGAGAATTCCATTTGGGGCGGAATATGGTGATATGGAGGGGATTGTACACTGTTTATTTCCTGTGTGTCCACGTGTGCATTTGTGTGTGTATGTGTGTGTGTGACAGAGAGGGACTGAGTTATGTGTGGTTCATTACTTTGTTTACTGAAAATGCATTAAGGTGACAAAGGAAACAATTATGAATGGACATCAATATTGAATAATAAAGCACATTTTAATGTGCGTGTGTGTGCACCGACATCCATCTTTAATGACTGGGATAAGTGTGCATGGTTTTCCCCTGGTGCTCGTTTTTTTCTTTTTTCATCAGGTTCCAGGCAGTAAATGGTAGATGGTGTAATTACACCTCGGCAGAAAACCAGGAGTTGGCTTCATAAATGTATGGACATAACTTGATTTCCAGACCTCTGAGATTACAGGTAATTTCACGGTTGTAGAGTTTAAATGATAACAGGATCACAGCATGTGGAAGGATGCGGCGCCTGCTCTCTCCTCACACAAACACATTTGTTGTTGGTTTGGAGGCAACATTCCTGCTTCACCTCAACAAGGTCAAGCACAAAGAGGGTAACAAAGTTTACATAAGTAGGAGGGAAAAGTTACAGTCTTGGATCGAAAACACCACCAAGAAGGAGAATTGTTGTTAATTATATCTTGGTCTGTTGCCAGCAAAAATTCACACAGCCAAACAAAACATTTTGAACATAAAATAAATTAGAACGGGGCACTGCAACAATAGAGGGAGACATTTTTCCAAAAGAAATATAATTAGAAGCTTGTTTTTCATGTTGGCCAGTTGCTGTTTCTTTGTGCGTCACCTGTTGGGTTTTCATCAGAATGAAAAGCCGTAATACTCCAACAAAACTGAAACATTTTTCACCCAATTCATATCTCAATGGCTACATTAACAGTTTATTACACTTTAGTCCTTTACACCAGTCCAAGTCCAGTCCTTGGGGCTTCGCTCAGGAGCCCAAGTGCACTAGCAGATAATGGAAAGTGTCTCTTGAAGTTAATGGCCCATGGCAACATCACCACGCTCACTGTCAGCCAGCAGAACTACATCGGCTCTTTTACAAGAAATCATTATCATCCTGGAAATATGCAGGAGAGCGGTGGAATATGTTTTCTTTTTTAACAAGTGCAGCATTCATTGTCACAATGTAATGGATGGTTCAGGGATAAAGACGAGTGTTGATCGTGTATTTCTTATCTGATAATACTTACATTCAGTGTAACTTTCTTTGATAATAAAGCTTGTCCTGGAAAAAAGTATGGTGGTAGGTGAAGAACACCCCGCTGCCCGCCTCCCTTTTACCGCTGTCATGCCTCCTAATAAATCCTTCTTGTCTGAGGAATTTCAATCCAGCTGTTGGAGTAGAGTAGATGTCGCTTCAATGTAAAATCAATACGATAACAGGAGAGCGGCTTGAGTCAGAAAGCCCAGCGTCAAGGCGGTTTGGTAATTTATTTGACAGGTTGGACGTGACAGATAGCGGAGTTTCACACTCCGTGTCAAGGGAGTTTGACACAACCTTTCCCTCTTGTCTCTCCCTCTTCTTTTAAAATATGGCTGTCAAAGCAAAAATGTTTTATTTGGTTAAAAGTTAAATAGAGCTCCTTTGATCGCATTAGGAAGCTTGTTTGTAGGAAAGTCAGGTTTCGAGGTGAACGATTCAGACAAGCTTCCCGCGACTTAAGTGACAAAGCTCTTCCTCTGCGATTAAAATGAGCTCATGTCGCTGGAGCAGGTCTGGCAGAGAATTAAATCACATGCATTGAGCTGCTGGGTTAAACACAAATCACGCTTCATAGAGAAGCCACTGGAAAGTAAAACAGAAATAAAGTTGAGTCTTGGAATTAAACTAAAAAAACAGTGTAAACCAAGGGATGATGACGATTCGCCTGCCATTGTCGGACCAATACTTGCACATTTATCTGTTCGTCTTGTAGCTGTATTTTCTCAAATAATGTTAATACCTGGGTTTCCAAAATATGCTGGAAATGCTTGTGTCCTCAGACGTTTAACCAACGGGATTGATGACCCCTTCAAACCCCGGTGGGAAGCAAATCAACAAAAGTGCCGCTATCTGTGGCAAAAAGCTTGTTAGCGCTTCACTACACAAACTAAACATGGCCTGGAGTTAGTTTGGAGTGTGACCAATTGTGCGTTTTGTAATGGCTGTTGTCATCCTTCACCACTACCTGAGTCGCTTATTTTCACTCAGAAAACAAGCTCCCTCCTACACAATTGTTCAACGATAAGAATCTGACCAGCGTTATTAACCTTTTCTGTCTTTTTCATCTGCTTAATTTTTGTTCCTCATAGAAAAGAGAGGCAGAATGAGCCCGGTTTATCATTTCAAAGACCGAATTAGTCAAAGTAATGGACCCTGGACGAGGTCTGTCTGTGCACACGTTCTTTCCTTCCTAAAGTGTTGTTTTTACCTCGGAGAAATAAGCAGTTTTTTCAACACAGACGGAACTTTTTTTTTCATTTTTCTAGATATTGAACAAAGTTGCACAGGTCTGATTTGTCCTAGTTGTAATAGCCATGATCCCATCTGTTGTTTGGGACAAAATATACAGTCGTTCTGATGAGTCAAATGTGGCCAGATGGTACCAAGGAGAGGCAAGATGATCAGGAACGAAGAGCTGGATAGGAGACATCCAGGACAGCTATAAATACCTTGGGATCCCACAGGCTAATGGAAATCTTGAGTAGGCTGCAAGGAAGTCAACCACAGTCAAATACAGAACCTCCAGAGAGTAAGGCAAGTCCTGAGAAGTTAGCTGAATGGTAAGAACACGATCCGAGCCATCAACATGTCTGCATTGCCAGTTATCAGACACTGTGCGGAGATCTTCTGCTGGTCAAAGGAGGAATGTCACAGATATGAAGACAAGGAAGGCATAAGGCAGTACTCTAACCAGAGAGAGGGAGGCCAAGGACGAGTGAGCACCTGAGCAACCAACCAGGATGAAAAATTGAAAATCTAAGAGTACATCAGGTAGATGGCCCCTAAAGATGAACTGCTTAGTGAATGCCACAGACAGCAGGAACCTGATGAGGAAGAGGAGACAACATGGAGGGACAAGCCCCTGCATGGCAGCGTCAGATAGAGGAAGTGGCTGAACAATGCTGGACTGACAGACAGCACAGAGGCACTGATCATGACAGAACAAGAACAGGCCCTAAGCACAAGGGCTGCTGGCTAACCAACCGGACATAGAGCAGATGAGGGCAGTGGTTTGAGATGTGGCGATACCAGCTGATGCCAACATCAGGAAGAAGGAACACGAAACGGTTGAGAAGTATCAGGAGTTGAAAGAACAGCTGGAACAGATGTGGAAGGTCAAGACTACTGTGGTCCCCATGGCAGTAGGAGCACCCGGGGCGCTGACCCCCAAAATGGGAAAGTGGATCCAGCACATCCCAGACACAACATCCGACGGCTCAGTCCAGAAGAGCGCAGATCGAGCGACAGCTAACATACCGTGCAGAACCCTCAACCTCCCAGGAGAGGATCGAAGCTTGAGAATGACAGTTATTACTCTTTCATGGTGAGACAATTTCAATTAGTGGAGCACATCGATACATGCATATATCAGCATCGGACGGTGCTGGGACAATCATTGTTTGGAGAATATCAGCGTATCAGTTAACAGAAATAAAGTCCATTTTGGACATAGTAAAAACTCCAGGGATGCAAGCACACTTGATGAGTTGGAAGTGAGGACGTGCGTCTGTGGTACTGCCCATTCAGGTGGACAGATGCAAGAAGAATATAGAGAGAATCTGTTCTGATCATGGTGGAATCGAAATAAGCCAGCTTTGTTCTGACACTGGAATCAACTGCTGACTACCTGAGGACTGCAGAGTTCAGGAGGGTTGATGTAGTAAAAATCCAAGGGAATAAGACCACGGAGAGCTTTCTAAACCTAACTTCAATAATTATCTTGAATATCTTATGTGAACTGTGATGGATTTTCTTCTCGCAGGTCACCTCTGTGGACTGTGCACTGAAAGCCAGTTTGCTGCTAATGTTCGGCGTTATAGCTAGAGAAAAACAAATGTGAAATAAAACCACTTTATGGAGCTCCACTGCTGTTGTTTTTGCCCTCAAGGTTGTTTGTTGTTCTTTTCTCGAGAGGTCTTGATGAATAGCATAACCAGAAAGAAATAGACGATGAACTAAACAACACAGAAGAATTTTCTGTTGAATCAGCATACACTACCACGAACTGGATTCATCACTGATGTGGCTCAGCACCGGCTGTTTTTCTACATTAGAATTGAACGTTTGAGAACAACAAACAGGGTCGGGTGCACAGTTTGTTGGTCAGTTGTCAAGAACATTAAAACTGAAATATATAAGAGCCTTTTACAATGTATACATGGATATGAAAATCATGTTTTCATGGTAGCCATACTTTATTTTTAGAACACACTTGAGGTTGAAAACACATGAAAGTTGAATATATTGGATTTGTCTACTCATGCAAGCACTTAATATGCTTCACACAGAAAGACCAACAGGTGCTACATTGCATAATAATATAAACAATTACAATAATAAATAAATTATTACCAATGACAACATTTACTATCAGAATATTTTTAATGTAATTTTCTCTGCAGGTAAATGTGGTGAACATTTAATCATCCGCTAAATCAGGAATATCAATTTGATTCAACCTTTTGACGTTAAAATTCTCAAGAGTTGTTGCAGAACATTGTGGGACATGCAATATGAAAAAAAATATAGTTTTAAAAATCATGTGAATGGTTTCCATTAAAATGTCCTGGGCATGTTGATAACAGGACACAGAGCAGAAGGTTCAGTTTTGCCCATACTGCCGCTCAATGTCGTCCAACTTTCCACTTTCTCTAGGTTTGTGTAAGCCAGTTATGGTAGACTTCTTCCTCCTGCTGCCCCATTGAGCTGAGCTGAATACTAAAAAAGGCAAGTATATCGATTAAGGACAGCAACAGGTGGCAATCACAAATGCACTGCTTGGCGCAGGTCCCTCAGAGTGATTTTCTTGTATCCAGTTTTTACCGAGCAAAATGAGTGATCTATGTGTTAAACCAGCTTCAGTCTTCATCATTGCCATGATATTGTTTTTTAAGGCTATTGGCTCAGAATATCTCTTTTTATTACATGAAAGGAGAAATGACTTTCAGACTCAGTTTCTGTTATTTCACCATGAGGCTCATGACGGATTCTCACCATGCAACATAATAATTTTCTGGGAAATTACATTCTGCTTGTCACTGTTTCATACGAGCCTCACCACTGGCTGTCACCTCTCCACTGTAATAAAGCACGTTGAAATCTGATATTTCCTGGCAAAATACATCACATCAGATCAGATTAAAGCGTCACACAAAATGAGCTGAAATTTCCATTGACTCTTTATTGTGACTTTACCTTTTGTTTTGTGTTACCACAAAGCCATTGTGTTACTTTTGCTTTGGTTGAATGACTTTTATTACAAACAGTAATTCAACTGAAGCAAGAGAAGTTGGCTGCTCCATTATGGAAAAATCTCTTCTGTTATGTTCATAGGAAATTGTGTTATGATTCAAGTTTTATTACAAATGAAAGTAATGCGAGTGGGCTTTAAGCCTGTGTGTGTAGGAGCATTCATACTTTGAACGGTAAAATGAATGTAATTTTTCTGATTGAGGGAAACTCCATGTTGTGTTGTGTGTGCACTGCAGATGTAGCATATAGTCTCTCGGCAATTAAATAATGTTGACTAACTTCATGCCAAAAAAAAAGAGTTGTATTGCATCATCAGTACCTGGACATTAGTAATTTACAACTGTATTCAAAACCAACATGAGTTAACTGGACTGTTGTCACTTGGAATGAGACCACCTGCCAGGCCAGATACTTTTACACTTGAAAGACGATAAGGAAATAAGTAAATTCCTCAGATCCGATGCTTCCACCAGAACAAGGGAGAGAACCTACTTTAATTGCATGGAATCTGCATCTGTTACTAAAGTGTCTTATCTAAAACCCATTTTAATGAAGGTTTATGATGGACAGAGCTAAACCTCAAGAAAAAAAAAACGGCTAACTGAGCCAGACTTATTTAAATCTCTGGATATACAGTTCAGAAAAGGGCTTCTGCAAATGAATCCCAAAGGTTTCACCTAATGAGCTAATGTTCAGCGTTGAGACACAACACACTTAAAGCACGCTGGATTTATAGATCAGAAGTCTCTGCAGGTTTCAGATTTGATTGTTTTATTAGGCCAATCCATGGTTGTCTGGGCTCGGTATGTGATGCTGAGTTAAGAGACAGGAGCTCTGACCCAAAGACAAGAGGCAGAGTAGCACAGTTCAAGATGCTCAAGTATTATTGGGTGTGTCCAGGGAGCACAAGATCAAGTAGAAACAAGTAGATGAAAGGGGCGGCTTATGTAGAGAAGTTCGGGAGAGAAAGTTAGAGAGGTCAGACTCAGATGGTTTGGATATGTGGAGCAGAGATACAGTAAGAAGGTCATAGCTCTGCATGATTTAGCAGCAGCATCAATGATGACACTGGTCATCTTTTCTAGAAAAGTTCCTCTCAATCCTCTCAATCTCCAGTTCCTCAAAAACCACCTGGTTCCCCAATAGTGATTTTCAAACACAAAACACAATCATGGCAAGACTTCTTTAAAGTCGTAGAGAGGACGAAACTGCCATGTCCGGCTTTCATTTTGATGCCTGGGTTCCTGCTCACCTTCAGATGTGAAATATTGGACCTCAGCATTCTACTGGGATTTACTGAACTTACTCCTAAGGTGTGACATATTGATCAGCGCTAAATGTACTTCCACGTCCTGGGGTATCTCAGAAGCCCCTCCCACGCTGCATGTTACTGCATTCGTCGTTCCTGATTTGCCCACCACCGCAGTGCTTCACCGGACTGTCCAATACATAGTTCAGTGTCATGGTTGGCTCAGGTGACCAGACCCAAGTGCGAGGTTGCAACTGGCCTACAGAAGGACGGGGCAAAACCTGAAAACAGAAAAGAGGCAAATTATTATCAAGCCAACTAACAGGGACAACCAAAACCGCAGTCGGATACATACACGAGGCCCAAACAACAAAAAATGCTTGGTGGTGGAAAACTCTAACACGCACGCGAGGAAGAAAAAAGCCAACAAAAGAAAATAAGACAAGAGTAAGAAAAACTCTCACACAACGCACAAACGCAGCTACAAAAGACAGAAAATAAACTAGAAGGAAATTAAGGAAGCGGCAGAAACAACATGCACGATAGAAAGTTTACAAGGAATGCAGGAGTAACAGATTTCGAGGGAAACTTTACCGGAGGACGTGGAACAACCATCTGGCAGCGTAGACTGGAACTCAGGTGTAGAAATCAGCGAGCTTGATCATTGGACGAGCTCTAGCTGCGCTGCCATGAAGCTGGAAGGAACAAAGAAAAAGGAAAACATGGACAGGAAATAAAAAAATAAAAGCACAAGAAAACACGGAACATTCAGTTAAGTATTACACCACAGGCTGCACTCCTTGAGGTTCTGCGCAAGGAATACAGGTTGGCGTCACTTGGTACATATAGTATCCCATGTGATCACACACCACATTGAGACAATGAGAGCATGCCATCATCACCCCTGCATGTCCTCACCCCAACTATTCTATTTGAACGCCAAGAAAGGTGAAATATTTCATTGAATTGAAAGCCTAACGTGTCAACATGCAACAAGGAAGGCAGACTTCTGTGTCAACGCTAAAGTCAATATGTCAGTATGTTGTGCTTTAGGATTGGAAGGTGTTAAATTATTGAACCATTATTGAATGTTTTCCCGTTGTCACGTTGCACTTCAGTGATCACTGGGCTTGGCTGCTCAGCAGTACTTTGTGACCTCGAAATATGTGTAATATTGACATACTGTGATGTAAAGTAAAATCAATACGATGAGCTTCACAGAACCATCAGGGGTGTGAATTCACTTTTAAAAGCTTGCAAAGTGATCATTTTCCTTGGTCCTTCCCTAACATGCACCATCAGCATCGACTTTATCTCACAGTGCACATTGGGGAGCAGAAACAATCTTTGGTAATGTGAACATGTGCTATAAAAACTAATCTCCTCTTTCACAGCTGGGAGGCTGTGTCGAGCATATGCTGATGTAATTGTGTTTTTCAATACGGTCTTATCTAATAACGCTGGGAAACGGGTTTATCTGACTATGCTGGGGATATTGTTGCTGGAGTTGTACACATGAGCTGTCCCTCCCAGCATCTCAGCAGCCAGAGGAATCTGCTGACACACAAACATAAGCACACACTCATCATGGGCTAACAAGCACACAGACTCATGTATGTGTATGTTTACGGACAGAAGGCTGCGGGGTTCATCAGTGTCTGAGCTCGTCTCTGTGATGTAAACTTGTTCTTTGCCCTCCAACAGAGTTGCAGACTGTGTGAGGACCAAGGCCAAATTTGAATGGCTGGGTTGCCAAACATGTCTGCGCTGTCTGATTGTGTCTCCTTGACAGATTTCCTTGAACAACTTCCTCACCCTCAGTTCTAACAGACACTGAAATGCAGCCAGTGACAGCCAAGATGCATCTTCTCAAATAGCATCCATTTGTCAATCATAGCAAGGCGTAGTCTACTGTCTTTAAATCGCAGACAGGGTATGGATGCAATAAAGTTGACTTTAGTCTGGGTCAACTCATCCAGGTCACAGGCACTAGTCAGAAAATTTGAATATCCTGCTGCACTGCATGTATTTCAGTAACTCAAAAGATGAAATGTACATATTATATAGACAAATAGTAAACTAATGAACATATTTCAAGCTTTTATTTGCTTTGATTTTACTGATCAAGACCTCAAATTCCATCAGAAAATTTGAACATTGCATGAAATTAGTAATTTTAAATCCAAAAATTCAAACCTTGCCTCTGTACTTAGCACTTGGTTGGGGCCCCTTTTGCACCAATGACTTAATGCCTTGCCTTAATTTGTCATGCCATGGATGCTGCCGGCTTGTGGCAAATCTCTGGACCAACATGCTTCAATCGTGGCCTTGAGCGCTTCTTTATTGTTTGGTCTCTTCTCATTTTGAGGTGACTTTGCGGACCTATCAAGCACAGTAATCCCAGGGTTTTTCAACCAGGATTTTCTACTTTTGGCAGTGTGGCTAAGTGCCACTTCCGTCTGGAACTGAGGTCCTCATTCCCGTAAAGCTGGTTTGCTGAAGCAAGCATTAAGGCCTCTAAGACGTCCTGGTAAACAGCTGCATTTACTTGATAAAGCACACAGGACCAACACCTGCAGCTGACATGGATCATCAAGTCATCACACACTGGGGAAACTTAACCCTGGACTTCATGCATCTTCTAGTTTGTGCCACTCCACTGGCCCCCAACCTTGTTATCACCGTGGACTGGTCTACACTTGACCATTTGAACGTGGCCCGCGGGGTATGAAGTTGCCACTTTGAACCCTCAGATAAGGCCACTGCATGTTTGCGTGATTGGCACGTGGGAATCACTGACCATGATAAATCCATATTTCAAGTACAACTCCTACTATTGTCTGTTAAAGACTTTCTTCTTCATGGAAGTCGTGTCTCTTCACTGAGCCTTTTCTTCTTCGCAAAACAAACTTTCCAAAGATGGCTGTTTCTGACTCATTTTGCGAGCTCTTTGGCTTTCAAGAGACCAAGGCTTAACCAAGAGTATCTGGTGATTTTTCAAAATAAAAGATCATTCAAACTCAGAAAATACACAAAATGGAAATAATTAACTATTTCTTGTGCGGCCCGGTACCAATTGATCCACGGACGGGTACCAGTCCCCGGCCCAGTGGTTGGGGGCCACTGCTCTAGCAGACCAGCGTTGTACGGTGCTGGAATCTCTCTCTGGCTGTGCTGCACTCCTTTCGCTCTTTTTAATCCATTGTGATGTATAGTGCATCTCAAACAATCATGCACTTTAGTCACAGTTACAGATGGGTTTCACATCTGAATGGATAACAGGAATCAGTACGAAACTGAACTATTATTTTTCAGTATTCTTGTGTGTCTTTATGGGATAATTCATGTGAATTACTTTGTAAATAATAAATAATAATGAAATAATAAAATAAAATCCAATTCTTTAAAATTAACTCATTTATTTTGCATCGTATAAGCTTCAAAGCATATAACCTTACAGCATCCAACTGTTTGTACTGCAACATTGCACTTATTTGCACCATGACACCCACATGTCCTCTGCTGAGAAAAGCCTGTCTCCTGGGCTTTTGTACAAATTCACCATTGCAGCTCTCACTTGAACTCTAGAGCGGTTTGACAATGGGTCCAACAGACCAGTAAATGAAAATGAGCATGTACATTCAAGCTGCGAAGTACAAGTTGATAGTGATAATTAATGCATGATAAATCTTAAGCTTCACTTACGTCGCTGTCGAGCTGCGCCGACCATGCAGATGAGCTGGCGCGTCACCCTTTTTCTCCCGTGCCGCAGCGTACACCACGCTCCATGTAAACACTTAATTTAAAAGCACTTGTAAAAGTACGTTGTGCAGATTTACATGTACTGTAAATAGTGTGCTCCCCAGGTCTGACCTGATCTCACACAGACATGTTGGTCAAGAGTCTCTCTGCGAAATGCTGAGGGGCTGCTAACAGTGGAATGGACAATACAAGTCCCCTGGCACTGCTGATCTCTGGCGCCCTGAAGTCAGGGTCAAGCTCTCCCACACACCCACTGATCATGGTACTGAAGGAGGGGAAACTGTTCCAGCTATAATACTGAGCTTGTGCTATCGGTGGTGTTGTTTACTCGGGTCTTAATTTCTTGTTTAAAGCTATTAGTGTTTTCATTTTCTACAATTCATCAATCATCATTCATCGGTCTCTGATTGCCACTTACTTCTGGACAGGTTTTAATGCTTCTCTGTGTTTTGGAGGATCTAAACCAGCTCTGGGCTCAGGTGCGTGCGCAGGTGTCTTGACTGCAGCGCTGCTTCTTGGTTCTCTTCCTGCTCACGGGGGTATGACTCACAGACACCAACAGTCGTCCCCACTGAGGCTGAATCCTCATGTGTTTAGTAGGGGTGGGACTCGATTAAAAAATTAATCTAATTAATTAGAGTATTTGTGATTAATTAATCTCAATGAATCGCAGTTTAATGGTTGAAAGAATATTTGCCACAAGAAGCCACATTTTTCAATTTGAATTAATTTGGTATATATCTGAATCAAATGATCAACCTTACATACATTTAAACAACAAAACATTGTTTATTTTGCATCAGTTTGACAATAGCACAATAAATCACGATGGTGGCTATATTCAAGTTTTTATATCACCTTATTTAAACTCAAGCTCTTTCAATGTCTTGAAAATATTTGTATCAGAATTTCGATTTTATAAGAATTTCAAGTACATTCAGAGTAGAGGAAACCCTGGCCATTGTGTAGCGAAATGTTATCTGGAGCGCAAACTGTTAAATTAAATTAAATTAAATATTTTAACGCATTTTTTGTCGTAATTAATTAATCGTAATGAACCCGATAAAGTCCCATCACTAGTATTTAGTCATTGTTGTGTCTGACCATGTTCATTTTCAAGATCCTAATTGTGTTGAGATTAAATCACCATGAAAATAATAAAAACAAAACTGGAAATCAAAACAATTTGACATTAGAAATTGTTTAAGTCCTACAATTGTGTCATGGTAAAAAAAATAAAATAAAACCAGGGGGTCGCTACAGGAGGTGCATCTCTAACATGACTTCATACTTTATGACACAACAGGATTATACATGCACAGCAGCCATGCTATTGCTTACTAGTAAGGCTCCTTTGACTCAGTCTTTGGCTTTCAATACACATAAATGACAAGTATGCACCATAGATTTCAACTATCCACCAAACCTTGTGTTTCATCCGTTGAGTAGAACAAACGCGAATGATCTGCCTGACTGCAGATGCTTTCAATCAAAATCCCTCTGACTCAGAAACACCTAAATTGGTTTTCGATAAAAGAATCAAGGTCGTCTCTCCACAGAAACTCTCAGGACAACCGCAGTCAAAGTAATTATGGATATGGAGGCCCTCTGTACAGCCACACTACACAAACCACTCTGACACAGTCAGATACCATCGAGCGCAGCTTAGAATTACAAATGTGCCATTTATCACCCGGATGCAAAGGTGCCACTGGAGTCCACCAAAAGTGTCCACATCTTATTTGTCCTAAAAGCTTTGCAGGTAAAACATCCATCTAATGTAACTCTTTTCTTTCCACTCCAGACCTTTGTTCTTATGCCAACTGCAAAACCAGAAGACTAAAAAACTAAATAAGGCTGCCAACGAAGGATGACTCACCAGATGTCTGTAGAAAGGGACCAATGTCCAAACACAATAGACTGGTGCAGGTCAAGCATGATGAAGTAAAACGTGAGGAGAAATTAACTATCCAACATAAAATCTAATCTAATGTTATCTAATGTGTTCCCAAGAACAAACGTCCCTAACATACAGTATACTCAGTGTGAAAGAATGATGTTCGTTCTGTTCAGATAAATAAAACATAAATAAAAAAATAAAATGTTTTTAATGCAAAACTATTGTATTGTTGCATGGAAGAAAAGTATTGCAGGTGGTAGAGACTTTTGCAAGCAGTATATTAATAAATAAACATAAACATTAGGAAGTCATTGTATGGGCCGTGCATAAATATATGGTGAGCAAAGTTTTTCCCATAATGTCTCCTGTTATTTAAATACATTACTTCACCAAAGGCTAATCTACAAGGACATTCATTTTACAGTCCAGCGATATCACTGAAAAACCCCAGCAATGCATTTAAATGAGTGGTTTTATAATCTGCTCAGAGGAATGTTGGACACAATACATTTCATTTCATTTGTTCACCATGAACGTCCACTCTCTGACCTGCTGCCATCTATTAGTCCTGATCGGTTGAACGCAACGTCCGCTCATCTCCACTTCTCCAAGACGGTGTGATGCGATGATGCAGTCATAGAGGCTCCAGTTCTACACAAGACCCATAAGTAGTGAGTCATGCGGTGCAACGTGTCGTCCTTTCAGCGAGTGATTGTATTCGAGTGCTGCGTGAAGCTTGAACCTCTCTCACAGCGACCTTCTGTCACACAGCAGAGAACCTTCAAGATCTCACTTGGTTTCTGCTGCCATTGTTTCAATTTGCTTCAATTCTTTATTTTGTTTCTAAAGAAGAGGTTGATAAGTGCAAATATTAGGCGACACAGGAAAGTGCTACATGTGCTTAATGCTATAGGAGTGTGCTATTACCATATAAATGACTTTTCTTTAGCATTCACATCACAGCCACACCAAGTTATGTTTAAGAACTACCTCGCATCATGAGTGTGTGCCCAAAACAGTTCTAATGGTGAGACTGTCCATAGCCAAATGTTTTGGGGTTCCAAACGAATGATAAATATGTATATTAAGGCTGTTTTACAAAGAACGCCAGCTCCATATGAGTAACTATGGCAACTACAGGTGCAAATCCATCCTGGTCAGATGCACAATTTAGTTTCATTACTTTAGCTCACTTCCTCATTCTTTCATCATGCCTCTCCTTAATGTCCAATCAGTTCATGTCATTTGAAAATCGTCATCATCATCACCACCATCACCACCATCTAGATGGCTTTGTTATTGATCATGTAAATTCCTTTTGACCGTTTACTCTTGTATATTTTTTTTTAGGGAAAAAGCTTCCATTTTCTGGGTCCAAGTTTTGAATTTACTTTAAATAATTTAATATCCTTCGTCTGAAGTCCTGCAGCAGTGGTTCCATGCATCAGCAGAAACTTATCATACTGATTCTTGGTTTTGAGTGGGATGAACTTTCCCTTCAGTGGAGTGAGCAAGCACAGCTTAGGGAGAAGATAAGTCTAAAATACAAGATCATGTAATATAAATTCAGCCGTGTCAAACAGTGGTTTATGCAGAACTGCACAGTCAGACTATTTACTGAGGCTGAATAAGTGAAAATGGCAATGCCACAGTGAGGAATTTAGGTACCATCAGAGGTACTTTATGGCAGGGAACTGGCCAACAGAAGAAGAGGAAGACTATCATTGTGGTTCAAAGATTTGATAAAAATGGACAGGGGTGACTAGGGTGGATAGGTAAAAGTGGAGGAGGCTGACTTGTTGTGGCATCCCCTGACAGGAAATGCTGAAAGTCGAAGAACAACATGATGTCACACCAAGACGGACACACAACACAGAGCTATTATAATTTAATAAAGTGTTGGAAACTCTGCCCTCTGTTGGTATTTAATCATTTACCAATGGATTGGTGGTGGAATAATGTATAGGTCTGTGTTGGTATCATCCTTGTCCGATGTCTTGTAAGAACTCGATCTAGTCTGTTATGTTCGTTTGTTCCGTGTGCTTTTGTTTTGTTACTTCTGGTTTTCTTGTGTGTGTTTTCCGTTTCCTGTTTTACCTCCAGCTTCCCAGGCGACACGGCTGGCATCGATCAGCTAATCCATATCCTCCATGGATATTTACACCTTGGTGCCAGCTCGTGTCGCCTGATGGTTGCTTCACGTCCCTACGGTAAACTCCTGCTTCTGACTAATGACTGACTGATCTAAATTCTGTATGTGTTTCACTTTCAGCCACCTGCTTAGTTTGTTCTCCTCGCTCTGTTTTCTGTTTATTGCCTCATGCTGTTTAGTTTGTGTGCGAGTGTTTTGTATAACTCACATTTTTGGTTTCGCTGCATTATAGTTATCCCTCATGTGATTGTGTTTAATTCCACCACAGAGCGCTTTCTGTTACTTGAGTCTCATGAGTAATTTCCGAGTGCGTTTTTGTTGTCCCCCTTAGCCAGGCTTGAGTTTTTAATTCGCCGGTTTTCTGTTTCAGGTTTTTCCCTACCCCTGTTTGTCCTGCTCGCTCTGCATTTGGGTGCCGATGTCCTTGGTTTCTTCATTCCTGTTTGTCTTTGTTTCTATTTTATTTTAAATAAATCTTGTTAAACTACTCTCGCTCTCCTGAGTCTTCAGTAAACCACCAACAATTCAGCGACTGGGTGTGCTCCTAAGACAGCCATGACAGAGTCCTCAAAATTCGGCAACAGCATACAGCAGAAAAGACACGTTTCTCTTGATGACGGACAGTCGTACGACATCATTAATCCCTTTTTGTGAAGTTCCCACTGGAAAATTAAGGAAAGGCCAAAAGGACCTGCTTTCGGAATTAAAAATGAAGAAAGACAAAGACATTTTTTTTCTCCTCATTCCCTCATAAATGATCACAATATGCACCATGTTGTTTAAACCCTTGAAAGAGATGGAGGCAAAATGAGGGTTACAAAAATGAAGATAAGAAAATGACAAACATAAGTTCTACATGTGTTTCTGCTGATCCACAGGTGATACTCATCCTCATCGATTAAGCAATAATAATGAAGGCTTTTGGTTACCATAGGCTGAGAACACCATTGTTGTGCACATTCTCCCGCTGCGTGGAGCGCATCTGCCTCTAATGCCTCAGATTCTGAAGAGGAATATCAAATTTACTCTCTTGCTCTGTTATGTCCCTCCCACCTAACTACTATCTCCCTCAACTCCGCTATTGAAGGAGGAGCTGTTCTAACTCTACTAACTCCAAAGCCATGATCGAAACACGCCCACAAATGTTGCATGGATTGAAATTACAGGTGTTGTGTAAAGTAGTACCTACGTCAGGGTTCATATTTGCAGCTTGCTCTGTGTTTGTCTGAGACAGTGGAGCTTAGAGGGCTAATAGATTTTACACAAAATACAGGGCTTTACTCGACTTCTACTCGAGTAAGCTGGTATCTTGCGTGGTGCGATGGCGAATCCATGTTATATGACTGCCAGGAGAAGGATTACAGCCATTTTATTACAATCCAGTTAAGCATGTGTGTAATGATGCTGACACTAAATGTGCCATTGTGGCTTCTGTGGTGGTCAGCAGCTGTTCTGGTGCAGGCACCAGCAGCATCCGAGACAAAGTGTGTGTGGGGAGAGCTCACACAAACACTGCATTAATAATTATTCTCACTTCTCAGCAACAGCAGCATGATCCTGCCAAAACAATGGCGGCTGAAGAACTGTGTGTGTGTGTGTGTGTGTGTGTGCATTTATGTGCACGTCGGTCTTCGACTGTTGGAAGCAGAAGAAGTCATCTTTTTCTGGAGGCTCATGTCCACTCAAGTGGCGTGTAAATGCATCCATGCATGTCGGTGCCATGAAATCAATTTATGCAGCTTACTTGCACGCCGCATATGGAGCGTGTATATGTTTGTGAGTCACCACGAGAGAAGACACTTTAGAAGGCAGATAAGATAAAGAAGCCAGGGGACGAGGACCGTCGCTGAACAGACATTCAATGATATTTTGAAGATAACAACAATAGCAAAGATCTGGTGAGTTCAATGACATCATCTGACAGATTCTGCCGCTGTTTCCTGACAGTTTCAGAGGAAGCATGGTGAAAAAGAGGGACATGTCAAATGAGCAGAGATAGAGAGAGAGAACACCAAATTTGCCCCTAGCTTGAGGGGAAATAGCATGTTTCTCTGTGTCTATCAGTGACTCAAGAACCATTAGCTTAATTATATGGAGGCCCTGAGATAGGGTATGTGAGCACATCAAGATTGGGGGGATTATTTTTAGTTTTTAACTCTGAAAATTGAGAATTTTTACATTTTAATGCACATAACAATGCGTTTTAGCTTTTTCTATTGTTCTATATCCGGATTCTTTTTGTTACGACATTGCAAAACATCTCTTCCACAACCTCATGACAACCAATTCATGAAATGCTGTTACACAAAAATAAAACTTTCTAGTCAACTGAGAAATGTACCATGCATCAAAAACAAGTCATCAATCATTTTAACCAACTGGTTTCTAATGATGGATAATGATATGGCCATTGAATTCAACTGCCAATTGTCCCGTCACCCCAATGCTCTCTCTCTCTCCGGCCATGCTCTCACGGCAAGTGTGCCGGTGAAAACAACTGGGTGCACAACAATTGTTTGCTGCTCATTCTAATGAGAGAGAAGCTGCAGATTTGGTGTTGCCTACAATAAGCTGAACAGTTGCTGAGAGTCTAGTCCTCCAATACTGGTGTGATGTGACGGCTTTCGGGGAAAGAGACAGTACCGTGATGTAATTGTTTTCAAAGAGATGCAGAGATACAGCGATGCATTCACTCTGGGACTTGGTTACCAAAAGCATTGGAATGTGTGATAGAAAACGCCAGATCCGAGTGGAAGGAAGGACTAGCCCACACAGAACTTGTGCAGCTACAACTACACCTCTGGTGCAACAAAAAAACAGCCAGAAAAAGAGTCACATCCATGGGTCATACAGAGATATTTCACCTCCCACGTTGGCGCAGCTCCACACCCACGTAGTTGGTAAGGTGATGGAGAAGAAGGACATTGGTCTGGGCATGGCAGATGATTCACCTGACTCAGGACGCTGCTAATGTCATTTTAGAGACATTATGGATTTGTAAGCCTATGCTCTCGGTGGATACCCGGAGAAGTCTGCCGACATCCGTCTCTCTTGAGAATCCTGATGATGGACACCAGCAGCACATGGTACAGTCAAGATGGTGGAAGCTTTCGTCTGATTATTTTACTGCACATGAGACACAGATAATACTCCTCATAATCATAGCAGGAGTGCTCATTGTAGCTGAAGCTCATTGTCAACAAAATGACACAGCCACTTCTCAAATTTCAAGAACCAGTCTTCACCTCCTCATTCCTTCTGTTCCCGCGCCACGATCATCATGACCTGAATCTCCTGACAACTTCACGCTTCCAAGTGTCAGAATTTAATCACTTTATCACCATAACAGGATAAATATCATTCCAAAACACTGCCAGGTGACATCTGTGCCCCAATTTAAGGAGCAATTCAAGATCATCCAAAATTCAGTTGCGCTAGCTTCAGGTGAAACGTTGTTTTCTTTGCTTGCAGAAATGAGAGGAGGATTTGAGTTGCACAAGTTAACTGAGCAGTAAAGGCTGATCCATGAGAGCAGTGATCTTGGGTTGAATTATTTGGCTTATACTTGCTAACCAGGGCAGAGCAACGCATTGCAGAACTTGGAACCTTTGAAAGACATCTGTTGTTTACCTCCTTCCCATGGTCTGACCATGGGCAGCGGCAAGGATGTTCAGTTTTTGCTCTCACCTGAGATCTCGGGTCGAAACGCAGACATTTTCTCTAGATGGTTGCGAAGATTTATCTCACCAGCAAGGTGCCCTGACTAGACGCCCAAGTAGCTTCAATTGACTTATTTCAAGAGAAGAGTTCTACTGCGAGCTTCTCCTGGTTGACCAGGCCTATCCTCCTTTTGCAGGGAGTTCAGTCATTTTGTGAAGAAACATGTGCTCTTATCACCATCTGAACAAGGCCTTCCTACCTTTATAAAATGGAGGATCTCTGAGTAAGTCACCCGATACTCATCTACCCACAGAAAACAGTGACACTCATGCATTTTGAAATAATACTGAGACTAAATCTGAACGAACATGAGCCTTCAAGTTGAAAATTGTAGCTGTTGGAAGTACGGGAATGGCTAATTTTGAGGTAGAAAATACAAGTATAATTTCAAACTTTATGACTGATGTACAATGGCAATCACAGTTAACTTGCATGAATGTCATGATGAATTCAGGTAATGTATGTGACAGTTACAGTTATAGATGGTAGATGATGTCGACAGCAGAAAAAAACAACATTTGGAATATATAAGAACAGTATGAGAATTATTCTTTTACAAATGTAACTGAAGAACTGTAGAATAAATGAGAGACAGATGAAAGGTTTGGGGGTTAAAGTGGTCAAAAGAAACTCTTGCAACAGAATCAGTTTCGGATTAAAACGCTTCATGTAACTCATTCTGTGATGATGTCGTTCCTGTCACAACCCAGTGTTAACCTTCTTTCACTGTTTTGCAGGTGCTTGAATAATCTGTGTCACTTGAATCACACAATCAAACCTCTCCACATCTGACGGATGGGAAGCGCCACACATCACCCGCCGATTGCTTTTATCTTGAGGCCCGGAACCATTTACCATTTACTGAAAACATTTCAGACCTGATAGTTTTGCTATCTTAGTTTTATATTTAATAATTAAACTAAAAGCATCCGTCTATTCATATTTGATGAGGGTCTCCGTGAGCGCGCTGGGGCTAATAATACCTGGGTTGCTAAATTGAAAGTGGTTGTTTCAACGGAAGTGTAGTTTCAAAAATGCAGATTTTGGGAGCACAACTGATGCTGAACCCAAGAGAACATCCCTGACCCACATATTGGCATCGGCACAGTGAGTGTCAAGGGAACGTTTAACACCTAGTCCCAGCATGTATAATATACTAAAATCATTTTAATTCAGTCCTTTTCTGCCATGTATTACCATTCCCAGGTTACAGGGAGCAGGAGTGTACCTCAACTGAATCATGCAGGGGACACCCTGGACTGTCATGTCACACTCAAGCCACCATCACTATGGGTGCACCGTTCCCACTGCAACCTATCCAGCAAAATATCCACCTGAATTTAATGAACTTCAGGGCTTAAGCAAAGGTGAAAACAAAGTATTAGTTGTGTCAAAGACAGCTACCAGTCAACAGGACGAGGCATGAGCAGCATCAGCAGGTGATTTTGAAGACAGCCAGGGAAAACGCCGAAAGATTAAAAAGTTTGAACGGCAGCAAAAAACCCTCATTAGCGTAATGAATGTGACAAAACACTATTGTGCAGCAGTGACAAAGGAGATTTAGCTGATCCAGGAGTTGTTTTAGACATTCATTAAACCTGGCTGTCAATGGCCAGTGGGCGGTTCCAGAACCAATCTCTGACAGCCAGACAGATGCAAATGATATCAGCACGTTTTTGTCGCAACGGTCATTTGTCTGCAACCTGTGCAATGAGAGGCACCAAACAGTACATATTAAATAAAGATGGTGTCCAACAGCATTAAATTCAGCTATACATGAAGGATTAAAAAACATGTTTGCTATTATATTCCTGAAATAATCTGAGCTCTTTTAAGAATAGAAAATGCAAGCTGCTTCTGTCCCTCACCACTACAGCACTCACATAAGGTCCTCAGGAGGTTTTGGATAGGAGTCTGATAAATGCGTGCGATATTGTTACAACTTCGGTCAGTGTCTCTTTACCATGTCTGGGGGCACCGCACTCTTCATTGTTCCCCCTCAACTGTCACTGGGTGCAAACAGGGATTGTGAGGGGAATCTTCTAGCATCAGGAAAGAAGCTGTGGTGCGCAGATGTCTCTGGATGAAGTGCCCAATGGCTGCATCTCCATGCCATGAATGCGAGTCAATAGTCCAATCTAACAAATACAAGTGGGTGTGATAATGGGGGCGGGGGAGATGCAGGAGGGATTGTGGCGAAACAGTCACACGCATAACACAGTCAAGGAATAACTCCCGCTGCCTCTCTGTCTCTCCCACTCCCCTCTCTCTCTCCGTCCTCCTCTTCTCTCTTCCAGCATGCTGCTCTCCCATCTCCCCTCTGCTCCTCATTTTCATATCAACTTGAACTATTCTTGCATTTAATATTTAATGGTTAACAGGGGACTCGCTCAGTCCGGCTCTTCCTCCCTCTTCCTGTCTCCGCTCGGCACTCCTCTCAGCACCTGTTAGTCTTCCTTTCCTCTCCGCTCCGCTCTGGAATCCCCTCTCTTTTTTTATGAGGAGTTTCTCTCTCTGCGCTATCACTGAGGTAAGAAGACGCTCCATTATCCTTCTGACTGAAGCTGCTTCTTTTCTTTATTTCACTTGTCTTCTGGACACCTACACTCGGGAAACTGAAGCAAAATGGCATTCTTTGATAAACTTGTTGGCGATTGACTGCTTTTTTGAGCATGGGATCGACAGTAGGAGCTAATGCAGAGAGCAACAGACAAGGGATTAGTCCTCTTTTATTCTCGGCCAGCCGACGGGTGCAACATGTGACTGGCACTGTTTGCTGTTTCACATTTCTGTCACACATCTGACACTCACCTGCGCGCCCACACAAATGAAGTTTTCACATCTCTAGATGTCTGAAAATAACTTGGCTCTAATTGACAAGGGCTCACTGTCACTGAGGCGGGTCAGGAACGATGCACTGACTATCAAGCTCTAATGAGAAGCTACACTGTACCGTATCATCTGCCTGTCAGCCAGCAGCTTGTTATTTAAAGGTGAACCAACCCGCTGCAGGGGCCAGTTGCATGTAGGACACAAGAGAAGTGGGAAACCTGTGTCCACACACCTACAAGCGGTAGAATGGTGGACAACAGATTGTGAGTTAATAAAAACGAAAGACAGGCAGGAGGATAAGAACAGCAGACCCTGAAGGGGGGAGTGAGAAGGTAGGGAACCGATAAGTGGGGAGGGGGCATCCAAGTCTGTGATATGACTCTAATTTAAAGTGAAGGAGCTAAAACAGGAAAAGCAGAGGTCGCATATTCCTGACTGCCAGCTCCTCGCAGCTTCATCCCTTCCTCTCAGAGCAGGAAACCCTTTAACCCTCTGTTAGACGCCATACGCAACGCATGATACAATAGTGTAAATTGTTGCGCAACTAACAGCCAGAGGGTTGTTGCCATAGGAGCCGAGGACAAGTTGAACCATTATCCTTGGCAGAGAGACATTATGTAGATGAGGTCCACGGGATAGTCAGAGTCCGACGAGAGCCCATGAAAACCCAGCTCTTTACTGGCTACGTTAATGTCACAACCCAGAGATGATGATGAAACTAGAAGATGAGAGAGAAATTCCAGCTGGCATCATAAGAGCGATCAATCATCAGCTCCCTGGGAGCCGCTGCGTTCCCGTGAGCTGTGAGCCACCAACAGGTCTCCAGGCTGCATGTTTGCTGCTGGAGCTGCTGGTGCCGGGCCCGCTCCGACTCACAGCCACATCTGTCAGGACTGGGAGGCAACTGACGGCGCACATCACATCACCACACACACACACACACACACACACTTGCTTACATATAAGCAACAGCTGCATAATGTGTGCTTGCTGGTGTGTGAATTAATGAGCTGCTGGAAACACGTTTTCTAAGGGTTTCAGCCTCTGTGTGAGGACCGTGAGAGTAATCTAGCCACGCAGGAAAATTCATCTTTCATTAAATCCTAATCGTCTACATCGCCCAGACTTTCACTTAATCGCTTCACGTTCAGTCGCTCTTCTTGTATGCTCATGTCCTTCAGATAATCACTCATTTTTGTTCAGGTCCCTTTACACACGGCAGCAGATGAACACAACTACTACACTAACAATATACTGCAGTGTTACGCACAACAAAGTCAGTTATATTCTTAAAATAAAGAGTGATCTTGAAGCCAGCTTGGGTTCATAATAGACTAAACCGTTTGAACAACACATCTTATGCATTGAAGGCATTGTCTCCTCCAACCCAATTTTGAATGAAAGTCTGATCTGTCCCTGGTGAACGATTGTTTAGGATGACGTGATGTTGCTTTTTCTGCATTATGTAACAGTAATGTCCACTTAAATCACATATTTAAACCAGACAGAGCAGTGTAACCGGACTCGATGAGTCGACAAAGCCTCAGTGATAGCTGGCTTGTTATGTGTCTTCAAGTTTGTTTGCATCTTATCATCTCTGTAGAAGTATATTTAGTTAGACACATTAAGATATAAATCGGGGAGGCAATCTCCCAAAAATATATGAGAGAAGTAAATACAGCAAATAGAGGTTCATATAGATGGATAGTGACATAGTAAAAGTGACATCAACCTCAACCGGAAGTGGAACGCAAATTGCATGTATATGAATGTGTTCTTCATATCAGACCAAGGCCAAAATACCTTCTCAGATGATTCATAAGCTGACAGCATGTACAGACAAGAGTAACCAATGAGCGACCTATTGGAAGCACAGGTCCAAAGGCAATATAGAAAATAAGATCCTCGCAGCATAATGCTTCCTGCACTCTTGATCCCGCGCTAAAAGCAGATAAACATAGAGGAATGGCGTCTGTCCTTTTTCTAAAAGCATTTGAGGCCAAATTAATGTTCTAAAAACACTTTTAAAGTAGTTGTGGGAAGGGAGAGCTTAAAATGCATCGATTTTTTTACAGGAGTATCCAACACAGTGAAAGGTTTAGTCACGCTATGTTCAGGTTAAAATGATCATCCTCAGCAAGCAGTGAGGGAAAAATCAATCACTACTCCCCCACAGAAATCGACAGAGTAGAAGCTTTGACAGACTGAGGATGGAAACAAGTTGACGATTCTCTCTTACAGTACATGGGGCAAGCAGGGCGACTGTGTGAATTGATTGACTTTCGTGGTCGGTTGTTGGAGGTACCATTAACTCCGATCCACTGAGAGGCTGATAGTGTCTCTCTCAAATAACAGCTGAGAAATCCAGCGTTCCACTTTCCCGAGCCGGAAGAACGTCATGGCTTTTATCGTCAAAGGACTTCACCAGTTGGCAGGCAACAGTCAGATGTTTGTTTCATCTTCAGCCAAGAAACACTGTTTGCTCCACGATGTGCTCCATCTCCTGTTGAGCTGACAGCAGGGACTTCACATGATGAATGACTCTTCTTACCTGTAATTCTGCTGAAGGTCAACAGACTGAGGCAATTTCTGATGGTGTCCTTGGATATATTGACAAAGAAAAGCTGTCTTCATTGCACCAATAGGTTCAGTGACAAATCTTTCGGCTCTCTTTAGAAGCAGAAGATGTATGTTTGAAGAGATTAGTGTGGACAGACGTGTTGCTACAGTCACCGCAGCTAATAATGCTCTTCATCCTTCGCCAGTTACCAGTCATTCCCCTCACCCCACTTGCATTTTAACATTAAATGATCCATACAGTTTGTCGTTTGAAAAGGGTTCCCTCTCTGGCCATCTCCCATGGGGCCTGGATCACAGATTAATAACCCTAAATTCACCACAAAGTGTCCACCCCCTCTTATGGCCGAGCTGGGATAAGCTCAAATACCTATGCTAGGAGAGAGTGGCACATCGGATCATGCCGTCAAGCATCTCACCTGATGTTGTTGTTGTGGATGATGTAGTCTTGTTGGTCTGTTTCTGGTCCAAATAGGTGGTTTTCCTTTGAAATTGGCTGTCCTCACCAAAGAGGAAATGTGGGTAAATGAGGCCAAGTATTTCCTCAGTCATGTGCTGAGCCACAGGGTAAAGCTCAGGCTACAAGTATCAGAACTGTAAGCACGATGGAGCAGACAGAACATAAGATATGAGGTGCTCCATAAGCCAAGAGAGCAGAGGCAGCTCCTGCTCTTCGAGAAAAGCCAGCTGAGGTATCCTGGACATAATCAGGATGTGTTGGGTTCTGACACCAATGTAGGGTCAGAAATTTGCAATTCAATTCAATTAGATTTCTGATCCATGCTTGAGTCTGTGCTTCCCTTTCAGTGGCTGACAACAAAATGTAAAATACATTTCCAGAAGCCCCATTCCACAGTTTGAACAATTGACCATGCGTGCACCTACAGTAGCAGCACTGGAGGGTGAAACTGCTGTGTTGGATACTCAACCCGCTATACTTGATTGTGAGATATTGTCTGCATATGTTAAGTCAGCCATACTGATATTTAATACATGGCCACATGGATATAGTACTGCACTTGGGACGTGTTTAATTTAATATCTAGGGATCGGTCAGTTTCAGCGAGATTGTGAATGCCGATCACTACCTGTCATTGCCGATCACAACAACCGATCACATGTGACAACCGGCGTTCTGATGAAGCCCTGCTGGTTGTGATGCGTCCGCTCCTCCCGACTCGCTGCTGACTAAGCAGCGGCATGTCTGATGTGGAGCTTGTTTCAATCTGTCATGCAAAGTTTGCATCCTGCAGCACATGCACAGGAAAATACTGTGCAGGGAAGCGCCTCCAAATGAAACACGCCATTTAAAGCGGCAGCACTTGACGGAGCACAGAGAGTTTTTCGGGCTCATGAGAGTGAGTCCACTGGTTCCTCAGCAGCATGCTGTGTAATATCCACAAGTCTGAGCGTGACATTCAGAATGACAAGAAATAATTATTAATTTAACCGAGCTAGATGACCAGGTGGTGTACGCGGAGACGGAAACAGAAACGACCAGATCCGTCGCCGTTCTGGAGTCAGGCGCAGCATTTGTTAGCCACCTGAATCTGAAACTTTTAAAAACATCCAGAGTGGCAACTTTCACAGATGCAGTGCACTGTGTCTCGCAGTCCCGCTACAGTATGTAAATATTTCAGGGACATAGCACAGTCTCTAGAGATTCACCAGCAACGTCTCACATCAAATAAAATGTTTTTCAGTTGGTCCTTTTGACAGAATAATTGCTGGATTCTGCAAGGTTTTTGTATTTTTGCCACCCTAAAGAGGTATATTAAAATGTGTCTGAATTAAAAAGATTATTTGTTCACATCATGTACACAGAAGGTCTCATCATTATGATATGATACAAATTCATTGTCAATCCATGTGATCGATATCGGTGATCGGCAGCAAAAATCCTGATCAGAGCATCCCCACTAATATCATTATCTTTCTGCGCACTGGAGTTATTTTGTTGGTGAAGGGAACTGTTCATTCCTCTGTTTGACTGCATCATTTAACTGAACGTCTAACTGGACTGGAAGTTCTTAAAAAGAAACTTGTTTTCATGCACTATTGTACTAGATGATGTGATTTTCTCCCTTTAAATGATGGCTCTTGTTAACAAATGTTACAATATATTGTTCAACTGACAGTATTGCAAAGTATTGCATCACCACGCCTGTACCGGTACTTGTATGGTATCACAAGATACCTGGCAATACACAGTCCTAATATAGTATAGACATTATATCTTTAGCCAACTATAGAAAGTTGGACTTTTCCGGCATACTGTGGAAACGCTTCTGGGTATCTGGAGGAGGATATACCGTCAAACAAATATTAATCTGTGGATAAATCCCGCGCTCTCATTGCTTTGTGAGTCGGTAAGAACCCAAAAAACATGACAGCCATCTCATGCAGGAGAGAGAATGGACGAGCTCTCCTGCATGTCCAGTCAGACATCACAGTGGAAGCTCTTGCTTCTCAAACTATTGCACTGAGTTTTGGCGAAACTAAATCAGTTGAGTAGTTGGATGTCAGCCTCATGTCAGTGTTCTTTTATTTCACAGACATGCCATTTGAAAAAACAAGAACCGCTGTGTCTGATTTCACAGACTGGAAGAAGGATCCTCTCGTATTTTATTTTCCTTTTCTATATATCTTTGGATTAAAAAAAAAATTGACAGTTCATTTGAAACCATCACAGTACTGCCAAATCTGCAAATGGGTTTTTAGGATGGGAGATCCTGTCTTTTTCAGACTTCAAAGTTGTCTTTCCTATTACGATATTACTCATACAGTTATGTTACAACAATTATGATGATAATATTGAAGCAAACAGAATAATAGTGTGGAATCGACTCATATTCAATTTCAGGTATTAGGATCGGATCGCTGTTAAAATGCAAATTGTCGCATCACTGGTGGAACACCTTGATATTCCTCAAGCAGTTTTCACTATCAACTAGTACTGACTTCCAAATTCCTGGAAGAGCGATGAGATTATATCAACATGAGATGAACTCACTCCAACTCTCAGTCACTCAAACTATCACTCAAGGAAACTATTTCACATCCATGTATTTAGAGGCATTTAGTTGTCGAAGTGGTTCAGAATGTTTACAAAGAAACAACCCTGCTCACTGCTGGTTAGAGGCTGTGGTAGGTAGACAAGGGGGGCTTTGGATTGTTGGCACTGAGGACAGAACGCCTCCTCTCGGTCCACGGTCTTCAGAAAACACAAGAGAAAAAAAATATTTGTAATCCACCCCCCTCCTGTTTATTTTGGGATGAGAGAAATACATCAGCATTGAGGTTCGCTTTATATAACGTTTGCACCGCCCCCCCCCCCACAGACTTCCTCCCCCTGTCTCTCTCTTTTCCTAACCGCTCACCCACTCAACTCATTCGGTCATTCGGGGAGACCCCTATTAACCGTTATCCTTCATCTTCCTCATCGCTGAGAATTTATTTAGAAGTCTTCAATTGAAATGCAAATGTGTGCACGTCCCCTGCTTTGATATCTCACAAGAAATGTCTGCTTCTCTTAAGAGTGATGCTTGACTTTAGACAGAGAAAGACTTTCAAAGTAGCTGCGGCTCCTTTCATCCCCTAGTTAGAAAGTGTGAACACTTCATGTAACATTGTGATGTTTCTCTTTTCACAGCCCCA
The DNA here is from genome assembly GCF_027744825.2 of Synchiropus splendidus. Taxonomy (NCBI): domain Eukaryota; kingdom Metazoa; phylum Chordata; class Actinopteri; order Syngnathiformes; family Callionymidae; genus Synchiropus; species Synchiropus splendidus. The sequence continues at coordinate 10,841,605 of NC_071338.1, forward strand.
TGACTGTGCGAAAGGGAAAAAGTTTAGCCATCACCATCCAGGAGCATATGGCCATCGATGTCTGTCCGGGTCCCATTCGTCCCATCCGCCAAATCTCTGCTTACTTCCCTCGCCTCTCGCCCACTTCCTCATTCTCAGAGCCACTCTCACCAAATCACACAGTGGCAGCTCCCACTGCGCTCAGTCCTGGGGGTCAAGGTGGAGGCGCCTTTGGAGCAGGGGGAGGGAGTAGCGGCCTGTTGTCGCCGCTGTTACCCGGGGCAACGGCTGGTGGAGGCTCACTGTCAGCGACGAGCAGCATGGATACGTCTATTGAGATTGACAGCTGTGACAGCGATGACAACAGTGAGTTACCTGACTTATCATACGGTATCATCACTGCACTGAAATAAAGGTTCCCTTCATCTGGAAATGTTGAACGTTGATCAACATCTGATGGTGGTTCAGATACGATCAGATACGATCAGCATTCCATACTTTTATTGACCAAAGTTACGTCTAGCTATCTGTGGTGCTAAGGTATCATGCTGACCCACATCTGCTACCCCAAAATCTTTATGGAGGTGACTCATGCAGTTTTTCTATGGACCACGTAGGGTACGTCAGAGTGGGGGAACCCAACACAGTTAGTTTAGCTGGCATTGGTCCACTGGTCGTTTGACCTACACTACCAGGCCAAAGTCTGGACTCGCTACTCGACTTGCTACTTTCCACAGTGTAGATTCATACTGTAGATAATATAATATAATATAATATAATATAATATAATATAATATAATATAATATAATATAATATAATATAATATAATATAATATAATATAATATAATATAATATAATATAATATAATATAATATAATATAATATAATATAATTATATTACATTAGATTGTTTCATATTTTAGATGACTCAAAGTAGCCACCATTTGCTTTGTTGGGAGCGCTGCAAACCCTTGACCTTCTGAATGAGCTACATGATGTTGGAAAATCATTTCAAATGACGACCTTATGAAGCTCATTGCCAGAATGTCAAGAGTGAGCAAAGCTTTCATCAAAGCAAAGGGTGGCTGTTTTGAAGAATCAAATATAGGTAACTTTCTTCTTTAGTTACGACATAATTCTGAATTCAATGTCTTCAGTGAGAATGTAAATAGTCATGAAATGTTGCAAATAAAGAACCATCTAATGACCCAACTTTTCAAATTAAAGGGTGAAAAGAAATGATAATTTGACATATATATATATATATATATATATATATATATATATATATATATATATATATATATTTTTTTTTTTTTTTTTTTTTTTTTTTTTTTTTCTCTCTGAAACAGAGCCAAATGCAGTTGGTGAGCTATATGCTTATATTCTAAGCATGAAACGTACACAACAAATCACCCACAAGCTTGACTTAATTGGCCTCAAGATGCTTCTGCTTCAGAGTGTAAACAAGCTTAGATTATTCAGATGAGGATTTAACCCGACACGTTTCTGTGTTTTGAGTCCATCTGTGTTTTCTACCATTTTCATGACAACAACCACAAAACACATGTTTCCTGCTGCTGCTTAGCTTCTTATCGCTTGTCAAAGCAGTATGATTTATAGGCAGAAAATTATTCATTTATTTTTATGTTCATTGTTTAAGTCAATTCATTCTCATTAAAAACCAGTTTATGATTCACAGTCATGCAAACTGCTGATAAGCTCTCAGTGACTGCTTTTTCTATTTCATCTTCAGCTTTATACCGAAGCATATGAAGAGCATACTGGTGGCATCTGAACTAGTTCTACTTGTTCCAGCTGAGATTCAGGCTTCCCACATTTGAGAGTGACGCTGCTCAACACTTACACTGACTTTACATGTTAAAATGAGTTGTGTTGATTTAACAAACGCTGTGAAGCTAAACACTGGCAAAATCTGACTTGCAATTCCAAATGCAAATCCTGCCACAGCGACTCCCTTTTTCATCGTCTCCGCAAGCATGTGCGTCTGTGTCGTGTTCAACTCAATGAAAACACCGAATTATACACAGATTTCACCTTGTAATGCATTGTGTTTGCAGGCCAGAACAAGATGTCCCCGGAGGGAAAATAATGAAATGCTCTGTGAATGTAGATTTAAGAACTCAAAAGGCTCAATGAGAATATTGTGTGTGCGATATAAACACAAGTAAAATGAAATTTGAATAATTAACGCAACTTATTGTAGCAGGACAAAAAAGACTTGCTGCAGGTGGCTTTGTGTTCAGATATATTTCTGTGATGGCTGAGTATGAAATGTACGGCTGGGCAGCAAAAAAAGAGTCACTGAATCTTAAAAAAAAAGTCTTGCTGGTCAATAACAACAACTCTTTTGTGTATTCGCGACATTTAAAATAATCAATGCCTCTGATGCAAAAGCTTGAAGGCGACACAGATCTGATCCAACCCCACACACACGTCTGCGAATGGAGAAGAGTAGCTTCCTTACAAAAGGCTCTGAAATGCCACACTGGTCTTTTAATGCCTGCAAACACGTGTGTGGTGGAGAGAAGAAAGAGAAATGTGCATGCAAACTTTTGTGTTGTACACTGCAAGGATGAATACAACTGAAGAGACTGGCGATCAAAACAAAGGATAGAAATAACAGACCTCACCTATGGAAGTGATTAAAAGCCCTGGATCAATACTCCGAACCCAGGGAACCCCTGGAGTTATTTGGCTAGAGATGCAGAGATGAGACAGGGTTGACCACCAATATAAAACCCTCTGTGTAATCCTGACATTAATAAACAAAGCACAGTATCCTTCAGCTTTGAGAAGCAGGCGTCCATACAAGGTTCTCCAAAGCTCCCTCTAAGCCTTCAGAGCGTGGAGAGGATTATTCACGCAGCAAGAATCAAGAGGATCAAACAGAGATTCGGCGATAATCGTGAAATCTTCTTGAATGAGTCAGAATCCACAGCTGATGATCCTGGACGTCGTTCACGTTCGTAATGCCGGAGATGTGATTAAAATACATTTGCTATTAATATTCCTGTTTGGAATCAACACAACAACGACTTTGAATTATGAAACGATGTTGAAGGAAGGAACGTTTTAGATGTGTGTTCTTGTCCTCAGCCTCATTGGGAACGCTTGAGTTTGACCTGCTGTATGACAGAGCCACCAGCTCGCTGCACTGCACCGTCCTGAGAGCAAAGGTACCCATCACTCAAAACACAGCTTCAGCTTCTAATCTCGTTGCATTGTTCAAAGCACCTGAAAGTAAAAGCTTCTATAAAATGCATGCTTCTCCACTGTAAGTCAAACCTAAATTCGGATACCTCCTGGTTTTGCTTAGTGTGTGACTGCATGTGCATGCTAACACTCAAGGATGGAGCGCAGAGCTTCATTTTTTTATTGTCTTCCCCCGCGACTGTCACTGGTTTAAAAGAATCCCCTGGGAAGTCACAGCAGGATGTAGAAGATATCTTCATGAATATCGTCATGAATCATTTTTTCCAGTTCGGTATGCAGTTTCCGTGATGATGAAAATTGAGTGCTTGCCATCTGTTACATCAGTTGAATGTGAAACATCTCAGTTATGTGATTCCTTTGGTTCGGATAAATTCGTGGGGCCGTATATTCAAATTGGATTAGTGAATAATGTGTCACATCTCTCTGCTACACCTCCACAGCACCTCTCACAACGGCTTTTACGACCAAATATATGCAGCCCTGGAGGGTATTAAAATAGAATTCTATTTGATGCCATGCTACAAATAAGTATGAGTGCCATGAAGCGTTGATGACCTGTCTTTGTGCTTCAGATTCAGTTTGTAAACCTGCTCTTCAGCACTGCACATGTCAGCTGTTAAAAAACATCTGCACTCGACTGAACTCCTCCTTTCTATCACCTCTCTCTTGCTTCAAAGGGCCTGAAGCCCATGGATTTCAATGGTTTGGCTGATCCTTACGTCAAGCTGCATCTCCTCCCGGGAGCCTGCAAGGTTGGACTTCATTCTCACCAAATATTTCTGTATTCCTGTATTGCTCCGACGGCCAGTGCTTTTCAACTCTTAGCCAAATTCAAAGCTGCACTGTAAAAACCAGATGCGACGCAATAGAGTGCGACACAGAAATTGATCTTGCTGCAGATAGGAAAACTTGTGTTTGATTTCAATCCTCTATGATGCCGTCGGCAGGCAAATAAACTGAAAACCAAGATTGTTCGCAACACCCTGAACCCAGTGTGGAATGAGACGCTCACCTACTGTGGAATCACAGAGGAAGACATGTATCGCAAAACACTCAGGTAAAGCAAACAGGCTGGCACTCTTGCTTTCACTTCCTGTCTCCTGTGTTCTCCACTGCCTTCTGTTTCGGACAGATTTATCGTTTTCTTTTAATTCTGACCATTCAGACCACGCACACAACCTGCTCTCCATGTATATGTGTTGCCATTTGCTCCTTATCTCTGCTGACTCCCTCTCTGACACACCACCTCCATTGTGCACTGTTCACACATCTCAACTGTCCACAACAATCACAAAACATCTCCCCATCTCTTCCAACACCCTATCTCATTCTTTGCCTTCTTCCTTTTCCTCTTGTCAACTTGCAGTGACAGATTGAGGTCAGATGAGGCACCACAGGGTGTCTTTAATTTCATTGACCCCCCCAGTGGTGACCAAAGCTGTGAAATGTTTCCGCCTGTGAATAAAAAGTTAGCAGCGGTAGACGTGGGAGTGAAATTATAATGCGACTGATGGTTTCACTCTCAGGGGAAATTACAGGTAGAGACCCACCTCCAGCCTTCACTGGTGTGTTAAGAGCAGAGGAGTTCAAAATTAAGAAACAAGAAAGCTTTTCACATTTCACCTTTCAACTAATGTATCATTCATTTTTCAATGCTGTTTTGTCTGTGTACAGTACGTCACATGACCTAATTGGCGTGACACGATGGTAACAAACAACCTGTTCCATCACAAGGTCCTCTTCAAAGGCTCTGTTGACACTTTGACCTTTGTATCTCCATATTAGACAACATCCTCCAGGTCTGTTGCTCAGTGCTTCACTTCCTCACTTCGTCAGAGAACTTGTCAGTTTTTAGCCATTTTTGAATCTTTTCAGCCACATTACTCACGTAGAAAAACGTTTAATGCTTCATCTTTATTTTAAAAGCCAGTGAGTTTCTCTCTTGAATTATCTTATCTACAACTCTAAGTGAATGAGTCAAGTGAAGGCTGTTCTTTTATCCTGAATTGTGCTTCAAATAGTTAAATAAATAAATAAAAATATCAAATGAAATTGTAGTTTTATAATCAGGTGGTTATGGTATTATGTAAAATGTAAACAACCTATGGGGTTACTGTATCTTTGAGCAGTGTGAAACTCAATTCATGTTCAGTGAAAAGTCATTAACTGTCAGTGCATTAATATGAAAAGAAAACAGAAGTTATTTTTTCACCTTTACCGCGTACACTGCCTCATAAGACTAAGGATGTATTCTTCTATCCTTGAAGCACCATCAGCAGTTTTACTTGCCTTACTTCCTTTGCAGTATATATTCTTCTTTTTTTATGTGAAGCGATGTCATCAGGTTTCCAACATGTGTTGTGGGACTAGTCAATGTATACTGCCAATAAGAGTGGAATGTTTTATGGTGGAAATACATTTGAAAACACCCTCCCTCAGTCTATTTGTATTTGGCTCAGAATGGTTTTCTGGATTATGAGTGTGTTACATTGCCGTGACCTTTTGGAGTCTGGCTTCTGAACGCTCTCATATCACAGCCTTCAGACCAACACAAGAAAATAATTCAAATGGTGTCACTCCAAAAACCAAATTCGGCTAAGGAAAATAAATCTCGGGCTTAAAGGTGGCAAACTATCCCATGGAAAAGCTTGCAACACAAACTGACACCGTTCTTTACAATACAAAAAATAAATAAATAAAAAATCACACACGTCAATGGTGTGGTATGGTGGTTTGGATCTGGCACTGTATTTGTCTTTTTTCAACATCTGGTCAAGGTACCTTTTGTTTTGCTGTGAGCCAAAAAAAAGATGTAGTGATGTGTAAGCACAATGACAATTCAATCATGGAAGATGTTCTATGGATTTCATTGTACACTTTGTTTTATAGTCATGTGAAACGAGCGAGTGCTTTTCTGGTTCTGCTATTTTACACAATAAATTGACAAGTTTCCTAAATTCTGAAGCATAGAAATAGTGAAAACTGATCATTAACTAAATTAAAAGTGCACAAAACACTGACTTCGCCATTCCTACTCTATAGCAGACGTTGTGCTTTCCTTCTATTCAGCAATGATCATGAGATATTTTGGTTCTCCTCTACTTTGCCAACTCTCCGGCTCCGTCCGTGGAAATTCACATTTGTAACCTGAATGGCTTCTGGCTCAGATACACGAATTTGCAGTGAAATCCTTTCATCTCTCCGACTCCAACATCATCTCATCCCTTGTTCTTAGTCGTCAATACGCAGCTTCCCTGCCACCCACTGATGTATTTGGAAAGACATCACGGCAGGTTTAAATAGTCTTGATGCCTCCATCAATATGGATTAGCTCCACTTTGCGCAGTGCACTTGCTTTCTTCCTGCCCACAGCCAGGCCGATTCATTTCACCTCGCATGTGCTTCCGCTTGTTTAAGTTCAATTCGGCCTGAAGGTATTTATCAGTTTTTCCCTAATTGCGGCAACTTTCTTCTTCTCTCCTCCCACCTATGTCTCCCTTCTCCTCCTCTCAGGGTGTCTGTGTGCGATGAAGACAAGTTGACACATAATGAGTTCATTGGGGAATCGCGAGTGGCGCTGCGCCGTGTGAAGCCTGACCAGACCAAACACTTCAACATCTGTCTGGAGCATCCACCTCCCGTGAGGACAGAGCACTGGCTGTAGAGTAAACACGAGGACAGATAAGGGAGACGGACTGATGGGCGGGAGGAAGTTGAAATGATGTGTATGGAGGAGGGATGTCTGCACGGAGCAGTAATAACCAATTTATTAGCCTGTCTGCCAGACAGCCTCGTATTCTCAAGCAAAGACAGACATCGGAGATCGCAGCACAGCAGAGACAGAGGCGGTTGAGTTGTCAGTAATTTGATTTCCTGACACTTGGAAGTGTATAAAATAAAAACAAACGACGAGGTGACAAAAATAGAATGCTCTGCAACAACATGCCTTCAGCTGAAAATCACCACGACTGTGAAAAAGGCATTCTCCCATCCATGAAGCCACAAATTTAAAAAGCCTAAACTTGGTTCCCTCTCAATCCTCGTCAGACTGTTGTGACCCCTGCAATAATTGGAGTTTCACACTTCAAGGGCCATTATGAACTTATCCAAAGTGCCTGAACTGCAAGAACTACAACTTCCATCGATAACCTTTTAGCCATATATATATATATATATATATATATATATATATATTTTTTTTTTTTTATTTTTTATTTTTTTTTATTCACTCATATGATCCAAAACAGAACTTAACTACTGTAACTGTTGCTCACAGTATCTGCAAACAACTACCTTTACACTAGACATTTCCATTCATTCTGATTTGCAACAGAAGGTAGTCTCACTGGTAAAGTGACGCACTACTCCATGGCCATTGTTTACTCAGCAGGTCAAAGCATTGGGATGACAACAAATAGAACATCAAAACTTTTCGTGAATAGCACAAACAAGCCCTTACTCTAGCTGAATGTTGGCAGGGTCAGATGGTAAAATGCTACAAAGACTGAGCATTAAAGGGACATAAAAAGTAGCAGCGGAGTGGAGGGGGATCAACAGAGCAAGAGATGACAAACAAATGGATTAAATATTGAAAGCTGTCGAAGCAGGGGGCATTTGTGTGAAAAGAGATGGGAGCAGGAGGGTTTTTTGTTCTTTATGAGGCACAAGATCTGTTGGTATTAGCTGGCCACCGGGGGCCGCTGGCCACGGACCGATCAAACGGTTCTGTCATCCTGGCAGCCGGTGGCCGCTCTGTCATTTTCAAAGTGGCCTCTGCCTCCTCTGTGCAACACATTGTCCTTCCTCCATCCATCTTGCACTGCTGCTATGATCAGTCAGTCAGGAAGAATGTGTCATTTAGGATGTCTCCCCTCTTCTCTTCTAGCTTCCCTCGCCAACAGCGATGAGCACGGCGTTACGTGGAATCTCCTGCTACCTGAGAGAGGTGACCAAAGCAACCTTACCATTGTCAGCTCATCCGTTATCATCACCCATGTTGACATTTACATCTTGGCTGAGTTTTGGTGGAGTGTAAAGAGTTGAGCAAAACATGTGGGGCGTAAGGGAGGTGGAACATTAGTAGGAAGGAGGTGAGGTGAGAGGGCACGATAACAGACTGTTAAATAATGAAGAAGATTCATTCTTGTTTGTGAGGTTGGTCGGCGGAGACAAATGAGCTGCAGCGAGGAGAGCCTGTTTAAGTTATGTGCACAACACATTGATTTGCTTTAAACATTTAACTGTTGCCGTATCGTCATCTCCCAGCTGGGACTGCGCATAAAGTCAGAGTGGAAATAGTGTTTCATTTGAAGGCAGTGTTGACAATAATCTAGACAGATGACAATGTTTCAAAGCACCTGTGTGTGTGTGTGAAATAAATGTGTTCAGCTGGAGGAGGAGGGACAGGAAATGAACTGTCAAAACCTTGCAATTAGCTGTTTTACAGCGGCTCACCTTCTCAGCGCCACATTGATGTCAATTGTAAGACGTACAAAGGATTAAACAACCGATAAAATACATTTTTAGATAGTGAGACTTTGGTTCAATATCGTAACTTAGAAAGTATTTGCAATTAAAAAAAAAACATTCTATGGAGACTCTGATTCAGTCTCTGTTTTATTAGAATGAGATGGGTATCTGTTTGTAATCTTCTGAGGTGACTGTACTCTGAAGCCCTGCCACTGGTATGTACTTTACACCGTCATTTTCAGAGGCATTAATCCAGCTTTAGGAGAAGAAAAGGTTTCATAGGAGCCAGGACATGGATAAGTTGTTCAGATAGCCAGACTTATTGATCAACACATGAATTGAGGTTGGCTGGATAGAAACGGTTTGTATACTTACTTGATATGACTGAAACATGAAACAACAGAAAAAAAACAAGAATAATTGATGTATGACCCTGACCAATCACAACGGAGCAGGCGTGGTCGTTGATGGCTGTTTTGTATGGTCCAATATGATCTTAACAGCTCCTGAAATGAGTAGGACACAGGCCCCTTAGTGAAGGTAATATATTAATATTCTGAGGACCTCCCTTCCAAGAGTTCACACGTGGATGACAAATTTGTATTCAATACGTCAATTATGCCAAATGCACAATAAATACTAAATAGAAAACTATTTTTTTTCCGCATATTGAAGTCTATGTGCCTACAAAAATGTGTAAATGAGAAAAAAAATCTATAGCTAAACTTAACTGCCACTAAAAAGGTTGTGGTAGACTGTTTGACACCTTTTTTAATCTGATGTTTTTTCATCTGGACTCTCTTAGTGAAGTACACGTGTTTCCCTCCATGCCGTTCCGATGTGTGGAACCAATGCTCCTCAGGACTCACTGACCCAATTTGTCAGAAACCGTCGCACGAGCTTGTTCTGGGAGTAAACAAATGCCAGCAGTGCTAAATATGACATGAGAAAGCTCTGATGGGCACCACTGACCTTGCTGTTTGAGTTCATTCATGGTCTGGTGTGGATGTGTTCAGGAGGCGAGTTTTTGTTTGAGCGAACTGCACTGTCATTGCCAGTTCTACTACCAGGCTAACGTGAGTGGCAGTTTTGGGTGAAGCCCTGAATCCAGGCCACTAGAATGCAGTTTTCAATGCAGTTAAATGCAGAATTTTTTGAAAGCCCCGGTCACTTCATTGTGGTCATGTGTGTTGAGAATCTGTCTTGGCAGTGTCACTTGTATAAATGTTGCTACTGGGCCCATTACTCTTACTCTGGGGTGCAAATTATTCATAAATCAAATCATTCCAGAAAACAAGAAAAACGCAGCAGAATTATCTAAGTACTGCTCTCATACTCAGTTCAACATGAAGGAAAAGAAAACATATGGGATATCAGCAACCTAGAAAAATGAGCAATTGGAGTAGAATTCACATAAAAATGTGTGGTGATGAAAACGTTGAAACGTGAAGAAGAAGCGTTAAAACAGCTGTTCATGAAAGAAGCGGTCTAAATGGAAAATCAGCAGTAGGTACCAACATTAGCAGTAATACATGCGGAGAAACTGTGAACAAATTTGGTGGCAATGTAGGTCATGGAAGAGGTGGCATGTTGTTTGCATGTATACAACGGAGTACATGGCAAAGAGCCTGGTGAGTGAGGTGGAGGTGTGCAGTGCTGTTGCTTGACTATCAGTGGCGGGGCCAGTTTGATGCAGATGATCTCCTCAGACATTACATTACAGTCAGTTCTGCTTGCCGGCAAATGTTGCAAATGTTCTTTTCTTAATTTTCCGTTTATTTTCTTCCAATTTCCTTGTGTTTTCATTAGGTGAGGGATTCAATTAAAAAAAAAATCGAGTTAATTAGAGAACTTGTGATTCATTAAACTCAATTAATCGCAGTTTAATGGTATAAGAATATTTGCCACATGAAGCCACATTTTTCAGTTTGAATGAATTTGGTATATCACTGAATCAAATGATGGACCCATATTCATACATTTAAACAACAAAATATTGTTTATTTTGCATCAGTTTGACAATAGCACAATAAATCACATTAGTGGCTATGTTCAAGTTTTTATATCACCTTATTTAAACGAAAGCTCTTTCAATGTCTTGAAAATAGTAGTGGAAAAAGTAGTGGAAACCCTGGCCATTGTGTAGTGAAAAACTTCCCTGAACAAAAGCAAACAGATGCTTTTGTTTGGAATTCCTCCATGTTTGTTGTTGTTGTTGTTTGTCACTGCCTGATGTGGTCCGCCAAAAATTCCGGGACTGGATCTGGAAATTGCGCATGTTTTACCAACTGACACTTACTAGTAAGCACATGCGTCCATGGTTATATCGCACACAGGCGATGACGTTTTTTTTTTTTTTTTTACTTTTTCAAATGTTCACTTCTAAAGTGTAGATTAAGGGTTAGGGATAGGGTTAGGGTTAGGTCTGTGCAGTTTGGCTGTGACAAAGAAATAAACCAAAGTAACGCTCGTTTACCGTCAACCGGTTCATCTGTAACTTCCTGCTCCAGCCCATAATTTCCGGCAGACTAAAGAAACTTGAATTTAAATCATGAGATTGTATATTTACATCAGTAGCATCTCATAAATGTATATTACATAAGAATGTAAATTATCAATCATTTAGTCATTTAGCAATTCATTGACAACAGAAGTGGTTTCAGGGACCGAGACTTGAAGTGGGTGTGTCATTAAACAATACTTTCTTTTGCTACATAGCAGGTCTTTTCCACACCTATTCCTCACACTCCAAATAGATCCTTCCCTTCATTTGAGACATTTATTGTACTAAAGCAGTGCAACCGTCAATGTAATTGAAAAGCACTTTTCACAGATCTAAACCAAAAATAACTCAAGTTCTATTCTGACACTGACACTGAACCACGGTTTCAAATGTAACGCACAGTTGATTGCTGGGCTTATGGATTGAACCAACTGACTCTATAAAGCATGTGTCAGTAAATGCATGTGGGCACTCAAAGTGCCTCCCAGTGCACAGTCCCAGCAGTGACGGCGCCACCTCATAGAAATGCAAAATATGTTAACTGCCGGCTCCATTCCCAGTTCTGATTTGTAGGATAATTGTGCGCCTCCTCTTCCCTGTCATGTGGCACCTCCATTATGGCGACCAGATGCAATAGAAGCCCTGCACTCCATTATGAATAACATCTATCACGGCTCTCTTAAGCTCCCCTTGGACTCCTGACAACAAAATGATTTTTGCTGTCATCCAATTCTCGACACACATGGCCATAATGCAGCCTGACAATAACAGGTCTCCAGGGAGCATGCCAGGAGCCAATCTCAGTCAGGTGAGGATTCATGCTTTGTTTCAACAAGCATATTGACTCCTTCCATGCCTCCAGTTGGAGGTGAAGAAGAGCTGAGGACTGACTGAACAGATGCCGTCTGTGTGGCTCTGGTCACTCTGCAGAGCATCGGTTGCATTACATGAAAGTATCCAAGCTCACTGATCGCGGACTTACTCTCTCAGGCAGCGCTAATACTACGACCCAGCATCAGTTAGGGACCATCAAGAAATTCTAACACGGTCAAAGTATTAGTGAAATCTTCAATAAGGCAATGAAAAACAACTGTTTTAGGAGAGACAAAGACAAAGGACTGACAGTTTGTATAATGATTTAGAGAATAGAATGTGACTATATGATCATTTAGTCAGATTCTTTCTAATATTCCTTCAATAGCATCTAGGAAATGTGCGCAGACTGGTCCATAGTTCAAGTCAACTGTTCAGAGACATGAGATGCAGCAGACAGACGGCTGATGACAGTGATAACCATCCTAAACCTTTCAATTCATCTCTTCAATGTTCATAAGAATGTTGACAGACGTCTGTGTAAATGGAGCATCACTCCATAATAGTATGTCAATCCAGTTAACCTTCCACTGTGTCACCAATGTATCACTGTCACATGACTCACTGGAGTTGCACATGCATTTCTGATATACTTGAAAAAGGTAAATATATACAAGAAAGCAAAGAAATTCTTCTTTAAAATGCCATTCAAGAGACAGGCTCATTATTGTGGCTCATTACACCATTGGAGGACATTTCAGATGCAAAGTTCATCTTTCTCTATTTTCTGTTATGCAGAAAATACCAAATTTGAACCGCTGTTAACATGGCAAGACCAATCCAATCGTGCCAACTTGTTTGAAGTTTCTGAAAAGATATGCAGTCCAATTAAGCAAAGACTGAATGAGATTCACAAATATTAATAATAAGATTATTAAGAGTTCTGTGTACTAGAAATATCATACTGAACCGTAGTATTTCTTTGTAGCGTCTGCACCATTGCGTGGGTGGCAGTTCCAATAAATGGTCTTTGCAATGCACTTTTGACATCAGATATTTAGAACTACTGTATATACCCATATATGGGACACAGGCGAACCATACAGGCGAGTTTTGTTTTGTGAACTTAAATCCCAGCATATTTAAACCTCAGATATAAAGCTGTGAAGGCACTACATGAGGCAGCAGGAAGAAACCCCGCAGAGTTCCAAACACTGCTCTCCGCCTGCAGGCACTACTGAGGGAAAATTTACCACAAGGGAATAACATTCCCTGCTGTGGGAAGGAGGCAGGAAACTGGAATGCTAGTGAAGCAGGAAGCTTCCCTGTGGCATCGACGTCCTTTGTTCCTCATGTAGTAATCTTTTAGAGAGGCACGGGCCAGGCCCTGCAGCCAAAGAGAATCATGACTTGTTCTTGTTTGAGACCCAGTCCGTCATCAGAGATGGTGGAAAGGAAGTGACTGGGTGTTGGCATTCATGCACTTGTCTGTCTGTGACCCATCGCATTCAAGGTTGTTTCATGCGCCTACTGTCATCCATCTGCTTCTCCCACCCACAACTGCACCAGCCGTGAGACCAGTTGTCACTCATTTATTTTCCTCTTCTTAATGAGTCTCCTGCAATTGATCTGTGAAGGGCTGCGTTCGCTCGCACCCGCAGCATCATTTCTACCTTTGAAAATGCCCAGCGCCTTGTCAAGCGGATGCTCAGATCACGCATAATTGAAGTGAATGAAATAATGCAAGAAAATGAGTCCACAAGACAATGTAAAGCAACATGAAGAGCCATGAATGAAGGGGTTTAAGAATGTGACATATTGATCGACGTGCCATGTCTTCATCTCGCCTGGAGATAAGACTTAATGAGAGACGGAGAGATTAAAAGGAGAGAGAGATAAAGATCAGATCAACTGGTAAAATGAAATCACGCATTTGAACAGTTCACGTTAACCATTGACTTTCCTCCATCGGCCCTCTCCCCCTTGCTTTCTAATACCTGTCACGCTGCGTCAACTGTGTTATTGCATCTGATGTCAAATTCCGTCTTTAGCTCAGGAAAACCAGTCGAGCCAGCAGCGACACAATTTAGCTGATGCTTCTCTCTGTCGCAGGCAGCCCTTTGCTCTGCGAGCTCAATGAAGTCCTCTGTCAGATTCATCTCCAATCCATCCATTTAGTCTGCCTTTAATATCACAGATGAACCTTCACGGTTGATGAATGTATATAAAGGCCGTTTTAAAAGAACATTAACAACCCAGGATGATCACTTCCTTCTACATTATCGATGTCAGAGGCAATTCACTTTGTCCAGGCCATGACAGATGCCTGGACTGGTGTGACTTCAGTATAAAGGATTATATTACTACTCGTCCTGATGAAAGTTCAACCAAACCATAGATTTACTCCACAAATAATAAGTCCACCTGTTGTGTCCCTGCAGTGGGAGATGGAGCAACAGAGAAGTCTGGAAGAAAGAGGACGTCTGCTGCTCTGCCTCCAGTATGTCCCTCCGGCCGTGGATGAGGATGGACAGGGCGAACTCAAGGAAAGGTCTCGGGGAGGTCTTTGCGTTGGGGTGAAACGCTGCGCCCACCTAGCCGCAATGGACGTCAACGGCTATTCCGATCCCTATGTCAAAACGTAAGGATGACTCTCAAATAAGTCTGTCGTTGACAAATAATTTGAGTAAAACATGCTGGCAAATAGTGAGACATGCCCATAAAGCAGTCTGCAGCTGATGGATTGACATTTCAGCGGCCTCATCTCAGAGCAATTTCAGCCGACCCACCCTCCCGCCTCCACCTTAATATCCTGTGTGTTTGCTCAAACTGGCCCTTGGCTCATATTGACCCCATGAATCACCTTCTCCAGAGTGATGGACGACCCCAGCTAGCCTGTTGCAAGGTAATAGTGACAGATGACGGCCTTACATGAAGATGGAAGCCATTGAGTAATCTCATACACATACATCAGGATTGTGATCAGGATATATCAACAGCCCTGAAATTAGATGGAAAGATATCAGGATGGTGCTATGCTACACCAGCAGTATTAGGAAACTGGTGGCTAAAGCTTTTTTAAAAGAGTTGAGTTATGCGCTCTGACACAAACCTGACGTCAGGTCTTATCTCCAGGAGCTTTTAAGATCCCACTTCATTTCTACTTTTGGTTTTCTCGTAGCTCCTTCGGGTATTGAGGTTGTTACAAGCAAGAGTAAATCACTAAACAACCCTGCTGCACACACACAAGCCACCATCCTGGCTTCACTCACACACTGATCACTCTTGTTCTTCCTGCTCTTCCATCCTCCGTACCAACGCATATATCTCTCTTATACATCCACACGAACACACCGTCTTTCATTTGGGATGCGTGTGCACATCTTCGCCCTTTGGCAGAAGATTTTGCTCAGATGCTTTGTTGTGTCTGAGAGCGTGTGGGAACATACGCTCCTCGAGCTGTGGGTGGTGGGTGGAAAGCAAATGTGAGTAGAGATTTGGCCGTGCTCCTTCCAGCTGGCTTAAAAATAGCCAAATAGTTTAATGACAGCTCGTGGAAGCATGGTGAGGCGAGCGCTCACTCAGGGACACTGCCACAAATGACATATTTAAAATAACAAGTCACAGGAAGTGGCGGTACTTCCGTGATGTCTGAAGAGGAAAACCAGAGAATATGAGTGAAACTCGAAACAAGAATCAGAGCAATGCTGTTGAGGGTTTATTTTTTCTGTTACAGGCCACAGGTTCAGCCTCATTGTTCAAGTCAAGCGTATAGTTCAGCAGGTTGAAAAGATGTGAGCTGCTGAACCATACTAATTTGACCGTACACTATGAATTTTGAAACAGAAATAATAGTCAATCTCTTGTAAGCGTAGTGGAATAATTTGGTCTTCTAATGTCGCGTTACATTTTCATCTATTCAATATGATTTGTGAACACGCATTTGAACATATTTTCTTAAAAAAAAACATTTTTTATTAACTCTATTTCTCTCATTTCTTACTCACGTCGTTGGCATTTTTATCTGAAATATTTCTATTCTGTGTTCAATGAACATCCTTTTTTCCCCCCACATCCTTAAGACAGACTTGTCTGGGGGCCACTATGGCGCTTTGCCTTCATTTATGCGGCCCTCGTGAGTTCACAGCAAAATACGTCCCTTTCCATTATCCAATAGTAATTGCATTCTAAAAGGCACTAAGTGTAGAAGTATATCTTGTCCGTAAAAATAAATCAAATACATTGTAGTAAAATGCCTTTATGACATTATTTACATTACATTTACTACTGTGTGTGCTCTTCCAAATATCTTTTAGCATTTATCATCCATATACAGAATAATACAAATATATAAACTGAGAAAAATGCCGTCCTCTCTCCCAGAACATGATGCCTTACACCTATCAAATTATTCTCCAACACCATTGTGATGGTTATGGAGATATGGACTGCTGACCTCTTCTCTGCGGCGCCCACTTCTGGCCCTATGTAGCTGCGACTGACCTCACTCCTGTAGGGTCTCGTACAGGGAACGGGAGCAAGAAAAAGAATGCCTTGCCCACAACAAGGTTCCCGGGTTTTCTGGAGTGGCTAAATTATAAATGATGCCATGATCGAGAGATGCTCCTCACTAGCCACTGGAAATAACACACAGAAAGTACAGAAAAAGGAGCTGTCTGTCTGCTGATATGAGCCTTTTTATTCTTTCATCTGACTCCTGCAGCTGTTTCACCTGAAGTGCTGGCGCAGAGTCGGCAAACTCCTCAAAGCAGCACAAGCAGCACACTACATCAAGGATCTCGTTATATTTCTGTACACCTGGTGTTGTAGACTCTCACCCAACCTACGCATTTCCAACACAAACTTGTGAAAAAGAAAAGTCCAACAAAGGATGTTATTATGAATGTAGATGACAAGTAGCACAGAGAAACCATGCAGGCTGCATTCGAAAACACAGACTGTGGTCAGCCAGGACTCGCATGCACACAGCTGAAGGGTCCAACTGTCAGAGACAAAAAAAATAGAAAACAAATCATCCCTGAATATCTAACAATTTCTTTGGCGAAAGCTTTTTTTACAAAGATTCCTGCCTCAGATCTGGATGACATTGTGATGACTATGTGATTCCCCCAGACACGGCTGCCACAGATCTGTCCTCTGAAGTAACGTCTGAGAGAACATGATACATTTCCAGCCAGCCTGACCTCAGACAGACATGTCTGCTCCAGACAGGCTCATTGTTCATCTCAGCAGGCTACGACTGGAGAATGACGAGGACCCACTCTTACATTTTGTTACAGGTACCTGAAGCCAGACGTTCACAAGAAATCCAAGCACAAAACTGCAGTCATTAAAAAGACCCTAAACCCAGAATTTAATGAGGTGGGTTATCAGGTTCATGTGCGTGTGTGTTGGCGGAGTGTAAGGCACGGATGCATGGAGCGTACCAAGGTTCCCCAACATCCCTGAGAAACAGCCCATTATTGTTGCCGCACCTTCTGCCTCAGTAACATCACTCTCCTTCCTTCCATCCAGGAGTTCTTTTACGAGATCTCCTTCTCGGAGTTAGCCACCAAGACGTTAGAGATCACCGTGTGGGACTACGATATTGGGAAGTCAAATGACTTCATTGGTGAGTCGCAGAAATCGAGCTGATGTCATCACTTCTGAGGAACTCATTAGCTTTGGGGTCACCCAGAGCCAGGGTGACACTGCCTCACACATCATCGCCATAAACGTACACAGCTGAGATACGCCGCAGATTTAACCATCCAAGTTTCCTCTGGGAAAGGATTTAACTTTAACGCTACATTACTTGGACATGGAAATGAACAAGTGTATGATAATAGCAATGCTGCTGTGTTTTTATCATGGCAGGATTTGTTTGAATGTGTGACTTAGGGACAGGGCTAGGAACACATCATTATGGCTCAGTCTCCCACTATGATTCAGCTGCAGCTCCATGCCTCCTTGCAAAGCAGGCAAACGCCCGTCTAAAAGACATTTCTGAGAAACATCGCCTGTGTGACCCAGTTCAGAGTGAACAAAACAGGCCTGAGGTGTGCTCTGAAGTGCCACACTGCCAAAGGGCAAGTTGAAGAGGGAAGATCTGCGGTGAGCTGTTGGGATTCGTGTTGTCATGACAGAGCCCTCCTTACGCCTGAACACTGATAAATTAAAGCAAATTAAATCAATTAAACTCTACAGAGCGCAGAGAGGTGAGAAGCCAGAAGTAGAAATGAACATTTTCAGCCTTGACTAAACCGGCACGTAACCGGATTGGTTTAGATGAGCTCTGGCAGTGTTAAATGTTGCTGCGATATCACTTTAAAAACACACAAACCTTTCTTTTTTAATCTGTATGAGATTTTTAAAAATGTCTCCATATATTGAGAACCAAAGACAGAGAGCAGGTCTGTTGAGGACTGCTTGAACCGAGTTGTGAAATGTAATAATGCAACATTTGTGATCAGCATATCATAGAGATGACCAGTTGCGTTCATGCTTTAGCGTTTAGTGATGAACTGGTTAAATAAATGAATGAATAGTCATGGCAAATGTTTGACTGAAGACAGCAAAAAGCCTCACTAGTTCACAGAGACCATCAAACACAAGCGCTGACACCATCAAACACAAGAAACCAGAACTGGGGAGGACATTTCCTTGAAGAATCCAGGATTTTTGGACCTCTCATTATTATTATCAGAGAAAAGAAAATATTGAAATGCTGTCCCCTCATGGTGCTCTGTGGTGTGTGTGCGTAGGTGGCGTGTCTCTAGGGTGCCACTCACAAGGGGAGACCCTGCAACACTGGATAGACTGCCTGAAGAACAAGGGACAGAAGGTGGAACGGTGGCACACGCTGACCAACGAGCTGCCCGGATCCTCAGTGCAGGAATGAACTGCTCCTCTTGACTGACACTGGCCGAGCAGCGGGACGTCTTGCAGCATGGCTTAGGGCATTTTCTGCATGATAATGATGGGTTGATATTCCATTTACTTTGAGACATAAATGAGTTAATAATTCACAGCCGCATCGCTGACTGTTAGATCACTGCGTTCCTTTCGGGGAGGACTGGAATATCCGGCATATTTCAACCATAACCATCCAGCTGGCCCCAGTCCGGACAGATCATACCTCAGATCAACCAAACATGCAAGAAACATGAAGAATTAAAGAGATGTGACTGCGTGCTCGGACCATCATGTCGTTCTCCGCGCCACGTTTGCCTGCTCAAACCAATCTGTCAAGAGATTTTCATGAACCTTTGACATAAATTCAGGCAGCACAACGACCCGTCCCTTTGCAATAACCTTTCACATAATGCTTCCGAAGAATGTCAGCTGCTGGCGTCAGACATTAATGTTTCTACTGCCGTGATTGTCCTTCGATTTTCTGGAGACGGCGCACAAAATGAAGACAGTGGGTTCTTCCACGTTGATGGCTTGTGTCAATTACTTGCATGTTTGATGTTGTTGGAGCAAATTAAGAGTCAACTCTGCTGCAGGACGACCCTTTCTCATGTTGTTGTCCCCACCAAGTATTATCTTTTTCCTCCAGATAACCATGAATTATCAAATGGCACAAGCGCAGGTGTATGCAGGGGCTGTTCGGGAGGCTTATCTGCTGCATGGTAAATGGAACTGTTGACGTGAAAATGTGTACATGGTGTAAAGCACAGTGTTGTCTGATTCCATCCACAGCACTGTTCTATTTGTGGAATGCGTTTTACAAGCTGTGGCTTCTATCTGTCATCAGTGGAAAAAGGCATGCTGAATAAAACCAGTGGCGTTCATTTGTACATGAACTACTCGACTGTTGGTTGACTGGGGACGTTGCTTCTCTCCATAGACGATGGAGTTGATGTCAAACTCGAGCGCCAAATGCGCCAAAATGATAGAAAACAAGCCTACACTGACCCCTAGTGGTTTGCTAGTGAGAGTGCAACATACTAGTCAACTAGATTCAGATAAATCTCAGAATATTTTGCTCAATAATACATCTTACTGGATTAAAATAATGATTTAATGATATTTTTTTGTTTTAGTTCGCCATATATCATCTCTAAAGAAGGCATTTCTATATATTCCTGGGGCCAGGCCATAGTTGTGATTTGTCTCGAGGCCTTTGTGATCGTTCTTTCACGTTGACCTTGTTCCACAATTCAGAGACATCTGCCATCCTCCCAAACAACTCATCAGCCTGTGTTGATCATCATCACTAAAGGTGCATAAAAAATGACAGACATAGAGGCTTTTCAGAATAAACCCATTACCGTTTGTACCTGACACAGAATAATATAAAGGTAAACAATACAAACAGACGCTACCATAAAGAAATGCTGAAGTGACTCGAGGCTGAACAACAATAGAAAAGATTAACAATTATATTTTGACTTATAGCTAAAAGAACATGTCTTAATTGAACTACAGCTGCAGGGCTAAACTCAGTGATCATAAGTTTCTGCCAATAGGATCCGCTTCAGTCCATGGTGGGATGGCGGTTGGAAGCCACCCATTTCATCAGATCCTCATAACCTGCATTACAAGCTTGTGCTGTCTCCTCACCATTCAACCTCTTGGTTCCTCAACACACCTGGAGGACAGTTTGCTGACAAGTAGAAATCATTTTTGATTTAATTCCAAACTGGAAAGTCTGTCGATACTGGGATATTATGTCAGGTATGAAAGGAGCACAATCCTGACCAGCCTAGACATAGCGACAGAAAATATGGTCTTAACAGAGGCATAAAAGCAGTTTACCTGAATGTTCAAGGTGAGATTCTCGGCAGCTTGCGAGCCAGTTGGAGTGAGAAAAGATGATCTGTGCAGTCAACACTTTTGATGTTGCTGCACCAAATTGTCCACGCAGTCTATTTGGAGGAGGTTAAAGGACATCTTCACACTGCAGCCAATGTTGGGATGGTGGGTGTGAGGCTTGAGTCATGGACGTCTGTGAAGAATGAAAACAATAGGATCATGCAGAGTGGAAGAATACAATATAGTTATGTGCTGATCAAGCACTATCCAGACCCTGTGTGATACTAAAATCTGTCACATGTTCTGAGGTTTCACCATAGTCACTGGAGGCATAAGAATATCACAGTCAGCTGTGAAGTGATATCTGACCACTGCCACTCAAAGGTAACTAGAGCAGGGATTTGTTTCATGAGAAAAGAGATGATATCTAACATCACATGAAGCCCACAACGCTACTATACTACTACTGAAGTGACTCTACACTGTGCACTACTTCCACTTCATTAGATGTTTGTGAGAAACTAATTAAAACATCATAAAGAATGAAAGCATATGCAAGCAATTTAGCCAGAAACTACCTACATTTGTACTCAGAAATGAATAAATGGAATGAATCGGTTAATACTAGAACCTCATTTGGCAGTGGCCCCTGGATCATCATCAGAGCAGCAGCAACACTAAGTGACTGAGACGCCTCTGACACTTCACCAGGGAGGTACATTGGAGTTGACTAATGGGTGTCATTTAAGCTCCTCGATTGAGCACCTAACTGCAGGGTAATACCGCAATAAACCAGAAGCCAGCCGAGGATGCTCCAGTGTGGAGATATGTAATAATAATGTCGACATGACGATGATGATGATGATGTTGGCCTGCAGCGCAATGATGTCATGATCATTTATAAGACCACTCGAATTAGCCTCAAATAACTCAACCAACCAATGTGGCCGCGGTGCGAGTCTTAAATATATTACTGACTGGAGAACAACAATTTGGTATATGTTAATTTATTTTAACATTGTCAGAAATTACAGGTAATCTTGACCAAGCATTGGAGAATTGAAATGGATACAGATGCTCTTCCAATTTCCCTGATATAACTACAGAAACTACAGCATTGGACACACTCAGGTCAACAGCTTTTAGCATTACCACTGCAGTCAAGTTACTCACCTGTGCACTTCATTTTTTGTGGCCCTCCTGAGTGGTTTAGAGGTCGCGGCCACGTGATGCCATGACTTCCTGTAACGTCTGGAATATGGTACCATTCATGTCAAGGCGTCTGTTCCCTTCTTATGTGTTGATTTTATCATGTATATTAGTTGGACTGGATCAGATTATGAGGAGGCCTTCCCCATAAAGTACCGTACAGTTATGAATGAATACATTTTCAAACCACATCATTGATCTAATCTGCCATCCCTGTTGATATAGAGCAAATGGTGCCAACATACAATAAATACAATATCAATCTGTCATTTTTTTTCTTGAAAAACATGGATCCATGACGTATGCGTTCCCATGGTTCCTGGAAAAAAAACCCACATCTTTACATAATAGCATGAATTATTGATGGATACCATTGAGCAGCTTCAAGTTTATGGCCTTGTAGCTGCTGACATCAGGCAAAATGGGCCTAGTGGTAGAAATTGGTGGATGTAACATTCATGATGACATTTTCTGTTGAGATATTTATGTGAGAAGGTAAAATAATACAGACAGGTGGCATTGTTTCCATTTACACACATCACTTTGCTGGTGTTGTGCAGTCACTTCCAAACTCTGAGTGTGTCGCTGAATAATCCCTGACCCACTTGCAGCTCTGGATGTGACAGGGTCTGGTTCCCTCATCTCCTTGTCCAGTGTCCATCCAGCTGAATCAGGAAAAAAAATACAACGCAAACATGCTTTTTTCACTATTATTGAAAGTGACTTTGAAATACCGCTGTTGTACAAGTCATTTGTTTCACGACTGTTCCAACAACTCTCCACTTGAGTAATTCAGCAATTTCATTTAATTTCTCTCCCATGACTCAGGATTTTCACGTTTTTCACTGAACATATCTTAGAAGTACCTTTGAGTTACAGAACCACACATTTTTCTAAGCATAAAAAAAGGCACCAAATATCTAGACAAATTGAAACATCTCACATAATTGGTCAATATTTAATTTACTACTAGCTACAGGAAAAGTAAAAAAAAGAATTTTATTCTTCAAATGTTAGCACAAAGCAGTAGTGAGTCTTTCCTTTGGAGGTTTTCATGCTACCGATCAGACACCAATGTCCACTTATTATTCCTGGAAGCTTCTCCCGCCTCACAAAAATACATTTCGCTGCTACCCTGGAAACCTTAGACTAACCCTCTCCAGGGAGATAAATACTCCCTTTGATCTGTGTGAAATCATCACCAGCTCTAATTCCCTGGTGTTAGGCTCCAAGCTCCCACAGTAAAATCTCTAGGAGCTGTGTGCGAACGCCTTCTCACTCACCAAGATCAGCACAAGCACACACTCCTTAGTACTGAGCTGCTGTTTCACAAACATGGCTCATCCACGACGGGTAGTCAGTTACACATTAACCACTATCCAATTTCAAAATGTATTGACAGACTTCCTTATCAATACAATTCAGGATACAGTTGAACAAATGAATTGTAAAATGACAAATAGATCTTTTAAAGATGATTTCTGACTTGAAGTGCTGCTGCTGAGACAACAATGGGAAGCAGGTCTGTGAAAGACACATGCTAAAATGTGACAATATATTGTGAGAAACATATTTCACAAAGTCGGAAAAATGTTTGTCCCGTTTCATTTGGTTACACCTCCATCAGTTAGTGATGGGCCCAGACACATTAGCGCCTCATTAACACTGGCCCACTTTGAACAAGGGTTGAGCATCCCACATGCAAAACTATTCCATTTTCATTTGTCAAGTTAAAACGGGTGATTGAAGTGCCCCTGAAAAAGCTCTCCATGGGAGCAGCTATCGTACCAAAGAGGTTCCTCTGACTGCTAACCTCCTTCTGCAGCTCTTCCTCTGGAATAGGACTGAGAGAGATAATATGTGATTGTCCTGAGAAACCTCAGAGCCTCGTCCCTGAAGCACATGTTCCTGAGTGATGCAGGAGCCACAGTTCCACTCCAAGCCTCGCCCTGACCGAGGGTCACGCCCCATCACTGAGTGAGCACCCAGTCAAACCATAAGAGGGTGAGAATCTGCTGAATTTCCATTTCAGTCGCCAGTCAAGGTTATGGAATTCAGAATCAGCAAAGAAGAAATACAGCACGTGTCACATGCAATGTGTCTTTATTAAGAATGTGCTGCAGAAATACAACGTTCCACGAGCCGCTTAACTCCACCTCCGTCCAACACGAGTCAAAATCTACAGCATGCTAATAGGCGAGTACAGTTGCCTGCTGGTAACACTAACTAGATCATAACTATTGAACTCTAATTCAACACAAGACTGATTTCTACCAGCAAAATACAGCAATTGTAGATTATAAGTTCTTTCACATATTAAGTAACAAAGCTAAATAAACCAGGTATTGATTCATTTTCAGTGAAACCACTCGTAAAATTGGTTTTACAGGAACCCAGGGGTGCTGCAGTGGCAGGTCACAGTGTAGCAGGTGGATGTCCGAGGTCGGTGGACGGAGATCATAAAAAAGATTGGACTGAAACGTTACATCTTCAAAACAAATCGGAGGCTAACAGTTACAGTAGGTCAGACAGCGCTTGTTTATGATTGCAATGACAAGCTATTACATTTGTGACGGAGCACGGCACACAAACCCGCCTGCGATGGAGCAAACATTGCACGGCTGACTAGTGCAGCGCGATCCCACTTCTACATTATCAAAAGACAAACAACTCAATTGACGTGGAAGAAAAGCTGATATCTGCTACAGATCCACTGACTCACAGTTTTTGGTGATCAACAGCTGACTTTCATTTTGGCACGTGTTTTTTTTGCAGTGCTTTTCGTCATCTCCGCCGGTTTCACATTCTTCCCTATAAAGTCATTGGAAAACTCAGTTTTGTCCCCTTCATACAGGTGAATTGTGGGTGACTTGTGTACCGATCGACACATTGGATTCATCCAGCCATTGGTACAAGGGAGTGGCTGTGGGGAGTGGTGTGGTGGGAATCCATCCAGAAGCCCCTCACATCCAAAGTGTTCTCCCCCCCTAGAGTCAGTTCTGCTCTGCCACTTGAAGATCGTCTGGAACACGGGAATATGAAGCGACATGGTCCGTATCAGGTGCACAAACCCTCCCCCCTGTCCTCTAATCATTGCTCTGTTAGCATACGGTGTTTTAGTTAGATAACAAAAGTATAAATAAGCACTGGTTATTGGGTGCACTTCTGCCACACATCCAGGTTATGACTAGGCTGTAAAGACGGTGGTGGGTGCAGGGCAGGCCAGGGCATCAGATGCCTTATCCAGTTTCACCCTGGGATGAAACTCAGCTTTTCACATTTACTAAAAAAAGAAAAGGAAGTATATTAGTGTGAGAGCCGTGGAAGGTGAAACTTAATATGGACGTATAGATCTTGTTTTGTGCATAACCACATCGGGAAGTTACGTAACAAGGAAAACAAGACTGTGGAGTCCCAGAGCTTCGGGTCATGTGAACGACAGCTCCTCCAGTCATTACGTTAATGAGATCCTCTGTTGACCTAAAGAGACCCAGCAGGCTGACGGTGTCGCGTGCCATGTTGAAACAAGTGATGCGGCCCTGCTAGACGCGGCCACAATTTAGTATCACCAGTTCTTTTTACCAGACACCGAACTGCTCCGTGATCAGAATCCTTTTATTCACCAGACACATGAGTTGATACACAGAGCCGTCGGTACATTGGTGTGTTCACAAAACATCCACAGACAGGAGGACTTCACGTAAGTCGAACAGGCCAAGGCATACAACAGACGACACATATGGAAACACACACACACACACACACACACACAGCTCTCTAGCATGCAACCGTGCAGATGGACACACAGTCTGATGAGGGTGCAAGTAAACTAGATCCTCAAGTGCTTGTTATAAGATGACAATACTAGGGTTCCAAGTCAGGGAGGCGACGCTCATAACTCATCAGACGCTACAGCTGGGGGCATAAGATAAACAAGCATATTTCGGGGGCTCACCATAACCACAGTTAGGACACGTGTTTGTTAAGTTCAGGCAAAGAAGGAAAGTTCATGGGAAGAAGTCAGCTGTGCACAACTTCACAGAGAGTGAAAGGGTGAAAGGTTATAGGTCAGATTTGGGACACTCACTGGCCAGGTTGACAATGCAGGCGATGATAATGACCGTCCCTCCTACAAGTGACACCATGGAGAGCATCTTGGCCACGCGGCCCAAGCGCACCGCGCCGTCCAGATTCCCCTGCTCCAGACTGTTCTTGGACTGAAGGTGGAGAAACCAAACCATCTGTTAGACTGTGCTCACATGACAAGCACAAACACTCTCAAACTTTTCATTCAAACTTACCAAATCACATATCCTAATAGATAACCTAACTAACAAGAGATGAAAGTTCAGTGTTGTGATGTGCAGTTTACAAAGACACCGAAAGACAAGAAGCAGAATGAGAAGAGTCTGAGTTAATGATGCTCAGGTTTTCTTTTTACTGGGAAGAACAACATGAGAAACGACTACGTAAGAGGGACAGTTCGTGGGGAGAGGTTGGGAGATAGTTAAGCCAAGGAGGCCACTCATTGTTGGTGGAGGGAAGAGACAATGGATGTGCAGTAGGGCTGCACAAGTATGGCCCAAGTCTCAGTTACTTTGATCCATGTCGTCACCTGGATTATTAATAGTGATTCTGCTGGGGAAAGCATCATTGTTTTCATTACTTTACTTAAACAACTGCTACAACTGCATCCAATGCAAAATGAAACTTTAAAAATAAATAAAAAAATACCCATTAATTTACAATTTACTGACGGTTAATGGAATAAATACTATTAGAGAGTCGTGTCATGAAGTGCAAGTCAGGACAAACAATTGAAGTAGTAGTAACCAACACACACATTTCATGCAAACATAACCTTTTAGCCTGTGAAATAATGCGCTGCAAGTGTGGTGCAGATGGGTCCAGTAGTCCTCTTGTTTGCCGGGATTTATTTGTTTCCTCCCTGCTCATTGACACAGCAGCCACCCGGCATGCTTGTATCCACTACAGTATATCTGTCACAAACTGTCCTCAGACAAGGGGCGTGTCACACACTGATGATCGGCAGGTCTCAGTCAGATGCCACAGAACTGTTATGAGAACTGCACCGTCATACAGATCGAACGTGGAAGTATTCTAAAAAAAAATGCAGATACGATCCGGCGTAGTTTAATACGGGCAACCAAATTTGTAATCGCACTTGTAGGACATGTAGCATGAAGGACAAAGATGCTGGAGCAGGTGGAGGAGGCTGACTTGATGAGGCAACTGCTGCTTGGAACTTGTGAAAACAGAAGACCCAATCGAGCTGAACCTAAATAGGCTGAGAGGATGGGAGTATTCCATTTAAAGTCATGTTCACAGGGGACATTCACAGACGAATTGTGGGAATTTTTGGAAGGAAGAGCATCCACATTACATCTTGAACCAACCTGCGGAGCATAAATCAAGGCTGTATGGATTCTAGAGTCACTCTTTTTAAATGAAGATTGTTTCACACAACAATACCCCCGAGGTGAATGTGTGTGTCGTCAGAAAAAAAATAACAAGAAGATCCATCCGAGCCCTCTCTACTGACCCAGCTCTTTCCCATCTGTTTACTTTTGCAATCCTGCCAGCTGATGGCGTCAGCAATCTACACTTGCATCATCATCAATGTAGACATGACTGTTCTAATTTATGTCACATGGCCACAAGTCAGAGGCCTGACCTACAATCACATAAAAGCAGGGATGAGAAACATTCGCACTAATGGCAGAAAATGATTGATCGGAATTGATCGGGCTTATCCTGTCAGTGTCAGAGTTTTGATGACGCGTCTCTTACCATGATGGAGTAGACGAAACCAACGATGTTGATGGGCCAGACGGGGCAGAAACAGGCCAGCACTGACAGGAGGAGATAGTCTTTGACCTTGGTGCGGTCCAGCGGCGGGTTGGTGGCGATGCTGGAGTGACGAGAGATGGAGGGCCGAGGGGAGAAGGCGGTGTAGCCGATGGAGCTGGCCCGGCTGCCCTTCCTGGTCTTGTTGTGATGAGGGTACGAAATGGAGTGTTGTCTTCTGGGAGGGGAGGAGATGACAGGGGACGTTTTGTCTCCAGACGCCGGGTGCATCCCATTACCTGCACGTGAGGGGCAACAAAGGACAGCGGATATGTGAAACATAAGCGTGTTGTTGTTCCAGAACTTGACCTTCCCCACAGCAAGCTGATTCAGCGCCCTCACGTCACCAGTCACAGCTTCACCACGAGGTCACACTCACTGTTCTTCAGCTTCTCGTTGATGACAATGACAAGTTCTCCTTTGGACTTGCTGCGGGGGGGTCTTGTGCCGGCGGGGCTGCCGCTGCCGTGGATGAGCTGTTCACCTTGGCCAGGTGAGCATGGGACAGCCGCAGGTGCTCGACTCAACTCACAGTCCTCCTGATCCAGCAGTGAGGGCTGGTCCTCGCCCGGCCAGATGGCAGGGGTGGGCATCATGTTCACGGCCATGTTGAATCTTCCAAGCGATCTTCAAGTCTTCACAATAACCACCTGAGGACCAGGATGACTTTGGTTAAGTAATGCCGTGTAAATTATTCAAGTCCCATCTGTTGTGTTGATTTCCCAGAAGCATGTAGGGAATACAGTGAAGAGTGGCTGGTTGCCATGTTGAATAGTAAATAAACAGCAGGCCTGCGACGTGTTCAAGATCAGACTGAAACAAGCAGGTGAGGCTTCTCGGATGACGGATAATCGTGGCAAAAGACAGAACAATAGCAGGGGTGGAGGCCAACCATGACGGCGCTGCAGGTGTGTACATAGCATTGTTCGTCATGTGTACACACCATAAGGGGACAAAGGGGAAGCGCAGCGGCGGTTTTATTAGCCTGCGTGATCCACGAGATGCTAAGATGCTAAATACCAAGAACATCCACATCTTGTCGCGGCAGAAGCGGCGCACGAATAGAAGACTGTTCAGTTCATCTCAACACTCGAAGATACATGTCGCTGAGCAAATCTGACCTTTTCCTTTCGAGCGTCCGTCTCAGCACAGCCGCGGCGACCCTGGCTCCGGCATCCTGCGAGAAAAGAGCTTTACCGACGGTGCTGCTGAGGAGACTGGGACGAACGGTGTCCTGGGTGGGTGTGTGTGTGTCTGAGAGAGAAGGACGGAGTGTGAGCAGAGCTGGAGGTCTCCAGGATGGGGAGGAGTGATGGTGTGTGTGTGTGTGTGTGTGTGAGTGAGAGTGGTGAAAAGTGAAATGAAGCAGACGGATGGAGGGAGCAGCGTCCTCATGAGAGCACGAGCGCCTCATCCATCCCTGCAGCTGCAGCGCTCGGGCGACTCCACAAACACAAAGGTTGATGTTGAACTATATTGTCTGATGAATGGTCCGTCATGCGTTCATGTTTAAACCAAGTAAAAATGACTGCTGGAAACGTTTGGAGAAATGTGTTTTATTGTAAAAGAAGCAGTACGCCACCCACTGTTTGAGCACAGTTACTACAAAAACATAAAACAAGAATAAAAAAAAAAAAATCACGATTAAGAACAAATACATAAATTATATACATGTCTGGAGCGAAGGACTCAGTTCCCCATAGTGCTCAGGACGTTTGCCTGCAAGGAGAGAGAAGTTAGACAGGCCACTTCAAAACATTTCAGGAAGGTCATTTTCACTGGAACTGTCAGGTCCAAGAGGTTCATCAGCAGACATGTCCCTCCTCGAGTGGCGAGTTCCCACAGCAAAGATTCATTTTTATTTAGTTTGCATCATTGCATGTAGACGGAAACTAAAGATTTGGCCTTGTATAAACACTTGCATGCTGGTATAACGAGGAATACATCACAGATTGCAGCTCTAAAGAGTTGTGTTAATATTTATCAATGACGGGGACAAAGGTTTTCAATAAAGCAGTCATTTTTGATAAATAGCTTGCATTGTTAATAGTCATCATTAATTTACTCCCTCATACACAAATTCATGTTGGATGTTTCCATCAATGGGCATGAGTCACGTTGGACACTACATGTGTAGATAGTGCTGAGCCCTTCCACACTGTAAATACTGATGATTTATCACTCGTTCATAACAGATGACAGTCAAACAAAACAGCCAGGCCAGTGGCTCAACTTAAATGACCCCTTTCATTGTACTGAATAAATGAGTATTTAACATGATATCAACAGATTACCTTCATGAAGGAAGAGAACCTCTTCTCTGTCATTCCCTCAACTTTAATCAACTCCTCTACCTACAAAAGAAAGGGACCAGTGAGTGTCAGGGGAAAGAATCATGGTCACCTCTGGCTAAACGTTTGTGTCCCTCCACTGACCGTTTTGAAATCACCATTCAGCTCTCTCCAGCCTTGGATGAGTTTGGCCTTCTTGTCACCAATCTGCTGCAGACTCTTCAACTCTTTGATCGAGCCACTGTTCAAGATCTGCAGGATCTTCTGACGGGACTGCTCCACTACAGAGGTGTTGAACTGGGACTCCCAGCAGTTCTGGCTCATGTTCTCTTTACCTTCAGCCTGAAAAACAGAAAACAACACCATTCATGCTGGAGTTGCATTCCTGCCCATTTAAAATGGAGTTGAAAACAGCAACGGCTGTGGCAGAGGTTATTTCTTTCCACACCAAGTGACACTAATGCACCATGTCAGCGTGCATCTGATGCTTGCAGTATTACAGATGTGGTGCGCTAAGCACGACACAGTGATTCTGACCTCCATGGGCTCTGAAAGCTTCTTCTTCTTCTTGATGCAGACTGAATGTTTATTGACCACATCACGAAGTGGCTGTAGCTGCACAACTGGGGAGCAGAGAACACACCAGGTTAATAACCAATCACATTGATATCTTTTCAACTACAGTTTTCATTTTCATCTGTACCTTTAAATATCGAAGCCAATTTCCTATTTGATTTGCCCATTTATTCACACACAGACTGAGCCAATTAAAATGAGTGTCTTTGCATTTGCTTGCGTTCCTCACTAAAATGGCTATATGCTGTGTCACTACAAGGCTAGTATCCCTAGAACTGGCTAGTTGATCAACCGAAGAGGTTAAAGGCTCACGACGATTTCAAATAGGTCTGTGTTTAAAATGTAATCATGTGCTACACGTGGTAAACAACTGCAATCCACTTAATTTTAATTCCAGCATGCAAATTGGTATTAGTCCAACTTCCTCTGCAAAAGAAGATGAGCCTCCCATTCAGATATGTGCAAGTATGTGAATAAATAAAAACAGTTATCAGGCAGTAAGAAACAGCATTGACTGACCTTGAAGCGGTTGGACCACAGCCTGTTGCTTCGTGACCTTTGCTGCCGTGGACTGTTTCTTTTGAAGAGGAAGCGAGTCGTTTCTGAAACTGGGGTCAATGCGAGCACTTGACTTGCTTCCAGGCATTTGAGTCAACAACTTGGCCTTGCTTTCCAACTCCCTTTGTTTCTCCTTGAGCTCCTGTGAGGTTCACAAGAGGGGAAAAAAATCAGGGCTGGGTATCGATTCTAATTTCAAAAATCGAATCAATTCCGATTGTCATGACTTAGAATTGATTATCACAATTCAATCTCAATTCAGGTTAGTATTTACACCATTTTCTGAGCTGTTGCCATAATCACATGACAAGTTACGCAAACATTAATACAAGTATCATATTGACATTCAACAAGAAATTAATGAAGGATTGGTAGTAAATGATGGCTGTAAGAGTGGTGAAAATAGGAAGGTTCAATCCCCTCCCGGGTTGTAGCATTGCTTTCACAAACATGCTGGCAGGATCACCTGAAAGATTCAGACAGAGAACGCCAGATGTGTCTATACCTGTGGCGATGGACTGCTCATGGGACTGGTGCATTATTAGAAATATGACATTAAAAATTCACCCAAAAGATGCTGCTGTTTAATACTAATGCATTTTTATTTTGTTATTAAAATGAAAAATACATATTCTCAGCAAGGGAAAATGTAGAGTGCTGTGGTCTGTAGGATATACGTAATGAGGTTCCATTTTTGGTTTGGTGGCGTCTGAACCCAAAATGGTGCCAGACCGTAGCTTTGAGCGTTTCAGGCGTTTTCAAACCCGGCACGTTGCTAGTGTTGCCACTGTGAGGAGGCATGTTGTTTTGACTTTGGTGTCATGTCTGCACGCCTGCGTCAGTGGGGTTGGACTTCACCCGGAGAATGTGTTAAAACTTTAATTAATCCGATCTTTGGACATACGAATCGATTTTATGGAATTGATGTACGAATCGATTCAGAATCACAAAATCGATTTTTTAAACACAGCACTAGAAAAAGTCATTTTAATTAAGAATTTAAAAGATCAACAATAAAATATGTGATACTATATGACTTTAAAGGCTTGGGTCTCACAGTGGATACATCAAATGTCAACTCAACTGAGCATGATCTCACCTGGATCTCTTTCTGGGCACCATCTTTCAACATACTGAGTCGGTCCCTGTCCTGGCAGCTCATCATCAGCTTCTCCAAAGCGACAAGACGATCCATTACTGATGGTTCTGTTGGGCTACCAAACAAAAACAAAACTCATAAGGAACCTGATTAGTCAAGGGAAACTTAATATCTGTTGATTATATGATTTTTTTTCTTTATTTAAATGAGGAGTGAATAGATTTGGAACGAGAGAAAACAAATGTACTTTTCAGCCCATCGTACATGCTGGGTCCACCTGATATCGAGCATGGCCGAATGCATATCTCACACAGGCAGCATAGACACAACAATATGAGGGCTAAAAATAACACGTAATTTGATAGCAGACAAGTCACTGACGACATTAAGGATGTCGACTGCCAGCATACGACGTGAATGGGTTAACCAACACACTAACATTTCTGATCATTTCTTCCATAGCATCACAAACTGTAGTTTAACAACAGAGAAAAAAGTGTAGGTGAAGTGCTGTATCGGCTTGTATAATGCTAAATATTTTGAAACTTTGTGTTTGAATTGTAATTGCCCAAACTGTGGTGTGAAAGGTACTGTAGGTGTCCTATCTGAAATGGAACCATACATTTCAGGTTGCGATGGTCCGGTTCCTTGACACATGACAAGCAACCAACAGGGAAAAAAACCTAATAGTCAAATACGGTCAACTACTTGATACATATATTTAAACATGGTGCCTGTGTCCCATAGTTGTGAGCGCTCATACCTGTGCAAATGAGACGACGATGAGGCCTGCTCCGTCTTCTTTTCTTCTTTCTGCCTCTTCTTCTGGGGTTCAGCATCAGAGCGCCCAGATTCCGGTTCGTCTCGCGCTCGCTTCACTGGAGGTCAATAATAAATTCTCAACAGAGCAAAGCAATAGGACACGACATTTTTAAGGTTTAACTAATCTGCAACATGAAGATCACACTTCTGTGGTTGAGATTAATTACCAAATAAAATCATCAATCATTAAAAATAAAGTGTGTTAAGAACCAGGGAAATAAGACCAAGCATGGCATGCAACAGAAGACCGAAAAATGTTGAAGAGGCGGACACACAGAATGTTCCTCTCCCAAAGCATCCCAGAAAGCCAGGACGAGGCTGTCAAGAGTGTTGCAGAAGAGGGTTCATTTCAGCACCAGCTACCAAATCCTGGTCTACTGCTCAGAGACCACGACCTGTTAAGATGCTTATAGGACCAAAAGCACTGCTAGACATCTTAAATAGTAAAGCGTGAGTAAAAGCGAAAAATCTCATGACATTTGGACCCTACAATTTGTCACCGTTGTTTAAAATAGTAATAAATTGTGCTATAGGCAAGTATTATGCACAAACTTCACTCACCTGAAGGAACAATCAACGTTTCCCGGGTGAAGGGTTTGTTGACAATTTGTTTGGATTTGGCTGCAAAGTTGAGTGCACTGAAGGTGTCGAAGTAGTACTTGTACTCCGGGGCAATGTTTGTGATCATTACAGAATGTGCGGAGCCACCGAGTGAATCCTGAAGCAATCTGGTCAGTTTGCTGTCTCTGTAGGGCACGCGAATCGCCGTGCCCGAGTTTAGTGAGTCAACTACTTTGCTCAGAGTAAAGAGCGACAGATTGATGGCACCACTCTCTTTTAATCGAATCCCCTGGTTGCCAGTGCGTCGGTTGTCTTCTGAACCAGCCAGGTCCACCAAATAGAGCTTCCCTGTTTGCTGACGGTGGGGAAGAGCACGCTGTGTCCGA
Organism: Synchiropus splendidus; assembly: GCF_027744825.2. NCBI lineage: Eukaryota > Metazoa > Chordata > Actinopteri > Syngnathiformes > Callionymidae > Synchiropus > Synchiropus splendidus. The sequence continues at coordinate 10,875,738 of NC_071338.1, forward strand.
ACAACCTAACACAAGACATTATAACACGTGTGAGACACTGGAGAAACAGATATCACAAGGTCAACATCCACAGAGCAGGAACACTTTTCTGCATGCAAGGCTTCAGACATGACAGCCCTTCACCCATTACAATAAGCTGGTAAGTTATTCAAGGGTAGGAGAAGATTATAAAAAATGCTAAAAACCAAAACAGAGAATTATTCCTCTCCCATAAGATCCCAGAAAGCCATGAAGTTGCCAACAGGAGTATTTGAAGAAGAGGGTTAATTTCAGCACCAGCTACCAAATCCTGGTCTACCGCTCAGAGACCATGACCTGTTAAGATGCTGTTGTACCCCTTTGCAAGAGAGACTTTATGTAAGAATAAATGAATGAGGAATACTGTTTCTGAAAATCAAACCTTAATAAGGAGGATCGCATGGCTCCGGCTGGACCTCTGGTTGAGTTTAGTTGAAGCAGTCGTACGATTCAAACTGGCCGGATGAAAATGTTTGTCAAAGTCCGCAAAGGTAGCAAGTACTGTATGGGTGAGGCCTGGAATAAGAATATTCTTGTCCTTGTCTTCTCGGATCGGCAAATCTTGGGAGCCTGGTGCAAGGAGATCGAGCACCTAAGCGAAAAAAATGAACATTTTAAATAAACAGACAAAACATATTTGATGCCCGTTCCAAAATGTCACCCATGTCGTGCGAAGATGGCGAGTACGTGTTCAGATTTAAAACACTGTCATGTCCTTCAAACCATTTGGCAGTTACGACACACAAACGTGCTTGCATGTGTCACACGTGTGATATGAAAAATCTGCAGTAGTTATGAGCAACACAGAAAGAAAAAAACCTACCTTCTCATTATAAATCTCCAAGTAAGACATGCCAACGCTGTAGTCCCAGCCATCGTCCTCTTCTTCTTTGACTTTAACCAAGTTAAATACCTCACGCACAGCCCTGGGGATCACACCGGGCTGCTGTGCACTGCCCAACATGGTGTGAGTCTTCCCTGAGAGAGAGTGAAAGCCTGAATAAAAAGTCCTTGAATAATAGCTGGAGCTCAATTCTACGTTTAAATTAACTCACCTGCTCCTGTTGGCCCATAAGCAAACACACTGGCATTTTGCCCGGTCAAAATATGAGGAATGATGGGCTTTACCGACGCAAGGAAAACCTGTAGCTGTGTCGTCTGTTCGCCGTGATAAACATCAAAACTGCAAACAGAAGAAAGAATTATAGCATGACTTCTCCTCTAGTAAGTTGGAACGGGAACAGTAGTTGATACTGACTGGTACTTCACGGTTTCGGTGGCGTTTCTCCAGTTAACTATCTCAAGATTTTGGGAATCGAGGCCCCGCACGCACGGGCCCTCGCCTTTCTCGTCTTGTTTGTTCATGTAGGGGCGAAGTCGGACCGCGACCCGAATCCTGGCCGCCTTCTTGTTCGTTCCATCGGAGACTGCCACGCGCTGGGCCATGTTGGATGTTGGTAAGGACTCTGAAAAGGTGGTAGTTATAGGAGAGCCACAATACCATACAATTCAGCGACGAATTTAAATGTGTTCAAAAGCCGCACCGATCCGTATCTCGCTAGCAACGAGCAAGCTAAATTTGAGTAAGATAAGGCTCTTCAAAAAAAAGCTATGCAGTCACAAAGCTTCCCAAATAAACGACCATTATTTCTTACCCCCCAAAGAAGCAGCGGTTCTCCTTAAACGTTTGTTATTCCCCCATAACAAACATTGTGGGTGCAGTCTTTTAACAATGGCGGCGGGATTCAACCGAAAACTTTTGAAATCAGCGGCTGCGCAACCGGAAACGGATTTCAGCCAATCGGGGTGCACGTCAACTTCATCGTCATTTGACGTTTTGCGTCACACATGCGCCGGCAAAGTTCCATAAATGAAGAATCACATACGTCCACTGGCCATTTATTAGATTAACACGGACGTTTTTCGAAAAGAATAAAAATGTTTAAAATGAGTGTCCAGCGACGCAGCATCGCATCGGGCAGAACGTAGACCGACACATCCCCGCGCCGTTGCAGATCCCTCCGCATGATGTGAACTGAACGAACGGACAGACAGGCGGAGTACTACGGCCTGGCGTAGAGGTTGTTCGGTCAAAAATGGCGCTATGTTTACGTCTGTGTGTCAAGATAAATCGTCCACAGAGAGTCTGATGGCGTGTTTTGGTCATTTTACTCACCGGGGCAGAAGACATTGGCAACATATTTAAGAGAAGAACCGATCGACGACACAGAGGGCATTCGGTAAAGTCACTTTCAGGGTTCTATTTGTTTCCTATGTGTTCTTATCGGGCCTAATGCTTGTTCATAGTCATAAATGCATTATTTTTCTATGTTTTGCTTGAAACCGTGTTGTTCATCATGCCTTAATGGGAACGCAAAAAGCCAACCTGATCTATGACTATGTCTTTATATTGCTATTGATAACTCAAGATAGCTGCTTATGCATCAGCCAAAGTTGGATACTCTTGAGAAGCATTCGTGTGATGATGGTTGTAGTTTCAGACTTGGGAAAATGTCAATGTCAGACCACATTATGATGGAATGATTGTGATCTTTCTTTTTACCAGATCTCTTGGGTCACAATCCACCGAAAGGATGCAGGCTGAAGCCACTGATTCTTCCCTGCAAGAGGGAATCGAGGTTCTAGGTCTTAAGGACAACGAGGAGCCTGCTCCAGATAAAGAGGAGAGCAAGGCAGAGCTAGGTGACGCTGAAACGACAGGTGCAGAGGAGGACACCAAGGCGAAGGATGATACAGGTAATTTCAAGTTTAGGTGAAATCACAAATGTGAAATTGTGTATTGTTTAATTCTGCCCAAGGTGAGGACTGTGTTACACCCAAGTGTAACTTCCAAAAGCATCTGATATTGAGGAAGTGAAGTTCAAAGTCACATAGTGATCACAGTTTGCTGAAACTGACATCAAGCAAAAACTATACTATTTAGTTTTTTGGTTTTGAATATGTTCGATAGTAAACACTCCAACAGAGTTTGAAACAAATCTTTATAAGTAGCTTTGTTTTTCCTTCTCTTTTCATAGATATATCTCCCCAGTGGTGTGGGTGTTAAAACCCTTGGCACTGTAAAAACACACTTTAGAATGATGAATTAAAAGTGCACAATGAGGGGAAAAGTGCGTGTGTATTTTGCACTTTTAAATTGTGAATTAATTTTCTGTATGTGCCCATTATTTTTGTCAGATGGAGAGACGGAAGAGGTGGAAACAGAGACACCCCAGGACCAATCTCAGGCTGAGACAGCGGATGCGAGTGAAGAAGCGAAAGCTGTGGCAGAAAACGACAATGAGTGGGAGCTTGCGTACAGCGATGAGGAAATGGAGGATCCGAAAAACTGGATGCCCCCACCGGCTGAGATCAAAAGACTCTACGAGCTCCTTGCAAAAGGGGAAATGCTTGAACTGAACTTTGTGGCCCTTCCTCGGAGACCTCCCACCCCTGAGCACACCCCTTCACCTGAAAGGGATGAGGAGGAAGAATCAGCAGAGGACCGAGAGAGGAAGGAGAGGGAGAGAAAGTCAGTACCATTTTTACTTTTTTGGGAAATGTGTAGCTTTTCAGATGTTGTGGTTTTCCATTTAATGGTTTCTGCACTGACAACCGTCTGACAAGGGCGTCTCATGTTTTTAACGGTCCATCTAACCCCCAGGCCTCCTACTCCAACTGAGTTCGACTTTGATGAAGAGCAACTGCAAGCTACGCCCAAGAACGCCTTCCTCAACAGGCGCCGAACACCAGGTACGATATGCTGCCAGATGACCTCAGCATGCACATCACCTGTGGAATTGATGTATATTTGCAATATTCCTGTGACCTCCTCAGGGTCGTCAGCTCGGTCCTCTGTCAAGCGTGAGGCCAGGCTGGATAAAGTCCTGTCAGACATGAAGCGTCACCGCAAAATTGAGCAGCAGATTATGCTCACGGGTCGAGATCTCTTCAAGGTAGAGAAGAAGATAGAAGAGCCCCTTTCTCCTAACAGCCAGAAGGAGCGGGAAAAGGAGCGGGAGCGGGACAGCAACCCCAACACGATATTCTCCCCTCGGCAGAGGAGATACTGAAGTAGAAATGGACTTTTGTGACTTTTGTAGAGGCTGATCATTGAACTCCATGACCTTTTCCAAACTTGAATTTTTTAATGTCCCAAGTTTTGTAAAGTTTTTTATGTTTTGCATAATAATGACAATAAACGTTTTAAATAGCATTTCTTGTTGTGGTGACAGTTGATGGGCTTTACAAATGCATGCATGTGTTGTCATGGAAAAGGTGTGTCCAGTTGAGACAAAGTGACCTGAAGCAGTCCCCATCTGAATCATAGTAGCTACATCAATAAGTCACATTTAGAGGAACAAAATATATCAAGTTGCTAAGCTCAATAAAATTAATAACAAAATACAATCAAATATTAGATGGAAAATATGATATAATTAATTAGGGATGCACCGATGCCGATCCTGGTATCGGTATTGACCCGATTCGGGAGACGATCCAGGGCGGTGTTTAAACTATGTTCAGTGCTCACGTTAATGTCACGCGCGGCGCCGGTCGTAACGATAACGTGGCAGCAGATCACAGCAGATACAGCGAGTTTTCAATTTACACCCGATGCTGACTTGAATGAATGGATGTCCGCAGCAGCTGCGCGTGTGCGTTGAGGGGAGTGCTTCGTTGAGCAATCGATTATGAATAGTAAGATAGTACACGACACAAGTTCAGTTAAGAATATAATTGTTTGAAACGCTGAACCAACGAGCTTAGATCACGCGTCACTGCGCAATCCGACTCAGATCTGCGAGTCATTGCAGAGTCTCTGTAACTGCAGATGTTGTTTCTTGAATTACACAGGCGCTAAAAGGTACCGTTATAAACATAATATCCTCTTGAATTTCCTCATGCTTCGTCTGCGTCTGTGTTCCCCGCGCGGCAGAGATGGAGCGGGTCATGAAGCAGCTTATGTTAAAAGTCACAGTAAAATGCAAATAACGTCAACACACAGTGTGTAAGTATCACGTTTCCCGTATTCACGTCATTTTCACGTAGCTCAACAAGAAATGGAACCCTTGTCGATTTGAACTTTCATGAAATCGAATGCCCCCCCATCCCATCACATTTGCATGTGAACCATAGAGAAAGCACAATTCCATGGTAGGTGACCAAGCTGATGTTTGATGACCACAAAAGTGAAGCGACAAAATGAAAAACCACTGGAGACAGAGTCAGGACAGAGATGTATATTTTGACTAAGATTAAGTAACTATACAGCCTTCACATAAGGCTCAGAAGCATAGAGTATAGGTATGCATAAATATGCATTCAAAACCACAAACCAAATAAATAAATAAATAAATACTTACAAATAAATAACAAGCATCTTTTGTGGAATATACAGTACATTGGCTGACAAGAGTTTAGAAATGTCTAGAAGCAGCGCCTGATTGGATGATACAGGAGGATGAATACTTAGTGTCCAACATGCTCACAGTTGTTCAGGACGTTCTTTTGTTTGTTTGTCTGTTTTTTTTTTTGGCACACGCTGCCAGGTTGTGATGGCTGGTTGAGCTCACGTTCTTAGACCCAAACGAAGACAGTGTATCTGCTTTAAACAAACATGTATTTCAATGGTTCATGGAACCTGTTGAACAAGTCATATCATTTAAAAGCTTAAAAACACACACACAGAAAAAAAAATTAATAAATGAACAAACAAAACACGTTTGGATGATTCCCATAATGATGTTCTTGTTTCCCTTTGAACTGCCGGTATCAACATGACATGAATAGTTCATCCAGCTGAGTGTACACCTTTGGATCTTAAGTCCAGCTATTAACTAACATAACCCTTGGAAGCAATTGGACATCACTTCCTTGTTGAAAAACCCTTGTTGAAATGGAATGAGGTTGTATCTACACAGAGACTTCCGTTGCACTTTGCGTACACTACGATGAAAACGTGTGAAATGTAGAATGTAATCCATCAAAACGTCAGATGGCAAGTGAAACATACTTAAAAACGGGTGCTTCAATACTGACACGTAAATAAGGACAATTTTACATCAGCTATGTACACTGGCCACATTTTCTGTTTCAGGAAAGCCACTTCCTTCTCCACCGAGGATAAAAACAATAAATAAAAAAAAATGTAAAGAATCAGGAAGAGGGATAAGGCAGCAGAATACAGTCTTAGAGATTATCTTCCTTCTAGAGATGAGTCAGTCTGCAGGTTGGTTACATTTTGTTAGAGTGACAGTGACTACATAGAGGATACAGATAATAAACACTAACAAGTCAAAATACTGCTTAGCTGGGATTTTTTTGTTGGTTTTTTTGAAGGTCCGCATCATCACTAATCTGAGTCAGGCCTTCTCTCTACAGCAAATGTACTAACATACAATATAATACATTCCTATGATCCTGCCGTTCCTCTATGACGAAGCAGAGAGGACTGAATTTGATCTACGTGAGGGAAACTGTCAACTTCGCTCGCTATACATCCAGGCAGATTCCTCTCTGGTCAGTGCATGTCCGTTCTGTCACAGTGCCTGATGACATCTTTGAGTAGCAAGTGCACAAGTGCCCCCCTTCTTTTCCTACAAACTAAGAAGCTGAAGTCTGTGAAGGACAGCCACCAAACCCTCTCGGTTGCTCGCTGCCTGCAGAGAATTCAGCAGAGGCCATTGTCCGTAGCATTCTTTATATTGCTACTTGTTTCAAGTTTCACTTTCTCTCCAGATAACCCTACATTTTTCATTGGTACATTCGCCCACATGCCCTCCCACCCACCCCTCCCTCACCACCCAGCTCAGTGAGTGGCCAACTCGGTCTCTGGGGAGCGTGTGCTGTAGCCATTGGCAGGTTGGGGCAACGAGTTGCCATCAATCTGGCACTCTTTGGCGGCGGAGGATGTGCTGGCATGCTGAGAGCGCGAGGAGCCTCGGAAGAGCCGCAGGGCTCCCCTGCAAATGAGCGAGAACCAGTAGAGCTGGGGGGCCATGAGCAGAGCAGCTCCCAGGTTACAGTGCCAGGGCACAGACAGAGGGACCAAGTAGAATGGAATGGAAGCATACCTGGATCGAGAGAGGTGTGACAGTGGATTCAGTTCACATCATCACAACGGTACAGTAGACACAGCTGTGCAGGTAACTGACCCAAGCTCAGGCATTAGAAAACAGACGGAAAGAAAGACATACCTTCCATAGACGTAGTAGAGGTAAGGGAAGAGTAGGACTCGACAGATGAAAAAAGTGATCAGCATAAGAGCCCCATTCACTTTGTGCAGGAGAGTGTGCTGCTGTTTGTACTGAGAGCAGACAGATGAGAGAGGGAGACAGAAAAGACAAGCGGCAGTTTGGTGAAAGATGAAGATGTTAATCTTGTTTGCCAAGGTCACATTTTCCATATGAACAATGCAGAACGTGCATGCACTCTGACCTTTCTTCAGTGCTTCCATTTCAGAGACATAAAACACTACTCAAAGCTCTCTCTGACCATAAGTCCAAGTAATGACGGCTTCCAATTTCTATTCTTCAGGGGGTTAAAATGTAATCGCTCACGAGCCATATCAGAGCATCACAGCCAGATGCTGTTTGCCACATGCAACATGCAGTATGAAGCTAATCCATCCAAGTAGGTTTTCACCTGCATGATAAATAATAATCCTCGACTGATGGGTCAGAGTTTTGGGTGACAAACCAGTGTCATTACTCAGTTTCATTTACATTATATATATTTTCTGTTCAACTTCCAGCGATTTTATTTTGAACTGCCACTGGCCTGGGAAAAGAACTTCCTGTGAACAACTAACAGCACTTCAAAATAGCAAAGAAACAGGACATTTCACACTACAATGACCAATCTCATTGCTCATTTCAACATGCTTCACTCATCAGGGACTACACTCATTTTAAAATAAATATAAAACATCCTGAGATTCATTATTGATTCTGCGCTTATATTTCCAAAGACCTGAACAGTCACTTGACTTTTAAATTCCATTTAAATAAAGGTTTCATAAGCCAGTAGAGACGCTGGCAGACCTTGGAACGCTGCATTAAAATTCCATGGTTACATATGGAATAGTTGTATAGATGGATTTCACTATCAGTATGAACTCATCAAGGTGGTGTGAGAGAGGGGAGATAACTGGTGGCTTGGTTGTGGATATCTACGAGAAGCAACAGCTGGTGAGGATCAACGAAGATGCAAAGGCCCTGCCCATTTGTTTACTTCAACCAACTGAACTTTATCTCTGTTGACCTGCTTCAGTGAGATTACGCATGAGAGGCGAAACGTTTAGCAAACAGGGCTGATGTCCTCATACACATTCTACACGTCAGTAGAGCTGTGGTCATCCGCTGCTGCTGCTGCCCTCATTCTATAGCAAAAAAGCCTGCCGTCTATTACACGGCCACATGCACAGCTGTCGGGGATTGAATCCAATGTATATCCCCGCTAAATACAAGGGGCTATATTCAGAGGTTAACAGCTGTGTGAGCCTCGGCTGGTGTGGGGTATTATAAGATTATGAGACACACGCCCAATTTCTTTAGGTACACCTATTACAGTAATGCCGCGGCTGATTTACAATCCTGCTATAATCTGCGCTTCATTGAGGTGTTAAATTACAATTGAAGGGAAATTCTTCAAGTCAAGCTGTGACATTATTGTACAGTGTTAACCCCTCCACACAGTGGATCCAAGTGCGACGGAGAAGCAAGCGTGCGAAAAAAGCATGCAGGAAATAATCAGATATTTATTCTCCATTAAAGTGAAAGAATGAAAAGAAGTTGCTGGGAGTTTAGTGGCCAGCGCCTCGTGCAGCTGCACGAGGCCTGAGTACTCACCTGGATGAGAATCTTTCCTAAGCAGACAGATGGCGTGCTGAGCTCAGCCATGAACATTATACCTTGGAAGTAGTCGCCTTTTCCTTGTCGCACAAACTGGTGAGAGACAGAGAAACTTAGCTTAACTTCTCATGAAATAGTTTCAATTGAAGTGCTGGATTTTAAAGCCACTGCTCATCACAACAGTTTAGAAGATAAAGCCTGAAGAGATTTCTTTACATCATTCGTTGAGTTATTGCATGCCACTCAAAACATTTTTTCCCCATAATCGATAAAGAATGTCACCAAAACCCACCCAAAGGTTGAAAAAGAACTTGACAGTTACCACAGAAACAGGGAAGCAGACAGTGACCATGACAACATGGTGCAGAACCATGAGGAACTCGCGACGCAAATAGCTCCTCAGTGCCGAGCCCATGTGTTGCGGCGCTGCAGAGGCCTCCTCGTGCCCTTTGACCCTCAGCTTGTACCAATAGCACATGAACATTGCGTAGATGTCATAGACGAAGTATGGGACAGCAAACATAATGTACGTGCTCGTCAGCCAGTGCCTGTGAGAAAAAGAGAAGGTGGTTCACTGCTCCACTCATAGCAAAGATGGCAGTCCTTTGCCTCGCAATTCGGATTTACTGTAATCAATCCAGTCCTTATTAATATTTAACTACTGCTCCATTCAGGCACAATGGACAGCTGTGAAGTGGACTATTAGCTTTACATTACTGGAAGATCCAAACAGTTCTCAATCTCGACTTCACAAATACACGTGTACAGAAGCCAGGGCTTTCTCAACAACTCACTGGTCCTCGATGATGTCGTTGCAGGAAGAAGCAATAATGTAGCCAGCTGAAGAAGCCATGACGGCCTGAAGTGAAGACACCAACCTAGCAACAGAAATATATGGGGAAAAAAAAGAATTCGAATGTTAATCATGATCAGCATTCAGAAGAGATGATTACATAGGTCATTCTGGATTTTTGAGTTGAACTTTCTATGATAAGGTCACAATTAGCATGCACATTTGCAAATGAAGCAGAGTGTAACTTGGCACAACATCCCTTGTATTCTATTCACCATAAGGATTTCTTTCATAGTTTCAATGAAAAAAGAAGATAAACCTATAAACACATTTCAGATGATTTAAGAGACAACAAAAATCAAAATGCCGATTCTGAATTACACATGGGTCTGAAACAAAAATCTGTGGATGAGCATGGTTGTCACCTGGCGGACACGATAACAGCATCTCCTTCGCTCCACCTCAGTGAAGGGATGGACTTGAGGCATTGTTTGGATAGGAGGAAGAGTCCTGGAAAGAACACAGACCCAGCAGCTAGGATAGTCAGCATGGTCCCTTTTGGTTAGTGAAGAGGTAAAAAGTTCAGCAGTTGATCTGGTCCTTGGGGTGTGTTGCTCTGTCTCCTCCCTGAAATACACATCCAAACAGTAAATCAGTATTGATTCCAGTTGTTACGGGTCCCAAGAGGGAGTATCTCATACTCACAACCGTAATGAAAACATACAACTCAACATAATTAACTAAGTACATATAGGAGAAGTCAATATATTAAAACAGAAAGGTAAAGGTGCAGACCTGGGTAAGCCCAGTAACCTTTATTTTTCTGAGTGATACAATATGAGACAGTGCTCAAGCAGCAACTTTCACTTTATAGATGAGTCACTGTGCCTCTGTGCAAGACCACTGCAAAAGGCATCAACAGAGAAAGGTAGATTATTGCGAGCAGTGCATTATTGGATATTACACTGTTGCACTCCACCAACAAGTGGAGCGGTAGTCGCTTGCAATTTCCAGAGTTATGTTCTTTCATATTGACATGATAGATTAGCTTGGCAATCATGACTCGCCTTCAAGGATGCACTGTTCAGTCTATGAGACTTTAAACCCTGATAGCTGAGGCACCAATACAAATGCAGTTATCAGCCTAAGTAATGACTGAGAGTCGAGACATCATGTGACTATCTAGTATCACATGTTCACCGTGTTGCAGTGTTTATGCAGGATGAAGCAGTTCCCTTTTTCAATCGGTCTACACAACTGAACAGCACATTTTCAAGACATGTCTGCAAATGTTTTTTCTGGCTTCTGCAGTAATAAACCATCAGAGATCGAGACTAACACTTTTAATGTAACATACGAAGCATCAATACGATGGTGTAATTGAGCAGCAAGATCCTTTCTGCAGTTTGCTCCAACAGGCCGAGTTTTACACTGAGATCGCACCTAAAAGTGTCCAAGTGATGTTATAACACACACACTTGCCTCAGTCCAGTCCAGTGTCTGGCCCCCATCTCCCAGCAAACTTGCTCGCTTGATGGACAATGGACGATAAAATAAATGACCCCATAAGGGCTGCAAATGACTATGACTACAGTATCTTAACGATTAGTGAACTTGCAAGCATGTGACGTGTACAGGTTGACGCACAGACCATCGTGATTATTATTACACACGTATGTACATTGCTGAAGACACTAGCTCTATGTTAAATTACAACCATATTGACAGTCGACTCATCACGACTATCACACACACACACACACACAATACAACACACCATTTACGCAAGCTGCCAGTGTGAAGCCAGATGTAGTTAATGCTTTACACAAGCAGGTCGCGGACACCAGAAACTTCAATCTGAGCAACATTTGAGGGTGTTTCTGTCAAAGGTTGGACTAAATGGAGACAACCACCCTTGGTCAAGCAGATGAGGGAGGTTGCAGTTTCGTAGTAGAAACATAACAGACAGCAAAGAGAGCGAACATGACTGACTTGAATTCTGAAGAGGAATATACGTCCTCTGATGGAGATCAGTCCTTTTACCATCACAGTCCACAAGCAGTACATACTGGTGATTTGCTATTGCGCAAACACAAAATAGCAGCACATTGGAGTTCACATTCCCATTGTAAACGACAATGATGATACCAGAAGTATCTCCAGTAGATCAAAAACTGTAAACTCTAAAAGTTGTGTTATTTACCCCGCGGTGATGTCATAGTATACATATTAGAGGATTGCTGTATCAAGCTTTCAAAAAAGGTGCTATCAAAGTGGAATATTTCTTCGGTGCCCAAAGGGTTGACTATCAGTCAACTTGTTGACATATGATGTGGACGGGTTGACAAACACGCGACTCATCTGATTGTTGTGTTGTAAATAGTGAACACTTGTACAGCGTCATTTAATTGTGGTTTGAACAGTTTTCTGTCCCAATGGTCCCGGAATCTCAGCAGTCAACGACTAAACGATTACAGAGGGCTCTGTCGACTAATCGTTGCAGCCCGAGCCCCATGATATCCCCACCGTGTTTTTTCTTTAATATTTCTCATCTTTGTATTGTTAAGGTATCGAATTTGAACGATCGTGGCCATACACTGATCATATCAATAATTGATATCACAATCTTCCATCACCATATAAAACTAGGACAATTTAGGAAAGCGATCACTTACCGTTTTCATACCGGCATCACTCAATTCACCCAACGCACATGCAGACTTATGTGCCGACAAAAACACGTCATGCTACGTCGCGGCTGATCAACTATTTCACTCGCTATTTGGTTGAACTGTACTGAGCGGGGAGCAGACATGACAGAGGTTACTGCGGCGAGCAGGAGTCGCGGTCTGCGCTGGCGACTCGCCTGCTAACAATGACGCTACAAGCGCTAGCACGTCGGCTAAGTCAGCAACCGGATTGTTTGGGGAGAATGGAATAAAATGACAGCGAGTCTCCAACTTGTGGCATATAAATTCGACTGTGAATACAATGTAGGCCATTCTGACGCACAGCATTTGGCTGTGGCTCACATGTTCCGTTCCCTTGTTGTTTGTTTGTAGCAGTTAGCAGGAGCCGCAAAGCTACCAAGCCCATCAATGCTAACACATTGAAGTTCACACATGTTTTTGAAAGAAACAAGTGGCATTTACACACAGGCCCAGTGGTGGTCCGGTCAGCGGTCGGTGGAAACTCGTGTCCTGCAGGCAGCAGATATCCCGGGGGTCTCCGCCTCGATGATCCGCATGTTTATGTGGCCACTTGGATCAGTGAAGGGGAGCAGCAGCGGCAGCAGCAGCAGGCTCGCGCTAGCTGGCAGCGACTTGCCTCGAAATCTCCACACGAGCCGGACCACTTAGACGCACGATCTTATCGAGATGCGACAGGCGACCGCAGCAGGGAGGCGAGCGTACGAGCCACGCGTTCGGAATAGCGTTAGCTGCTCCTGCGGTTATGTCATCCCATGTATGTCTGGAGGAGATGCTGATGCTGCTGCTCACTTCCTACTGGTCCAACATGAGGGCTGAGCTGCAACGCTCGTCGTACTGCGCTTTGAGTTTGAGGCTTTGGGGGGGAAATGTCGGGGGCTCTCTCGTGTCAGTGCCGTCCATTCAACAGATCGGGGTATTTATAGAGGTAAATGGAGCATAATCCTTATGATCAGTCACGTATCTTACTCAATAAAGGCAAAGTGTCTGTTACGAGTCAGGAGAAATATGCGGACAAAGTTCCCATTCTATTTTATCTCAAGTCATCTATAAAGTTTATGGAGATAGTTTTTCATTTTAAACATTTCCTCCTATTTAAAAAATGTTATGTTATTTTTGGGGTCCCATGGAACGCTGTAACGTATTTTTTTTGGCACGAAAAAAAGGGCACCCGTGAAAAATTCTTCATTTTGCTGGGTTGGTTCGTTTTGGATTTGCTGAAGATCCGAAGATGTCCCATCATTTATATGACTTCCGATGCTTAATAGAAAAACGAAATGCGATGCACATCTATGAAAGGTCACTACAGTTGACTGCAGTGACAACTACAGTTGAATTACTGTGTTTTTAAACACAATATACTGGACCAAAAAGACCTCACCAATACTCACTGAAGAGGACTGTGCAAACTCTGTGTTTGCTGTTGGAGGAGCCGCTGGACGGCCGCTCCGCGCGGTATGGGAGTGGGAGGAGCTGCGGTGTAGATCCGGAACGATTCTCACAAGAACTAGATCAGAACAGAATGCGCTGTCAGACACCAAAATACCTTTGGGTGGGACTGATTTTCCCCCAGAACTTTAGAAAGAGGGGGAGAGGGTTGGTGCTCAGGCACCACCAGGGGTCTGCCTGTGCAATCTCTCCTTGGATTTTCCCAGAGTACCTCTCTTCTGATGGAACATTGTCTCTTGACACAGACACACAGAGAATTGATTGCTTTATCTTTTGTGACTTCAGCTTATCAAAATGCCTTTTTAAATACGTTATCCTGTAGGTAGAGAAACTGAGTAACTCTGAGCATGACACTCATGTCTGACAGGATACTAAGATTGCCTCTTCCATGATAATGCTCTGAAAGAACAAAAAGTATTTACACCTTCTTTATGGCCTGGTAACACACAGAAGTTCAATTATGTTTAGTGATAGAAAAAAAATAAAAAATAAATAAATATATATATCTTTCAAACCTGTGGTCTTGGTCTACAGGCTATTGAACACATTTTAGCTTATTTGAAAAACAAAATACGTGAATAGAGACAATGTGCTGTTGATTCACCAGGACTTGCAGCCAGTTTGAAACACATCCTCTCACACCAGATATGACAATATAAAACTTGCATTTTACATAAAAAAGACATCAACCAGTAATAGCCACCTCCAGAGACAAGAGCAGACTGCAGCGCATCATGCGTTCTGCTGAGAAGGTGATCGGTTGCAGCCTGCCACCTCTTCATGACTTGTATGCCTCCAGGACCCAGAGGCATGCCGACCCTTTTCACCTTGGTCATGGACTGTTTGTTCCTCTTCCCGCTGGCAGGAGGCTACGGTCCATCCACACCAGAACCTCCTGTCACAGGAACAGCTTCTTCCCCTCAGCCATCAGACTGGAAATTTGTGATCAGCCTTTGTTATTTTATGTTATTTTATTTTATTTTATTAACAGCACTTTATTTCGTAGCACTTTCCTAGTTGGTGGAACACCCACTGACCATAAATAAATTCTATTCTGATTATGATTCTGAATAGACCCTGCACTCTATTAAGGCAATGTAAGGATTTGCACAAATTAAAAACAGACAAAAACCTTCATTACGTTTATTGCTTATATTTAAAAAAAACAACTAAAGATGATAAAAATGAAATGATATAACGAGCAAATCATATTTTAGATTGCATGGTTTAACACTGTAGCATCATCACACACTGACACCTTTCTTTTCTTTCCTCTCTTTACCTAACATATTTTGAATATGCAACAGACAAACTTTATATTTTTGTGATAGACGGGATCACAACAAAGTCTTGATCTTGCCAAATGTATGTCTGATTTCCAGCAAAAGATATTGTTACTATGGTTAGTTCCACATGCATCATCACTGTATTCACCATAATTTCAATTTTGTCTGTGAATGTGTGGCTTGCATTGGATTTCCACATTTTCCTTTACATCTGACCTGTGGAACACACAAGTTGAAGAACTGCCATGAAAACCATTCAGATTCCATCTACACCAACCACATCAAAAGCCAAAATGTCTTGGTTGCTGAAAATATTTTGAGCATTTGGGTATTTTGAACGCAATGGATCTGTTTAAAAAGTCACGTTCATTGAAGTTCTTTTAACCTGGACACTTCATCCAAATCAAATCACTCGGGATGTCAGACGTGTGTTTACATTAGGAACAGATGGAGAAGGGGAGAGAACTGTTGATAAGCTTCAGCTCCTTCTGTTATTCAGTGTTAGGGGTTGATAGAAATGAAACTCATGAAAACAGATATTCTGATGATGCTTTTATTCGTCACAACAGCCCATCTTACAAATCAGCACCAAACACAGAATCTGTTTGATCATTTTCACTTTTAATTTCCAAATTACAAAATAATAACATGACCTCTACTGCTACAAAAGAACCTAATATTGATGTAATAAGCATCATTGAGTTTTTTTCTTTTTTTTGCTCCAACATTTCAGACATGCATATTGTTGAGAAATATAAAAATATAAATATAAATACATCCCATTAATATTCTTAATGAATCCATGACTAAGATTTGAAATATCTCATAAAAGAATTAAATGCAGTTGAGTACAATAAGGCATTAAGATGTATCACAAGAGCTATACAGAATCCTAGAATAGAGGTATTATTATTTTTTTATCTTAGTGTAACTGAAGAAATCTAAAAATCGTGTGTGATAGATTGCTACTTTCTTAACAGGAAGAACACATATCAACAAGTAAAAAGAATTGAAGAAGAAGAAAAAAAAGAAGACTCGGAGTAACATAATCACACAAAACAAACCACTCCAGTACGAAACCAGGACTTGTTTACAGTCAAGTCAAGGTGTTGACCTTCGGAAGACCAACAGTCTGCACACGTTTTCCACAATAAAAACAACAGCAACTCAAAGTAACCAACCGTTCTTCTCATGATGTTGAACGACACTACCTTGCATTCCAAACATGATGTGCTATACAGAGTTGGACAACTAAATCTAAAGATTCCCCCGATGGACTGGTAGAGGAGAAACCCAAGGACAATGGCAAATATTGTTTGAATGAATGGCCAATAATGACTCTTTTTAAAAAAAAAACATTAAAATCAACAACTTTTTAATCATAGCCTCCCAGCTTTTTGGAACTCCTACAGGTGGCTACCAATAATAAGCGCAAAAAGCCTGTTTCCATGCAAAAATGTAGTCATTTGTGTGCAAGAGTTGTCATGTCTTAAGCTGAAGTGTTAAACGCACAGTCGATATATTTTCATGGCCAGACCCAGTAAGGAAGACACAGCGTAAGACGACCCAGGACTTTCTAACCCATTTTGATCCTCACTGTATCCAACAAGAATGATTTAAGGTGCTTGACACTGAATACGACAATCTGGACTCTGTACCCTTCAAGACAGTCGGCTTATCACAACCTTGCGTTTTGATCTACGTGCTCCCTTCTCCCTCAGCAGAAAAGAAACCTGTGCTACCGCTTTGCACATCAGGAGTTTGTTTTAATTCAGCAAGTTTTCATGCTTCAGCGCACACACACACACACACACACATTCGCACTACTTGCCATCTACTGTGGCTTTAGATCACTCCTCCAGATCCGTGGACTCTAAAGAGCTCTGACCTTGTGTTACTCAACTCAAGCAGGTAGAGTTCTTGGTTAGTCTGCTACAAAATGGAGGTATGTCGAGAGCTGGTGTGAGATATACAGTACTTGGCGCACTTGTTTGGAGCATCCGACGTCGCAGTGGCAAGGAGGGGGAGAGAAAAGTAATACAGCAGATGGTCATAATACCACAGTTAAAAATGCTTCAGAGCATTTGGAAATATTGATGACACATCCATGTTTGTCGTTAGTGTTAATGAAACTGCTGCAGCAATAGAATTCATCCGTTTGTGACATAATAACTGCCCGAGTGACCAGTCTCCATACTTGAATCACTAGGTGCGAACTGATCCAGAGATGAAGCTCATCCGCGGCGTTCTCCCCTGCTAGCTGTGTGTCTGTGGTACTGCAATGCTAGAGCAGTCTGTGACCAGCAGGTCCACAACTGTGCCGCCAGTGACGTAGACGGTGGGCGCCGTCACCATGTTGCTAAGGGAGACGGAGCTACTGGCAGCCACATTGGATGTGACGGGGCTGGGAGCACCCTGGTTGTTGTTGTGGGTGCCCATGTGCCCCTGAAGCTGGGTGGGGGTCTTGCAGTGCACGCCACATAGATGACAGACCAGTACACCGCCAGGAGCGGTGCCGCCAAATCCCCCCGGGCTTTCCTTCCACTCCTGCCCGTGGTGCTTCTGTGCATGGACGCGGAGGTACGTCAGCGTGGTGAAGCCTGTGGAAGATCAAGGAGAGTTGTTCAGTACTATCCAGGAGGACATCAGGCATCACAGTGGAAGTGTTGGGTGTGATAATCGCTCTTAAGAGCGCAGACTGTCTTCATGAATAAACAATGAAACTCAGACATCAGCTGATGAAGATCCCAATACTGCTCCAGACAAAACAACTGGGATACCTGGGCGCTAACAACGGATTAATAAACGCCGCCACAGCTGTACAACTGCGAGAGTCTAAACCTCTGCCAAACGCCTCAGTCCAGCCAACCTGCTAAGTATCCCTCAAAAAGGATAGCCTCCCTTCTGACTTGGAGGAGGTTATCAATCACCTCCCACATAAAAATGTAACCAGTTAAACAGGATCTCGTGTGACTGGGTTCAAACCAGCAACCATTAGATCTTCAGTCTAATGCCCTCTCAACTGAGCCATTTCAGCGCCCACCACACCAGCTGCACACAGAGTCACAAACAAGCAGGCTACAGAGAAAAAGTCCTGGATCCAGAGAGTGAGCCAGATCGCTCCCAAAATGGAATCATTTCAATCAAAAATCTTGTCCAAATACATAACTTTTCATGTTCTTTTGGATGGATGGATGGATGGACACACAGCAAAACATACCCTCCATGATGGAGGAAAAAACTAAAGAGACCTGGGTTATTCACTTCGGAGGACATATTGAAGAAAGGAATCATCTCAGTAACATAAATTTCTCTCAATTGTTTCTTTGCAGAATCAATGCAGACTGGATGAAGTTTCAACGGATATTTGGGTCAAAGCATGTGAAACGTACACAAGCCGTCGGCTTATATTGGTCTTCAAATTTTGCATTACAAACAGACAATGAAAGACAATGAAATAATTTGATTTGACCCAAATATAGCAGACCTCTGTGATGGGAGTCAAGTAGAGGGAGCCTCATGTTTACCAGTGTGTTTGAAAACATGTAAAAGTTCTTTAACTCTGGAGAAATGTAGCGCTTGAGACAAGAACAGGTTATTAATCAAAAATATTAAGCGACCTAAACTCGGGGTATTTATCCAGAAAACCACAAGACAGGATCTGGTCCGTTGACGTCATATGCTGGTTAAAAAAAAGAAAAACATTTTTTGTGGCGACTTCACAGGTATTGTTTTGTGAAATTACTGATTACTGAGAGTAAAAACCGCACCATTTGAGGCCATAATCGTGAACCTGATCATTCTCATCTTCATTTCCAGAGCAAACCACAGCGACCTTCATGAAGCAACATTAGTGGTCCACTTAGTCGCCACAGTCGTGTCAACATTTATCAAGCTGCAGTCGATAGTCAGGTGGTAACCATGTGTACTTACTGCGGTTGCAGAGGTGGCAGGCGTGGTGCTGCGACTGGTTGTGCACCCTCATGTGATCTGTGATGTAAGCAGCCGACAGCAGTTTACCGCAAATGTGACACGGCACCTTCTCTTCATGGCGAATCATGTGGGCACGCAGTCGATCCTTGGTCGCAAAACTGGATTCGCAGGTCTGAGAAAGCAAACACAAGGATTCGTAAGGATTTGATAGATGCTGTAGCTATACTAGGAGTCCATCAGTTCCATACAGATGTCTAGATAAAACTGGGTGAAGGTGCAGAGGACGTACCGGACATTTAAAAGGACGCTCTGAGGAGTGGACCTGTCGCACGTGGCTGTTTAGGTGGTCTGGCCTGGAGAGAGAGGGGTGGAAAACAGGGGCATCTTTTTTTAGCAGGAAGCATTAATCAAAGTCACACATGCAGTCGCTCACATGAAATATCTCTTCAGCTAGCAGAGAGAGGTTAAGGCAGTTATCTTCTTGATTGTATCACTAGCAGCAATGTTTTGTGAATGTGGATTTGTTTGATGCAAGGCAAAGTGTTACCTGCCTAAAAGGAAAGAACATACAGTAATGCACATGATGTTTTCACAGCTAATGAATAAGACACGATGAGGAAAACACAGGATTTTAAAGAATGAACGAATCTCCACTCCCACGACACTAACTACAATAGACAGATGGTTCTGTTCCCCACTTTCAAAAGCATAATCTATTCACATGAATCTCCCCAAAGCAGTATTGAGCTGATGAATTTACAACAAAACAGTGCTCCTTGTTTCACTCCTTATGCAGCTGGTTTTTGGCACCAGCACACACATCATAACTTCTTCTCTACCCAAGCACATTTTTTTATGGAGACATGGAGTGTTCGGTCCAAGGGAATGCT
Organism: Synchiropus splendidus; assembly: GCF_027744825.2. Classification (NCBI taxonomy): domain Eukaryota; kingdom Metazoa; phylum Chordata; class Actinopteri; order Syngnathiformes; family Callionymidae; genus Synchiropus; species Synchiropus splendidus. The sequence continues at coordinate 10,895,670 of NC_071338.1, forward strand.
CTGAGAATAGTGTGTTTTATTTAACCGAACACACTTCAAAATAATTATTTTTTCCAGACCTTTTTGCTATAAGACACTGTACTGGCAAAGTCCTCACCTTGAGAAAGCCTTGCTGCAGTGGGGGCACACGTAGGGTTTCTCCACGCCACCCTGGTGGGAGCGAACATGGTGACTCATGCGATCCTTCCTCTTGAAGCGCTGCTGGCAGATGGGACAGGAGAAGGGCTTCTCATCCGAGTGGGACAGGCGGTGACGGTTCAGATGGTAGACGTCACGGAAAGCTTTGCCACAGGTCTCGCAGGCATGGTTCTTCCTGATGGGGTTGGGGTTAGGATTTGCTGGCCGCTAGGAGGCGGAGGAACACAAGACAAGAGTTAGACACGCAAAAGGTCCCATGACTCCCGCGAACAAGTGCTACGTTTCTACATTTCATCTGAACCTCACATTGGTTAGTTGCTTGACTGCTTGTGGTGAAAAAACATGCAGGAGGTGGTTTAGACATTTAAACTGAAGTGAGGGGACTTCACCAAATGCGGGTAAGGACTTTAAAGGCCGGCTGTTACTAGACACACTTAGAGGGATTAAACACTCGGGGAAGTTTTTTTCTGGTAACAAAGAAGCAGCCAAAAAAAGACGGTGGACCCATCTCTGTGGCCAGGCAGCTTTAAAAACAACATGCTTAAAGGTTTGGGGTTCACGTTCTTCACAAGGCCCTGACCCACCTGTACTGTCGCCCCAGTGGCCATAACGACAGCAGCAGGAGGCGGGGCATGGGGGTTAACACTAGCCATTACACTCGGCATGGTGAGCCCATCACCGTCATGACTACCCATGTGAGGCTTCTGGTCCCCCGACAGCACGCCGGGAGGGACCAGAGGGAGAGGATCGGGGAGGTGGAGCAGGGAGATGGGGATAGTGGGCCTCTCCGCCCCCCCTCCATCCTCCATTGCCATCGGGATCGCCACCTGGCCAGCTGCTCCCTCCTGCGCCCCCTCCGCCTGCTCTCTGGCCCTGTCCTTCATGCGTACCCCTGTGTGGACCGACTGGTGCCGCCGCAGGTTGTAGTTGTTCTTGAACTGCTTGTTGCAAATGGCACAGATGTGTGGCACTCGGGTCGGCCGGGACACTGGCTTCACTGGACCACAGCGAGGGAGAGAGACAGAAATCAACCAGGGTCAGTTTGAGAGAGAAAAGTTGATCAACGGGTCATCTAAAGGTCAACCACACAGAGATAAATGGCTGGTGGCGCTGCTGCTACATCATGCAACATTAATGTGATTGACCTTCTGGATGATTACAGCATTGAATGTTTAATAGGCATATAATAAATAATGTATTCATGAAAAAGACAGTCGCAAATGGAGTCAACAAACTGCTCACTCCGGCTGAAAACTCACTCCACAAGAAATTCGACCGTTCCCTTTTGCTTGGAGGTTCATAAAAACGTGTGTCTGTTGCATTTTCGAATATGCAGCGACATCTAGTGGTCAGCATGCATACTTCGACAGAGGAGGTGAGATGACATTTGATTAGATTGGCTTTCTATTAGATGAATTATTGAATAGAATTGATGAAAGTAAATCTGTTCTCCATTGACTAATAATATTTACATTACTTTGAAAAGCAGATTGGAACTAATTCACTGCAACCTTATTTAAAAAAGGAAGACCTTCAAGCGCAACAAAATGTGTGCAGTTCATTTAAGACAGCAAAAACGGTGAGGAAGATTCCTGTGAATATAAATCTTCTGACCACCAACGCGTTAAATAAAACGTGAACTATTTGCGTAGTGGTGAATTGGACTGGTTATTTTTCAGTGTTTCATTGCTTGAAATAGCATCCTCTATGAGTAACAGTGAACGTTGAGTAGCAAACAAACGTGTCAAATACCAGTTGTCGTGCTTTCACAAACATCCTCCACATTAAACCATGACCAAGGTCGATCCGGAAATGACACCGAGAACGGTCCTGCCAGCGTCTCACCGGGCAGCGGGTCCTCGTTGAGAGCAGCGGTGTCCACCGTCGAGGGAGGCGGAGCCAAGTGCTCCGAGGGTGGAGTCTGTTCAGGGTCTGTTTGCACCGTCATGAGCTCTGATTGGAGACTCTCCTCCACTTGGTTTTGGGTGGGAGTATTCTGGGGAGCAAGAAAAGGCCATCACCAAATGTAAACACGCAGCATCACCTGGAGGTGCCGGCACTGGCCGGGAGGGTCAATCAGCGCACATTCGCCCAGTCAAAATGCCTGCACGTCAAACTGACCTGGAAGAGAAAATTGCTCCAAGCAGCCTCCATTTTGCGCCAGCCCGATGGACATTTAACAGTCAGCTTCTGGTTGTAATGGAAGAGGGCAGCCTTTGCATCGTTTTGATCGACCCGCCTGCGACCGAGTGCCGATCAGCCGCCGGTGCCGCTGATAAGATTCGCGACAATAAAGAGCTCACAGCGGCGTTTCTCCGCGAGGTAGCATGATGCTGTCCGACAATGGAAGCAGGCGCAGCTGTCGACAGACGCGGACTGGCGGCCCGCTTCTCCCGGGACAACTTAGACCTACTAGTCAAGAATGAGCCCAAACGCAAAGTCGCTCCGCTACTAACTGCTAGCGAACACCAACATCAAGCAGTCGCCCTCAAGATATCTGCCGAGAGAGCAAGACGAAAAAAACGAGCGCGTTTTAAAACGACGAAATATTCCTGATTACACTCGTATCTATCAGCAAATTACGTCATGCTTTGATTTTAATTTATGGATCTGTTTTCCGATTTCGCCCGATAGGCCGATCGGGTGTTTGTCGAAGCCTCGGTGTTGCTTTCAAGCTGTGGCCGCCGTGAGCGGCGCTGTGGCCGGGCACCGGCCCGTGGTTCCCCCTCGGCCCTTCAGCTGCGAGGATGTCATCTTTCTTTTTTTATCGGCCGCGCTCTCTCCCTCCTCCCTCCCGCCCTGTCTCTTTCTTCCTTTTCTTTTTTAATTCCTCTTTCTTCTCCCCCTCCTCCTCGCCTTCTCTCGCGCCGCTATGTCCCACTTGGTCTTAAAGGGATATGCTTTCCTCTTCTACCCCCTCTCTGCTTCCGCCTCTCTCCGCACTTCCTGGGCGTGTCGGCCGACAAATATTGTCTGGCGGTTATTTATAGCTTCACAAAAACCTTTTTCGCACACGATCATCAGGATTTTATGCATCAGTCCAACTATGGTTATACGTGATCCACTTGAGACACCAGTGTTTCAATTCAAAAGTACAAAATCATTCTTTAAGGCTTTGAAATCCAAACACGGTTGGGGGACATTATGTAAGAGAAAATAACGGGATACTATTATGAATTCATTTAAAGTGCTTGTAGTCGGGACTCTGGACAATGGAAGGAAGTCTCTATTCACCGAAAACGCGCTTAAATACAGGTAGGCGCTCTAACTCATAGGGAGACTTAGAGCCCGCCCCTCCTCCACGTGACTTCACATCTGCACTGCACCGCAGGAAGTCGCCGCAGCCGCTTGTTTATTAACAGCCAAATGAATCTTAAAGGGCGGTGCACACGGGGTCTTGACGATGACGTCACAGCCAATATGTAAATTAAGCAGATGTGGAAATGATTTCTTATCAAACGGAGTATTGCGGTGAAAAACTGGTTAAACTGTGTTTTATCGTCTGTCACGCAGAATCAGAAAACTTGTTTCCACCCTCGGGCGCTTCAATGTTTAAACAGTGCTGGGTAACACCTGTATTTTCCTCTTTAAGCTGCGTGATCATTCTTCTCTTTAGTTTTAATTTACATTTTTTATTCATTAATTTCAACTCATTTTATGTAGTCTACAATACTATGATTCTATTTGTATTATTATTATAATTATTATAGCTCATTTAATCTGGGGTTTGAGAATTAAACACATTAAAGACTCAGACATAAAATACAAACAACGTGTTAATATCAATTTATTATCTTTTTTTATTTTTATTTTTAAATTTCAATGTTACCTGCTGAAGAACAATTTTTTTCTTTTCCGATACATGTCTCCGGTCCCTCTCTGTTTCTTCCGTTCTCAAGCATTGATGCGCTTGATTGAAATATTAAATCTATGGTTACAACCTCAATGTGCTGTCCATCATCAGCCGTCCTACCAACACAACAAGCACGTTTCCACACAAGCCTCCTCCCAATTGTATATTTATATAACGAGTTTATGCATGCACTGAGATTCCAACCAAGCGTTAAGTAGTAGATAATACAGGGAATTGTGTTGAGCTGGTGTTTCGGAGTCATACAAAAACAGAGTGATTATCTTCTTAATAAATACAAAATAAGAAAGAAAAAAGAAACAGGAAGTAAGAATTGCCAGGCCTCAGCAGACCTCTTCCTCTCAGGTAGCTGCTCCGGTCACTGCTGCTGCGTCCGCAGCGGCTCAGTCGAGGCCCGGCCTCTTCTCCTCCTCACGCTCACCACAGCACTTCATCTGGCAAATTCTCTACCAGAAGTCCCCCCTTACACAAAGAAACTAAAACCAGTGTTTACATTCCAGTGGCCAATTATAAAATCCTTTTTTTTTCAGCAAGTACAGAAGTCAAAGTTCATGTGAGTCTCTTCATCCATGTTGTTTTTTTCTTAAATGGCAATTCCTCCTTTGTGTTGCTGCTCTCAAAGTGGCTTCAAATGGTTTTGTTGCTTACAAAAAGTGGCATAATACGTTTTCTTGACACATAATTTACAACGCTCTTGTGAGTGACCTTCAACACATTGAACACACACCATACCTGACAACTTTTCTAACCAGCGTTTTGTTTGTACACCTTCCCGACTCCCGGTGTTCAAAAGTGGGCCAATATTCTCCACGCAAAGATGTGACTACGACAACGATAACATCAGGATTAGTGATAATAATATCGACACCAATAGAAAATGCAGCTGCTGCTCTAAATTTTCATTTCAATACTCATTTGAATATATCAAAATTACTATTCTTATCTTTCTTACTATATAAAATCACTGATGTGTTTAGTCTTTTTTTTATAATCCCATATATATTTATATATATATGTACACTGACCATCAAAAATGTGGAACAAGTAATTTCAAATGCCAGTGAGACTTGAACAGCTACGGTACATGTCAAATGTGTTTGGTCATGTCAACAATGTTTTGTACATCAATCTTCATGCGTCGGAGTGATTCCTGTAGACACCCATGTCGTTTAAATATTCAACACAACATGAATACTGTTCTTCAGTTTGTACACAAATGTTTCTCCTCCAGCGGCGAGTTTGAATAGTCTCTACTTTTGACAAACATTCGTTGTGTTCAGCTGAAATCATTATGAGGTCATTAAATAAATATTCTGATGGCACAAAATCCCTTTAAGTACCCCTTAAAGGCATCGGTGACGTTCCGAGCAACAAGTTTTGTCTGTGTTCGACACTGAAAAAGAACAGGTCAGTAAAACGTGACAGCAAACCTCCAGCAGGACGACGCATGAAGTGACTCCTTTGTGATTCTCTCTTTTATCTCCTGAAGTTCGTGCTGGGTACAGCAGGACAACACAGATTACATACGTGTACACGCACATTTGAAGAAATGTTCCCTCTCTTATCTCACTTTCTCCATTCCAGCAAAGAATATCATAGAAGAAGACACGGCAGCCGCCAATCCTGCAGCTCTGGGGAAGGGGAAGAGTTTCTCCTTGCCTACTGTGATCAGAGTTCCATTATAGTCGCAAACAAATGTTGACATAAAACCCTTTAAAAACAATAACAGTGTCACAGGTGCTTACATTCCTCCTCCTCCTTTCAAAAACCTGCTGGGGATCCTCCACTCTCACCCTGAGTCTAGTGAAGCAGGGTGCAGCTCAATAAGGAGTCCTCTTTGCCCTCATGGTCAGCTCATTTTGGAATTGAAGAGGGCTGTATGGTCCTCTGCAAAATCAGCTGGTTGGAAGGTGAGAGAGCAAAGTGAAGCTGAGAGTACTGAGCTGCAGCCTGGTTGAGATTGGTCCCACTGGCTCTCCCTCTTAAGAGTAGGAGATGTGGGATCCATTGGAGATGTGTGAAGTGACTGAGGTGCTTCGGCTGAGGACGCCATCACTTCCTGTGGCCCCTCCAGGCCCCCCGCCGGACGCCGTCCTCCTCAGTGGCTGGGGGCTATTCCTTAGTGCCATCAGACTAGGCGCACCTCGCACGCCGAGACCGCTGCCCCCATAAATCCCCCCCTGTGAGGAGGAGGAAGAAGAGGAGGAGGAGGACGGACCAGAGACTGTCGGGGGAGCCGGTGGTGGGGGCGGCAACATAGCCAGGGACTGAGAGGAGGAGCGTGAAGGAAGGTGATGGGAGAAGGGCAGGGGGTGAGGGTGAGCCAGGTCGCCGCCGGAGCCACGTACTCCAGCCCACTCCCGCTCCTTCTCCTTCTCCCGCTCACGATCTCTATCCCTCTCCCGCTCGCGGTAGAGCTGGGGCGTGCTCTGGTGGTGGTAGTGCTGCGGGAGGTGGTGCCGCTGGTGGTGGGAGGAAGACGAGGAGGAGGAGGACGAAGAGGAGGCAGAGGAGCGGGACGAGTGATGAGACTCCCTGCCGTCCCTCCCCAGGCCGAGGGCCATAGCTAGACCATGCGAGGAGGAAGCCTCGCTCCTGCGGTCACCGGCGCTGCTGCCGCTGCTGATACCGCTGCTGCTGCTACTGTTGTGGCTGCGGCGCGAGTGTTGCTGCTGGGGGGCGCCCTGCTGGTGCATGCCGTGGCTCCAGTGACCTGCAGAGCGGGAGGGCGGAGGCGGGGCGTTTGGATAGCCTTGTTTGGAGTAGGCCTCGCCAGGGATGCCGGCCAGCGCCATGCTGCTGAAGCCTAAACGCATGCTCTCTGAGTCGAAGGCCTCGATCTCGCTGGCCTGGCGCTCCAGCAGGGTTCTGATTCGCTCGGAACGCTCGTTCTGTAGCGACAGCATTTCCTCTTCAATCTGAGAGGGATGGGAAAGACAGTTGTTCAACACACAGCACCAGTCTTCCTCACCATCTGACTCAATGTTTTCCGTCCAAGATCAAATCTCATGATGCAAAAAGAGACTAGTCTTAGACTCAAATCTGCATGTTGTTTTTGATATAATTGTTTCACATTATTTTGAAAATAAGGTTCACGTTGTACTGCTTCAGCAGCAGAACACTGTGCAGGATGACTCATCTTTGGTGATAACTAAGTGAGTACCGTGGATGGGCACAGATTTCACACCTGCTTGAAGCTCAAATACTGCATACAGTATCGTGTGACAAGCTTCTTTAACTCAGTTAAAGTTCCAAATTGTGAAGTGGATCACATGTTCCCAGGTGCATTCTGGGTATCAACTGTCCAGTCTGGACATGAGCAGACCCAGGTTGAACAGGAGGAGACCAAGCCCTGAGCCTTGTGGTACACCGCGCGTCAATGCCATTGTCATTTCTCCGTGAGTCACTGTTAATCTAACAGGCCAGATTCTGCTCTTATTTGCAAGTGGTGTCTTGATCACTATTCTGTCCAAGTGTGCAGCAACAGCAGCTCACCCTCTGCTCCAGCAGGGCGCGGCGGATGGACACTCTCTGCTCCAGGTCCTTGACCTCCCGCTCGTGTTGTGTGTCGGTGTGGATCTTGATCTTACTCTGGTAGGCGTTGAGCAGCTCCAGCTCCTGCTGCAACTGCATGCGCAGCACCTTGTACTCTGCTTCCTGTGTCTCATCCAGCCGCAGCTGAATGGAAGAAATAATAAATAAATAAATAATCATATTTGGGTGGGATATTGGGTTGAGTTGTCAAGATGTCGTGTGGACGAAGACACAGGAAGTTGGAAAATAGAGACAAAAGTGAGGAGAATAAGACGCATGAGAAGAGGGTCGAGTTGTGAAAGTTACGTAACAATATTCCAACTGGACGCTGGCAGTCCAGGGGATTGAATTAAATCGTTTTTGATGGAAAACTTCCCAAAAGAGATTTCTAACTGGAGGATGAGTCGCACAAACAAGGGCAGCAGGGATTTGGCTGAGAGGCTTATGTTGGCACCGCGACATGTGAGGTAATAACGCAGCGCGTTATATCATCCGCCGGCCGAGACATTTCATAACCTACATTGCTCTTCCTGTCTCACTACCGGGAAAGTGTGCTAGTCCGGCCTCCTTAGGAAGCCTATATTATCACATTCAATATTCAGTATTTTGGTATCTCTCCAAACAGAACTCATAATTTCATCACAAAACCGCAGCCACGGTGAGATTTCCTCGGTCACGTGATGTTGACCTTCCGTTGCGTTATTCAATTTCTTTATTTCTAGGAAGTTCACTTACTGTGAACCTTTTGTCAGGGTCCCTGAGGTCAAATGTCAGAGACACGGTGGACCGCGACACTGGACCGACACATGATCTGAGGTCTAGCATGGAGGTATAACAGGCACCATGTAGTCAAGGCATTCAGTCTGAATCTTTTAGTCGGTGGAGGACTCCGGAGTACCCGGAGTCAGGTTGCTGCGGTCAAGATATCTCCAGAAGGTCAGAGGGCATTGTTGGACGGCTACTCACACAGGACCAGAAACATGGATAAGGTCAACACTGGGACAGGTGGGCTGAGGTGGACACTGTGGGGTCAGAGCGAGGCTGGTGGGCGAGCAGGTGGGCGGGCCTCGGGTCAGACACAGCTGTCTGTGACTGTGTGGTGCGGGTGTGAAGTGAACGACTTGTCCTTGCCTTACTCACAGCCTGTGTAGACAGCATGTCATTGATGGAGTGGTCATACTGCTCAGCCAGGATGGCCAGCTTACGGGTCTGCTCATCCTTCAGACGCTTCAGCACCGCCTTGTGGTCCGACTTGGGCGTGTTCTCCAGCAGGTGGTTGCGCAGAGCCTTGTATTGCCGGGTCTGGATCTTACAGGTGTCCTGGAACTGACGCTTGATCTGCAGCTCTTTGGACTGATGAGGAGAGAAGATGATCACAGGTCAAAAGTGGCTGCAGCTAAGGTGGGAGGACATTCGTTCAAGTGAATTGTGGAGTCCAGTACTGACCTTTACCTGAAGAAAATTTGATTTAAAAACTCTGATATGAAATTAGTCTTGTTCAAGTGACCACTCATCTCCTCACAGGAATTTCACCGCAATTGAGGAAGAAACTAAAATACAGTGGGAGTCATTCAGTTTGAGCAGCTGGGATTTGGGGTTGAGCCTCCATTTTTTTTACATAGGGAAACCAACTAAAACTAGGAAAACATTTTCAAACCCAAACCAGTTCAAGAAGAGGTGTAATTTTTTAAGTTATGGAAGACCTCTGAAGTGAATTAGTCATTGACCTTCACTACCATGTCACATCTCACAAGATGCTGTACCTCATCATCTTGGGACTCTGGTAATACTTTACTACCATTTGTATATTTCTCATCAGGAATCACTTTACTTCACTATTGCTAGTTTAAATTGCTTTAAAACTCAAGAAAGTATCGTACTTTTCCTTCAGAAGTGGAGAGTAGCTGAACTATTTCTAACATATTAATAAGGTATTAATAGTTTGATGTTGGTGCTCCTGCCTGCAGTCACTTATTGTCACATGAATAGTTTTTGGACTTTAAATAATTAAAGGAAAAAGCTGTTCCTGACAACGCTGCAATGCCTGCGAAGCATTTCTCCTGCCACATGGAGGGGACACAAGATTAGGGGTCACAATGGTTACATGTTGACACGTAGGTGTATTTGGCTGGTGCTTTTAATGACACAAAATATAGTCAGGGGGCAGGACTAACAAATGATGGAAATAAAGTGTGTATGACGCAGGAAGACTTGTTTAGCAACAACATAAATGGGGGGAGAACTCAAAGAACATGTAATAATGGAAACTCAAAAACAAACAGGACAATGAATTGAACACAAACAAATTTATTTGGAAGTGAAGAAATAAGAACTTGGGAAGTACAACACAGAACTTACTTAAAAATACTGCAGAACTTAAATTCAGAAGCTCAAACACTCGGGAGGATACAAACGTGAACAGACAGTGGAACAGGAAAAAGCTTGAGTATATTTGGATGGACCATGGCAGATAAAGTGACATTCATGAGCAATATGAAAATATATTTGTCAAATCAAAATGTGAAAATCCTTCATTTTCAAGTAAGCTTTGAATTTAACCTTCAATGAAAACAACCCTTTCAATATTTAGGTCAGACTAACTGCAGCTAATTCTACTCTTCTTCTGATGGAGAATCGCTCCAACCAAAATTTCACATTCAGTAGTTGCACCAATCTTTGGACTGATAAATCTGCATCAAGAGATTGTCTCTATGGCTTCATATAAATAAGGCTACACTGGTTTCAAATATATATTAATTCATTTTAAAGCACAGATTGTCTCTACCGCACGACCTGCTACTGAACAACATGCCGACATCTTTCACAAGGCACTCGATGGCTACAGGTTTATATGAAAATATATCAGTTTACATGGTAAATCATCAAATAAAATTGCAGAAACTGCAATAATAATAGTTTCTCTAGCTAAAACACAAAGGTTTTGCTCATCACGTGCGTCTCAAAGCGTTTACATGGACAGCAAAAGCCTCATCATATTATAAATAAGACACAAACAGCCAAGTCTGAGGGGACCAAGATGGGGGGCGGCTACTCTGAATATCGATTATAAATTAAATTCAACGTTGAGGAACAGTCAATAGACACTAATTGTCCATTGAAATAACGGCAGGGTTTTGGTTTGCCGACTGCATTTCTGTTTACCCACCAGATACAGTTACTCCATTTACGGGCAATGGTACAGTAAGGTGTCATGACGATCACAAGACAAGGGCTGAAAATAATTCGGTTTGAGTTCATGCTCATTTGGACTAGGAGCAAGCAGCATGAGCCAAAATGGAGTTCACCGTGATGAGGAAACATCAGACCTAATTGGGGGAGAGTCAGTTGTACAGACCCAGAATCACTTGAGTGTCTTACTTACAATACCGTCGAGACTTCAAACTTGCTGTCTATATGATTGTCATGTACGACTTAAGATCATCCCCTGTGATTTTCTGGATGATTCTCAATCTTCCACCAGATGCTATCTAATGTTGTTCCAGATGTTTATTGCACTTAAGCAGATTTAGTGTCAAACATGACTTTAGTGAAATTCTCTAACCTACTTTCCTTCAGTCATTTTTTGGAGATTGAAATGGCGGACAAGAAAACTGTCTTGAACTGATTTGATCTCAGCGTAGAGCTCCGTCTCCACCTCATCACATAAACTTAAAAAAACAAACAAAAAAAACAGCATACGATTGCACAGCGGTATTTAAAAACACCTATTAAATACTTGTCTTAGAAAATAAGAGCAAAATAATAAAAAAGATGGTGATGAAAATAAACTTTTACAAAAAGCAAAAATAAAAGGTTTAAAGCGTCACTGGGTTTGGTTACAGTAACTGAAGCCCTCACTCCACCTCCCGCCCCTCCCAAAAACAAAAAAAAATTATTTTTAAGAAAATTTACCTGAACAAATATAAAGAAGATCAACGGCCACTGGATTGCAGAAAATGTATGAGTCACAGCACAGACTCGCAGCTTCCTCAACAGCAGAACAGACAAAACGATTCTGCAATTTCTAGGTAGTTGTGACGCAAGTAACTATTCACACGTATTTGGAAAGAGCAGTTTGATCCGAATACTCTGCCATGAAGACAAGGACCACTTCGTTTAGCTGCCAGATGTTGCATGAGGATTCCCGCTACATGAGAGGAATCACACAGCAAAACTGCTCTCAGCTCACGATATATGTTCACATAGGTTCAATATTCGACAGCACAAGTCCCAATTCGAGGATTTTTGTGAAATTCACTGTTTCAAGTGCAAAACCCCACATAGTTGCCGATTTGAACATTGAAATATCTCAAAGGAAACGTGATTGCGAGACTAAACGCCAGCAGGTTCCTCTGTTTGGCGCAGAACCGCTGGTGCCACATAAACAACTTGCTCTCAACTATTTCTACCTCCATGGTCTGACCTTCCCCCTCACAAATCTGCCTGAAGAAGTTCTCCTCAGACCACACTCCCATCTGGTGTCAGAGAACATCTTCTCCCTCTCTTCTCTCCGCCGTCTCTCCCTCTCTCTCGCTAGTCTTTCTCTGGCCCTCTTCTCTCTGACCTCGCGGGGAAGCAGTCGGGGCAGCCGACTCGGTGTCTCCTCCTTCAGCAGCCCGAGAGTGGTCAATCCGCTCCGAACTATGGGTGGAAGCTTTTTAATCACGTGTCTGGCAATTTTGACCATCACAGCATTGGCCATGTCTGCCAGGACCCCGAGGGGCCGCCTGCTGAAGCGTCTGACCCAGAGCACGCCCCGGCTCCACAGCGAGGAGCTCCTGCACCGCGCCTGATACTCTAAAGGCAAACTTTTCAGGGGAACTGGAATGTTGGACTGACGAACTCCCCAGTTGCGTCCAGCTTTCGGAAACATCTCGTAGAGATTTCGCTCTGCCATACTTCCCATGACTGACTGGCACATGGCAAAGAGCGGGCGAGGCAGCCGGAACAGGAACCGCATGCAGAGACGATTGACTTTGCGTGGAGCGTGCTGGAGAAACTCACGGGCCGGCCGGACAATCAGCACCACCACCAGGTAAAGTGAGAGAAAGAGAGAGGGAGAGCTGAGGAAGGAGGCCGAGATTAGAATCATGGGAATGTAATAGATCCCAAGACTGAGGGAGAGCCCCAGGCTGAAGAGCCCAGAGGCCCAGACGCTGAGGTACAAGAAGGTGGAGAGAGAGAGTGAGCAGCAGGAACGCAGGAAGAGATAGGAGAAGAAAAGCGCCAGTAGGGCCAACTCAGCAGAGAGAATGAGGGAGGCTAGAGAAGGAAGCGGTGGGGAGCGACGGAGAGAGAGCAGGAAGATGGAAAGAGCCAGAAGAGTAAAGTTAGAAGGCCGTGCTGCTGCGGATAGAGACAGAAGAAGGCAGATGATGTGAGAGAAAAGAGAAGGGAAAGATGACTGGGGAGGTGGAGGGGGAAGCGGTGCCGGCCCAGGATCCAACTCCTCTGGATTTTCATGGAAATAAAACTCTGAGAGCTCATCAAACTCTCGCTCTGGGGGTCTTCTCTTTTCAATGGGCATGGATATAAACTCAGATGAACACCCGTCAGCCACACCCCGACCTTCTTCCTCTTCTTCTGCATCCAACTGTGTAGCCTTGCTATCATCCTCTTCCTCACCGTGCTCTTCCTCCCCATGATCTCCCTCCACCTCCCTCACCTCTAGCTCTTCCTCATTTAATTGCCAATCCTCTTCCTCCTCCGTAATATTTGGTATTCTCTCTTCAGTATCATCTTGTTTAACATTCTTGTGGTCCCTCCCTAACTCCACCTCCTCGTCTTCAGCACAGACGTCAACTGTGTATCCATCATCTCCTTCTGTGACCCCATCATCAGAAATCTTTTCGTCGTCCGACTGACTCTCCAGCTCAGGATCTACAACCTCCACCAGCTTCCCCTCCTCCCAGGAGCCACTCTGTGGTGCCTGGCTCTGAGTGGTGGTGGTGCTCTCACTCACTTTCAGGCTTTTGGGCTGTTGACGGACCTCCATAGCATGTTTCTGACGCAGCTCCTGCTCGCGTCTTTTGTTATACTCCATCTGGTTGGTGAGCTCCGTTTGGTGCTGAGTGCGGATCAGCTCGGCCCGAGTGCGCTGCACCAAACTAAGCTGCCGAAACTCCAGCTCCTGGGTGGACTCGTGGTGGCGCAGCAGCATAGCACACTCCAGGTCCTTCAGAGTCTGCTTCTTGTTCAGGTCCTGGTGAGCAAACAAACCAAATATACATTTTCAAAAACACTTTTTAGAGTTCAAAGATCTTGTCAGTAGTTCAGTTCGCCACTGACCAGATGAATGTAACAGCAGGAGGTGTCTAAGGGTGCTTTCACACTATGGGTTCTGTCTCGAGACAAAGCTCTTTCGGCTCAGAAGTCCGAGATGTGAACACAAGCGAGTCGGGTTTTGGCCACGGACCTGATCCCTACTGGAGAGCTGCACCTCGTCTCGGGAAACTCTCAGCGGGTTGCTCAGCGGGTGGTGAGCTTCTTGCCTCAGGCGACTCGGCGCTAGACGCTGGAAACTACGTGTACAGCGCGACTCCACACACACATGACAAATGCCGGGCAGTAAAGGGTCTGATCGCTGCCAGACAGATTTGCTTAAATGAATAATGCCGCGCTCTACAGTAACTAATTTCACTGCTGCGGTCTTGCTGCAGCGCATCTGTCTGCATGAGGACAGCGAAGAGGAAAGACGCTGATTTTCCCCAAGTTACTGAAGATCACCAGACTATTCATTGATCATTTCTGATGTCGGGATCTGAACTTCACTGATTAAAACCTTCTCGATCATCAGTAATCTCTCCCACTGTGTTCAACGCAGCTTGTTTCCGCTATTTCATCGTAAAACAAGCATGATAAGACACTTTCCTGTTTAGTTCTGGCTGTGAAACGCCACACTGTTAAAGCCATGGCAGAGCTCCGTCATCAGTTCAGTTCTGAGGTGAGGACGGCTCGTAATGTTAAGAACTGACAGAGAAATAAGGAGGTCAAGCCGGTGATGGTAAATAGGTTGTCGCACGGCTGATGACAACTTCCTTGAGACTTGCTTCATTGTGGGTCACAAACCAGCTATTTTTCGTAGAGCACCGCCAGCTGAGGAAAAAAAAGGACATCGTTTGAGGCGCAGAGGTGCGAGGCTGCAGAGCGGGGGGCGAGTCGGACTCAGACCCACCCGAGACAGAACCCGCAGTGTGAAAGCGCCCTAAGAGGGAGTTCTGAGACTTGTTTAAAATAATCTGCATTGACTTTCAAAACACAGATATGTATGAAAAACTAAGTGGAGGAAACGGGATGTTTTGCACGCTGATCAGCAGATAGGCAAATTGAAATTTCATAATAATTGGGATCGAATGGATTGAGCTGTTTATTCATTAGCTCAGCTAAAGCTATTACAGGGATGCGCAGTGCAATTATATTGGTGACCAACAGATGTTTCCTCACAGAGCATAAGAAAATACTGAAATATGTTCAAGTATTTGGTGACGTATGAGAGGGGAAAATGGTGCTAGGTGGATGGCGGGATGGAGGTCAAAGAAGTGAAAGTGAAACTCGGAGGCATGGGTGACTATGGTACCTCTCGGAGCAGGTCCTGCTCCAAGTTGTGGCGAGCCAGCAGCATCTTCCTCTTGTACTGACGACACTGGAGCTCGTAATACTGCCTCTGCCGGCGCAGCAGACCCGACTCCTCCTCAGCCTGCAGCTGTTGCATGCACTCCTTTTGGTGCACCAACCACTCCTGCTTCTCCCGCTTTGGTGTGGACTGGTTCTCATTTAGTTCCTAAGATTATTAACAGTTTGTAAGAGTAAAAAAGATACAGCCAGGAAAGCACAGCAGACACCGTTGTTAGATGACTGAATAGAGAAACCTCTTTGAGCTGCTCTTTGCGTTGACGATATTGTCGCTTTTGGGACTCCAGCAAACTTGTCAACTCCTTCTTCTGCTGAGCCAGGATGTGCTGTTGGAACTTCTTCTCTTCTGTCAGGACTGCCTTTGTCTGAAAAACAGAATTAGTTTCGATAATTGAAGGGATAATGGAAATAGTTGACAACAACTAAAGAACGACAGCACTTCAGAAGATCTAGATGACAACAGTGATAGCAACACACCTCTTTATCCATGATAGCCAAGTGCTTCTTTGATAGCTTCTCTCCTTCCAATGAAAAGTTGTTTCTTTGATTCTCCAACTCTTTGTCCAGCCTCAGCTGGTGCTCATCCATCTCGGCCTTCAGCTTGTTTTCCAGGCCCATCAGCTGCTTCTGGTGCTGACGCCGCATCCGTTTGTACCTGTATGTGAATGTATTTTTTTTCAATCAGAAAGGGTTCTGGTTAATATACGATATTAAGGTTGGACTTTAAAAAACACACTTCTAAACCAGACATTTTAAAAACTAGAAAAGACACCAGTTCTAGTCACTTCTATCCATCCATGGAAAATACGACCAATCTATGTGTTAAATTGACTGAACTAAAATACATTAACAAAGGAAAATAAATAATCAAAAAGCCTACCCCGACATCTGCTCTCTCAGGGCAGAGCCCTGCTCGTGCTCCTGGATCTGACGAGTGACAAGAGATGCTGTCCTGATGGTAGCAAAGTGGTCTCTGCGACGACGTCTTCCTCCTCCTCCACCACCACCACCAGCAGAGGAAGCCTCCCTTTGGGAGTCAACCTCTGGTTGATAGGGGTCATCATAGATATTGTCATGGCTCTAAAGGAAAAATAACAGAGAAGGAATATGAGTGGAACTGCTTTTAAGGATTTTTAAATTGTTCCCTTTGCACACATCAGCCACACTACGTCTAATCATCCTTCACCTCTACCATATAGATCAAAGTGTTTGCCCCAGCCGAAAAATAACAAAACAAACTAGTTGTGATGACTTGATGCATGGAATTCAGCTCAGTGTGAATCAACAGAATCAGACTAAACCGGACTAGACAGAACAGCGGCCCCTCATGCCATGATTTCTGTATCTTAAAAGAAGACAGCCACAAGAGTTTAGCCCACTCAGCTAACAGCTCCAGGTGTCTGAGGTTTGAAGGACATGAGATGGAGGCTGCCAGTTTTAGTTGGCGGATATATTCTCGCAACAAGATGCATGAAACTATTCACTTTTTGCTCCTGCCTGAGCTGGAGCGGCTGACTTCCACAGAGCATCTGTCCATTTACCTTAGGCAGTGTACTTTTGACGTGTAAAACCACACGGAGAATAAGATTTTATTTAAATCATGACAGAGCTGAAACTAATTTGGTTACTGGATCACAGATGAGAAGAACTTTACCATACAGGAACTTGTTTGAGTGCTGAATACGACAATTGGCTCACAGTTGTTATGTCCCTAAAACTTTGGACCAGAACATAGTTCTTCTTTCAGAGTTCACAATTTATAAAACATTAGGCAAGAACTATAAGCAACTAGCAAAACGGAGGATGGAATGGGATGAGATAAAGAAACACAAGACGACTTGCAGGAAACACTGACCAGTGGCTTGTGCAAGACGGAACTGTTGGAGGTCACTGTGTGCTCTCCTTCCTGCATCATGGCCATCTCCCCGCTGTCATCAGAACCATCGGCCAGGCTGTTTACTGAGCTGCTCTGGGAGCTGGCGCTGATGGACATGGACGGTAGCGAGTGGGAGCTCTCCATGCTGTTGACTGTACCTGTGCGTAGCATGTACTGCTCCACATCCTGGTTCAAAGAGAGACGGGTGTGACTGTCATGTGCTCCACACGGATAGCAAACTTTACAATAGATGGGAGTGACCATACTGAAAAAAGGCATGGCTGAAAAGATTAGGACCACATAACATAACCAATCCAGGGGTGGTGCCGACAGAGTATTAATGAGCTGTCAAATGAGTTATGGTATGTGAGAGAACTTTGCTTTCTGGGCAACTGTACTCGATTACAGAGTCAGTGCATATGATAATCTCAGATTGGGCACCAAAGACAATAGAAAATTGAAAATGACAGCACTAAATATAGTCACACTGAATACAGCCATGCAGAACAGATACAGAATTGACGCCTGTCGTTTCTAAGTCCATTGCCATTCTCTACATTCCACCAGGAAGCACATCAGCAGGGAACTGTTCAAGGCTTTTGTGAAAATGAGTGGGCACAAGTACACAGAATACAGCCCAGCCAAGACAAAAGCAGGATAGAACAGTGACGCAGATCTCACTGTTTGTGTGTGTGTGTCTTGTAGCTAAATTCCTTGGTGCATGCTTAATAGGAGTCAGACTCCCACATGAACTTCAGACTCACAGGACTGATCCTAAATTACAACAGTACAACAGTACAACGGTAACAAAGGGCTCAACAGCAACACCTCTGACTCAAGTCGCACAATCTTCTTTATAATAAACGCCCTCACCTCTTCTTCGTCACCTCCTTCTGGAGCAGGACCATTGTGGGCCTCATGAAAGAGGATTTTCTTCATTTTCCGGTACTGAAGGTTGTCTAGTTCACGGACAGCATCCTTGGTGCGTGCAATGAGGTCCATCACTACAGTCATGGGACGCTCTCTGCATAGGAAATGGTGCTGTGTGACAGTGAAAGAGAATTTTGGATGAGTCTTGAAGCCAAGAAATGTAATCAACTATGTCATGCTGAAGTTAATTTCAAATTAAAAAAAAAAAAATCATTGAAATGGAATGTATATCTCGATATTTCCCTGGAAGTGACAACTATGGATGGAGTGAGTGTGTGTGTTGAGTTTCAGTGTGGAGTTTATATATTCTCACTGTCTTTGTGTGGGTTTGGTCAAGGCACGTTCCAAAAACATACAGAGTTTTGTCAATAGGTGTGAGATTGTGAGAAAGTTAGTCTATTTGAGCCTCAGACAGACTGGCAACTTGCACATCGGTGGATAGCCTTCACCGGTGCCACTCCAGGCAGAGACCAGGTGAAGAGAATGAGAGAAATTAGGTTTTATGATTTGGTACCTTGAGCAACACATCGGAGGTAGGTCTGTCCTGGGCGATCTTCTGCAAACAGGAATCCACAAAATTGCGGAAGTAATCTGACCTAAAAGTGGTAGAACACAATTCAGCTGTGGTGCACAGAGAAATCAACACTTCTTAGAGAAGTAGGAGATGTTAATACAAAAGCACTGATAAATGAATCACAGTAGGACGTCGACAGAGATATATCAAGGACTGTTGAACTGAATTGCTTCATGGCAGTAAACGCTACAGAAAACAGACACTGGTTGAATGTTGAACTTTATATATTTGACTACTAATTGGCTTCGATGTGAAATTCAAAAGAAAACAAAATGTCACCCAGCAAAAATGACATTAACACAATGAGTTGCCACATGAGTTTGAGTTCATCTCACCAGTGATTTGACTGCAGCACAGGACTCTCATTCTGGGCGATGTGATATAAGGCACTCATCGCATTCATGTTGAATAGAGGAGGCTTCCTTTCCGCTGTAACAGAGACGCAGAGTGACAGGAGTAAAGAAAGTTGTATAACAGTTACAGTTTTATTCTCACAGAAACAATGACAATGAAGAAGTCATAGTTTACCCAGCTCAATGCAGGTAATGCCAAGAGACCACACATCCACCTTTCCATCATATTGACCTTCATCCATGGCCAGGATCACTTCTGGGGCCATCCTGCATGCAGAAGACCAACAACCACGTTCATTAATAACAGCTCTTTGGGATGCCAAACACACTGTGCTGAATTATTCTCATCACAAAAAAATCTTTGATTCATTTAAAAAAAAGGCAAAAGAAACTGCTCAAAGTGAGACCTGAGAAGGAAAATGGGAAAATAGCAGCACCCTAATAGTAAATGCGTTTACTCAACCAAGCTGGAACAACACCCCAAAATCCAACACATTGAATGGTTGATAAACTTGCTTTTATAAACAAGTGCCAGTTCAAATGTAGCAGCAATCACTTCTAGAGGTATGACCGGTGAAGTAAATAAGTGTACATGGAAAAAGATTTGACTTCTCTGACCAGTCCAAACGTTAACACGGTGTATAAAAGAGCACACTTAATCTGTTATTTTGTCGTACCAGTAAGGTGTCCCCACAAAGGAGTTGGCTGGCGCAACAATGGAGGCAGAACCAAAGTCTCCCAGCTTCACCTGTCCTGGTTCTGTGAGCAAGATGTTTCCTGCCTTCACATCTCTGAGAAAAGAAAAGAAAAGAGATCATTTTAATGTGGCTATTGGCAAAATGTAGGTGTTGCTGAAGCATTAAATTCAATTTGTATTTTTGCAGAAGGCATTCCTTATGTAACATATTCTCAGACAGTACAGTTTGTGCTTTGTCCCTGTTCTCATTTTGTCCAATGACAAAGTGTGAGGGAGGAGAGAAAAGCAAGTGGTGAGAAAAATGTATAATGCAGAACTACCTGTGAATCATGTTGTGCGAGTGAAGATAAACCAGTCCTTGCAATGCCCCATGGGTTATGGCCGCTATTTCCACTTCTTGGAGGGGTTTTTTGTGGACTGTGGGTGAGAGATTTCGGAGACATGAGGCTACTTGCCTATGATAAATAGCTGCCGAGTTAATCCTAGTTCCAAGATTTTTTTTTTTATTACCTTCCAACAAATCTGAGGCTGAGCCCAGACAGTACTCCATCACCAGCTGGAGAGAAAAGCAAGTAGAAGAAAAAAACTTGTCAAAATGCATGTCTGCCAGGGAATCGAGCAACATTTAGTGCAGTGCGTCTCACTGGACTGATTAGCCAAACTACATTCTATGACTTCAAAAGCAATACAAACTAACACAATTCCAGTAGCACAAGTACGGACAGACCTATTCAACACAGAATGTCTAAATAATCGACAATAATAACAGATAGCTGTGTGATACAACCTGACATTGTAATTTAAAAAGAACTCCTGTGGTGAGACCCTGCATGCGCTTGTGCATAGACCACAAATATGTTCAGAACTTATTTCATACTATACAAAAGGTAGAGTGGATAACATGGGTGTAACGGTATAATAGTTTGAATCAGTGTTGAGAGCATGACTTCTGCACATTTTCAGTACAGATATATATTTTTTTCCTCTGTTTAAAATACCAAATGCGAAATTAAAAAAAAGTGTGCAAAATTCAACCAAAAGTAAATGAAGAAAATGTAGCTAAAGCATTTCAGAAGAGTGTTCTCGAAAAAAGAGTGATGTAAAATTTTCTCTCATTGTACACAGAGTCTGAAGGGTGAAATGAACAGCATTCAGATCTTCAGTAATGGTGTGATCAAGGTAAATTTTTGGAGATAGATTCCTGTAGTTGAGAGAACATCCACACTGCTCCCTCCTGCTCACTAGTTTGTTGCGTCTCAGTGAGAGCCACATGGCAAGACGTCGCTCTTCTGTCATACTCAGTGAGGAGGACTATTAATTACTCATTAAATGTCAAAAGCAATTGAGTAGTCAGAATGTTCTGCCTGTCAACTGCACCAAAGGCACAGTACCAAAACTGTCTGCTTACCAAATGTGCAGCGGGACGATGACGTCACATCCGGCAGATACAATATTTTCTTTATTTCAAATGTTTTAATGAGCCAGAGGAAATTGAAATGAAAGATTTTATGGCACTTTGCATCACATGCGTAACATTTATAACCGCAAAATACAGTGTCATCGGGTCGTTTGTGAAGTATAAGTCTGTTCTTCTCCATGGTCTGCAACGCGTCGTGATTGGCTGGCAGGTATTAGACATTGCTTTCGTTAGATATGGCACCAAAACCATGGCACCAAAACCAGAATCCATTCATCAGCAGACAATTATACACCTCTGAAGATATTTTTATTATTTGCCAGGTGTTAATGTGTGAGTTTTAACCTTTACTGAATAGGTCCTACCACTTCTGGGTTTGTGGAACCACGCGTTGTGATTGGCTGACATGTATGGGTTATTGTTTTCCCTGGCAAATGAATAAAGCAATAAATAGTCCATTCTGATTTTGGTAGGATATCAATTAAATACATGTCAGCCAATCGCACGGTTCGGCAAACATGGAAGTACTAGGACCGATTTGGTAAAGGTTAAAACTATATATATATATATATATATATATATATATATATATATATATATATACATGGTAGTATTAACAATTACAAAAATTCAAGCAGAACTGTTCTCATTCTTCATGCATATTACACGGCAATATTGTCTATCCCCTCAGTTACATAGGAGCAACAACAAGGCAATGTTGATCAGTGAAACAAACTCTGTTAAAAGCATCATTCCAATTGTATGGTAATTAGATTACATTTTTTCAATTTCATTAAATCGCAAGTGACAATGCTGATGAACGATGGAACAACTGGCAGGGATGACAGATGGACTCCTTGTGGCAAAATACACTCCAGACTGCCCACTCTGACTTTTGATACATTCCATTTATAAAGATAGGTATTAGTGGCGGCAGCTTGTTTTGGCCTCGAGTCCTTAGGAGGATAAAGGAGATTAAGCACATTCACAGAAGACCTCATCCAAAACCATTTTGTGCACCACTGGGAGCCGACTATGAGTATTACGAGTTCTTTAATAGCTGTGCTTGACATATGACAATTCTGCACCAATCAACCGATTCAAATGAAAGAACTGATCTGGGATAAAAATAGCTACTCACCCATGCTGTGTGCTCTCTCAAGTAGCAGCCGTGATACTCAACAGTGTTTGGGTGACGCAGCTTCTGAAGAAACTTCACTTCCTTGATAATGTCCTGCCATTTCTAGGGCACAAACAGTTCTGTATAACCAAGAGTCGACAATGAACACATTCCTGAACAATAAACACCACTGACCTCGTTCGACTGTTTGCCTCCGTAAGACATCTTCTTGATGGCCACCACCTCATTGGTGCGGATGTCATGGGCCTGACGTGACACAAGAAAAACAAAATCTTCAAACCCTTCAATTACAACAACATTTTGGGACATAAACCCAGCAAAAATGTCTTCTACTGGACGCCTGTTCCTTGCTTGGCCCAATGGATGGAAAAGACTTCACAGACAAGCCTTTTAGAAAGTCTGCATTTCTCCAAAAGTACAATTCTCTGAACATTTGGGAACGGAAAACATTGGAATTACATTTGATTTCAGTCATTAGTTAAAAACGGGAGCTAAGAATGTGCACACGCTTCATGGATGCAATTGATATATAACTACCGGCACTACTAAACATCAGGTAACAAAAAAATAGTGTGCCCAAACCATGAGTAAAGTGGCCCTTTTAGAGGTAGCGGCAGGTCATGTAGGAAAGTTTGGGTGGCCCGGGCAAATTACAACTTCCTGTTTAGCAACAAATGATTGTATCAGTTCCTGACAGAATGTTGAACTTGCAGTGACTTGCATACAACACACCAAAACCCCAGAAGTTGGAACAAAAATGACACCAGGGAGGGAAAATTGGGGCCCTTATTTGGAACATTTCACTAAGCAGTGAATTCACTTCTCTTGCCAGTGGTTTATTCATAGCATTTGCAGAAATGTAACGGTGTAGTTGATTTGACTGGGATGGAGTCAAAGAATGTCACAAGTTGAAACATTCCTAGTGAACCATGGCAGAATGCCTTGTAACTTTATGGGGCTTTTCACACTGTGGTTTTTGTCTCAGGTGGCCTGAGTCTGATTCGCCCCCTGCTGTGCAGCCTCCTGCCTCTGCGCCTCAGGCGATGTCCTTTTTTTCCTCCTCAGCTGGCGGGGCTATGACTACGAGTCACCGTCAACTCAGATATTAACAAATGACAGACCTCTGCCGCGGCTGTAACAGTTGCGGCGTTTCACACCAAAAAGTAAACATGAGTGTTATCAAGAAAATAGTGGAAACACATCACATAATAGCAGAGGAGTGTCTTGACTTATCCACACGGTTCCCACAACACGTTGAACAAAGTGAAAGAGATTACTGAAGGTCGAGTTATGTATTTATTTTTTTTACTGAAGTACTGATTAAAATGTACAGATGTCAAAAATGATCAAATAAACATCAGAAAAATCAGTGTTTCCTTCTCGCTGTTCTCCTCATGGCGACAGCTGCGCAGCTGCAGGATCACAGCAGTGAAAACAGTAACAGTATCAGTCTAACAAAGGCAAAAACACGTGCGTTATCAAACACCCGCACACATAGCGAGTCTCGAACTGCAGCGCTGTTCAATGTTCCACAGCACCAGTATCCTGCTGCTACTCTCCTACTGCACACCTCAGTGTTCTGGGAGTTTGAATGATGTTGTCCGCCTAGTCAACAATCAGAACCCTTTACTGCTTTGCTTTTATCATGTTGCACTTAGCCCCCAAAGTCTGATGCCAAAACCTGGTTCATTTGTGTTGAAATGTATTGGAACTGAATGGTCTCCGTCTCAAGACAGAGTCCGCAATGTCAAAAGCCGCTCTGTTGGCTTCCCTCCCACCATGATACTCTACCTTCACATTGGTTTTCCCTCTTTCAGTTGTCACTCTCACCAGCTGAGAGCAATAAACACCCAGCTGTCATTTGAAAGCAACTAAATCCATTACAAAGAATAAGCTGTGACAGCAGTCATCTATGACTAGTTGATGCAGTTGAAAACCACAACATTAGAGCTTCTTTTTTTTCATTTGTTTTCTTCCCAAATGGATATTAGCCAACTCATTTATTTGGCGCACACAGTGCCTATTGGTCATGTAATTTCCCGCATGGTGAGTCGAGTTGCCTTGGGCCAAATTTCACACCTCCTGCTGAGCAAGTGAGTACAAAATTCACCACGCCAGGCAGAATGGATGGTTTATGATCACATCACAGATTTTTGAGCCAAACTGACTTTGTCCCGAGAAAGTTTGGCTTTGTTTATATTGGCAACAAATGAATGGATATACATTGAAAATCATGGAAATTCATAGAACTTGGTATTGATTACTGAAATTTTGGCGCTGCGACAACTAAAAGGGTGATTGCATCCTATTGTGACATCCCAGTTAAACTGTCTGTTAGATAGGCGGCAACTGTGGCATAAATCCAGCATCTAAAACAGGGGTGGGGAACCTATGGGTTGCGAGCTATCAGCGTGACAACTGACGGCTGTTTCACCGGTCACAGTTCCATTTCTCCATGGAGTTCAGCTGCTTGTCTTAACATAGACCAGAGTCGCCATCACTCTCAACAACAAGCTCAGTTACGGTGACTCCCCATGATACTTTGCAGTCCAGTCAACCAATCGCAGTCGGTCACTGTAATTTGGATTTCTACGAGCAAACAAGCAGGCTGTTAGCGCAGCTGACGCTTGGCAACATCCGCCAGTCCAAGCGTGACATTCGGAATGATAAGAAATAATTATTAATTTCACCAAGCTAGATGACCGCCCTTTCTCAGGTGTCGTTTACACGGAGACATGGAAACAGAAACGACCGGATTTGTCGCCATTTTGGAGTCAGGGGCAGCGTTCGTAAGCCACCTGAATCTAAACATCCAGAGTGGAAACCTTCATAAATGCGGTGCTCTCTGTCTCTACCACGTGTCACATCAAAATAAATGTTTTTCAGTTGTTCTTTTGCCCAAATAATTGCTGCATTAAAGGTTTTTCTATTTTTGCCACCTTGAAGAGGTATATGTCTGAATTAGAATGATTTTAAGTTTGTTACATTTGTTCACATTATGTACACAGAAAGTCTCATCATTTTGATTACAAATTCATTCTCAATCCATATGACCGGTATTCGGTGATGATCGGCACTCTGGCTGATCGGTATCAGTGATCTGCAGCAAAAATCCTGATCGAAGCATCCCTAGTTGTAATACGTCTCATTAAGTTTGCTAACACCTTAAGACATGGCAGAAGCACACAGGTTTGGTCTATGTAAACGTAAATGACAAACTGTCAAGAAAGAATGTTACTGACAAAATAGACCGCTCCGAAGCTGCCATGTCCAATCTCCCTCAGGTCTGTGAAGAGCTTCTCAGGATCCTCCCTGCAGAACAGCTCAGCCACCTCCGGGTCCTTCAGGCTCCCGGCCCGCACACTCGATGGCATGGCCAGCGCCTAGAAGGAAAATATCATACAAAGTGAGAAACTGTAAGCCAAAAATCAAATCTCACATAAAACACTGAGCCAACCAACAATCTCTCTGTATAACCATTACACTGTAAACCGTAAAGAAACTAAACACTTCAACAAATCAACTTACGCCCATTGTTTTAGATCATGAAAAATTATTTGCTGTGATTCTCAGAAAAACTGACCAGCTAACAAGTAAAACATGATAATGCTGCGACAGAGAAGGAAGCTTGTGGTTTTCCAGCAAAAAGCAGAACTTCTTTCAAGCTTGTAACACAGCCTCTAGCATGCACTCAGCAAATAAAGAAATGGCCATAAACAAACACTTCAATTGTTAGAGTGGCTGCCACAGCTGACCTGAATCAAAGACCAACAGCAGCTAAAGAATTTCCATATTGTTTAAGGTACAAAATCCTGTCAAACAGGAAATAATACTGAATAATTATTATATTATAATTATTACAGTGGAATTCATGGTAAAGAGTGATATTGTTGTAATTCAAGTTTTAATTTTGTCACATTTTCTTTTGGGCCCTGGAGCTTGTTCATAAGATTAGCGTGTCACTACTATAACATATGCCTGGCTTTACACACCCAGGCAGAAGAGTATTTCTGCAATTTACTTTCACATGACTTAGATGCATAAGTATCATGTCGTTAATAGAATGTCTCAATTTTTATAAGCAAAAATCAGTACAGACATAATCATAAAACATCACAGGCTTTTGAGAGAATCAATGAATTAAGATTACAGATGGTCACATCCGTTACCCATCTAGGGGGTGTTAATGCAAAGAAAATATGCGACAATGAAAAACATGATTTGGTTTTGGGCTTCATTATACAGACAATTTAAAGCGACAGTGGAAAATATTATAATTAACTTTGACATAAGCGGAATTACAAAAATCAAAATTGTCATTAACATGATCAGGTGCCATAAAAACATTGTTATTGGAATAACAATAATGGCGTAATATACACAATCGGGTACACATGGAAATGAGTATTAAAAAAGCATTAAGAGATACAAATTCCTCTCGCACTGGCTTTGCTTTGACATGCTCAAGAATTTCAATGCCCAAAATTGCCCAATAATATCCAGATAATACACTGAATATGAGACGAGGAGAGTGCATCGCAGCGGAGGAAGCTGGAAGGCTTTTGCACTTGGCTGCTCAATTAGGGTATCTGTGCATCCGAATAAAGGCATGTATTCAAGAGTCTCCAATAAAAAAAGTCCAGTCTGGCAGGAAATAAACACAACAATGTCTCTATATTGCTTGATGTTTGCTTTCTGCATCGAATTCAGGTGGATTAGGCCGCTTTTCTCAAACGTTTAGTTAGTTCAAAGCAAACTCTCAAGTGTTTGCTGTATGGTCACAATTTCTATGTATTGAATGTATTGAATTACATGATTGCACAATAAAAAGGAAGACTACATCTGGTTTGTGCACTGCAGCCTGCACACCACCAACATCAGGTTGCGTTGTTGAACAGCAGACAAATCACTCATGTGTACAGACGGTTTGACTTCTGACATCCCCCATCATTATTTGGGATGGGGAAAGATTATGGAATTGAGGGGTCGTCTGATAATCCGCGGGGTTACTAGCACGAACTCTACTGTCTGCAATATCCTCTTTATGTGAATAACACACATGTAACTGACCATGTCCTGATTTCATTTACAACACCAATATCATTTAAAAACGATCCAAAAACGATCAGGCATGTTGGCAAGAAAATATAACACATTGTCTTATTTTCGCATCTTTCAAAATTAGAACACATCCGTACTGAACATTAATGCGCGTCAGAACAGTGTTTTCCTCAGGGATCAGTGACTGAAAGCATCCTTACCGTGGTTTATGGGATCCACTGTAGCTAGCGGAAGCTAGCTGACTGGCCTGCTGGAAAATAGTGGTCTGGCTCCCTTTCGCTCGTCGCTGATGTCTATTCAACACGAATAAACACCATACTGCCTCCTCGCCATCCCGAAGCTCCCGGTCAGTCGGACAGCTAGTGATTCATCTCGCGATGACATTAGTAATACGACGGTCAAGTGCGCTGACAGCTCGCAGATAGCACCGGGTCAGCGAATCTAGCCAGTGGCACAGCCGACGAGGGATCCCTTCAGTCGGATTCGTTCGTTAGCTGCAAGCGCTAACCAAACAACCTACCGCCGCAAACGGCCCGGGACGACATTAACAAGGAACTGGTTCATTCACTTTCACGGCTCCATTCCGCGGGCCACTTCGAGGTGTCATTACTTTTAGAGTTGCCTGTGAGCACCGTTCCCAGGCCGCGTTCTCGTCATTTTGCTCGACTCTCATTCGTTTTTGTTCGGGACTTGATGATGGCGGAGCGGGGTGGGAGCCGAAAGAGGAAAGCTCTCTTCTTCGATGCTCCACACGCAGACCAAGCATCGGTGAACTGACGTCTACCTCCCCCGCGTGGTCTGATGTAAAATGTTCATCCAACTCATGTACCTACTGTATATGTCAAGATTTTGTCTGAGCTCATTGGCTGGAATATGATCTTTGCTCAATACACCTTTAGGGAAATACACACAGAATGTATTGGGAAACAATCTAGATACATGTAAATAAAAGAGTTGAAAAGAGGAATCAAATAAAGAAACGTGGATGGTTGTTTGTAAAACAAACCAAAAACTTATGTTTGAAATTTGTTCAAAAGGATACAATTATACTATTAAATTTTTCTATTCATTCATGTGTCATTGTTTAGTGGCTTAATCACATTATCTGGTAGATATAACAGATCAATTTTCTTGAAAGCACTTGTGCTATATGCAGGTTTTTAATTTCTTTTGTCAGTGAGTTACACATTTTCACTGTCACTATTGCAGTGCACATTGGTCTCCGTCAGCATGTGGTTGGTTGAAGATCCCTCTTCTTCTCTTGGAGTTATTTTAAACAGTCTTCGGAGATGATCGAGAAGCAGTCCGTTTCTGGCTCTAAACATGTCTCTCGACTAGCTCAGAAAATTTCAGTTTCCATTCATATGTGCTCTGTAATCTATGTTGTACAGTATATTGTTCTAAGAGCTAGTTTTCAAACGGTGGTCTGGTATTACCTTGTTAGGTGTTACCCCACGCCTTGACACTGCAGAGTCGGTGAGAGAGTATCAGTACAGTGACAGTACGCTCTCTCATTCAAGTAGAATTGGCAGCTGTTCATTATACGCTGTGTCATCTGCAAACAGCATGTGATTCATTTGTTCTGACACCTCACATGTATCATTAATATACAGTATGAACAATGTGGGTCCCAGAACTGAGGCACCCCTCATTCCATCTCTCTATCTTGATCTAATATTTTATGATATTCATTTCTGTTTCTGATGTCTTTGTTATTACAGTGATGATTGTAGTTTGTGTTGTTGTAGTTGCCTATAATGTTTAATGTTTGTGATAATTTCTGTAAAGTTATTATGCTTTTTTTAAAAATCCAAATATCCATTCACATACTTTTTCTTGGTCAACTGCTGGCATTATGTCATAGACTCTTGAATGTGACGGCGGTCAGTGTCCCACTCTTCAACAGTTCATCTTTAGAGATCATTAATTTCCAAGATTGTGTCAAGTGTTTTCCTAATATTTTGCTTATTACCTTCTTTGTGCAGTGGGATGTGACCTGTGTGACCTTCATCCTGCACGGAAATGTTGCTGTTTGTAGAGAGAGTATACAGATGTGTCACACTTTTGCATTGTTGTCCAAAGCCAAACATAAGCACAGATGCACCTGGAATCATTTCATCCCACAGTCTCATACAGACAGTGCTCTGCTCATAGGCAGCAGATGAAGGCAGTTGGAGTTTACATGTGGCTCAACCTGGGTTATATATGGAAGCGCTCTTTGCAAACTTGACGACAATGAAGCTTAGTGCTCTGCCATCACATTTTAGAGGGCGTTTAAATTTGGCTTCATTTCATCCAAAGTATCTTTTTATGTAATTACAGGGTGAAATCGCATCTTACTCTGAATTGGTCTTCAACTCCCCTCTGCCAAGTTTTGTGTGGCACAAAATGTCTGTTTAATTTAACCTCTGCTCACATAATCTCGTCATCCTAGAACCGGTACAGTCACTGTGTCACCAGTCCAAATGCACTAATTTGTCTGCACATTTTTGCAGTGCTCACACACACTATCATAGTATCACTCCACACACATCTACCACCCGCTGACATCACATTCCAGATGGTAGTGTGGCCTTGTCAAACCTTGGCTGGGAAAAAAAAGATAATAAAATCATTATCGGCTGGTGGTGAAAACGCACTTTCAGATTATTCTTCTTACGCAAACAGATTTATGAATTTACATAAGAGGAAGCCAGGCCGCGTTGTGAATGCGGGATGGACTCATGACGTGACCCGGCTGCTGGAGTTCACCAGCTCATCCAGTTGAATCAGACTGAGCAGATACATCCTTGTTGAAGGAAGTTAAGACTACAAGGTAATCCTCCTCTTGGTCCTCTGGGTTAATAATGAATGAAATAATCCTTTTTTCCAGGGATATGTAAATAATACCAGCGCAGATTAGCATTTAATAGGATACATAACAGGGTTCTGCCTCTGTATTTATGAACAATATTCATGGGTGTTTCACACCACTTTATATACAGAGGCAACCATGTGAAAAAAAGCAGTTATTATTACTGCAATTCACTTCACCTTTCAGTGACCTTAACGTGATGGCTCAAGGGTTTCTGGTCCTCACATATTTCAAGACAAATGTTTGGTTGTTTAGAAGCAGAAAGCCAGACTTAACAAATGAATATTTGCATTTTGTCACTGAACCTTGGCACTCGAATGAAGCCCTCACAAGACCAAGTAAGACATCTGACCTGTGAACAGATTGTATTTCCTCGGTCAGCAGCAGGTTCATATGACAGGATAATTTACAAAGTGATGTCATCACTCTTGGCAAATCCAGCGCATTACTCAAAATCCAAGAGTGGTCAGCAGACTCCTCCCCCAATGCAGCCACTCCTCCCTATATAGCACCTACTCAGGCTCCATCATCAGGCCGCTACAGAACAGAGGAGCACTCATTGGGGGTAGCACTCAACCAGAGGAGAGGAGGGTCGGTTCTCACTCACCTGCAGCTGGAGATCAACCTCACACGTTCATGATGCGTCTGTCTGATGACAAGACTTCACCAGAGACAGGTGAGTGGAACTCAACGGAAATCTTATCCATATTCACACACATTTGATATGTGTACTTATGATGTTTTTGCAGGACACAGGAACCACAGTGATTATTTTACTCACAAGTGGTTTGAACATTTCAGAGTAACAAAAAAAAAAATTAATAAATAAATAGTAAATTAATACATTTTACCAGACAACATGGACAAAAACTGCTTGGATCTCATTGAGGCAAAAATAAAATTTAACTTGCGTATTACTAAGTAATATGGTAATCATAACTAGACCCTGTCAAATTAAAACCTTAAGTGAATGTACTTGCTACATTTGAACAAATTGGGTTAAAATGGAGATTTGTAACGCAACATGTAAATAACTGGACGAAAGACAACATAAAGCCGTATAATAGTGTATGAAAGATCAAGGGTAATAAATGAACAGGAAAAAGAAAGTCTGGCTGTCCAGTAAGTCTAGCACCACTCCAGATTAGCTCAGATTGTCATGCATCCATGGATTAGGGTGAATACATGAGAGAAAAATGAATGTGGCAACACAAAATGTGATTTGCTAACATTTAAGAAAAATACATTTAATATAAAAAAAAAGAAAAAATGGCATTTCAAGCAAGGCTGTTGCTTATGATAATAGTAAACAGCAAACAACAACACACAAAACAGATGTAATTCACTCAATAGTTTCTTGAAGTCGACTAACTTGCAATTAATACTTGGCAGGTGTGAGTTTGGGAGCAGCCTGCATTTTTTTGCGAGGAGGAAAAAACATTGTAAGTATTCATTTGTTCATCATAAGACAGGAATAAGGCATTTAATTGACTAACTGACCATGGCTCCCTTGGCTTTAAAGCACTGAATACACATACTTTTAGTTTAGTTTTATTTTATTATCAAGGACTCTCTGCAGTTCAACACGTTTTTCATATCATCCAAACCCTGATGAAGACAAAACCCACCTGCATGTTTACTGATGACAAAAAGAGACATTTTACTCAACAGTGCAACTGATTTTGACATTTTATTTGCGTCGCTTTATAGTCCAGACAACTGGCTGACGATGAAATTGAAGGTGAGAGAAAATTCACCACCTTATTCTTGCACAAATGAGAATAATAATGAAA
Source organism: Synchiropus splendidus (assembly GCF_027744825.2). Lineage (NCBI taxonomy): Eukaryota > Metazoa > Chordata > Actinopteri > Syngnathiformes > Callionymidae > Synchiropus > Synchiropus splendidus. The sequence goes on from NC_071338.1 coordinate 10,927,541, forward strand.
TCCAAGTTTTTCACAGTTTCACTCTGAGCGTTCTTCTTTGTAGAGCTGCGTGATGCCTTTAATGAGTTCGACAAAGACAAGGATGGGCTGATCAGCTGTAAGGACCTGGGGAACCTGATGAGAACCATGGGCTACATGCCGACTGAGATGGAGCTGATCGAGCTGAGCCAGAACATCAACATGAACCGTGAGTCACTTATGGTTTAGGATAGAATTTAAGAACTGAAGAACTAGATATAGTCCTGCAACAAATCGTCTTTATTTCCAACTGTTTTTTTTTTATCTCTCCAGTTGGTGGCAGGGTCGATTTTGAGGACTTTGTCGAGCTGATGGCCCCAAAGTTGCTGGCTGAAACAGCAGGGATGATCGGCATGAAGGAGCTCAAGGATGCTTTTAAAGAGGTATGCAGGTACATTTGGATTCAACCCAATGATTCTGATTGAAACTGACTTCACCTCCACCTTGGCGTGTTAGTTTGATGCTGACGGCGACGGAGAGATCACCACAGACGAGCTGCGCTCAGCCATGGTCAAGCTGATGGGCGAGCACATGGCCCGGAGAGAAATCGATGCCATAGTCAAAGAAGCAGACGATAACGGAGACGGAACTGTAGACTTTGAAGGTATGAACCTGATGCCGAACATTCAAGACACGTTTAGAACTCTCAAATAACAGCCGATTTCTGCTCCTCCAGAATTTGTCCGAATGATGTCGCACCAATGATGAGGAGGACGCCAACATGTCAACACACCACACATTTGCAGTCTTCCATTCTACTGGGTTGAGATTAACTGAAACCAATTGTACGACTTAATGCAATATGTAATAACTTTTGTTGAATACTGTACATAAGAGCATTTTACTGTCTCTAAATGTTCATTCGTGCCGCGCCCAACTCAACTCCTCACAGTGTTGACGGCGAGGCTCTGCAGTGATGTCCACACCAAGAGTTTTTGGATGGGTTTGCAGTAACGCCCAATTAATGGGATTACATCATTCAATTGTGGAAGACGTCCAGTATGTAAATCCTGCTGCTGGGCATTACAGGAAATCTGCCTCTTTGGCACAGATCAAAAATAAAAGCATTAAAATATTGTCGTGTGTGAGCGGATTATCTTATGGCATCTGTGACAGCGTCAACTTTGGGAAGCAAGCACGTCTATCTAAGTGTTAATCGCGCTACATGCTGCTTTTAGGTCAGTAAATTCAACACATTGTTCTCATCTTATTTAGCGTGACGGAGCATTTGTCCAAAGAAATTGAATATAGTAGAAAATTACACAACAAAACAAGCCACACGTTGTATAATGGGGCAATGCCATGATCTTTGATTTTCCCATAGAGAGGATTTGGAATATCAAATTGTCTGTGATTCTATCATTTCCTGTGGAAAAGGATTGAGCTTGTCTGGGTTGGATTTGGTGGGATAAAGAGATTGTGTCCAGAAAATGGACTAGCCTGAACACTCTGTAGAGGACATTTATACATAACAAATATTCTAGGTATTAAAGGAAACATGATGGAAGATTGGTGAGTTTATCCTGGACGCTTCTGATGACAGGCTTGGAATTTTTACTCCACACTTCTTCCGTCATTGAAGCCACATTTATACTGTAGTTGAATCTATTTTACTTAAACTTGATGTGTCTTTTAATTATTTTCAAAAAGTAAACCAGAGTAGCACTAACAAAGCTCCTCTTAGTGACTGGTTATTTCACTGTTCCTGATCAAAATGGAATATTTCTAGTACGTGGGTGCGCAACCTCTGCTTCAGATTATCTAATGTTTCTTAGCTGATCAAGTAGGTAAAGAGAAAATAGTGAATATTATTTATAAATATTATTTTATTATTTTTGATTTGTCAGTGTGCCTCTGGAATGAGCACGTATAGAAACAAAATAAAATGGATCTAATAGTTAGAAATTACAACCTTAACAGCATTACATCATATAACATTGATGTAATGTTAACTCTTTTAAAGCCTCACATTGACAACTATAGAGCGAGAGAGAGTAGTGTTTTAAGAAATATCAGTTTTACCTTAGTCAATGAAAATGCGTGGATGCATTGGATAGTTGCTCACTATATTTTCGGAAGTTGCTTGATCATGCAACTCCAATCTTTTGAGTCACTACTACTCAGAGGGAACGTTTGAGTACTCAGTTGTTATTATATTATGCAATCACAACAGGCACCTGGAAGAGGAAACTGGCCACAATGTTGTCCACGCATGACAAACTGGGCACGAGTTGCAACGTGTGGACAGATGGACAACCAGGGCTTACTAATTAATAAAAAGGAAGCCGCTCTCTTTCGCAGACAATCCAACCCTAATGACTTCAGCACATCTGTCGGTCCTTCTCCACGAGGAAGAACTGAGAACTGTGCCACTAAGCTTTACTTAAGGACAGAACTCTTCGATTAGCACGGGGGAGCAGCACTTTTTTAGCCAACACAAGGTGTCTGGAACCTCAAGATCAGGGTCGGGGTCCTGTGAAGCAGAGTGCAGACATAGGGCACGGCTAGTCGAAAGCAAGGTCCAGATGATGTAATGACGGCAAGGCAGACTCTGCCCTGATCCTCCTCTGATCCGTCTAACATCTAGCATGGACCTTTTCCACGTTAATCCAGAATAATCCGCCTCTCGCACTGATGCTTTCTGACTCTCTCCTGCGATAACCACAAGCCCACTGTGTTGTCACGCACTCCATGTAAACTTTGGTTTAACCTTTGCCTTTACCTCACAACACTCGTGACCTTTCCCTGTTTCCATGAACAAGAGCGCTTTCCTTCCTCACAACAGTCGCTGTCAGGCAGACGACCTTGATATGAAGAGGTTAATCCCGCATTTTCCTGTTTCAGTTAATCAGTCAGTATGTGTTGTTGATGTCATGCTATATGAAAGCGTGTTACGTAATTCCAGCCGCTACAAAGGGTTTACGTCGAGGTAAATACAATCTATTTATTTACTTATAAAAAAACGATCAGAGGACATGGGAGCACTTTTTTATAGGGTTCAGTGAGAAATAAGTTGTACATTTAACATTGGTTGTGCATTGTTTAAAAGTCATTCATGTTCAAGTGAACCAAAAATAATGTAGCCGAGCTGTTCTGAAGAAGAGGAATTTAGGACTCAAGAACTAGATAGTTTCGTTGAACAGCGGCCCCGAACGTTGCCGCTCGCTTTATTTTCAACACCCATCAACAGTTCCACATTTCTGTTACCCCTCCAAAATAAAACGGAACCACGCGTAGTGACAGAGACAAATAACAAATATAACTCCTTACAGTTCTCCCCCCCTTCGAGAAAGAAACGCCCCCGTTTCACCGCATGAAAAGGCAATACCATTCCAAACACTGTGCCAACAGAAATACAATGAATATATATATATATATACATATATGCACACAAGTATCACTTAGAACCTTGGTATTAGGAACTACTACTCCCACCTGTCCCTATATACCAGATTAGCTGATATATGACAGATTTAAAACACACCAAGGAATGATATATGTCTGACAAGTTTGACATGAAGCATAACTCTATTTTAACAGAACATTACCAGAACACCATTAAGACAACAAAGTTATCAAAGTGGGATGGGACCCTAACTCGTCTCCCTGCACGAGTCACAGCCTGAGGAGGCCCCTTAGTGGCATTCTCCGGAATGGGGTTATCACTCTCCATCCCAACATTTTCAATGCACTCAGCCTGCTCGTTTTGCTGCCATGGCAACCCTCTCAACACCAACTCCATCATGCGTTGAAACGTAGCAGGAGCGTTGGTCATACCCATAGGCATCGAGCGCCATTGATACAGGCCCCTGCCGGTGGAAAATGCTGTCTTTTCTCTGTCTTCTTCTGCCACCTCAACTTGCCAGTAACCATTTGCAAAGTCCAATGTGCTGAACCAGCAAGCGCCAGCCAATGCATCCAGTGTATCATCCACCCTGGGAAGAGGATGAGAGTCTCTTATGGTGATACTGTTCAGGCGACGATAATCAATGCAAAACCTCCAGTCGCCATTCTTTTTCTTCACCAACACTACAGGTGAGGCCCACGGACTGCAGCTCTCCTCAATAACCCCCTGAGACAAAAGGGTCGCCACTTGATTGTCAATCTCCTTTCTCTTCTCCGGTGAAGTTCTGTAAGCTTGTTGACGAAGCGGAGCATGATTACCAGTTCTAATATGGTGTTTTACCAGTGAACATTTACCTGCCACAGCTTTCGATACATTAAAGATGTCCTGGAACTCTTCAAGTAATTCCATCAACTGGATCTTCTGATGCCCCTCAGCTGGAGATTCCCGTAATGACTCCATAATACGGTCTTTATTTGGCATCACTGCTTCAGCCACACGAAGAGGTTGTGGAAGTGACAGCACTTCGGTCTCGTTCCTTGAAAAAAACTCACCAAGGTGCATGCCTTTCTTCAACACCATGTCTTGATCTGTTGGATTCAAGATTCTTGCAGTGGTGACTCCATCTTTTACATGAGTAACGGTATGAGCCACAACACATTCACATGTAGAAGGTAAGTTAGGAGATAGATACCCCACAAAGTCCATGTTCTTATCTCTACCCACAGCAGCAGAAACACTTACTGGCAGGAGTGTCTCACTGATGGGAGGCAAAGTCACGTCCGATGATACTGAGACATTGCAACATAAAGGGATCAAGTCCTTGTCCTGCATAAGGGGGACGACCACATCCCATAACTGTAGTCTTTGATGGGTATAATCCAAAAGAGCGTGATTCAAAATAAGGAAGTCCAGTCCAAGTATTGCAGATTGGGATGACTCCCTTAGCACGTAAAACCTTTGTTGCCAAGAGTGCTCACCAATGCGCAGAGTCACAGTTACTGAGCCTAATGTGTCCAGCATCTGTCCATTCACAGCATGAGCCACCACAACAGCAGTCTGTAGGGGTCGTTTGCGCAAAGAAGGAACTGACATGCGAAAATCTGCACTAATGAACGACTCAGTGGAGCCAGAGTCAACCAAAAATGTTCACTTCAGTGCCCTCAACGCTGCCCCTAATATATGACGTGCAGCAGTGTTGCTCCCTGGAGGGTTGATGCAGGTCTCCATGTAACTCAGGGCCCCTGGTGACCGTAGCTGGTGTCTGGCCCACAACATCAGCTACTGAGCATTTCCCGACTGATTGCCCGCTTCCCCTCTCCTGGGAGAAAGAAAACGCACACCTCCCCGTCTCGGAGTGTTTCCACCTGTCGCCTCTGGACTGCGCCGGCTGGGGGACCGGCCTCGGTCTCCAGTCATTTCGATGGCGTGGGTTCGAATCCCACCGCTGCCACCAATGCAGCCGAGCTGTTCTGAAGAAGAGGAATTTAGGACTCAAGAACTAGATAGTTTCGTTGAACAGCGGCCCCGAACGTTGCCGCTCGCTTTATTTTCAACACCCATCAACAGTTCCACATTTCTGTTACCCCTCCAAAATAAAACGGAACCACGCGTAGTGACAGAGACAAATAACAAATATAACTCCTTACAATAAGTGCAACTAACTAATGTAATTCTTAAATCAATACAGATCATGTTTGCCAACACACGAATTCGAATATATGGTTTCAACAGGCTGAAAGACTTAAATATATTAGCTGTAGCACCACCTTGCGCCAACATGTGAGTTTCCGTAGTGTAGTGGTTATCACGTTCGCCTAACACGCGAAAGGTCCCCGGTTCGAGACCGGGCGGAAACAACACTTTTCTTTTCAGCGCGTCAGATATACTGAATTCGTTTTATACACGTTTACTATAAAACTGGCTCAATATATATTTCCCTCTGCCTCGAATACAATTGGAAAGTTAATCTGAAAAAAGAAAATAAATAAATAAATCGCTTGTTTCGCTTCGGACAGACAGAAAACTATGTGGACTGCAAGAAAGTCATTTTCCATGGTGACTGAATGAATAAAAACTGTCGATATGAAAAATAAGCGAAAGCATTTGTTCACATGAGCTACATATATAGGCGTGACGTCAGTCAGCGGAAACAGGAAAGACCGTGACAACTTGTGCTGTGTGAGTGCAGGTACATTATAGATGACTTTTCGTTCAATTATGACACATGATATGATACACAAGCAGTACGAGGCCCGTTTCAGTGGTGGCTCTTTAAATGTTAACTGCTCGTCATGCTAGTATTCAACTGTCGCTAGCTCGAGTTAGCCGCGCTGCTGCAGCATGTACTTTGGGTTGCTAGTTTCACGGCGTGGATTCGAAGATCATTTAGCGGCACAGACTGGAGCAAATGCTATTTCAAATTCCAACTTTGTTGTTGTTACGCACTTGTCATGTATTTCTCGAACAGTTTGGTTCTAAATAACGATGTACTGAATTGCATTAACATTGGCCCCATTCCTCTTAAGCAAACGCAACTTTAATGTCCAAACACTAAAACAAAAAAAACAAAAAAATAAAACATTACATTCTCCCAATTATATGGAATGTTTTAGATTAAATTGTCGTCCGACTAGAACCAAGTAACAGTCCTTTTACCTTTATGAATATTAGTGGAGTTTGTGGACAAAATGTTGGACTCCTCCTACTCTTACCTCCACCATGAAAACACCGTTAAAAACTCATTTTTATCGACGTTCATTGAGCACCCTGTTTACCTGCTTACATCTGCTTTTGCTGAGTATTCATATAAATGTATATGCATGGTCTTACTCAAGTTCAGTTCTGTCTTGAAAGTTTCATTCTATTTTTATTATTTAAACCGGCTAAAGGACTGAAACATGTAACCAAGACTTCTGTTTTTACCGTGATATCAGCGAGAAGCGCTTAAAAACCACATAATATTAAATATAAACCTGCTGTTTTTCCTTTATCCTTTCAGGTCTTCCCTGATGTTAACTATATTCCGAAACTCATCTTGGACAGTGGTCTGTGGACGTGTCTCTGTCTGGAGGAGCTCAGCACCAAAGAAGTTCCTTAACTGCTGTGCGCCTCCAGTTTCACCCACTCCCATATTTAGTTTATTACATTCTGAAATTGATTTCTTAAAAGCCACTCAAAAAGCAGTGTTCCACTCATCGTCGGTCCGCCGTACTCATCCGTCCAGCGGTAGCAGCACAATGGAGCTGAAGGAAGTTCTGCAGGTGCTGGAGCAACTTGCTCCTCTGACACTAGCTGAGTCATGGGACAATGTGGGTCTGCTGGTGGAACCAAGCAAAGCCCGTCCTGTCAATACCATCCTGCTGACCAACGACCTGACAGCTTCTGTTATGGAGGAAGCAGAATCCATGAGCTGTGATCTCATCATCTCATATCACCCTCCACTATTTCGGCCTATCAAACGCCTCGTCCAGAAGGACTGGAAGCAGCGCTTGGCTATTAGAGCTTTGGAGGCCGGAATGGCAGTGTTCTCCCCGCACACATCATGGGACAGTGTTAAAGGAGGGGTGAATGACTGGCTGGTCGGTGGACTTGGTAAGAGTGGAAACTCTCTAACCCTCCAGAATACCACGTGAATATTTAACGCTGTTGTGACAGCTGATACTGACCCAGAGGTCAACAATCTACTGTCCTCTTTTTTTCTGTGTCACACAGGCAGCGGGCAGGTGTCTGTGCTCAGTCAGGCCGTGGGCGGCGATTCCCATTGTCACAGAGTAGAATTCACTGTCAGGAGCGCCAAGGAATTCAACTCTATCGTGGATGATCTGAAGAGCCTCAACTGTGAAGCCACACTGCAGTCTTCACACAGCAGGTCCTGCTCTCCATCGTGGCCAGCATTTAGAAAGCTCTTCTTCAATACCATTCAGGTTCACATGCGTGTGGCAACATGTAGAGTAACAAGCACAGCAAAAGATGAAAACTGCACAAAAACATTTTTCTCAACTAGAAGTTGTGCGTTTGTTTACCTTCAGTTGAGCTGCATTCTCTGATGGTAAGGATTAGCATGCCATTAGACAGCAAACGCGAGTAAACAGATGTGTTCATGTTCTTACACAAGTGTTAGGAAAGCCACTTGATGTTTGCATCCCAACAGATTTGACAGCAACGAGATCCAGGTCAGCCTGACTTGCAGCGACTCTGCGCTGACCCCGTGTGTCCACAAACTGCTACAGCACGCAGCTCTTGGCCCTTCCCTCAACATCCTGAAATTGGAAAAGGTTCAAGCACAAGACCGTGGATTATTGTAGAAAAAAAATCCAACATGCTAAATAAATGAATCCTGATTTGATGACATCTCTTTGTGCAGGCTCCGCTGCCAGGCCACGGACAAGGACGACTTAGCGTTTTGAACCAGTCAGTTACCGTTGCAACTGCAATTGAAAAGATGAAGTCTCACTTGGGTTTGAGCCATCTGCGCTTGGCTCTTGGGTCAGGTCAAACTTTGGGTGAGAACCTGTGAAAGCACCTTAAGACTTCTATTGTGGAAAGTGAAATGATATATCTTTTTTCAGCAATATTAAAATTTACTGGAACACTGCTATTAAAACATAACATGAATATTTCATATATGTCTCTCTCTCTCTCTCTCTCTCTCGCTCTCTCTCTCTCTCTCTCTCTCTCTCTCTCTCTATATATATATATATATATATATATATATATATATATATATATATATACTGTGTGTTTCCAGAGTCCACTATAAGGAATGTAGCTGTCTGCGCTGGATCTGGAGCTTCTGTGCTGAACAATGTCAAAGCAGATCTCTACATCACGGGTCTGAAGCCATTTTGATTTTTTATTATTTTTTTGTGATGTAGCAATAATTTTTGCCTGTAATGTTCAGGGGAGATGTCGCACCATGACGTTCTGGACGCTGTAGCAAGAGGAACCAGTGTGATCCTGAGTGACCATAGCAACAGCGAACGTGGTTTTTTGTCTGTGTTTCGGGAGAGACTGGCGGTCCGGCTGCCAGACTCTGTGAAAGTAGTGGTGTCCAAGGCTGACAGGGACCCACTGGAGATCGTCTGATGAGACCTTTTTGGCTGTTGTCGTTGTGTGGAATCCAAATTAAAATTCTCCCTTTTCCCACATTATGACTGAAGTGTCATTTGTAATATTTTCCAGCCAGAAATCAGAAGGAAGTTGCCATCAATTGAAAATCTTTTAGTCAAGGTAAACTAGACTCCTTTTTTATGCTAACTCCTTATGAATGACATTCTAGCTCTTGCTATTTTGGAAGGTAAGAGCACGTTTGAGAGAGTGGTTCCTAGTGAAAGGACGTTGGAGACGTTTTACTTCATTTGCAGCCCCCATAACCTGACCTCAGATCAGCCCAGGAAAACCAGAAGGATTGAATAATTGCATGAATTTGGAATCAGAGTACAGTTACATGTAAATGTGCCTCTTGTGGTGGCTCTTATGAAACCTTCATCATTCAAATGAAGCAAATCCATATTCAGTTTGGAAGGGGCACTCCTACCCAGTCCAGACATGATAATCAGAATCTAAAATTCCCCCAGCTTAAATGCAGCAGCCTCTGCTGCGGATTTATTAATTGCTGCTTTAATCCTCGTCAAAAAAGTTGCATAAAAATTCCCGCGACAGCCTGTGTTTGTCCTGAAAAGTGGAAGCACACCATGCGACTGAAATGTTGAACTTATTTGAGCTGGAACATTTTAAACCAGATTAGTACACAGCCAGTGAAGACTCCAGCCAAGCAGCTCACTGCCACCCTCAATGTGAATGCATATGCAGTCTTCTATAGTGTCACGTGATTGGAATTTGTCTTGAGCACTGCACGACAAATCCTGGATCTATCCACATAAATGGAATCACTGTCGGTGGAGGGCGAATCAAAGCAGATGTAGCTGAGCTAAATGGATTCATTACAATGCGTTGTAACTTGCATGTAGTAAGTTTGTGTTTTGCTCTGCATCAAGTAACTATTATATGGATCTTTTTTTTTTGTAGTTAAACCACTAAACTACTAGAATTTGGGCCATAACATGAGATATTAACTAATATTAATACCAACTATGCAGATCTCTCTGGAGACTATTACAGTGCTCATGTTTGACAGCAAAAGCAGTTGCTAAACATAGTTTTTCAAACTACAAACCTGAAGCTTCCCCAACACTGAGCATTTGTTGTCGTCAAATAATGAACATTTCTAGAAAATTTCATTGATTCATCTGTTCAGAACGTTTGAAGTTTCTTTACTAGCAGACAGAAAACCTCATCAAAAACACAGCCTCCTCGACGCATGTAGTGTATGTCAGGTTATGTGTGAGAAGCCTGGTGATCCCAGACACATTACTGAACATCTAAACCTGATTTCAGCACACAATGAACATCTCAAGAGGGACAACAAAATGACCCAGAAAACCAGCGCATCAAACCACTTCACACATGCCTGGCAACCATCAGCAGCCATTGATCACCTGCATCCTCCCCTAAAGCTTACAAAAACACAACTGGTAACTTTGGTCATTATTGGCTGTTACTGACTACTGCTACTGCAACACACCTGTTTGTTCCTAAACACACACACACACGCTGTGCTGCCATCGAGGTAATGACCTTTCTCTTGCTGTGCCTTCACACCTCCACTTCCCCTCGCTGGCTTTTATCCACCCAGCACGCACACACAAGCACTCAAATGGAGAAGGAAAACAACAACTACAACAACATTTACGTAACATCAGCTGTCTTGTTTCAAAGGCAAGCAGTCAACTTCTCATGAGCTTTTGTGAAGACTTTTGAAAGATTGCATTGAATGAGAGAGTAGATCTAATGTCATTTCAGCTGCTAAACTTAGGAGAGAAATGTTTCATAAACAAAATGCACAGAGGAGTGTGAGTCGTAACATCCGCGGTTGGTTCCCATCATCCCATAACATTCCTACATTCATGACAAGGACACTGGACACACTGCAACACACATTTCCCGCTTTTAACTCACCATGTCCACCAGACAGACAGAAAGCGATCCATACTCGGGAGGATCTCGGGTGGAGGAGGGTTGTACTCTACTCAACAAAACGAACTATCTGACTGAAAGTTTTCACGACAAATTAAACTTGTGATACATTGAATCTGTGATATTTTTACAACACCACTGTACTACTTCAAAGGTATATATCCAGTGTATTTGTTTGTGGAAATGTATAGCAACATCCTGAAACAAGATCATTCGTTTTAAAAGCACAGATGACAAATTCTGGAGTCCCTGGAACAAATATAGCAGGTGGATTTGTTGGAAGGGGGAACCTCCACTAAACTTATGTTTCTAGACAAAATGATTGATGTCAGGAACTGACATGAAAAACAATGAATGACTAGACTTTGATAGACAGTATGTTTATTGAGCCTGTTAAACTGCTATTTACATCGATAAGGTGAATATGTTTTCAGTCTCAGGAGTGAATCATTTGGAAATGTCTGGCAGAATATCACAGCAAATGGTCCCATCAATGTTGCATTTATTAGTGACTGGGATGAAGCTTCAGTCCAGACTCCTCAGACACCGGTGTGGGTTGGTCAGTGACCAAATTGCAGCCTGACCAAACTGCCCTCCACTTCCACCCACAGTGAGGACTCCCTGCTGAGGAAGAGCAACGGAGCGACTGCTGTGAGGAAGACACTTGTCAGTAGGTCATGAAATAACCACAGGGAACTCTTTTTATGTGTATTTAGGGTTGTAAATGGAGATAAGTTGATTTGTAGTTGGGTGTAACATTGCTGCGGTTCACCAAAATCCCATCATGAAACATCACATCTGTGGTGCAGTCAGATGGAAGAACCTCCTGACGATGTGTGTGTGGGATCAGACGGGAGTCGATCTCTCTATTAATGACTTCTTTGTGTGTGTGTCTATGTGTGTTTTTCAGGATGAACTCAAACCACTTGACAAATGAAATGACACCAGAGTTTCTTGATTAACTGAATCATCTACAAGTCAAGTATTAGTTTTTGGTAACAGCTATTTCCTCTGCTCTGTTTGCCTTCTGGCAATGCGCAGTATGAAGTTGAAAAAGATTTGCAATAATGAAACATGTGATGTTATTTTTATGACAGGGATCCAATGATAGAAAAGGCGATGCAGGTGAGACAGTGGTCCGAGTTTATCCTGCCACACCTTCAGAGAAGGTGAGACAAACATCAGCGAAAGCAATAACTGAAATCCGATCGAATCAGAGATTTAAAAATGTCCCGGTTTATATGTTATATGAGGAATTGCAGAATGTTCTCAAATCCATCATGTCTATCCCTTCTGTGATGACAACAAAACAACACAGCCATGCAAATAGCCCAAAAGTTCTCTCTATAGCCAATTGTTATGCTAGCAAAGCCAAAGTGTGAAGAGGTAAGTGAAGACTCTTGTGGCCATTTGGCCTTAATGTGTGAAGCGCCACACACCTATATAACCCTGCCAGACTGCGCTCTGGGCATTTGGAGTCAGAGGAACAAGAGAAGAAGTTAGGACAAGAGTCATCTACAATAAGGAGGACTAAGACCTGGAATCTGTAGCTCAGGAGTTGAGGAGTGACATGTTATTGTGCAGCCAGTGAAGACAGGCAGCAGAGGAACCCAGAGCTGAACCATGCTCAGTGTGGACATGTACCCCAGTTTAAATCTGGGAGCGCAGAGGATTGGAGACTGCTTCTACAGAGGTGAGAGCAATTTCCCATTTACTCTAAAGACACGTCAGATATTTTCTAAAGAGCAGTAATTCCAATTCATGAAGAATTAACACATATTGTTTTATACATTTTAAGCCTTCGGAGCCTCTACCGAGGTTGCGATTTTAATTTAAGTTCTACTTAAATTAAGTACAATTTTGACAAATTAAGTTGGTAGGTCAATGTGGCATTGGTGTTAAATATTTACTGTCACTCTGACATGTTCATGCAAACTATGCTCTTGACTTCATTATCACATTAAATGAGCTTTGGTTAAGTTGTTTGCTGACCGCTCTCACAATTCACCAATTCAGAATACACTGCACTTCTGACTATTTCGCGAGTGACCACAGGCTCCATACTAATGAAATTAGTTTGAAAATTTAATATATATTTATACTATATTTTATATAAAGCCTTGACTATCGTCTTATTTACCTTTCTCTCCCTGAAATACACATCCATTCCCTCTACAGATCGAGACGCCTCAGCTCACACCGCCTTGTTCCCACCTCCGTGTGACTTGGCAGCAAAGGCCCTGCCACCAAGGCTGCTGGCCCCTCCTTCAGTCGCCACCGACAGCGTTGCCAAAACCCCAAAAGATGATGTGAAAATGGAGCTTGAAAATTCGTCTCTGTGGAAACAGTTCAGCTCGGTGGGCACAGAGATGATCATCACAAAGAAGGGCAGGTGAGTCTCATTGGACAAAAAAGTTACATTCTGACATCTTAAATTGTTGAATTTAAACAACATAGACATGCTTTATGTACTGTATATACATTCATTTTCTGTCTCATTGTTGGGTCAAAGCATCTAACAAATCAAAAATCTCTGATATATTCTCTCACAGGCGGATGTTTCCAGGGTTACGGTTGAAGCTGGCTGGTCTGAACCCATCCCTTCGTTACATCCTGCTTTTGGACATTGTCCCAGTGGACAACTCTCGCTACCGTTTCCAGGGAGGGGGCTGGCAGGCGGTGGGCGGGGCAGAGGCCCGGCTACCGGATCGTGTATTCATCCATCCAGACTCCCCTGCCACCGGAGCTCACTGGCAAAGCCGCACCATCTCCTTTCACTATGCAAAGCTGACCAACAACACCCTGGACTCACAAGGCCATGTGAGTAGACAATATACACGTGTTTAAGCAAGTTCCTCTGTGACAGAGGATTTGTCACATCATCTTATTTGTACTGCTCCATCTCCACAGATCATCCTCCACTCTCTGCATCGGTATCAGCCCAGGGTACATGTGATTGAAGCCAGAGATGTGCTGAGGTGGGGGGCAGCGCAGCATTCCTTCATCTTCCCAGAGACACAGTTTATCACTGTCACTGCCTACCAGAACAACAAGGTACTGACGCACTCAGAAGTGGTCATTCATGCCATGTCATGTACTAACCTGTCAGGAGAAGTGCAACACTTGTTTCCTCTTCCAGCTTCTAAACAATATATGATCTCATTGCTAATGTCTTTAATATAGGTTTACCATGTGTCTGCTGTGCAGCAGTTTCATTGAAATTCAATTCTTTGTGATTTCTTAGATCACCGAACTGAAGATCAACTCCAACCCATTTGCCAAGGGTTTCCGAGATGAAGGCATGAACAGCAAAAAGTAAGTGCCTGTCGGTAAAAACACACAGCGACACACACTCGCATTGCCGGTACTTATCCTTGCTGCTTTCCCTACAGGCAAAGAGATGCAAGACAGAAGCGCAAACTGTCAGTCCACACGGAAACCTTGGATATAGGTGGGTACCTTTACCAGATTGAAAAATGAGCTCATCCTTCTATACATCTAAACCTCCATACCTCTCTTTCAGTGAACTGTGACCCCTGTGACTCCACTCAGCTGATGCCTCAGACAGGTTCTGACAGAGACCTGCAGGCCCTGGCTCTGGCCTCGCTCCCGGCACTGACCAACCCGACCTGTGCGTACCAACCAGAGGAGGGCAGCTTCCAGGACCCGCTGGTGCAACAGGCGCCTCTGGATCTCGGCCCGCCTTTCATGACAACCCAGCTGCCAGACATCAGTATGACTTTGACCACAGGGATCCAGGACACAACAGGAAGTGATGTCACAAACCCTGTGATTGAAGGGTAGGTGGAAGAATTTCTTCCTTCGTCAATTCTGTCAGATGTGGTGACAATTTTAACAAAGTTAAGTGACTGCATCTAAGTATTTCTGGTTAATTCTCAGTGTATACATTTAATTTCAATGTTCAGACATATATTTTCATAATTCCTGACAGATCAGCACCAGGGGCCAGTGGTATGTTATGAATATGAATTGTCTGACATCACTGTTTCTCTCCTCTGCAGGTCCGACTCCATCGGCGATTCAGTTTACACCAACACTTTCGCCGCAAACCAAGAAAACTACACCTCAGCTCTTCTCTCCCAGTCATCGCCCACGTTCTCCCTTCCTGACTCCTCCAACACCAACGATCCTATCAACTATCCTCCGATTCTTTCCTCATCCCCTACACTTTCCTCCAGCTCCAACTCCCCCTCCCTGCAGCAGACCTCTTTCACCTTCCCCACCCCACCACCATCCAGCTCCACCTCACCACAGCCACTTCTCACCACCGCGTCCCCTCCTGACTTCCAAACCATAGGTTCTTCAGAACTGGATATGATAAGCCCCCACACCCCTACGGACACTTCATTTCCTCCCCCAGACCCCTCGTGCCAGGCCGGTCTGCAGCCGGAGCAGCTGTCTCACTCTTTGCTCTCACAATCCAACCAAGTTGAGCCGCTCAGTGGCAACAACTCACCTGATGATCAGGGCTCAGCCACATTTATTTACCCCAACAACCTGCAGGGCGACCTGGAGCCACCTCCAGTCACTGCTCAGTTGCCCCTCACCCAAACCGCCCCTATTTTACCCTCACAATCCTACCCTGCACCCACACATGGCTCTTCTACCTCCTTCAGTTTCCCATCGGTTCCATCTCATATTCAGAATCTGACCTTTCCAAACATGCCATCAAACAAAGGTCACCCTTCCCTTCACCTTCCAAATCTCCCTCATCAAAATCAGACCCCTGCTCTTGCCGCACCATTCCCATCTGCCTTCACACATGCGTCCTCCTCCCTTCCGCACCCCTCTTTCCAACCTTCTTCTTGCTTGGCTGTCCCGTCAGCTCCATCACTGCCAGCAGCTCATCCTCCAACCATGCAGACCTCCTCAACCCCTTCCTACCCACCTGTTGATATAGCTGCCATGTCGCAGTTCAACCACCCGGGGTCCTACCGTTCAGAGATGATGCTGCATCACCCTTCCCTCCACCCCCAGTTGGAGCCATCACTTCCTACATGCCTGCAGTCCTCTGCGGCCCACCCAAACCTCTACCCCGCCTTCCCATCCTACCCTCTGAGGCTCTGTCAGGACCCTCACTCATCCCTCTCCATCCCACTCAGACATCTCTACAGACACCAGCATGGTCACCCCCACCCACAAGGGCCCTACCTGGACATGAGCACAAGAGCTGTGTTTTGAAATCTAGAACATCACTGCTCATGAAATGGCGCTTTTAGAATAAATAGTTGACCAGTCACATGTAGTTTAATGTACTTGTGTGTGTGCGTGTGTTCTCTTATTCAAATGTGTAAATACTTTTTTCATTCCAAAATAAACACATTTCTTTTGAGTGATAATTTCTATTTTGACTGCATGGCCACAGTGGGTATATCTGAGAGAGTTGCCAGCACATTTGACCAGGGCAGACCATCTCAAGAACCCTCGAAGTAAACTTATATAATTGAAATCAGACACCTGTAATATTTAAAAATACTCCAATGTGACTGTTGAATTGGGAAAATAAAAAAAAGACCATTTGTAATCTGTTTCATAGATTTAGTACTACAATAGCAAAGGATACTGCATTACTGGAAATACATGCAAGTAGAACTGGAAGTACATGTTACATTTGAAAGGCACCAATATATGCTTTATGTAAGTCAATGAACTCATGGAGCCACATTAAAAGTGGGCTACACACATATGGCCTCAAGTACTAATGGTAAAGTAAATTAAAAAACAAACAAAGAAACAACTAATAGTGTTATGACAAACTATCTGAAACTTAAATAAAAATGGTAAAAAATGTTGGTGGGGATGATTAAACACTAAGGAGTTTTTGAGAACAAGGACATTTTCCATACAATTTAATATCCAGGTATCTCTTTTGAAGTCTTTTGAAAGTTAAAAATGCAGCGCAGTGTTGAGAGCAATTTATAAACTGAGGTTGTTTTTAGGTAGATGCTGTGGTTTATAGTTTTCAGAGGCTTGCTAACATCTAACAGGCTGGCACATGTTTTGTCCCTGCCTACTTCTATACTGCTATACGATCCCATAGTGTTGAGCGTAACTGGAGCATTAGGGTCATTTAAGGTCCAGATGTGGGCTGAGTGCACACAGGGAGAAAACGGAATACTGTAAAGCTGAGTGAGGAAAGTTGCTGTCGTAGTGAACTTTGAAGTCGGGAGAACAGCTTGGCGCCCAGCTCAAAGGGTAAGTACATCCTCCTCAGATTCTGCTGCACAGTAAACTTTAGCCTACATGTTTTGCATTTCACGCGCCATTCCCTTCTGAAAAGCTTCAGATATGAACTCCCTCGATTTGACGCCCTCCTGAAACAGCACCATATGACTTGCATTATAATCATGACACAGTAATAACAACGCAATAATTCTGAAACAGCAGCAGACCGATGTCAGATGAATGTATGCAATGAGTGTTATGTTGACCTAGTTGGCAGGATTTGCTCCTGCGTGGCCCACAGCTCTCGACTTGTGCTGCATGAAAACAGAAGTCTGTAACCATTCCAACTGGAATGCAAATGCTGAAGCACCGGCCAAATACTTTTTCTCTCGATGGAGTCGCTGCGACTGGAGACATTTACACTGGGCGGGAGGTGGGGTATTCTGAGGACAGGTCCATCACAGGGAACACACACACACACACACGTCTGTATCTCTATCCTTGTGGGGACCTCCCATTGCCATAATGCTTTCCCCAGCCGCTCACCCTAAACCTAACCATCCTAAACAAATGGCTCACCTTATCCAGGACGCTGAATCAAACTTAAACCTAACTATAATGAGCGTGTTGTTTTGACGTTTTCATGCTCAAATTGAGGCTTTTTGAAGAAATGGTCCTCATGCGGACAGATAAACAAGTACACACAAACTCTTACTTCTGCATGTTTGTGGTCTGTGGGTGGAAACATGAAATGTTGCAGAGGGAGAATATACTGGGCACACTGAAAAGACCCAGGTTGGCCTTGAACCCAGAGTTGCTTCAAGCAGGATTTTAAGGTGTGACCTAAACAACTGACCACAGCAAATCTCCTCCACCTAAATATACTAATTAAATCTATTTTGTTTGACCAATTGCAATAAAAAAAAAGCTTTCTGTTCCCTCCCAGTGCCACTCTGGGTATGTGAATGTCAGAACTGGATCACAGAGAAATGACCACGTTTGATAACTGAAGTTTTCATGTGCCCAATTTGAGTCACATCAATGACATTCTGATTATATTCATTACATAAGGAGATGAAGTTGTAGCAAAGTGGAGAGGGTTTCTTGGTTTTAAGCATTTTGTGTTCAACTTTCTCATTGAAGATTTACAACAGAGCTTACTTGGTAGAATTTAAAGATTTACTTTGAAAGCGATAACAACGTCTTTTTGCAGGGAAGTGTCAGATTTCCTGCCACAATCCGTTCACTTTTTCTCTCCCACTTTCCCGCCCCACTGCAAATCTGCTGGCCACTTGTTCTGCAGTCTGCCGTCCTGCTTTTCATCGAGTTTTCCGCTGATATCTACACTGAGGACATTGGGAATATCTCCTATGCAAAAAGCGTAAGGCTGCTTTTTATAATAAACTGTAAACTATGCTTTGTCATTTTCCTCCGTTGGGAGCACAGAAGTCTTTATGATTTACTAGTCACTGCTGGTTGGACCTGCAACAGGTTTAAGATTATTTCTATTTCAATGTCATGTGAGAAAAACTTTAGTTAACCTGTTTTAGAGCAGATGATTTTTTTCATTCTTTAGTTGATGATTTCTGTGCGAAGGAAAGCACAAGTAGAGACATAGTTAACTCTATCTAGGGGACAAGAAGATAACAAACGCCACCTAGTGAAGAGGTGGGACGTGACAAACAGGGGCCGGAGGAAATATAGAAACGTGATTGGTCTAACTTACTGACTTAGAGGCAGTTAAACAGCCAGACTGCTTTTATTATGAAGGGGACTCTTTGGGTGGGAAGAGCTGTGGGTGAGTACAATTTCTAAAATCTCGATCAAGTTTCAAAAACGAATTTGTCAGTCATTGATAATTCTGCTATTCTTTAACAAAGTAAAGCTCACTGAAGTCTGTGACACAACAGCAAGTTAATCATTTCCTTGTCACTTGACTGTTGTTGGAGTTTTAACATGTCAGCTAAAAAACAGAGATGCCCTGATGAAAACAATAATAAGATTAAATTACAAAAAACAACTTACATTAAGATAAATTGTTGTCAACATCTCTTCAAAAAAAAAAAAAATCTAGATGAGAAAATAGAGCGGCAGTAGCCAAAACAATGATGCAGAGGTGCACAGGTTGCGTATGGAAGTAAATGTTGATAGCAAGGCATTATTGACAAGGCATTTGGTTCTTTCCTTGTTTTGGAAAGTATGTCACTTTGAGTTGAAGCTAAAGCTACAGATGCTTGAAGATGTTTGTGTCTCAATTTCACGACACGACTACAAGCTGCCTATAAGTAACCGAACTGTTCCCGGCACTGGTTTATTTTCAAAATGATTAGGTACCAGAAAAATACCATCCAACATAATTGACACTAACAGCTCAACCAACACGAGCAGGACAGGAATTTGCCACAATGACAAGAGCAATACAAGTGTCTCTGAGTCACAGGTTTGAATGAGAGCATAGAATTGTAAAGAAACATTTCGCTCCCTCAGATTCCTTTGCAAAGTTGTATTCGTTCGCTCAGGAGCAGGTTAAATATTTCGTCTGCATCTAAACACGAACTTTCTAAATGTTAGCTTTGGGATGGAAAACCAAGGCGAGAGCAGATGGACTCACATCAAGGGTGGAGCTTGAAAGATGAATAGGACACTTGCAATCGGGGCAGTGAGCTACGTATAGACACATCTAAAAAAAAAAAACTTGTGCGTCAACATTCCGATGCAAAATCTGTCCAGACACTGCGAGTTACAAGTCAACTCGGGCCTCTACAATTACAAGAGGACATGTATGTGTACAGCAAACAACGGTTTGTGTGACTTTCACCAAAATAGTGGTGCCGAAACTTGTGTGATCTTGATCCTCCAACTGACATTTTTCATGTAAAAGAGATGTTGAATTTACTTGGAAGTTAAAGTGAGTCAGGCTTACTTCCCTCTCCAGGAACAATGATCCGGACTCGTCTCCGTCCCGTGCTTCCTTCCATCTCCTCACTGAGGCTCATTGGCACTGGACCCTCAAGTGTGGTGGCCAGCAAACCTACAGGACAGGCTCCTGCCACTCTGGCCTTCGAGGATCCCAGTGCCTTCAGGGTTAAGACTTTGTACGAGCTCCTCCGAGCCCTGGCTGTCTTCCGCTTCTGCTCTTTCCCAGTACTGGTCAACAACTGCGGAAAGGTGAGACCAAGCCGAGATGTAACCTGAAGAAAAACATCTCCTTGTCACACTAGAATTCATTATCTAATGACAGAACAAGCAGTTTACCGTTCTCTTTTATGTAGCTCATGTCAGTAGCCAGAACTCTGCTGGGAAGGAGGGGGTTTTCAATGCTGCTGCGTCCCACCGTCTACTCCCAGTTTGTGGCTGGCGAGAATGAGATGGAGATCTCTCAGTCCATGGAGAAGATGAGCTCGCTGGGACTGAGACCGATGCTGGCTGTGCCCATTGAGGAGGACCTGGGAGAAAGTACTGGGTACTCCCTCTAATGCCTTTTTATTATTATTATTATTATTAATAAATGGAGGCACATTTTGCCACAATACTGCCACACTTCAGGCCCGACAGTAACAAGTTCCTCATAAATACAATGATCCATGTTTTAAATAGCTATACAAATAGTGCCTTATTTCTAAAACTTTTATTTGTTGCTATGCATTATTGGACTAATAATGTGCTGTAGTATGAGAGGATCGAAAAGCAGGTCAATTAAAATAGGCGTATGAAACACTGCTCAGATCAAAAGCATGAGTGATTTGACTAATACACTAATATAGACACAAAGAACTATAAAAGATATTGATGGATGTTGACAGACTGATGGACAGCAATCGTGTTGCTGGTATTGAAATTCAACCCTGTCATCTAAAGGGAGAAAAGATATGAAGACAACATGGAGGCCATGCTGGAGTGTGTGAGGATGTCCCACAGCAATGCCTGGAGCAGAGAGCCCATGATGCAGCTAAAGATCACAGCGCTGCTCAGCCCCGAGCTGTGTGTAAGTCATGGAGAACGCACAATACGCTTCGTAAGTGTGTGTTAAAATGGAAGGAGAATTTAAAGCACTTGACCCGGCAGGTAAACACAAGCTGATTATTGTTGGGAAGAAAGATAAGAGCACACATGTCATGTTTCCGCGGCTGCTGCTTTGTTATATTTGACTTTGCTTCTGATGCGTCCCTCAAGGTCAAACTGACCACCCTCATCGCCAATGAGCCATATGACCTGAATTTGCTGGTCAGGGCGATGGACGGAGAGGTAGGATGCCCGTCTGTCTCCACGCAGCTGCATCAGCATTAACTACATAATGTGATGGAAACAACCTTTGACCTGTGAATGGTATTCTAGATGCTGGACTTTCCGGGTTTGACTGAAAGTGAAAACAGACACTTCCACTGCAGCCTGCGAAGACTCAACAAGATATCAGAGGTAATGTTATTGTGACAGCTCTTCCTGCACTACCCCAAGTGAACCTATGGGATGCTCCACGTCTCACATCCTGCCGGCTATACGGCGTGACTGGAGTTGAGTTTAGGTCACAGCTGGACAGGGTTACTCTGGAAATGAAAAAACATCATGGAAATAATACGGCTGTTGTTTCACAATGTAGAATGCCAATATGTGTATGAATAGAAGAGTAAAAACGTGGAAAATACGAAACACCAAACTGGCTCAAATGACATATAGACGACTTTTAATCGTCGTCGTGTCCAGTAATTTTGATGTTACAGCTTTCACATACAAGTCAGTCACCGCAGAAGACCAACCTACTTCAGTCGAAGTCTCAGCATTTCTTGCAATTAGTTGTCAACTAGTGATGTGCAGATCGATCCTGAAACATCAATACCTCCGATACCGGATCTTGATTCTTCTCAAACCAAAATATCGATACTTTCGATGCTTAAGTCATTGGAGGTAATGCATATCCTTAACAGGAACGCAATGAAAAGTAACTATCATATAAACTATTGAGATCCTGTCTGGACACGTGGTTGGTGGGAACCACTTTTCTGCCGCGTCACGTGCAGCCGACAGCCATGCAATAGGCAGGCACTATTCTGGTAAAGTAAAGTAATAAATATCTATAATAATATAATAAATAATAATAATGAGGTAATAGTATGTGTATCACTGAAATAATCTCACCCATCCTAACTTCAGCCTACATTAGTTCATGTAAGGATTCCTTGGTAGTTTAAAGTAGATCTTTTCAATTATACAGTTAAATAAATTATACAGTGCAATGACAATAAAACAGCCTTGGTGAAAAAATGTACTAAAAAAGATGAATAAAACACAAGTTTAGCTACTAAATATTGTGTTATTATTTTCAATCAAACGTAAACTGTTGAATTAACTGTTAAATTAATATACATTACTTTTATTAATAATTTATATTAATTTAACGGTGCAATTATTGTGCACTATTTGTTTGTTATTCAGTGCGGAGAAGTGCCATAATTTGTTTTTCAGTGAGATACCTGAGAATTAAATAATTCATAAATAATATTCATAATAATGAAAGGATTCTTTATTTTAATGTTTTATTTTTTTCTGAGTAAATAAACAATAATTAATGTACTCATCCTTGAATTCTTGAGGAAGCTATGATTAGGTGCAGTCACAAACATATAGGTATCGGTGTCTTGATCGATGATGCCAGCCTGAATATTACTCAGTATCGCATCGGAGAGGATACCAGTGGAATGGAACATCACTATGGTCAACCATTGCGTTCGATTTCTAATGCTATCTTATGACGTTGTTGAAACACGTCATTCGAGTTAGTGTTGTTGATGGCCTTGGTTTAGTTCAATCCAAAGTTATCTTTTTAGTTCTTTCAACCTGAAGGATGTTCTACTATTAGACGCACATTAATCTTTAATTCTTCCACATAATGCTTCACACTCCTTAAACAATATCATTGCCTGTCTCCTTGAAGAGTGAACCATGTGCAAAGGCTCAAAAACAAGTTTCCACCTCACCGTCCAGCTCAGCTCTTTCTGCTGCAGCATGATTCAATTCAGTTGTCCAAGCCACTGCTGTCCTGATTTACTTTCCAAAGTGTCATGTCTGCAGGCAAGCGTCAACAAGGTGCGCGTCCTGGTGGATGCAGAATACACCTACATGAATCCAGCCTTGTCCCTGGTAACAATGGCGATGATGAAGAAGTTCAACAAAGAAGGACCCTGGATTTGGAACACCTACCAGTGCTACTTGAAGGTATCTTTTAGCTGTTTCCAAGAATGTTTCCGTGGATTCATTGAGGAATCGTTGGCTGAGAGTGAAATGCATTAGGAGTCCAGGTCTCTTCTGCTGCAAGCGCTCCAGTTGTCCAGAAATGAGGGCTTCTGTCTGGGGGTCAAGTTGGTGCGTGGAGCATACATGGACAAAGAGAGGAAACTGGCGAAGGCTGAAGGCCGTCTCGATCCGATCCATAACAGTTGGGAGGAAACAAACGACAGGTGAAGCGCTGCACACTTTGAGCTGTGAATGATGAGCTCCGCAACATAACAAAACTGGCAGACTTTGACAGACTGTCCGGCTGTTTTTAGTTACAATGGCTCGCTGGAAGTGATGCTGGATATTATTTCCCAAAACCCTGGACGCTACAGCATGATCGTCGCCACACACAACGAAGAGTCTGTGAGAAAAGCTGCTGAGCGGTGAGAACGACACAAACAGAAACAAGCAATGACATATTTGACTCTTTCATTTGTTCCCTTCAGGATCAAAGAACTTGGCATCAACTGTGAGGGAGGCTCCGTGTGCTTTGGCCAGCTGCTGGGAATGTGTGACCACGTGTCTCTCACTCTGGGTCAGCCGATTTCCTTTCAATCATTAACATTGGAATGCACCGTTTTGGAAGTTTCATGTGGTCAAGAACTGACCAGAGCATAATCTCTTTGTCCCCCACCAGCTAAAGAGGGTTACGCCGTGTACAAGTCGGTGCCTTATGGCTCAGTGGAGGACACGGTGCCATACTTGGTTCGACGGGCTCAGGAGAACCAGACTGTTTTAAAAGGGATCCGTAAAGAAAGAGATCTTCTGAGGCAAGAACTGTGGAGGAGAATTCGCCGTATCTGACCGGGAACTCTAAGTGGAAGCCGAGTAATCCATAAAATGGGTCAAAGACATTCAGTGGAGTTGAATGGCGCCACGTATTTCTGATTTACAGTATAGATAATCACGGTTGTTTGAATTGTTTATAACCTCTTGAAATTGATGTATTTCATATTTGCACAACTGAATTCAAAACGCAATAAAAAAAAAAAACGTTTTATGAAACGTTTCATGGATGCGACTTATGTATATGGCCCCGTCTCAGGCTCCAACCACAAGCGGTGAAGAAAGTAAAAAAATGAGACAGCTGGACAGGATAAGATTGTGTCTCATGTTTATTAGATAATTCACGTTTCTCTTGAACAGAAGCTTGACCATGTGTTCCCACACTGCAAGACTCCATTAGTAACCTTCAAACGTTCAGTGTCCAAATGAGCTGCAGTGAGAGGCCGGGGGGTTCTTGTATGATGAGGTTGGAAAGTGTGAGCCCGCAGGTGATGTCGTCGTCCTTATGGAATGAAAACTGGTTCAAGTCACTGCACAAACCTTCCACCAAAAATCAATAATTGCTTTGGTTTTGGTTTCTGTAGCCACCACGTTGGTAGCCCGACTTGTTCTGCTGATAACCTCCTTTCTGATCTGCAAGTGTAGAAAAAAGAGAGGGTTGGTTTAGAGTTGCAAAGTAGCACAGTTCGACATTCTAAAGCTTTAGAGAAAAGAGTCAACATGTTCAAACAATTCACAACTGTGAAGCATCAAATACCTCCTGTTAAATAAGTCTTCCATGAGCTGACCTACATTAGTGAACTGGATTATTGCTGTGTGAACGCAAGAAGACGACTATACTTCATCGGACTAACACAAAGATGTGTGGTAAAGTGACACCAAAATGGGAGTGATGAACAAACCTCTCTGGTAGGACTGCTTCTGTTGATATCCACCTTTCTGATCTGTAACACAAACAAGAATAGGAGCCATGAATCAAAGATGCCATGCCCAAAACTGAGCCTCCATACGGGCATGAAGACACAATAGCATCGCGGACATCGTTTTCTCCTCACCTCTGTTGAAGTAGCCTCCATAGACCCCTTGCTTAAGGTCAAAGACACGCTCATTGTTCTCCACTAAGCTGCCCAGTTTCTCAGCCAGCTGAAGGGCCATGTTCTGCAGGGAGGTGGGCTCGGTGCGGTGCATCACCACAGTCTGCGTGGGCTGGTCCAGAGAGGCCTGACAGAGTGACATTGAATAAACACAATCAGACACGTCTTCCCAACTCAAGGGCATCGCCTTTAAACTCACCATCAGCTCCTCATTGATGATCATTTTGCTGATAATGCTGTGAACTGTCGGGATCTCGAGTTCAAACATCTCAGACAAGGTCTGCATGCTGGAATCAGGCAGATGGCAAAAACATTCAATGACATAGTAGCGCAGCAATGTGGATGTAGTGAAGCGGCTGCGACAGCACTTGCCTGATAGAGTCATAAACGCTGCTGTAGGTGAACAGGTAGGTCCTCAGAGACTCCTCCTGGATCTTCCTACAGTCAGAATATCAGACAAACACACCAATAAATACACAACAACGGAGGACACGGCTCACTAAATGAATGTGTCTGACCTGACGAGCATCTCGCGCACTTGCTGAGTCTCTGCGAATAGGTCCCAAACTTTACTGTTCATCTTTTCGTTGATGATGAAGGAGTGACACGTGCGCCAGTCGCCCATCTTCATGGCCTTGCTGGCAGCCACCACATGCTCCCTCATGCTCTCAGGGGGTCCTGGAGGACGGCCAAAAATTTAAGATGACTATCATTTGCAACCAGGTCACACGTAACTATTACTCGGATGGGATGGTGACTAATCATATTTGGAACATGAATGTAATTGTCAATTGCTCACAGCTTTCTATGAAGAATAAAACTGTCATTTTTCCATTAGAAGGTCTTTAATCCATCTATTTAAACGTCACCATGGCTAGACTTTGGACAGAATTGCAATCATGATTGTTGTGGAAACAAGAGGGTGACTGAATCCCCCCCCCAAAAAATTAAAAACCTTGACGTTCACCACTCACCCAGGAGGGGCTGCCTCTCTCCCACCCTGAGCTGGTGATGGAACTGCTTGCTGATCATTCTACGCCGGGCATCAAACTCATGAGCAGCCATGTATGGGATCTCCAGCAACATGGCTGACACCAGATAGACACACTCCAGTAGCTCCAGGTTGATGTGCATGTGGAAGGGCACCTGTGTTAGAGATGGAAAAAACTTCAGTTTTCACATACAACACATACACGTCTAGGTTGCAGATCACAAAGCCGATCAGTCAGGATGGAGGAAGGCCTACACAGTCATAGAAACCTACCTGTCTTCTCTTCTCGATCTTCTCCTGTTCGGCGTTCCTCTCCTGCATGTTCCTCATGAGCAAGCCCTGACCCAGAAGCTCTTTAGCACGACCAGAAGACTGGATGTCGAGCAGTGCGTTGTGGGCATCCTTGATCATCCCTTGACGGAAGGCACAGATGCCCAGCTGAACCATGGTTCTGTTGTAGAGGATCTGTGGGGAAAAGATGTTTCAGTTATTTATGCAGCTGCTGAAATGATAAAACTATTTCATAGGGGCTTCTACCGCCTCACCTGCACTGGTGGGTCAGCGTGCTGAATGTTGTCTTGGAGGTGGCTCATGAGCATCAAGTCTCGGGCCTGGTACCAGCGGGAATGCAGGGCATGGTGATAGATGTGGCAGAGGATGGCACAGGTACGAATACGGTCGGTGCGGTCCTTGGCGTAAATGAACTTGCAGAGGCGGTCCATATTCAGGGCACTGTTTTCGCCCTCTGCCTCCATTTGGTCCTGTTCGGACTACACAGACAAAACTAGACTCAAAAATTGAAAAAACCTCTGGACTTCTTGTGTTTTATATGAGCCAAGATGAACAACTCATTCTTTTTAATATCTCATTTAGGTTGCTAGTAAAAATGGAACATTTCTCTCACCTTGGACTCTCCCTGCAGGGCCTTGCTGCGCTCATGAGCCTTGTAGTCAAACTTGTAGTAAGTGTGCATGATCCTGCGCAGGTATACACGGCACACCTCCTCCGTGGTTCCCTTTTTCTCCAAGTACGAGAGCAGACCATCAATGATATCGCACACTCGCCCCTCATCTTTCAGGTTGTCCACATATTCTGGATTTGTGAGGGAGAAAGAAAGATCGACGGCTCATTGTTGTTGCTGAACGTTCCACATATAACTGTTTTCAGTTATATGTGTAACTGTATGCTGTAAACAAACCTTGTGAGTGGGGATCTGTGTTCTGCATGATCTTTGTAAACTCTTCGTCCATCCTCTCCACCAGAGTCAAGATACAACCGCGGACCCGGAAAGGCTGAAAAAACAATAGTAGGCATTTATAGAAACAAAAGGTCCCTTTAACCATCATATAACACCAAGTTCCCTGATATGAACTGTGAAATATAAACAAGACTCTGAAAGCTTTTCAGGTTTAAAAATATGAAATTATTTTAGGAACAGTAGAGAAACAAAATGGATCTTGAGGACCAAGTAAATAATAATAGTAATTATGAGTTGTTTTTCTGGAGAACTTAAAGGAACAATGTCTAAATATGAGGACCGTCAAAGAATAATTATTTCACTGGATTCAATAAAGGACAGGGAAGGTGACTACAATGCAATGAGGAATGGCAAGGTTGTTATCAATTATCATGGAATACAGTCATTTTGAAGGAGTAACCCCAGACATATTTTGATATAATTACAAGCAAAGTCTGATTTACTTTGAGACCAACATGACTGTGGCATGTCTTAGATCTAAAGGATCTATCAAGGTTCTGTCACCTGCTCTGAGATCGCCAGATTTTCGCTGTCCTCCGCAATGTTCTCCCCAATGAAGATGTCATTGTTGTTGTCGAAAAGGATGTTCAGCAGCTCCTCTATGCAGTCCAGACACTTCTTCCACATTTCGGGCTGTTAGGACACAAAAGGAACATTTAATAAAAAAGCCCTGAAGACAATTAAAAATGGCACCACACATGCTTGTTGTTCAATAACATTCTGACCTTCATGAAAGCTGCCAGATTGGGATTGTAGTCATATAAGGAGGCGACAATGTTGAACTTTATTTTGACCAAGATTCCAACACCAAGGTTGTGCTCAGCGGAGATGCTGGACAGCGAGTGGAGCAGCTCAATCTGAGCAGCCCTAAAGAAGAAGAAGAAAACAAGTTAATCATTTTATTGTGCCCTAAACTAAAAGACAGGATCATGTGACGAATGAGAATGAATGCAAAGTTTTAGAAAACAATACGACATGTTGTGAATGGTGTGGTTACCTGTCAGTGCCTTTCTTCCCTCTTGCCTGCAGGATCTCGTTGAGTTTCTTTACCACCACTGCAATGTTGATCTCAGTTCCTTTAGCAAACATCTTTGGCTTTTCCTGATTAAAAAACCAAAAGACGTTCATTTAATATTCTGTTCATACAATACTGCCAGGCAGCGTGAATACATTAGTCCACACATTGATTCAAGGAATCAAGTCGGCTTATTCCCGATCTCGTCTTTACCTTGACCATGGGGGCTCCACCCTTGACCTTCTCCCATCCTCCCTCCACTTCCTCACCAGGTTCTTCCTCAGGCTCTTCCTCTATGCGCACTTTCTTCTTCAGCTTCTTCTTTTTTGTAACCTTTTCACTGGCTTTGTCAGGTAACTGGGGCCTGAATTAATAAATGAAGAGTTGTTTTTTTGTCTCACTGAATACACAATACAGTTTTAGTTAAGAGTACTACATACTTTTTAAGAAAGGCCATGGCCAGGGACGCACTCTTTCCTTCTGCTTCATCAGAGCTCTCGCTTCCACTGCCAACGGAGTCTGAGCCCCAGCCACCATCGTCGTCGTCATCGTCTTCATCATCATCATCGCCACCACTAGAAGACTCATCATCCTGCACCGCACACATCAATTTGAAAAAATTGACTTCGGTTGTTTTTTTTTTCAGGGAACAAAAGAATGGTTGTGTTAGCAGTTTTTTTCCATGGGTCATTTTTATGGCACAGGAAAAAGTATGTAGTGCCATTTGTTGGATAAATAAATGAGGCAAAACGAAAGGTAAAAGATGCGCGCACAGCTATTGACTCACCCCAGAGCCTTTGGCAGCCTTGCTAGCCTCTGGGACAGCTTCAGGCTTTTTCTTTAGGAAAGACTTGGCTGTAGGGATGTCATCATCGTCATCGTCATCATCCTCTGATGAGGAACCTGTATGAGGGGGAAAAAATAGTTTCAGAGAGAGTAGCTGCAAGTGATGATGACTTAATCCTATTTGCAGTCAAGCCTGACTTGGATCTTTATTTAATACATGTAACTCTTAAATGTATTATTAGAAGTGAACTCCTGAGAGAGAAAAGGACAGCAGTAAAAGTACTATATATTACCTGAATCATCTTGCGCCTTCTCCTCCTCTTCATCTGCAGACTCCTGTGGGTTCTGGTAAAAAAAAAAAGAAAAGAAAAGCAAAAATGCTAAATATATGATTGTATATACTGTAAATATGACTACTACATCATAATAATTTCCTAATTTATATTCAACTACTTGTAAAAATAAAGAGATGCCATTTAACCAGGTTTCATAACCGTGATGGGTTAGAAAATCACCAATGCTCGCCACATAAAACAAAAAAAAAGGTATCCCAACAATCTGAATTACTTGTGAAGCGTGTGCATTTTACTGCGAAAGATGTATGTCATTCGACAAAACTGAACTAACGTTGACATACATTAGGTATACACAAGCTATAGAAGACGATGGGAAGGGTTAAAGTGAATACATTTTGCTGCAATATTCCTATATCTGAAGATGTCAACAGCAGACGTGCTTAAATGTAAGTGTAGTACCTCTTTGTATGCAGTGATTTCTGTCTCGTAGTCCCTGTTGTATTTGCGAATCTTCTGGCGGAGTGTACTCAGAGCTTTTGCATTGTTTTTATTCATCTTCTTTTTGCCTTCCTTGTCTTCCCACAGCTGCAGAAAATCACAATGTTAAAAAATTAAAGAAACACCAGAGACATTTAAAAAAATAAACCAACAAAAAAACATTGACGTCAAGTAACGATTAGAATTTACAAACCTGGTTTAGATAGTCCTCCAGGTCTGCTAGGAGTCGGATGTAAAAAGAAGGAACCCCCTCTTTATCCACTATGTTCTTGCTTTTAAGGAAGACTCGACATAACTGCTCAAACTCTTCCAGACACTTGGCCATGTCACGGATCTTCATGGCATTGCGGATTGTCTTAATGAGGTTGGTCAGTTCCTCAAACCTAGAACGGAAGAACTCCTTGTTTGACAACAGCAACACAACAAAACAACAAAAAAGGGACCATCTTCTTCCCACCTTTTGTCCTTTGCGCTACGCAGAACTCGCTTGGTGTCTTCCTCTTCATCACTGAGCAGCAAGGACCTGTAAAGATAGACATAATGTTGTGACAACTTTGAAGGTTGGAACTCACCACTGGACGGGTTTAGGGATATGGAAAACTTACTGCTTAAAGGTGGTCCCAGGTGCCTTTGGGGTGATCTCATCAGCAGATGATGACTCCTCTGACTCACTGTCAGACCCAGTAGCGAAAAAACGAGACATGCTTGAAGAAGATGGAAAACCTGAAAATACAATTAAGAAGGTATTAATGTGCAATACAGTACAACTCATATGTAGGGACAAAAACAAAAAGCACCCAGCATTCCTCCGCCTGGGCTGTGGTAGCAGCACCATTTAATATTGTGTGTTACACAAAATCAACACTACAGACATCGATGAATAATGCCGTTGTTAACAAAGCAAAAAAATGATGGAAAAAACATTTTAAATATGTTAAAAAAATGGAAAAATTATAGTAATAGAAATAGTAATATCTTCAAGAGTATGACGGTGACTAATAACATAATAAAAATTAAGTTAACAAAAGTACAAACATGCAGGACTAAATTGATCAACACAGAGAAATTCATACACATTGATTTCTTCTTTAAATCACTATATTCTCAATTTCTACCTAGATAGGTATGAAGCAATAGACTCATCTAATCCAAACTGTAGAGTTCCCTCCCAGCCAGCTGGAAAACCTCAGACTCTTTTGTTACAGCGATACGTTGAAAGAATAAAACTATTTGACCAGTGAAAACTCCCTTTGTATAATTTATGTTGATGCAGTTCATTTTATGGAGTAATTTCTTCTTTCTCTAATAGTACGGCGAACTTCCAAAACACCTTTAGTGATCCATTTCCATTAATCTATTTAAATTGCAGGAGTGACTGCTAAAGCGTTACCAGTTTTTATATGGAGATATGGTGGTGCGAGCCCCGACAAAGACTCAAACATTACCCATCTGGTACGATCGTATCCCAAAGAAGTGGGGGATTTATTCACGTCTAACAAAGGTCAAGCATTTATCATACAAACATGTTTCTTTTAAAGAAAAAAATGTCGTGAACAAGTAAATTATTTACTGATCGTGGAGTATGCATTTGTGAGGTAACGTCCATTTTATAATTCATCCCGAATAAGATGCATGAAACCAGTCATGTCGAGTGGAACTCATGCAGCTGTTCGCCACAACACGGGAGAGAAAATCCCACTAAAACGTTAGACGACTACCTCTGTTAAAACATATACTTTTTTTATTTTCACAGTGAAATCAACATTTCTTTACCTGCACTGTAAAAGCAACAATCACATACCAACATGGCGCGAGGTTAGCTCTAAGCTAATGCTAATTAGGAGGCCTCTGCCTACCAGTAACGACAGTAGGAGTTCACCATTTAAACACAAACACCTATTAAATTGAATCAAACCCCTTACCTACGATCTCGAAGAAAGAACTCTGTTATCAGTCCGTCTGGTTGTTAAAGTTTTACAATCCAGTTTTGCGGTGAACGGCCAACAGACGGAGGCGTGCAACTGCCTTGCCGGAGACTCGCGTCAGGAAAAGGAAGTAGTTCCTGCACGAGGCGGAAGGACAACAGCGCCTACACCTTAGCGCCCTCGTGGCAACACTGCCCCCTAGTGGCGGAAACGTCTTATTTTGCAGCAACATGCTTTCATAAGTCTGTTACCGGAACGATTGAAAACGTGTACAAATGAAAGACGCGCATTAAAACCCGAAGATAAAAATGAACATTTACAAAGGCGAAGCGAAAACAAAGCAAAAACAATGGTGATGCTGCAAGTCGTCATCACAAAAGGATGCCCCATGTCTCCCCCAACAATGAAAAACACAAAATAATGAACACGTCAAAACTTTATTTAATAAAATCAATAATAATATTCTCAACCAGAGGGATAAAAGCAATGGTGTTGGTCGGTGAATAATGTCAGCGGTCTTCTTTTATTCTACTTCAGCAGCTCTAAAAAGATAGAAACAAAGATATCAAGAAAAGTAGTTTAAAGCAAAAATAATTCACGATTTTAACTGCTATAAATTAGTCAAGCACTACAAATGTATATCTAATACACAGCCTGCACACAGTGATAACAGCATACAATAACATGAATCCAATTCAGCATTTTATTAAATCCTCATAGAGACTATAGTTTGTAATACTGTTTTGTGAAGAAAGGTAACAGCAAGTTTTCTAAACGTGTCCTTAGAGAGTAGAAATATGATACCTGCTTTCAGTCTTTGTAATTCTTCACATTTGATTTTGAGCTGCTGCTCCAACAAAACACAGTTGGCACACACTGCAAAAACAAAGTACAATTGTGTGATAATATCGCACTATCAGAGAAACATTTGCCTTTGTTCAGACAAATCCAACATTTCACCAATGAGAGGAAAATAAGTGCCATGCCTGACAACTCAAGTAGACTGTAACGTCTGACATTTACAGCAGGCAGTCAACACTTCATTTTACAAACTGCTGACACGAGGACAGCAGTAGGTCCCAGACCTCTACCGAGTTCAGACAAGAGAAAAGTGGCTTTCCTCTCAACATATTGGCTTTAAGTATGTCAGAGTTTTGCATCAGCGTTTCTCAACCGACTCACCTTTAGAAGGCTGTTTCTGTAATTTGCTCCTGCTGGCACTGTCACGAGATGCAAATCCTTCACATTGACCTCGAGTATCTGAACACAAGAAAATACGGAGCACAAGGCCAACAGTCACACTCTGTCACACACAAGATTATTCAGGTAGATAGATAATCTCAAACAACTACTTCATCACACTGTAGATAAACTGCAGAGTAAGTACTCCTTTGGACTCTTACTGCTCCAAAGTAGAAATAAAGGACATCTTCTCTTCCTTAAGCCATCCGTCACTTCAATGCTTTCTGTCTTGTAATCCCACAGTCGCTAGTCCTTATAATTCAGTAGTTTCCAAAGTTCTAGCCATATTCAATTTCCAGTTGTAACGTCACACCTCAGCCCAAGTAGCTGAGGCCCCCTAAGAGAAACCGCTGTAAACCAGCAGAGGAATCTATGGACACCAGCGCATCTCCCCCAACTGTGCAACAGATCTGGATGTGAACCCTTTGGAGGTTGACTTCCCTCTGATGACTAATACCTAACATACCCTCCGTTTTAGCAGGTAAAGTCCTCTGGACTGTCAACGGCTGCCTCAGCCTCTTCACTCGGCTTGTCACGTCAGAGGAGGATACAGAGGCTTCAGTCCTATTTGAAAGCTCTGGGGGATGACAACAGACAGACAATTAGAAGTTTAATCAACACCACTGTGATGTCACCATCACCCACTGAACGGTCTCAAAACGTCCCCCGTCTGCAGCCAAGTCAACAGACAATATAGTTCTTTTGATATGTACAAGACCGATGTACTGTGTATGCTTGTTTTTCAAACTTTGTTTGAGGAAAAACTCATTTATAGCGCAGATGTAGCTTTTGTTAATACTATCACCAAACATCATACCAGTCTTCTGCTTCTTGGCTATAGGAAGCGTTTCCTGTGGAGCAAGAGGATGTTTCTTTGTTACTGCAGCCTTTGGGATGACAGGAACTATTGGAAGGGGAAAACATGATTATGAGACTCAAAATTACACTTGGAGTATGACTGCGCCAGCAAAAGGTCGAATTGTAATAAATGTTAACCTTATTAGTTATGGTATCAGATTGTATATTAGTTTTTCTATCTGGTATTTTTCCTCACCAGCAGCAGAGGGAAGTTTGTCACTGCCTTGAGAGGAAGCATTATTTCTGGCTGATAAGGGCCTCAGATGGAGTCCAACTCTCTGGATCCCAGATCCAATGTGGCTGGCTTGAGGCTTCAACAATCCTGTGTTCAACAGTTTGGGCCCTGGTGTCAGAACAGGAGAGTATCGATGACAAAATGAGGCTGTGCACAAATAGAAAAGTAATACTACGGGTGCTAATTCTTTCGAGACGGCATCTGCAGACCTCTCTTTATGTGCTACCCCATTCCATGTTCCCAAGCGTCTGATAAAAGCATAGCCGGTAGCTGGGCGGGACTATTCAAAAGTGTTGTGGCCCAAACATGACAGAGGTCAGGGGTTCTTAACCTGTTTGATATCGGGGCCCACCTTTCCCAGAAAAAAATGTAATAGAACTGATTCATTACTCTCGATTTCATTTCTGATCAATAACCATACATAATCTACTTAGACGTAAACAAACCAAACTGAAATGACAGGCAAACGTGATCATAGCAAAGATATTTGCCAGAGAACAGTCCAACCAGCAGCAGAGCCAGGTGCAAGTCATGCTCATCAAATTTACTAAAGAAAAAATACCCTTGATGCAAACGGCTGAGAAGATAGGAAAAACTGACTAACATAAATATAATAAAACCAGGTCTGAATATTATGAAATAAAAATAATATATTTTATTTAAACTCCAAAGAAGATATAAGTAAAGTGTAAATCAAAGTATCGTCAATTAATTTTCAAAAAGTGTTTTCATGAACAGTTTTTACTGTTGGGGGGGGCCAACATCACTTTCTTAATATTTTTTTCTTTTCAAGAACTTTCCATGGTTGTTAACTATCACAGATTTGCAGCTGTCAAGTCAATTGAGTGACATAACAAATAATTTAGCCTCATTGTAGACCGGTTACATATGACTTACCTGTGACTGCGGAGCGGACAATGTGAGGGCCTGATTTTCCGGCACACTTCTGAGAGACAAAACAATTAGTTATTTTAACTGATCCAAACCAGTAACTTTTACAAGGCTACCTCTTGTACAGCCTCAGATGTAAATGGAGTACTCGTAACTTCAACTTGAGTTCTTGGCCTTGTCATGGGCAGACGTGACATCAGAGATTCAGTGCGGCCTGGAAGAACTGACGTGGGCTTGGATTTGGTTGGCAGGGTTAACGTTTTTGAATTAGGCCAGGTGGGTTTAGAAGTGGGCTGCGGAAGAAAGGTCTTCCTGTCGCAGACGATGTTGGAGGCCAGAGCTGAAGCGGGGTGAGCAGCAGGCCTGCTGGGGCACTCCCCATAGAGCTTTTTCTGAGCCACTTTTCTCTCTTCCTGCTTGTCAACGAAACTGAATGTTTTACTATCAACCATTGGCGTTGAAGTGACCATGTAATCTGACCTCAAGTCCAGACTGTCATCTAAATTGAAAACACTTGGCTTGTCCGTGCCCGTCATGTGAAGCCCCAGAGAGTCAGAGAGACTCGATTGTAGTGGATCCTTCTGACTTTGAGCGGAAGTCGTGTCTGTACTTGAAGTTGCGCTCATCGGTGGAGAATCCTGAGCAACGCTCTCAGTGGGAAGAACCGTGCTTGTTTTTTCTACTGATGAAGCACGTTCTTCAGCTTGGCTCGTGCACTTTAAAGCATTAGATTCATTGCTTTTAGGGCTGCTTGATGAGTTGCAGCAGCTCTGAGGAGAAGCCATGTCACAAGTAAGTTGGTGCTTATTGCATGGCTCGGGTTCTGGTATGGTCACAGTGGTGTTATTTCTGATAGAAGTTTTGCTTTCAAATGTAATGTTTTGAGTATCTGTTACCAAAGTGCTGCTCGTTTTTGAAGGAGACACATTTTCTTTTCCTTCCTCACTGGGTTGAGACAGTTCTTCGCTTTCAAAAGTGACTTTTGCTTCACACTCATCACTTGCCTTTGTTAGGGAACTCCTAGTAGAGGTGACTGAGTCAGCTTCATTATTCATGGATGAACTACTGACATTTGGTGGCAGGATATCCATTGTACCATTCTGAATGCAGGCACCACAGTCATTTTTAGCAAAGCCTGAGGTATCATTACTGAGTGATATGGTTTCAATGTCCTGGGTTTGTGCTCCATGGTTAGTTGTTACATCCATCGTCACATTTTGGGGGCAAGACAGCTCAGTGGTGGTGTTGACTGGTATTGCCTGATCCCCAACATCAATTTCAAACGTTTGATTTTTACCGTTAAGATCTGAATCAGCAACCTCATGGATTGAATGAGTGAGATTCACTGTTGCACTCTCTGGAATTTCAACATGGAGCTCTAACGTGCCATTGTTCACACTTCCGTTGTCAGTGGAAAGGGACTTTGACGCAGTGTGCAGAGCAGATGTGTCAGTGGGCAGGTTCAGGTCATGAGTAACATTCGCAGGATGACCACTAGCAGTTATACTGGCTGCAAGTCTTTCATCAGATTCTAAAGAACGCCTGGCATTTTCTGGACCACAATCCACAAATAAGTCTTGAGTTACTTCCAGTCTTTTTTCATCATTTCCCTCCGTTTTCTCCATCAATGATTTATCAGCGATTGAGTTGTCTCTGGTTACACTACCAGTTAAAATACTTGACATTTCTTCAGTGGAATTTTGACTGGGAATGTCCGCCCCCCCTTCAGCAGCGGTTTGCTCAAACGAAAGTCCACTTTTCTCCAAGCCGTGCTGATGTGAAAACTCCTGGGTTAACTCCAACAATTGCTGTTTCTCACCTGGCGAGAGTCTACAAGATCCCTCTACATTTAGGGTAGCATTGGGACTCATGTTGTTTAGGTTAACATCAACAACCTGCTCCTCTGTTATCATTTTCCTTGCTGAGACTGGAGTCTGTGGACTGTGGTCTGAGTGTGGCGATTCGATTCTGGAAAGGGCCATCGTAGAATTACATGTCAATTCTAGAAGAGGAATCTCTGGATCAATTTCATACCATTTCGCAGAAGCCTGAGAACCACTGCTGACCGACTTTGGAGCTACTGCACCACTGTTCCCAAAAGAAAATAAAGTCATACCCTGAACACCGTTATTTGCATTTCTCTGAGGTTCATTTGAATGGCGCGGCTTCCCAATGTTCAAGAACTTCACAATCGGGGTCAATGCAGAGTGGAAGCCGGATATGCGGGAGTTCTGACTCCGTCCATCACAGCTCGGTGTGCTCTGGACTGGACTTTTCCCATATTTTTCCATATTTTGTTGCACCTCCTCCAACTGAACAATGGTAAATCCATGTGGAATATTTTCGTCCATCTCTTCACAGTCTTGAACGAGACATG
The DNA here is from genome assembly GCF_027744825.2 of Synchiropus splendidus. NCBI lineage: Eukaryota > Metazoa > Chordata > Actinopteri > Syngnathiformes > Callionymidae > Synchiropus > Synchiropus splendidus. The sequence continues at coordinate 10,965,149 of NC_071338.1, forward strand.
GGGTCTTGGTCGTGGATTTATTCGACATCTTTGGAAGTAGTTGTCCTCCAGTAAGTGTAACTTTATCGAAGGCAGAGTTCACCCGGCTTCACATTTTATTATACCTCAGGATGACTGTCCTCTGCGGAGTGAAGACGTCAAACATTACAAAAGTGTTGACATAATAAATAAACTAAAATCAAACAATGCTTCGGAGCTAATAATGTAATACAATGTTAAATAGTGTGCTGAGACAAAACGGTGGGCATGTAACTCTCTTCAACAACGCAAACGTGTTTTCGTTCATGACGTTCCAGAGAGTCAACACATACATTCTCAAAACATACCCAGGACTGCATTTAATGTAAAATGTCTTAGTTTAAAAAAGTGTAGCTAAAGCATTTTCTCGGAAAAAAAGGGAAAAGATCATATGACGATCGGCACCGTTCAGACAGACGTTTTCAGAAATACGTTGACTGACTGAGAATCGGATGACGGTCCTCAACCGACACCGTGTTATTGCTGTAACGCTTTCGGCGATACGCTGTAGCCGCGATCAGAAAGCTTTTCTCGGGGACGCGCTATTGCTGTAGCCTAACTTCAGTGTGGTGGAGACGTTCTAACCATCTACCTAGGATGAACAGTGACATCAGTCAAAAGCTAACCGTTTGTTAACAAAGTCGACACAAAGGAAAGACTTACCCAAGAGTAGATATACAGAACTATATGTCCATCGAAAAGAACACAGAGTCCTTCTTCACAGCCTAAATGTTGTTTTCTAAAAAGGCAAAGGGACCAAATAAGTTGTGACACAGAGATTCAACGTCGCTTAGGTTTTAAAGTCAGTAGTTACTTCTCACCCACCAATCACAGCGGAGAGAAATTTCTTCGTAAATTTGAACCCGACTGTTGTTTTACTTGCACTGCCCTCTAACGTCCCGGCAGACCACAGTGCTATTGCGTGACTTATTACTTATATCGATACCATTCCACTCTATTGATTTCAATATAGATTATCTGTATTTTTTAACCTCCTAACATCTAAAGAGTTTGTCAATTAATTTCTTTAGTGAATGAATTAAAAAAAAGATCAATTAAAGCGAGATCAACAATTATTTTTATTTAGAATTGCAATCTGTATTATTCATCACAAGGACACATTATTTACAACCATTTCCCCACTACTTTTTTGGGGGGGGGAAAATGGGAACTTTCCCACATCAGCTGCACAACAACAGGAGATTATATACTGTACATCATTACATCCTACAGACCATGTGGGAAACAATGGATTCATAACAATAAATAATGAAGTAATAAAATTAGGTGCTGCAGGGGCTCTTCATACAATGTGGGAAAAGTATGGATTTTCTCTGTGGGACCTAGAAAAGTGCGAATGATTTGGAAAAAAAACAAACAAAACATTGAAAGTACTGCATAACTCTGCTTACAAGGTCGTTTGAATTAAGACACATTTTCTTATCACACAGGTGACATGAAGATATATACTTTATAAACATGAGCGGTTGAAGGAAGAACCATAGAAAAATATGCCCTAATACATTTTATGTCCTTAGTCATCAGTAGTTTTCTTCAGTTTGTTCTTGAGCTCAGCCATAAGAGGATTTCCAAATCTGAAAACAAAATTAGATTCATTGTGAAAAATACTGCGAAAATATAAGATAATGTTATTTACCCTGACTGTCTTGGTGGGAGCCATTTTGGAGTTTGTTTAGCATCCTTTTTTCCATCGCTCTTTTCTTCGTCCACTGCGCCCTGGTGATTTTCCAACATTTGATTAAAACATGCTGTAGGGAACAGAATCATGCTACTTCTTGTTTTCTTTTTCAGTTCCATGTGCACCGTGTATGATAAACACCTTTTGTCTTGCAGCAATTTAACAGATGGATGCACAATTGCCAGCATGCAACCCAGAAGAAGTTGACCATGCAGTATGCCTGTCAGTCTCTCTCTCATTTATATATATATATATATATATATATATATATATATATATATATATATATATATATATATATGCCCTGGTAAAGCTTAGATTATACACACCTGTGAGGTGGTGTCATCATCCACTGTCCTCTTGGTTGTTTTTAATCCCTGAAACCCACCTCCAAGTCCTTTAAAAAATGTTATAATTTCACAACATTGATACAGGACACGAAGGACAAAAGAAAAAAACTCACCCGGAAGTTTTACTGTCAAGGCCTTACCCAGTGCTGGTATGCCCGTCCCCAGCGCTGGTTGAACAGGTAAAGGGGTCACAGAGGGCATGTTTATAAGCGAGCGAGGATTCTTTGGTGGTCTCACATTTGGGTTTTTCACAGCAATTCTACACTTTTGTGCAACAAAATCCAAAGCAGCACCATCTACCTGCAATAATATGAATTATAGTTACAAATATATAGATACTATAGTTGAAACAGTAGAAGTTCTGACCTCCAGTGGGGAGTCATCTTTTATTTCTTGATCACCCTGCTCTTGTTGAGATGACATCTCTGAGACGTTGACAGAAGAACCTGCGTCTACTTTGTCAACTGCTTCACGATTTCCAGTTGAAATGAAATCCACAATCTCTTTGCCTCCCGAGTCCTGCAGGCATAACTGTGATGTTGCCGAAGAAGCGTCACTGTCTAGAATAGATGCTACTGATTTCCCCTCAAACAGATTTTCATTCCCTTCTTTGCTTGATGACTGCTTCACTCCTGTGTCTTTCTCAGGCTCCTCAGTCAGGGCAGCACAACTCCACAGGTCTTCAATCTCTTCATCAGTCAAATCCTGTTGTCGAAGCATTGTGGCACAAGTGTCTTCACAAGTCGCATAAGAGTCAAGCTTTGCCTTTTCATCCGTACAATAAACTCTCAGTGAACCATTAAAGTCTATGGACATGTCATCGTTCGACCCCAGTGCATCTTCAGGTTCGGGGTTCTTCGACAGAACTGTGTTTGCCAACAGCTCGGCCTCTCTCTCTGACACAAGGTGTTCTGCTCCCAGGATTCCTTCGTTTCTTTTATCATCAGCAGCCTCCACATCGTAACCACAGTTGATTTCCTCCATGTCAATCCCTGCATCTTGAATATCAACAACACACTCTGTCATGCTCTTTAGGTGTGGCTCAACTACAAACTCAGTCATGTCGTCTTGTAGACTTGAAGCACCACTGCTGTTCTGTTCAGATGTCACGGATGGCACCTCCTCATCTCCACCCTCAGTATCTTCGGTGCAATATTTTTCAAACGTATCAGCAGTCGGCTCAGTCCCGGGTGAAGCTGATTCCATTCCGATGAGTTGACTTGTACTCCTAGTTGGGTCCGACAATATCTCACGTGCCTCTTGGACAGTATCACACACAGCGATCATCCCGGTGCACACAATCTCACCACAGGAATTCTTGCTCTCATCTGCGCGATCAAAGGTTGAGTCTGCTCTGTGGTTTGGGTCTTTTGCAAACACACACTCACCTCCAGTCTTGCTACTGTTCTCCACCTCTTCGGGTAACTGGATTTCCTTGCCTTCATCTCCTGCTTCCAGGAACCATTGTGCTGTATTTTCATTTAGCTCAGACTCATTGTTGAGCTCAGGAAGTGCCCCCTCATATACAGTAGCATTTAACTCCTGGGACTCGATCAAATGGCCTTCAGACTGACCTCTGGGAGTCTCCGGGCCGGCTTCCTGTCCAGCCTCACCTTCAAGCTTCACTGGTATTGTCAGGATCGAGCTTGTGGTTTCCATGTCACCTTCTTTGTTTGCTCTCTCCTCGTCCACGTCCAATAAAGCATCAGGAAATGAATCAGATTTTCCTTCATCAAGCTTATTGTTGTTGCCATTAAAGTCAACACTAGTTTTCAGGACTGGAGCTGAGTACAACTGCTTAACGTGTGCGTCTTCTTCCTGTCCTGCTACTGCTAGTGTATGTGGTGTCTCAGTTCTGAGCTCCTCCAGTTTTGATGCTTCACTGACCATCAGGCTGTCAGCCTCCTCCTCCAGATAAGCAACCTCTTCTTGTGTTTTCCCATCATCAACTTGGTGACTTAAGAAAGTGCCCATGTCCAAATTTTCTTTTGCTTCCAAGTTGATTTGTAGGCACTTGGGGTTATGCTCAACTTCCAAATCTTTGTCGTCGACGCTCTCAGGACGGTCTACATCTGTTTCCTCAGACTGCAATGAAGCCTGCTCCCTCTTGTTTGTGACAGTTTTTTCAAGTTGTTTGGCCCTTGTGTCCTGACAGACTGACTGATCTGAGTCGGACACAGCGATGTCTGGTTTCAGGCATTTGCGATCTGTACTGAGCGAACCTGCATCAACACTTTCCGGTTGAGAGGACAATGATGCCTGACTTGCCTCAACTTCATTAAATTCTTTGTTCCCGTCACTTCCGGCCAGTAGAGTTTGCAGCAGCAAATGTTCTCTCTCCGCCACCAAGTCATTGGTCTCATTGTCACCATCACTGGCAACAAGTGGATCTGAAGCTGAAACATTAGACTCGGGCTCGTAGCTATCCTCTCTTTGGGGGTCTTCTTGTTCCTCATGATTCTCAAATTCTTTGGGGGCGCCAGGATCACTGTTGATGGGGTTATTGGATTCTGCCCTCAGGAATCTGCTCACAGCGCCAGTTATATAGTACTGAGGTAAGGAGAGGAGAGAAATAGTCAGGGGGACTTTTCTGTTAAACATTGTAGCAAAGCAAAATGGTCATTTTGGATTACACGCAAATGTATTTTGGAATAATCAATCGATCAACCAACTGGTTTCAGGGATTCAATATTCAATGCATGAAAAAAGCCATGTACTGGGTGTTTATCTGCATGCGAAGACAAGTATAGGATGTAAAGAGGCGGTGGTTGTTGGTGGTAAGCTTATGCAGTTGGGGGTCAGTTGGTCCAGACGTTGGTCATTTGCACGATACTTACCATGACGTTCCTCCATAAGATCATCTTTTCATTATCAACTATCAAGTCTAGTCTTGTTTTCTTCAGCTAAAAACGATCTCTGAAATCAATCCCATACTCTCACATGTGGACTTAGAAAAACTAATGTGTTCATATTTCCAGCCTGGACTACTACCACTGTAACTCTCTCCTCACTGGCATCAACAAGACATCTCACCTTCTACACCTCCAGCTGGTTCAGAACTCAGCAGCGAGGCTTCTAACTGGCTCCAACAGGCGTCAGCACATTACTCCAGTGTTAGCTGGTCTGTTCCGTTAAGAATTGACTTTGAAGATTTTAATGAAAATAAAAAAAACTTTAAAAAAAAAACCGTTAAAAAACAACAACAATATTTTATGTTAGTATTGAACCTGAGATTTAACTGAATCTTCATAAGGGTTACACATTCTGAACAATTTCTCGTCACACTAATTTCCCTATGGTTTCTCAAAATATTAAATTAATATATGTTGTGTCCTGTAATGGACTGGTGACCTGTCCAGGGTGTTTTTCTGCCTCCCGCCGATTAAGCACTGGTTAAGTAAAGATGTATTTTAACACAGAAACAAGACAAACAAGACACTGCTCTGTGTTTGAGGTAAAATATTTGGTTTGTGTGAGTCTTTCAAGACAGCCAGAGTGAACAGTGACTAATAGAGGAACAATCACTGTGAGAAAAAAAGTAAAGATTCACAGTGCAACTAAAAAAGAAAACTACAGTGTAGTCTTGTAAACAGAAAGTTGATGTCAAAAGAGGGAGCCCTGAGAGACAAAAAAAAAGTATAGGAGTTGTATTTCTGTTGTATACATGGCAGTACTTCATAGATTGATAGGTTTTCTGTGGAAGCTGAAGAAAAATAAACAAGTTTGTTGCAGCCACGGCTTTATAGAAAAAAAAAACCAAAAAAAAGCAAACTAGGGTGGACTTCCTCATTTGGCAAAGGATTGTGAAATGTTTCCTGTTTCACCAGATTAATTTGACACTCACCCTTTTGTTTATGTGCAGCACCTCACAAGCACGGTCAGTGTGCCAACAGTGTTGGAAGCCAATAGATGAGTAAAATTAGATAGTAATTTTACTTGACTTTGGATGACGCACAAACAAACAGGAAAGGTGAAGTTGTGGTCGTAATTAACAAACCCACAAGCTGAACAAAGAACTGCAGACGTGCTTTCGTGAATGTTATGTGAAGGTGCTTTATTTTGCAGTTCCCTTTAATTATACTTCACATTCTGAACTGGTCCTTAAAAGCAGGTTGTTGTTCAGGGGACACAGACCAACAACCTGTCGTTTTCTTCAAAGACATGTACAGTTGTGTCATAGATCTGGCCTTTATTTAGCGACATGTTAAAGGCAAGCGGGATAGCTGTACATGCCTGTGTGTGTGTTTAAGCATATCTGTCCTAAATTGTGGTTCATAGCTGAGCAATCTGTCATCTGTCATGAGACCCGCCTTTGTGCACAGAGGAAGTTTTGGCATCTTACAATGCGCAACGTTAGGGAGGAACACAATTCAGGATGTGGATAAGATCAACCATGTTGATGAGACTGGGCTGTAGAGTTGCAATGAAATAGTTTGTGCCAATGATTTCTTAGAGCAATGGAGAAAGACATGCAACCATCACAGGCAGCAGTGAATAAAAATAGCATACACACACCTGAAAAAGTTTTAACTGATCACAACTGTTGCAAACATGAGGCGCTCACCCAGACGGTCCAGAACGTTCCCTCGGCTCTGGACAATGGATCCATGTTGAACTTCCCGCTTGTTAATTCTTCCACCACCTGGAGGTGATTTCTACTTAATGGTCAAGCCTGACAGAGGGGCAAAACTCCCACACTCACTTACTCTCGTCTCAGCTGACGGTGACTCAGTTCCTGCTTCATCATTTGAGGAAGTGATTACGTTCATGGTGCCTTTATATCGTCATCAGTGTGTTATTTTTGGGTTTCTTCTTTTTTTGAATGTACATAGCATTGAAGTTTCAGCCGTTTAACTTGACCCAGATGTTGACAATCAAACAGAACCCGAGACTAACATTCTTTGTTAGATTATCTTTAAGTCCCTCAAAGGCTTTGACATAATAAAAACTATACAAATATCAACGGTACTGGCACATAAGGGTGGTGCTAGGAAAACTACTGCTCACGGTCTGTTTGGACCAAAACACGGCTTTATGTTTCTCTGTCTATCTTTGTAAAGGCACACACTTTTTTTGGTTATATTATATTTAGAACCACATTGAATCACAATCATGAATATAACTTTGTGCTATATATTTTAAATAACCTTGCGTACTAGGTACCTTAAGGTAAAAAAAAACCAAACAAAAAACAAACAACCGCCACTTTTGAAGTTACTAACACCAATAACGTTTGACTGCATTTTTGACGTTACTGGATTATCAAGCCAGTAGATGGCGCGCATGCGCTCCAATGAAATAGGACTGACGCCAAGCGTCTACACTTGGCTTACTTTTACAAGACCATGGCGTCTCTCCTGATTTTGTCCGTAAATACTCATCGTCATAATCGGAGGTGGAGTGTGGTTGAGCTTGGTGTTGAATAAGGTTTCTTGGTTTGATAGTATAGAATGCGATCAGTCTGTTGAACAGCATCTGCTGAACTGAACGGGTCATACTTTGACTATTGTTCTGACCTATTATCACTTGGCTGCGATGATTATTGATACAGAAATTGATGTGGATTTTTCCCGTCATGCTGTCTGGCAGGAAGAAACTGTTTTGTCTTATTTGTGAGCGAATAAAGCCAGCAACATATGCTCATCCTTGTTCAACATCTCTGACTGCTCCAGGTTTACAGTGTGAATGAGCTGAGATCACTGGATGATTTTTCAATGAAAAACCTTCAAACCGGGCACAAAGGTCTGGTGATGTAATGCGGCCGCCCCACTGCAGTGGATAGGAGTCTCTGTCCATGATCATTGTTGATGTGCAGAAGTCTGTTTCTCTGGCAGATGGAGTGGAACCGGTTGCTTGATGAGATGCTGCATCTTCCACCTGGTGGATTGGAAGCTCCTCTGTCCTCTGCTGCTCCCACTTAACATAAGAAGTTGAATCCTTACCCTCCATGGTTCTCACCTTCTCACTTCTGAAGGAGTCAGTAATCATCTGTTTTTTTCATTCCCTATGGAATACTGGGGCATGAAATTTAAGCAGGACAGTATATGGGCTGAAAAACGTCTTAATGAAGAGTCTATGACTTTGACAAGACAGTCTTCGTGGATCAGAAGTTCTTTGTTTTGTGGTATATTACAACCACCGGCCCTTGAGCTGGAGATATGTGAATTAATAAGAGGACGCTAGCTGTTTAGGATTTGTTGGAGAGCCTTAGATGCTGGTGTGTGAAACCAGCAACTACTCAACACCACAAAGCTCACGGAGACTGTGCTGTGTTCAGGCTCTTAACTGGCAAAGGAACCAAATGCACGATACTAGTTTGGCAAAGTTTATTACAGTCGTCAGTCAACACCAAATACAAGCCAGATGATGGGTCAACAATACCAGATGATTCCAGACAGGGATGAGGCAGAAGACAGGATACAAAGTTCCTAAACAAGATTGAAGATTCCGGCAGGAATGGTACGCTGGAAAACTGGGCTTAATTTCAACTAGTTACGCTGGCAGCTAGTGAATGAACAAGCTGGTCAGTAAAGGGACAAAGACAATCACTGAAGTGGACACAGGTGTGCACATGATGATGGGCTCAGCAACACCAGTTGGAGGGCGTGACTCAGCTAAACATGTGACATGCTGGACTTCATGTGGAACGGGAGCTCATCTAGATGTCATCACCACATTGAAAAAAACATAGTTGTTATTGTTCAAGATCTACCACACCTGACATAGGCATCAGCACCATCCTTATTTAAGACTAGCTAAACATTCCACACAAATGTCTTATTCCCTTATTATTCTGTGGAAAATATCTGTAATGCCAATGTCCAATTCCAAGCATTTAATATTGCAATAGTAAACTTTTTTTAAAGGCAACCCATTTTTATTTTTCATTTATATTCACAAATGCTCTTAATGTGAGAATGAGAATCTTATTGTTGACTGCATCCTGGTGTTTTGCTTCTTCCTTTGCACAGGCTAATATCAGTGATATGGCTTCTGGGTTTGTTGGTAATGGTCGAGGAAGTATGGTAGAGGGCGGAGCACATACGACATAGAAATAGTAGTAACTTAAATGTATCATCAGTTCTATCAATACATGTGAAGCCTTCTTAAATGAGTGGAGACTCTATACTCAAGACCTTGGTGAAGGGTAAATCAATGCTGAAGCCTGTGCACGTAGTCATACAACTCAAGTCACATTCAGGTAACTGCTATATAGACAAGAGAAGAAATGGGAGGCTTCATATTCCCACTTTGTTTCAAGGGAGCTCTGGAGCCCCATTGGTTTGAAGGGATCATTTCAAGTGGTGAAAGGCTAGTGCCCTCGGTCTTAGGAGTATTGGAACAGACTACACTTACACGTGAACGCGCAAAACCCAGTGTTAGGGCCAAAAGGAGTGTCAGGGTGAGAAATGGGACACAGCCTTAAACTCAGTGCTGTGCTGAAGGAGTTACATGCAGGTGACAAAGACCAGCAGCCTGAACAAGCGAGTGCAGAAGGCTGTTGCTATCATGCATTCATGAAAAGAAAAGCGTGAGGGCTTAACCCATCTGACTTGTTTAATGAGCTAAGCCAAGCTCCTGTAAAATCCAATAGAAGCACCATCAAAAACATGTCACAAGAATTTGCGATACATCACTATAATTACAGATTTCAGATGAATATACCGGTAAATCATAGTTAATATTATTAAATGCACGTATACAAGATATGTAAAAACCATAAACAAGTGAAAAGCTGAGTTACAAAGTCGATAGCAATAAATAAGAACACATTTTGGAATATGCATGTGATAGACGAGACGGTTTGTTTTTTGCTCTAGTTTGATAAAATATATAGACATGAAAAAATATATTTGGGTGCCGTTGTCATGGTGACGGTAACATTTCCTCGTTGGGCTCTAAAAAAAGCAATAAAAAGAAAAGTCAATTAATGCAAGTACAACGTCAAAACTGTAATTTCTGAGATTGAGATTGTTCCTCAACCCAGCTAAATTATATCCTTACTAAATCTATATTTGATGAACCAAGTTCCGGCATGTTCTTACCTTCCCAGGACCTGTAGACAGGAAGTTTGAGGGCTGGGTGTGAGATTTCCACACACACCCTCAAACGTGCCTGCTCAGCTTCTCTGGACGCCCTGGTCAAGTCGACCTTGTTGATGTGGAGAGCACCCGAGCCCTTTTCTCTGTCGTCGTCACTGTCTTTGTCGCTTTCTGAGTTTGTGTCCCGATCCGTGTCGTCCTCCTCCTCTTCTTCCTTCTCATCTATGTATGCGATTCCCCTGGTGTCGGGGTCTGTGACAGCAGCTTTGGTTTCTGCGGTGAAACACCAGCAGGAACAGATTAGGATTATTTTACATTTATTCATTTTAAAAGACATTTTCAGGCAGCCATTAGTGATTGGAAGTTTGGCTCTTTTCAGAGAGCTCTTTTGGCTCTTCCGACTCCTGAACAACTTTGCAAAAATTGATGGTTGGGAACCCTGTCATGTGCTGTGTTTTTATGAGAGGCCTTATCATTGCTGAATTTTGTGCTTTTTTTCCCTTTCCCTTTTGTTTGATATTTTAATGAAACATTTTAATTGCACGAATGAACAAATAACTGCAAACAATTCCATTGAACAGGCCCAAACCCAAGTAAACAGTATTAATGCCAGGGTTCACTCATAGTTTCAGTACACAACTACACGAGGCACTCTCACACTCTTCCCACTGCTGTCTGGTAGAAATCTGTCAAACTTTTCTCAGCGCCCTCCTCTCTGTTTTCACATAATGGTATGATCCTGATGATGCTGACCAATCTAAACAAAGTTTTGCCTTGAGCAGGCCTCAAGCTGAGCACTGAGGTTGGCAGCAAAAAGAAAAAAAACTTGATGCGAGCCAGCTCCTCTGATTCACTAGAAAGCATTGTCTCTCAGATCTGCATCTTCTACCGGCGACACATCACATTTTGACAGCAACATTCCAGATCATTAAAACCCACGAGCATGAGATCTATATTAATGGAGTCTATATGTTCTCCCCAACAGTGAGGTTCCCACCCAATTTCTAGAAATAGCGGTCAAGAGAGGTGGCACTAGTTGTTCACCTGTATGTGCCACGCAATTGAGTGGTGACATCTTCTGAGTACCATGCTGCGTCGCTGCTATCCTGATGTGGGAAATGAATAAAAATTTAATTCCTTAGGAAAATAGAATGGCTCTCCCGACCTTAAATGCGACACTTATTGGAACCTTGAACTGTAAGCTTCAATACAGGGCAGCGCCATGCTCATTGTGAACCAGTTTAACTTGTTTCGTCAGCTTTACTTCAAGAAAATACATTTCAAAAGCAGATCCTTATGCTGATTTGGATACTTGAATGCAGAGAAAGCAACGATAACATCATGATGATAAATCCTGTCCTGTGTTTCATCAAAGGTTGTTTATGTTCTGTCATGGGGCATACTCTTGTGATGCAATTCAAACTTTTTCGCCTTCAGTCAATAACAATAAAACTTGAGTTATTTAAATAGCACTTTATGCTGTTCAAAAAGTGCTTGGTTAACATTTTTTATTTGATAACAATTTCTATTCAGAATGAGTTGTGAGATATAATACTCCCAATGTTGTCATAATTTTCTTTTCTTTTCGAGGAGCCGTGGGGTGATGCCGAGTTCATCGCGCCATGGATCAGATTGTGTAATATCAATTTATTTGCTTTGCAAAAAGTGACAATGCCTACATGATGCCGTGGCATTACCCGAGAGTGAAAAGTTAATTCCACTCGACACGCCTTATGCCATCACCAGACAAACTTACATGAAGTCAGATTAGTGACAGTGTTGTTTTGAAATGCATTCTTTGTGCCTGTAGGCCCTGTCCAACAACCTGCTCATGCTCCTCGGGCGATGACCTCAGCTCCACCCTAATTCGTGAGAGCGGCGATGAAACCTTTGACTAAATTGTGTTTTGAATGAAAGATAAGTACTTATTGCATGGCCGTTGGTTCGCCGGTTGCCCATGTGACTCGGGGGTCTTGTAGCTCTCTCCAGGGCACACACACTTTTCAGTTCCCTCTGCCCATCATCTCCAATCTCCTCTGTTTCACTGGAAATCAACGGCGTCAGCGTCTGTCCACCTGCTGTCCAGAGCAATTTGACCTTCGGGTGACCTCCTTTCAGCAGCAGGGAGAACACACCGACCCCTTCACTGCTCCAACACACAGTGATGGAAGGAGGGATGGAGGGAGACACTGAAGTACAAAGTATAAATTCAGAGTAAAAAGAATGCTGTCAAATAGAGTTCGCAACAGGCTTAATTCTTCGTACCTACGTTCCTCCAGTGTCTCTCGATTGGCTCATGTAAGGAACAGTGGTCCACTCTACAAATGATCCCTCCTCCTCGCTCACCTTTGTCCAGATTGGTTTTCTTTGTGGTCAGAAAGGCTGTTGATCTGAAGAGCCTAGAATGAGTCTCAATTGGCCCCCACATATCCCCTCCCTCTATCGGCTCTTCCTCCCTGTCGTCCTGCTCTCCCCCTCTCAGCTTCAGCCAGGTGACTGATATGCCGGGAGGGTAGAAATCTGTGATTTCACACCCCAGGGTCAAAGACTTGCCCGAGGGGCACATGAGATCCACAATCTCTGACACGCACGGCCTTTTAATGAACCCTGCGGAAAACATTGTCGAGAATTACACAACAGCGTCAGGGGAAATGTGATATGCTGCTTTTCTATCTCACCTCTAGTCTCCCGAGTCACTGGCTGTTTGAGAGCAATGTGATGAACACTGACCCAGACTTTGGTACCTCCCCGTTCCAGTTCACTTCGGGGAAGTTTGCATTGGCTAAACGCAGAGAAGAAGCCCTCTGAATTTGGTCTAGGAGAAGAGGAGGCTTGGGAGGCCACAGGGCTCAGCTCGCCCCCCTGGCAGAACCAACGAAAGGTGATGACATCTGGGTGAAAATTGGATGCCCGGACTGTCAGATTTATGACATCTGTGGGGAAAAACAAATGGATGACACTAAGTTTGTTCATCTGCCTCAGTCATTCATCTAGTATGACCGGTTCCTGTGACCAGCAGGTGAGAGGCAGTGCATTCCCTTGCCAGCTCATCACAGAAGAACCGCCACTCTACCTCAGTCAAGAGGTCACATACATGAGCGCAGCTCACATAAGCAAAAGAAAGTTTTGAATCGTGGACTAAACATCAGGTGTTGATCAGTGTGATTTTTTTCCTCTTGAAGAACAGAATAATATGTGGCTCACCTGGGTCATTGGTTGTCTCTGCAAGCTGGATTTCAGACACTTCTGGTGGTGCTGAAAAGAGGTAGAACATACTGTATTTAGTTAGATTAAGCCATTAAGCAACTTAACTAAAGATAATAACATATTTCTGGTTACACATGTGGATACTCATTCTTTATAAATGTTTACTAATTCACAATGACGTTTTAAATACCCCAAAATGCGTGCCACAAAATAGAATGTTGTCATTTGTAAACAACTGTTAACAGTGCAACTGTCTATTTGAAACAAAAGGTTGTTATTGCTAAAAAATCTAAAATATAATACAAATTAAATCAATAAATACCTATAGGCCACTACATTTTCCCGCGCTCTGAACCCTGCAGTTTATACAACAACACAGGCTTAAGAGCGTCATGCTAATATTGAGCCTTGCCAAATCAAACTGATGAAATTATGGGCGTTTTATATACCTTAAAGTGCACAAAATGTGCTGTTTTCACCCGCGTGTCCGCAGCTCCACCAACAGAGTATTGAATGTAAATAAAAGATGTGACAAGTTCATGATTCAAGTTCAGAACATTGTTTGTTTCATGAGCACTGGACGCCGTTTTCAAAAGCAGTTTAGAAATGATCCTCAAACAGTTTTGGCCTTTAAATCTGGCACATTATTAAATGTAGAATGCAACGCCATCCTTCAACCTTAACCCCAACCTCCGTTGCTACTCGTAGAATGAATGGAGGGCCATTCCTAATCCCAAACTAAGTCTTTTTTTCACGTGTTGCGCTACCAATGTGTCAGTATGCGACGCCGAAGGCTGTCCTTTTCGTCAGTATGTGACGCAAAAGGAAGCTCTGTCAACATCAATATATGAATGATGCCTGTGGAACACAGGCTCTACAGCCAACAGGCTGTGGTTAGCCACTCCCTGCGCTCTCATTCAGAATGTGAGTACAATGGTAAGCTAACCCCAGTGTGTCTGCAGCTGGCATATCAACTGGGCCGGACGGTTTTCCAGCTGCTGACCTGCGTGGCTCTTTTCTAAGTCAGTGTCAGAAGTCAGTTTGACTTGTTATTGCACAGACCCACCTATCTTTGCCATAATGTATTATTAACTGTTGCTGCTTACACAGAATGGTGAACTTCTCCGACACTCTCTCCACCACTACTTTGTCTTTGCCCATGTAGGAGACCTGGCACTTGAACACGGCGCCCTTGTGGATGGAGATCTGAGGGATGAAGGTGAGTGAGGCGATCAGCTGTTGGGGCCCAGTTCCAGAAGAGTGCAGGGGTCCATGGGTGTGCAGCTTGTAGTAACACATCTCACCCCTGGAGAGGAGAGGACCCTTCTCTGACGCTGTGGAGGTGAGAGTTAGACCGAAGGGCAGATGGATGGTAGTTAGGCGGTTATAGAGGCAGTTAAAGTTTGCATGTGAGGTCCCTTTGTAGTTGTTTGGCAAAGGTTAAATGTTAAGCGGCGGGAGAAAACATGGGACATTTAAGAGATTATTAATGAAATCGCATGATTCTTCCTAAACGTATGAGCTCAGATTGCTTTTGCTGGTACCTTTGACTTCAAGTTTCATTGTCTTTCGTGCTTTCCCCATTCAAAACAAATGGCTAACCAACAAAACTAGATAACTAACTAAAACAAACTTAAATGAAATCACAATGGCAAAGTTATTTTGTGAGGGCCAGCAAAAAGAAGTAGTGTAGCTATACAGGATCACACACACACATGCCCTGGGTCTTTTACCTGAGATTGAGGTGTCTGATATTGGGGTGTCGTTTAGAAACCATAGCGTCTGGACTCTGTCCACCCTCCGACCCTCTATGCTCAAAGACACTCTGCCCTTTTGGCCGACAGTGATGCGTGGGGGCAAAATAATGCCAGACACGTTCAGGGATTTCTGTTTCTCTGCATGTTCAGGGAGAGGAGACATATGAATCAAATGTAGGCCGCACGCAAAGTTGCTATTTCTCAT
This sequence comes from Synchiropus splendidus, assembly GCF_027744825.2. Classification (NCBI taxonomy): domain Eukaryota; kingdom Metazoa; phylum Chordata; class Actinopteri; order Syngnathiformes; family Callionymidae; genus Synchiropus; species Synchiropus splendidus. The sequence continues at coordinate 10,980,427 of NC_071338.1, forward strand.
CGTGCATCATACATGAAGTCAAGCCATTAAAACAATCATGCCTACCGTCTCTCCTCCTCCAAGAGAAACCGAAACACAGCAGGAAAACGAGAACCAGGGAAATGCACATCATGGCGACCGATGCTTTGGCCGATTTTGTCAATACTGGTGGCTCATCTGGGAAAGAAAGGCAGACTCAAAATCTTGCCTCAGGAGATGTCACATGCAGCAAGGATCAGCGAGGCTTGCTTGTTTCAGATAGCACGGGGGACACAGTGAAGAAGGTTTTTTACCTTTTGAGTCCAAACTGTCTAAGTCGACAGAACCTCGAACTGGCTCCACAGCTCCTGGTTGGTTAACTGCACACTCTACTTTCCCACCCAGTGCTCTCTGCTCAGGCGTCAGAGTGTAGTATCTCCTGGTTTTGAAGGTCCCATCGGGGTTCTGCTCGGTGTTGGGGAGCTCAGGGAGCGCACTTCCGTTTTGAAGCCATGACACAGACGCACTCGCTGGGTAGAAACTCTCCAGGTCGCAGTAAAGTGTCAGGGGAATTTTATCAGACGACGGGGGGACGACTGTCAGTGTGACAGAAGGAGGGTCTGAGGACACAGCGACAATAAACATCAGCAGAGTTGTCTTTGTTTTTGTGCAACATTCAGTCACTGACAGGGAAGGATTTTACTGCTCAACGTTAAACATCCACATGAACAGTGGGGGAAAAACTATGAAATATGGAAGGTTCTGATTCAGCACTGGGTTCTAGAAAAACCCAGCAAAATATCAGACTGTGGATGGGAATATTGGAGATGGTGATACCAGGAAAAAGGAAGACAAGACTCATGGATGTGTTAATTGATGACATGAAGAGTGAAGGTGTGACCAGGAAGGGTCAAGTGCGGAGTATGGGAGCTTCCTGGTAGTGCAAGCACAAGGTGAAGGTACAAACTACCCTGGTATTTAAGTGAGCTCCTAAAACAGAAGCTATATATCTGATAGAGAAATCATGTACATTTGACCAATTGTCAGTGGGGTCTCTACTCACAGGTGATGTTGAGTTGAAACTGCTGCTCCTGGTTGTCGCCTTTGTGGGACACTTTGCAGCCAAATGTTGCATTCTGGTCCGTACGTGACGGATAGAAGGTGAGATTGCCAACCGCCTTGTAGAGCCCATCTGCACCTTGCTCACCATCGAGCTGGTCAGCCGAGTGAATCTCCTGCCCATCTCTTGTCCAGGAGAGGAAGACAGGGGGTGGGTAGAATCCTTCTGCCTGGCATTCAAGCTGGCTCCGTGTCTCCAACACAAGCCACTTGGGAAGTATGGAGACAGTAGGTGGCGCTAAAGAGAAGAAATTGAGAACGTGAAAGGAAACATTTGCATGCATTAAAGAATAAAGCCCTCTGTCAGTGGAATCCTACCTATGATACTCAGCGTGACTTCGCAGGTGTGCTGCAGAGTGGCGTTGTATCTGACCACGCACTCATAGACTCCTTGCCTGCTGATGTCGGTTTCAAGAACAGTCAAAGAGAAGTCTCCATTGAAGATGGCGCTGGTGTTCCAGCTGAAACCCTCAGTGACGTTTGCAGCTGCTTTGGCAAAGGAGGCGATCACAGATCCGTTACTGCTCCAGCTGACGTCCAGATCGTCAGGGACGGGTGACGTGAGGTTGCAGGGAAGGGCGGCAGTAGCATTTGGCCTGGCCTGGATCTCCACGGCAGACACTGTTCATCGAAACAGACAAAAAGATAAAAGGGAGGTGCTGCTTGTGATTTGCCTGTTGTTTTTTGAATCAAGATCACGGTGTTAACTTTCAAAGTCAAACATTTTGAGCGATAGGCGGAAACTATGCACATGTTGCATGTGCATGACCAAATATTATGTCAAGATGTGAATATGATATTAGCACATACAGATCAATTTACATATCAGAATAAACCTTGTGGTTTGAACAAAAGGTCCTTTTTAATCCTGGTATATGCCCTAACGCTACGATTATGGCAAAAATGATCATCGTGATTATTTTGATTCGTATCATAATCACGATTATTCAACTCAGTTTAAGATTTTGCTGTCATTGAACTGTCAAACATGATTGAACAATGAACTACAATAAAGCAATGTGTAGAATATAAACAATAATTTAACAGTTAATTTTGGTGCTTCTGATTGAACTTTTTTTTTTGTCATTTCTCAAGAGATCATGAGAAAGTGAGAAGTCACTTTCATATTTGTGTCTTCCTGCGTGTGTGCACCGTGATGAATGACAAGGAGCGCTTGGTTTTATCACCCCTGTCTCAAGTTGAAGCGCAAGTGATTGTTCTAATGCATTTCTGCACTTCCAAATAATCACTGGTTTTCCAAACATCTGCAACAAGCAGCGAGCGCCGCTGCTGTGACTGTGGATGAACGTCTGCTCCTCGGAGCTGAAAACCATGCTGCCGTTGTGCAGGTATCATTATGCATCATTTTTCATAATTGTAGGAAGACATAATCATAATCCCGATAAAAATGTGATTAATTGAGCGGCCCTATCCAACGCTATTTTTTGAATGTTTGGTCACACTATGACAACACAAGGACGATAAGTTGATAACATCTATGCTAACTGACAAGCTCCGGCATTTGTGGCATTTGTCACTTGTACAACAGTTACGATAATGTTACAGTGGCAACACATGAGGTATGTGCCTGGTCATGGCTAATAGATGAGTGAAAGACTACAACAACTGCCTTAAGCAGGATTGTAAAATCGCCAAGTCACCTTTTCAAGCATTTTGAAGGACCGACCCAAAACATTTGATAGGTACAAATCACATGTCATGTGCCACTAGCCTTGTGTAAACAGCAACATGCTGAAAGTTCCTCACGTCACTGGGTTTCTTTTCATGCTCAATCAAAGATGAAAAAACTGGACGAGCTCATTGATTCAGGGTGAACACACCCATCAAGCAGCCATTTGGCTTAATTTGTAACCAGCTCAATAAATACCTGCCAGCAGGTGTGAAGGCAGAGCAATGGCATTTTTCTTCTTCAGCCATTAATGTTGTGCTGAGTGTGACGGATGGAAACCACGAGAGGGAACAATGGCCGTGACTAATTGTTGTTAAACTTGAATTAGCTCTGACGTTGTTTATTTAGCAGAGTTGTATAATGATGAATAACAATCAGGTTCAAAAACTGGGTTAAATATTCAGCAGTTCAATAGTCGCAAATGTTTTCCAACCCCACATCAAACAAACTCTTTCATCTCAACTGATCGAGTGATCGAAAAGAACAGTTCTTACAATTTCTAACCCCATTTAAAAAAAGAAGTATTTTCTTTTACCTGACAGATTGTAACTAAACTTAAAGGCAGACGGTTCGACACAGTGCGAGCAGAGTTGCTGACGGCTCAGCGTGTGAGAGAATCACTCATCTTTTTGACTGTGTCACTGCACGTCTTTCTTGTCGTCTCCAGAAGGTTTTTCTGCTCATGTCACGCTCGGTTGTTACGCCTCACTCTTGTTCATCTTTTGTTGGTCATATGCCAGTGTGCGTGACAAGCTGCTTCTGTGTTTTGGTACATTTCCACCTAACCATCTTTTAACACAGTGACAGCAATAATGTATGTTTGAAATGGATTAGTTACTTTGCCCACTAATATTTTGATCAACAAACTAATTTGGAATCAAGATCATTAAAAAGGTCAATTTCTTTGAATGCTCGACAGTGTTGGGTGTGATTAATCGCACATATGGAAAATATAAATAGATATTTTTGGAGCAACTTATTTTGGTTTCTGGTCAGTTGTGTGTGCTGATACATGGACAGCCACTGAGAGCAGACGAGTGTGTCGCACGTAAATATTTCTATTTGGTTTCAAACCAATAACCCTAGCATCAATGAAAATGAGGAAAACAAACACAAGAAAATAGAAAATATAGTTAACTTGATTAACAATCAAAAGCAGAAACAAAAAAAAGCAGCAGCATCAGTCAAAAAACAAAACACTCAATTCTCCTCTCATGGTTATTTCCGCTGTTGAATTGACAATAAAGTCTGTGTCTGTATGGACTCATTGAGCTCAGCTTTCTGAACTACTTCAACAGAATTAAAAACTCATTTCATTCAGTGGATCAGTTTTCTTTTTGTCACTTTTGCTTTACACACGCGTTTGGCCAAAGTCTTAAACTCATTTTGTTTTGAAAATTGTTTGGGATTTTCAGGCTCTGTCTGAATACATTTCAGTTTTTTTTCTCCTCTAATTTCTCTCAAATATACAGTCTTGTGTATTTAAAGTGAGTTTATAGATCAACACTTTTGTGCGTTGCTGCATGTCTGTTCACAGAGTCCAAATCTTTACAGCACTATATTTGCTTGAAGTATTGTGCAACATCACTTTCAGTAGCGTGAACAGACCTTTAGATAAAGCTCTATCAGTAAGAATGAAGGGTGTAAAATACACACAGACAGAGCTGCGTACCGGTGTGTTGTGAGTCCGGAATATGGTCGACACAGACTGTTAACATGAGATTTGGTTATAATTTCAGCACCACACAACATTTCAAACAATCTGTAAGCACTGTTGAATTAACATATGGCTCCTGTGAGAGTAATGACACAACACTCACCAGACTTTATGAGAGTCAGAAGGACGGCATGGACGAGGACTTTAGTCGGCATGGCCAGGCTTAACTTGAGACCAACTTCTTATCATTGGACCCTTTCCTTGTCCTTTATAGACCTGAGCGGCTTCAGTGGGCGGGATTCAACCAGGCGGATGGGAAATAATAAATTTGGATCTTGGAGAGTCAGAGAGGTGAAAGAACTCTTAGACTTTAATGTTCTCCTGAACAAGAAAGCGTAGAAAGCAAATCAAAACGGGGGAAAGAAGGGAGATGTGCGAGGACACCCGGTGCACAAACTAGTCACTTAAAATTCAGCTGGGCCTCCGGCCAAGGTTTGGGGGCTACTTTACATTGGCGCAGTGTTGCCCTAAACAAACGGCCAGGGCGATCCCACTGAGCTTATGTGGGCAAACACTCAGGCGAGACTGCAGGCCTTTTGTATCCAGGGAGAGTTTCTGTGGCGTTGCCTTTAGGAACAATGAGAGGAGAGTTTGCTGTAACTCTGCATGGGTGCTGCTATGGACAACAGCGTAATCTCTCTTCATTTTAAATTTAATCTGATTACCGGTTGCTCTTTCACCCAACAGACAATGACCTCAGGTGAAATTCCTGTTTGTTGAGCACTTGACTGTGTCACGAGTATAGTGTTGACTGTGATAGCGTTCTTTTCAACTGCATCACAAAAGTAAGTGCCCTGAGTGACACGTTCCATTTCTTTGTTTGTGTTTGGTACATTGTGTTCACAGGATTACATGAATTCTTCCTTCTCTTTCTTTCCCTGACACGTCTTCCCTTTCAAGGTGGGGAGATTGAGTGCTCTTGAGGATAATGGATGAGGGAATGGAAAAGCTTAAAATCGTTAATCCCATCAATCAGAGGGGTCATGATGGTCCTCATCACTAAGCTAGGTGCAGCATTGTTTGGAGCAGTTTCCAAAAGGAGTTCCCTGCTGTGTTATCTCTGGCCTCTCTGCTCTCTACAGTTCTGGAAAAACCCTAGAATGGCCTTGCCTTTTTAGCGGAGGCAGAAGAAGTAAAAGTGAAAAGCACACAAGTGTCTACTGTGGGTAATGATCCGATTTCACCTCCTTTGTCTGGAGATAGAGGACGATATGATGACATTAAACATGAACAACTAGAATGTGACAAGCTACCAACATGAGGAGATGAAATGGATTCTTTCACACTCCTTCTGTTCACTATAGATCTCGCGTTCACTCGTCTTTCAGTCACAGCGCAGTCCTTCTTCTCACAAACTCACAACGAAGAAGCCGGTCAAATGCACAACTTCGAGTTGTTTTTAAACCTAATGCACCTTTGACTTGACCACACACCTACATGACAGAATGATGGCTTGTTCTTCGCAGGCCCCGCGACGCCAAGGCTGTCTGCACCGCGGGGCTAACTGAGCTAACGGCTAACGGGACGTCTCACTTAAAAACTTTATTGACACTCGTAAACCGTCAATGTTTACTCTGTGGTTTAAAAGTTGGCTATATACAAAACCAAATAAATGCACTCCAAAATGCCAAGAGAGAAAGAATCACTGAAGCAGAGGCATAAATTAAAGAAGCCATGTTGCCCACCCCTTGCTGGAGACGTTTTTAAACAAATACATTTTCTGCAATTTGTTTCGCAAACAGCATGCCAATATATCAGGCGACTGTCGGTAGCTAGAATTTTTCACAAATTAAAAAGCATTTTCTACAGGACATTTGACTAACTACAATTGCGCTTTGGGCAGGGTACCGTTGGCGGTGAGCCTCGGGATTTGAAAAAAACTAAAAAAAAACATTAAAAAAAACATTACCATTAGCATTAGCATTAGCGAATTCATCTGTAACCGCTAGTGTGTAAAAACATGCAATGAGAATGACGCTCAATATAATAGATGCTGAGACTGAAAGAGATTAATTTCAATTGATGAAGGACAGACAAAAAATAATGCAGAACAGAGATTCGTCACATAGAACATTTGTGTCGCAGGAAACATTTTTCAGAGCATATAATTGTATAATTTATATGATCTCAGTTATTCTACATTGATAGCACAATGCAATCAACTTGTTGTGTATCTTCCAGTTTCGGATGATACTATTAGAAAGACTAGGTAATGCCCTGCAACGTCAGCTGCGATGTGCTCCAGACCGCATTTTCTGATTATAACTGCTATAAAGGTGCACCTGCACATGGCAATGGATCAGTTCTTGTGGTCAGCAGAGTAAACAGAGCAAGTCAACATGGCACTTTTTTTGTTTCATGTTACAGTGGTATTTATTTATACGTGTTGAATAATAAAAATAAAATATGTTGAGCACAAATCCATAAAAAATATATATATATATAAGAATTTGTCAACTTTTACAGATTATACCAGTCATTCGGAGATTGATGTTGAAAATGGCTGCCCTTTGTTTTACACCTGAAGCAACTCTGTCCTCTTCTTCACTTCTTTGATCGAGTTGAACCAATCCTTATTGGTTGTACTCTTAATCATCGAATACTGATTTGTTCAAGGAATGCTGGTCTTGACCTGGTTGACTGGTTCTTTCATCATTAACCACACTCACCTGTGGGGATAGTTGATAAATAGAGAGATGACACATGACAAAAAACAATGCCCTACTTTTACCTTTCTCATCATACCAGGGAACAGGGTGTCGACAAAACCAGGTGCCACACCTCTTCCCGCATCACTAGGTCACTCTGTTTCTTGGTCATTAAGTGCACCGTTTGGTCTCTGCCAGAGGAGAGTAACCTGTTTTGATGACTGGTTAAGTTATTGTTCGATCATTTCCCAACATGGTTTCTCCCACAATATGTATTTGTATATGTATCTAAACTGTGTTCCACAAAGATAAAATACTTTGGTAACACCACAAACATGCAAAGTTTTTAACTGAAGGAGGGGGTAAGATGCCGGCTGTTGTTATTGCGACTACGACCCTACCATTCAGCGTACAGTAGAGCGAGTTCTTCCAAACTTCTACCACAATTTGTTGCCAAGCTTTTGGCACCATATTCAGCAGTGGAGAACCAGTGTTGGTTGTTGAGCACTGCTTCATGTATTGGAGCCAAGTTGATGCACCGTCTCGGCCAAGAAAATGCCAAGTGATGAGTGGCTACACTGTGAAACATAAAGAAATGTGAAAAATGTCAAAAGGTGCCCGTCCTAACCAACCACCAGGTGCACCATGGTAAACAGATCTGGGTTCATCCACTCATGGGCCATACCCCAGGTGTCAAATCTTCAACTTATTGTGTCAGTTGCAAATTCAAGATCAATAAAATTTGAGTAGAAGACCGACGGGCAGGCGGACGCATAGAGCATAGATTCCATGAGGCATAGAAAAAGGGTGTAGTTCTGCTGAGCACATGTGGCAGGGAGAGGCCAAGTCAACCGTGAGGGCGTAGGAGCAGTAAGCAGAGCAGGTGGGCGCAGATTTCAGAGACATTTTCAAAGAAGTGACCGCAGGAGAGTCACACACGGGACACAAAAGTAATACGATGTGGTCCGAACAAAGATCATATCCTGCTTTTGTTGGTTGTTATTGGCTCACTGTGTGAATTGAAGATGAAAGCAAGCCTAGTCAAACTCAACCTTTGCTGCTGTATTTACTGATGAAACTCAAACAGCCGAAAACTAGTCATTACTCATCAGATGCTTGGCAAACATTCATTGGCTGTCGTTGCTGTGATTGCTCTGGAACAGGCAAAACACAATCAATTGTCTTCAGAACTAGTGAGGATGAAGCAGCTCACAGCTGTGGGAATTTTTGAGTTGGTCATAATTCAAGGTGACATCAGTGTAATGGTATGCAGATATGTGTCAGCCAATAGGTTTTTGTCAAAAGAACATAGTGAACATTTAGAAGAAGAAGATATCACTTTTCTATTCTCACACCCAATCTGTTATCTACAGTCTGGCTGAGGAATAAGAGAGGGAAAGAATGCCCGTCAGACTGTTATCTGGACATGCGAAAAACTATATTTTGAAGTTAATGTGTCGTCATGGAACAGATGGTTTACATAAAATAAGAACACAGGTGTTGGGCAATCATTTTTTCTTCATAATAATACAGATTTTAACTGAATGAAACAATAAACTCTATGATAGATGTGAGATTGTGGCTCACTATTTGCTCAACCTATTGGCTCTTGTGTGCGTGCTATGTGATGAATGTTTTCTTTTCTCTTTCTTATAGCCAGTTCTGACAGGGTGTGTCCATGTGAACGAAGCCTGTGAGTTTCTGTATGGGAAGTTTACCCTGACTGAAAGAAATGTCTCCACTATCGACATATTTTAACAGTGGACCCCCTTCCCCTCCTCCAGTCCAGCAGAGGGGGTGATCCACCTGAGCACAGAGCCCTGGGATGCCTAAGGATGGGACTAGTGTCAGCAGTGATGGGCCCCCGAGTCTGCCTGACTGACTCGGCAGGTATCCTTGCTGATGCCCAGGCTGGCTTAGTTTGGATGTCCGTTCAGAATCATGCTTTTAAAAGGAAAACATAATTGGCTGTGAATGATTACATCTTCCGCTACTGGGGACCAGCTTAACAATATCTCGAGAAACAAGTTTGACAGGAAGTGTTCGCAGCGTGGTATAAAAGGTTTGCTGGTGACGATGTAAGAGAGTCAACAGAAAACCTCCAGAGAGAGAAGAGTCACGGAAATCTCCAACAATGGCATCTTTGGTCGCTGGGACGATTCTCATGAGTTTGATGATCAGTGGGCATGGTGAGCTTGTCTGCTCTGTAACATTTGTTTTTGAAATATATTTGGAGGTCATTGGAATTTTTGTTTCCTTGTGATCGGTTGAATATTTTTATTCAGACAAAAAGGTAAATACATCGATGTGTTGACTTTAAAAAAAAGAAAAGATCTATCTTAACATTTTTCTTAATAAATTCTAGATTAATTGTGGTAAATATATCATAACATTCAATCATTTTTTGTTACCAATAAAATACTATTAGTCATTTAAGTTTTCTTGTTTCAAAGCTGACAATAAAGTTGAAATTAAGTGAATTAATCCAACAATGATTTTCCACGACACGCAATATATATCATCAAGTCAGTTAATTTTCGTTACTTAAAAAAAAGCTATATTATAATATATTTTATATAATCACAGTTTTTTACTTAAAAATGTATCCGTTCAGCACAACACTTGAGCTTGTTGAATGTCCAAAATGAATGAGATGTATAACGTATAATGTATAATGTCAACAGTGCACTTCCACATCATAGACACACCAGCGCTCTGATTGTCTATTTCGTTCCCATTTGACCTTTATTGGACTAGTGCCTTGATCAATCAATCAATCAATCAATCAGTCAGTCAATCGATTGCAGGAATAATAGTTGATGGTTTCTGTCTGACACCCAGACTGCTTTCAGTGCTGTTTCAGACCGTCTTCAAAGGACATTAATAAGAGATAAAGCAGATCTTAAAATTCGGTTTGGTTTGATATTCTTTGAACAATTATTGATGAAGTGTATTTTAAATAAAATAAAATAAAATAAAATAAAATAAAATGAAGGCCTTTCTGTTGCAGTCATGTCCAACTGAATGACATTGACGTTGGAACTCACTCATGTGGCATTTCTTTCTCTTATCTTCTCAGGTGTGTACAGTCAGGGTAAGTACGAACACTCATCTCTCACTTGTATGACTGCAACCAGAGTTGCAATGGTAAACCATTTCCACAAATTTGATTTCTAATAGCGTATTGCATAATAATGCAGAAACGTTAAAGCTAAAGTTAAACGTGTTGGGAAACAAATGATAAACCTCACAAAATGTTAATGAAAAAGAAAACCTGAGTAGAAAGGCGATCAGAGTTGTTTCAGAGTACTGTCTGAGTGCTGCCTTAACATAAACCTTTTACTGGACATGGACGGCACAAGTCAGTTCCTCCGTTATCATGAACGTGTTTGATGGACACACAATGTGTTCTCAGATTGTGGAATTGCACCCCTGAACACAAGGATTGTTGGGGGTGCCAACACAGCATCTGGAGCGTGGCCTTGGCAGGTCAGTCTGCACTACGACCCTGTGGGGTTCCACATCTGTGGAGCGACTGTCATCAGCAACGATTGGTTGCTCACAGCAGCGCACTGCATTCTGACGTAAGTCCCACTCAAAAGTGCTTTTTTTCTTTAACTTATTTTGCAGTATGGATGCAATAAGCAAGATCCCTTTTGTGTCTCACATCTCATTTACACAGTACTTCACCTTCAGCGTATACCGTCTACTTGGGCCGACAGAACCAGACGGGTTCCAATCCCAACGAGGTGGCGCGGAACTTGTCCCGGGTCATTGTTCATCCCGATTACAACAACCAAACATTAGACAATGACATAACTCTCCTGAAGATGGAGACCCCTGTTAACTTTACCAACTACATCCGACCTGTCTGCCTGGCAAGCAACTCCAGCGAGTTCCACAACGGCACCTTGGGCTGGTCCACTGGATGGGGCAAACTTGCCGCCAACAGTGAGTATATCACTCATCTAATCTTGGTGTGGGCCCTTTACCGCTGCCCCGTAACCTGAACTCGGCTAATGCAGGCAAATGAATGGATGGATTGTCAAATAAAAACTTGTTGTTCCCATATTGTCCGACCTGTCAGTATAAGGATGCTGTTTAGAACAATATTTCTCTGTTGTTCGTAGGACCATCTCCTGAATGGCTGCAGGAGGTGCAGATCCCGGTGAATGGAAAAAAACTTTGCACTTGTGCTTACGAGTTTGTTGGAATCACGAATCAGATCAAGGATAATATGATCTGCGCTGGAGAAGAAAACAAAGGAGCATGTCAGGTTGTTATATTCCCGTACTATGTCTAATCATCTAATGAAGAATGGGAGCCACTTTCTGTTCACCTGATTATTTAGACTATCTCCAACCCTCCATCCAATAGGTCAGGTGAGGTCAGATGTTGACCAGTTCAGTTACTTCACGGAATAAAAGAAATGCAAGACAAAGGGAAGGAAACCACTCAGACATCCAGACATCAGACATTTTAATAGAGGCAGAATACTGAAAACAAAATTATGAACAAAATAAATATGCATTTGTCCCGGTGGAATATTTTCCTGGTAATTGTGTGCCAAATTTTGTGTTCAAAATAAATAACAAAAATGCACATCACAGTCTCCCACAGATATTTGGTCAAAGTGGTCACCGTGGTTGTATTTGTGTATTTGTAAGGAGTATTATTCACTCTTGATAAATATACAAAGCAGTTGATGAGACACCGTGGGAGCTGGATTAAATACCCAATATCAAACTACTTTCCCCGCAGTCTTAAAGGCCAGGTCCGATTGCATTGTTGGTGTTAGTCCAGTATCTACAGTCCGCCAGAGCTATACTGAGTGGTTAGCAGAGAGCGCTAGCATGTTAGCAAAGTGTTGTCAGTTCTCTCGTAACTGGCAAAACTCTGGCAACAGAGTTTTTAATCGAATATATTAAGACTCATTCTTGCAACTTGTAGTAAGACAATTTGTAGCTGTAGGTAATATTTTGTTTCATATTCCAAGCTTCTGATTTATTTTTCAGGGAGATTCAGGCGGACCACTGCAGTTCAAACAAAACTCCAGTTGGATCCAGGCAGGCGTCACAAGTTATGGCATCCCGTGTGCTCTAGGTATCCCAGAGGTCTACGCCAGAGTCTCATTTTTCCAGGACTGGATCACCAGCCAAGTGGGAGGAGCCAATGTTGAGTTTGTGACGTTCACGTCCAACGGAAACGACCCGGATGATAGCTTTGTATGTCCCCGGGTCACTGACCAGACCACCCCGTCTCCCAATTCTACAACATCCAGGAGCCCCACTTCTGTAGCACTCACATCTCCTTTCGTGCTGCTGGTGACTCTGATTTTGTGTCACACCTTTGTACGCTAGCAGGTTCATCAAAAATGAATCATTAGAGTTAAATATGATTTTTTTTTGACATCACAGAAAATATGATTTAACTGTCCATCAAAAATACTTATTACATCACATATTCCTAAAGCCTAGAAAAGAAAAAGAGTCTCAGACTCATTTTGCCCAGGACTCAGGAGTCAAAATATGTATTATATATATATATATATTTGCTCTGAATCATTACTCGAATCACAAATGTCTGTTTATTTGCACTTATGTGATGCATTTTTTGTTCATTTTATGCATAAAAGAAAAATGATTAAGCTGCCATGAAGAACAGCAGGAGTTGTGTTGAATATATGATTCCTCTTCCAACCTATATAACATCTTCGTATTGAATGTTTGTCATTGCACAGGGACATGAAAAAGTACTTCAAATAAAAACGTAAAATGAAGAGGAGAATCATATAAGATTCACTCTCACATGGACACACAAAAGCTTCTCAAAATGAAGGCAATGAAAACCTCTGGTGACCTCAGAGTAAAGAACGTTTAAAGCGTCACGAAATCTATCACAAGTTTAAGGTATCATGTGTTGCATATTACATAGTGCTGCACTGTGCAGATTAAAATTCTCCAAAAACAAACTGTGAATGTGTTTATGCGCTTAACTTCCATTGTTCCTGTACAAAAGTTTACTTCTCTTTTTTACTGTATTTCCGAAATAAATCAAGTTGAAGTCATGTTTTGACGTATTTTTTCACCTTTGGGGATTTTTTTTTTTTTATTATTATTATTCCTGAGACCTGAGAGTTAACCTTAAGACAGAGAAGGACTTTAGGATTCATCCAAGAGGTCTCAGGTTTTCATCACAGAAGATGCTGAACACCATACCAGAGCTCTCTTGATGAACTCACCCTGGCACGCCTTCTTGCCTCCCCAAGCCTTCAGGGCGGAGGCCTGCAGGGCATGTATTGCCACCCTGACCTGGGGGTATCAGGGTAGAATTTGGTTGCACCCTGCTGCTGCCGTCAGTGAAACACCTAGCTGTACAGTGGAGATGTCCAACTGTTTGTGGAGACAAAGAGACAACAACTTTGAGCCAATGTACAGAAACAATGTACAGCAAGATTTATTCTGCCGCCTGTGCCTCTGACTGACTACCTCACTAGCGCCATGCGCCCCCTGCTGACCGTTCCATGCATTATAACACAATGCGCAATGAGCAATGAATGAAATAAAAAATATGTGTATGGCAATGGCGGGCCGTTCATTTTACACCTAAGCCTTCAGTCCTCCATATATATATATATATATATATATATATATATATAGACGGGTCAAGTTTTTTTTTTAGCTTTAAGGTGTTTATACGGGGCAGAAGTCCTGTTGTTCTCTCGTTTGCACAGTCTCAGTTTCGTATCAGAAAGACTCCAACCAGACGGCCACAGTTTGCCGACAGCGGCACAAGAAACACGTCAGAGCAGAATCACACTGCTGCGTCAGTGCGTCCCGTTATATGTAAAACGTGAACAAAATAAATATCTCAAACGTTTGCACTCACCAAGCGCTAAGCTGCCTGACAGAAAGTGGCGAACTTTCTCCACCTGGTTATCTCGCCGGTGTAGATGCTGGGGAAATGCAGGGGCGGAGAACAGTGTGATACACGCTGGAATGTCACTAAACATCTGTGGTTTCATTGCTCTGAAGCTAGTTTGCCCATAAATACCCTCATATGTTTAAGCCACAGCCTTCAGAGAGCGAGAAATGAGTAGCAGTTCGTCCTGAAATGACGGCATGAGTATCCAATCACAGGAGAGGTACAAGTCACAAGGTACAACGTGAGGCCAGCTAGAAGGCCTCGCTGTCCCCAACTCGTGATTTGATTGGCTAACGCAACTATCCATCAACTATGTGTGTCTGTTCTCTCTGAGGGCACCTGCGCCTGCACTGTTGCTGCTGAAAGCCTTGGACATGACGACACAAGCTAGCTGAATTCTGATTGGATGAAAACTCTAACCTGGAAAAACAACACTGGGATATACAATGACATTAGTATGATTACTATATATACTACATATAATATATTTCGGGAAAATAAAATTGTAACAAATGAAATTCACTTTTGTCATAAATATCCTCATGCGCATCATCTGAAGGCGTGTGTGGTTCAGTCTCTCTACAGGGTTTCCCAATACGCTGCAGCAGCCTGCTGAACAATTGCTACTCAAACACCCTCCCCTGACCGTGGTGGAGCTTCTCTGGATATCCAAAGCGAGGGACAGAGTCATGGAAGATTTTATCGGCTGCTGTTTTCCCAGATTTGTTCTATGTTGGATACGCTTGTGCAAAGTATGTGAAATGGTCCACAATGACTAGGATGTACTCATAACCTCACCTGGCTTTGTTCCAGGAGGAGATAGTGGATGGACACTAACTCAAATGGGCTGCTTATGGAGATGTGTCCCATGGGCGCCCTCTATGTTATATTGGGATGTTTCTGTTTTATGCAAACACAGATCTTGGAAATATAGTTCTCTATGTCCTCCTGCATGTTGGTCCAATAAAGCCTCTCTCTTGCAAGATGGGTTACCTTCACTGCACATGGCTCATGTCATTGTGCAGAGTCTTCAGCACCATAGGTTTCAACTTTTCAAGGAAGAGATGCTGTTTGTTTTGTTCAGTCTGTTGAGTCTCTTTCCTCCTCTTTTGTCTCATTCACTGGGAGTCCAGTTTTGAAGTTTTAAGGAGATAACTTCTTTGATGGCTGGGTCGTTCTGTTGTGCGGCGTGGATGTTTTCGGGTGTAACACTATCTTGTGTGGAACAATATCTTGTGTGTATCTGTGTCTGCATTCTCACCATCAACCTTCACACTCTTGAACTGCTTTACTGCCTTGTCAGACTGCAGATACAACCTCAGGTGACATAGTCTCAGTGTGTTCTTTCATTCCATCTTGAAAGTTCAAGTTAACAGAGTTTCAGCATCTGTGTTCGTCTTTTCATTAGATTTCTTGAGCCATAACCAAAGACCCTTCACTTGTTGTTTTGATGCTGATATAGTACTGCTCCTAAACGTTCATTGGACGCATCTATGTGTAGTACAAACGGGGGGTCAAAGTTTGGATAAGATAGGATGGGTGGATTAGTCGGCATGGTCACTATCTTGGTGACAACATCCTGATGCTCTGCTGTCCATACGATGGATGTTTTGGAGAGGAGCTGACCAGTCTCTTTCTTCCCAGCTCTGTCTTAGCTCTTACTTGTCTGATTCCGTGCGTTACTTGCAACACTTTCCAAGGGTTTTTTAAGTAGTTGGAACAGTGGCTTGGCCAATCAAGAAAGGTCCTGGATGAAAGAACAATAGTATCCCAGAAATCACAGCAGTGATATGACATCACCTATTGTGCAAGGCTCTTTTTCTTTTTCCGCTGCTAAATCCTGTGGATCAATTTTCAATCCTTCTCCAGACTCCAACCGACCCAGGTCGTGAAAGTCTCTTTTGAATAACTTGCGCTTTCTCGCACGCAGTTGTTCTCTTATGCGGCTGAAAACCTTGCTGTCTTGAAATCTTGATTTCGGTCATAAAACAGAGTGAGATGGAGGGGGTCGATCGGAGGTCTTAATGAGACCGGTGAATTGTTCCAGGGCTTCCACTGGAGATAGGTTGAGTACACACCACCTCCCCCTTTTGCTCTGGTTTCAGGCGGGCCCAGTAGATGTCTCTTTGTATGTGGTTTCCAGAACTCTGGGTGGCATTAGTGCTGCAGTCCATTTGTGTCCCATCTGCCAGACGCACCACCAGGCCGTCTTCGCAGCCATCCACATCTGTTTCTCCCCTTTAATTGCATTTTTACCCCTTTGTTTTTCGATCGTGGCGTCGCGATGAGCTAGAGCGAGTTGCAGCTTCAAGAGCTGCTCCTGCATGCCCTTGACCGATTTTTCCAGACAATGTGGCAATCTGCAAAAAGTTTGAGATGATGAATAACGTGCTCTTAAAATAAATAAATTCAGAATCCATCAGGTCTGGATCTTTTGCTAATTCTGTTTTAACTTCCTCAGGACAAGTGTCTAATATCGCAATTCTGAACATAACATCTTCCGTCTGATTTCTAGATTTGTGTGAACCAGTCTTATCAGTCCACATAGTCAAGCACTTATCGTAGCGAGAGGAGGGATCCGTGGGAGGTTGGTAGTCCGGCAGCTTCGGAACCGTTGGAGCACTTGACGGGAATAAATCTCTGATCATTGTAAAAAATGAGAGGCAAAACCACCGAATGGAGAATTTAGTTTCACAGAATCAAGGCCAGTTAATCTAAGAATTTCATCAGATTGGTGTACTACAACATGCGCGGGTGATTCTTACCATATCGCCAACAAAATACCGTCATTACATTTTTTTTAAAGAGCCGAAATCCACTCCTCACCACCTGTAGCAACACTGGGTCTTTTGTTTGATTTTATTCTGGCTTCGCCCCTTGTTTCCCGTCCTCGTCGTAATCGTCAGAGTCCACCATCTGTCTGTCTTTGTGAAGTCTCCGTTGGTTCAGTCTGTTGAGTCACCTGAGGTCGAGCTACTGCTGACATTTGTCTCTGAATCTGTGCTGCGCAGTTCTCGCTGAAAACGCTTCCCACAATACACAGTTCATCTGTAGTTAGGTCTCTGTTAGCAGAACTTTGAAGGTTGACTTCTCCCGAAATGAAATACTCAGGTGCCTGCATGGGAGTCTGAATTATCAGATTCATGGTTGACACGCTTCAGAGGTCTGAGTTCCTCGGCTTGTAATATTGTCCGTTCGTACGGAGGAGGCACGTTTGGTTTTATCAATGATTCAGACACAATTTTATCTTCGCTTGGCATGGAGTTTGAAATACTTTCTGGCAGATTCAAAGTAGCCGCTTTGTCGCCTTCAACTGTGGCTAGTGCGGTGGCCACTACTTCCAAATCATGGATGCGGATCTGCATCTCATCATTCTCATCAACCGATCTCAAGCCAGTCTACGGCGGGACAGAACCAAGTCCAGTTCCAAACTGACTCGCGTTTGCAAACAAAAGGAACCAAACCCCACCCGCAGGTCGATTTGCGTTCATATGCAAAAAGAACCAAATCCAGTTCTTGACTGATTTGCGTTCTCACAAAGGAACCGATCCCCGCTCGATGGCTGATTCACGTTCAAACAAAAGGAACCAAACCCCGGCCGCAGGCTGATTTGCATTCATATGCAAAAAGAACCAAATCCAGTTCTTGACTGATTTGCGTTCTCACAGAGGAACCGAACCCCGCTCGATGGCTGATTCGCGTTGACAAAGGAATTAATAGCTTATCCTGGTCCAATCACAAAACACAATGCCACTATGGACCAAACACTGCCTTTCAACCAGTCTCCAAAATAGTTCTTATTCAATGTGCAGAATTCGTGATATCTCAAACAGGTTTCTGCTCACCTTTAGTCCGGTGCACCGTGGAGACCAGTCGTCCAGCAGAAGTCAAGTCCCACTCCTCTGTCCTGTAATCTAGCCAACTCACGATCACGTCGGGGTCACCAATTGTTGGAAATACACCTCCCGTGTACCTCTGCGCCTCCGTTTACTCGTGAGAATGGATACCAAGAATCCAACAAGTTATAGCCAAGATTTATTCCCCGACTGAGGAGTCTAATACAAAAGCAGAATTCTGGGTCAGCAACTGACTTAGCCTTAGCAGACGTCCGGTAGAGCGACAAAAAACTATCTGAGGTCTTGACCCTTTATACACAAAAGTTTCTCCACGTGGGCTCCGTCCTCGTCCGAGTGGTCCTCCGCTGTTGACGCCAGTCCTGGTCGCTGGCTCCCTCGAAACCATGGCAACGAACACAAGGCATGCGCCCCCATTCCGGACCCAGGTGGCTCTTATCAGGATGAGCTCCTTCCAGCTCAGGGAAAGATGGTCCTTCCCAGCCTCCTCTGTCTGACCTTGGACCCACTCAGTTCCAATGTTTGTTCCTCCAGTATGGTTCACTCCCGTCTTTGGACTCCACCTGCAACTTCAAATTCTCACACACACTCAGCCACACTGCCTCATCCAGCATTCCTGCATCTGTAAATAACTGCTTTATTAGTAGCACAAACAATGAATAATATTACTACTGTATAATAAATGCACTATTCCCATTAAGACAGGGATTTTTACATCTTTAGAGACACTAGGTGGTATGTCATCTACTGCAGGAAATGTTGAACCCCAGTATTGGAGACAGTTCTGACTCACCAGAGTGGGTACGCGGATAGCTACTTGACCATGTTTCATACTTCTGATTTCTACCATTATTTCAGCCCATCCCTCGGCAGGTACATCAGTCCCATTAGCTGCTGTAATTTTCAATTGTTAAGGTTCAAGACGTGGGGCCGGACCCAAGTGCAGTGGTGAAAGAGCCACAAGAGGCAGGAGCGAGTCAATACAATTATTTAACGACAAGATACAAAAGTATAAAACAAAAGGCGTCACCGAACCGGGATGAGTCAGGATGAGTCCACAACGGAAGGAGATAAAAAAACGTTACCGAACCGGGAGGAAGAATACAAGTAGAGTTTGTAACCAGAGAACACACACAATGAGCAATAACACAAAGTAAACTATCGAGGTCGTCAATACGGACGCACGAGTTGGAGATTACAGAAGGAAAACCAAGAAGCCTCACGTAGCAGGGAGAACAAAAGGAGTCAAAATACAAAAACTCAGAGCACGAGGGTTTAGAACAGAAGATAATTCAAAGCGACTGATGAAGTGTACGCAGGTAGAGAGGAACGAACGGAGCAGATTACCAGTAGTAGCAAATGAAGCAACGATCTGGTGTTTTTAAGCTTGGAAGATTAGTGGTTGATTGGCTCCAGCCGTGTGCCACAGAACTCAAGTGACAAAAATAAAAGCAGGATCATGACATCAATGGGTTATTCGGCAGAAGGTCTTTGAGCGGCTGAACTTTGACATCTGCTAAGTTCTTTTCTCGCCAGTCCTTTGCCAGCATAGTAACCTGAGCTCCACTATCCAGCAACATGTCAATCTCTTCACCATCAACTGGGGACATTGATGCTTGTTCCGTCCCCAGTGACCGCCTCACCTTTCCCACAGGTGTGGTCTCTGACATGCAGCCCACAGCTCTGTGTCCTTCCTGGCCACCTTTCGAACAGTGGTTACAGATTGCATGGGTGGCATTCCCCTTCATGGTACAGTAAACTTAGGTGGTTGGACAGTACTAATTAGGTTGGCTGGTTTTGGGAATGGATTGTGCATTTATTATACAATATTAATATTGTTGGAGTTGCTCTTGCTACTAATAAAAAGGTTATTCAGAGATGGAGCGATGCTGAGTGAGGAGAGTGTGGTTGAGTGGGCGTGAGATGGAGTACAATGTTGGGAATGAAGCAGACACTGGAGGCCTGAGCAGACATGGAACTTCTTCACCAGGGCTGGATGGTACTGGTCCCAATAAGAGTCACCTGGGTCCGTAGGAAGGGAGAGTGTCTTGTGATCGTTGCCATGGTTACAAGGGAGCCAGCAACCGATGTCAATCGCTGAGAACCATTCAGATGAAGACAGAGCCCATGTGGAGAACTTTGTGTATGAAGTTGTCAAGACCTCAGGTCAGATTGAACAGGCAATAAAATAAGAAC
This sequence comes from Synchiropus splendidus, assembly GCF_027744825.2. NCBI lineage: Eukaryota > Metazoa > Chordata > Actinopteri > Syngnathiformes > Callionymidae > Synchiropus > Synchiropus splendidus. The sequence continues at coordinate 11,000,533 of NC_071338.1, forward strand.
ACAGGTGTTGGACAATCATTTTTTCGTCATAATAATACAGATTTTAACCGACTGAAACAATATACTCTATGATAGAAGCGAGATTGTGGCTCACTATTTGCTCAATCTATTTGCTCTTGGGCGCGTGTTCTGTGATTAATGTTGTCTTTTCTCTTTTTTATGATCAACTCTGGCAGGGTGTGTCCCTGTCAACAAAGCCTGTAAGTTTGAAAATAGCGAAGTTTGCTATGACTGAAAGAAATGTCTCCACTATCAATATATTTGAACAGTGGGTCCCCTTCCCCTCCTCCAGTCCAGCAGCCCTCCTGAAGACCAGCGTCTTAGTATTAAAAGAGTTGAATCAGTGAGGTTAAGGACCTCATCACAGTAGCCCTGTCACAGTGGTGTCAGCTGCTCATTTGATAGTGATGTTCTTGTTGAGGATCTGTTTGTTGTCATGGGAGTGCAGCTGATGCACAGGCTGGGTTAGTTTGGATGTCCGTTCCGGATGATGGTTATAAAAGCAGAACTGAAGTCCACCAACATCCTTGGTTCCAGGTGTTAAAGCGTGTGTATGGATGTGCTGATCACATCGTCCGCTACTGGGGACCAGCTTAACAATATCTCAAGAAACAAGTTTGACAGGAAGTGTTCGCAGCGTGGTATAAAAGGTTTGCTGGTGACGATGTAAGAGAGTCAACAGAAAACCTCCAGAGAGAGAAGAGTCACGGAAATCTCCAACAATGGCATCTTTGGTCGCTGGGACGATTCTCATGAGTTTGATGATCAGTGGGCAAGGTGAGCTTGTCTGCTCTGTAACATTTGTTTTTGAAATATATTTGGAGGTCATTGGAGTTTGTATTTGTTTCCTTGTGATCGGTTGAATATTTTTATTCAGACAAAAAGCTAAATACATTGATGTGTTGACTTTAAAAAAAAGAAAAAAACTATGCACCGCTAATGCGTCGATCTGTATTTATTTATTTACTGTCTTAACATTTTTCTTAATAAATTCTTGATTGATTGTGGTAAATATATCATAACATTCAATCATATTTTGTTACCAATAAAATACTGTTAGCCATTGAAGTTTTCTTGTTTCAAAGCTGACAATAAAGTTGAAATTAATTGAATTAATCCAACAATGATTTTCCACGACACAATATATATCATCAAGTCAGTTAATTTTCGATACTTAAAAAAATGATATATTATAATATATTTTATATAATCACAGTTTTTTTACTTAAAAATGTATCAGTAGAGCACAACACTTGAGCTTGTTGAATGTCCAGTTTCCCTCTTCTGGTAACATGTATGACAAATAGTTTGATAAATAGTTTGCCATACTATTCAGTGGCTCCCTAACACAACTTACTTGGATAAAACTCACTCATGTGGCATTTCTTTCTCTTATCTTCTCAGGTGTGTACAGTGAGGGTAAGTACGAACGCTCATCTCTCACTTGTATGACTGCAACTTTTTGGTCTGTTCTTGAGGCTTTTTCAGTTTGACTTGCAATGGTAAATCATTTCCTCAAATTTGATTTCTAATGGTGTACCGCATAATAATGCAGAAACGTAGAGAAGACATCTCCTTCTCTTCTCTCCATCATCAAGTGTTTGGAATTGAGGTTACCAGCAACTTCGATGCATCCGTACAGGACGCTGACAGCACACTAGTATGACCTGGCACCAAATACAAACGGCATCTGGGGACAGATGCTACCTCCCATTTCGCCCTCCTTAGTATGGCCAAAGCCATTGGTTCAGTTCACCACAACCTCCTCTTGGAATCCGACACATATCTCCATGTTTCGTCACCCGTACTATTGATTCAAGCTTTCTGAGAGACCTGCACGTGTGCTTCAGAACAGTGCATCATTGTGGCAGACTGAGGGGCTTTTCACACTGCGGGTTCTGTCTCGGGTGGGTCTGAGTCCGACACGCCCCCCGCTGTGCAGCCTCGCACCTCTGCACCTCAGACGATGTCCTTTTTTCCTCCTCAGTCGGTGGCGCAAAATAGCTGGTTTGTGACCCATGATGAAGCACATCTCGAGGAAGTTCAGCCGCGCGACAACCTATTTACCATTATCACCGGCTTGACCTCCTTATTTCTCTGTCAGTTCTTAACATTATGAGTCGTCCTCACCTCAGAACTGAACTGATGACGGAGCTCCGCCATGGCTGTAACAGAATGTGGTGTTTCACAGCCAAAACTAAAGATAGAAGAGTGTTGATGTTTGTTTTACAAGGAAATAGCTGCATAATACGGAGCGACTGATCCACACTGCTCTCACAACACGTTAAACACAGTGAGAGAGAATACTGACGGTCGAGTAGATTTTAATCATTTAAGCACAGATCCAGACGTCAGAAATTAACAATGAATAGTCTGGTGATCTTCAGTAACTTGGGGAAAATCAGCGTCTTTCCTCTTCACTGTCCTCATGCAGACAGAAGCGCTGCAGCAAGACCACAGCAGTGAAATTAGTTACTGTAGAGCGCGGCATTATTCATTTAAGCAAATCTGTCTGTCAATAAAACCAGATGTTTATCAGCCTAATAAAGGCGAAAACACGTGAGTTATCAAACACCCGCACGCATCGGGAGTCCCGGACTGGCTCCCTGCACTGTGCTGCAATTTTCCTGCAGCTTCCAGCTGCACACCTCAGTGTTCTGGGAGTTTGAGAAGTTGTATTTGAACAACGTTGTGCGCCCAGACAGCGATCAGACCCTTTACTGCTCTGCATTTGTCATGTTTGTGTGAAGTCGTGCTTTACATGTAGTTTCCGGCATCTAGAGCAGAGTCGCCTGGGGCGAGAAGCTCACCACTCGCTGAGTGTTTCCCGAGACAAAGTGCAGGTCTCCAACGGGGATCAAGTCCGTGGCCTAAACCCGACTCGCTTGTGTTCACATCTCGGACTTCTGAGCCCAAAGAGCTTTGTCTCGAGACAGAACCTGTAGTGGGAAAGCGCCCTGAAGGGCGTCCATCAGAGCATATGGCCATGGAGGTCAATATCAAGGCCTCAAGATGGGTGGTGCGGGGTGGACAAAAGTCACCTTCCCCCTATCTGAGCCTACATGGATGACACCAGATATGAATATTCTTCCACCTAGAGATGGCAGCCACCACTCTTAAGGTACGTACACACCGAACGTGACTTTTCAGTCGCTGTAGCGCCAGTCGTCAGCAGCAGGTAGCTTGCTCCTGTCGTCATTAGTCGCCACCTGTCCGGGGGGCGTGGTCTCAAGTTGTGTGCGTGTGAATTGTGGATTGAAAGATGGCGGAGCTTGGTCACATACAAGCAGTTGCGGCGCTTTATCTTTTGGGGGAAAAAAAAGGAAAAAACGACGTCTGTGATGTCCTCCGAAATCGCTCGCAATTCGGCGAGTTTCACCACCTCCTCCAGGAGCTTCGGCTGGATGACGAGCGGTTCCAGCGGTACTTTGAACGCTGAACCGCAGCCAGTTCGACGGCCCGGATCGGTGCTCGGATTTCCCATCAGGACACCAACTACCGGCGCTCAATCCCCGCGGCTGAACGGCTGTCCATTTGCCTTCGGTAAGGTAGTCAATGTGTAATGTTATTATGTGCAGAAGTCAATCTGAACAGTTGGACAAGTGGATGTTTAAAATAAAAACTTTTTGATTATTGTCAGTGGGCGCCACTCAGTGGCGAAAACTTAATTCAACAGTTATAAAGTCAATATGTTTTGTGTGAAGGTACTGTTTTAAGATTAATTTATTTTCTGTTCTCATGCTTACATATTCATGTAGATGAATATATAAACAGTATTTGTGTTTATGTATTCACAAGTATTTATTCAATTTTGCAGGTATCTTGCAACTGGAGATTCCTTCAGGACCATCGCCAACAGCTTCCGTGTTGGTGTGTCAACTGTCCAAGGAATTGTCCCAGAAGTTGCAGCTGCCATTTGGGATTGCCTTGTGGGGGAGTTCATGGCTGTGCCCTCCACAGCCGAGTGGCAGTCCATTGCTCAACAATTTGAAGAGCGATGGAACTTTGCTGTGGGGCCCTGGACGAGAAACACATCATTATGAAATCCCCACCAAACTCAGGGTCTCTTTATTTACAACTACAAGGGAACTTTTTCTCTAGTTCTCCAGCAGTTGTAGACTCCAAATACTGCTTCAGAGTGATTGATGTTGGTGGGTACGGGAGAAGTAGCGATGGTTCTCTCTCCCTGCCTGCTGACCGTCCACTTCCCGGAGATGGCCACAGAGGACCGCAGCCATATGTGTTTGTGGCAGATGAGGCTTTTCCCCTGCGGAAGAACCTCATGAGACCATTCCCTGGGCACACCCTCCCTCCTGAGCGACGTGTGTACAACTACCGTTTGGCCAGGGCCCGGCTGGTTGTTGAGAATGCTTTTGGCATTCTATCATCACAGTGGAGGTTGTTTAGGCGCGTCATTGATGTCCATCCTGATGTTGTGGAGAAGTGCGTGAAGGCTACGTGTGTTCTTCACAATTACCTACGGATGTCAACAGGGGATGCATCAGCAAGACAGAGCGTGCCATTTCATGCAGGCGAGCCACTTCCAGGTCTGGGTCGTGTTGCAGCGAACAACCAGAGCAGGGAAGCTCTCCGGGTGAGGGAAACCTTTGTGCAGTACTTCTCTGCAGAGGGGGCAGTTCCATGGCAGCCAACCACCTAGAGCACATTCAGTGCACCACAACAGCTCTTTTAAGAGCCACACACCTATTTCAAAAGAGCATAAGTTCCTTGCATATTATTTATCATGTCTGCAATAAAATAAAACTGTCCATTTTGTTTAACTTGAATTGTTGGGTTTTGCACTGTGTTTTTCAGTTTCTTTACTTGAAAGTAAGCATTTCTACAAAAAGACCAGGGTTCCCATTCAAAACATTTATTAACAAAAAGACACATTCCTGTACATACACAACTCATATAGACTCTTTGTGAAAGGAGCTTGCCTGAAGGAACGAGGGACTTGAGAGAGAAGAGGAAGGACAGGGAGCCTGGTTCCTATGATCCAGAAATTGGAAATGAAAAATACATAAATAAAAGAAATTAAACAAGAACATAATTGAATAACCTAATTAGCTTCCCTAGTGCGTTCATAAACTAAATTGTGAATGTCCAAAAGTAAAGCCCCTTTTTTTTCTAACGACAATCTCTGGATCATAGGAACCAGGCTCAGCAAAAATGACTCCTCTGCTGAGGGAGGTGGAGCAGGGGGTTTGGACAGAGAGGCGAGGAGAACCCGTCTCAACTCTCTGTCCTCTTCTTCCACGGATGAGGTAGACGACCTCTTCCTTTTTTGTTCTGTAAATAAGGAATATATTGATTTCAATTATATAAGTCAATGATTACTAATAACAATAATCTGTATATCATAATTCACAGATAAATGACAAGTAAAATGACGTTGCTATGACAATTTATGTTATGGAGTTGAAACATTTTAATAACAGTACAATCACTTAATATTGAATGCATAAAAAATATTTTTATACATACTTGGGGGACCAGCAGAGGATGTGGATGGATCAGCGGAAGGTGAAGGTGGAGGAGCTGACGCAGCAGCAGCAGCAGCAGCAGCAGCAGATGAGGAAGCAGGAGGTTCCACCTCTGTACCTTCATCAAAGGTTTCTTCAAATTCCTCCTCTTCCTCATCAACATGATGGCATGTTTCTGTAAAATGAGAACATAGTGTGATTATATTTCCTATTCAGAAAGCTCATTACACTTTAATATAGCGAGTATTTAGATTCTCAACAACAACTATTACCTGCTGCTGCTGCTGCTGCAGTCATGTTCCCCGACGTCTCCCTCGGGGTGATGAAGGGGTCCAGGAAGGAGAGGACGGCGAACCTCCTCCACTTTCCCTGGCTAGATGCCGCTGACCCACTCTTTTTCTCCATGGCCTTCCTCTTCTCTCTCATGTACATATCCCTGAGTCCCTTCCATTTTTTTTGGCAGATCTCCACTGAAGGAAAAGTAAATATTTATGTTTAATATCCCGACGATACAACCACTATAGCGCGTGCGCTACGTATATTAAGCAAAATGATAAATGTCACAACTCACCGGGGACGTCAATGGTTTTGCTGACTTCCCTCCAGGCAAGCTCCTTTCTGTTTCTATCCCGGTAAAATGGGCATTGCGGGTCGTAAATGACCGGGCATGCAGCCACCGCAGAAATCAGCGTGTCCTCCATTTTTTTCCTTTTCTTTTCCAATTTCCCCCTCATGCGTTACGTCACTCGCGGATCTGGTCTCTGATTGGTCAACGCTCCGCAGGTGGTGAACTTCTGCGGCTGTCGCTGTACCCCAGTTGTGTCGTCTTGAGTAGCCGGAGTCGCCGTATGTAGCTCAAATCTTGTAGCGTTGCACACCCCAGTCGTGTCGCTGCCATGTTGGTCGCCGTCAGTCGCTCAACCCCATTGACTTTCTATGCAAATCAGTCGTGTCGCTCGCGGAAGTCGCGTTTGGTCTGTACGTACCGTTAGACTAGACTAGGTAGTGTAGCCCCATCACTACGTCTCAACTGAATAGGCCTATAAGAATGCACAAAACTGTGCTCCACAGAAATGGCTGCTGACGCTCAACAATGAGGATCGGAATGTCAAGCTGTAGCTAATTGTAATATGAGGCCAAGGTATTGTGGTTTCTTCCACCATCAGACTGTTCACACACCTTGTGAACAAACAAAGAAGAAGTCATTGCTAAAATATTTCTTGTAAAAATGTCAAAATGCTTGTAGTTAAACGTGTTGGGGAAACAACACGTTTCCCAACGTGTTGTTTTTAGGATTCTTAATGAATCTTACAAAAAAGAAAAAAAACCTGAGTAGAAAGGCGATCAGAGTTGTTTCAGAGTACTGTCTGAGTACTGCCTTAACATAAACCTTTTACTGGACATGGACGGCACAAGTCCGTTCCTCCGTTATCATGAACGTGTTTGATGGACACACAATGTGTTCTCAGATTGTGGAATTGCACCCCTGAACACAAGGATTGTTGGGGGTGCCAACACAGCATCTGGAGCGTGGCCTTGGCAGGTCAGTCTGCACGACGACCCTGTGGGGTTCCACATCTGTGGAGCGACTGTCATCAGCAACGATTGGTTGCTCACAGCAGCGCACTGCATTCTGACGTAAGTCCCACTCAAAAGTGCTTTTTTTCTTTAACTTATTTGCAGTATGGATGCAATAAGCAAGATCCCTTTTGCGTCTCATATCTCATTTACACAGTACTTCACCTTCAGCGTACACCGTCTACTTGGGTCGACAGAACCAGACGGGTTCCAATCCCAACGAGGTGGCGCGGAGCTTGTCCCGGGTCATTGTTCATCCCGATTACAACAAGCAAACGATAGAGAATGACATAGCTCTCCTGAAGATGGACGCCGCTGTTAACTTTACCAACTATATCCGACCTGTCTGCCTGGCAAGCAACTCCAGCGAGTTCCACAATGGGCTGGGCCACTGGATGGGGCAAACTTGGCGCCAACAGTGAGTATATCACACATCTAATCTTGGTGTGGGCCCTTTACTGCTGCCCCGTAACCCGAACTCGGCTAATGCAGGCAAATGAATGGATGGATTGTCAAATAAAAACTTGTTGTTCCCATATTGTCCGACCTGTCAGTATAAGGATGCTGTTTATAACAATATTTCTCTGTTGTTCGCAGGACCATCTCCTGAATGGCTGCAGGAGGTGCAGATTCCTGTGATTGGAAAAAGACTTTGCACTTCTGCTTACGAGACTGTTGGAATCACGAATCAGATCAAGGATAATGTGATCTGCGCCGGTGAAAAAAACAAAGGAGCATGTCAGGTTGTTATATTCCCGTACTATGTCTTATCTTGAAGTTAGTGCGCATGCGCCGAGGTGCCTAGCTGCCTGTAACAGTGCTCCGTCTCAACTTGAGTTTAAATAGCTTTTTTTTCTCACACTGCTGTGTTTTTCTTACTTTTCCCTGGTTGTGCCTTTCATTATGTTTTTAACACGTTTAACACGTTCGTTCGACGCCGTCTCCGTTGCCCAGCAACTCCTTGTATACTCCAGCGATCAGCTAACCTCGCTAATGCCGGCTCGCATGGAGCTTGAGACGCCGGACCTTGAACTCTTAGCCGTTGGACTGCGCCTTTTTACATGCCCCGTGAGATTTCACGCACCATTGTAATAACGGTTTACATCCCCCCCATCTGCCAACAGCTTGTGACGTCATCCACGGAGTGGTCGCAGAGCTACAGACATCTCATCCTAGTGGACATCACCATCTCAGGGGATTTCAACAATTAAATATGACCATATGGCCATCACCCTAACAGCAGAGGAAGATTTTGGACTTGCGGTATGCTAATATTAAGGATGCCCTCCCCTCCATCCCCTGGGGAGATCAGACCACAACCTGGTCCACTTAACACCATGCTATGTGCAGCTGGTGAGGAGGCAGGTAGCTCTTTCTAGATCTGTTCAGAAGTGGTTTGAGGAGGCCTATCTGACACTGCAGGGCTGCTTCGAGGTCAGTGACTGGGACGTACTCAGTGCCTGGTCCCTGTTCCGAAGACGCCCCATCCGAGGGGAAATAAGGACTATAGACCGGTGGCTTTGACATCACATGTCATGAACACCCTGGAGCGCCTGATCCTCAATCAGCTCCAGCCCATGGTCACTGCATCTCTGGACCCCCTCTAGTTCACATTACCTGGACCAGCATGCCAGCTTGGTGAGAATCATGTTCTTTGATTTCTTCATCGCCTTCGATACCATCAGGCCAGCTCTGCTGGGAATGAAACTGACAGAGATGCAGGTCGATGCCCCCCTTGTGTCCTGGATTATGGACTACCTGACGGGTAGACCACAGTACGTGCGCCTGCAGGGCTGTGTGTCGGACACAGTAGTTAGTAATATCGGGGCACCACAACGAACTGTTCTCTCTCCATTCCTCTTCACCATTTACACTACGGAATTGAACTATTGGTCGGAGACTTGCCTTCAGAAGTTCTCTGACGACTCTGCCATAGTTGGATGTATCAGCAAGGGTGAGGAGACTGAGTACAGGGCTGTGGTGGAGGACTTTGCAGCTCAATGTGGCAAAGTCCAAAGAACTGGTGGTGGACCTCCGGAAGACCAAGTCTTCTGTGACCCCCTGTGTTCAATGTGGATATATAAATATCTTGGGGTCCACATAGACAATAAACTGGACTGGGCTGGGAACACTGAGGCCCTTTACAAAAAAGGACAGAGTCATCTCTACTTCTTGAAGAGGCTCAGGTCCTTCAACGTCTGCAGGACAATGCTGAGGATGTTTTATGAGTCTGTGGTGTCCAGCGCAATTCTGCTCGCTGTGGTTTGCCGGAGCAGCAGATTAACGGTGGCGGACACTCACAGACTCAACAGACTCATCCGCAAAGCTGGTGATGTGGTGGGGGTGAAGCTGGAGTCCTTGGAGATGGTTATGGAGAGAAGGATGCTTCTGCAACTAAGGAGCATACTGGACAACATCACCCACCCCCTCCATGAGCTCCTCGTCCAACACAGAAGCACATTGGGTACACTGCGACTACCCACCTCAAAGACAGAGCACCACAGCGGGTCCTTTCTTCCTGTGACAATAAAAGCGTACAATTCATTCCTGAAAAAATTACAATGAAGGGTTCGTTGGCACATTTTTCTGTTCTCAAACTGCATTTTCTTGCACATTGTTTTGTAAGCTCTTTTTTTGTACTTTATAATATTATTTATTTTTAATTTATTGTGATATGTTGTGTACAGAGCATGTTACAAACACAATTTTCCTTGTGATTGAGTGTTATTCACTCTTGATAAACATACAAACATACAAAGCAGTTGTTGCCTAATAGCAAGGTGGCAGAACAGGTTCTGTCAGTACTAATTTGGGGGCTAAATTGTTTCAATGATAGAAAGTTTTTGTTATCATGCTATACCTGTGCACAGAAGCAGCAGAGAGACACTGTAGGAGCTGGATTAAATAACTAATATCACATAGAGCTATACTGAATGGCTGTTAGCAGAGAGCAACATGTTAGCACAGGGTTGCCAGGTCTCTTGTAACTGGCGAAAAACTTTGTCATGCCACACTTCCCATTTATCTCGCCTTTCTAGCAAAGTGACTAAAGTATTTATATCGATGAATGCAGTCCGTGGTGGTGTATATATATATATACATATATATATATATATATAATGAAAAATTGAGGATTGAGTTTGTTTCCCTTGCCCAAATAAACCAACATTTTTACCATTGTCCATCAGTTCACCTTATAACAGTGGTTTAAGTTTTTAATCGAGTATATTAAGACTCATTCTTGCAACTTGTAGTAAGACAATTTGGAGCTGTAGGTAAAATTTTGTTTCATATTCCAAGCTTCTCATTTATTTTTCAGGGAGATTCAGGCGGACCCTTGCAGTTCAAACAAAACTCCAGTTGGATCCAGGCAGGCGTCACAAGTCATGGCATCCCGTGTGCTCTAGGTATCCCAGAGGTCTACGCCAGAGTCTCATTTTTCCAGGACTGGATCACCAGTCAAGTGGGAGGAGCCAATGTTCAGTTTGTGACGTTCACATCCAACGGAAACGACGCTACAGCACCCAGCAGCACCGCTGCTCCAACAACACCCAGCAGCACCACTGTTGCCACAACACCCAGCAGTGATGCTGTTGGGTGTTGCAGAATTGCCCTTTCATCTCCTTTTGTGCTGCTGGTGACTCTGATTTTGTGTCACACCGTTGTACGCTAGCAGGTTCATCAAAAATTAATCATTAGAGTTAAATAAGATTCTTTTTGTCTTCACAGAAAATATGATTTAACTATCCATCAAAATGCTTATTCCATCACATACTCCTGAAGTCTAGAAAAGGCACAGAGTGTCTCATTTTGCTCAGAAACATGATGTTTGCGCTGAATCATCCCAGGAATCACAAATGTCTGTTTATTTACACTTATGTGATGCATGTTTTGTTCATTTTATGCATAAAAGGAAAATGATTGAGCTGCCCTGAAAAACTGCAGGAGTTGTAATGAATATATAATTTGTTTCCAGGGCTATATAACATACCGTAACGGCTTGGCATTGAATGTTTGTGATTGTACAGACACATGAAAAAGGACTTCAAATTGAAATGTAAAATGAAGAGGAGAATCATGTAAGATTCACACTTACACATGGACACACAAAAGCTTCTCAAAATAAAGGCAATAAAAACCTGTGGTGATAGAAAACGCGAAACGCGAGGAAAGACTACACGGAGCAACACACTGTGTAGATAACAGCGGTAGCTGTGAGTGTTTGTTATTCCAACGCACAAGTTCTATTAACCTGGAACCTCTCTCTCTGTGATTCAATACTCTTTTCGCATTTCAAATGCACTCATAAAAAGTTAGTTCAATCAGACAGCAGGTGGCGCAGAGCTATCGTGCTCCTGCAGCACACATAGTACCATGTGAAGAAGAGCTGTTAAGCCTTGACACGAGCCATTGACAAAGCCTTCCAGAGTCCAACTACAGAAGTCCACAAGGTTCTTATCGCTTCCCAGTCAGCCAGTTTTGAACCAACGCAGCTGCTAGCAATATTCTTCCCTAACGGACTCCCCTGGACGAGAGTCACATGAGGATTATTTTTCTTTGGATCTGCTGCTGAGAAGTTAAATACACAATTCAGACACACTTTATAGGGTTTACAATTTTATTTCACGACGTCAGTATGAATAATATACTGCTCTCGATGGAACCCGGTCGAAAAATAGTTCAACATGTGTAAAAATATTGAGGGAATTGTTCACCTGACAAAGGTTTTCATCAAAGGGAATGGAGGCAGACCTATATCCTACACAACCTCCCAGCCGCGGTTAGCTCACCTACGCTGGTCAATTTGTACCATTTGGCTGTGTAGTTGCAGACAGACACGTGAAAGATGGTGGCGATGCAGCGCCTGTTTCTCCCGTGATGTTAAAACAGCGGTGAAGAGGAAATCTGCCGAGTCTTCACACTTAATAAGCATGGTTCGCCACGAAGAGCGAGTCTCCACCGGCTGCGCTGGCTCCGGAGGAAACATATTTGCCCTGGCAGGCCTGAGAGTTCGCCTGAAGACAGAGAAGGAGTTTAGGATTCATCCAAGAGGTCTCAGGTTTTCATCTCAGAAGACCATACCAGAGCTCTCTTGATGAACTCATCCTGGCACGCTTTTCCATTTTCCTTCTTGCCTCCCCAAGCCTTCAGGGCGGAGGCTTGCAGGGCACGGCCGTAAGAGAAGGTCAGTGCCCAGGGTCGGTGCAGAGGACACTGGTTCATGGCGTTCAGGTTAATGGACGCCTCCTCCTCACTCTGGCCACCTGACAGGAAGGTGATTCCTGCAGGAAGCACGTGTTCCACACGTTTGAGTTTACAGAGCCTGACCACCAACAAACGGAGTGGATGTCCGTTCAGAATCATGCTTTTAAAAGGAGAACATAATTGGCTGTGAATGGTTACATCGTCCGCTACTGGGGACCAGCTTGACAATATCTCGAGAAACAAGTTTGACAGGAAGTGTTCGCAGCGTGGTATAAAAGGTTTGCTGGTGACGCTGGTGTAAGAGAGTCAACAGAAAACCTCCAGAGAGAGAAGAGTCACGGAAATCTCCAACAATGGCATCTTTGGTCGCTGGGACGATTCTCATGAGTTTGATGATCAGTGGGCATGGTGAGCTTGTCTGCTCTGTAACATTTGTTTTTGAAATATATTTGGAGGTCATTAGAATTTGTATTTGTTTCCTTGTGATCGGTTGAATATTTTTATTCAGACAAAAAGGTAAATACATCGATGTGTTGACTTTAAAAAAAAGAAAAGATCTGTCTTAACATTTTTCTTAATAAATTCTAGATTAATTGTTGTAAATATATCATAACATTCAATCATTTTTTGTTACCAATAAAATACTATTAGTCATTTAAGTTTTCTTGTTTCAAAGCTGACAATAAAGTTGAAATTAATTGAATTAATCCAACAATGATTTTCCACGACACACAATATATATCATCAAGTCAGTTAACTTTTGATACTTAAAAAAATGTTATATTATACTATATTTTATATAATCACAGTTTTTTACTTAAAAATTTATCCGTAGAGCACAACACTGGAGCTTGTTGAATGTCCAAAATGAATGAGATGTATAACGTATAATGTATAATGTCAACAGTGCACTTCCACATCATAGACACACCAGCGCTCTGATTGTCTATTTCGTTCCCATTTGACCTTTATTGAACTAGTGCCTTGATCAATCAATCAATCAGTCAGCCAATCGATTGCAGGAATAATAGTTGATGGTTTCTGTCTGACACCCAGACTGCTTTCAGTGCTGTTTCAGACCGTCTTCAAAGGACATTAATAAGAGATAAAGCAGATCTTAAAATTCGGTTTGGTTTGATATTCTTTGAACAATTATTGATGAAGTGTATTTTAAATAAAATAAAATAAAATAAAGGCCTTTCTGTTGCAGTCATGTCCAACTGAATGACATTGACGTTGGAACTCACTCATGTGGCATTTCTTTCTCTTATCTTCTCAGGTGTGTACAGTCAGGGTAAGTACGAACGCTCATCTCTCACTTGTATGACTGCAACCAGACTTGCAATGGTAAATCATTTCCACAAATTTGATTTCTAATAGTGTATTGCATAATAATGCAGAAACGTTAAAGCTAAAGTTAAACGTGTTGAGAAACAAAGGATAAACCTCACAAAATGTTAATGAAAAAGAAAACCTGAGTAGAAAGGCGATCAGAGTTGTTTCAGAGTACTGTCTGAGTACTGCCTTAACATAAACCTTTTACTGGACATGGACGGCACAAGTCAGTTCCTCCGTTATCATGAACGTGTTTGATGGACACACAATGTGTTCTCAGATTGTGGAATTGCACCCCTGAACACAAGGATTGTTGGGGGTGCCAACACAGCATCTGGAGCGTGGCCTTGGCAGGTCAGTCTGCACGACGACCCTGTGGGGTTCCACATCTGTGGAGCGACTGTCATCAGCAACGATTGGTTGCTCACAGCAGCGCACTGCATTCTGTCGTAAGTCCCACTCAAAAGTGCTTTTTTTCTTTAACTTATTTGCAGTATGGATGCAATAAGCAAGATCCCTTTTGCGTCTCATATCTCATTTACACAGTACTTCACCTTCAGCGTACACCGTCTACTTGGGTCGACAGAACCAGACGGGTTCCAATCCCAACGAGGTGGCGCGGAACTTGTCCCGGGTCATTGTTCATCCCGATTACAACAACCAAACATTAGACAATGACATAACTCTCCTGAAGATGGAGACCCCTGTTAGCTTTAACAACTACATCCGACCTGTCTGCCTGGCAAGCAACTCCAGCGAGTTCCACAACGGCACCTTGGGCTGGGCCACTGGATGGGGCAAACTTGGCGCCAACAGTGAGTATATCACTCATCTAATCTTGGTGTGGGCCCTTTACTGCTGCCCCGTAACCCGAACTCGGCTAATGCAGGCAAATGAATGGATGGATTGTCAAATAAAAACTTGTTGTTCCCATATTGTCCGACCTGTCAGTATAAGGATGCTGTTTATAACAATATTTCTCTGTTGTTCGTAGGACCATCTCCTGAATGGCTGCAGGAGGTGCAGATTCCTGTGATTGGAAAAAGACTTTGCACTTCTGCTTACGAGACTGTTGGAATCACGAATCAGATCAAGGATAATGTGATCTGCGCCGGTGAAAAAAACAAAGGAGCATGTCAGGTTGTTATACTCCCGTACTATGTCTTATCTTGAAGTTAGTGCGCATGCGCCGAGGTGCCTAGCTGCCTGTAACAGTGCTCCGTCTCAACTTGAGTTTAAATAGCTTTTTTTTCTCACACTGCTGTGTTTTTCTTACTTTTCCCTGGTTGTGCCTTTCATTATGTTTTTAACACGTTTAACACGTTCGTTCGACGGCGTCTCCGTTGCCCAGCAACTCCCTGGACTCCTTGTATACTCCAGCGATCAGCTAACCTCGCTAATGCCGGCTCGCATGGAGCTCGAGACGCCGGACCTTGAACTCTTAGCCGTTGGACTGCGCCTTTTTACATGCCCCGTGAGATTTCACGCACCATTGTAATAACGGTTTACATCCCCCCCGTCTGCCAACAGCTTGTGACGTCATCCACGGAGTGGTCGCAGAGCTACAGACATCTCATCCGAGTGGACATCACCATCTCAGGGGATTTCAACAATTAAATATGACCATATGGCCATCACCCTAACAGCAGAGGAAGATTTTGGACTTGCGGTATGCTAATATTAAGGATGCCCTCCCCTCCCTCCCCTGGGGAGATCAGACTACAACCTGGTCCACTTAACACCATGCTATGTGCAGCTGGTGAGGAGGCAGGTAGCTCTTTCTAGATCTGTTCAGAAGTGGTTTGAGGAGGCCTATCTGACACTGCAGGGCTGCTTCGAGGTCAGTGACTGGGACGTACTCAGTGCCTGGTCCCTGTTCCGAAGACGCCCCATCCGAGGGGAAATAAGGACTATAGACCGGTGGCTTTGACATCACATGTCATGAACACCCTGGTTACCATCAGGCCAGCTCTGCTGGGAGTGAAACTGACAGAGATGCAGGTCGATGCCCCCCTTGTGTCCTGGATTATGGACTACCTGACGGGTAGACCACAGTACGTGCGCCTGCAGGGCTGTGTGTCGGACACAGTAGTTAGTAATATCGGGGCACCACAACGAACTGTTCTCTCTCCATTCCTCTTCACCATTTACACTACGGAATTGAACTATTGGTCGGAGACTTGCCTTCAGAAGTTCCCTGACGACTCTGCCATAGTTGGATGTATCAGCAAGGGTGAGGAGACTGAGTACAGGGCTGTGGTGGAGGACTTTGCAGCTCAATGTGGCAAAGTCCAAAGAACTGGTGGTGGACCTCCGGAAGACCAAGTCTTCTGTGACCCCCTGTGTTCAATGTGGATATATAAATATCTTGGGGTCCACATAGACAATAAACTGGACTGCGCTCGGAACACTGAGGCCCTTTACTAAAAAGGACAGAGTCGTCTCTTCTTGAAGAGGCTCAGGTCCTTCAACGTCTGCAGGACAATGCTGAGGATGTTTTATGAGTCTGTGGTGTCCAGAGCAATTCTGCTCGCTGTGGTTTGCTGGGGCAGCAGATTAACGGTGGCGGACACTCACAGACTCAACAGACTCATCCGCAAAGCTGGTGATGTGGTGGGGGTGAAGCTGGAGTCCTTGGAGATGGTTATGGAGAGAAGGATTTTTCTGCAACTAAGGAGCATACTGGACAACATCACCCACCCCCTCCATGAGCTCCTGGTCCAACACAGAAGCACATTGGGTACACTGCGACTACCCACCTCAAAGACAGCGCACCACAGCGGGTCCTCTCTTCCTGTGGCAATAAAAGCGTACAATTCATTCCTGAAAAACTGGCGAAAAACTTTGTCATGCCACACTTATCTCGCCTGTCTAGCAAAGTGACTAAAGTATTTATATTGATGAATGCAGTCCGTGGTGGTGTATATATATATATATATATGTATATATATATATATATATATAGAGAGAGAGAGAGAGAGAGAGAGAAAGAGAGAGAGAGAGAGCGAGAGAGAGAGAGAGAGAGAGAGAGAAATTGAGGATTGAGTTTGTTGAGGATTGAGTTTGTTTCCCTTGCCCAAATAAACCAACATTTTCACCATTGTCCATCATTTCACCTTATAACAGTGGTTTAAGTTTTTAATCGAATATATTAAGACTCATTCTTGCAACTTGTAGTAAGACAATTTGTAGCTCTAGGTAATATTTTGTTTCATATTCCAAGCTTCTGATTTATTTTTCAGGGAGATTCAGGCGGACCCTTGCAGTTCAAACAAAACTCCAGTTGGATCCAGGCAGGCGTCACAAGTCATGGCATCCCGTGTGCTCTAGGTATCCCAGAGGTCTACGCCAGAGTCTCATTTTTCCAGGACTGGATCACCAGCCAAGTGGGAGGAGCCAATGTTCAGTTTGTGACGTTCACATCCAACGGAAACGACGCTACAGCACCCAGCAGCACCGCTGCTCCAACAACACCCAGCAGCACCACTGTTGCCACAACACCCAGCAGTGATGCTGTTGGGTGTTGCAGAATTGCCCTTTCATCTCCTTTTGTGCTGCTGGTGACTCTGATTTTGTGTCACACCGTTGTACGCTAGCAGGTTAATCAAAAATGAATCATTAGAGTTAAATAAGATTCTTTTTTGTCTTCACAGAAAATATGATTTAACTATCCATCAAAATGCTTATTCCATCACATACTCCTGAAGTCTAGAAAAGGCACAGAGTGTCTCATTTTGCTCAGAAACATGATGATGTTTGCGCTGAATCATCCCAGGAATCACAAATGTCTGTTTATTTACACTTATGTGATGCATGTTTTGTTCATTTTATGCATAAAAGGAAAATGATTGAGCTGCCCTGAAAAACTGCAGGAGTTGTAATGAATATATAATTTGTTTCCAGGGCTATATAACATACCGTAACGGCTTGGCATTGAATGTTTGTGATTGTACAGACACATGAAAAAGGACTTCAAATTGAAATGTAAAATGAAGAGGAGAATCATGTAAGATTCACACTTACACATGGACACACAAAAGCTTCTCAAAATAAAGGCAATAAAAACCTGTGGTGATAGAAAACGCGAAACGCGAGGAAAGACTACACGGAGCAACACACTGTGTAGATAACAGCGGTAGCTGTGAGTGTTTGTTATTCCAACGCACAAGTTCTATTAACCTGGAACCTCTCTCTCTGTGATTCAATACTCTTTTCGCATTTCAAATGCACTCATAAAAAGTTAGTTCAATCAGACAGCAGGTGGCGCAGAGCTATCGTGCTCCTGCAGCACACATAGTACCATGTGAAGAAGAGCTGTTAAGCCTTGACACGAGCCATTGACAAAGCCTTCCAGAGTCCAACTACAGAAGTCCACAAGGTTCTTATCGCTTCCCAGTCAGCCAGTTTTGAACCAACGCAGCTGCTAGCAATATTCTTCCCTAACGGACTCCCCTGGACGAGAGTCACATGAGGATTATTTTTCTTTGGATCTGCTGCTGAGAAGTTAAATACACAATTCAGACACACTTTATAGGGTTTACAATTTTATTTCACGACGTCAGTATGAATAATATACTGCTCTCGATGGAACCCGGTCGAAAAATAGTTCAACATGTGTAAAAATATTGAGGGAATTGTTCACCTGACAAAGGTTTTCATCAAAGGGAATGGAGGCAGACCTATATCCTACACAACCTCCCAGCCGCGGTTAGCTCACCTACGCTGGTCAATTTGTACCATTTGGCTGTGTAGTTGCAGACAGACACGTGAAAGATGGTGGCGATGCAGCGCCTGTTTCTCCCGTGATGTTAAAACAGCGGTGAAGAGGAAATCTGCCGAGTCTTCACACTTAATAAGCATGGTTCGCCACGAAGAGCGAGTCTCCACCGGCTGCGCTGGCTCCGGAGGAAACATATTTGCCCTGGCAGGCCTGAGAGTTCGCCTGAAGACAGAGAAGGAGTTTAGGATTCATCCAAGAGGTCTCAGGTTTTCATCTCAGAAGACCATACCAGAGCTCTCTTGATGAACTCATCCTGGCACGCTTTTCCATTTTCCTTCTTGCCTCCCCAAGCCTTCAGGGCGGAGGCTTGCAGGGCACGGCCGTAAGAGAAGGTCAGTGCCCAGGGTCGGTGCAGAGGACACTGGTTCATGGCGTTCAGGTTGATGGACGCCTCCTCCTCACTCTGGCCACCTGACAGGAAGGTGATTCCTGCAGGAAGCACGTGTTCCACACGTTTGAGTTTACAGAGCCTGACCACCAACAAACGGAGTACGCTTACCAGGAACAGCTGGGGGCACTGTGCGACGCAGGGCAGTGACGGTTGCCATGGCGATCTCCTGGTTGCTGTACTTGTGGGAGCAGGAGTGTCCAGCGGTGACCATGTTGGGCTTCAACAGGGTGCCCTCTAGGTAGACGTGATGGTCGGACAGAGCCTTGTAGACCCCGGCCAGGACCTTCTCTGTGACGTACTGGCAGCGCTTCAGGTCGTGGTCGCCGTCGGGGAGGATTTCAGGCTCCACGATGGGCACAATGCCGTGCTGAGGAAGGTTTTGCCATGAGATCAGAAATTCCACTGACCAGGTTTATGTGAAACGGCACTCTAACTTCCAGTGGCCACCAGATGGCACTCTTTGCCGCAAGATCTTGGACAACTTTTTAAATTTTCAAACTGCGAGCACAGAGTTCTGAAAATGAGGGCAGCGTTTCATGAATCCTCATCAACCACACACTGCAAATTTGTCTCAGTTTTTTTAAGTGTATTTTTAGCAGATAAGCCAGGAGGATAAAAGAGGGAGCCAGGAGGAGCTCAGGGAACATGACAGGACAGTCATTTACAATTCAATACAGACTGAAAAGTCCTGGTGTTCCTGTTTTTTTCCCCATGAATTAATATATTGGCTCCACCAACCATTTCTTTACCTGTATAATGAGGTGTGCTATTGACGTATTATAACGGTGACATTTAAACCACATGCACCTTTCAGTACGTAAAATTGGTTTAAATCAACAGTTTCACGTTTCACAGGGTTCATGTTGGGTTCATTTTAATTGAAAGCAAAGTATTTGATTTTGACAAACGGTGGTTCTGAATTTTCTGTTCCACTGAATGGAATTTATTTTTATCTTTCTTCAAGCACAGACTTTAACAGTTGAGGCGCTGGTGATGAACTGCATTGTCATCTGCCGTAATGAAACATGTTCACATGTCTCATTTATGTTCTCCCCACAAGACCATGTATGGTCAGTTCAACACAAAAGCCCACGCAGGAAGTGTGACATTGTCACATCCACAATTTCCCTGGCCTTTTGCTTTCACTAACATTCAACATAAAGTGATTTCTGCTTCCAGATAAATCATAGTTTCTCGGGTAAAGTCGGGTCTGCAACTTTGCTAATATTGATGGTGTTTGTTGTTGTTGTTGTTGTTGCCGGGAGCATCCGTTCTTCCGTGTGGTGATAATTTGCTACATCATGTTGCACTGAATGTCGATAACTATCGCAAGACTAATCTTTTGCTGCCATATGCATGTGTTGCAAGTCACAAAAACAGGAATTCAGCTTTGAACTCAACAGCTTCAGTGATAAAGGCGTGTAGCACATGTGCTGCTTTGCTGAACTGCAACCCAAATGTGACCTCAAGCTGAAGCTTCATTTGACCCAGAGTTTAAATTCTCCAGATTTTAACTTGACTGGTTCCAATGACTGAGCAATGCTACCTTCATTTCCACAAGACTTTGTTGGTACCCACCATCTGGCAGATGCTGGCATAGCGGGCCAGGACATTGGCATTCTCGATGATGGCCAGCCTTGAGGGAGTGGTTGGGGTGATCTTCAGCACACAACGCCACTTGGCAAAGTCAGCACCATCCTTCTTGTATTGGGCACAGCGCTCATACAGACCATCCAGACCTGTAAGACATGGAGATCTGTCATGAAGTGCTGTTCATTTTTTCTTCGAGTGCTGTTCCATCACTGGCTCACCCTGCGTGGTGGTCTCGCCGTTGGTTCCGGCCAGAGGGACCACACCTTTGTCCACCTTGATGCCCACCACCATGCCTCTCTCCTTCAGGTGCTGGGGGAAGGGCTTGCCATCATCCGTCTTCTGGTACATGGTCTCGTGGAAGAGGATGACTCCACCAATGCAGGGGTTGATGCGGTCATCAGCGGTGAAGAGGAGCTGGCGGTACAGCCTCCTGTTCTCCTCAGTGTTCTCAGCGTTGATGCTCTGGAAGCGCTTGGCAACACTTCCTGGATTTGGCAGACAACATTGTGTGGTGTTATTGAGACCATATGGGTATTTTATCCATAAATACATCGCCTACAGCGCCATAACAGCCGCCTCTGCTTCACAGGGATTTGCATACCTGCTATTGCCTGTGTGCCAATGGACACTTGGTTTTAAAGCCAGGGTTCCAAAGCTTTTCCATGCTATGGCCCCAGAATAACATTGGCCACTGGCTTGGGTACCGACAGTTATTGCAACAAAACATGTGAGGAAACATTATTTCTTCTTTTTTTTGGTTCTTACTTTGGCACCCATTTCAATAACAGGGTCACATGGACACATTTCAGGCACTCATAGCCATAGTTTATTCCCACGTTCTCCACGTTGAAAAACCTGACCCTTTTACGCATGTATCACTAGGTTATCAGTGGAGGATCTTGAGAAATGGCGCCAACAGTCGCGTCGACACATAATGGTCATGAAAAATGTCTTGATGTGAACATGAAATTGTAGCCACTGTGGGACAAATAAAAACATCTAATCTGATCTAAATTATAATTTATATATTTTCAAATGATGGGTGAAAACCACCACTCATTTCGGCACTGGTTCCACACTCTCCATGAGCCACTTGTGTCTTGAATGTCCATCACTTCTCTTCATACCATAGACTCTGAATCTCTGAATATGATGCAACCCTCTGGTGCCTAGATATGTTTATAAGGCCTACAGAGACTATTGGACTTCATATCAACACATTTGTGTACACTGATGATTTTCATTACTCAAGAGAAGCAAATATACCGGTGGACTCGTCTGCGGCGAGGATTCCCTTGCCGGGAGCGACGATCCTCTGAGCGATATCACTGAGCTCCTTCTTCTGCTCAGGAGTGAGGAAGGGGTATGCGTGAGGCATCCTGACTCTAGTACAGAGAAAACACAGTGCGATCAGGATTCTTAGGCACTTGTTCCAACAGTCCACGATGATGACTCTTGATGAAAGGAAACAAAGCTCATGTGTCTTTAATCTCTGATGATGACCAGCTGTCATTGTTTCTACATACGTTGACTGGCCCAACATCAGAGGAACTTGCTGTACCACAGGGGAGCTCCAATGTAAGGGAGACCTTCACTGTCCTTTGGCCCATAACACATTCCATTGTGGCCGCCGCCCAGACCGAACACTCCAGTCATGTGGGTGACCTGTTCCATTTTGTACCCTCTTATCCCTGACCTTTCCCTCCTCCTCTGTGGCCTGCCACTGCATACCTCTCTCACAGCGCACCACTCCACCCCACGTACACCCCATCAACAGGAGCTAAATTTAAACACACTATTGAGACATGAAGAGCTTATTACATAAGAAAGAAGTTTAAATGTCACAAGCTCATCTTCCACCTCATGAATCTGAATGCATGCTGGCTTTTTTTTGTGTAAAACTGGTCCATCCAACTGTGGATTAGATGTCCAAGAAAAGGATATTTAAATAGATTTGGAAATAAATTGAGATAAATATAAATGAATTACACCCTAACTCTGATTTTAATAAAATACATTTTGAAGCACACGGGCCCTGACAGGCCTTCAAAGTACATGTCGAGGTAACGCAGTAAAAGCATGCACTTCATGTCTAACATGAGCAAATCTTGAAATTGTATCATTTACCTTTGAGTTTTGGAGGAGAGCTGAGAGAAGAGAGAGGGAAGGAGATCAGGCCTTCGTCTGCGACAGCCTCGCAGCCTGCTGGCCCTTGTATTTATCCTCCCATTGTGACCCCTCACATTTCAGCTGCCCAACTATAAAAAGAACAGGACGCAACCAGAGACGGCTCGTGACATTCAGAGAGGCTGCTGCTGGAGTAACGTGGCGGTGAAGAGCCAGGGAAAGGGCAAAGAGTGGCTTGGCGGAGCCTTGAGAATGAGAGCCTGGTGAACCGGAAAGATTTCCTGTCCTGCGAAAAGACCTTTTTAGCCGACTTCAAATGAAGAAACTAGAGTTCTACATTAGTTGGAGCATATTCAGCCTCTTGCGTTTAATCTGTCATGCTCATCATTCATTCATGACCAAGGTGTTTCCATTCATGAGTTCTGCTGGTAATAGAAAAAATGAACCAATAATTACAATGTTTCTTCTTAAATATTTACAAACAAATAGTCCAATATTTTGATTCATCAGTCTCTATGCTGGGAAGGACTAGAAGAATTATCCTCAGCACCACAAGATTTCTATTATAGATTTTATCCCCCTCACCATAAACAAAACCAACTGGGATTTAAGTCTTGATGCATTATTCAACATTTGACAATCACATTACAAAAAATAGAAATACTTTAAAGGGACTTTTTAGCAGGTATTGTGTCTTAAATGACAAAAAAGGTGTGAACTTTTACATATTTTATTGGTTAATTCAAGCTTTTTAAAAATGTAAGTGTGAAGTGTAATATGATCTTTCATATTTCAGGAGATCTCAAGATTCAAATGTTTTGCTTCTTTCAAGGTTAAGCAGTCGACACTTGACATTGACGGTGACATTGCTGTGACAGCGAGGAGTGTCTCTCATGGACCTGAGGTTATCACTCACTTATCACACAAAACTATGAACACAAAACCACTCTTCCTGTGACATCAGGAAATGGAGCGAGCAGGATGTGACATTCTTCTGCTCTGGAAAGATTGTGTCCACAAACTGGTCACTCATCAGTGTGTAGACCACAGGTGTCAAACCGGTCCTCAATGAGCCGCAGTGGGTGCAGGCTTTTGTTCCAAACAATGAAGAAGACGCCATCTCACTTATCAGGTGTCTAAGGGCTGTGATCACTAGATTGTCAGGTGCTGTTTGTTTCAGCTGACATCTGATTCTTTAACCGACCTGCGTCTGCAGGCTTGGAACAAAAACCCGCACCTACTGATGCCCTTTTGTGGAGCAGCTTAACACCGCTGGTGTAGACACATCAGGCCATGGTATTCAATAGAAAAACACACTTCATTTTTTATACTATCCATCTCATATGTTCACCTGAAACGTTCTTCATCGTCAGAGCTGAACAAGTGTTTTCATGCAACTCTCACGACCACGTCCACTCACCGCTCTTTTTGCTGAAAGAATTCTGTGTCTGTTGCTGATGATGACATTGTGGCACCTTATTACTTAAACTAAATCTTTCATTCCACAATAGTTCTTAACTAACTTCCTGTCAGTGTGTCGAAACGCTAGGGTTAGAAAAATGTCTCTATGAACACAACAGCTGTGCATGTGAAAGTCCAATTCCAAGATCAAAAGATCATCATGAATTACCCGGAAGCTTTTCAGATAAGATCTTAAATACACATTACAAATAAGATATAAAATTGTTCAAAGTTAGATTTTATATTTAATGTTTTTGCAGTGAGGAGTCTAACAGCAACAGAAAGGAAGGACCTGCCATTCTGCTCCTTGACACACTTTGATTTGTGGATCATTCTGTTACTAATGTAGTGACGCCCCTCTGCAGCCTCTGACACACAGTCCCTGGTCCTCACATACTGTGGTGGAAGGCCACTCCTGACACCTCCGGCTTGTTCCTCAGGATGCCCAACATGAAGGTGTGGTGACTGGATGTAGTGGAGTAGTTTTATGATTGAATTTCCACTTTTAAGACACTTCACAAACACTAGTTAGTCACACGATTTACTATAAAGCATTTATCATTGACAAGATTTACTTGTTTGAAAATGTTTTCTCATCTACTGAAGTGACAGCCAACAATGGAAGTCAACTTAAGCTCCTCAACCCATTGTCCACACACCAAAGACAACTTTACTCTCCTATTGTTTTCATCCAGTTCTCTGTTTGTAAAAGACTGAAAGAGAAACCATCCTCTGGCTCAGCTCATTTTTGCTGACATGGATTCCCATGAAGGCTACTTGTACAACTCTCAGTTCACTACTGACTGGCAACCTCCTTACAGAACCCAATCGGCACCTTGCTAGACATTCATAATCAATCAATTATTAAAGGTCACATTGGCGATTTGAAAATGAGGATGTTCAACTAACACCCACACGTGATCTCCCTGAAGCTTGTAGTAATCTAATCCAGATATAGAGAGCTGAACCTTGACCTTTGCGCAACCTATCTCAATAATCTTTGCTCTGCAGAAACTGTGGAGCTCGCAAAACATTTGCTTGACCACAGTCAAGTTGCCCTTTAAGTCATCTTTGGTTAAATTCTCACACCTCAAAATGTGAGAACACATGCGGAGAAAAAAAAAAAAACACAACCATGAAAGTTCTGAAAGTGAAAGTAATGATGTGTGTGCAGCATGCAGGAAGAGCTGACTTCCTGTGAGACTCTGGTGACCTACCACAAAAAGTGTTTTTGGGAAAATACAAAACAAAAACAAATCAATCTAAAGGAGAAAGTGAAAGTGCTCCTTGTGCCTCGGCACTCGCGCTTGGTACGAAGCGGGCACACAAAACACAGAAGTTCCTTTAATCTGTGTCTGAACAGTTACAGTAGCTGAAAATAGATGAATTCCCACCGACAGAATATAGAGTTGCAAGCAAATCTAGGTGTTTAGAATATGCACACATTAGCATATAACTATTTATCTCAGTGGTCATTAATGTGGGAAAATGTTCCAGTAGAGTCAACAAGTTAGTGTCAACAAAACTGTGAAATTGAAGTGTGTGGGTGCGCAGTCAGTCTCGCGGAGGACTTATGTCATGAACTGTGCAGTGTGTGTTTTTCTGCCTAGTTCGGCAACACACTTGGTTCTAGTTAATTATGTTTCCTGGTACCTGGTATGTTTCCTGGCATCTGGTGTCTCCTGATATATATATATATATATATATCTATATCTCTCTCTCTCTCTCTCTCTCTCTCTCTCTCTCTCTCTATATATATATATATATATATATATATATATATATATATATATATATATATATATATTCGCATTCTATCTATTCTTATCACTTTGCCTTGACAAAAAAGGATTGAATTGAAAAATAGGATGCAGAAGAAAAGAATGGAAGCTTTTATTTTTAGCGTCTGCATCATGGGTAGGAGTGTTAATATCACGCGATCAGACCAGTTGCATGACTAAATGCCTTGTGTGACTCCTACATACAGAACACTTAAGAACACCTATGTGTCTGTGTGAGGATAGGTGGACCCAAAAGCTGGACTGTGGCACAGAATGGTTGATACTCTGCTGTACCTGATCCTTTGATCCTATTGCATCTACTTCTGTCCATCGTGAGTCACACTGCTGACTCAGTCTTTCCTCAAACTTCTTCCTTTAAAGGCCAGCTATCCATCACTGTTAGGTCAAGTCGTGACTATTTGTCATTTGTGTTGAAATGTTTTGATGACCCAGCATCCACCCACCCAATAGTTCAATGGCTTTCAGTGGGACTGATTTGGAGGAGAGCTTCCCTCCATAGAGGTGAAACATGACTTCAGTTGCTGCGCTGGCACACAAACTAACATTGAAGATGGTTGAAACAGGGCCAAGAGAAAGTCAAAACAACTACCGTTCGACCGCAAAGTTCAGCTCTGACAGTCGCCGTTCAATCTGCACTGCCTGCCAATTCCAAGGAGCCAGGCTACTGTAGGTGCCTGTTCCGCCCGCACTGCCTGAGTGTCTAGTTTAAGCAGCTTTTTGTTTCTTACACATGGTTATTCTAAGAAGGTATCAGATGGTGATAGTTAATTGGACAGGTCAGACAGGCCAAGAAGTGACCCTTGTGGCCTTAAAATCTGGCCTGATCTGAAATATTATTATTAGTTTAAAAAAAAAATAGTGGATTTGTTTATTTTTGCCAAAAGGAGTGTCTGTATTAGACTTAGACTTAGACTTTCTTTATTGTCATTGCACAAAAACATCACTGTATTATGGCAACGAAATTTTGAGGCCTCCGGTTTCCAAAACTAAAAACTATATGTCCAAAATAAATAAACATCAGATAAATACTAACAACAAAAAAACTTGTAAAAAATATAAAAATAAAAGTATATATAAATATAAAAATATAACAAAAAAAACTGAAAATGATACAGACACAAACAAATTTCAATGGTAGCTTTTCTTGTTTATTAGTTACATAAAAACTAACAAAACCAAACACTTGACTGTCTCAACATGTCAGTATTAAACTCAACGAATAATATAGTGCTCTAAATAGAGAAGAAAAAAAACATTGAATCATCCAAGTCCTACAATGCAGGTGCTTGGTTTGGCTCTTAGAGAGAAAATAAATAGCTTAAAACTGCAAGACAGAACACAAAGTATGTTGACCAATAATGGAGCCACTCCCACAGCTTAGTTCCTCTTGCTTTCTGCAGGCGTCTAGTGGTCCTATATCTTCATCTTCCCTTTTTCACTTTGCACTTGCTTCCTTTGGCTTGTGTCTGTGTCACTGGAGTGCCAGGTCCAGTCTTCTCCATGGATTGGATTGTTTGTACCGCAGCGTTACTGTCAGGTAAGACAGAAATATGAAAAAAAAAAAAAAAAAAATCTAGTCTATTAAAGTCTAGATTAACCGATGACATCACTTAACAGGCTTTTAGGAAACCCTCCAGCATGTCCTTTAATTATATATATATATATATATATATATATATATATATATATATATATATATATATATATATATATATATATATATATATTTTTTTTTTTTTTTTTATAAATTAGATATGATCTTTAAAATGTTGCATCCAAATGATTTTTCTCCTAAATGAGTCAAATCATGTGTCTTAGTTTTATTGGTAAAGTTGCTTAAGTATGTACAATTTTTGGACTGATTTATTCGTTTGATTATATATTCACTTGTGACTGGAAACAATGGATGAAATTCAATTTTCGACATTACATTTTCGACTGGATATGTGACCAGAAGAGGGCAGCATTTGTTACTACGCTCTCGTAGCGTGTGCAGCATTTAGTTAGACTGAATGGAAGCAAAAGGCCACTAGTTCATTTGTTGTGTTGCTCAACTGATACTATTAAGTGTCTATAAATGTCGGATCGTTTTTTACTCACATGACTCAACTCTGTCGCTCCTCAGTATTTGGTGCCGTCACCAGTTTCAACATCGACCCTGTTGGTTGGGGCTTCCTGAGTCATCCTGCGGCTGGCTTCGGGTATCAAGTGGTGCATAGAGGTTCAGAGTAAGACGTGAAACTGTGCTGATCTAGTTATCCACAATTGTGGGAAAAGCTTTAAACGGTGCCTCTTAAGCAGTTATTTTCCCGAATGTGGGAAGAATAAATAAATCTTTTTTTCCCCTCTGTCTCTATCTCCTCAGCTTACTGATAAGTGCACCACTCGAACAGTATTCGCAAAATAGACGAGGAAAAATATTCCACTGCAGCACAACCACTTGCAATGAAATCCCACTATCTGGTAAGAAGCAACCAAAAATGCAATGTCCACAAACACATTTTCACATTTTGTTCCACCATATTGTCACATTATTTAAAAAAATAATGCGTTATGCATCACGTTTGATTTAGTGAAAGGAAATGATGGTTTTTATACAAGCCAAGTGACAGAAAAAACAAATAGAAATAGAAGAAATAACGTGATGGTATCACAAAAAAACGTGATAATATCGCAAAACAACATCATAAGTATCATGAAATGTCATGATCATATGAAATAATGTGGTGACATCCCATTTTGTATCACAGATTATTTTTCAAAAATCATATTGTGATGATATGAAATAACATGCCGTGGAATAAAGAGATAAGTATGACAATAGTGCACATCTTAATCTGATCATGAAATAATTTGATATCAGGATTAAATGGGGCAGTATCACAAAATAATGTTGTAAGTCTGCTATTTGGAATTTGGATTTTATATTTTTTGGCGACCTTCTGGGAGCAGTTTTTGGAAGTCTAAACACCGATAGTCTGGTGATGACTGGTCTGACTGCATGGCGTTTTGTATTTGCATGGTTACTGCAGTCCCGGAGTTTGCCGTCAACATGTCCCTGGGTTTGACGATGGTGGGTAAAACAGGAGCCACTCTGGTAAGTTGTTCTCTGAACTCAAGGATTCAGATGACTGAAATGCACATGACTCTGGGACGTTTTGCATTTTAGGCTTGTGGTCCCACTATCCCGAAAGACTGCGGAAGCATCACCATGTACACCGGTGCCTGCCTTCAGATTAGCTCACCAAATCGCCCAGGACCTTTCGTTCCATCTTCAAACGACGGTTCGATAGTTTCTAAAATGCCACACCACACAGCTACAGCTATCACTTTCGGCCTGACAGTTATTTTGTGCTGGCAGAGTGTCAGACGGGGGCTGACATCGCGTTTCTGCTGGACGGTTCTGGGAGTGTGGGTGCACGGGATTTCACTAAAATGAAGGTCTTTGTGAAAGATCTGGTGAAATCTTTCCTTGGATCAGATACACAGGTGGGAACACATCACACATTCAACTTGTTTAAGAATGGGCTCCACCATACTAGTTTCATAGTTGTTTAAGTCCTGTGCTGAAGTTGGTTTTGCATGCAACTCAGGAAGAGCCGTCAATCCCCCACAGCCTCCCTTCGCTGATGAGCTTCAGCTTTTCAGTCTCTATGTTTGGGTTAGTGTAAGTCCTGCGGTACGCTGGGTGCTAAATGAGATTTAACTACAGAAACAAATAAAACCACTATGTTCCTCTCAAATCCTGACATCTTTTTATGAGTTCCATTTTATTGCTGTCAGTCAGCATGTCGTAAAATGAATCCTATTCTTTGAAGGCAACAGTGAAGTTAGAGACTACTGCATTTTGATGCATTTGATACTCAGTAAATCATGAGAACTGCGTCTACCGTGCCTGACATAGACATAGAGAAACGGTGAGAGGAGGAGAAGCCTGTTGAGCCACTGATATGATGCATCATGTTGGACATGCTAGGTCACATAGTTTGACATTACCTCCAAACCACAGTAAGACAACAGCATTGTTTTATGGTACTGTACTGACTCTGATCTGATTTTGAAACATTTTATTTCTCTTCCAGTTTTCCATCACAGAGTTCGCCACTGATCCAAAAGTTTATCAATACTTCAACTCTTTTGATATCAGAAAGTGGGAGCGTCAGATAAACGCTGTCCGTCAAAGTTCTGGCTGGACGTACACTGCCAAGGCGATCAAACACATAGTGTAAGTGCATCTGCCTTCACAAAAATGGAAGGTTTTTGATCTTTTGAGGGAAAAATAATGTTTCTGTTTTCAAAGACATGCACAGACTTTAAATAACATGCGGTAACTTGTATTTCAGGAATAATGTTTTTTCACTGAGTCGAGGATCCAGGCCGAATGTGAAGAAGATTTTAATCGTAATTACAGATGGAGAATCCACTGACCCAAAAGAGTTGCCAGGTGCAGCAGCGTCAGCTAAGGCTAAGGGCATTGTTCCGTTTGCAATTGGGGTAGGCTGTCTTTTATAGTTCACTTCAAAATATTTGTTTATTATCAGAAACGACGTTATGATAACCATAGTCTGAGATACATTACTCCGCCCTGCAAGCTTTCCATGTGAATGGAATGTTTATTTATTTATTGTTTTTATTTTATGATGCCTAACCATCCTCAGGTTGGCTCAGCATTCACAACCAGCGCTGCATATGCAGAACTGGTTACTATTGCTTCATCACCCAAAAACGTCTTCCAAGTGGAGAACTTCAGCGCCCTGGACAGAATACGTGAGACTTTACAGGAGAAAATATTTTCCATCGAAGGTTGGTGGTTATTTCAATATGCATTATAAAGACCAAGGAGTGGGCGTCTGGAGGACCTCTGTTTGTCTCGGTTCCAGGGTCACAAACAGGCGGGGCGTCGCTTAAAATGGAGATGGCGCAACATGGCTTCAGCGCCGCCTACGTCACAGGAGTAATAAACTTATGACAAGATGCACATTTTCACATCACGTTTTAGTGTCTACTAAACAGAAAATCTTTCCAATTCCAGGGGATGCTGATGTCTGTTGTTGGTGCGAACCAGTGGAGGGGAGGGTTCCTGGGTTATGCCTCCAGTGGCATGAAAGGGACCTCCTACCTGCCCCAGAACATGCTGGCTGACAGCTATTTGGGTAAGCTAGTGGCAGATACTCGTGAAAGCCAGTCACAGAATGGCATCTGGACTAGTAATGAGAAAGAAAACGAATGATTTTGAATTACCCAGCAAAGCTAATTATGTGGTTGTATGGTTAAGTAGCACAACACCATCACTCATCATATCATCAGTCTTCGTAAATACACGGTATATATTTAAATAAACAAAAGGGCTTCCACAGTGAAATAATTGTAGCGACTCATGGCAGAATATTCAACATGGAAAACATGAGAATCCTTGTGTTTGTATCCCTGTGTGTGTTTGTGTCGCGTGTGTGCGTCCGTGTGTGTGCAACTCACATTTAAGCTTGACTTAAATGTGAGTTGCAGCTGGAATGGAGGAGACAAATGGAATAAAAACGGGAACAGAAAGTAATGTGGTGGTCAGAATGGGACCAGGAAGAGACTGTGCGCCATTAACTGTGAAGGCAGAGAATACAGGGGACGGATGAGGAAGGAAGCTGACAAAATAGAACCAAACCGAAAGCAGAGCGTGTTCATTTTAATGTCTGGAAACTTTCAATAATGATATCAGCTGGTACCGACATTCTGACTCAGTCTTCCTTTATTATTATTGGAGCTGTGCATCCATCTATATAGGAGTTTTTATTAAATTTTTTTTGCAATTCTTGTGAGTACCAAGTCTTGAATAGCCACCTTCTTGTGAGGACATTTTGCTTTGTGAGGACATTGAAGCCTGTCCTCACAACGGTTAGAAGGTTAAAACCTCAGTAAAAGTTGTTTATTATAATTGGGCGCAAGTTTGGTTCAGAGTCCTGGTTAAGGTTATTTGTTTTGGACAGTTAAGGGTGAGAGGCTGGGGAAAGCATTATGAGAGCTCCTCACAAAATAGCAAAACAAACACGAGTGTGCGTGTGTGTGTTTAAACTTATTTAACCTCGTGAGGGACAACACCTCCAGACACCATACTGTAAGTTTCAGCTTCAGTTTGAATCTTCAAAACAACAAGGTCATGATTAATTTATTTAATTCATATTTTATTTATGCTTTAATCATCATTATAAGTAGGTTTAGAGTAGGTTAAGAGTGCTAGCATATTTGTATTTGTAAGTTTTAGGGCGAGTGGCTGGGGAAAGCATTGTGGCAGTGAGCCTTCCCCACAAACACACCTGTCTGTGTGTTTTTACTTGTATGAATATTCATGTGTGGACCAATATTTAACACGATCTCATGAGGACATTTTGAGGGTTATGTCAAAACAAGTAGGTCATCATCATTGGGTTTTGTTTTCATGAGTCATGGTGCGTTTCATGAGTCATGGTCCGTATGTGCCCTGTGATTGGCTGGTGACACCCTGGACTGACGTCAGCGTGTTGAAAGGGTTTTTTTCATCTGAGAAACCCAAATCTCAACAGTTTCATCGCGCAATGTGGTGGAACAATACCGCTCAGTTAGGTGTTGTGCCAGGCTGGAAAATCAGTCATCTCCTCTGTGTGGTTTCAGGTTACTCCATGGCAGTTGCCCAGACCCCGTATGGCCAAGTGACAGTTGTTGGAGCGCCCAGATACGATCACAGAGGAATTGTAGTAGCTGTTCAATACGGCAGTGAACAAATTATTGATCCTTATAAATGGGAGGTATGCACAGGACCTGACTGAACTTCTTGCATCTTCTCTTCACTGTATCATTTTGTCTTTTGCTTGTTGCAGTACATGATCGGGGGATATTTCGGGGCAGTGGTTTGTGCCATGATGGTGGATGGTGATTCCTTCACTGATCTCATCCTAATATCTGCCCCGATGTTTATGGAGAACGATCGAGAGGGGAAGGTGTATGTGTGCAGAATGAACGTTCTGGTAAACAAATGATTCTTTTTAAATCATACATGTATTGACATAGTCATCGTCTACATGTTGGGAAAGCTCACTTGAGCTCTCATATTTGCCTTAGACTGTAGAGTGCGCCTTCGATTCTCCACTGGTGCTGAGAGGAGTGGAGGGTCACATCGGACGGTTTGGTGCTTCTCTGGCCGCCTTGCCTGACCTGAACGGAGACGGATTCAATGACTTGGCAGTTGGTGCTCCGTTAGAAAATGACGGTCAAGGAAGCGTTTACATTTTCCAGGGTGCAGGACAGGGAACAATTGATCCATCCTTTTCACAGGCAAGTGGGGCTTGAATACAGCACACAGCCAAGATAAACTCATTACAGTACCAGCGAGTATTTGAGTCAATAAGGACATCTATGTATGTGTTTACTTCACTGTAGAGGATACAAGCTTCGGAGGTGAACTCAGCACTCAGGTTCTTTGGCATGTCAATCGGCCAGTCCTCCAATGACCTCAGCATGGACGGACTTCCTGACCTGGCAGTGGGGTCGAAAGGAAAGGTGGTGATTCTCAGGTATGAGGTTTCACAGCCTTCCTTAGATAAACATCATGTCTTAGTCTTCTAGTCTTCTTCTGCTTCAAGTTGCCTCTGACAGATTCCTAGCCAGAAGTGGCAAATGAAATAATTGACTTAAAAACACAAGTCAGCTCAGCCATTCAGTGTATCGGTTGTGGGAATCTGAAACCCTGTAGAGACACCGCTGTAGGCAAATCCTAGTCTACACAGTTGCTCTCCGGGTGAAAACCCCCCCCCAATCAATCCAACTGTTATTTACGTAAAATCGAATCCCACCATTTTTCCCAGGTCCAGGCCGATCATGATGGTGGAAGCTTTGGTTTCCTTTGAACCTGACCAGATCCCGACTCAGAACATCGACTGCGCGGCACCACTGACCAATGAGGCGACTGTCTGCTTCATTATGAGAACCCAACACACAACCTTTGCAACAGGTCACTGATAAGAGACAACAGGAGCTCACCTGTACTCACCCCACCACTAACCACGGCGCTAACTGTGTTCCAGCTGCAGCAATGATCAATTACACTTTGAAACTGGATGCCACGCGCAGGGTCCCCAGCAACAGAGCCTACATCAAAGACCAAAATCGAGAACATTCTGGATCCATCAGGCTTGACTTGATGCAGCAGAAATGTGAGAAAGTGAAGTTCTTTATTGAGGTCCGTATTGCTAACCTGCCTACCAAACAGCTTCATGTCAAATCTTTCACGTCTGACCTGGGTCACTTCCTCCTCAGCCCTGCGCAGAAGATTCGCTCAATGCCATCAACAACGAGCTTAAATTCACCTTTGATGGATTTCCGTCCGCCCAGAATCTGAAGCCAAGCCTTGCTCAGCAAGCTCAGACGACCACATTTCATCCAGTGAGTTCACGGAGCAGTTATAACCAAGGTCATAGTAGAAGGACGAGATTGTTTCTATGCCGCATCTTTACCTACTCTTTAAATACATTCTTTTTCCATTTCAGAAAATTAAGTCTTCATTTCTAATCTTATCGAAAAGATTTATTGTAATTTTTAAAGGGCCCTAAATTAGAGAATTTAAGATGATATATTGGACCTAGTGCGTGAGATATATGTATGACTGAGATAAACATAGATTTGGACTCTACCAACCATGATAATGCACGGAAAGCTGACAGCGCTGAACAAGTCTGAGGGATGGTTCTTTCAAACAAAGCTTGACTTAAATGTGAGTCGCAGCTGGAATGGAGGAGACAAATGCAATAAAAACGGGAACAGAAAGTAATGTGGTGGTCAGAATGGGACCAGGAAGAGACTGTGTGCCATTAACTGTGAAGGCAGAGAATACAGGGGATGGATGAGGAAGGAAGCTGACAAAATAGAACCAAACCGAAAGCAGACGTGTTCATTTTAATGTCTGGAAACTTTCAATAGTGATATGAGCTGGTACCGACATTCTGACTCAGTCTTCCTTTATTATTATTGGAGCTGTGCATCCATCTATATAGGAGTTTTTATTAAACATCCAACCTAAAGTTAACCTTTCATTATCTAACCATTTGTGTCTATAACCCCGCTGACAAACCTTTTTTTTTAATCTATTGCATAATCTGATTATAATTATTTAAATTGTGACTCAAGTGTAGCCCCAATACTTTGGTCTCTTTCTGCATCTTATTTAAGACTGTGGGTGAGATAATAGACAGTGATTGAGTTATGAAGAAAGAAGACAAAAGGGAAGTTTGGCACCGCTGGGGTCTGTGTGTCGCCCTTTTCACTCTACTTAGTGTAAAATTCCTGACATGACGTTGAAGGATAGAAGTCTTGAAAGTGCACTGTTCTTGAGATATTTCCGGAAAAGTAAAATACCATTATCAGTGTAACATTGATGTAACATTTTACTCATTTGAATTTTAATAGGTTTCAACAACATCAGCAAAAACAAAAATAGTTGTTGCTTGTCCTGAGTCAGTGCTTTGGTCATCTGAACAGCTTCCATTTTATTAAACCACTTTTACGTAACTTATACTCTCAACTCTTCTACCTTTCTTCCAGCTGGGCTTTGAGATTAACTGCGGCCAGGACAACAACTGCGTCGATAATCTGATTGTGGATTTCAACTTCACAAGGTAAGGCTGGGGATTTTGTTGAGATTGAAAATTATTTAAAGTCACACAGCCAGTGCGCCACATTGTTCATCGTCCATGGTTGATTAAAAAAAAAAAAAAAGTAGAGATATTAGATTTTTCAGCGAACAAACTTGGCTCCGTTGATCTGTAGTGCGCTGCTGATGTCGAACAAATCTGCCTGCTACCCGAATGTGTCCTACCGGCCGCAGACAGATACAATTTTTCCAATGTTTTAATGAGCCAGAGAAAATAGAAATGAAAACAAAGCCATAAGACGGGAAGCAGCATTACAGACATGATGAGAATGTGAAGACTAGGGAACGTGAATAAAAAATTGCCCTGACTCTTGTCATAATTCTGATAATGATTTCTGGTTATGATGGGCCTTGCTGGCCCTTACAGTGCACCACTGTGTTTACTTTACTGCTTCGCATTTCAGTTTTTTTTACACATCAGAATCTTCTGACATCTCCCCTCTTAATTCTCAGCTCTTCAGCCGTCAAAGTGGGAATCGACGAGCTGTTGGACGTCACTGTGTCTGTTGAGAACACAAGGGAAAACTCGTACAACGCCCTAGTCACTCTGACTTACCCCCAAGGCCTGTCTTACAGGAAGTTTACAAGTCGGATGGTAAGTAGTGTTCTCTCTCTCTGGTTGGAGATCAAGATGGCTTCTTTTCTTTCCTCTCCTGTTTTTTAATTGAATTGCCCACTTTCTTTGAGTGAAGGGCAGAATCCAATGTAACTCGCTGGACGGTGAAGATGGGATATCCAGAGGAAAGACCGAGTGCACTGTTGACAAGCCCATTTTCAAGAGCAACACAATGGTCGGTCAAGCGTAGCGATGATGACTCATCCCTCTCATAGTCTCATAGTCTAATCGTCGTGATTTTCTCAAAGGCGATATTCATCGTTTCCTATGGGATTGAACCCAACAGCCATTTTGACAGAAGCATTTTTATCACAGCAAATGCCACGAGGTACACAATTGAGTCTTGAGTATGTGATAGCATGAAAACAGCACTCACATCTTCTCTCTTCCAGTGGCAATAAACAACACTCACCAACAAGTGAGCTTTTCCAGACAAACACTATTGATGTGAAGTATGGCATCTTCATGACACTTCAAAGGTTTGTGTATTTGTCGTCTATAAGTTTGATCCTGTGATGTTGCAGTAATATGAAAGGTTGATGCAAATGGACTTGTGTCGCAGCGGTCAGCACAGAAGAGAAAACACATAACTGTCAAAATGAGGTTGCAAAACTTACAAAAGCTTCAAGTGTCCAAAACCGAGCATACAACATGAGAGCGAAGGATCTGGCACACGCTCACGGAACTCCAGTGCAGATTAGTCCCAGGTGTGTGCCAACGGTTGGTGAAGCTCTCAGGAACACAGAGGAAAGGGGGCAGGGCGGAAGTACACTTTCAAAATGCGACCATAACAAAAGCACAATATGCTGCTACAGTGAAACTGTGATGGGCTCTTCCTTGGAGATGATTTTGTTTGTCTTTCCTTTCAGCTCACTCAGCTACACCAATTTCAGCTTTGTCCAAAGGGATTCGGAGAAACCCATCAAACAATCCATTACGGTAATTACATGCCCATCCATAAACATTCCATTTAGAGCTTTTCAAGACCAGGTTTTTTTGCTCCACAAAAGGTGAGCAATGACATCAGAGCCCTGAATTTCACCGTGGCGATCAGGGTGCCGGTGAAGCTTGGCGAAAAAGACATCTGGGCCGATTTGGATAGTCTGCAGGTTTTTAAAGGAAGAATTGTGTATCAATATCCAGATTTTTTTTTAATTGATGTCACTGTTTCACTGCTAAATCTGCTGTATTCCAGATTCCTGGTTGCCAAACGCACGGTGATGAAAGACCAACTGTGGCTGAATTTGTTGTTGAGATACAGAAAACTAAAGTTGTGGTAGGTCTAACAGCATTGTCCACACGGTTGTATATGTATATGCCTGTATTACCATTTGCTATCACGCAGGACTGTTCAGTAGCAACGTGCAGAGTGTTCAAGTGCGCACGGTTCATGGGACGACTGGAGACCAGGCAGTACGAAATCTCTGCCAACGTCAGCTCACGATGGATAGAGCAGGTGAGACGGGTTTCCATTCTTGAGGTAGCTTTCAGTAGTGGTGCATGATTTTACAGTTTCGCTGTTGAGGATAAATCTGTTAGAGTTTTTGTGATCATAAAATGCATTAAGAGTGTTATGTGGGCTGCTTCTAGTCAGTACCTCACACTGCAGTACCACAACCTGTTCATCTCCGCCATCTTGTTGCCTTGTGCGGGCTTTTACGCACATCTAACATTTGGTCGTCTTCTACTCCCACAAAATGAGGTCGTGTTAAATGGAGCCATCATTGACAAACAGAGTTATGTATTTAAACCGCTTATTAACTTTATTCACAAAATGCATTTCCAGATTGAACTCAATGCTGCCAAGTTTGTTTTGACCAGCACTGCCAGTCTGGAGTACGACACCGACCAGTACATCTTCTTTTCCACCACTTCAAACGATCAACCTCCAGTGCGCAAGGTGACCTCAGTCCTGACACATATGTTGTTACAGATGTAGCTGTCAAAAATGAACTACAAATCTTCACATATTTCTCCATTTATGCCTCAGATTGAAGTAGAGGTGGATGTGTACCCTGAGCCAGACTACACCAAAGAGATAGTTGGAGGATCTGTGGGGGGTTTGGCTTTACTGGCATTACTCACAGCGGGTCTGTACAAGGTGAGGTTTTATGCATTTTCACATTTCAAGCTGGCTCCCATGTTGTTCTCAATAATTAATATAAAATAGAGCATAACTGTGTAAAAATATTTGGATTTTAATCCTGACGGACAAAAAGTCATATGCACTTCTTCACTTAGTCAAGCAAAACTAGTGCTTTAGTGCTGATGATGTTGTATTTTCTCAAAAGATGGCCCAGTTTATTGCCATGGTTTTTGACAAATAATTCATGTTCTGTTCTTGTACAGGCTGGATTTTTCAAGAGCAAGTACCAGAACATGATGAATGAAAATGCAGAAACGGAGGAGCTTGCTGGGACAGTTGGTGAAACACCCGCCCCAGAGCCTGAAATCAGCTGATTTGCCTTGCTTGCTCTTTTTATTTATTAAAATGCTCATTGATATTATTTTATGAGTGTTTGAAGATTATTATAGTAATTATGTTTCTTCTTTTATTTGGTTACAAGCACAAATGACCCACCATGACTCTGTCCATTTCGTCATTAATGCATAAACTGTTGATATATTTGCAGGTTTGCAACATTATTTTGAGTGAATAAACATATCCTGGCGACTGTGTTTTTTGTTTTATTGACTCTGTGTAACCATGTCGATATCTGACTTTATGCATGAGCGCAACACACTGTGGTTGTTGTCTGCTCTGAACAGATTTTAGCAGGACTCTTTCCATGTACTTGATTCACTCAGACTGACTTGAACGTAGACTGCTGAACCCCTGTATAGAGGCGCTATGGTTTGGAGACAGCCGACCTAAGATCCCTCAAGAATCCCAGTTTCAGCCCTGCTGTACGTACCACCATGATGACGTTTGTTTATGCTCCCCTGCCACTGTGGGCTGTTCCGAACCGTTAACTTCATCCAGCAATGTTTCTGGTAGCCGGGAATGGTCATGATGTTAAGGGTCTCTGCAGAGCATCCCACTCCAAACTCTGCCATATCCCACCTTCAGTATGCATGATGAGTGTTATGATCATCGTGGACAGATTCTCAAAGACACTTTGTCCCTCTGGCCAAGCTTTCATTCGCTCTGAAGACCGCTGACCTCTTGGTGCTTCATCGCTCAGCTTGACCTCAGGCTATCACCCCCAGTCGAATGAACCAAGATTTTCTGAGATGTGTATCCGCCCCAGAATCGTGTTTCCTGTGTTGTAAATCTTCCATGGGTGGAATATTCACACAACACCTTGACCTCATCAACCATGGGTCCTTTATGGTCGCTTATGGTTACCAGCAACCACTGCTTCCCTCTCAAGTGGCTAAAGCCACAGTTCCCTCAGTGAGCACCTAGCACTTACACTGCTGCTACATTGGTCCCGATCTGATCCCGCACCCGAACGGCAGAGCACAACAGGAGACTGGTCAAGCGCAGTAGAGCGCACACTACCACTGGCTCTCCATCCGGGATCTACAGCTGCCCAGTGAGTCTTGCAAACTAACACCCAGATTCATCTGTCCATTTAAGGTGGAAAGAGGGATGAACGAGAACGCAGTCAGACTCAAGCTCCTGGACCCACTGTTCAAGCCATCTAATACTTCTCCACTCAGTCCAGCCTCTGAAGGTCCTCCTCCACCCTTGTCATCGACAAACCTTAAGAGGGGTGTCATGTTCTCTATTAATGTAATTTTAATTTCGTCTCTCGGTCTTGTGTGTGTTCTTTGTTGATCCCGTTGCCCCTACTCCCACCGCAGAATGAACCAATCCATCAACTCTCCGCTTCATACACTTCCTGGTACTGCAGCGTCTGATGGTCACGTCTGCTTTGGTAAGTCCCCAGCGTTTGTCATTCCATGTTTGCTGAGACGTCCTCGGTTTTAATTTGAATGAACTTTTCACTGCACTTAATCTCTCCTTGAGTCTTCTGTGACTGATTTGCATTTGGATCCCACCCGCATGTTCCAAAGCATGACCGTTTATCTTTGGTTGTGTACGTACTAATGTGCTAATTGGAGTATGCTCAAGAAAAAAACTACACAGACCAACAAACAATGCTTCATTTTTTTTATTCTTCACTTATTTAGAGATAAATAAATCATCAGCTTTTGGAAAATATATTTCATCATCATCATTCATGTATGTGAGGTAGAATTTTACTAATCTAAAAGTTGGCCACAGTAGAAGAAGCCACCAAGAGAGGAAAGAACACAGACAAGGCCAAAGCAGGAGCTCCTGCTTTGGCTGGACCTGATGGAGATGGCATGTCACCGATAGTCTCCTTCAATAGATCAGCAAAAGCGGAGGTTTTGGCGAAGACTTGAACATCAGCATGCATGGATTTAATTTGACCATTATTCACTACAGCCACCTGGAACCAAGATGAGCCTGATTTGCACAGCAGTGGGCTTCCTTGGTCGCCCTGAGAGCACACAAACAATATAATCGCACCAAAAAGAGGCCCACTGAACGTAAATGTAGGAAAAATAAGAAAAAATAAATCATACCTGGTGTAGTTCAACGGCACGAGTGCAAATCTTGTCACTGTCTGAAGTCCCACATCTTGTTACTTCTGTTTTCAGGTCTCGGCGACCATGGTGGGCTCCACCAGCATCTTTAAAAGCAGAAGAATTTATGTTTGTGCTCTTGAGAGAATGGCTAAATAGCAAACAACAAAAACAAAGAAAAAACAGTACATAAACGTACCTTTGTCGATGGCGACATGCCCCCAGCCTGCCACCCAGCACTGACTTCCAGTGGGGAAGGGTGTATTGTCGCCGATATCCAAGCAAACTGGCTGGATATTATCCTTGTATACTACGTCACTGACAAGCTGCAGAAGGGCAATATTTGAACCCGATGATTGACTTAAGATGATCTTGGCAACGCCCACGGACATCTCAAAGTCCTCTGAGCCATTGAGGTGCCGTTGGCCCAACATCACACTCCATTCGTGGACATTTGGTTGGGAGCTTTTAAAAAGAGAATTTCTGATTAGGTCTAACTTTGAAAGTTCGACGAAATCAAATTGGTACAATTGGAGACCACAATACTTACGAAGAAAAGCACTGGGCAGATGTCAGGATAAAATTGTCAGCAACGAGAGTTCCTGCACATATGTAGGCCCCATTTTTGTGGAGGCGAACAACCCAAGGCCAATTTCCCTCTGGGACAACTGCAACATCGCCATCAACCTCACCACAAACTGAGCCTAAATCGCAAAATAGATGGGATTAGAATGCCTGTTTATTTCCACGAATGGAGAATTTTTGGTTTTTATGGCAAGACAGAAACATGAAAGACATTTAAGACGGAAATTAAATATGATAGATATAGACAAAGAAATACATTCATAAAAGGAAAGCGGTAGTTCACACTTATAAACTTACGAGATGGACTGGCTGCAGGTTGGAAGTCAGGAGGAGGCAGTCCAGGACAAGTCACACTGCTGTCGGAATCCACTCCAGGGGAAGTGAACGTAACAAATCCTGGTTTATCCGAAGTGATGTGTGAGTTGATCCATGACTGGTAACCGGACACTCTGGCGTAAACTCCAGGAAGATTTGGGCGGGCACAGCCAAAACCCCAGCTGACAATACCAACTTGTAGCCACATAGGCCCCTGCTTGATCACCATTGGACCGCCAGAGTCCCCCTGTGGACATGAAGACAACACACCACAGGATTATAAAACTGAACCTAAACCAGCAATCCACTTGGCCAAGGGAACTGTCCCACCTGACAGGAGTCTTTCCCACCACTCAGAAAACCTGCACACATCATGTTGTCCGTGACTGAGCCGACTCCATTGAGGCAGTTACACTGTCTGTTCCCGATGACTGGAACTTCAACTTCTTGAAGAGTTTGAGGGAATGGCAGAGGCTCTGAGGAAAGTGAGCATAAATCAGGTTCAATGGTTGACCCAACGTCTTGAAGAGGACTCACTGAGCTGAGGTTTTTTTTGGCAGCCCTGATACATTCAGACATCAAATGAAGTCAAGATGATAACTTACCACCCTCATCAACTGTTCCCCAGCCAGTGACCCAACTATCAGTTGCAGCGTTGAACACACTGTTGCTGTCTGCCAGACACACTGGTCTGATGTAATCTGTGAATGTCACTGGTGAGGAGAGTCTGACCAGGGCGATGTCATTGTCAGTGGTGACACTGTTGTAATTTGGATGCACCAGGATCTGTGCCACACTTCGGGTCACTTCATTTGGGTTACTTCCTTGCAGGTTCTGACGACCCAGGGACACCTGCCACCCAGACGTCCTTGTGGAAACAGTCAATGGACACACATCAGTCACACAAAGTCTCAAAAGTTGAAGCAGTTTATCCTTGACAGTGACACCAACCTGCTGAAGCAGTGAGCAGCAGACATCACCCACTGGTTGTTGATCAGGGAACCACCACAAACATGGTTGCCAAATCTTCGGAGACTGGCCTGCCAAGGCCAACTTCCCTCTGGAGCATCTTCACCCCCAACGATTCTGTTGTTCAGAGGTGTGATTCCACACACTAGAAAAACATGTCTGCTTAGTTGACATTGGGAGTTTGATGAAATGTACAATGGTTTGGTCTCTATCGCTCTTCAGAATGACACATGCATGTGTTTTCTTTAGACCTCAGCAGTGGTAGATTGTAAAGGTACAGTACTTACATTGAGAACTGGACATAGGAGATTCCAAGCTGGCTGTGGCCGGTGGTCTGGTCGGACCAACAGGAGGAGGCAGTCCAGGACAAGTCACACTGCTGTCTGAATCCACTCCAGGGGAGGAGAACGTGACAAATCCTGGTTTATCCGAAGTGATGTGTGAGTTGATCCATGACTGGTAACTGGACACTCTGGCGTAAACTCCAGGAAGATTTGGGCGGGCACAGCCAAAACCCCAGCTGACAATACCAACTTGTAGCCACATAGGCCCCTGCTTGATCACCATTGGACCGCCAGAGTCCCCCTGTGGACATGAAGACAACACACCACAGCATTATAAAACTGAACCTAAACCAGCAATCCACTTGGCCAAGGGAACTGTCCCACCTGACAGGAGTCTTTCCCACCACTCAGAAAACCTGCACACATCATGTTGTCCGTGACTGAGCCGACTCCATTGAGGCAGTTACACTGTCTGTTCCCGATGACTGGAACTTCAACTTCTTGAAGAGTTTGAGGGAATGGCAGAGGCTCTGAGGAAAGTGAGCATAAATCAGGTTCAACGGTTGACCCAACGTCTTGAAGAGGACTCACTGAGCTGAGGTTTTTTTTGGCAGCCCTGATACATTCAGACATCAAATGAAGTCAAGATGACAACTTACCACCCTCATCAACTGTTCCCCAGCCAGTGACCCAACTATCAGTTGCAGCGTTGAACACACTGTTGCTGTCTGCCAGACACACTGGTCTGATGTAATCTGTGAATGTCACTGGTGAGGAGAGTCTGACCAGGGCGATGTCATTGTCAGTGGTGAGACTGTTGTAATTTGGATGCACCAGGATCTGTGCCACACTTCGGGTCACTTCATTTGGGTTACTTCCTTGCAGGTTCTGACGACCCAGGGACACCTGCCACCCAGACGTCCTTGTGGAAACAGTCAATGGACACACATCAGTCACACAAAGTCTCAAAAGTTGAAGCAGTTTATCCTTGACAGTGACACCAACCTGCTGAAGCAGTGAGCAGCAGACATCACCCACTGGTTGTTGATCAGGGAACCACCACAAACATGGTTGCCAAATCTTCGGAGACTGGCCTGCCAAGGCCAACTTCCCTCTGGAGCATCTTCACCCCCAACGATTCTGTTGTTCAGAGGTGTGATTCCACACACTAGAAAAACATGTCTGCTTAGTTGACATTGGGAGTTTGATGAAATGTACAATGGTTTGGTCTTTATCGCTCTTCAGAATGACACATGCATGTGGTTTCTTAGGACCTCAACAGTGGTAGATCGTAACGGTACAGGTCTTACTTTGAGAACTGGACAAAGGAGATTGCAAGCCGACTGTGGTTGGTGGTCTGGTCGGAACAACAGGAGGAGGCAGTCCAGGACAAGTCACACTGCTGTCGGAATCCACTCCAGGGGAAGTGAACGTAACAAATCCTGGTTTATCCGAAGTGATGTGTGAGTTGATCCATGACTGGTAA
This sequence comes from Synchiropus splendidus, assembly GCF_027744825.2. NCBI lineage: Eukaryota > Metazoa > Chordata > Actinopteri > Syngnathiformes > Callionymidae > Synchiropus > Synchiropus splendidus. Next base: position 11,044,776 of record NC_071338.1, read on the forward strand.
CTGGACACTCTGGCGTAAACTCCAGGAAGATTTGGGCGGGCACAGCCAAAACCCCAGCTGACAATACCAACTTGTAGCCACATAGGCCCCTGCTTGATCACCATTGGACCGCCAGAGTCCCCCTGTGGACATGAAGACAACACACCACAGGATTATAAAACTGAACCTAAACCAGCAATCCACTTGGCCAAGGGAACTGTCCCACCTGACAGGAGTCTTTCCCACCACTCAGAAAACCTGCACACATCATGTTGTCCGTGACTGAGCCGACTCCATTGAGGCAGTTACACTGTCTGTTCCCGATGACTGGAACTTCAACTTCTTGAAGAGTTTGAGGGAATGGCAGAGGCTCTGAGGAAAGTGAGCATAAATCAGGTTCAACGGTTGACCCATCGTCTTGAAGAGGACTCACTGAGCTGAGGTTTTTTTTGGCAGCCCTGATACATTCAGACATCAAATGAAGTCAAGATGACAACTTACCACCCTCATCAACTGTTCCCCAGCCAGTGACCCAACTATCAGTTGCAGCGTTGAACACACTGTTGCTGTCTGCCAGACACACTGGTCTGATGTAATCTGTGAATGTCACTGGTGAGGAGAGTCTGACCAGGGCGATGTCATTGTCAGTGGTGAGACTGTTGTAATTTGGATGCACCAGGATCTGTGCCACACTTCGGGTCACTTCATTTGGGTTACTTCCTTGCAGGTTCTGACGACCCAGGGACACCTGCCACCCAGACGTCCTTGTGGAAACAGTCAATGGACACACATCAGTCACACAAAGTCTCAAAAGTTGAAGCAGTTTATCCTTGACAGTGACACCAACCTGCTGAAGCAGTGAGCAGCAGACATCACCCACTGGTTGTTGATCAGGGAACCACCACAAACATGGTTGCCAAATCTTCGGAGACTGGCCTGCCAAGGCCAACTTCCCTCTGGAGCATCTTCACCCCCAACGATTCTGTTGTTCAGAGGTGTGATTCCACACACTAGAAAAACATGTCTGCTTAGTTGACATTGGGAGTTTGATGAAATGTACAATGGTTTGGTCTCTATCGCTCTTCAGAATGACACATGCATGTGTTTTCTTTAGACCTCAGCAGTGGTAGATTGTAAAGGTACAGTACTTACATTGAGAACTGGACATAGGAGATTCCAAGCTGGCTGTGGCCGGTGGTCTGGTCGGACCAACAGGAGGAGGCAGTCCAGGACAAGTCACACTGCTGTCGGAATCCACTCCAGGGGAGGAGAACGTGACAAATCCTGGTTTATCCGAAGTGATGTGTGAGTTGATCCATGACTGGTAACCGGACACTCTGGCGTAAACTCCAGGAAGATTTGGGCGGGCACAGCCAAAACCCCAGCTGACAATACCAACTTGTAGCCACATAGGCCCCTGCTTGATCACCATTGGACCGCCAGAGTCCCCCTGTGGACATGAAGACAACACACCACAGGATTATAAAACTGAACCTAAACCAGCAATCCACTTGGCCAAGGGAACTGTCCCACCTGACAGGAGTCTTTCCCACCACTCAGAAAACCTGCACACATCATGTTGTCCGTGACTGAGCCGACTCCATTGAGGCAGTTACACTGTCTGTTCCCGATGACTGGAACTTCAACTTCTTGAAGAGTTTGAGGGAATGGCAGAGGCTCTGAGGACAGTGAGCATAAATCAGGTTCAACGGTTGACCCAACGTCTTGAAGAGGACTCACTGAGCTGAGGTTTTTTTTGGCAGCCCTGATACATTCAGACATCAAATGAAGTCAAGATGACAACTTACCACCCTCATCAACTGTTCCCCAGCCAGTGACCCAACTATCAGTTGCAGCGTTGAACACACTGTTGCTGTCTGCCAGACACACTGGTCTGATGTAATCTGTGAATGTCACTGGTGAGGAGAGTCTGACCAGGGCGATGTCATTGTCAGTGGTGAGACTGTTGTAATTTGGATGCACCAGGATCTGTGCCACACTTCGGGTCACTTCATTTGGGTTACTTCCTTGCAGGTTCTGACGACCCAGGGACACCTGCCACCCAGACGTCCTTGTGGAAACAGTCAATGGACACACATCAGTCACACAAAGTCTCAAAAGTTGAAGCAGTTTATCCTTGACAGTGACACCAACCTGCTGAAGCAGTGAGCAGCAGACATCACCCACTGGTTGTTGATCAGGGAACCACCACAAACATGGTTGCCAAATCTTCGGAGACTGGCCTGCCAAGGCCAACTTCCCTGTGGAGCATCTTCACCCCCAACGATTCTGTTGTTCAGAGGTGTGATTCCACACACTAGAAAAACATGTCTGCTTAGTTGACATTGGGAGTTTGATGAAATGTACAATGGTTTGGTCTTTATCGCTCTTCAGAATGACACATGCATGTGGTTTCTTAGGACCTCAACAGTGGTAGATCGTAACGGTACAGGTCTTACTTTGAGAACTGGACAAAGGAGATTGCAAGCCGACTGTGGTTGGTGGTCTGGTCGGAACAACAGGAGGAGGCAGTCCAGGACAAGTCACACTGCTGTCGGAATCCACTCCAGGGGAGGAGAACGTGACAAATCCTGGTTTATCCGAAGTGATGTGTGAGTTGATCCATGACTGGTAACCGGACACTCTGGCGTAAACTCCAGGAAGATTTGGGCGGGCACAGCCAAAACCCCAGCTGACAATACCAACTTGTAGCCACATAGGCCCCTGCTTGATCACCATTGGACCGCCAGAGTCCCCCTGTGGACATGAAGACAACACACCACAGCATTATAAAACTGAACCTAAACCAGCAATCCACTTGGCCAAGGGAACTGTCCCACCTGACAGGAGTCTTTCCCACCACTCAGAAAACCTGCACACATCATGTTGTCCGTGACTGAGCCGACTCCATTGAGGCAGTTACACTGTCTGTTCCCGATGACTGGAACTTCAACTTCTTGAAGAGTTTGAGGGAATGGCAGAGGCTCTGAGGAAAGTGAGCATAAATCAGGTTCAATGGTTGACCCAACGTCTTGAAGAGGACTCACGGAGCTGAGGTTTTTTTTGGCAGCCCTGATACATTCAGACATCAAATGAAGTCAAGATGATAACTTACCACCCTCATCAACTGTTCCCCAGCCAGTGACCCAACTATCAGTTGCAGCGTTGAACACACTGTTGCTGTCTGCCAGACACACTGGTCTGATGTAATCTGTGAATGTCACTGGTGAGGAGAGTCTGACCAGGGCGATGTCATTGTCAGTGGTGACACTGTTGTAATTTGGATGCACCAGGATCTGTGCCACACTTCGGGTCACTTCATTTGGGTTACTTCCTTGCAGGTTCTGACGACCCAGGGACACCTGCCACCCAGACGTCCTTGTGGAAACAGTCAATGGACACACATCAGTCACACAAAGTCTCAAAAGTTGAAGCAGTTTATCCTTGACAGTGACACCAACCTGCTGAAGCAGTGAGCAGCAGACATCACCCACTGGTTGTTGATCAGGGAACCACCACAAACATGGTTGCCAAATCTTCGGAGACTGGCCTGCCAAGGCCAACTTCCCTGTGGAGCATCTTCACCCCCAACGATTCTGTTGTTCAGAGGTGTGATTCCACACACTAGAAAAACATGTCTGCTTAGTTGACATTGGGAGTTTGATGAAATGTACAATGGTTTGGTCTTTATCGCTCTTCAGAATGACACATGCATGTGTTTTCTTTAGACCTCAACAGTGGTAGATCGTAACGGTACAGGTCTTACTTTGAGAACTGGACAAAGGAGATTGCAAGCCGACTGTGGTTGGTGGTCTGGTCGGAACAACAGGAGGAGGCAGTCCAGGACAAGTCACACTGCTGTCGGAATCCACTCCAGGGGAGGAGAACGTGACAAATCCTGGTTTATCCGAAGTGATGTGTGAGTTGATCCATGACTGGTAACCGGACACTCTGGCGTAAACTCCAGGAAGATTTGGGCGGGCACAGCCAAAACCCCAGCTGACAATACCAACTTGTAGCCACATAGGCCCCTGCTTGATCACCATTGGACCGCCAGAGTCCCCCTGTGGACATGAAGACAACACACCACAGCATTATAAAACTGAACCTAAACCAGCAATCCACTTAACCAAGGGAACTGTCCCACCTGACAGGAGTCTTTCCCACCACTCAGGAAACCTGCACACATCATGTTCTCTGTGACTGAGCCGACTCCATTGAGGCAGTTACACTGTCTGTTCCCGACGACTGGAACTTCAACTTCTTGAAGAGTTTGAGGGAATGGCAGAGGCTCTGAGGAAAGTGAGCATAAATCAGGTTCAACGGTTGACCCAACGTCTTGAAGAGGACTCACTGAGCTGAGGTTTTTTTTGGCAGCCCTGATACATTCAGACATCAAATGAAGTCAAGATGACAACTTACCACCCTCATCAACTGTTCCCCAGCCAGTGACCCAACTATCAGTTGCAGCGTTGAACACACTGTTGCTGTCTGCCAGACACACTGGTCTGATGTAATCTGTGAATGTCACTGGTGAGGAGAGTCTGACCAGGGCGATGTCATTGTCAGTGGTGAGACTGTTGTAATTTGGATGCACCAGGATCTGTGCCACACTTCGGGTCACTTCATTTGGGTTACTTCCTTGCAGGTTCTGACGACCCAGGGACACCTGCCACCCAGACGTCCTTGTGGAAACAGTCAATGGACACACATCAGTCACACAAAGTCTCAAAAGTTGAAGCAGTTTATCCTTGACAGTGACACCAACCTGCTGAAGCAGTGAGCAGCAGACATCACCCACTGGTTGTTGATCAGGGAACCACCACAAACATGGTTGCCAAATCTTCGGAGACTGGCCTGCCAAGGCCAACTTCCCTCTGGAGCATCTTCACCCCCAACGATTCTGTTGTTCAGAGGTGTGATTCCACACACTAGAAAAACATGTCTGCTTAGTTGACATTGGGAGTTTGATGAAATGTACAAAGGTTTGGTCTCTATCGCTCTTCAGAATGACACATGCATGTGGTTTCTTTGGACCTCAACAGTGGTAGATCGTAAAGGTACAGTACTTACATTGAGAACTGGACATAGGAGATTCCAAGCCGGCTGTTGTTGGTGGTCTGGTCGGACCAACAGGAGGAGGCAGTCCAGGACACGAGAACTCACTGTCAGAATCCACAACACTGGATGATGACTCCACAAAACATGGTTTGTCAGCATTTATGTGTGACTCAATCCAGGATTGAAAGTTCGATACTCTAGAATAGACCCCTGGCAGATTTGGACGAGCACATCCAAAACCCCAACTAATGATTCCAGCTTGGACCCATTTGGAGCCCTGCTTTATCACCAAGGGTCCACCTGAGTCGCCCTGCAGAGAAGATGATTCAGGTTCATGTTGCCTGAAAAACTGGAATTAAAACTATTACGAACAATGGGCCATCCAACCTGACAGGAGTCTTTTCCTCCTTCGAGAAGACCAGCACACATCATGTTGTCCGTGACTGAGCCGACTCCATTGAGGCAGTTACACTGTCTGTTCCCGACGACTGGAACTTCAACTTCTTGAAGAGTTTGAGGGAATGGCAGAGGCTCTGAGGAAACCACGAGGAAGCATCAAAAAACAAACAAACAATAAAGAATTAGCACAGGACAGTTATTAAATCTCAAGGTCAATCTGTTTCCAGAGTCTTACCTCCTTCAGCCGTGCTTCCCCAGCCAGTGACCCAGCTCATAGTGCCTGCGGGGAATTTACTCTGACTGGCGGCCAGGCATACTGGTTTTACAAACTTTGATCGTCTGACTTGTTTTGAAAGTTTGACAAGAGCAATGTCATTATCACTCGTGGAACTGGAATAATTTGGGTGCAAAATAATCTCAGCAATTCTCCGTTTTTGTCTCCCTCGATTTTTGCTTTGGAGGCTGTGTATTCCAAGAACCACCTTCCACTTATCCTTGTTTTTGCTGTAGAATAACAAACATGTTTGTTTTGGAATGACAAATGGATATGGAGAAGTCCCATTTGAGACACCAACCTGCTGAAGCAGTGAGCGGCCGTCATGACCCACTCGTCGTTGATCAGGGAGCCCCCACAAATGTGTTGTTTCTTTTGCTGTAGGCTGGCCTGCCAGGGCCAACGTCTCGCTGGTGCATCATGACCCCCAACTATTCGGGTGTCATTCCCTTTGGAAGAAACTGCAAACACAGATTTGTGAGTACTATTTTAAAGTCATTGACCAACTGTATTATTACCCTCATCCTGGTTGTTATTGTTATTAGTCAGTGGCATCCCTCAATGCCACAATATGCCACAACTGATGCCAGAACAGATGGGATTCCACGGTCAAGGTGCTTTGGATATTTTCCCAAAATGTTCTTCATTTGAATGGTTCAGTACTTGATGGTATCCTGGTGGTTCATCATTAACCCAATTGATATATTTTACCGAATATTTTGCTGAGGAATGCTTTTCCATGGATGATCAGATATTACAAGTGGAGACTGAACTACCATTTTACTTAAACCTACGATAATCCAATTCCTAACTCAAATTAGTGATCTGTCAAAAAAAGTATACCATCTCTCATCCTCTCATTCCTGCTGTCCAGCTTTAAAAAAAAGTAGAACATTTCCATGGTACTGAAACTCGCTTCAGATCAGGTACCAAACCCTAGGTAGCTACCGTTGGATCGGGTTGGATAAACCACCGTATCCCTCAGAATGTATGTCTGTAGTTATGTTATAACTTTTTTACTGTGAGGATTCCGTCAACCACAATTTGTTTACTATCATGCAGATGTTAGGTGGTCTGCACGGATCGACTTGCTTTATTTATCTTTATTGTTTTTATTTTTTCTTCCTGAATAATTGGCTCATTAATTGTTTTTATTCTTTTTACAGTGGCAAATATATGATCTGTAAATATTATCTTGCCAAACCACTATTGAATACAATGCAAAGACATTTTTTTCCTACAATAGCATCCTTTTTAATGAACAATGTGGTCGCTGACATTGTGGAAATATTTACTCTTTTATAGAAATGGTGCATTGAAAAAGCTGCATCACTACATTTTCCAGTATACATACACTACACATTTTCCCCATTGTGTGTAATCTAATCTAATCTAATCTCACCAGAAGCCATGTCAGTAGACAAAACCAAAAAAGCACGTCATGAATAATTATGATTTGTGATCCAGATCAATCGTGTAAGGATAAAGATGAGATTTACCTGCAGCTATGACACTCATCAGTGTCAGGAGGACACAGATCCATCTTTCCAAAGCCATTGCGGTGCACCAGTCAGTTCACGGCTGTGTCCTTTTATATGCTGAGGTTTCAACATCTTTGCACAAATAGGTGTGTCTCCCCCTCATGACGTTCCCTCTTGAAACACAGATTTACCAGTTTCCTGGTTCACCTGGAAGAATTTTCAAACTATTTGTCTGCCTTTCAGCATCAAACATACTTCCACCATACTTGACCACTGCCTAGTCCTGTTCAGGGTTGTGGGGAATGCTGGGGCCTATCCCAGCAGTGTTTGGGCGACTCATGATTTTCACAAAAACTGGATCATGGATGTTGTTAAAAATGTTGTCAAGAATTCTTCTGAAACATTTGGTGACATGGATTTTAAATCTGTTTATGGTTGTGACATTACATCTTTCCAAGTTTATGGTTGTGACATTACGTCTGTCCAATATTTCCAATATTTGTGACATTACGTCTTTCCACCATTTCTATTACGTTTTTCCAATATATACATTGGAAAGACATATATATATATATATATATATATATATATATATATATATATATATATATATATATATATATATACACTTGTCTTTCCAATGTCCAAAACAAATGTGTCTTTTGTGCACAATGCGACCAGACCAGTCGAAAATACATCTTCACCTTCACCTACTGACAGGTGCTGAATTCCTGCGATTTCAGGCGGGTGAGAAAGTTTCAGCAGTGGAACTTTTTCATGGTTGTCGCTTCGGGGGCATTTGCGTCAAGACAGCTTAACTTTAAACAAAACATTGTCTTGCAGGGACTTTACAGCTTACTATTATGGTCGGCAGATACAAGCACCGTTGCAAAATCAACTTGAGTCACGTAGTGAGGAAAAAAATGATTCACTGATGCTGTGAGTGTGAGGTAATAGAGACCGTTTTCATGTCACCAACAATAGATCATGTCCACCATGAATACATCTGTTCGAAAAAAAATTATTATACAACAACATATTCATTATCAATGTATTCATGAATACAAATACATAAATGGATAAAACAAGTCAGAATATGTAATTGCGTAAAACAGTCCGTTTTTTCAACCCTTTGAGCAAATCTTGTGAAGTATTTGAATAGACAGCGGTGGTCTGATGATGGACTGATGCAGACAAAGATAATGGATTAGGTAAGAATGGACGTCTATTTTTGTGGCCATCTGTCATCCGCTAGTCAACAAACAAGACAGCTACATAATGCTACAAGATTCGGGGCCACAAATGGAGGGCTCCATGGGTGAACTGTTTCACTACAGTTTCAAAGAGCTCTGTGAAGCAAGAAAGAAATGTACGTCACTGAAACAGCGAAAACGTCACTGTACAGTGCCTGTGCAATGACAAACAAAGGCATTCTACTCTGATCTGATCTGATCTGAAGGAGTAGTTTGCTTGAACCAGCTAGCTGAGATACGATGTCATAAGCATTTCAGGTACATCATCTAGCGAACACAGAAAAGAATTACTCTACGGAATTCTCTCTATTTTTTTGGGCATATACAAACGCATATACAGAAAGCTTTTTTTAAGCATTTATATTATTGTTTTATTTTGTGACTATAAATGGAAGAAAAACATCAGAAACATAACTTTTAAACAGTTGGCCAACATCCAATGTGAACATGATCAACTTGGTTATCAATGTCAATGTTATCTTTCATTTGACATATTTCGAGTCACATTTGGATATGCAGTCAGAAAATCTAGTCAAAGCACATTGTTGAATCGCACTTAAGTACTGTCTTGGGTGTGTCCCCACCTCAAGGTGAGGGGGATTGCATTATGTAACAAGAGCACTGCTTGCTCAACACCATAACCAGCTTTGCTCATTGGAATACTGAAATACTGGCTAAAAAGTAGCAAATACATGAAACAGTCTCCTTCTATGATTATGATTATTGTAAAAATAATTGTTATTATTATTATTACTTTAGCATCACTGACAGACAAGGATTACACATTTGTTACACAATCTCGCTGATGCACATTTGCCGCAACAAAAGAACAATAATCACAATTCAGTTTCAGCAGGAAGTCAGTGATGTGACTTTTTTCTTCCTGCTGACGTGGTCTTTGTTTTGGAAGATGCACAGACAGTATCATCATTCCTAAACACGTCCCCAGTCAGGTGGCTCACTGGCGGAGAACACAAACCACAATTCATGGATGTGTTGGTATTTGCAAGACAATACAAGTGATGTTGAGGACAGGTCTGAGCCCAGACGATGCCTTTTCTTTTCTGCCAAAAGTTCCCCCCCCACCCAATAATCACCTTTTTCTTTTCCAACAAACATAAACTAATCATTTTAACGACTGATATGCAAGTTTATTTTTAAAAAATGGCTTGGTCCATAATAGCACAAAATAATTACAGTTATTACTAGTTGCACTAGGTGTAGTTTTTGTTCTACTCCCAGACTCTAAAGAGTTTGTGTGTACATTTGGAGCGAGCATTCTCTTTGTGTTTCTTGCACTGGTTTCCATTGGGTACTCTGGTTTCCTCTCAAAGTCCAAAAGACATACAAAAGTTAATTCATAACTCATTTTGGGTACTACACCTGCATGGGAGGACCTTATGGGGGCTTTCTGGGATGAAGCCTCAATTTGAGTCTTCAAAACAACAAGGTCTTTATAATTAGGTTTATTACTATTAGGTTTGATTCAATTCATGGTAAAGGTCAGACATTTGTTTTGGATGGTTAGGTTCAGATGGAGAGGCTGGGGAAAGCACTATGGCAATGAGAAACCTCACAATGTCCCCACAAGAATAGGATAGGACGTGTGTGTGTGTGTGTGTGTGTGTGTGTGTGTGTGTGTGTGTGTGTGTGTGTGTGTGTGTGTGTGTGTGTGTGTGTGTGTGTGTGTGTGTGTGAGAAATGGTCTGGTGACTAAATAGCAATAGCCACAACAACATTAAGAGATTGAGTACGGGACTTTTAATGGACTTCCAGCTTGACTCCAGTTCAAGACTCAGGACATAATAATACATGCAGCAGGGAACAAAGACTGATGGTTCAAAACGTGGACATGGAAAATGTCACCATATCAGTCTGCAGTTGGACGACAATAGCAATGAATATCACACTAGTGGTTCTGACAAGGATCAGGACTTTGTTTGCCCTGACATGTCATACTCAACACCAATGTTATGATTCATAATAATAACAACCATTCACTTGAATTGATTGTGGATATCACATTGATTTCAACTTCATTATTTTTTCATAAAAGCATTTAAGATTCTTCTTTAATTATTACCGTTTGAAGTCATGGAGGCAGCGATGGGTAGAAAGTAGTTGCACTTACTCTTTGACTGGTAGGTTACTTTTGAATAGACTGTACTTCTGAGAGTTTAAGTACGACGTCTTGCTTGAGTATATCTCTCCTGAAAATACACTATCATTACACATCCTCCATTTAGTCAACCCAGAGTCAGTCCCATCCTGACTGGATTCATGATGGCTGACGTGCACGGCAGCTCCACTGTCATGCTCCATGTTGGATCCCTGTTTTTCTCAGGCCTAAATTAAGTAGACAGTGCTCTATACTGTGTTTTGTACTTGGTCAGACCAAAGCAGTGCTGCCTGTAAGTGCTTCATCTTGTCATATGTTGTCACAAATGATGTTAAAAAATATAGAGTTTATGCTCCAGTCACAAAGCTGCACAGACAAACTAAGACTTCCAACCAACCATCTTGGTCGGATGAGCTGCGGCACATGTTTAAAGAGGAGCACGGCCCTCAGTCAAGAACACAGAAGTCGAATTGAATGTTTCACGTTCAACCAGAGCCGCCACATTCTTAATTAAAAACATTGCATAATAAAGCAGGAGCCTCTTAGACATGACTCAGCCAAAAACAGCCGTCACGCTCTTGTCCCTTCTGTTTAACCACCGACTCTTCCACTTGTCTCACGGCTCCCGTGGTATTGTATTTGCTCATAGTGAGTTAGCACAGAACAAGGGTGACTAACCTGTTTAAAGCTCAGTTGTCAGTTGGGACATTCCAGTTATTTTGAGAATGTCACCTCTGACAGAAGCTGAGACAGACTTTTACTCTAAAAAAGGGTTTTGCTCCAAATGAACACACACACTGATATTGCCGGATCTTTTCACTGTCTGCCTCATCTCACATGACATTTTTCCTGCACTCCAAAATTCAAGCTGTTTCTTCACTTGTTTACGTGTGTTTGTCTCCGCTAGCCTGTCTTGGATCAGCCATTGCAACTCATTTGAAATTTCATAATAACAAGTCGGAGTTCCAGATATGATGCATAAGAGTCGGTCAGAGCTTAAGAAAGCAATAGTCACTGACCCAATTACACAGTCGTGACGCAGTATAACCTTATTTTTCAATGTCATGACCATTGTTTAAAGATTAGGATTTCAACACTGATCACATGAACCTCACCGCCACTGGCTTTAAGATGTTGTTTGAACCAGCTGGATCTGAGCGCGAGGCAGTTCCATGCTTGCAAAGGGATGCGACGTCGTTATACTTTTGTTCTTCTCAGTCCTCTTTGTTTTCTAGTCATTGTTGATATGTTTGGTTTCCACTGTTGAGCTGACGGTCTGCAGTCAATGTTTAGAAAGATATGACTTTTAACACCTCAGTTGTGGAGACTAACAGTATCAAAAGTGAGAAACAAAAACGGAGCTACAAAAAATCAATTGTAATCTGACTTGGACTAGAAAAATAATAAAGTACGAAAGTAAGTATTACTGAAGATTGATAACCTCAAACGGATTAATACCATCTTCATTGGAACAATAATTGAGACAATAACTGTTGGAAATGATCAGATTCCTGCATCTCGTGTCCATGTGTCTCCGCCCTTTTACGTGATGTTCAGTTGCTTCTGACCTTTGAATTCTTGACTCTTCTCTCGCGTACTCTTGAAGTTGTTGTGTCACATTTTTTCCACTCACGATACATAATGTGCTTCTAATTTGCATTCCGTAACATTACTAGCCTGTTAGCCGTCAAAGTGGTAAAATTGCAACATTGCAGCATTTAGGTAAGCCGCTCTGCAAACACGGTACGTGTCGTAGGTTCTATACACAAACAGATGGCGGATCAATTTCAATTTGGGTGAGGCCTCCGGTCAAGGAGAGGAGGGAGGTTGTAGTTTCATGACTGAGGATGGAGCAGCAGAGGCGGGAGAAAACACACTGAGAATGGACGCTGGACACTGCAGTGGTGTTCACTGACCTGCTGTAAATGACAGGGATGAGCAGCCCAGCAGTCAAACGTTCATTGTACCTTAAAGATGTGTGTCTCCAGTCGATATGTGTAATTCACCATGGCTGCTGCCGAGTGATAGAAAACAGATGAGATGTGACCCAAACTTAGGATCACACGTGGGATTCTTCTCTTTTACAGCATGCCTTCACCTCTAACCATTTTCAAGCTACAGCCTTTCTAAATATTGACATCAAAGTTGAGTAATGAATTGAAAAACCTGCACTGACAACATTCTCAAAATTAAGATTTTTAATAAGATGTTAAAATAAGCAGTGGTGTATTTATGTATCGGAAACTCTGAAGATATCCTGTCATTAAATATGAATTTTTAAACGCCTAAGGAAATCGTGAGGAGTTCTGACATTATTAAAAGCATGACCCTTCTTCGATCCTCGTCATGTCCTCCTGTATCACAGCCATGAACCTCGGTTGTTTATGGAGTTTGTGGGCAAGTAGCTAGTTCAGGGGTCCGCAGTTCATCATGGTGAAGTAGAAAACTTCTGATACAACACCTCCCTCTTGTGGATCATATGAGGAACAGGCATTTTTTTTAGATCAGTTTATGAAGAAAACATTGTCAAGACTGGCCACGTGTTTTATTCACGTATTAAAAAATGCACATACAGTTAACAGTTTACGCATGACAGGACTAAACAAGAGAAGCGTTAGTTCTTTCCATGACCTTTGAACCCAGTCCATACAAATGAACAAAATGAGGTACATAATGTTTTATGCATTATCTGTAAACTCACAGCCAAAGTTAACTCCATATTTTGGAGTGAAGACATGCTTCTGAAATTCCACAGCAACCTGCTTTATTGGTCCTTCTCTCCTTTCTTCCGTTCAATGGCACTGCGTCGCTTGAGGTTGGTGAAGAGCAGAGCGAAGTTGACGATGTAAGTTGACACACAGACCATGCAGAAGTCTCCAAGAACAAAAGCCAGAATTGATGCCAGATAAAGTGAGCCGGCCACGGACACCCAGGAGGAAAACACTAGGAACAACGCTGCTTTGGCCGACATGGACATTCCTGTAAGAAGACAGATGTCATTCAAGCTCTCTGACCGTATCACGCAGCGTCATCAAGAGATGTGAAATAGTGTTCGCTCAGTTATACTGAAGTCTTGGCTGACTGGAGCGAACTGGAGTGGAATGCTTGACTATGTAGGGTAAAGTAGATTTATTGTCAATTCTGCCATATGCATTGCATACAGAGGGTTGTAATGTCATTAGTCGGCAGCCCTTTTTGGACCTCTTTGGTGACACACACGACATCAAACTATGTATAAAATACAACCAAAAAATGTGCTGGGATTTTAACATGTTAATTATGATTAATTAATAATTAATTAATTAATTACAACAACAAATATTTAATTTAATTTAATTGAACAGTTTGCTCTCCAGACAACAGGGAACCTTTGTAAGTGCAGGACTTCCTGGTCCACTGATCACACTGATGCACAAGACACGTGGCAGCTAGGATGATAACAACAACAACAAACATGGAGGAATCCCTGAACAAAAGCAAACAAAAACGGACTGTTTGCTTTTGTTCAGGGATTTTTCACTACACAATAGCCAGGGTTTCCACTACTCCGAATGTACTTGAAATTATTATAAAATTTAAATTCTTATACAGCTATATGGCTTTAGTTTAAATAAGGTGATATACAAACTATTGTGCTATTGTCAAACTGATGCAAAATAAACAATATTTTGTTGTTTAAATGTATGTGTCCATCATTTGATTCAGTAAATCACATCACATATAGTAGTACGTAAGTACATCAAATTCATTGAAATTGAAAAATGTGGCTTATTGTGGCAAATAAATCATTAAACTGTGATTAATTAGATCATTTTTAATCGAAACCCCTAAAAAACATGAACAAAACAAACAAACAAAAACAAAACATACATACACATGGTGCGACTACACAAAAGTGTAAACTGCATACTAACCCAGGCCCAGCTGCAGAGTGTAGAATATGATGCCAAGCACACTGTTGGGCTGGTTTAAGGGACTGTCTTTCTCAACTAAGAACTGCACCAAACCAAAACCACGTCCCCATCTGCAGACAGAAAAACAACAACAGACCCTTATATATTTTCAGAGATGACATGGAACGGAATTGCTTGCGTTGCGTGATGTCACTGGTTTGTAAGACGTGGCACCGACGAGGTCACACGTCCATGAAAGAGGTCAACCATCTTAAATCAGCAACATATTTTGCTCCTGGCTCTAAATGCTTATCCAAAGTCTACGGGTTAAATACAGAACAAAAGAGCATTATGCCCCGCAGGTAGTGCTTTCCGAAGTGCTGGACTCGTACCTCGATGTGAAAACTTTGGAGCAGCTCACCGACGCCCCCAGGTCGCACATCGCTGTGTAGTCCGGGTCCTGTTCCTTGGACAGCTCGACGTGGAGGGCATACACTGACAGAAACAAACCAAGCGCACAGAGAAGAACGCGCACTTTCCTCTCCCACTTCGGCAAACTGTGTTCCACTGCCATCTTATTCAGAAGACGGAAAATCACGGCACACGCGACCCCTCACAGGCTCGGCTCCTAGAAACGACGTGTTAAGGGACCCAGTCTGGCCTGTGATTGGCTGTGTGGATTTTACGAGTTCTGATTGGTGCGCCGGGACAGATGTTGGACCCGGTTCAGAGGGGCGTTTGTGTGTTTTTGAGTGAACTTTGCCTGTTCAGATTGCACACATTTTTGTCAATCTGGAACTCCCCCGACATGAGTAAATACGAGTATCATAAAACGCTTATCCTTGACTTGTCAATCCATAATTGTTTTACTATTTTTTTCATTGAGATGAAGGTCGAGGGACAGCAACGATGCACTGAACAGAACAATGAGAGCAACTGTGCTCTACGGGTTCAGGTAACTGTCCGCAGGGCCCTCCCACTGAAGCGCCAGCGTAGGCCCCGCCTTTAATAAGATAGTTCTCTGCTACTATTGGTCAGTAAGATACAGCTTCTTTTCCCTCATTGGTCTAGTCGGAGTCAATCGAGCGCAAGGCGGAATAGAACAAGGAAGCGGCGGACAAAAACAACAGGCAGCCATGCTGAATGCCTTCTGTTAACACCAGAAGACAGTTTGTGTTCCAAGGAAAATCGTCTTCTAATGGACGGGTGTGTTTTCTTGGCTTTAGATGGACAAGACGCGAGCCAGCATCGTACATGCCTCGAAAGACGCAGCCTGAGGTAACGTAAAGGAGCCTACGCCCCTGCGTCAAACAGCGGGCTGTTTGCTACTGAAGCGTGCGTTTAAACGTTATTTCGCTCCTATTTCTCACCTAAACATGCTTAAATTATACAGTCCTGTATGCGACAGATTCTGAATTTAGCCGTCGGTTTACTCGCTGGCCGAACCAAGACAGTGCTACTTGAAGTCATAGGACATCAACCTGTATTGTCTTATTGGCAATAAAGCAGGTTTTGTCCGTTTACTAGCTGGTCAAAAGACAACAGTGACAATGCACCTGGTCCTGAGGCAACAGCTTAACAAAGCTTGGATCCTCTTTTTTTTTATCATATATATTTTCCTTACATTTCTTTTTTTTTTTTTTTTTACATCCCAAGGACCTGATAAAGTGTGCCAACATTTTAACGTCAACCTAAAAGATCTGATCTCTCAACAGTTCCAGTGCCAGTTTGTGGCACATTAAGATACTCTTACTTTGCAAGTAAAGCATGTTAAAGAAGTGACTACTAATTCAAAGGTTCTTTATGTGAAGATTGTGTGAAGTTTACCATTGATTTCCTATAGTAGCATTGTGTATTGAAAGGCTTTGGCATTTTGATGTATGCATGCACAGACACTGAATGTCTATGGGCCGTTTTAAAGATGAATGTTAACAAACAACGAGCAAATCCAAATAGTTGACTCAAACTCAGCTCCATGGAAGGTGCATGAAAGCATCTTAGGCTACAACAGTGACATTGAATTTAGTGGAATATTGAGGCAAAAAAGTTTGTAAAGTAACAGCATCAGTGGAAACAACAATAGGATATAATGTTTTATTGTATAAATAATAAAAAAAAAAGACAGACGCGAAAGTAGTGATGATAGTGACGAGCATTCACGCAATTAATCGTTTTTTTAAAGACTAAGAACATAATGATTTCTCAGAACAGCTGTGGTATGTTAAACAAATGTATTTAACTCAAACTATGTAAATGTCTGTTTTCAGAAATGACAACTGAGAACAGTGGAGAAGAGAAAATTCAGCCCGTGTCCATGTCACCTGAAATAATGTCGACAGAGAAAAGCAGAGAAGACCAGAACCAGCATGGCGTTGTCTGTACGGATACCAGCACAGCAGCCAAAAACTTGGCTTTGCTTAAAGCACACTCGCTGGATGTGAAGTTTGATGTTGGTGAGGAATATGATGTCATAGAGACAATTGGCACAGGAGCGTATGGTGTCGTTTCATCTGCGAGGAGACGAGACAATGGTACAACTCATTTAATACAGATGTTTTGGTTGTTGTGCTGTCAAGCCCCTCATTCCTAAATCTTCTGTATTCATGTTCCAGGCCAGCAGGTGGCAATAAAGAAGATCTCAAATGCATTTGAAGTTCTGACGAATGCCAAACGGACCCTGCGAGAGCTCAAGATTCTGAAACACTTCAAACATGACAACATCATTGCTATCAAAGACATCTTGCAGCCCAACCTCCCTCATGCTGCCTTTAAGTCTGTGTAAGTGCACTTTTAAATACAATGTGGATGGACTGGAATTTTTAAATCTGACTGTTTACAGTGGATTCATATACAGCGGTTGGATATATATATATATATATATATATATATATATTTTAAGTAGTAGCATTTTTTTAAGCGCTTGCGTGGTCTCTCATACATACAGATGCTTATCCGATTCCTCTCATTAGTTTAAAATGTCATTGTTAGGCCACATTAAACAGCAGTACCCACCATCTTGTAGTGATATTATGATTATTATTATTACTATTACTATTTATTTCTTTCTAAAAACTACTCTACTGAGACAAAGTTTAGTTATTATACCTGTTAGGCCCTTCTTATCCAAAATCTAAAACATTATTATTATTTAAATTACCATAGAGAAATAAAAAAAAAAATACACCCAGAAACAAGTTCAGGGTCACAACAAGGTCTAACACAAAACCTCAGCTATCTAGTCTCCAAATACTCATATCAGAGAATTACTTCATGTCAACTGCAGCACCTGACATGTCCCGGCAGCCTAGACTCACTTGTATTGCCAAAGCCATCTTCATTATCATAAGCCAAACATTAGCTAACTTAACTTACCTCCATTCAACTGGAAAAAAAACACCACCTCAGCAACAGCCTCACTAGTTATGTGTTAAATTGCAACCATATAGACAGTCCTCTGGTCGCGAACATCTCAAACGATAAATCAACTTTTTAGCGCATGATGTCGATGGGTGTGATTGTAGTGCCGTAAATAGTTAACTTTTAACATGCTAAGTGCTTTCTGAAACAATTGAATTCAGTTGTTTGTTGTCCAGCTGTTGGCAACTCTTGTCTAGCCCAATTGACGTTAGGGCTGAACGATTTTGGAAAATAATCTAATTGCGATTTTTTTTCTCTCAAGATTGCGATTAAATGTGTGATTATTTTTCAAGGTCCTCTTCTCATGTATTTTACAGCAAACACAACTAATAAATCAATCTGTATTATAATAAACCCTATGTGATTCAGTATATATAATTGTTCTTCCTTACAGGCTATTCTTATGTTAAGATAAAGGCAAATGAAGCATGAATTAAAATGAAAGATGGTTTATTTGTCTACTTCAGTTTCAACTGTAGACTTACTAAACTGATAAATCACACAAACTAAAGTGCATATTACAACAATAATGCAAACCAATATGTGGCTTTACCACTCTAACACGTCCAACTCTTCATGTAACCGTAGATTGCACTTTTTAAGCACTGTCTGAACATAAACAGCCCATAATTAGTAATAAAAAAAAGCCGATTGGACAATAGACGTCACATGACTACCGGGAACGCGCATGGAGTAACAGGCATGTATTGCCGCCACTTCTACGAGTGCGCATCAGTTTTATTTACAGGTGTGAGAAGAGATGCAAAAGGGTGCATGCGCATACCGATCGTGTATGTAGGATCGAGTATGTCGAACTTCTGCACCCGTTTTGGCGGTGGTTGAGGTGGAAAACTTAGCAATGTGTCACAATTGCAGTTTCAAGAGCTCGTGTTTAGCTACTTGTATCTGCGCACTTAGAAAATGAAGGCGAAATTACTTTTCGTGTTTGTATGAATGTAAATCTTCTTTTTACACGCGCGTGCCACGGGCTTTACGGATACAAATGTGCAGTTACGCGTATGTGCCTCTGACGTATGGATACGAGTCTTGTGTTACGGGTATGTGCCACTTTTTGCACCCATTTTACCTTCGTAATTCACCGTTGCGCTGTGCCACCAACGTGAAAGTCACGTGACCAGTCAAATCGCAGCCTTACGGTTAGAAAATCACGTTTTATCATATTGCGGTATAATCGCAAATGCAATTAATCAATAATTGAGATGGTACAGAACGATGGAAAAAAAAGATTTACTTGAACTGGTCTTTCATAGGAGTTGTGAAAGGGGGAAAAGGAATGCCTAATGGCTCACCTTAACCAGAACTCTGAACCAAACATAAACCTAATTATAATGACCCTGTTATTTTGAAGTCTTCATCCTCAAACTGAGGCGTTACCTAGTGGGAACCAGCCAAACGTCCCCACTATCTCATGTGGTCCTCTCACAGATAGTGTTTTATCGAGTGTTGGTCACCACAAAGTAGGATAAACAAATTACACACACACACACACTTAGATCATAGGGAATTGCTAGTGTTGGTCTAAAAACAACACGCAGATGTATTGTCACCTTTTTGTTCACCCATCTCCGTCAAGTGTCGCGATTAACTTGGATGGGAGAAAATCGGCACATCTGCGGCGATCTGGTGCCCTCTTGTGGGGAAACTGTACAGACGGGCCAGAATTTGGATAGATCCAGTTACCTCAATTTAATTTGACACCGCACTTCCTCTACAAGAGGTTTCGCACCGATCCTCTTGCGAAAATTTAATAAGCTATTTTAATGAAATTCTTTTTGCTTATCCTATTCAGTTGTGTCTCGTTCCTTGGTGTTCTGCATTACACCTTCTGTTTTCCATGTGCCTCTAATGATAGTGCCTCCCCTTTATACAGTAATCTAATGTCACGTCTTTTAATTGTGCAGGTACGTGGTGCTGGATCTGATGGAGAGTGACTTGCACCAGATAATACACTCTGCTCAGACGCTCACACCTGAGCACACACGCTACTTCCTATACCAGCTCCTCCGCGGCCTTAAGTACGTGCACTCTGCCAATGTCATCCACCGTGACCTCAAACCCTCCAACCTGCTGGTGAATGAGAACTGTGAGCTAAAAATAGGGGACTTTGGAATGGCGCGGGGTTTAAGTTCCCATCCCGAAGAGTCACATTCTTTTATGACGGAATATGTCGCAACCCGATGGTACCGTGCCCCTGAACTTCTGCTCTCATTAAATCACTATAGCTTGGCCATTGACTTGTGGTCCGTGGGCTGCATTTTTGCAGAAATGCTCGGACGCAAGCAGCTTTTTCCTGGCAAACACTATGTTCACCAGCTGCAGCTGATTCTGACGGTGCTAGGAACCCCTCCCGACAGCCTGATCGGTTCTATTAGGGCAGACAGAGTGCGCTCGTATGTCCAGAGTCTACCCTCCAGGTCCTCCCTTCCTCTAGCCAGACTGTATCCACAAGCCGAGCCAGAGGCTCTGGACCTGCTGGGGGCGATGTTGCGCTTCGACCCCCGTGAAAGGATCAGCGTGACTCAGGCTCTGGAGCATCCTTACCTGGCCAAGTATCACGACGCGGACGATGAGCCCATTTGTGTTCCAGCTTTCGACTTTGAATTTGACAAAGTGCAGATGAACAGAGAACAAATCAAGGAGGCGATTCTGATGGAGATTCAGGACTTCCATCGGAGCAAGCAGAGCGGCAGGCAGAGGCTGCAGTTTAAGCCCCTGATGAGAGCAAACGGAAGAACTGGAGCGGCCCCGACTCAAAGCAGCAGCGGCAGCAGCACGGTTCAGGCCTCCCAGGCAACACAGCACTCACAAGCTGCACAAATCCGGCAGAAGCAGGTGAGAGAGGAGGAATCACAACAAGACAGAAACCTCAATGCTGCATCCGAAGAAGGTCACTCATTTCCAAATCAGATAAAACCCTTCCACAAAGAAATTGTGCTCCCCCAAGTGACCCACAGCTTCCCATGTTTCACAAAAGGCAAAAGCGACCCAGTGGATGTAGACATGGCTAGTGCCAACTCAGACAGCGGTCAGCCGGAGACCATCGATCTGACCACACCGGTGTCCAGCCAGGAGCCCATACCTGCGACAGTGCCAGACAGTGAGACGCAGCATGCCAGCAATCCCACTCCCATGACTCAGCCCGCCCCGTGCCAGTCCATGAACCAGGGGGGGCCCAGCTCGAGCCCCGCACGGCTGGCGCGACCTGTGATACCCTTGCCCACCACTGTTCCCTCCCTGACCCTCTCGACAGCACAAGCCCAGTCGCTCTCGCACTCGCTCTCACAGTCGCTGCCAAAGAGTGTGAGGTCCGCCGCAGCTCCGGGAGAGAACACCAGAAAAGAAGGCGCAATATCTGAGGACACCAAAGCTGCTCTCAAGGCTTTGTTCCGAAATAAAGCCAGAGGTGGTACGTTGTTTTGGAACTCATTTAGTGTAATAAAATCAACTTCCAAGTCAACCAGATTTAATGAAATTGATCTTATACGTGTAAGGTATTGTTTTGGAACGCAATTAGGTAACTGTTGCATATAAACTAATGTCATTGATGCTCATTCTGGATTCCAAAAATACTTTTAGTCACACCAGTCTAAAAGTCTGTTTACATTGACCTTCCTTGGCCCATCACTTTTAACCACACGTCAGGGCTACATTTGTATTTGGGAGTCTCTTAACAGTCATTTGGGGTTTTTTTTAAGTGCGTGTATTCTTTGACTTTTTCACCATTTACTTATCTTTGTTTACAGTTTTTAAGACCTAATTTGGTAATTCACTTGACAGTTTAAATGAGGCAACCACACTTGGATGTGATTCTTAAAATTCCCAAAGGCCTCTTGCAGTCTGGACCAAATATGGAAACATTTTTAGACCCAACCTTTAGTCCTTAGTATTCAAATCCTGACTCTTAATCTGGTCTGTTGGATATTTTAATGTGACCATGAATGTTCACTGGCTTTTATGCTAGCATCTTTTATGCTATCATGGTCAGCAGAATTCACCCTAAACTCACCATAGTTACTAATAAGTTATTACCATGTCATTAGTTTACTTATGGTTAATATAAAGTGTTGCCAAAAGAATTTGAATTTGTGCTTTTCTCTCTGCACCAGTGGATGCCAGCTCACTATTCTATTCAAACTCAGTCTTGCTTGTGCTGTTAACCTAACTCAATGTTGTGCAACATCCAGGTGGTGTAGTTATAATGCCAGTCAAACAGTCATCATTTGAATAATTTCCTTAAAGTGTTTGCTTTAGACTGAGTCTAAAGCACACAGATTATGGGTGGAGAAAAGGACAGGTGTGTTGCTAGTGTTGCTGTTCAAGTGTGCAATGAATGAGATTGTTCGAAATGAAGCAGACAGTCATTTTATTTATTTATTTGTATTTGCAGATGGAGGTTCGACTGCATTGAGCACTGACACTGGCACAGGAGGAGGCGTCTCTTCCTCGCACTCGTCTCTATCTGAGCTACGTCGGCCTGTCACGGCCCAGGAGCGTCAACGCGAGCGAGAGGAGAAGAGAAGAAAGAGGCAAGAGCGAGCAAGAGAGCGGGAAAAGAAATTGAGGGAAAAGGAGAAGAAGGAGGGAAAGAAAGGAGACTCGCTGGGTGGGGTCTTGCTCAGCGACGACGACAAAAGCCTTCTGCAGCGTTGGACAAAGATGAGGTACAGCTGTAATGAGAGAACTACAGCTAGCGACAGAGCCAAGACGAAAGAGTGTAACGTGAGCTGCAAACATGGAGTCCTGGAAGAAGGGAACAATAATATGGACAAAGACAGAAGGAAGTTTCAGTCTCACGAACATTTAATCTCTCAGATGAAACCAAACCCGCAGCCTTTTCCTCAGCCTCCCGGCAGCCAGCAGCTGTTTTCCCTGAGCCAGATGAAACCAGCAGAGGCCGCTGCAGCTGGAGCAGGAGCAAGAGAGATGGTGACGACCCAGGATGGTTTTGTGAAAAATAATATGCTCAACCAAAGTGGGGTCAGCTGGAGTGGGCAACCACCAGAGTCACAGTCAACACAGCAACCGTGCAGAACCTCTCAGGCAACACCAGCAGCCTTTTCGCAGACTCAACTGCAGCCCTTAGCACATCCTCAACAGCCCCTGCTGCTCCCCCTAGAGACTTTTTTGAACAAAGACCAAACGCCGGCCACCACAGAGACTAATGGCAACATTGAGATTGGAGGTCAAAGGAGCATGAACTCTCTCCCAGCAGCAGCAAGCACAGGATCCTTGGAGAAACTTTGCTCCTCTGTGGGAGACAAACCAATGGCACAGCTTTGTGGGACGTCGGCTGTACCCTCGCAGCGCCACCCGAGCCTGGGGTTCACTGACACTGGGCAGCAGGAGCCCTCGGCCGCACCAGATATCCACACTGTGACACTGCAGCTCTCCAAGTCTCAGGTACGTCTTCACAGTCAAAGTCTATTGGAAGCAAAGTGGCCAGTTGTTCCCTGAGGTCACTCAGGTTTCCCTCTATTCTCAGGTGGAGGATGTGCTGCCCCCAGTATTCTCAGTCACCCCTAAAGGGAGCGGAGCAGGTTATGGTGTTGGCTTTGACCTCGATGATCTGCTCAGCCAGTCGCTCACGGACCTGCAACACTGCGACCGGGACAGGTAACTTTCAACTTGGCCTCACAAGAAAGGGGCAGCACACAGAGATGGTTTAGGGAGGCTGAAGCACAGACTTTTTGGTGATTTGGGTCTGAAGCTTTAGCTAGTGTAGTAGTGGCTCTGTCACCTGGTCAACAATTGGCACAACACAGCATGGGACTCAGTCACGCTGCACACAGACATATAGTTGTCTCTGAAATGACCAACTTTAACTTGGTTCTTTTTTTATAAATATATGTTATCCACACGCAATGTTTGGATCTCATTTGCATGTTACTTCACAGAGGCCTTGTGGTTGGCACATATCACCACGAATCAATAGGTGCCTGGTTCACATTCAGCCTGAGACCTTTAAATTTAATGCAAAGAAAAAAAAATAGGACACTTTCATCACATAAGGAGAACTGTGTGTTGAATTTTTTCTATTGTTGAAAAAAAATGTTTTTTGTAACTGGACAACTGGACAGTGACCAAGATCCAACTGGCTACAGAACATGTCTACTTGCCATTGTGATTCACAGTGAACCTACAGAGTCCCACTGAAATCATATCCCTAGCTCATTTCCTGCCCTTCCTGACAGTTTTGTTCAAATATGTTTGTTTATTTGAGTCTTTCTGTGCACTTTCTGTGTGTGATTGATGGAGACAATTTTTGATTGCACCACTGCCGTTGAGAACATAACCTCCTTGGTGGAGAAGGTTCCTTTTTTTCAAAGACAAAAGACTTCTGTAATCACAGAAGGTATGGCCTTGACAAGACCATTGTAATGCAGTCAGTTCTGAGATGTCAAGTTATCAGTTAAAGAAGTTGTTGAAAGTATTGGAGACAAAACAGATCTGGGTGCACAGCTCAAAACACACATCAGATGCGAGGTTGAGAAGCCCATGCAAAGCACAGTGGACAGAAAGTTGACATACTGTTCAGGGTTTCAGCCAGGATTTTTTAAAACTCTGCTGGAGCCACTGAATGTGTGACTTGAGTTCTGTGAGCATCATACTCGATCATGTGTTGTCCATAGCGATGGGCTGATGAGGCTTTATGAAACAGTGTCCTTATTTTCAGAGCCCACTAGACGGCACACTCTGCTCTAAAATCTTTGAACAGCCGTTTCAATGAAGCTTTGCCTTATTTTTAGACCCACAGCGCCACCTACTAGGCTCTAAAAATAAGGACATGAAGCCTCACTGGCCCATCACTAGTTATCCGTTAGTTTCGATGTTTGCACTTTGTTTAAATACATTTGATCATCTGAGGTTTCATCTTTAAAAAAGATCATTTTTTGATGGCGTGGTGGCTCTCATTTTAGCCATGGCAGGGCGCCACCCTAGTTTATATGTGGCGGAAACCTTGCCGTCTCCCCAGACTTCATTGATACCTTATCAGGAGTCTTTGGTTGAATGTCTCAACCATTGACTTTGTCTTACCCTTATCTCAGTAGCCTCTCAATGAGGCACTGCTTCTAAGTTCATGGTGTTATGTTTGCAAGCAGCTAGGGTGAAGAATATCATCAGATGAGACAAACATGACTTTCCCTTCTTAGTCATTAACAAGTTCAGCATGTGTCACTTTGCATTCAGTGGACAATCATATCAGCAAATGACAAGATGAACATAGATCAGACCTTGAAAATATGGTCTTGAGACAGAGGCCCAAGCATCAGCCATCAATGTTTTAGTAAGAATGTGGTTATGTAGATTCCAACCCGGCTGCTTCAAATGGTTTGAAATAAGTCAGCCCAGCTAGTTGAAGGACATGTTTGATGTCATTCGGTGAAGTGGTTCATAACAACCTTGACTGAGTGCTGTGGCTGAGAGGTCTTTTCTTCCTGCAGTTTTGACTCGGCTCCACTCTCTGCCTCCCTGTTGTCCGACTGGAACGAGGTCCACCGAATGACGCCGGCAGACCTGGAGTCTTTACAGCAGGAGCTGCAGCTGGGCTCTCCCATGATCCTCTCTGACACCATGCAACCTGACGCATGATTTCACTGGACGCGTTGTGTACATGAAAACTTTAATTTAAAAAAACAGCATTTGTAGTTAACTGTCAGATGAGACCATTAAAATGTGTTTGTCTAGTGTCACACTGTCAAACTTTTTTTTTAATGCCATTCATTACGGCGTAAACGCAACTGATATAAACATCAAGTAGGTTGCAGGACTGCTGCAAGTAGACACATAATGAAAGCAAAAGCTGCGCATCATGTTCTTCAGACGGATTCTGTATGTGTTATGTAAAGAAAACAAATGAGGCCATAACTGTACAAAACTGAATTTCAAAAATGCTTGGTGGAAAAATAAGACCGTGTTTCTAATTCTGTCAAATGATGGTTCAGAAGCCTGGATCATCGTTCGTCGAACCTTTTTTTAAAATGTGGATGTGATGACTAAAGTCCATCAGAGTTAAAGCTCACTGTGTGCACTGAAGGCTCCAGTAATTGCACTTGTGATAACACACATAAATACACGGAAAACAGAAGGTAGAATTTCAGAATCATCTTAATTTATTTCTCATACAAAACACAAATTAGCTGATTTAAAATGTATCAAAACGACAGCTCTAAAAGAAATCTCATGGTTTTAGATCTTAGCATCACGTACAATTGTTCAGTTCAGGCCCGCAGACGTACAACAGCAGCTGTCACTCCTGTTATGGAGCCACAGTGCTCATCTCCAAAGCAGAACTAGTGCTGTGGCCAGAACACTCACCACCAAAGCAGTGTGACCACAACAGTTGGCATTTGCTCCTCCATACAGCCGGATCCCAGGTGACGTGTCGCGGATAAAGCCGGAGAAGCTGGTCAGTCTGGCGTAGACACCCGGCTTGTTGGCCTCGGCACAGCCCAGTCCGAAACTCACAACTCCAGCCTGGACCCAGGTCCCGTTCACCATCTGGCAGACAAGAGGCCCCCCGGAATCGCCCTGACACGAACAAAAACATCAGAAACCAAGGCACATTCAGAGCCCATCAGCTTCCGAATGATGGCCTGATCCGGCAGTACCTGACAAGAATCCTTGGCCCCCTCTTGGTATCCAGCACAGATCATGTCATAAAGGATGTCCACTTGCTCACTGGGGTTCACCAGGTACATGTCCTGACATGAATGGCGGGAGATGATGGGCACCTGCACTTCCTGTAGGGTCCCGATCCCTTGTAGAGGAACTAGTGGGAGAAACAGTGGAGAGGGAGCAACTGTAACATCCAGTCCATTGAAGGTTATGTTTAGTCAAATTACCATAACTGACAAAAAAACTACACATAAAAGTGTGAAATTCATTATTTGAGAAGATCAAAGTGATACACGCCTGATAACTCAGAGCATGATGGAGAGAATGACTGGACATTTGCAAGAGTTGGACTTTCTTCTCTTGTGTTTCAGTCCTAACATCATTTATTTTCTAAAATCCATTTACAGTGAAATGAAGGATCTTCCTTCATATTAGCAACCACAAACCAACAGAAATGAACTTTAGTCGAGCCTCTTCCATCGCCACTTCAAATCAAAGCCACAGTAGTGAAATAATGAATGCGGTTCCACTTGTTAGAAGTGATGGACAAGCACCCTTACCGTCGTTCCGGATGTTTCCCCAGCCGGTGACATAGCAGGGCATGCCGGCTGGAAACAGCGTGTCAGAGGACGGCAGGCACACAGGACGGATGTAGTCTGACCAGGTGACCGGGCTGGACAGCTGAACCAGCGCCACATCCTGCCCTTGGTGAGGCTCCACGTATCCGGACGGGATCACCACCTGCCTAACACGATGCACTGTCTGGTGCGGGTTGAAGCCGTTCAGCTGGTGCCGTCCGGCGTATATGATGTAACGGCTAACGTCAGACGGGCTGCAGTCAAGAGGGAAGAAAACGTGAATAAATAACAGCGAAAACTCCAAACTGCTTTCGAAACTCTTAAGGCTTGTGTGAGCGGAAGCAGGGCCGGCATTTGAAAAATCAAGTGATAGTTGAGTTAAGACCTGAGAGAATTTACTGTCAGTGACTCATGTTCAGCCCGCAATTCATTTATAAAAGACATCACTTTTCACTGTCCAAAGTCCTCTTCCAATACATGGAATTACACGATGTACCACAAATCCACAGATTAAACTTTGTTTAATCTTACACTTTGATGTAAACACATGCTTCATGCCATTCGATGAATGACCCAGAGTCCGTCAGATTCCCTCCTCACTTCAGAACGTTAGTAAGTTGCCAAGCACTCGGCAACTTGCCACACATTTGTCACGACAGAAATTCACAAGAAGTCTGGTGGAAGTGCTCACACCTGAGAGAGATTCTGGAGTGGCGAAGAATAAATACTTATAAAACAAAGCCTTGACCTGGCCCTGACACATCATGAGGAACAAGAGTTCAACTGACGTGAATAAGTCAGAATGGTTTGGAAAAGAAGGGCGGGGTCAGAAAACATCAATCCTGCTGCCACCTAACAGGCCTGTGTTAGATGAAACAGTATTTCAGGTTGCACTAAGTACAAGAAAATGTGACTCAGGCATTCAGGATCTCATACTTCTTCTGCCAGTCTAACACAGACGTCTAACTTTCAGATCACTTGTCAGAAGGAAAGAGAAGAGCATAAAGGAGTGACAATACGGTGGTGCTGCTGTAAACATGTATCAAACAATTAAATGTTGGCCAGCCTTATTTGGAGATGAACAATGAGTGGAGTCCGCTGGTGAAGGTGAAACTATTTCTCCTGACCTACCACAACACAGAGATGTCATTCACGTGATCATGATGGCAGGCGTGTCTCGCAAAAATCGCATGGAAGCCAATATTTTAACCACAGTAGCAAGCGGCAGGCTGAACAGTCTCCAGCCAACACGGCGTCAACAGGAAACACGGGTCCAACTGAATCTGATATCAGTTGAAGTGTAGGATAATTATCTGGGTGTTCAGTAGGGTTGGGCATGGGGAACCGGTTCCAATTTTGGATGGGTTCCAAATAATATACTCCAGGTCCTTGAGAGGATCCACTGTTTCAGCATGAGCTGCTATACAGCAGGTCGCATGCAGCACGAGGGTTCGAGTAGGGGCAGTCAAAAATGTTGTTTCCAAAGATGATGCATATCTGCGCTACCTGTTTTTGGTCGACTTGCACACTGACTGACAGCTGCCAGCTGCTGTGGGAGATGCAGCCTGCGCTTTTAAAAAGCTACCAAATGTATTTTAATCATCCGCCTTTAAGAGATTATTGCGCACAGCCAGATACTGCCTTTGACATCGAACAGCAGGTGTTGCAGAATCCAACAATTGAAAGGTTCATACCCAACTCCATTCATTGCCCTCCATCACTCATTACACAGAAGGGAAAATGATTGTTTCCTTTTGCCAAACACCCAGATGAACTGTGACGTCACTTGTGCGATGGTGCTAGATGGGCAAAAGCTTTCCAAACTTTTTTTTTTTTAAGCATAGTATCTTTTGTTGAGTGTTAGTATTACTGACTACTTTTGTGACATATTTCAATCTTCAATCTTGTTGCAATACCCCATATTGAAGGAACAAAAACATAAAACTAAAACCACCACTAAAACTAATAAAAACTTAAAAAAAAAAAAAGCAAAAAAAATTTTAAATTAGCCAACCCACTCAAAACAAATCCAAACTAACTGAATGTGAATACAAAAATTCAAAACTAGATAAAAATGAAAAATAATGAAAAATCCCAACTATCATAACCTTGGCGACAACAGTTTATTTTTCATCACACTAAACACACCTACATTATGTTTTAATACGTGAAACACAATCATTTCTGTGCAGTTAAATCATCTCCATACACATTATTCTCGCACCTACCACAGAGACTGTGGCCTAATTTAAAAACCAAATTTCACGATAATGTAATAATGTCACACGTTTCCTGTGTTCAGCAATAACTCAAGTGAAATGAAAATTCGTCTTTGGTGTGGACTTGTTTATGCGTCAGAAACATTCGAGTGTGCTGCAGAGCGGGCACAGTGACGTCATTTGAAAACTTACTTGGGGAAACAATGGGCAGCAGACAGGACCCAGTTCTCGCTGATGATGGACCCTCCACACACATGGCCAGCGGTCTCCGTCTGGAAAGAGGTCGGTCACGCTTTCAAAACTCGACACGAACAACGGTCAATATATAAGGCGCGAGGGAAGATGTCCACCTGCACGTCCACCTGCCACGGCCAAGCCCCCTCTGAGGAGTCCATCCCTCCCACGATCCTGTTCTCCAACACAGGTGGGCGACCACATTCCTGTCCGAGTGACACCAAGACACCTGGAAACGAGCATGAACACACTTTCACGTCGACATTGACCATGTAGCGCTCAAAACTCAGCGTAAACACAAGACAGAGAGTCCACAAACACAGGGGAGCCAGCGCGACAAAGAAATGGCGGAGGGTGGGTGGGGTGGGGGGGATCAACTCACCTGTTACACACCACAAAACCACAGGTAGTGGAGACCGAAACATGTTCTTTTGAAAAAGAAATCTACTATGTTAAAGAAAAAAAACACCGTTAGGCGTTGGCCTCGGCGCGGAAAAGTTGGGCGAGTTGATCGACCGTTCGTCCTCCTCCTCCTAGTATTGACAAATAACAGTCTTTTTAACGGGCAGGAAATGTTAAAAAAAAAAAAAAAAGAATATAACAGTTGCACCAAGCAGGCGGTGTAACCTAGCCACGGACTGATGCCACTCACTGGAGATTTGTTGAAAAATGGCCAAGACAACCAGCTGACAACCTGCGCGCTATTCCCCCAATCACAGCACGAGCCCTGCCCTGCTCACCTGTGTTGGCCAATTAGAATGAAGGACTTGAGCGAGTGAGCCCGCCTTTGAAACTGAGGCTCAGGTAGTCAACTTCCTGTCTCGGAGATCATTTTGGAAGGAAATACTGTCTAGTAACGGACGCTGGTTGTACTGGTACACGGCAGGCTGCGGCGTGCAAGACATTTTTTTTTTTTTTTTTAAATCGACTCTGCTGATTGGGTTAGGGTTCTATGTGACGGTAGGTTTTGGGAGTGTTTGTCCTCCTGGATTCACATAAGAATTCGCCATTTTCCTTTTCTAAATTCAGAATCGATTTAAAATGTCCCAAAATGTATATATATATATATATATATATATATATATATATATATATATATATATATATATATATATATATATATATATATATATATATATAGTTGCTATATGCAGCATCCTGATGTCACAGGGCAGCTGGTTCTAGCACAAGCTGAAAGTACCATAACAGAGATGGTGGAGAAGACAACCCCGCTACATCTTTACTAAAGGCTAGAGTGTGATGTCATTTGGGGTTTCACCGAATGTGTGGAGCTATCACAAAACTAAGAACTATGGCAATACTACAAATGCAGCTCTTAAAAACAGCTCTTAATGCGAGATCTCTCAGTCATCACTGACGCACAGAGCCTGAAAATTTTTCACTGAGACCAAAGGCCTAAAAGAAGGTTGCCAGTGCAGGCTCTTTCACCAGAATTCAAAAGGGAACATGTTTAACTAAACTGTGTCTTTTTTAATAAATAAAGTGGCACTTTTATTTTTGTTGCTTAGCATGTAGCTTACCATTGTTTTTTTTTTTTTTTTTTTTTTTTTGTAACAGTTGCAACAATTCCACACAAGCATTACCATTTTTGGCGAAACATCTAAGTCCTCTAGTTATTCTGTCTGGTTCGGCTCCGCATCCCTTGAGTGATAGCTAATGTAAGCACCTCTTGTGTTCCCATTCGTCCATTTGCTGGGATGCATTGTATCAAATTGCTCCAGTAGATCACAGATTTAACAAATGTTGGAGGGAAAAGTTGCCCTTTGGATTTAACTAGTCAGGGTTGTTGCACTTGGCCTTCAGCTCAGCCACATATTGCCTCCTACGAACGGGGTCTGCTGACTCCACAAATACACTGAATGACCAGTTTATTCCATCGTTGGATTTTTTTTTTCTTCCAATAGCATCAGCCTATTTCAAAAATGATGATGCCTTGATTCATCAAGTTATGAAAGAGTTGCGCCTGAAACGTCATTTTCACGCTTGGGTGGACAAGAGAGTCCAGACTCAAGCCCAGACAAGGCCAAAGTGCGACTCTATGCCTTTATTTATGCAACTCTCACGTGGTAAGAGCAAAACTACCAATGATAGTTTTGTCAAAGCGTTAGATCAAATTATTTTAGGAAGGTCTTTTTTTCCCACATTTAGCAAAGCTCATTTGATATTTATGGTTCATGTTTAACTAATATAAAATGAATAAATAAAATGAAGAAATCTGTTTAATCAAGAAACATATTTATATATATTTAATGCAAACTACAGTTGAATCTGAGTTAAACTTCAGACTCTTTTCTGCTGTCCATCTATGATGGGCCCATACGACCGTCACGGCATATAATGTGGCCCCTTAGGAAACATATTTTAATCCCATTGAGAGTCTTTAGTGAGAGCAGGAGGTTATCCACAGTGGTCGGACTCTCCCGTCACAAGATCTCGCAACTCTGAATGTAAATCATGTGACGCGGCTAGGGCTTATTGTGCCGTAATCAAAGGTGGTCCAGTGTGACCTCTTTTTATGGTGACAACTTGTTTTTTGGCAAGGCAGGCCATAATACACACTTTTATTTGTGGCGCTCAGTTCTGTGAGGCGGCACTGTTGACAGGCTGTTGTGAAATCGGACCTCCGTGTACGTGTGTGTTTAGGAGTGGTCTGGATAGAAGGTAAACCACGTTTCCATCTGTGAAGCAAAAATCTGAAACGTAAAGATCGATCAATAGGCGAAAAACACCAGGTCGAAGGTCGTAAACAGCCCTGTAAAGGAGAGGTGATGCTTTCCTCTGGGTTTGTTTAGTTGAATGTGTCACATCTCAGTGTGAACACAACATGTCTATTTTTCACATGATGGCAAATGTGTCCTCCCTCTGTCTCTCCGCGCTGCTGTCTGTCTGTCTGTGCGTCTCACTTTTTTCACGAGCCCACCCTTCTCTCCTCCCTCCCATCCCTTCATGCCCCAGGCACTGTGTCTAGTTTCACAGAGCAATTGAAGGTGACAGGGACAGAGAGAGAGGGAGTGGGAGGGAGGGACAGAGGGAGGACACATCACAGTATTGCCCGGGGCTACACAACAGTAGAGGAAGAGCAGGAGATGGAGGGACAAAGAGAAAAGAGAGGAGACACTCACGAAAAAATCACTCTTAGGGAATTCCATAATGAGCAGGTCATCAAAAGTTATCCAGGAAGACCATGAAGGTGCGCCTGCGTGGACGTCACATGTGTCTGCCGGAGGGGCGTCCGAAAATCTCTTGTAGTAGTGACAGTGGGTTTTGTGCGGGGGGTCCGCTTCCTCTCTGCTCCCCTCACTCATAATATATGAGTGCATTATGGGATCAGTCAGCAGGAGCAATTATAATGCTCTCCCGTTTGTTTTTATTTTAACATCTTGATGATTATTTGTCCTGGCATCGTTACCATGGCGACTGCCTCCACTGCCGCCACCCCCCACCCCCATTTCCCTCCCTTCGTCCACCACCCCATCACCATCCCCCCTTCAGCCATGAAAAAGCAAGGGATGGTGAGAGAGAGGGGAAGAGAGGGAGAGAGAGAGGTGACAGGAATGAACTAACAAGATGCACTAAAAAAAATGCATGTCCTGGAGCTACATGAATCTTTGCAGTGAAGCACGCGCCGTCACACACATGCAGCACACACACTAGTGCACTCAGCACACAGAGATCACATAGGTTAGGCCACATTCCAGCAACTGGAACACAATAAGAATGATTTGGAATAATGCTAGAACAAAAGAGTGCCGCTTGGTAAACAAAAGGTTGCAAGACCAGATTTCAAAGTTATCTTTTTCATCTCTAGTATATTTACTCAGTGAGAAAACTATTTAGGTTTAAACTTCACACCTGTCTTTACTTCAAGATATACATTACAAATAGCTTCAGTTTTTTTTTTTGTTGCAAAATACTGGATACAGTATTATGATATAAAGAGTGAATTGTTCTTCCTGTTACTTTAATTGTTGATGAAAATTTCTCAAAAGATATTTGTCATTTGTAGAGGATAAATAAGAGTGAAATTTAGACAAATAACCTCACGAGGAGTAAGTAGTACGATTAAAAAGTAATATATAATACTTTGGTCGGAAGTTATCAAATAGCAATTCTCCCTTAAGTTATATCATAAAAAAGTGTAATAACAATTTCATTTTGGAGGTCCTGCTCATGCCCAGTTGTCTTCAGATTCATACTCTGCCCTGACTAGTGCAAGAAATTACGCAATTTTTGAAGTGTAAAAGTGAAATTGCCATTTCATCATGACTGTAACAGCCTCCATCCATGCCCCAGCTTAACTATAAAGTCAGCATCTAGTAATTGTAGTAGTTGTATTTAGTGCAAGTGCTGACCACTGCCACCTGGAAGCAGCTGCAATAGCTTTGGCTTTGGTGACAGAAGGAAGGCCCATCCTATGAAACACAATACTGCATGCATGCATGTCATGGACTGTCCAAGGAGAGACTGGAAATAGTGTGACAAACCCTGTAATGTCACAGCTTTGTTCTTAACCGATGTAGTCTCAGACTCATTGATACTGCATGTGGACTTCTGCCCATAAACTGCAAATAATGTTGTCCTAAATATTGCCTAGATTGAAGAAAATGAACTGATAGCTTCTACCAAACAATGTTCTTCTTCTTTTTCTTTACCTTTGAACTTGTCAAGTCCTTTTCTTTCTCCAAGGCACGTCTCGAAGGAAAGTAACAGAGAGGAGGGGGGGCACAGAGCAATGGGGGCAGCGGCAAAAGAATAGCAGAGTATGAAAGAGAGAGGGAGCGACAGAGAGAAAGGGAGCGCAAAGTCTTGTCAACCGGAAATAAAACAAGCTGGCACCCTCCCCATCCCCGAGCCCCTGCACCCACCCCAAAGTCACATACTTCCTCTTCACTCCATCGCTCTCCTCTGCCTCCTCGCTTCTATCCTCCATCTCTTTCCCTTCTGCTTCAGAGAGATATATTTAAACTCTGGTTTACTCTGCTCTCGCCCTTTTCAATCCTGCAAAGACCCCGTCATACCTGCGTCATTAGCTGCGACCCACATCAG
Organism: Synchiropus splendidus; assembly: GCF_027744825.2. Taxonomy (NCBI): domain Eukaryota; kingdom Metazoa; phylum Chordata; class Actinopteri; order Syngnathiformes; family Callionymidae; genus Synchiropus; species Synchiropus splendidus. The sequence goes on from NC_071338.1 coordinate 11,079,387, forward strand.
ACCTGCGGTGTCTCTGGTGCTCCTCTAACCTGCTCTGGAGCCAAACAACCGCAGTGCATTGTCCCTCGGCTCTGGGTCGGCTAGCAGGTGAAGAGGTGTCACTCTTTCATGGAAGACTTCTCTGTGAGGAGAGTCACCTTTAACAGGTGGTAAATTCTCCTGACCCCCTTCCATCCCTTCTGTGATGTCATGAAATCATAGCCATAACAAATCCTCATGTCATAACTAATACAAACAGAGGAATTTTATTTATTTATTTTAACTTACCACATTACAGTGCTTCTACTTGCACGATGTTCACTTTCATTTTATTCTGAAAAACACTCCTAAGTATTTATATTGTATATGTAATGTTTCATAGTATTTACTCTCGAGATTATCCCCTACATGTGAGTGTGTCGTTGGTGTTAGGTGTTTTCAGATTTAGTTTGCTCGCGGTAATTGAGATGTTCATAGACTTCTACCAAGATGAGTTTTGCTTTTGAGGCTGTTACAATTAGCGTTCAATTTATCACTGACTCAGCAGTCCTAGTTCACAGGTACCAGTCAAGGATCATTTTGGGCAAAGGCCGAGGGACATCCTGGATCCTGAACGTTGCCACTTAGAACCAGCTGGGGAGTGGTAGGGCACCAAAGTAGCCAAAACGCAGATGGCCATCACACCTTACTGATGTTAAGGCTTCATAACCATAGTGTTTCCATCAGCATGTTTTGATGCCGTGGAGGATGATTTGGATTGTGGCGCTGTTTAGCTTTCACTGCTTGTCACCAGCTTCAGTCGGACCACTTGGACATCAGGAGAAATGTTTTTGGAGGAACTTGGAGTTCAAGTTTGATCCTACGATGGTTTGAATGTGATTTTGTCTAAGTTTGGATTCCATCACCTATTTATCATCCACTATCACTCCATTATCTGCTTTATGCTCCACTCTCTCGGCCTCCCCTCCTCCTCTCACTGGCATTAAGTTCAAACTTGACACTGATGTTGACTCACTTTGTCACCCCTCGGTGGCTCTCTGCCTCTCCCCTCCTTCCCCTCCTCTCTCTCTCTTGCTTTCTCTCTCTCTCTCTCTTTCTCTCTCCATCGCTTGGAGGACAAGAACGCCCGCAGACTCACTTCTCTCCAGAGCCCCCCCCTTCCAACGCTTGCTCTCCCTCGCCCTGTCTAACTCTCTCCATCTCTCCTCCACTCTCTCCTTTACGCACAGTATTGTCAACAAAGCAGAGGAAGAAGGGACGTGGGGGGAACTGGGGAGTAAAGGTCCACGACGAAGAGAACCTCAAGCGCTCCTGCATGGTCCCATCTAGACTTTAGGTGAGTTTTGATTCTTTCAGCTCCTTTAATTGTGCCTGTGAGAGATGACAAAGTAAAGAACGAGGGTTGATGCACAGTGAAACGGTGGCTTCTGAAGTTGCTCAGAAGTTACAAGCAGGTTCGCTAATGAACGACGCTGACCTTTGACATTGCTACTGAAACTCACAAGATTTGGTTCAGTTGACGGGAAGTTTCATGCCTCGAACACCAGGGAAAAGATAAGAGAAGAATCGATTCATTCGTTTATTTGGTCGAATGTAAATGTTTTTGGTGTGTTTTATGGCTCACTCGCAAGGGATTCATCAAAGTGTGTGTGAGTGTGTGTGTGTGCTTGGTGAGAAATAAATGTCACATCGCAATATGGACGTGTGTGAGCATGACACTGGGGCTTTTCAGCAAAGACAGAGCTAAAAGCAAGTAGCATAATAAATGCCAGGGCTCTCAGAGTGGGTTCTAATGTACCTTGCATCCCTGCGGTATACCAGCGTACCAATGTATAACACACACACGGTACGACAGCGAGCATGTAACTAACTCCAGTTCTGTCTGTCATCGTGAGGCTAATTCACCACAATGCCGACCATGTGTGAACTCATGCGATATCAAACCCCTCCTTCTTCTCCTCCGTACTCCTTCTCCATCTTCTCCCCCCGTCCAGGAGGCAAGAACGGACAACCATATTCTGGAGAGCGAAGTCAAAAGTGGTGCTAAAGAGGAACTCACACCCAGCGAGCCAGAGGCCTTGACTTTTCTTCATGTTGGTTGGGATACTTGTAGTATGTATGAGAAGTTAACCATGCTGAACCTGCAGAGTGGTTCAAACTGGAGCGGGCCCAACAACTGGTACCATGACCCCACTGGTGTGCAAACGCAGCACAGCACAGGTGAGAGCACTTACAATCTATTGTTGTTCTCCACTTGTTGCATTATCTTTTTTTCCCCCTTAACTCGCCTTTCTTTGCCACCTGCATCCCTGCCAGTGTCTGAGGGCTGCATGCTGGACACAGAGGGCAGCATGGGGGGAGATTCGGGCGGCGGGGCAGCAGGAAGAGGGGGAGGAATCCCTGTGGACAGAGACGATGGCGAGGAGTCTCAGCTGAGGCTGCAGCTCAAGAGGAAGCTGCAGAGGAACAGGACGAGCTTCACTCAGGAGCAGATCGAGGCTCTGGAGAAAGGTCAGGCCACACAGCTTCGCACGCACAACTTCTGCTTTCAGCCAATCGCAAGCCTCCATGGCCATGAGCCTGAACTGCATGAGACACAGCTTGTTTTATGCTGACATTTTATATATATATATATATATATACATATATATATATATATATATATACATATATATATATATATATATATATATATATATATATATAGCGCCCCCCCCAAAACCTAACCATCTAAACCAAATGGCCGAACCTTTAAAAACCCAATTATAATAACCTTGCTGTTTTGTAGTTTTAACCCTCAAATTGAGGCTTAACAAAGTGAGGACCGGCCCAAATGTCCTCACTTTGTTGATTAAAATCTCATGCAGGTTCTCACAAAGATAGAGGCACGAGAACACACACACACACGCGTACAAATAAATGAGCATTTGAAGGTGCCACAGTGCCCAAAAACATTGAGCTAGAAAGCACCTCTGGCAGCAGACCCAAATGTGTTTGCTGATGCATGTGTACTAAAGTTGTATTATGCAGCAAAGCTCTGGCCCTGGTAGTTAGACATGCAGTGAGAAGGATCAGAGAGGATCCCTTGGCCCTGAGCTAAATCAGGCTGCGTTGTCCACTGTGCAGCCGAGTGGAAGTGTATCTCTGTGGTCACTCCGTGCAAATGACATTAATGAGGTACACTGACCTCAGTGCATGGCCAAGACACAATAACAATCAAGTGTTGACACGGACGCCAATTATAACCCAGCCAATTATGAAGATTTGTCAAGCAGACTTAATTTCTGGGGGCTTTGCTGTTATTGGTGCGCAGTATGGCGGAGTGAAGCATGTGTTAGCGTGCTGGTGAGCCATTAATACTGCATGTATCCAACTACACTCTTGCAACTACCACAGTCAACAGTCAACCCATCCTCAGCTGTTGTACTTTGGATCATCAATGTTTCACGCCAAAACATGTCTGTCCATTCAGGGGCTCAGAGAAAACAGAATCAAAGAAACATGTGTGACTTTTGGTCAGTTGGGCTGGATTCATCGTTCATGAAAAATGGGCCTCAAAATCTGGATGAGGCCTCAAATGACCCGCACAAAGCAGCTTTCATTCAGAACATTCATTTCCAAGATTTTTTATTTTATTTTAGCAGTCCCTTGCATTGACAAAATTAGAATGGATATTTAATAAAAGTGCACACCATACTAGTGACTCCTAACTAAAGCGGCCCATCACCACAGACACACAAACATGGCAGTTCTGCCTCAGCACTAGCATGAACACACACAAACAAAAGGCTGGCGACAGCTGCTGGTGCCCAGTCAGACGTGTCCGATACCAGTGAAAGACTTTCATTTAAAAGGTATTTGTTTCTTTCAGATCCACTTAAACTATGACAATGAAGAAAATAAGTTGGAAAAATAAATAAACAGCATGAGATAAAAGTGTAGGGGTGTGATACAGGAGGCCATTAAGCTATCAGAAGGGAGTGTGGAGGACGTGCAAGGTAAAACAGGCTCACTTGTGTCAACAAGGCTGAAAAATAAATAAATAATAAATGTATACTACATAAAAACATGTAGCTGTAATTTAATTGAAATATATTTGTTGTTATCCACTATTATTTGTATTTTTCTCATAGATTTTAGAAGAAAACGTGCAAAAGCAAAACACAAAATTCAAAATGTATTTTGTAAAAAAAGAAAAATGAAACAATCTGAAAGACTAAAAAACATTTCAAATAACATAACAAGCAGACCATTTCAGTGATTGCCCATGCTACGCTTGTTAAAGCTGATGATATATTTGTGTGACCATTTTAAAAAGCTGGGAATCACACTAGTAGTTTTATTTAATCTTACTGCTGGGTTAGAAGCATTTATTGTGAGTAGCAGTAGAAGAGGAATAAAATACAAAGCTGCAGATTTATATTACAAATATTTCTGAAGTGGTTATTAAAGGTTCATCTTTATGTTATCAGTGAAAATTGTTTGCCTGCAGGTTTCATTCACAAAAGAATGGAGGGGAAATGTAAAATAATAACAACAACAATAATAATAATAATAATCTGCAAAAAAATGTTATATATATATATTTAAATAGATAAATGGTATGGTGATTACGGATGGAAATGACTCCGACTAAAATGGAATTGAATGCGCTTGGCCATTTTTGCAAGATGCAGTAATTGAATTAAAGTCTGCTGTTGTGATTTGAGAATGTGTGCAGAGTGATCCCATGATCTGCTCTCCGGTCGTCCTGTCACCTCTGATTAAGTCTCCCATTGTGTGCTTGACATTATTTCATATCCTCCCCAGAGTTTGAAAGGACACACTATCCAGACGTGTTCGCTCGCGAGAGACTCGCCAACAAGATTGATTTGCCTGAGGCCAGGATACAGGTGTGCATATGACCATAACCTTATTATAAACGTTTACAAAAGATAAATCATGGTCATGATTTTTTCTTTTTTTTTTTCTCATCGACAGGTGTGGTTCTCAAACCGAAGAGCCAAATGGAGGCGCGAGGAGAAGCTGCGTAACCAGCGGCGCTCAGGTGGTGTAACTTCCTGTTCTCAGAGCCAAGCCCCTCTGACCACTTCCTTCAACACATCCGTCTACCATCAACAGCATGGCAGCAGTTCAGGTGCGCACAAGCTTCACTCAATGCTGCTCAACACCACGGCTTGTTGACTTGTTCCCGCTGCTGCGAAGTGATGCGCTGACAAATTATTCATGCACACGCTCTATGATTTATATATCTGGAGACAGAAATACATCAGCTGTTTATAATTACAAAGCTCCACCACTTTTTATCTGGAGAAAAAAAAAACATTATCGTCTTTCCATTAGGACACATCTATATTACAACATTCCCACTGCCAGCATGCAAAATTCACATTTGCTTGGTATGTGTGCATCTCTGTGTGTGTGCGTGACTGTGTCTCCAGGGTCCATGTTGAGTCAGGCTGAGTCGTCCCTGCCAAGCTACAGCTCCCTGTCAGTCTTCTCATCTGGAGTCCAGGTTGGATGTTCATCATTCATCCATCATCAGCACCTCTTGAAAGTAGCGAATTAGGTCAACAACTATTACTAGTTTACCACTTCAACAGTCACATTCACAAACACCACCATCAGCGTTTATTCCAAACTCACATCATTATATTAGTATTAATCACAATGAAGAAATAATAATAATAACTTCCAATTGGTGATTGTGATTATGGTCGAGGTAAATTATTGCATTTTCATTTTGAATTTTACTTGCACAAATATTTGTGTGTTTAGCTATTTTAACCTTAGGGCTTGTTTCATGACCGTTATTGGCTTTATTGTGGAAGAACCATTCTCTTGAATGCAAATTCAAAATTTAAAAAAAAAAAACTTTCAATTGAAATCAACACAAGATCATTTAGGATATTCAAAGCGTTTAGCGTTTTTGTCTCATATGAATAGCCAACGAGACAATATGGATATTCTTTAGTGCCTTTATTTGTAATTAGTAACTCTTCCCGTGAATCGAACAAAATTCTTCAAAACTTCACAAGAGGTCAATGATATGCTTCAATGCCGCTGTCGCTCTTTTAACAATCTCCCAACAATAGCGCCCCCAAGTGGTGAATCAACTACTATACCGTCACAGTAAAATCACGTTTCGACGTTGAATTCACATTTCGTATTTTTCAAATGAGTTTTATAGAGTATCGATTTGAATTTTTTAGTCAGTTAAGATCGCATAAATAATAGGCATCTCATTGTACGAATGTAAGAATACGTCATTATTCTATTTCAGACAAAGTGTGGTCCATTGCCTGTATTTCTATTTCAGCTAAAATGATTTTTTTTTTTTTTACAATGTTATTTTTATGTATTCTTTTGTTGTCGGAACAATCCTGTTTTTATTATTTTCTAAGACTCAATTTGGCTTTTCTGTTTTACTCTATTAATTTCTGTCATTTTATTTAAATATATTATGTGATTTCTTTGTCCTAAATATTTACTCATTACAATAATTACGGTATAAGTGTGTATTTAATTTGTTTACTCATTCAGTTTTTGATTATATCAAATAATAACTACATTGTATTTTAGTATTTTGGTGGTGCTCTATTTGGTTTGCATAAACATATTTATTAATTTAACCTTTGATTCAACATAAAATATTAAGATTTATAACATTTTATTGACAGTGTTTTGTCCTCGCTTGTCTTTTTTGTTTGTTTGTCTCTTTATTTTAATAGTAATAACACATAATTACCCAACACCGTTGGCCCACTGGACATTGAATTGCACACCTCTGTTCTAATGGTAACTTTAATTCTCTCCTCAGTCCATTCCTCCACAGTCGGCTTCCTCCTACTCGTGCATGTTGCCTCCGTCTCCCTCCGCTCCTCGAAGCTTCGACTCTGCCTACTCCTCCCCTCACCTGCAGACTCCGTCCTCAGCCAACTCTAACACTGGTAGGGAAATGTTCCATGGTGATTGATGTGACAGGTCTGTGTTTGAATTAAACATGTCGGTCCTAGTGAGGTCCCATTTTGGGGGAAACACCTCCTTGTGGTTCTGGGTTAGGGGGAGAGGCCAGGGAAAGCAGCAATGTCAATGAGTGGACCCCACAAAGATGGCGTGACAAACCAGTGTGTGTTTGTGTGTCACTGAGACAAACCCTCACCTCATCTTGTATTCTGCTCCAGGACTCATATCTCCGGGAGTATCGGTGCCGGTCCAGGTTCCAGGAACAGAACAGCAGAGCATGAGTCAGAACTTGGGTCAGTACTGGGCCAGACTACAGTGAGCACTCACTACCAACTAGCGTCGGATAAGATATGGAGTGAAAACAAATCAGGAGTGGGGAAAAGAAACCAGGGGTTTTGAGACGAAGCACAGAGCGAAGCCACAGAGAGGCCAGGTCCACTCCGACTATCTCTCTCTCAATGTTTACAAATTTAGCAGCTTTGGTTACACTTGACAGTACTCTGCTCGGACTGGTATTTGCTTAGTATGTGACTATTGCACTTTTCTTTTCAATTCAGGGTAACAAATAGTATCTGTGTTTTAGGATTAGAGCCCAGTAGAGTGAAGCCGTTGAGTTTGCTATTAAAGTTAAATGACCCACTAGTTTTGTAATATTAACATGTATTGAAATGTAAATATTTTGAGCAGGGTTCTGGGCTCAATCGCCAAATCTCAGCTGAAATGACTATGCTGCTTTTTAAAGTATCATTTTACTGAACAGAACACATTTAGATTGAGTGTATTTGCAGTTTCACTGAGGAGCAAATCTATTATCTGCACTAGAATAACTCACATCTCCTGGCAAATCTCTCAAACTTTATTGTTTTAAACACACACATGAATCCTCATTCTAAATATGAAGATTAGCTTTTATAGCCTATATGCAAGGATCCCTTTGTTGGTGGAATTATAGAAATGAATTTGGTGCAGTCCTGAAGAATCACGTTTTAGAAAAACAACAATAACAACAAAGTGTTTTTAGTTACAAAAAGTAACTCACTGAAGATAAAAAAATACAGCCATTCATAAGAAAACAGGCTCACAACCATACAGAAACACACATATACACAGAACAAGCAAGATCCTGTGATGCGTGGGAATTACATTGAAGTTGAAAATCATAGAAATTCTAACCCTAAATTTAAAACCTTCATACTTCTTCTTTCAATATTTCCCGTGAGGATGTTGCCACATCCACCCCCCACTTCCTATAATTCTCCCCAAGTAGCAAAATAAATCCCACCAAACTGCATCAAACTGATCACTATAAAAGTTATGAAAAGACACACTTTTCTGCTGGGTGGAAAAAAACAACAACAGTGTCTCAGTGTCTATTTTTATTTACGTCAAATGACAGGCGTCACCACGGGTCTATTTGCAGAAATGAAAGCCATGATTAATGTACCGCAGAAGACAAGTGCTTCCCCGCAGTTTCTTTTTACTCAGAAACATTGCAAGGTATCATATGTGTGAGTTCCGGTTGGTTCCATAACCGGGGGTGAAGCTCTATCACGCAAGGGGCCAAAATGTTTAAGACAATCCAAGTTGCTGGCTGAACAAACTGTGATATTCAACAGACAGCAGGTAGAACTAGAAAAGAGTCTCGACACACTATCCATAAAGCACAAACACACCTATGTGTTCCCATTTTTCAGGGCATTTAGAATCTCCACTCACGAGAAAAGAGTGGGTCCATCTATTCTTTTTTGGGGGGTCATGATATTGACGTGAATTGGATCTGGTGGCCTTTATTGACCCCTTGTGGGCCAAATAAAATGACTCAGTAGGGCCTGAGTTTGGCACCTGCGCTCCACCATGATAACCCTGACATACAGACCACGCAAAAGGTGGTCTAGTGGTACTAAGGAAATGCCAGCAGCCATCTGTATTGTGAAGTGGAACCATGTTGACATCGCTCTTGAGCAGCTCTGTGTGATAACAAATGTGTTCCTGTCAAGCTGCAAACTACTGTGAAGATTTCAGACAATCACTTGTACTAAAACGTGCAAATCCTTCCTATCCCGCCAGCAGCCGCACACTGAGACTCATACTGCGTATTTTTGTACAGCCATCCGTGTATGATGGAGATTACCGTGGATTATTGTCAGATGTGAACGGAGGAGGGAATGTAGTGACTAAACAGGAATCACTGTAACGCCAATAGGATTCTATTCAGGTTTTCTATTTTGTTCCAAGTGACGATATGGAACTGTAATCTAGCTACTGACAATCACTGAATACATTCATATGCCAAAAAAAGGGTCGACCTGCAAGCACAGACAATCGTTTTTGGTGGAAACTGTGAAATCATATCAACACTGTCCAAGTCAGCAGCATCCTCCTGAGCATGAGCCAGCTTCGACAGTCCGCCACTCGGATGGACGAGTCCAGCGGTGCGCCAAACAGCTCCACTCACTTTGCTCTGACTATTGTTTTTGTTGATGCATCTGAGTTTAATCTGATACGATGTCCTCTTATTTATTTGTCCCCTCACCTGTCCATTCCACTTTCTGTGTCGTTTTTGTTGTTGAGTGTCGTATTAGTACTGTATAGCGACCAAGAGTCAACCCTTTTGTGACGGCCTTGGATCCCTTTAAATGAAAATTAAAGTGTGTGCCATGAATACGGAGGCCGACTCTTTCTTTATACAATAGTATAGTATGTATACTATATTCATACTGAAGTAGAAAACCAGAACTCCTGGTGATTTTCTCCGCCAAGGAGTTTGTCTGTCTTTCTTTTTTATTACAGCTGGTGGTCTGGATCCAGGAAGGAAGGGAGGATTCATCTTATGGATATCTCACACAGACAGTTTATATATATATATATATATATATATATATATATATATATATATATATATATTGTTTAAATAAACAATTGATATAAGACTTTAGGTTATCTTCAAACGATACAAAGCTACAAATGTCACCTTGGAACAACTGCTCTGCTATCAGCTTGCTGTGTGTTCAGCATTCAGTTAAAAACCTTCCCCACTTCACATTGCTTGAAACTTCTATTGAAGATGATGGCGTGGTTCGGTTAAACTCCGCAGACTAACTACCAAGAAGAGCAAATAGATGGCAACAAACTGAACAGAAACTCACATGGCTCCTGGAAGGCTTTGAGTGATGTCATGTGCTGTCTGTGATGTCACTTAAAGAAACAGCTGAGAGCCAGGTCATGTAAGCGTTACGGGCTGGTAAGCAAACCTGTCGGGCAGGCATGAATCACAATTTTTCACATTCCACTTACATTTAAAAAAAATAACATGGGAATAATTCTAATGATGAAGATGATGTTTTGTTGAAAAGTAAAAGAGCACTGGCACTGAAACATGCATAAAGAAAAGCACTTCGATAGACTGCTGTGGTCCCTCGAGCCAAAAATGATATAGTTCAAATGTTTACATTTTACATTTCACATAAAACTCATATCTAAAATACTGTGAACCAATTTTAGCAATGAAAAGAAAAAGACAGGAGATGAAAGTCAGGACAAAATCACAAGCAAACACACCGACAAGGCTTTGTTATTAGCTCACATAAAAGGAAAAAATGTTAAGTAAAATGGTTGTATGAAATGCATTCAGTAGTCAGTGTTTAAACAGAGGGCAATCATATGGCTTTCATGTATTGCATCCATTGCACCCATTTGCGTTGGAAAAAGATCCTGCTTCTGGTGTATACCTCCTTGCAAAAGGGAATTAGCACAGGACACGACCAGAATATATGGAGGTGATGAGCGGGAGATTCGCCACATTGTCTCAACCGTCTTGAATTTAAAATGAATTTGCTACCTCAATGTAGGACGGAGACAATGGGGAAATGTCCAATTAGTATTAATCTGTAATTAGTATTGGAAGATCTTTTAAAGTGGCGACTATGTGTGTAACATAACCATCGGTGGAACATGTAAATGCAAGCTATAAAGGCAAGTTCCCCCCTGTACCCAATATTTACAATAGATGCTCAATGTTTGTCATTTTGTTGGCAGTTTGCTCTCACCACTGGAGACACAGAGAAAGTGCCCCGTCTGTTTTACAGGTTATTCTTTACACTTTTCAAAACAATGAAATGGATGAACACAATGGCTGAAGGAAAGGAAGCACAAGCATATCCTGTTGGTGATGAGGATATTACAAAAGCAGATCAAGCATCTTTACAGCAAATGACTGTCATATGAGGAGGCGTTAGCTCACCTCCACCGCTGTGTCGAAATAGACCAGTGTCGTTTCCTGTGATAGGTGGGCCACTTGTGACATTCTATTTTGAAGGTGATAAATGACAGGAATTATCTTTCTTTAAATACATTTGTCATGCTGCCACGGAACATAACCTTATCTCAGCTGCTGCCCTCCTACTGTATGTATATATATATATATATATATATATATATATATATATATATATATATATATATATATATATATATATATATATATGTATGCATATAATCATCTGCAAGTCTGATGTTCTCAACAAGTCATTGTGAGGGGAGCTGAGTCACAGTGCCTCTGAACCAGCTGCAGTGCATCAAGATCTTGAACTATGTCTTTGTGAGGACGTTTTCCTTGAATGCTTGAACTGTTATATTGAGATGTATGAATGGCTGGTGTCTCTTTTTTTTCAAGTAAGGAGATAAGGGGCACCAGGCTTTCCAAAAATTTGACATGAAAATTCTCGGTGATTCTCACACGCTGATGTTGGGCATTATTATTATTATTATTATTATTATTATTATTATTGATGGTGCAGTCCTTAGGTTCAAGCAGTCATGTCACAGAAAGTCTCAAAGAGAGGGGCAGTGCGGTTGCTGCTCCACAATGAGAGAACATGGCCAATGTGCGGCCCACGGGCCAAATGCGGCCCTTTGACTGTATTTATGTGACAGGGTAAAACTATAAAACTGACATTGTTGTTGTCGCTGACCTTTTTGCCTTGTGCATTGTATTTTTTATTCACTTTCATGCAACTGAAACATAATGTTTGATTATTTTCCTTAATGATACATTTTGTTTTCCGTTGGCTGGAGTATTTCTTGTCCCTCAAAATACATCAGTATTGAAAGTAGATTTTGAAATGTATGGGACACATCGAGAATCTTTAAATGGTATGTGGTTTAAATTAAATAAAACACAACAAACCGACATTTTATGCATTTTTAAAGTGATGTCATCACTTGACATTTAGTTTCAGTTTTCTCTAACCCTCCTTTCTTTGGGTTTGACGGCCCCTCTCAAAGGTCTCAATAGAAACTGATTTGCCCACCTCTGCTCTAAGCCATGTAACTGGCTACTGGTTCCCTCTTTTCTTCCAACCCAACATCCGCCTCTGACCAACCAACACTCAGTCCATCTTCGTACTGAATACTATCAAGATAAGTACTTCACCTTCATCATTGAAGCTCCATACCTTTCCGGTCACTGTTTTGGCTAATGCATTACGGCACTCACAGCAGAGGGAGCATCCGGGGCACCATCCAGAGGATATAACCGAGTGTTTCTGTTCCACATGCCATCAAAACAGAAATCATGCTCACATGATCCCGCCATGATCCTGCGTCACTATTGGTTTTTCCACCTCTGGATCATAAAACAAAGGATGTGAGGGAAAGCAGGCTGCCAATAGATGGTCAGCATCTTTGTGCTAATGGCATGACTCACTCACTGGACCCTGGAGAATGGACAGAAATTAAAGATGAGGGGGAGGTTGGGAGAAAGATAATACGACTGATGGTTCACAGAAACCAGTCACATGACACAGGACGCTAATGGAGGGTAGGAGGCTCTCCAGCTTAATGCTGCATTGTCAGTACGTCTCAGTGTTTTTCCCACAGCACCATCACAAATGACACATCTTGTTTTGTACACGCTTATACTTCTCACATTAAGAGTCTGTCTCCGCCGAACATTTTCCGGTGATATACCGTTCACAAGGTGACCATTAACTGACACGGCCCCCTCACTCTCATGTGGACGCACATGACCTAACACATTCAGTTTAACAAGGGAAAGAGCCAGAAGACCACATTTGACGTGTCACTGAGGGGCGCTGTGGTTGCAGCAAATGCAATCCCGCCCAAACCACTTCCTGTCAAGAATCTTATAGACGGAATGAAAATCATGAGCAGATAAATCTGATTTCCAGTCAATACATTTATAGTGTGCAAATAATGACCAATATGAGCATTCGTCAACCTTTATTTCTAGTCATCATTCAGGACGACTCAAAGTATTAGAGACCATATGAATTAGAGATTAGGTTAAAAATAAATAAATAAATGATGTTCACGTAACAGTATAAATTCCCTTCATATATCTGCAGTCAGCGCTGACGTGGTGTGAGAGGACACAGCCAACTTGGAAGGTAAAATAAATGATGTCTCATGACTATATGTCAGAAAATGTCTCATCTGGGAGCCTCAGAAAGGACTGACTTATGAGGAATCGTGGGAAAATATTATGCTAAATAAAAGCTACCAAAACAAGGGTAGAAGTTATGGTCAGATGATTTCCAAAAGTACTGTGATGTAGATTTAAAAAAAAAAAAAAAGATGAAAAATGTTGATATCCAAATATGAAAAACAGACCACCGTTGTGACATGAATGAACAAGAGGCATTTCTGTAAAAAGTTGATGACTCGGCACACAGACGCTCGTGCGCACTGATGACTACACAGCACGAGCTCCAAAAACGGCGAGACTGTTGAGGAGCACACGATGATGGGGTGGGAGGGGCTGATCGATGAGACCCAGCCTAGTCTCCGGAGAGCGCGCGGAGGCTGCGCTCACACACCACGGCGAGCGTTGATGCTGTGCTGAGCCCCACTTCCGTTTTAGTGTCGTTCTCTCCTCTCGTCAGTCAACATCCAGATTTGAACAGGGAGAGGTGGTGAAACATTTTTGATGGATTTGAGTCTTCTGCTGTGGATGATTTGGATCCTTGAAGCCAGTTCGTCATCAGTTCCTGACCAGTACAGCCGAGCTGTGGTGAGAATTATTATTATTATTATTATTATTATTATTATTATTTCAAATGAAATCATAAATATTGAAATATAATCTGTCAAATGATGGGTTTCAGGATTTATGCTTTATGTTTTCCAACAAATTAAATGTATTTTCCAGTTCTTGTTCATATTCTTCTTATTATTATTACTATTATTATTAATAATAATAATTAATTTATTATTATTATGATGCGTATCACAGTGGGAGCATCTCATGTATCTTTTTAAAAACCTCTTGAAGATAATTTCTCTGGTTCTGGGTTAAACATAACATCTTAAGTGGCCACAAAGCCGCACGCACGACAACCTTCATTACCTTTACCGTCTCTCTTTACCTATCTTTCAAGAACTTCACTAACTTTCCGTACTGTAATGTGCTCAAAGATAGACGCTGTGAAGAGAGAGAACAGGTGCACCGCCGATCTTTCAGCACATTACAGCGATAGGGACCGCTATAGGTGTGGTAGCGGTGACAGTAACCGATAACTGTAACTGACTTCAGTGTTAGGGTGTAGAGAAAGAAGGAAACCTTTGACACCACAGTTGACTACTGCTTTGACCGAGTAACGCCTATACTGATGGATTATTTGTTTCAATGCTTTACAAAGAATGCACTAAATTGAAGTGTGACTCAATCCTATATGGTTAGAGAAAGCGATGGTGTGTTCTTGAAGAAATACTTGATGCAACATTTGTTATTTTTCACACTAGCTGCAAGTGAACATCATATGTAAACATCTTCTGTTGTGACATCTCCAAGAAACTCATTGCCACATTTCCTCTTTCATCTGTTCTTCCCGTTCAGGATTGGCTAAGTAGGTATGGCTACCTCCCCCTCTCTGACCCCAGGACAAGCCAGCTGCGGACGAAGGAGGGCATCGAGAAGGCCATCCGTATCATGCAGAGATTTGGTGGAGTCCAGGAAACAGGCGTTCTCGGTAACTTCCTGGCCACACTTGGTTCCTTAATGCGTCTATTCTGATTTCAACATGCAGTGGATGTCACCACTTCTCTTGCAGACAGCGACACCCTTAGACTCATGTCCACGCCACGATGCTCTCTGCCTGACATAGTAGGCAGCGAGGACATGCTGAGGAGGAAAAGGAGAAGGAAACGATATGCCCTGTCCGGCCTCAAGTGGCACAAGACAGATCTCACATGGAGGTACGTTTCCCGTCATGACTCATGCTCTTTGTGTTTGTGTCAGCGCAAGCACCCACCCACATACTAACAGAGGTCTTCACATTAGTGTGTGATGTTCTTTAAATGAAAAATGTGTCAATCAAATTACATTTTATTCTGTAATTTGGATTTTTGTACCAATGTCTGCTCTTCCAGCGCGGATCATGAATCGTAAGATTCAAAAGCATGGACAAGCTGTTAATGTGTCAAAAAAAAAAGTCAAGCAAAATTATTCCCAGCAGGTTGAAGCTCAACATATCAACAGTATGTGATCAATAGCCAAACACAAACAAGTGCCATGATCCCTGCTGAGATTTCAGTCAAGTGTCTTAATATTCAGCGCTCAGCAGGTGGCACTCTCGGTGTGCAGTGTGAACATTACATTGGGAAATGGTTCTGTAAAGCTGTAGTCTAGCCACCACTCTGACTACAAGCCCCATAGTGGACTGCAACAGTTGAATCTTGAGGAGGAGAGTCAAAGGTGGAATTGAATTAGTGGGGTCATTAGCTGTGATACATTTTTGTGTTTTGGCGACCCCTGGCTTACGCTTCTGTTGTGTGCCATTGCAGCATCCACAACTACCCCTCACCATCCATCTCACCCAGTCTGCGACCCACGGATGTCCAGGGCCTTCTGACTCATGCGCTCAAAGCCTGGAGTGACGCCGCGCCGCTGAGTTTTCGTCTGGTGCAGCCTGACAGCGGAGTCTCTTCTGCAGGGGGCGACATCAGAGTGTCGTTTTCCAGTTTGCTCCACAATGATGGGTACCCTTTTGACGGCCAGGGGGGCACCCTGGCACATGCCTTCTTTCCAGGCCAGGACCATATGTCTGGTGATACTCACTTTGACGATCATGAGATCTGGAGCTACGGCGGTGAGGAGCCTCTGGAAATTACAGTTCCTCGGTCTTGAATGCTGACTAAACCATCTGACATGTGGCTGACAGGTGACAGCAGCAGCACTGACCTGTTCACGGTTGCAGTGCATGAGTTTGGACATGCTCTAGGCCTCTCCCACTCTTCCTCTGATCCATCTATTATGAGACCATATTACCAGGGTCCTGTGGGAGACATTTCCAGCTTCCAGCTGGCTCCAGATGACAAACTGGCTATTCAGCAGCTTTACGGTCAGTAAGAGCTTAGACGTAGTGTGTTTTGAATTTGACTGACTCAAATGAGCCACCCAGTTAAATCGGGGGCACCCTGCCACACACCGCGCGTAGCAGGTCCCAATGGACTATCAATAGATGCTGATCTAATTGTGTTTAGGTGAATTATGTAAAAGGTTGATCTGAAAACTGAATTTACAAACGTGCCACTTTATATTTTGTAGTCATGGCGAGAGGCCATCAAGCTAAAATAAAAAAAGGTACATAAAGGAAATATATTGAATTGGTGGGAAAGCTTAAAGTATAAATCCTGAAACCAATCCTTGACAGGCTACATTTATCATTTCGTTAGGAATAATAATAATAATAATGACATCCGACTTACGACCCGGATTGGTTCCGACCAACTGGGATTGTAAGTCAGATTGGACGTAAACCGATTGCCATTCAAAATGCCCGACACGAGGGTTATAGGTACTACTGTATATATATATATAAACTGGATATATGATGTCAATCTATTGCATTTTTAAGCAACTTATTCTGTTGAATACTATTATATACCAAGCTGTTTTCAGCTGTAACTGTCACTTGTAATAATAATAATAATAATAATAATAATAATAATAATAAAAGCTGTCAGATGTTTCTTTGTAATGTGTTTTTTATTTAAGCCAAGGGCTGCATATGTGGCCCCTGAGTTGCTGTGACAAATGACAATTCTGAAAGCAATATGTTTTACATAAATTTTTATGACCACAAAGGAATCAAGCAGCAGAAGCCCAATGGGGTTGATCCCGACCTGCCACGTTTGCCCACCCCTCGCCCGGCACAACCCACTCAACGGTAAGTAAAACATATGAAGTATTGAAATAGGCACAGTGTAACTGAAACAGTCCTGCCTTGTGGGGGCCTCAACCAACTCTCTACAAACTGAAAAAAAAAAGAGACTCTTTTCTGTCTCAGATCGGATCCCACACTTCCTCAGCGTTGTGAGGGGGGCTTTGATGCGGTGGCCAACATCAGGGGAGAAGTATTCTTTTTTAAAGGTGCTTCAAGATCTCATCTTTCATTCATGTGATATGTGTGTGTCCCAAACGGCCTCATCAGCTGTTCTGCTATTCTCCTCAGGCGCTCACTTCTGGAGGACCACGAGAGACGGGTCTCTGGTCTCTCTCAGGCCGGCGCTCATCAAGAACTTCTGGTACGGCCTTCCCGATGGAGTCAACAAGATTGATGCTGTTTATGAGAGGAAGAGTGACAGCAACATCATCTTCTTCATCGGTGACCATTTGGATTTTGATTTTTGGTTATTTCAATTTCCCGGTTTTGGTCAAGGTTTCACTCCGCATGTAACTACACAGATCAATGTTTAAATCCTGATATTTGGAGCAGACATGTTCTGCGTTTGAAGGACTGCTCGTGCTATGCTTATGTGCTGAGCGGGTGATACTTATATGTATTTGAAAGAACTGGCACCATCTGAACTGGTCCCAGGCGAGGAAGGAGATGACCTGAAGATTCAACCATGTCTTTATATTCACGCGTGTAATATGTGACGAAAAGCAGCACCCAAAAATGCCTGGACAGTATTTATAGTTTCTGACATTGAAATCTGATGACATGAAGTGCCATGATTTTCCCACCTGCAGGGTCTCAGTACTGGGTGTTTAAGGACACGGTGGCCAAGAGCAACTATCCCCGCCCACTCTCAGACTGGGGAATGAAGACAAAGAATGGCATGAACGTGAGGAAGGTGGACGCAGCCTTTATCTGGGCCCATAACGGGAAGACTTACCTGTTCAGCGACGGGGAGTTTTGGAGATTTGACGAGAGCCGTAAAAGTGAAGAGGTGACGCGGAAACCAGAGTCAGGTTACCCACGAGACAACAGCCTGTGGACAGGAGTTCCTACAAACATGGATGACATCATCAGCTGGGGAGAAGGTACAACAATGAGTTTATGATCCAGACTGTTCAAGATCATTCAGAATGCCTGACCCATTTGCCTTTTACAGGGGCCATTTTATTACAATATGGTTCTTATACTGGTTTATTATCATCAACTTTGATTCCAGTGTGACTGGAATCAAAGTTGTACTTCCGTCTAACTTTTCCAGTGATAGAAGTGAGGAGTCCAGTGGTTTATGAACATTGTCATATGACATATTATGTTAGAACACTTTTGAATGCCGGAATATATCAGCGATATAGGTTCCTTTCATTGACATTTTAAAAATAGAAATAACAATGTGCATTCCTGTGGCTTCCAGGAGATGCATACTTCTTCAAGGATAACCTGTACTGGGTGCTGAAGAGTGGAGGACTTTCTCAAGATATCGTCACTCCCAAATCCATCGCTGTCGATTGGCTCAAGTGCACCGCAGCAGCCGCCACGAAATCTCCAGCCGCACCCAGAGACCCCAACAAGTGCAGCTGCGACCTGAAGGCAGAGTCCTCTCAGGTCACTGGCAGTGGACTCCTGTTGGTAACTCTTCTGTTGTTAGTTGTTGCATGATGGTTGGCGATATTAGACTCATGGAAGGATGCACATGTTGGGCCCTCCCCTTGTGTCAGTCATCCATCCGCTTTCTGCCGTGTCATCATTTAAACTAGAATTTTATTTGTTCGTTAAAATTGATTTGTTGTTAACTTTCAGTATACAGAGACATTTCATAATGGTTTTCCTACATCTTGCCTTTGACAAAGCATATGAAAATGCTTAATTCTGGTTATATTTTTGTTCATACAAACAATTCCGCACACACTCCATGTTTATATGTATAAATGTTGAGGCAATAAATTAATTGACTTCAACTCTTTTCTTAAATGGTCTCAGTGTTTTATGAACCAGGATTGTGAGTCAGAGCAGGAGTGGTTGGAGAAGAGGTAACTTACCCCAGTTTCTGCTGGATGCATTTGCATTGTGTTGTGTTTCCTTGTGTTGCATTGCTTTTCTTCTGCCCAGTTGGGGCTAGAACTCGTACCCTCACGCTCGTAGGGCCGCCACTACCACCAACAGTTTGCCTTTGCCGCTCTCATTGCCTCTTTGGAGTGATAGGCACATGGATGCACCTTGTTGCCATCAGGGAAACATTGATCATTACAGCCCCGGTGCTTGTGTCGGAAATGTTGCCCTCCTCAGTCAACTGGAAACTGGACTCATGATGTCGCTGTACCAGGGCCGGCGAGAAGAGCAGTGCCAGTTGGCTGAAGGAGGCATTGGCTTTAGGAGACCAAACAAAGGGGTTGCTGGGTGAGTGCGAGGAGGGTGAGTTTGCAAAAGCAAGGAACTGTTGTAAGCAGACTGAGGCGCAGCCTTGATTTTCAGGGGGATTTCAACCCCTTCACATTTCTCTGCATTCACTAAGAGTTGATTCTCTAAATCAGGGGTGTCCATACTACCTACCATAAAAACCCAAAACAAATGTACTTCCTTATTCCTTATTGCTCTTGTTCGTTATTCTTCCTCTCTCTGCAGCAGGATCAGAATCAATTTGGTTGCAGGCACAATACAAAAAGCATCTTCAAACAAACAATTAACACTGAAATTATCACATTTATGACAAATAAGCCCACGCTATTAATAAATTACACAATGCATTGAATCAGTCAGAAGGTTTCTAATCGTACAGCTGTGCCATAATGGCTATCTCCAAGCGTTGCCAAGCTGTTTGCCATGCTGTGTGGTAATGCAGAATTGGCGGTCCTGGAAATAAGCTTTAACAGGTGGAAAAAAAAGTTGAAGGCTGACCACAGCACCTCATGAGCCACTGGCCCCAAGCCAATGACCAGATACCAGACACACATCTTTATTTCACATCCTGGCTTAATGTATGTATGATGACATGTTTGAAGCATCCTGAGAAGCACCTTGTCTTCGGGCCACTAGAATGAAGAAAATCTTACCTTCTGCATTCAGCAAGTTGACCTGTCTGAAGTGGTGTTTGGTTGAGGAGTGTGGTGTCTTTAGTTTTAGGACACCACCTGCCCTTCACCATGCCCTAGGTATGATGTTTCTTTCCCAAGTCCCTCTCTTCAGTTTTTACCCCAATTCTTAACTACACCTGGTGAGTATTTGTATATCGTGTACAGAACACTGTTTGGCCCTGGGACTGCCGTGGATCGTGCCATTTTTAATGTTGACCTTGATGAGGTGAATGGAACAAGTACCAAATAGCTGTGGCATGCCACACCTCAGTTAAGTAGAAACAAATTCAGGGATAAATGCCAATATAAAAGTAGACACGATGCAGACAATGACAGAGATTTCTCAGAGCACCTTGCACTGAAGTGACAGCTAAGATGCTCATATTTAATGAGGGCTCCTACCAGTGAAAATGTCATGGAAACAATTCAATGCTAGTTGACCATGCTAGGCTGTTGGGGGTTTGGTGTACAGGTGGGGCTTTTCACAGGAAAGCTTTCACATCAAGCTACAGCCCCCTGGGACTGGGTCAACAAACAAACGTGGCGTTGACCCATATGAAACTCAATGTCATCTGTGGGGGGTGTTTCCATACTTAACCTGCCTGCAACTTAGTTACAGTTACTAGTTACCTCTTTCAAAAGTAACTTTGTTACTTCAAGTTACTCATTACTTTCCAAGTAACTAGTTATTAGCAAACTTTTTTTTTTTTTTTTTTTAAGTGCATATTATAGCGGAGCTAAAACATAGTCATCTTGGAACAGTCACAGTCATTGGTAAAGGTAAATTGCTAAAGGTGATCATTTAGATGAGAAACTATACTTTTAACAGTGCAAAATAATCAACCCTTTTTCAGAACACTCAGTTGTAGCAGGAACAAACAATGGTGCTAAAACCGATGCTGATGATCATCTCAACAGCAACACAACTAGACCAACTGGAAACATGAACTGCAGTGACAAGTCCACAGCTGTGATAGGCAGCACGTCTTCCACTACACACCTCGCTGCTACTAGTGTGTTCTTCTGCTTCTGAGATGAAGGCTGTGCAAGAAGCGTCCTGAAGTCAAGCTCCTGCTGTTTGGCTGCAGTGGCTTCTCCTGTGGCGTCAGACCAGTGAACCTTAGCAGCGTCTGCTTCAGGCTCTTTTCCCACCAGCTTGGTCGATCGACGCGTGCGCTTTCTGAAGATGTTACGCCAGATTGGAATTGCTCGCTTTGGACGTGTTATCGAGCCTCCACATAGCTTGCCGCCACTACAATATTTCTCTGGTCTTTTACAGCTAAAAAGAAAATATGAGAATATAATCACAATGGGAATCCCACACCTGGACCGTCATCAATCGCAGCCATTATTTGTTTTCACATGCCCGGCGCTGCGTCACTAATGCGGGCTTCACGTCCACCACGGACGCTTTTCGTGCGTATTATGGACACTGCTTTTTAAACTTTGTAAAGTGTTGTGAATATGAAATAACGAGTAACAAGCATGGTTAAATCACCATTCTGATAAATGCGTTGGTAATTTTGGCAAAGGAACGCGTTACAGATTAGAAAAGATGACGCAGTTCCTATAGCGCGTTACTTAATAACGCGTTAGTCCCAACACTGACAGAGACCTTTCTTCTGGTGCTCACTTGGATTTTAAGAGTTTGGAAACATGCATGACACTAAGTTAAACATTTGCCGGAAAATGAAAGTGCATTTTATACAAGGAAGGCTCATTAAAGAATACAATGAGTCGTAAAAACATGTCACATTTCAACAACAATGTTGGAGACCGGCGGAGGGGAGTCGCACACATTTTCCGCGGCACATACGTAATTGGAATGTTTTTAGAATGGAGTAGTGAGATTTTGGGGCTACAAGGTACTCAAGGACAAACAAAATCTGTCCCCCTGTCTGTTACCACGTAGTGTGAGAATACTGAAAGATGTGCTCCCGTTTAAAATAGCAAACTAAGCTGGTATAAAGGCAAGGTGATTATAGTGGACGACATATTTGACATGCAAAATCAAACAGGAAAATAGTTTGTCATTATCTGTAATACACAGTTCACAGAAACTGGCACCATCATTTTGTGTTTTATACAAGCTCTCTTATTACAAGCGAAACTAGTTTCCCTGCTGCATCATGTCATATTATGTGGTGATTGCTGTAACTGTTATAGATTTATTTAGCCATAAACCCATTTCCTGACATTTATTCACGGTGCTCCAAGGCCTGAGGGACTTCAGACTTCAGTCTCCGCTGGGACTGGAATAACTTTACTCCAGTGTTTTACTGGAGGAGCTTAACTCTAGTGCTTTGTACGAGAGTACAAAGTAAATACCACAAAACAAAACAACATTAAAACCAAGGAGCTTCAGCTTGGAAGCCACTGTCTGTCGCCAAGATTCTTCTTCAATATCAGCTCTGCAAATAATTCGACATCAACTACTGTCCCCTGAATCCATCCAGTGACCTGCTAAGTCATAGTCTCAGCTCAACTTGCCACTTTTCATGCAGTGAAATGAGGCAAACTAAGCAGCCACTCAGGGTTCCTCATGGTGCCCCATGCCACATGATCAATCGCAATTCTAAACATGATTTTAAAAAAGGAATCCTTGGATTTTTGGATGATTTTTTTTCCAGGGAGAATCTTGATCAGAGTTGTCGTAAATCTCATCGTAACATTCTTTGGTGGTTATGATTAAACCTGACACACTGTCGCACCTCCATGGACGACCAGGGGGACTTCTCCTGGACACCGTCTTTTTCTCCTTCCCATTATCAAACACAAAAAGAGAAAAGAAAAAAAAAAAAAAAAATAAATGTTGGAACTGTTGGGGAGCAGTTGGTTTGGAAGTGAGTTGAACAGAGAGTCCAGCCCTTTTGGGTCTCTCCTCAAGAAGAGATATGTACAGTTAGATAATGGAGTGAAAAGGCTTGTTTTAAATCCTTTCACGAAGGCCCTGGAACGAACGTTTTGTGTCGAATGCAGTGTTTGTTTACGGGTATTGCGCATGTCAACTAGGCACTGATCCTCAGCCCTCAGTTTCTCTCAGGTTTATAAGGTGATGGCAACAGTGAAAATGACAAGACGCAATAAACTTCACATCTCTAGTACAAGCGATGATGCTGCTCACCGCCTCAGGAATACTGGGTGATGTCACTTTAGTCAATTTGCCTGGTGTATTTTGTGTCCATTTTAAAAGAAACAATGACGTGCAAAGCACTGGGACAGAGCACATTAGCTCGTTTGGACTGATGAGGAAGTGGGGCTTATGCTGCGAGTGGTTTTAACTGACAAATTATATGGAATTATATGGACAGTGCAGGGACATGTCTGCGATCTGTCGGGTGAAGAGTTTGCATAGAAGCTTGCTTTGGCTTACCGTGTTGGCTTGGTGTGTTTGGTTGCTTGGTGTATATTTATAAAATGAAGGCATTGCTTTCCTCTCTTTATTCCTCTGAAAGTCATGTTGTTGAATTACAACCGTATGAATGAAAATGACTACATTCTAGGTGAGTGTCCGCAAACTGCTACAGGACGTCAGTGCAACTTATTTCCACCTTTCTTGAGCATAGGGATGATTGCTGCACGGGCACCGGAGGATCAGTGCCTAGCTGACAGGCTCAAACACTGGCACAGTGCAGCATTTACAGAGGTTCCCACTCTGGACACCAAACAGTAATTTGCAATGTTGTAGTTGTAATGTGAAGCCTTTGAAGAACAATGACATCAACCTGGGTGTCAACGCTCTCTGTGTGCCAATGCAGCAACAGTATCCCACTTCAGGGACCGGTAAGGTGACTATTCCAACAATAGGTAGTGAACACAGACGATAGCCGTTTGTATAGTGGTGGATTACTTTATTTAGGGAAAACAACTTAAATGTGCAATATAAGGCAGAATGCATCATGGGAGGTAGGTCACAATGGAAAGCTGTGCCGTGGAATCGGCATGTCCATTCATTACACCCACTAGCATCAGCCAGTCAAGCGTGTAATCTCTAAGTTACAAAATTAGCACTGGGCAGATGAAGACAACAGGACATAAGTTCATATTAAAACCTGCACTTTTCACATTGGTCCAATACTTACAATAGAAGAGTTAAGTTAATCAACAGGTGGATGGTCAATAAAATTAATTCGTCAGCATCAACTTGTCAAATGAGTCGAGTGCGTGAATGGGAAATGAAAGTGTCGGGTGCCATGAACTTGGATGATTCGATGATGGGCAGGACACACTTCTCCCAGTGGACTCACGCCCACAGCTGGGCCAGAAGCAGAGCTAACAATACAAGGCACGTTGGGAAGGCCACGTTTCTGCTGCCTCCTGAATACGTGACCTTTAGATCGTTTGTCTGAGTGTTTCTGTAGACATTCACCATTTCATCAGAACCTGCGTCGCTAATGCGAACGGTTGTTCCAAATTTGTCAATCTGTGGGGGAGGAGCGAGTGAATCAAGCAGCCCGAAATTTAAGCAACCGTTACGACACAATCAAAATGAACTTACCGAGCTCTTGTTTATTTTGATTGGTTCCTCGAACACGGTCCAAACCACAGCTTCGTTACAAGATGGCGTGGTCAGAGAACCCAGGTAGCGAAAGTACTTCGAGCGGTTCACGTTGCCCAGCAGATCATCCAGCGAAATTTGGGAGGAACTTATGTCGTGCTCAGATCCTGCGGAATGAAATGATCTCAGCAAACAGCAGCAACAACGTCCAAGACTCGCCAATGTCTGAGTCTTCTGACCTGCGTCCAGAATATTTGTCAGGAAGGAGGTCAGCTTCTCCCAGCTGTCAAATGTATTTGTCTCATCAGTCGTGGATTCCTGAAAACAACGCACATTTTGGCTTGTTTTTCTTGACGTGTTCAAGCAGAAATCGAAACTCAGAAACTAAATAAAGCTTTAGCAATCTGACCTCAATGAAGAAACCAAGAGCTGCAAGTCCTTCAGAGTCGGCGACAGCGACTGTGGTATTTCCATTGTAGGCTGTCTTGGAATGGACAATGTGCATCTAAAGCAAGAACAAGTCTTTAGACTTCCAGATCCTGCCAGTTTACGACTCCAAGTGTGTGTTGTACCTCCATGGCAAATTGTTTGCCATCCAGAGTGTGTTCAGAACCAGCGGCCGTGGTTCCGTTTCCCCAGTGCAAGTGGAACTGTAGGGCGTCGTACTCTGCAGACAGTCCGCCTTCTGAAATCTTGACGCCGCTGTCTAAAGTCACTTTAACTGAAACAGAAAGAGGAGGGACAAAAAATATCCAGTCATTATTCCCACACTCAAATGAAATGTAGCACAATACAAAAGGGTGGCAAATCGTATGGGATTCAGTTAATCACATCACATCAGCAAACTCTACTATGATAAATTGTGTTATTAGGAGTTATGAACTCACCAGTCTTTCCAGTATTCATAATCTTCTTGAATTTAGTTTTGCTGTCATAGTTGGTGAAGGTGAAGTTTTTCAGATTTAGGTCTATGGTAGCTGACGCTTTGGTGATCTTGATGGGAGACTGCCGAGAGCCATTGCAAAACTTAGTAAAGTTCTTCGGCCACGTGGCGACATCTGCAAACGCATCAGTTATTGAGAGTGAGTGACAGAGGAGCAGCAACAATGGGTGAAGCTCTGCGGGGCCAGAGGCTACTTACCGCACCTGGGGTCATGGTAACACCAGTCTGAAAAGAAATACAAAGAGAATATTGAAACATGTTTGTCTGAGTTAATGTCCTCCGTTAACTCAAATCAGAGCTTTTCTATAAACTAATATCATTGACAAAGTTTTATGAGAATCCAAGAGACTTAAAAAAAAAAAAAAAGTTATTAGAATTCATCAAAACACAGTAACTCCAAAGAAAAACCTACCACCATCACTGGCACAGAAGACACTGTAGGCAAGGGTGCACACAGCAAGCAATGTAAGAAGCTTCATCTGGGGAAAAAAAAACGTTCAAACCAAATTATAGACACTAGTTCTGTTGTCTCTAAAACAGCGCTTCATGTAGATTTATTTTTAACTAACAAAGTGCACAAAGAAAGACACTGGAATATATAAGAACAGTGTTAGTATTAGTTCAAGTCACAGTGCAAAATTAAGATTTCATTTTAAATGTATTTTAGAGAAGCCTTGAAAGTGTGGTAAACGTCTTAAGGTCTTACCTTTAATGCACCTGACCCGTCGCCCTCTCGTCGCCTGCAACTCCATCTCCACACTTATATTCTATCGCTCGTTCTGGAAACGCCTTCAATTCAAGCAGAAGGACTGAATGCTACAACAGCGCCACCCAGCGACAGAGATCCGCATCAGCGTCATCGGGGCCCATCGGTGTGAAACTTTGATTTAAACACTTAAATGTGAATTTTGGCTACGTCAAAGGCCAAATTCATTAACAGAGAATTTTTATTTACAAAAACTTGGACATTTTTTCATCGGACCACCACTGTCATTGCAAAACAGCTCAAATGTTTTATGTGTCATTTTATCATTTTCATTCTTTTAACATTGACAAAAATTCAGTGAGCAGCACTAAAATCTTTTTTTATTTTCCCCATTATGCTTCTGTTAACTTTGGACTAAATTAAATGTTGTTTTGTACCGTTTATATTTTACCTATTTTTATTACATTTTATTGCATATTATGATGAGCCTGTCTCTTATTGAATGCAACTAGGCTCTACTTTGCTATCTTGGAATTGTAAGTCTGTGGATCCATCTACGCAGGCACATGAAGACATATGAAGACGGTCACAGTTTCAGTCCAACCCAGAGTTGCTTCATGCTGGATCTGAATTGAAAGCTTGTATCGAGGCTGCAATTGTGGTAACCGTTAATATATGTATAATTATCAGACAAATAATAATTAAATTGTTATTCATGAGCGATTTAAAAACCTCAGGCACAAGATCCGTCTGTATCTCCAGAATGAAATGAAATGAGACAAAGATGATGGATCAAAACCCAAAAGCAATCAATAGAAACAACAATGTGGCAATCTCATCCGAATATTATATATATAATGATCCGATGGGTGTTTCTAGGGTCCTCTGGCACTATTGTGAACAAATCGCAGACGGTAGATGCGAGTTACCATGTTCAAATTGAGTTGAACTACAAAATACGAACTTTAACGTTTTGAGTTTCATCATTCACGTTTCATGTTCACATGCTTCATCTGATCATCGCAAAGTCAGACTAAACCAGTTGTGGAGGTTGAGTTGGAGTAAGAGACATTCTGGTTTCACAACAGCAAACGGACTGAGATTAAACAAATGGATAAGCGTGTGTCTGTCATGGAGCACAGCCTCCTCACTTCCCGTCAGTAACAGGTTTTATCGCTTGTGCTTGCGTCTTGAAATTCCCTTCAGCAAAAATCAAGATGGTAAAAAATCAAAAGAATTTTTTGGGGGGAGACTAAGATGCCAGTTTGCGCTCACAAATACCTCATACACAGATTAGTCTTTTGATATGCAAAGTGCGCAATTTATCATGGTGCGTGCACAATTTCAGAGTGTTGTTTAAAACTGACAGGAGTTAGGTGGGATGAGAGCTCAAAAAGTCGCCCGGCACTAAAGCAATATTATAATATAAAAATATAATATAAAAAACAATTACAAAAAAGATTTTTAACAGAATAATGATGAGGGAAAGACAAAAAGAGTCCCATTGTATATTATGTCACTGAGATTCACATTGGCACCGAGCCTAATAAAGTCCTGCATAATGCTGCTCACCCTGTACAGGTCACCGACCCCGGAGCTAGAAAAATAGAACACACTTCCTCCTCCATGTTTCAAATTGTTGTCAAACACCGTGGCAGCATCTTCTCGCCAACTCTCGCCAAATTTTGATTCATCACTCCATAACACCTTCTTCCAGTCTTCTGTCGTCCAAAGTTTCATGGCCCAAGAGAGTCTCTTCTTATTCTGACACCTTAGCAATGACTTTCTTGCTGCGATTTGACCTGTCAATCTTGCAGCTCCAAGTCTTCTCTTCACGTTGGAAACTGAGACTTGCTTACTACAGCCACTATCACGCAAGCTGTTCAGTTTCTGGGCACCTATTGATGGTGACAAAAACTATACTCACTGAGACCTCACTTTTAAAACGTTGCATTACCCGGTAGGAAAGGCCTACGCTTTTAAGGGTTGCGATGACCAGTCGCTTTTTCAGCGTTCATTTCCCTTTTCTCGCTATTTTTGTAGCAACACACCACTTTTTGTAGAACAAAAATGAGGGGTTGGTTTGTTTTTTGTTTCCATGCTCACTGCAGGTTGGTCACTATAGGATGTGGGCGGGGCTGTTGTAATTAAGGGAAGAGAGGTTCATGAAGTGTGCGTTCTATAATTAACCAGGGAGCGCAAGCTCAGGAGGCAGGGACCCAGGTGGGCGGATCCAGTCCGACTGGATGGTCGGGTCTTTGTAATTTCCCGAGATTTAGTCGTGGCCACTCAAAATTCCAGGGAAATACAGAACACAACCTGTCAAACAGTTGACAATATTTATGAGGGATATGCATATACTGTATTTAAAGACAGCAGTGGTTTGGTATGTGGGTATTGGTATGGAAGAAATACCTACACCACCTCAGCTCTTCAAGGACAGAGTAGAGGACCCCCGGTTTCAAATAACGCCCAGAAAGTGACAATGGCAAATGTAATGCGAAGCTCTCCAAGAACAATGACATCGATCAGGGTGTGGAGTTTCTCTTTGGAGTACCCCATTTCAGGAACCGGAAAGGCAGCCTTTCCAACATGTGAAAGCAAACAGAAGAAGACATAGAGACTTGCCGTGTGGTGCATTACTTTATTTAGGAAAAATAAATGTGCATTGTAAGGCAGAGTGCATCTCGACAATCCATACCATTTGGTAGGTCCATTCAGTGCAACCACGAACACAGGCATTATCCATATTTCAGCAAGTATACATTAGCACTGCACAGATGAATGAATATGTATAGAATGTACGTAAAAACCTTCACTTTCATAGTTTGTAAATCAGATGCTTCAAGGGTTCTGGTGTCAAGCTCATAGCTGAAGCAGTAGCAGAGCCATGAAGGCCAGGAAAGCGGCGGAAGCTGCATTTCTGCTGCTGCCTGACTGTGTGACCGTCTGAGCGGGCTGAACGTTTCTGTAGGCTTCCACTATGGCTTCAGAAGTGCTGTTTCCAGTCAGAGGAATTGTTCCAAATTTGTCAATCTGTGGGGACAACAGCAGATGAACTAAGCACCCCAAATTTTAACCAAATGTCAAGACGCCGTCAAAAAGAACGTACCAGGTTGCTGCTTATTTTGATTGACTCCTTGAACACGGTCCAAACCACAGCTTCGTTACAGGCAGGCGTGGTCAGAGAACCCAGGTAGCGATAGTATTTTGTGCGATCCACGCTGCCCAGCAGATCATCCAGCGAAATTTGGGAGGAACTTATGTCGTGCTCAGATCCTGCGGATTGAAATGATCTCAGCAAACAGCAGCAGCAACATCCAAGATTCACCAATGTCTGCGTCTTCTGACCTGCATTAACAACATTTGTCAGGAAGGAGGTCAGCTTCTCCCAGCTCGCAGGTGAATCTGTGTCATTTCCAGTCGATGCCTAAAAATAATGCACATGGTTTTCATTGACATTCTCAGGCAGAAACTAAATAAAGCTTTAGCACTGACCTCAATGAAGAAACCAAGAGCTGCAAGTCCTTCAGAGTCAGCAACAGCGAGAGTGGTATTTCCATTGTAGGTTGCCTTGGAATGGACAAGGTGCATCTTCAAGAAGAAGAAGTGCTTTTAGTAAAATCCTGCCAGTTTACGACTCCAAGTGTGTGTTGTACCTCCATGGCAAATCGTTTGCCATCTACAGTGTGTTCGGAACCAGGGCTCGTGGTTCCGTTTCCCCAGTGCAAGTGGAACTGCAGGGTGTCGTAATCTGTAGACAGTCCGCCTTCTGAAATCTTGACGCCGCTGTCTAAAGTCACTTTAACTGAAACAGGAATAGGGTGAAAAATCACTTTCCACACACTGAAATGAAACATGTCATGTAGTCATATTAGTGATAAGGCTATCTTCCGTTTTAGAAGCGGTCAGAGTCAATAAACTCACTTGTCTTTCCGGTATTCTTTATAGTCTTCATTTTTGTTGCACTGTCATAGTTGGTGAAGGTGAAGTTGGTCAGGTTGGCATCAAACTTGGCAGATCCAGAGATGATATTGATGGGTGACTGCCGAGAGCCATTGCAATACTGGGGAAACAGCGTCGGCCACGTGGTGTCATCTGCAAACGCATCAGTTATTGAGAGTGAGTGACAGAGGAGCAGCAACAATGGGTGAAGCTCTGCAGGGCCAGAGGCTACTTACTGCAACCGGAGCCTATGTAACACCAGTCTGAAAATAACAAGAGAACAGTCTGTCAATGTTTTTTAAATTACTGCTGGTAATTTTTAAAACAATTCAATTCTGTGGAACTCCTTGTTCAATATGAACTATATTTCATGGTTACATTATATTGAGCAATAGACCTCAATCCACCTTTACATTATCAATAGAATACATTTTACTGTCAAGTTGCAATTCTTCATAAAGATCTGACGAATCTGAATGTATTTCATGCAGATCCTCTAAATGAATGGTGTCCACATTGAAAAGATCAAACGTACTCCCAGTAGCACAGATGGCACTGGAGATGAGGGCGCAGAGAGCCAGTGAAGCAAGGATCCCCTTCATCTGGAATGGATCAAGAAATGGAACCAGAAAATTCATTGCAACAAAAACTCAAATAATTCAATAATAAAACTTGCATTGAAGTGTTTTGTAAAAATAATAAAATCCAATATCACCATTGATCGTGCAAAAATAGACAAACAGGTTAGAAAGAGAAAAGGAAATGCCGATTTTGGTGCCTCTAGTTTAGCAAACATATTTTGTATACTTTGTTCGGTAAGTCACACATATTATTATTACATATCATTACACAAATGACATATATATATAGGGCAATAATATTGGGTAAAAAATGATCAGAGAGTGGACAGAAATGAGGACTGCACCACTGTCAGAAAAACAAAAAGTGTACATCCTACAATGAGACAAGTTAATTTGAGACGTCTTACCTTCAGCGAGCCGGTTGTGAGGTCTGCCTGAAAGCTGCGCCTCCACACTTATATTCACGTGGATGTACTGGTTACGCCTTCAAAAAAGGTGTCATTAATGCAGCGCCCTCAGGGCTTGCTCATTAAATTCATGACTGACAACGAAAAGTAATTCATGTTTTGTGCTCCAACTATATCAAAACTCCATAATGATTGACAATAGACATAATTGGGTGATGCCTATGGAGAAAACTATTTCTTTTTCCAACTGAACCATCGCTTTTCTCTATCAACCACAAATTTTTGCAATCATTTAATTCATCTACATTACATTGGATGTCACAGATACGTGACTTAATTCACTGTACATTTAACTCAAGCTGGAAATGATTTGAAGTAGTCAACTTTATTGCATGTCTTCCATTTGCGAGGTTAGCAAGGTAAAAAATAAATCCTAGGTCTGTGCCGCCTGTTTTTTTAATGATGCAAAAAACCTGTATACAAGTATGCAAATAAAAGTCATTGGCAGCCTTGATCGAGCGCTGCTTGAGAACATTCACTAAGCTCTTTGTTTATTATAAAACCATGTGGAACTGGAAACAAATCATCCAGGTCAGTGGTGCTGTTGTCATCGGTGCTCAGAGTTAACTCTCTCTGGACCAAAATGCGCAGGTTGAAAAGAGAATAGGGCGTCTGATGATTTTGCTCTCTCTAGCCTCTTAAACCAATTGTTTTATAAAACGTTTAAAAGGACACAATTTAAAAAAGGAATATCTTTTAGCTCATATTAAATGAGCACAGCTATGTCGCCTTTTTTTGTGAACTGAAAAAAATGAATATTGGAAAATTAGGACCAAAGGAAGAATGCGCTTCAAGACCACAAGCAATGCCGTTGACTTGAGCAGCCAGGGAAAATAATGTGTTACATATCTAAAGAAACTGAAACCCCCCGTGACAGGTGTTTGGATAACGTGACAGCCGACTGCTGTAGCTGCTGCTGTTGCAGTTTTTCCTTTGCGTTTTTCTAGGATTTGATTGAAGAGACTGCATCATCATCAAACATCACCAGAGGAAACAAAAGATGGAATATGATCTGGAGATTTGCTCAGAATCAAACACCTCCACAAATGTCTCCGCGCCGCGACACGCCCACACAACAATCATGATTTGCATTCTCTGATCATCAATGTGGCCCACAGTCCCTCAGGCAACACTCCAGAGGAGGCCCGCCCTGATACCTGCCGCCCATTAGAATACTGCCAGAGCCAGCGGAGTGAGAAAAGCGGTTGTAGTCACCACGGCCTCAGCGTTTCAACAACATCCCTGTGGTGGTATTTTTGAGCAGAGCAACTGACAGGAGCACTCCATTCCACTCCAGGCCATTATCCCCGCACTGCAAAAACTCAAATCTCTTGAGGTTTTTTAGCCTTATTTTTGGTCAAAATATTTCATCCCACTTGATTTAAGATAAATTGACCTATTTAACATAAATTCAAGCTATTTCAGCAAGATGGAGAGACTTTTAAGACAGTGCGATCTTAAATTTGTGGGGGGGTTTTTCACTTTTACTTTCACTTTTTTCACTCGCAGATAGAACAAATACTCATTTCGCAGTACTTTTATCTTGAAACTAGAACAGGGGTCACCAAACCGTTCCAGAAAGGAATCTGTGTATCATTCATTCATTTTTCAAAATAAAACCAAAACTTGGAACAGTTTTGTCCATTTTCAGACAAATGATTGGTTTTGCGTTTTTTCGTTTTGGGTCTCGAAACAAACATTGAAACAAGTTGCTATTTTATTTTTTGGAGTTTTATTTGGAAAAACACATGAACAAATGATGCACGGACAGAGAGGGCTGCGGTGGATGCAGGTTTTTGTTCCAACCAATCAAGCACACACAGGTGTCAGCTGAAACTAGTCACAGGTAGCAGGTCACTTAGTAGGTCATGCTGCTTGTGTTCAAAATCTGAATCCAGTCTGAGCAGTCATTGAAGTTTGTCCCTGTGACTCAGCATTACTTTGTTCTCTGCACATTCCACCTTGTTACAAAAGAAGTTCCTGGCAGTTGCCATTTCACCAAATCCCAATTTTTTTTTTTTTTAACAATATTTTTATTGACACATAACAGCAAAAACATACATTTCAATGATCAATATCTTTTTTCCCCCAACAGTATTCAACAAATTATGTCAACAACATCGCAATAAAAATAAATAAATAAATATCTAAATTAAGAAAAAAAAAAAAAAACAAAAAAAAAACAAGAAAACAAAACAGAACAAAACAAAAGAAAAACAGTCACACACACAAAAAAAAAAAAAAAAATTCACCGTGACAACCCTAGTCTTGTATCGAAGACACTGTGAAACATAACAATATCATATGAGGGGAGATTACAGTCTGGTTGCAGCGTAGCTGATAAAGGGGAGCCACATCTTATCGAACTTGTCAGAGGAACTTCTTAAAAGAAGTTTTTCCAATTTCAAATGTTGAATAACATCTCGTAACCACCTTTTATAACTGGGAGGACAAGAATTTTTCCAGCTTAACAATATGAGTCTACGGGCAATGATCAGAGTAAACACTGCCATTCTGTATTTAATACCCTGAAGTGGGCAGTTATTGGTGTGGATCCCAAATAGGGCGAGTTTGGGATCAGGGCTGATTACATACCCTGTAATTTCTGACAAAGAAGTAAAAATCTGGGACCAAAAGTTAAATGAATTTGGGCAAAGCCAAAACATGTGTCCAAGAGATGCTGGATGTTGTCTGCATCGGTCACAAAAAGGATCCATGTTTGGGTATATTGTGGCGAGTTTCACTTTTGAATAATGAAGACGATGTAATATTTTGAATTGAATGAGTCCATGTCTCACACATACTGAAGTCTGGAGTACGTTTCCTAATGCTTCCTGCCACTCATGATCTGTGAAGGGCAGAGCCAAATCACCCTCCCAGGCAGACTTTAAATGATCTACAGCTGTTCTTTGTTGAGTTATCAAAGTGGTGTATATAGAAGAAATTACTCTCTTGGCTGATGGATCAGAAGAGAGAATTAAATCCATTGGTGAGTCCTCTGGTAGATTTGGAAAACAAGCTGAATTTGACTTAATAAAATGTCTGAATTGTAGATATCGAAAAAAATGACTGCGGGGAAGATTAAACCTGCCACAAAGTTTTTCAAAGGAAGAAAATATACCATCTATATAACAGGACTTTATATTTGTTATACCTTTGTTTCTCCAGGTTTCAAATGAAGAGTCTAATAGCGACGGTAGGAAACAATGATTAGAGTTTATCGGTGCTAAATAAGACATTCTGTGCCACCCATATTGTTTTCTTACTTGAGACCATATTTTCAAAGATTGTGTAGTGACAGAGTTATGCTTTGAGTAGTATAATGACAAAGGGAGTGGGGAAAAGATTAAAGCTGCTAATGAGGTTGGATTACAGGACTCTTGTTCCATATTTAACCAGGACAGACTATTTTCAACTTCAGAATTATGAGTCCAAAAGGACAAAGCACGGATATTACAGGCCCAATAATAAAGTTTAAAATTTGGAAGGCCCATCCCACCTAAAGATTTGCTCCTTTGCTAGAATTCCTTTCTTATTCGCACCTTTCTTTTGTTCCAAATAAATCCAGTTATTGCTTTATCTAAATCTTTAAAAAAGCTTTTCTTGATATAAATGGGAATACATTGCAACAAAAATAAAAATATGGGAAGTATGTTCATTTTCACTGCGTTTATTCTACCAGCTAATGACATAGGGAGATTAGACCATCTGTCAAAATCAGACATGGTTTTACTCAGTAGTGGTTTAAAATTCTGTTTAAATAGTTCTGAAATGTGCTGAGTAACAGTAATACCCAAATATTTAAATGAATTATGAACAAGTTTAAAGGGTAGATGAGCAAAAGATAAATTATTGGCTTTTGGGTTTATAGGATATAACTCACTTTTAGATAAATTTAATTTGTATCCAGACACCCTGCCATATTCCTCCAAGAGAGCCATAATATTTGACAATGATTTCAATGGGTCTGATATATATAATAATAAATCGTCTGCATAAAGAGAAACTTTACTTTCTTCTCGTCCCCTCTTAATACCGCTGTAAGGGTGGACAGCCCTGTCTGGTGCCACGGTGGAGCGTAAAATACTTAGATCTAATTGGGCCTGTATTTATAGACGCTTGAGGGGACATATACAGTATCTTAACCCAAGAAATGAATTTTTCTCCGAAACCAAATCTTTTCATGGTGGAAAACAGAAAGTCCCATTCAAGCCGATCAAATGCCTTTTCGGCATCCAGTAAAAGCAGTACTTCAGGGTTTTGGGGAGGATAATTATTTGAATACAAAATATTAAACAATCTTCGAATATTATAAAATAAATGTCTACGTTGAATAAATCCCGTTTGATCTTGTGAAATGATTGAAGGAAGAATCTTTTCGAGACGCGTTGCGAGTATTTTAGCTAAAATCTTCATGTCAACATTTAAGAGACTCATTGGTCTGTGTGAGCCAGGATCGAGGGGGTTCTTACCATCTTTCAGTATGGCAGAGAAAACATCAAGAAGCACTGAGATAGAAGATCAGTGAAAGTTTTATAATATATAATATATATAATATCAATTAATACCTGATCGCCCTCAGATTGTGAAGAATATAGACGGCTGTAAAATAATCTAAATTGATCATCAATCACTTCTGGCTCAGTTGTAATTTCACCAGAGGTTGTTTGAATCTGGGGGATCATTTTAGATGCTGCCAATTCCTTCAACTGATAAGCCAGAAGTTGTCCTGCTTTTTCTCCTTGTTCATATGATTTAAACCTTGCATGTGTAAGAAGTGTGGCAGCCTCCTTCATGGTCAAAATATCCAACTTGGATTGCAGTAGTACTCTGTCTCTATATAAGTTCTCTGTAGGGTTAATAGAGTATTGCCGGTCAATGTCCAAAATCTTATCAGTAATTTCATTTATATTTTTAATTCGGGACTGATGATTTAAATGAAATGATCTGCCCTCTAATATAAGCTTTTAGAGCTTCCCAGAGAGTCCCCTTAGAAACCTCTGCGTTATCGTTAATTTCCAGGTATACTTTTAGTTTAGTGAAAACAAATTCAATGAAAGACTTATTTGACAAGAGAAGATTATCAAAGCGCCATAATTTTGACATATTTTTATGTTTAAAGGATAACTGCAAGAGGTGTGGCGCATGGTCTGACAAAACTATTGCCTCATAGTCACATTGTCTAATAGAGGGTAGAAAAACACAACCAATTAAGAAGTAATCAATTCTTGAATAAGAGCGATGGACGGCAGAGAAAAAAGAATATGCCCGATTTGTAGGGTTTTTAAAACGCCAGGGGTCGACCAATTTATAAGTTTCTAAAAAATGTTTTAGGAATTTAGCTGGTTTGGTGATTGGCTGAATGGTTTTCGATGATCTATCTAAATATGGACCTAAAACAGAGTTGAAATCACCTCCCAGAATTAAATGATATTTGTTTAAATTAGGAATGGATGAAAAAAAGGTTTTGAAGAAACCCTCATCATCATAGTTGGGTGCATAAATGCTTGCAAGGATAACTGGAACATTGTACAGCTGACCGCAAACTAAAATAAATCTACCCCGAGTGTCTGAAATGACTTCTGAAGAAATAAATGGGATATTTTTCCGTATTAAGATAGCGGCTCCTCTTGATTTGAAATTAAATTCAGAGTGAAAAACCTGTCCAATCCAACCTTTGCGTAGTTTGTGTCTATCTTGATACTTTAAGTGCGTTTCCTGCATAAAGACTATATCCGCCTTCAACTTTCTTCAGTGGTTCAGAGTTTTTCCCCTTTTAATAGCATTATTAAGTCCTTTTACATTCCAACTAACATACTGCACCAGGCTCTCCCCACTGACATTAATATCGATCATACAATGCAAAAGAAAACAATTTTACATAGGTGGACCGCATCATAGAAGTGAAAAAAAGAAAAAAAAAACAAACAACAATACAAACAATGAAACAAAAAGCTTTTTTAACGTCAATGAACACACCCCACCCCTCACACCCATCTGGAACTGATAGGCTGAGCAAAACCTCCCCAGTCAAAGACACACGTGGTGATTTAACACCTAAGTAGCTTAACTTAAACTTGCACGTTAAGCTAAAACTTCCATTTTAACTAGATATTTCAAAACAGTTACCCACAAAAACAATGAAAATGTAAGAGTATCAGAACCACATTATATATGTATATGTTGTAAAACGTAAACTGAGAAATCACAACTTGTAACTTGTAAACGCGTCCTCACTTGAGTTCAGTAAATCCCATCTCACAATTGTTCATGAGAGATCAAAAGATCAGGGCTGTCTAGTCTTCACTCTCCTTGTGAAGGCTGAATTTTGGTGCGATAGAAATCTTCCGCAGTGTCAGGAGAGTCGAAAGTGTGGCGTACTCCATTGAAAGTGACAGACAGTCTGGCCGGGTAGTAAAGGCTGTATACGACCTTAGCCTCTCCTAGCTTGGCATTGATGGAGTTAAATGTTGCGCGAAGTTTACTCACATCAACTGGAAGGTCAGGGAAAATGTGGACTCGTGATCCTTGGAAATTAAGAGACTCCTTCCCTCTGGAAAGTCCGAGGATCTTCTCCCTCTGCGCGGTCAATAAGCACAGGTGGAGTGAAGTTATCCTCTCCGAATAGGTCATGAATAAAATCCACCATAAACTTCGTGGGGCTGGTTCCTTCGGCGCCTTCGGGTATTCCGATGAATCTCAAGTTTTGACGCCGGCTCCTGCTTTCCAGATCTGTGCATTTGTCAAGTAGCCGTTTCATCTCCTTTGATTTTTCTTCATTCTGATGTTCAAGTTGCTGGATACGCTCCATGGCTTCATTTAGTGTTATCGCCATACTGGCTTGCTCCGTCATTATTTCGGAACGACCGCTATGGAGTTTATTTAACTCCTCGTCGATATCCTGGTGAAAGACTTGTAAACTAGCGGAGGTCTCCGAACGAATACATTCCAATTCATGTTTGAGTTCTTGTCGAAGAACCAGAATTTCGGTTTTGAAGTCAGAATTGCATCGCGAGACGCTTTCAGCTCGTCTCTTAGGGCTTGAAGCGTGAGCAGCTCCTGTTCGGCCATGACAGCGGGCTTCGGCGATGAGGACAGGGGATCCCTACCTTGTTTGTGATTTCCAGACTTAGAATGTTTGCTCATTTCGGTTCGTCAAAACTCAACAGTTCCTTTGTGCAAAAATAAACGCTAATAATATCAAACGTGAGTTTTAGTGAAAAAAGTACGGGAGCAGGTGAGACTTGCGTCTAGCTCATGCCAAGTGGAAACGGAAGTCCACCAAATCCAAATATTTTACATAGCTCTCACTCATCTTCACTCCTTTCAGAACACACCCTTCAAACATGAGTATTGAATATCAGCAACTCTTCCAATTGATCATATTTGGTTTGTCCACCTCAATTTTCCTTCCTCAATTTTCTTGCAACTTTATGGAACTAACCAGCTTGGGGTACCATGCCCACCCACTGCTGCATAGTCCACTGCTCTTTTTCTGTTGCTCTCAAGAGCTTTGATCACCATTTACGTTAAAATAATTTCAATACGAATTAAGGGCCTGGGAACACTTCGGAATCCCGAGAGAGCAGCTGGAGGAAGTGTGCACGGATTGGGAAATTTGAGCATCTCTTCTCCGAATGCTGCCCCCGCGACCCAAGTCCTGATAAAGTGGTAGAAAATGGATGGATCTCATATGTACTGAAAAAAAAGGTAAATACCTTATGACGTAAATACATTTACTTTGATCGGTTTTCGACTATGAGTTGGCTTGTGAAGCATTTCTCATGCAGACATCTTTTGCCTACACTGCACAACACTGCGTAGCTGGTCCATTTGTCAGAGAAACTATGTGATGCAGAGAGTTTCACACAGTACATGTTGTAGATGGAGTCTCAAGTTGCTTGCTATAATGGCATCGAGTGTCGAACACCATCGCTGGCTGCAGTCCCCAACACAGAGGACCTCTTTAGGTCAGTTCTTTTAGGTTCTCCTACAAGTGCAACTATAAGACAATTGAGAAGAGACAATTGTTCTTGAAGCAGAACAGTATTCACTAAATCACCTCAGTAGCATGCTACATGGGAACCTGTGCACATTTTAGTAGACATTTTCCAGGAAAAGCCCACTTGGTTGCACAGCACTCGGTCGTGAATGCAAGTCTCGCTAGAAAACGGTCTGTCACTCCCTTCAAAAAAATAAAGATAAAATAAAAATTAATTGGGCAGAACAATTCATGTTAGCAGATTTTATCTGTATGTTGAGCCATGCTTCTGCTACCACTGTTGTCAATCCCAATTGCACACCAGCAATAAAGTTCCATTATTTGAGGAAATGAGAGGGCATGCTACATTCACAACAAAGAAAACTGGACCATAAATGACAAAATTTGTTGATTTTGATTTATGATGTAAATATCATTAATTTCAATGAAACAGCACAACTATACACAGCTAAAGTCACGACACATTCTTCAAGGTTACATTTCCCTCAAAGACAAATGGTTTCAAATTCTTGACAGGTGGCTGTTTGCTAACTGAAAAGTCAGCATGCCGTCCATTCAAAGAAGCAGAAACTCAAAGATTGCGAAGCATGCAACAACTCGAGGTCAACGTAACTGCAATCATAAATCGATGAGGATCAATTGGAGACACTGTCAAGTGACGTCATTTGCATCCAGCTATTTGGAATCTGACAGGTCACATTATGCAAAAGCAAAAAAAAAGCCCAGCACAAGCATAAACACGGAGAGCTCCAGAGTACTGGCTCCTGATGTGGTGTAGATCTTCCTGCCATTCAGAGGTTGTGTTGGCCGAAACACATCATGATACCCTGCTGAGATCGGGAACTTCATGATCTGGGGTGGAGAGAAGAGTTTTAGTTTTTATCAGAACAGAACGTTCAAATTTTCAGATTTTTTAAACGTAAAACACGAGAAATAAGCAACTGTTTAGAGCCAAATCTTGCTATTGTCAGTACAGATTGGATTGAATATTTCAACAATAACAGAATACCGCATATGATGCAAAACCATTTTCTCCCTGTGTAAAGGCCACAGTCATTTCCACGTTCAGCATTCACCCGTTTGACATTCAAGACATCAGTGCAAACCTCCACTTGTCTTAAAGAGGACAAGAACTTCAGTCATTCACTCATTGTTCTCCAGATATGAACTGACCCTTAAGTCGTCTACTCTCAAACTAGCATCTCACCAGATCCTGGTCAATTTCAATGGGCTCTTTGAAGACGGTCCACACCACAGCTTGGTTGCATGACGGGGTTGTTAATGAGCCGTTATAGCGATAGTACGA
Source organism: Synchiropus splendidus (assembly GCF_027744825.2). Classification (NCBI taxonomy): domain Eukaryota; kingdom Metazoa; phylum Chordata; class Actinopteri; order Syngnathiformes; family Callionymidae; genus Synchiropus; species Synchiropus splendidus. The sequence continues at coordinate 11,120,050 of NC_071338.1, forward strand.
GGTCCGGTCCACATTCCCAAGCAGGTCATCAATGGAGATCTCCTCGGTGATGGTCACTTGTGAACCTGATGAAAGTGAAAGAAAATTGCACAGACATTAGATTTAGTTTGTGACAGCCAGTCACACGGCTCAGTGCAGTGAAGTCCTCTGGGGACAGAAGGTTACATATAAGCCTGACTTGGACCTTCAAGGGTCAGTCATAAGTTATTTGACGAACCTCCTGGATTGTTGTCCAGCGTTGCAGCCAGTGCTGGGAACATGCATGCTAGTCAGTCTAAAATATAGCCCTCAGACAGGCTCTTGTCTACATTTTTCCAAAGCATATTCTGTCATTTGCACCTGGAAAAGTGTACATGGCCCTGTTGACTGCTCAAGCCTGGCATCTGATTTCAGCCATTCCGTGGAACACCTCCCCATCAGGGATGATAGACAACCAACGTGTTGGTGGTGTATGTGTGAGAGATGGAACAAACAGTCCTTCATAAGAACAGTCAGCACAGCCTCTCCCCATAGTCACATTCCAAGCCCCTTCCCGTTCGCTTGCACAGCCACAACTCCGACATCAAGTTTGTAGAGCGGCCTGCGGGTGCGGGGCATAGTCTCCATCACGTAGTGTGACGCTCGGCAAACAGTCTCATGAGCAACACCAGCTAAACCACGGGCACGTGACAGTTAGGATGAGAAAGAATACGAGTCCTCAATCATGGTCCCACCAATTGTAACAGTGTGTGTGACATCCAAGTCCAGTTGGGGTTAACACATTCAAACACTAGCTGTATCCATGGCATTATAATGCACGTTACTGTCATTTCTTTGATTTCATTTTGGGTTTTTTTTACCTGCAAGAATCAATTAGTAGTCAGAGATCTGCAAAATTTGTGTTTTCTGGAGGTCATGGCTTCAAATGTACAAGGACATACAAGCAAGAACTGTAATATTCAGGTGTTTTCCAGTGGTGCACTGGTGTCAACTCACTCTTATGGACAAGCCTACCCTCCATCCCATAAACATCAGCTTCCAGACCACACCCCTAAAAATGCCACAGCAGTGACGATGCCATACAACAGGATTCCTCAAAGTCAAAGTGTTCATTTTGCAATCATATTTAAAAAGAAAGTCCAATATGAAAAATGAGGTGAATTATTTTCATTCATTTTTTTGATGTTGGGAGGAACGTTAATGTGCACTTACTGGTGTTTTTAATGGATGAAAGGTAATTCGAGAGCTTCTTCCAAGCATCACTTGTGCTGCTGCCACTCGTCTACATAAAGGGGAAAAAAAAAAAAAAAAAAAAGACCTGACTTTAATGTCACTTATATTTTGCTTTGTACAAGATACTTTCCAAATTGATTGTTCAACTTACACCATGACTTGCAGCCGCAACACTTTTATGAAATTTGTGAGACGTTTTCCCCTAATAAAAAAACAAAATGAATCAACATCTCCATCCTCAAAGGTGAAAGACAAACGGCCAAAACGGAGGCAACAATTGTACAACAGTGTAGTGAAGAGCGTGCAGGTGAGATAAAGGGGGTGCTGTGGAATGACACATACGTTATGTGCATATCATCGTTGTCATCAGGCGTGTCCAGGTCAAGTGTAAGAAAACATACCCCCTACCGATAACAGACACAAGCATGACTGACACATGTTTCCACGGCGCTCACATGGTTGTTACGGTATGCGTTTCCTTTGTCACATATTGCTCTGCCGTCTGTAAATCAGTCACACTAGTATATCTTACTTTGAAAAGAACGACGTCTGCTCCATTAGCAATAAGAAAGAAATGCGTCTATAATGTTCCCGACTTGGTCTGGACGACAAAACTAGCCCCAAGCCATACGGTGCCGCATCTTACCGCTATCAGGAATCCCAGGACAGCCAAGCCATTGTGTGTCAGCAAGGCCTTATCGAGGGTCAGATCCTTTCTCTTGGACACTATGTGCATCTAGAAAGACAACTTACAGCATGAAAACCAGAACATGAGCTTCCTGAATGTCTGTGCATTCCACTCACTTCCATCGGGTATCTTATGGACTCCACGGTATGTTCAGACCCAGTGGAGCCACGCGAGTCCGAACCCCAGTGGAGGTGCAACTGCAAGACCGAGTACGTGTGATCCAACCCCCCGCTGGACAGCTCCAATAAGTCCTCCTTCAGCACACATTTAACTGAAACAAAATGGCAGGATGAAGCTGCTGGTAGCTGAAACGCAATTATTTCGGTTGAGACTTTTAAACCTGTATGGCCGGTATTAATCATGTACTTGATGGCGTGTTTGTCGTCAAACTTCACAAAAGTAAAGGGACCCAGTCTGTCGTCCACCTCAGTGTTTTTCTCCTCAATATTGATCGGTGACTGGTGTTTGCCAGCACATTTGGACTGGGGCAGGAGGTGCCACTGTGACGGACCAAAGCCTTGAAAAATAAATAGTACATTCATCAACCCTTGCCTGACAGGAAGGCATGATCACTTCCAAGTTTGACTTTGAAATATTGCTCAGGACATGTGAAAGACATTTTTTAAATCCCTCATGACATACCACAGTGATCATCATAGCACCAGGATGGACCTGTCGAGGGGAGACCGTCAGTACGAGTGTCTCCGATTAATACAATGTTATATTTTGTTTTTGAGCTCACTTGGAGGGAGAGGCGTCGCTGGGGAAGCGTACACACGACGGCCAGACAGCTTCTGTTCTGGGCGATAGACATTTTTGAGGCCCGTCTTTGAAGCAAACTGTTGAACCTGAAAATAAGGACAACTTGTAAGTGACTAGCAACATTTCCCTTTTTATTTCTGGCCACTTTATTCACCTTGTGATGCCAGATATTGCAAGTGACATACAGGAATGCATCTGTTGGCCCAGCAGACATTGGATGCCACTGAACCGTTTCCAATGTCAACCGGGGCTGAGTTGTTTTGTTAAACAAGCCAGTAGCTCAATGTGATCATTTGACATATGGTTACAAAACACAGAACTAGAAGGGCGGAAATAGAAATTGCAACCTTCACGTCAACTACTTCATCATGTTATCATCTAAAAAAGAATGTTATCTTGCATCTGTTCTGTGATGGTACCAAAAATGTAGCATGTTAGCTGGACAACAGGTTTGTCATTTAGAATTAAACATTGTTGCCTGCAGTTTTCATTCACATGCCAATCCCTTAAAAAAAAGGTAAATGTAAATCAGCTAGACAGCTAAGGTTTGTTTTGGACATCTCCTTTTGTAAAAGGAGTATTGCTTTTCAAATAGTTAGAGTCGATGTCTATGCCTTGAAATGGACCTTTAAAACAAGAACCGCACTCTGAAAACATAAACCTCCACCAAGCAGCTCTAACCTAATGTATGAAGGTTGATTTATTCTATTGATACGGTTTTATAAAGTGCATGAGAAAACATTCTTGGAGGACCAGCTGTCCTCCAAAATGGAACACCTGTAATCAGCCCTGGCATCAACACCCTCTATACATACCGAGTATCAAAAGGCGCAGCATCATTAGGTGCCAAGTTTCTGAAGGGCGGCACCAAAGTGTCACGCATCCAGCATGTGACGTGCTTATCATTTCACACACAAGACGGGGTATTTCTCATAAAGTCACTGAGTGACACTGCGGTATAAATGTAGCGGAACCTTTAGTGCAGTGGTGTCAAACCGGTCCTCAAAAGGGCCACAGGTTTGTGTTCCAACCAATCGAGGACATCTTCTCACCAATCAGGTGTCTTCACACACTTGTCTTTGTTTCCCCTGAAGTCGCAACTGGGAGGTGAAAATGCATGTCTACATCAAACAAATAAGAGGAAGACTAAATGCTGATCTGATGAAGTTCAGAGGCAACAGTGTGTGTGAGGGGAAACAGTCCTCAATACACGTTTACTGTAGATCGATTCGCAGGTAGCACACGTAGCTCAAAAATACTGTTCAAACAGTGATCTCAGCACGGTGGCCTGTAGTGGACATAAAGCAAGACACATACGGATTCATGAGCTTTAACGGTCAGTTTGAAAAAGGATGAATATTTTAAAAAGTTGCATCAAGTTCTTTAGTATCCAGCACCTTCAAATGTTTAATTTCACTTGGACATATTTTCCACTATCGGGCCAAAGCAGTTTACTTCATAAACTGCACATGAAGATAACCGCAACATTCTACATATTTTCAAAATAAATGAACTTCAGTTTAACAAATCTATAATCTATAGGGGTTTTATTTACATCTTATAAAATTGCTATCATTGAGGAGCCGATATTGAAGTGAAGGTATCGGTCGATCATGGCAAAAAAGGAAGCGTCAGAATCAAATTCGCTTGTTCTGACCTCTCGTAAAGTGGCAACATCTATTTTTCGCATTTTGTTCAGGAGCATGTCGAGCTGTGGTGCCCAAGCGGTCAGTGGTCAGATGCCCTGATAGATCGCGGCCCATTAGTGAGCCGTCCTGACAGCAGTCCAAGTGTCTCACGCCGCGCTGCAGCTCGATGAGATGAACTCACTTCTCAAGGCATTAACACACCTCAGAGGTGTGACTCTGTCACTGAGGAACCTTCACAAACTCTGCGCCGAGTCATATTTGCATGTCGTGCCCTCACTCAGGCACGCAGTCCGGACACACGGCCCAGTGAGGAGCACGACTTCAAGTTGTTTTTAAAGTTTGAACTTGAACACCAACATACCTTGTCTGACCCGCAACAATTGATCTGACGTTTCATTTCAAATCTTGATTCCCACTCATTTGCACCGAGGTTTAACCTCATTGTTGTGTCAACACATGGCACTATCAAACAGGAACGGGGACTTATGGAGTCAGCTGAGAATATGAATCACTGGCCTGGAAATTCCCCAAGACTAAATTTGAATAATGCAGATGAAGAATAAGTGCAAAATTTGGCTGATATTTAATTTCGTACTTTTTTCCTCTTAACGGTGTCAAGTGTTATTATTAACATTAAATTGTTAACATTAAATTGTTTACTTTCTCATACATGGCTGAATCCAACTAGCGTGCGCATTGCAAATGCATCATCGAAAGGTATTTGGGAAGCGCTTTGGATGACGAGGCAAACCTGCCGATCTCGAAAGACGAGGAACAAAGTTGATGCACACAAACACGACAAAAAAAAAAAAAAAAAAAAAAAAAAAAATGCGTGCCGATGCACGCAAGTAGATGCAACTGGAGGATGATTTTATGGAGTTGGCCTTGGTTATTCAGCAGTCCATAGGTTTGTAGGATTTTCTGTGGCTATAAATACATCAGTTGGTTCTTACTATTCAAATGTGTTGAAAAACAAATAGGAAGCAGTCAATCCGCTGCCCCACGTGTCCTCAACTGTTCAAGCATTGATAAAAGCACAGACGGGAGACAATACGAAGAGATCATATCAGACATCACCTGGTGGTGTCCTTGCAAATGATGCAACTGTTCTGATGCGTCACCGATTGTCAAGAACATCTGTGTATGCGATGACAGGTGCTCACTATCGGCCCAGCGATCATTGGCTCAGAGTTTCCATCAGTGATCAGATAATGCATTAGCGCCGACAAAAGGTATGTAAAGGAACATTTGGCCACTGAAACCTCATCTTCAGTGCATCTCAGCAAGAACATGACTAATTGTTGCATTAAAGAAAGCAATGAAGATCGCAGCGTCATGCAGTACCAACCTCCGTACTCATTTACTCATCAAAATAGATAGTCGTAAAACAGTTGTAGGGCGATCAATTGCTTATTAAATGATATTATTCCACCTGCATTGACATTTGGATACGACAACACACAAATACATCTTGCTTCTCTGGCGAACCATTACATTTGGTATGAAACACGGGTGTCAGCTAATGTTACCGTGTCAGCCTTCATCACCAAATATATTGGGGCTTCTTACCCAACTCATTCTTACTCCCAAAATGTCAAATACTTTTTATTTTTAGTGGATCCCAGAGAAACACTGAAACCAAGAGTGAAATGTTTCGCCCGCTGCGAGGTTTTTTTTAGAAAAAATAAAGGGAGTGTAGAGCAGAGGCGGACACTTAAATTTCCAAAAGGACCACATTATGAATTGTGGCTGTTGTGAGCGGCCATCATGCCAAAACAAAGATGGCAATTACTACGAAAGGTGACTGAAAATAAATCTTGAGTAACAATGACAAAATGAACCATTAAGTATTCAATGGAAGCAAGGATAAAGTGGAAATATGGCATGAAACCAATAAAACTAAAAAAAAATTTTACGCGTCTTATTTGAATATAAATCATGATAAAACTATGGACCAAACACCTAAAATAAAAAGGAAATTTATTTATTTTGAATATTCTTTCAACGAATTTTGAGGAAAATACAAAAATGATAAACTAAATTTTAGTCATGACACAGGCAAAGGGCCTCATATGGCCCCCGGGCCACACATTGTCCAGGTCTGGTGTAGGTTGGTGTGCACACAGCACGTTGTGTGGCTCTGCGCTTTACTGATGTGATGGTGCCAAGAATGTAGCGTACGTGATAGTTTCAGGAGCACTGGCCCCCGAGTTAACCCGCAGTGAATGTGATGCACTGCACACAGCACCAGGAAATGCCACAGACGACGAACGTGTCACATTAGAAACTGGGGAAGGTCGACTGCCATTTAGAAGCCATTTGAATGAGTTTGTGTTGTCTCACCAGGTCTTTGTGGACGTTGATCGGCTCATGGAATACGGTCCAAACAACAGCCTCGTTGCAGTTTGGAGTGGTCAGGGAGCCCATGTAGCGATAAAACTTGGTGAGGTTGACAGATCCAATCAGGTCATTGATCGAAATGCCATCAGTCATGTTCATTTCAGTCCCTGTGAGCGACAGTGATTGACGTCATCATTTGCGTGACTAAAACCATCAGTGCCTGCTTCCTTATAGGTTACACAACGCTCTCTGTAATTAGAGCGCCTGGCTCATCTGGGATGGGTACAAACAAAACCAATGACAGAAGTCATGTACCAGTCGAACAAGATGGGAGGGACTCCTAATAGTCAAGCAGCCATACCTGAGACGTTGAGGTATGAGGTGAGGTTGCCCCATGGTTCAGATTTCACACCGTCCTCTGTCGCCTGGAAGAGCAGTCGACACCTCAACAAAATTACAAACCACTAAGAAGACTCTGCCAGCTGACTGAAGAAAGGAAATGATCACAGACGTGCTTTGCCTTCAGGCTAAAAAATTGTTTGCCTCTCTTTTTTTTTCTTGCCTTTGAGCAAGGAAACAAAGTTCATTTTGTCTGTTTCGTGCTGAATCACAAGGTGCTGCCGATCGTCATCTGGGCTGCGTGCGAGGTTCAGCAAAGCCAAAATGCTGCAAATGACCACGCAGAGCTCCAAATCATGCAGGACCGAAACACTGGTAGAAGGAACATCTGGCCCATACGTTAATGAAGAATCCAAGCACAGCGATCCCTTCTGAGTCCGCCACCGCCTGGTCCGCTGTCTGACCCTTCTTCAGACTGACAATGTGCATCTGGAAAACAAATCAGAAGCAAGTGGAAGCGTTAAAAGGCTAATGCTGGTCACGACTCAACGCACCTCCATTGCATATCGATGGCCGTCAATCAGGTGCTCTGAGCCCGGGTGATGCTCGGTGTCGCCCCAGTGGAAGTGAAGTTGAAGCGTTGTGTACGTCGCAGGGAGTCCCCCACCTCCAACTTCAACGTTCTCAATGGTGCACTTCACTAGACAAGACAGGCAAGGACACCAAATCATCCTTCATTTATAGACGCATTCATTTTCCTGTAGTGGGGAAAGTCACCATTCCTGTGCCAGTCAATACTATAAAGAGCAGCCAGAGAGAGTTTGTAAAGTCACCGGATTTAGCGACAAAGCTTGAGTTGCTAGCGTTCTTGCACACTGGCGAGAAAAAAAATCTCTTTGAAGACTTGCTTTCAATAAGCGTGCAATCACCATGCATCATCCGCCTCCGTTTTGATGCATATGTTCGCAGGATTTGTTGCTCGCCAACTCAGTCTCACTAGAAAGCCTTCCACTGAATTTGGTTATATCTGCATTGCCATTTGTTGACACTAAAGTTTTAACTCAGTTTGTGCATGGTATGAGAGCAGGCTGTCCCCGCATACGTCACACTGAATGACTTAGACGGCTGGATTTGGCCCCCGAGCCTCCAGTTTGATACGTGGGACTGGATACTCCGATTACAACTGTAGCACATTGCTCCCTCTGGGTTTCTCCGTTTACCTGTGTGTCCATTATTTTGGATCGTCTTGAAGACATGTGGGGAGGAGAAGTTTTTGAAGGAGAAGTTTTTCAAGTTTGCATCCTTTTCAACATGAAGGGTGTGTATGTTAATGGGCGACTGTCTGCTGCTGCCACAGAAAGAACCAGCGATGTCCTTCCAGTGAGACGGCGTGTGATCTGCCAAAACAGAGCGGCTGTGTTAATACCCACGACCAATAGACTTGCATAAAAGCACAGGCAACCTATTTAGAAGAGTAATTGTCAGGTGCTTTACATACCACAGCCTGTGTAACACCAGTCACTCCCAGAGGCTGAAAGATAAATGCCATCATCAGCACTGGAGTTCATTTGATCTTTAAACCTTCCCTTTTAACCTTTGCCTTTACTACACCTGTCTCTGCTGCTACAGCTGCCACCATTTATTTTTCCAATAAAGCGATTGAGATTGAGAAATCCAATTTGCTCAGCTTTGTTTCTGAGCCGGGAGACTCATGCTCCTCCCTCAGCCATACCTTTACTATGGGCACTGCCATTCTTGTACTGTGTAACATGTACTTCATGTTCTCAAGTGGAACTCATCAAGTGGAGGGCTGTGTTTACTGAACACTCTCAACATGATTGTGTTCCACACTGAAACAGCAGGTCCACATTAAACAATCATTAACATGCTCCGTGTAGATCACAAGACACTCATGTTTATGGAAAAAAGGACAGCGTGGTTTAAGAATGTATCTTATCGTGTTTTTCTATCACGACACCCAACACTCGAGGATTTCAGAACTGGTTTGGTTACCAGGCTCCGTTTCAGGAGGTGAATCTGTCATTCATGGTAGTCTCAGAAAATGCAGATGAAAGTGTTGTACATCTAGACACGCTCAGAACATTTCACTTTTTTCCCCCCACTGCGGCTGCTTTTGAAAATACCTCTTCTACTCTCTCCAGATGACATGGATCAGAAGGATGACTAAGGATCATGATCAAATATTATGGTAGCTACAGCATCACCTGTGTAGTCAACATCACTGATTTATTTATTGATCTGATTTGTATCATTTCAAACTCACTAGCAAAAAAACACAAGTGAAAAAGTACATTCACTTACCATAAGCGCCGAGAGTCAAGCACAGGACGACTAATGGCAGATTCATCTTTGAGGAGAAAAACGTGATTAATCATTAAATATGAATTCGGTTTTTGTTAATCATCAGTGGACGTTTTAACAGCCTTTTCCCCACCAAGGTGCTGACGAAAGGAAACGGTCAAGAGTTCCAACCATCATAATTTATGAGGAGCCATTCAGGTCTATAGGTGGGACAGAGTCAATGGTAATTCAATGCTTGGCTGCGGTGACCTCTCAGCCCTGAACGCCTCGCTCTTCGCCCCTTTTACACAAACCACCATAAACCAAATTGGGGAATGTTGAAGGGCAAAGTTGATGTAAAGGTCACTTACCTCCAAACTTTACTCGTGAGCAAATATCCAATTTGACCTGTTTGGTCAGTGCTTGTCCCTCAGGGGTCAGAAAACAAAAAGAAGCACCAAGTCGCCGATTTAAAGGAGGTGGGAGCAGGAGGGGCCCTTGCTGTGTATCCCAAAACAGTACCTGTATTGGGAGTCACAATACAGGTTGGGATTTTCAGGGTGCAGCCATGAAAACAGACGGGGCAGTGACATCCAGCAGCAAACGTTAGAGCATACTAACGTTACGCGAGTTTCGCTTCCCAGACGTTCCATTGTTGGATGTGTAAATTGATTCAACCCTGCGCCTTTTTGCATTTTCCTGAAATTTCCACTCGCATTCTCATTCATTCCCCCTCCAGATGGAATAATTCCGCTGCTGAATGTTTGCGTTTCCCTGTGCTAACAATGAACTCCCTCAGCCTGTTCTGTTTGAAGGTGATTCGTTGTGCGATGTTGTCAGCTAAATGTCGCTATTTGGTGCGATTGGGTCCACAGAGATGTATTTGAACAGGTATAAATATTTAACATGACGTGGTATTTGTTGAAGCAACGTTGAGCTCACGTTTACATTTCCATCAAAAACAAGAGGGAAACTACATCAAAAGCAACATTTTGGGCCCTGACTCTTCACTTGAGTCCACATAAAATTGACACTTCTTATTTTAAAAAATAAATCACACTAGGAAGTGAAATTGTATCCTGGCTCTGATGTGGTTAAACACATAACACATTTTTTGTGTTATGTGAATGAAATACAAGTTACAACAAATTACGACTAGATGGCCAACTCTCACACCAGTGACAAAGACAGGAGTTAACCGCTTGTTCATGAGCCAAGCATAGGCCATTTTAACGATTGACACATTTCACACAAGTATTTTTCATTGCCACTGTACAGCGGAACATCAAACCTGCTCAGCTGGTTTGTCCACACTGCTGGTCCCTGCAGGCTTATTTAGACGCCACACAAAATGACTCTTCTCGCTCTAAGCAATTAAACAATTAAGAAGCACTCAATAGCTGGTCTTAGCAGAAGTTGGTGGCTCATCTAGTTTTATTTTGAGGTAGTACCTAAATACCAAGCAGACTCAAACACTTCCTTGCAGCAGGAGAACACTGCATGAAGCCTGGAGGATTTGTCAGTCATGACAATTCTATTATTATATTTAGAATTATTTCATTGAAAATAAAAAGGCTTGCTTGCTGGACATCATCCAGGCTGATAGAAAGACATTAACATTTACATGGTAGGAGGATTCATGTGGCACCAAACTGTCTGAAACAAAGATACCCATCAGTTGCATGTCAAGAAAGAAGTGAACTGTCTGGAGATCTGCGAGACCGAATTCTGCAAAAGACAAGTGCGCGACAGACAGCCTTCATCTTCATGTTTCACCTGCATATTCTAGCTCGACTGATAAAATGTCTCACTCAGAGTTGTGCAAAGAGGCAAGTCACTTTTTGACGCACAGCATTCCTTCCTACCTCACAGCATGAAGCTTGACTCCCAGACACAGTGAGCTGTTTGAACCACCTGTTCGTGGTTAAATCATCAGAAGCCCACCTGCGAGGCTGACTGGACTGACACATTAGCCCCAACATTTCTGCAAGCTTGAAATGCTTGATAAAAAGGCAGCAGGCGTGAATGAGTTGTGAAGAGTAGTACTTTGTTTTAAAATGTGTCCTTAAAAAAAGTGTTTCAAATTGGTTTGTAGTTGTCATGAAACCGAAGTAAAATAGCAAAATAAAACACACAAATACATTTCAATTATTGAAGTATTGATCAGAGTAGTATCACATCCATGCTGGCTTGCTGATGGAGGTTGAAGTCCCGATACGTGAGCACACTGACAGACCCTCGACTCCACTGCCGTCTCCAGCACTCTCTGATTCTGGGGAAGATTGATTAACCTTTATGGCCGGTGTTTTTTTCATTGAAATATCCCACTTTGATATATACTATTTCATAGAAGCAGTGCCTTGAAAACTGCAAGAGATTAAGGCATAAATAAGAAAATTCTTCAGTGTGACCCAACGTTGGGGTGGGGGAAAAATTCACTCACTAAATACTGACATTGTCAGGTGGCAGCCACAGTGAATTATAGAAGTATTTTTTTCATCCACTATCTCATCTCTCAAGCGTCAGTTATGATGGCTGAGCATCACCTTCGGCATGAACACTACTGCTCCTCCACCACCCTTGGCACTGCATTTTCTTCATGCCCGTAAACAAGTCTGAAGACCCAGTGAGGCAAAGCATCAGCTCCAGTGGATGGACCCACTAAGCAGCTCTCACTGGTCTGGACGACTAACCCCCAATTTCCACCGAGTCTGGAAGCGGTGCGTGGGTGGAGCCGTGCGAAGGTTAAGGCGGCAGAGACCAATGGGCTGAAGAGGAAGAGGTGGAAGAGGACCTGACAGTTCACTGAAAAACCATCCACCAAACCAGGTCTGAACGCTTGCACACTGCTTACACAACATTAAGTCTACATCTCTTCACAGTGAGGTCTTAGGTCTGCTTGCTCTCACGCAATTAATATTTGTGACGCACACTGACTCACATACACTTCCAGCAGAGTTGATTTACAAAGCCACAACCGGTTTATGGCACAGCAGGCTTGTCCAATGAAATGGGATCAGCACGTTGCGCTCACGACTGTAGAGTGACTAAGTTTGAAGTCTCATTTGTACCCCTCGTATCATGTCGGATTTCTATTCTCATCCATGTGCTCCAATGTCACCTGTCATATGGATTTGTCCCTCACACAAAAGTTGTGAATAAAGCTTGTTTAATTGCCCGGACATAATGAATAAACCAAATGACCTGAATTACGGTGCTCCAGAAACATTACTGGAAGACGCTGCTCCTACTTTTTGTGGTGATTGATGGCGATCTGTGAATCGTGAAGTGAAAAAAAGCTTGAAATGAGATGAAGTGGTGAACCGCATCAGAATCACGCCTGGACGTCAAATGAGAAACAAGTCTGTTGCGGCTGCAGGTACATTCAGACACACGATAAGAGGATTTGTCACCCTCCATTTGAACCGTTAAATCCCATCAGACGACAAAGGAACGCTGCCCAAATCAGAAGTTTCCGAAAAACGATGCATTTGAAGCCAAGCAGTGAGTCTTTCTGTTGGACTACAAATAACGTTTAGAGGCATGTTCCATTAAGACTTACCCAAATGCAAATAAAAACCTTGAACACCACCTGTGTGTGTTGTATGCCAAACTGGCCAAACTGATCAGGCGGGCCGACTCTGTGGTCGGCATGAAGCTGGACTCTCTGGTGACCGTGGCAGAGTTGAGGACTCTGGACAACTGCTGGATATTATGGACAACGCCAGCCACCCTCTGCACACCGTCATCAGCAACCAGAGGAGCTACTTCAGCTGCTCCCCAAGTGTCGGACCAACAGACTCAAGAACTCTTTTGTACACCATGCCATCGTACTCTACAACTCCTCACTTGGGGCGAGGAAGTAGCAGGGTACGCTACACTACATAGTAATGGACACTTGTTCAATGTGCAAAAACCTATTTTAATCTAGTTTAATTTTAACTTTGTATTTTTATTTTATTATTATTATTATTATTTTATTCTCTGTGTGATGCTCTTCCTGACTGCGTGCCCTTTCTTGCCTCTATTGCTGCTGGAAATGTACATTTCCTGGAGGGAGTCATCCCAAAGGGATCAATAAAGTCTAAGTCTAAGTCCAAGTCTATGCCACATGACACTCACGCGCACATGCATAACCACGCGCGTTTGAATCTCTATCTTTGTGTTTGCTTTCCCCAGCCTCTCCATCTAAACCTAAACTTAACCAGAACTCTCAACCAAACTGAAACCAAACTATAATGACCCAGTTATTTTGAAGTCTCCATCCTCAAAGTGAGGCTTGACTCTGTCGGGTCCCACAAAGGCATAAGGGCTCCACAAGGGGTTGTTTGGTCCTCACTTCAATATATAAGCTTAAACACACTCACACGCACAGACACCAATTTTTTCCCTCCTCTTTTCCACCTCCCCTTTCATCCTATGCCTTTCTGTAAACGCTGATCCAACAGATTTGTGATCACTTTTGAAGATATGTATATATATATATATATATATATATATATGTATATATATATATATATATATATATATATATATATATATATATATATATACTCCTTAGCACCTTAGATGATGGAAGCAGCTTCCCCCACACCATGACACCGCCACCAGTGTGAAAACAGAGGCCAGGCAGCATGAATTCCATTGTTGTTCATGCCAACGTCTGACCCCGCGATGCAGAAATGGAGACTCACCAGAAATGGAGACTCACCTGTCAATGTTTGTATCTGTGAGCCTGTGCATTTAGCATCTTTTTGCCACGCACAGCTGAGTGGTGCCTGGTGCGGTCTTCTGCTCCTGCAGCCCATCTGCTTTGGTGGTGACGAGTGGTTGATCCACTGTTTGTGCTATGAGTTGTTTTGTTAAACCACAACAAACATGAAGTGACATGTTCGATTCAGTACTCTTACTCAAGGAAAAATAAACATCCATTATTTAAATGTTGTGTATATTTTACACGTGTCAGTGGACAAAAATGACAGACAAAGGCCCTTGAAATGATTGACAAGTGTAATAACATTCTCCGTACATACTTGAATGATTGCCAGGGCTCTCAAGTCGAGATCTCAGGTCATTGTGAGATCTGATGGTTTGTGAGGTGTCTAGTGGCAGCTCTGGCGACTCCTCTAACAGTGTACGAGACTTTGGTTGTACACATACGATATAGTCACGAACCACAGTGTGCTGCCTTATTCTCAGTTTTTTACTTTACCAACGTGTAGTTTGAGCACCTGTGGTGTAAAGCTCTGTCACTCTCAAGTGTTTTCACTCTCCTGCGCACCTGTCCCCTTCACAACAAGAAGTTCATTCCGGTGCACTATGAGTATATTTATTTTATATTATATATGTTTATATTTATTATTGAAGTTTACCTTTGACATACTACATTTGAAATACTCAAAGGCAGCACACTGAAGTACACTTATACTCAAGTGTACTTAATACAATTACCTTCAAGAATGCTATACTTAAGTATATTGTTGAGACAAACCAAACGCAAACAGTGCAAAGGGTCGTGGGAGTGGGTGAATCGGGGTAGATTTGTGGATGTGAAGTCTAAAAAGTATAGTACACTAACAGATTGAATACTTGAAAGTATACTATAGTATACTAAAAATGTTCCAATTTAGTCTGAAGAAGTTTAAAATTAGTATACTTTCTAGAGTACCATAATATGTCTGGACTATACTTATATTTATACTTAAGTATAGTCAATAAAATTAACTAGTATACCAGTGTTTCCTAAGGGTGATGCACAGTATAGACGCACATTCTGACATGCGATTTTATTGGGAAAGAACAGGGAAAAAAGAAAGAAACAGCCCAACAGCACAACGTGAGCGTGACCTTGTAGTTCTCCTCAAAAGCAGGCTCTGCTTGTTGTACCATATATTCCGCTGCATACAGTATATCGTATGTTGCTGTGTGTCTCGGTGTATGATGTTACATGTGACAAATGTGCCGTCCTATCCTATCCTTGCACGTGAGCACATCACATGTCGAATGCATGAGACCCTGGAATGCATTAGCATTACATAACTGCTTGACAGTTTTATCTGTATTGTTTTGCCCTGAGCCAAAGATGGCTGTCGCTCACAAGTGGTGTCATAAGTTCTTGCCTCACATTAAACGCTGTTCATGCCACATTGATAGGGGCAGAACAATGAATCAGTGAAACCATGTGCAGCCAGAAATACTGCATATGTTCCTGGACTGAGCCAAGATGACAAAGGATGGATGTACTTTAAGGGTAGTGATCTTGAGGTATTCCTGTTCATGCTAAGTATTACATAAGCACAGAATTCACCGCGTCCCAAATTATAATACAGTAGCTGCCAACACTCAATGATAAACGCTTCTCTAAAGTGATATTTGCGAGAGACCAAGTTTGGGTTTGGACTGGTTTCACCCTCACAATAAGATGTGGTGAACTCAGAAAGTGACACTTGTACTGCAGAATTATCAAATCCTATTTATTTTTCTTTAAAAATAAAAATAGAAATTGGAGGGAACACCGAGGCAAATGATGACTGACTTCCAACTAATGGAAGGGATAAGTGTTTAATTAAATTGTAATTTACATTCTGCTATTACATAACTAGAACATTCTGTAACTTAAATAAATAACATTAGAGGTGACCATGCAACGTGATTCACACTTTAGACTAAACAGTATATGTTACGTCTCATACGTAAGACATTCCCAGACTAAAGTTCAGGTCCTGCATGCCGGGTCGGGTCAGAGAAATGAGGAAACGGACCTGTCGGATGGAAAACAAAAGAGGGATTGGGAGTGGCACCAATAGAATCTGGAACATGTGTGTAGTGAGAGTTCTTACTGGAAGATGGATCCAGTCAACTCATCGAGAAAGCCGCCTGAAGAAACAAAATCAGAGGAAGGCATTAGACCATGTTGAAAAATGTGACTTACTTGACAAAATTATTTACCTGCGGTGCAAATTGTCTCACAGAATATCGAGCAAAGGAAGCAGGAGGAGCATTTCTGTGTGAAAGAAATAAAACTCCATTAAAAATAACAATACTGTAATCCCTTATAGAAAAACAAAGCCTTAAACATAACATCTGCATGTGGGTTCTGGAATCTTTTACAAACTGTGGTGGCTCTGCACCTTCAGGTTTGAGGCTCAGATTTTAACTAGAACCCAATGGCACAACAGAGGTGAGACAGGATCATTGGGACGCACTGTACGATCATTTCCAACTCTCACCTGCTACAAGTTTGTCATGATGCAGAGTCTGCTTACTGAGAAACTGAGGTGCATCATGGCGACAAGCTGATCCCAAATGCCACAGAAGACCCGACAACTAGTGATCATTGTGAAACGTCCAAGGCCTTCTGAGCGCACTCACACCTCAGCGGCAGTCGTGAACGTGCATGAAAGGCTTTTGTTTTGTGATGACATTATTTAAACAAGCCAACAAGAAAATGGCGTGTTGCAATAGAGCTTAAAATGTTTTGCTTGTGTTCGTGCTCCATCAACCATGATGTTTGCTGATGATATTGTGAGCTGTAGCGGGCGTGGAGAAGAGTTGTAGGAGAAGCTGGAGAGGTGGACGTACTAGCTGGACATGAGAGGAATGAAGCACAGTTGAAGCAAGACAGTAGAGTGGAGGGAGTGAAATCACTTCATGTAATGGGGATCAGTCATACAGAGCTGTGGACAGAGATGGAGATGACTGTCAGGTGTTGCTCATGTAGGAAGGTTTGGAGACTGCTATGGAGGCAAGAGGAGTGACAGGGAACATACTAAAACCGAGGTGTGACCACACTGTCCTGCCTTCTAACTCACTTTGACCATGATATTGTGATTCATGCCATGTGTTGAGACTAAATTGTGACTAAAGGTTTTCTGGTTTAAGTGAAAACTGTCTCGTGGAAGCCTCACCCAGTGAGTAATCTCTTTGTGAGTTGCACTTAATGTAATTACTGGTACCCAACAGTGCTACAGACAAAAGCAGTGTGATGACAGATCCAGCCAAAGGCCTTTGCTCAATCGCGGCACATGAGCGACACGAGGTTACCGCTCCGACAACTGAAAAGCCTTTCAAACTGTTTAAACACTTCTGCAACCGCGGGCGTCTTACCTGACAGCGTTCACAGGTCTCAACCCCCTCCTCACATTCGCAGTTTGCGCAGTCGCTGGAACAGTGCTGGTACGTACGTCAGAGGGTGCACATTTAAGAAATGGAATTAAAAAATGACATGCTCGACTGCAATGTCCAAATCAGCCCACCTCACACATGGAGCAGAGCCCACACACAGATCCAACTTGAAAGTGTGGCGCAGCTATGGTTGCCTCTCTTTCCCCAGCATCGCCTGCTGCTTCAGTGTCCTCTGCAGAAAGGATGGTGAGATACACTCAAGTTCAGTATACAGCACTTCCAGTGCTCCATAATGGGTCTTAACTGTTGCTGACGCCTTAATCAGATTTCTATTGTTCTGGTAAGGTGTGTAGTTTCACCCATATCCAGTGGACTGAACATCTCACTGTCACGTCTGAACTCCACATTACTGTTGCTCTGCCTCATGTCTCGTGAGCAGGATCTGAGCTGTCACCAGACCTGTCAAACCTTCCAGGCCAGATCTTTCAAGACACGATTGTCTTGCTTCAGCTTTAAATCAGAATAAGAATCCCACCAACTAGGAAAGTGCTTCAAAATAAAATAAAATAAAATATCAGGCTGAGGGGAAGAAGCTGTTCTATAAATGAAGCTGTGCATCCCTGCAACTTTAATTTGGAAGTTCAGTATGACCATGAATTTTGACTTTTGACCTGCTGGGATCTGAGCGCTATGATGAAGGAATTGAGAAAATAAACAACTTTGTGATATTCAACTGTTGCATGAAGGATCATCTTCTGCCCAAACCAACTTGCCTTACCTAAAAACATTATAGTCTGAGTCACTGGATGGATAAGCAGTGAACTTTCCACCTGCCACTTGCCAGGGAAGAGCTAGTCTTGGAGGAAGCTATTAATTGTGTGACTAAATGAGGACATAGATGGGGAAGAGGTGCAGAGGTGATCCCCTTATGTGGAATCGTTTACGTGAACAAAAGTGAAAATATTGATTCCATTTGAACACATTTCCATTTTTATTTTGTTTTTCTTTATTTATTCCGAGAATTTATTCTGGGATGATAAGGCTCCCAGACAAATGAATAAACATCGGAGGTTCATATTAAACATGACAAAGTTTTATATTGTTGAGTCGCACATATGACAGCTGTAAAAAGTATGTGAGCTCAAAGGCCATAAATTACTCAAGCAACTAAGTTGCTTGATCCTCATGTCTTCAAACACTTGTCCTTATCTTTGTACCGCATGTTTTTCTTTATTTATTCCGACATTGAGTTTCCGTTGTTTATTCCCTCATGTATGTTATTAGCAGACGATGAGGAGGAGGAGAAATGTAATGCATAATAACTAATGTTATTAGTACTTTAAAAAAATAACTCCAGCAAAAATGATGGAAAAGTGGATTAAACGTTGGTGGTGAGTAGATGTGGATCGGTAAAAGGCTGAAGCAACCTTGGGTGCACAAGTGATATGTCATGCTAGAGCAAGGAACTGCCACACTGAATCGCATGAGAGGTCAGGGTTGAGGTAACTCCTTTTCCTTTGTTCACCATCCATTTATATATTGTCTATTTTATATCTATTCTGCAAAAAGTCCCATTTTTCATTATTATTTTTAATTTATTTTTGAGTATTATTTTCAAAAAGCTGATCATTGTTGTGACCTGTTGTGAGCATGTCTTTGAATGAACAAAACTTAAACAGCACCTACATATGGAATAATACTGGGATGATAAGGCTCCCAGACAAATGAATAAACATCGGAAGTTCATATTAAACATGACAAGTTTTACATTGTTGAGTCGCACATTCTTGACAGCTGTAAACAGTATGTGAGATCAAAGGCCATAAATTACTCAAACAACAAAGTTGATTGATCCTCATGTCTTCAAACGTTTGTCCTACTCTTTGTACCGAAACTTAAAAGCCCTGCAAGCAAAATGTTTGTGTGACATCAGTGCCAGACAAGACGAGGCCGTAAGAGTGTCGACACTGAGGTGGTCAAATGGTCCACTGACAAAAGCAGGGCTTATCATCTCAAAAGCTTCAACCGGAACAATGAAGAGCTCTTGTCACTAAAGACCAATATGACTGCTTTGTTTACAAACGTCCACTCAGGTCGTGAGCTGGAGGAAACATGACATGAGGAATAATCAAGCTCATTATTACATGAATTGTAATTGAGGCAGTTACCCCTCCCAAACAGGCTTTACTTGTTCTTATATTCAGCTTTGAAGGTACTGACAGCCCTTGAAAAATGCCTTGCGCCTCTGATAATCTGTGGTCTCTAATGAAACCTAACCTATTGTGAAGCATTTCAAAAGAATCCCAAGACTATGCAACACAGAGGAACAGGTCACTCAGTTGTTTGTGCATTGTTACTATTGAAGACCTCTCTTCTCTGGATCACAGTTGCAGTCACCTTGAAACACTTTCAGTAGGTTGAAATTCATCTGTGTTTGTAAAATCTGTCCGTTTGTATCGAAAGGAAAACCATGAACTGTTACTGTGAATTAGATTTGACAGATTTATGGTCACAAAAATTGCACTGGATATGAGAACTCTGCGAAGCACTGCCCTCTGGGGTTCATTAACTCTACACGTTCTGTGCTACTATCTTTTTTGTTCGTTGAACCTGAACGTGGAGGAAACAGAAACACAACAAACACACAGAATGTGAGTGGACTTCAGCTAGGGCAAAAAGATTTTACCTCGAAATTCAGCCTCTGTTGCAGCATCACCACTTGGGTCGGTCCCCGCCTTCAAGGAGATCTTCTCTCCTTCATTCTCATTTCCATCAACTGACATGTCACCATCATCACCATCTTCCTCTTCCAATACATACATCTCTTCATCTTCGTCGTCCTCATCTCCGTCCATCTCAGAATCATCCTCCTCATTTGCAATCTCCCCTGTAGCTGTAGCTCTCTCTGAGTGGACATCTCCATCCACATCACCCACGTTTTCTTCTTCATCAACCTCCTTTCCCCTTCTTCCTCCTTCTAACTCATCGTCCGCCTCAACGTCTGCCTCATCTTTACCATCTTCTCTCATGTGGTCATCAGAGTCCTGTCCTATCGCTTCATCTTCATCATCATCCTCCTCAGCCTCATCGTCATCCTCATACTTTGTGTCATCTACTTCAGCTGCATCTTCACCCTCGTCCTCCACAGACTCGCCATTATCTTCTTCCTTGTCAGAATCATCGTCACTTAGTACCTTCTCAGACTTCTCATCTTCAACTTCTTCCTTGCCTGCCTCATCTGCATCCTTGTTGGAATCATCTTCACCTGCTTCCTCCTCAGCCTCAGCTTCATCTTCGTCGTCTCCCTCTGTTCCACCTTCATCCTCTGATTCTACACTCTCCTCCTCCCCAGCTGCCGCCTCCCTAGAGCCCTCTTCGTCACTCACAAACTGAGCCCACCCGACTCCAGTATTTGGAACCAGCAGCGGGCAAAGCATAAACAGCAGGAGACCCACCACCCGTCCTGTCACTCGTCCCATCTCAGAAGATGTGTTCCTGGAACTAGCTGAAAGCAGAACCTCCAGGGAATGAGCTCCAGAGAACAGGCCTGCCGCTGAGAGTGATAGAAGGTCGGCTTGATAAGAAGAGCTGTGTGCCAGGCTGAAGGGCACAATGGAACACCAGTGGGCGGTGAGTTGCCCCGTCCTCGTGCATGAGTGACAGGGGCACATGCTTGGGAAGAATGTAACACCGCTGCCTTCCACACCGTCGGATAAGTGTGTGTGCTTTGTGAGCAGTGGTCTCAATGTATTGTGGGCTTATGAGAGGTCAATGAACAGGCTGATCGCTGACTGACATTTTAAACGTGTGCGCATACATTGTGTTTCATACGTTTGGTTGCATGTTGGCGTTTTGTATTGAACTCTACTGGTTTGATACTGAACTTGTTGGAGGGCACCTTTACACCAATCAATAGAAAAAGGAAACTAAATGTTTAAAAAAAAAAAAAAAAAAAAATTAAATAAAAAAATTAATAATGCACCAAGTTATAGGGGTCTTCTGCTTTTTACATTTACAGCTTCCGTTCCAGGAGAATGTCTTCCATTTCCAAGCAAAATTGGTACTGTGACAGAAATATCCCCAACCAATTTGAAATCTGAACTAACAGCCAGGTCCAACTTGAACTCTACTTTCTTGACACACAAACACACATTACATGAAATAGCCCCATATCATCAACTTTCAGCTGTAAAACTTACAGGTCTGGTTTTCAAATTCAAAATCCAGACCAACGAGGGCAATAAATTCTGCAGATCAATCTATTTTACTGTTAAACCTGCTCAACAGCTGCTGATGTGAGTTCATGTTGGTAGCTACAGAAGGGAGGATGGTGCTGTTCTCATTTTCCTTTTCTTGTTTTCAACAGCTTTGAAGTGAATACAGGCATCTGTGTGGTGGCGGTATAAAAGTAACCTATTGAGGACTGGTAAGTGGCTATTTACAGTTAACAGTCCTTCAAAAGTTCCAGCTGGATTAAGCGACCTTCAGACCTCCCTCCCTCCTGCACCCCCCCCCCCCCCCCCCACCCCTCCCTCCCTCCCAGCCCTCTGAGGATCTTGACACGCTCCATGAGAGTAAGGAAAAATGAACACATTAACAGACACTGTGTTATCATGATGTTACAATGACAGTAAATATGAAGTAAATAAATGTATGGAAGGAAAATAGTTTATTTTAAAAAGCATATTCACAACAACACCACAGAATCCACATCAATTAAGTTTAATTGCACTTTATACCTGTATGAACATTAACTCTAATTAAACTGTGACCCAGAACACCATAATTCCTTACTTAACAGTGTATATAAAAAAAAAAATTCAACCCACAGTCAGTGTTTCAATCCAGCACTGGAATGTCGTGATGAGGACAATGCAAAATATAAATAAAAAAGTTAAATATAGGTTTAAAAATGTGCGTTCACGGATGTAACGGTTGAAGACTTGCTGCTCCATTACAGAAAACTTGTACGGCCTGTAACAGGCCGAGCAGCGGGGCCTCACTTTAGCTCACATAGGAGATGGATCCTGTCGCTGAGAATTCCTCAGGTGGAGTTAGAGGACAGGAAGGACTCTGAGTGGAAGGAACAGAAACATCAGTTACTCTGTAGTAGTTAACTGTTGCTCTACATATAGAGCAGTCCCTCTCAAATATTGAGGCGGGGCTCCCTGGGGGAGGGTGTGCATGTGACCTCAGGGAACATACTTTTTTGCCGTACTACTGTAATAAAATGTAATTGCACATCCACTTGTGATTTTTTTTTAGGCAAATTTATGCACTTAGTCTTTTCTGTTACAAAAACTTGACCTATATTACTTTCCTTTTCTTTAATGTTAACAAGGATACAATGTTATGCAGAGGTGTGGGGGGGGGGGGGAGCAGTGATATAGAGCAACAAGAGATTTTTTTGGGAGGTTGAGCTTCCACAGCAGGTTGGGCTGGTAGTGGACTCGGACTATAGACTCTGTATGCTCTGTTTTCTAAGCTACTGGCACTTATCTTTCTCTATATACCCCATTTTACTTCCTTATCTACTGTTTGAAACTATAAAACACTGTGCTCCAACTTTGAAATGCTACTTTAATTTGTTTGGATTTTAAGTAGCAAATCTGTCACCGATTAAAAAGTAAACAATAGTTTGAAAAACTGCCTTGATTGAATGAAGAGTGAGCACCCCCATTGTCCGTCATGCTGCAGACTAGGTGCTAGTGCACACCAATATGGCAGATAAGATCAATGTGCTCACACACACGGTGGCTATAAACATGGCATGCCACGGAAACTGGCTACTGAATTACTGGTTGTCATCTTACATGAAAGGACTCAAAAGCGTTGTGTGTCACTTGGTACCAATGACCGATAAGACAACTGTCTAACTGGCGACGTTCGCCAACAACAACAAACCTCTCAGAGCAGGTGGGGGCCGTGCGGGTTTATAGTTGCTTCCTTGTGCCAGAGTGTCAACAATCCAGCTGAGAGCATTGGTGCAATATTCCATCTGCGAAAGAGGAGCAGAGAGATGACTGACTGACAGCAGAGTGGAACCCGAGATCCTTATCTGGATTGTCATCAGGTCCATTGTGTAACAGCAAGTTATTACACACACACGTCTCTGAAGTCCATAGGCCTGGAACGTCTGAAAACTGAACTCAGAAACAAGCCTATCCGGGAAAGCAAGTTAAATAGAAGGGAACACACAGTACATTTGTGTACATTTGAAATAGTAATAGTATGCAACAGGTGGAGCGCCACTTCAGCACCATGTCACTTTGTTCAACCTGGTGTTCTGCATTTGGCTACTGGTATTGATTTATGAGCAGAAGCAAAGCAGTCACAGGATAGGTGGCCAAAGTAAACAGCAGTACAAATAAGTCTTGTCAGGAAGCGCAATTAAATGAACAGTGTGTACTTTCACCGGCTGACGTGCTGTGATACAAGAGCTGATACACATCAATCTAGTTCAGTTCCATCATCAATAATTGTGTGTAATATCGACTGCAGATTTTACTCTTTATTTAAGATAAACTTTGCCACTGAAAAGAGACTCTAAACCAGGTAAACATCAATAGATTACTTCGGACAAATGAAAGACGAGCTTCACCTCGTTCTCCAAAGTCCTGAGTCTGTGGTCCAAATCTCTGGTGTCGCTCAGTTGTTTCACCACTCCATCAACCCTGCAAACAATGACCGACAGATCAATCCAAGACCCACATGAGCAGTGACTTCAGAGTACAGACGGTGTGCCTACTTGACAGACATCCTTTTCAGTCTTTCTGAGTCACTGCTTTTTTGGATTTTGTTCTGAGCTGTGAGGAAATCTTCCTTCTGAATTGTTTCCCATGTCATCAGTCTGTTGGCTGCCTTTCCTTTTAACTGCAAAACTAGAACAAGAAAAAAGGAAGAAATTTCATTTAAAGTTAAACCAATAACTAAAAACGTGTTTTTTATAAAGGCAAAACACCTCATAAACACTGCGATACAGCTCTTTACTGACCAAAGTGGTGAATCTTGATTGACGGAACCTTGCGGATGACGCGTTTGATGAAGAGATTGATGTGTGACAGAATGATGAAAGGTGGCGCCAGCGAGGGCCGGGAGTGGTACTGAACGATGAGATTGTAGCGCTGGAATTTCCAGTAGATATCACTGTTGGCCTGCACTTCTGAGAAGGTGTAACTGGAAAGACAAACCGTTCCATCACGGTGGTGGATTCCGTCTGCAGCGCTAACACCAAGTGCATCATGAGATGGTACCTAAACATTGCGATGAGTAGGTTGATGAGCAGAATGTTGGTGACCAGCAGATAGACCACCAGGAGAATCACAACCAGCCAGTTACTGTCCATGGTTCGACAGGGCTCTGCACCCTCATGGATCAGAGTCACGTTGCTTGTGCAGGGCATGTCCCACTCTTTACCCACTGCAAGACAAATGAGAGGGCTTTTCACAAGCACTTTTTAGCTTGGCACGTACACTTCATTCTCATTTTAAGGTGTGGAAGAACAATAAAAAAATAAAAAAAACACTCCTATATACAAATACTGTAAAAGTCAGAGATAAGGGATATTTTACTAGAAGAAAAAATCAAAACAAGGACTAAATACAAAGTTGAAATTAAAATAAAAATACATGCATAAATAAATATAAAAGTGGGGAAACTCATTTCAGTATAAATTTACCATCCATCTCCTCCACAGGGATCTGTCCAAAGATGTGGAGGTACGGTCGGTAGAAAACCCGGCGGAAAATTCGATCCAGACGAGGGTCGTAGGAGTAAAGCAGAGCCTGATTGGCTACACCGTATGCCATCAGCCACACCCCCAGGAAGAAGAGGAAGAAGAAGACGTCTTTCATCTAAGCACAGGTAAATAAGAGTGTCAGTAGAGTGCCCTCAAGAGGGAAAGAAAAGAAAAACAAAACTACAGCTAATAAGACATAATAAAGCCTGAACACGTCACAACCTCATACAAAATTCTGGATATATTTAATACATAATTCTGAGCATCTTTAGGAGTTTTTGATAAAATAACTGACAACTGGACAAACTTCCTGCTTCATTTCCAACCACTAACTAAATGTGTTCTCTCACTCCAAAGTGTGCCATATGGACAATCATCTAGTGGACTTCAGCACCCAACGTTGACACATTCTGTGCAGTGAAATGTTGACCCCCCCATGTACGTAACGTTCCAAAAAGGGGGGGGGGGCTACGTTTGGCACCACATGGAGCAACGGCATGCCCCCATAACACGGCAAATGATGGGAAACTAAATATCCAGAGTCAAAGCAGAAACTTTCACTGAAAGGTGAAACACAGGCCTCAGTTGAGACGTCTTTCTTACCATCTTCCCCACTATGATGATTTTGGGTCCCAGCTGCTTGTGAATGGCGAAGATGTGGATGAGGCGAAGAGTGAAGACCATGTAGTCCACGCACAGAACCTCTCGACCAAATTCATAGGACCATTCAAACATCCTGGGAGGGGACAGCAGAAAATGGGCCTTAATGTTTTATTAATGCAAGTCAGGATGCTTTTTGTTGCTTATATTTTGCAATGTCCCATGAAAAATAATATCTGCTTGAGAGGGCCTCCAGAGTGGTAGCCACGAAGAAGGAGAACCCTGATCACATGCACGCTAGATTATACCTGCAGATGAGTCCGATGATAAACAGAATGATGGCAGCAAGGTCACACTTGTTCCACACGTCCTGGATGTAAACTCGGATCCTCTGCCGCAACGTCATCGTACCCACAAAAAAAGTCTATGAACAGAAACATCTTCGTCAATATACAAGTCACATTGAAAGAGGAGTGTGTGGTCCCCACCTCCCGGATCTCCTCACAGACGATGGTAAACACCCAGAAGTAGAGCACGTATTCGCTGACCGCCGGGCCAGCAGGTGGAGGACGCTTGAAATCCACCAGCAGCACGTACGCAAAGACCAGGAGGAAGAGGAAGTACATCAACACGTTGCCGAAAAATGACGTCACTGGAGCGAACCAAAACTGACGCCATCTTGATACAATAAAGGGCCGCTTCGGTGGTCTAGGGGAGTTTGGAGTGCCTGCACAAAGAAGTGGCATGAGCACGGCAAAGACGGCTTCAGCTGACAGAAGCAACTGACCTTGGACTGCCATGGATCGTGGAGAGATGTGCCCTTGTGTGTCAGCGTCACTGATGAAACAACTTCACTGATTATACCGCCCAGGATTCTAAAACAATAAGAGGTGTTCTGTTTTGGTTACATGTGCTTGATGTCTGAGAAGGAGAAGATGGTTGTGCCGTAGAGACTGTCGCTGTCGCGGCCGACTCCATCATCAATGGGCTTCCCTTCCTCTTGTTGTTGTTGGTCATCTGAAGTCCTGTTGGTTAACAAGGCCGAAATATATCACACACACAAAGTTGGCAAATAACACGCTCGAGCACAAGTATGTGTAGTGAACGACTGGGGAGAGTCAGTTCTCACATGAGGTGAATAGCAGGAAATAGCAAGGGTACAAATGTAACTCCCTTGCAATGTTGAACAGAGACATCTTGTTAAAATGGCAGGTTTCATCCGATGGAAACGTTTGAGTTGGCTTGCAATTTTGAATGAGATTAACTTCATGGCTCAGTCATTGACACACCACACTAATTCAATTCAACCATCATCTTCGGTTTCCTTTTTGTTTGGCCAGTTCCCCAGAAGCGAGTCAGCCTCCCCAACTTAGCCAATCCTGAGCATGACTCTCTCTTCACGCCTATCCTCATGTATCACATCCATGAACCTTACTGGTCGTCTTCCTTACCCTTTTCGTCTGAGAACTCCATCCCAGTATTTCTTAGTGAAAGTGAGACTCGCCTCCTTAACTATGTCAGCAAGCTTCAGCTGCTGAGATGGGAGATATAGCAACTGCTGCTCGGGTTCTTCACCGGTCAAAGCTTTATGGGAGAGTGGCAATGAGAAAGCCACTCAGAATGAATGCTGCAAAATACACTGAAATCCTGGTGGACAATCTTATTCAGTCTGCAAGAGAACTACGGTTGGGAGAAGATTTCTTTTCCAGCAAGACAATGATCCGAAGCATACTGCAAAAGCTACACAGGAATGGTTAAAAAAGAACCAGGTAAATGTTCTGGAGTGGCCGAGTCAAAGCCCAGACCTCAATCCTACAGAGAATTTGTGGCTGGACTCAAAGAGGGCTGATCACGCCCGATACCCACGCAACCTGACAGAGCTTGAGCGGTTTTGCAAGGAAGAATGGAGCAAGCTGTACAAGACTTTACGAGACTTATCCACACAGACTCACTGCTGTGATTGCATCCAAAGGTGCATCTACAAAATACTGACTGGAAGGGGGTGATTTATTTTGCAAACAGTTATATTTCTTTATATATTTTTACTTCAATGACCTTACTATGTAGAAATCTGTTTTCACTTTGACATTAAAGAGTTTTTTCCAATAAATTTTTGTGTTAAAACAGCCAAATTTTATTGACCATGATTGATTTATGCAAGCACTAAAAGGGTAAAACATCCAAGGGGGTGAATACTTATGATAGGCACTGTACATTTACGTTTTAATGGAGAGAAAACTCACCTGTAGGATATCAAGTTGGTGTAGCAGAGAATCGGGCAGAAGAAAGTGAGCAACAGTTTCCACACTTCTGTGTTCCTCTTCATGTCGCCCCACCAAATCTGTGACAAAAGCGACTGAAACGACAAAATGACTGGTGAATACTTCCATCTGACACGTGACAGCTCATGAATGAACGACTCTCTGCTAATACACCAGGGTGTCTTTGTGAAACAATTAACACCAATGCAGGGTTTCTGCCCGAGGAACATTTACTGAATTGGTGACAGTAAAAATGTGTTTTTTATCATGAGAAGTAAATCTGCCTTCAATCCAAGAGGTCCTCACACGGTCCGTCTCTTCGTATGTACGGCCGGAATGTGTGACTTGACTTCCGCGTGCAACAGACTTCAGTCATTGTTTCTTTCGGAATTTTTCCACGAACAACACGTCATGTGACCAAGACCACCTCCGTGATGTGTTTTATGGTAAAAAGAGATAATTTTTCTGATGCCTCTCAGATGCCATCTCACTTAAGGAATGGCACTGCGCCAAAATAGTTTATATGTGGCGCAAACCCTGCAATGGCTCGAACATGTTTTATAGTGTGACCATTCCCCACAGGACGACCCAGGAAGCATCAGCACCACTTTGAAGGGGGGTGATTTGGAAAATGAACGTCCAATATGAATAAGTCTACCTACGGTGTGTCATGTGACTCCGGTAAGAATGCTAACCTGTGGTGGCTGCCCACACTTTGGGCAGCCACCACAGGTCTGATGGTGTGATACTTTTAAGATTAACAACAATAACTGAGTCCAGACACTTGCAACAGCCTGTTAACATCATTACATTGCATCATTTTGCCATAGTAAATAATTTGACCTGAATTGTCTTTCATTAAAAAGAAAACCAACCAAGGGTAAAAACACACATATTCAGATATTAAAGCATTGTGTTTTGTGGTTGCCAGGATGAACAGCTTTGGCTTAAGTGGAAAAAACCTCAGTTATTTTGCTTCATGTCAAAGCTTTCTCATATCAGCAACAGTGTTCTGGACCCACCTGGACCCCATCGTGGCTAAAGAACAGCCGGGCGTCGGCTCCCATTCCCATCTGAAGGCAGGTGGTTCCGCCCCACACCGGAGATTTCCTGATCAGCAGGGTGAAGGAGCGACTTTCATTGCTCCTGTAACAGGAGCTGAAGATGTCTGTCACAGGTGAAAATTAAATTTACGAAAAAAAAGTCACTGGAGAAGAAAAAAGGCCACCCATGGGGAGGACAAGAAAAGGATAAGTGATGTATGGATTAAGATACAGGAGGCAGACCCGCCCCCCCCCCAAAAAAAATCAAAGCACTGTTTTAAATATAATTTTTTTCATATAAAAATATTAATATATTAATATATAATATAAATATAATCACAGATGGGTTTGTTTTAATGAATGAAAAAATATTAATTTCATGAATTCAAAATCAATCAATTGAACCAGTTTTGTTTGATTTTTTAAGATTAAAATTGCACCATTTTGAGGTGTCACTTCAAAACCTTTTTTTAGTTTTGCCTTCTCACCATGCGCCAGATTTTCAAAGCGCTGGGCCAGCTCCTTCATTGAGAGTTTAGTTTCTGTTTCCACTTCCAGTTTAGACAGTTCCCGTAGAATCTTGCACCCACTGAGTGCACTCAGCACAGATTCACCTGCCTGAGGAGAGTAAAATAAAACACAGGCAAAGTACTGAATCCCATTTGAATCTGCACTGACCATCTCCCAAAAGATGTTGGCCATCTCACTGCGATTCTGGAGAACCGCCCAGATGAAGAGAGAGGCCCAGGGGAAGAGACAGCGCTTCTCTCTGTACAAACATTCCCCCCGCAGGAGCTTACTGGCACGCTGTTTAAAAGGGGGGAATCAAAGTGAGCAACATTTTTCATGACACTTTTGAGAAGTGACAATACCTTGAGGGCTCTTCTTTTGGATAAGATACGTTCGAGTCCTAGAGCTTTGAAGTAGAAGGGCTGGCAGACGTCTCCCATCAACAGTTCCAGAACGCCAGACACCTGAGTGAAAGTATGTATGGTTTTCTTTCAAATCATTTCACTATTTATCTTTGCACAAGAAAATGAACTATTAAAACAATTTCATAGATGCAATGCAAATAGATGCTTAAGATGGCGGTTCTTAATAACACGACATCATGTACAGTTGTGCTCAAAGTAATAGCAGTGTCTTTGAAATGCGGGTAAATGTCAAAATTATTGAACTAAATTGTGCTTAAATGAACACAAATGCATTGGGGATTGTACTACGTTCAATTGTACTACGTTCCACAATTCCTCTGCATTTCTTGGTTTTCAGCATTTTTTACGTCGGCCTACAGGTTTTCTGTGGGATTACGGTCCGGGATTGTTCTGGCCACTCCATTAGTTGGATGCTGTTTGTCTGGAATCATGATTTTGCTCGCTTGCTGGTGTGTTTGGAGTCATTGACTTGTTGAAACATCCACTTCAGAGGCATTTTCTCTACAGCTTATGGCAACATGACTTCTTCCAGTATCCCGATGTACTCGAACTGATCCATGATCCCTGGTATGCAGTAAACAGGACCAACACCGTAGTATGAGAAACATCCCCATATCATGATGCGTGCACCACCATGCTTAACCTTCTTCACTGTGTACTGTGCCTTGAATTCTGTGTCTGCAAGACGTCTGACCTTAGAACTAAAAAGAACAATTTTACTTTCATCTGTCCACAAAATATGACCCTTTTCAGGACAATCAATGTGTTGTATGGCAAATTGTAACCACTTCAGCACGTCTTTTCTTCAACAATGGGACTTTGCGAGGGCTTCTTGCTGGTAGATTGGATTCACATTGACATTGTGATTGTAACAGTACTCACAGGCCAGTTTAGATCTTCTTTAATCCTCCTTGAGCTGATCATTGGCTGAGCCTTAGCCAGTTTTGGTTATTCTCCGTTCCATTCAAGATGTTTTTCCTTTTCTTCCTCATCTTTCTGGTTCTGGCCCCATTTTAACGCGTTTGATATGATTTTAACTTTTGACTTTAACTTCTCTGTAGACTCTCCCCCCCTTTTCCACTTCCAAAAAAAAAGCTCTTCATATTAACAGTGTCTTCAATGACCCATTTTACTCTGTTTTTCAGGACAAACGCACAGTCAGCATATGCAATGTCAGTTGCCTTGATCCTTAAATAGGGACCACCTGTCAACACCTTTTTTTTTACCTCACAGAATCAACGCCCGCCGAAACTGAACTCACCCCTGCTATTTTTTTAACACATCCCTTTCAGTAAATCATTCAGTTTCACAGAATCTGCAGCAGGCCTGTTGGGTCTGTTCTATACCTTTATTATACCATCCAGTGGGGTGAAGAGGTTGATTTATCACGCTGCTGTTGAGGTACTGCTATTGAACATAACAGTACAAAAGGATAAAAAGGGCAATTATTTAATTTCTATAGTAGCAAAATAACAGTAAGAAATCAACTATTAGACGGTTTGACAGTGCTGTAGTCTAATACCACAATGATGATGAAAAAACAGGAAGAACTAAATGTTTATGATGTGGGCAGAAGGTCAAATCGACTGTTTTAAATTCGGAAGTCCATCAAAACAACATACCTCAAACAGAGTGATCTCCGTCACCGGTCCACTGTGGATTTTCTCCGTGACTTTGTGGGGAGAGCTTTGCTGATTTTGAGGCGAGTGCCCCGAGGACGCAGTGCCAAGTCTCTCCACCAGGCAGCGCTGGAGAAGCTGGTACAGCAGAGTGGTGTCCGCAACTGAGCGGTAGAGGCTCTCCAGCCTGCCGTAGGTGAGGTAGTCGATGATGTTCAGGCCGTTCTCCGTGAAGAGGCGAACAAACTGCGGCTTGTCGTTGATCAGGGCGTCGGTCATCGAGTCTTCCAGGTCATCGTACTGGCCAGAAGGATCAGAACGACAGCAGGGCAGTTATGGATGGAGTAAGAAGTGTACGCAGAAGACACATCCGCTTACCCTCCACTGGATGTCGCCATTGAACAGTTCGCTCTTGGCAATGTCAACCCTGTTCCAGGTGACAGCCAGCTTCAGCTCCTCGTTGTACGGGCTGGCGTCCACAGATGCTCGCTGCTTGCTGGCTGCAAACATGGTTACTGAAGAGTTATGACCCCGCAGGCTGCATCTCAGGAGGTTTCAATCACAGGGCTTCGCGATACGTACCTCCCACTAGAGTTTTTAGCAACACTGTATCAAAGTCATTGGGGCCATCCTGCTCTCCGTGGTAGACTGTGATCAGGTCTTTGTTCTGGTAGATGCTCAAAGCCTTTATGAAGACACAGGAGACGACAGCGATCATGACAAGGACGCTCAGCAGATGTGCAGAGTGAGACCATGACAAAGCCTTAAGTATTGAAAAGAGTAATAAAAAACAAACTGGAAACATGTGACACCAACCATGTACAATGTGAAATGATGAATACATACCATGCAATTGAGGCAGCTCACTGATATGTACGCAGTGATTAAAGGTCACAGTTGACCCCTTAAATTAAGAAGCTTTTTTGGTGTGACTCATTTGTTACTTTTGAGCCATAAAGTGGACGAGCTAGCCAAAACAGTAGACACATAAGCTACAACGGGAGTTCAGAAATGAACTGCATGCATACACACACACAGACTTGGACAGAAGGTTAGTCTAAGACTGACTGGAGACACGATCCAGAGTGACTTGTGTCAGAAATGGACCTCAATAGTCAACCTCTAGCATCTGTGTTATGTCGACATTGTCTTCTGACCAGTTACACACTACAATTTATTATGGGATAAAGACAATTGACCATTATATACTGACTATTTTTGTAAAAATACAAATAAAAATCAAGGAAACAGTTTTGCCAGGAGGTAAACTCTGCATATAAATGTATAAATGGCGGATTCATATAGAACCAAAAATTACAAAACAAAAGAAATTGTATTGTGTTTATCCGGTAAAGTTTAGTATTCACAGAAGTATTGACGTGCGGTACCAAGAGAACGTCGAAATTCATCCTAACGTTATCATGAACGCTGGGCCACTCAAACCTACACACACTCACCTAGGCACAACTTGGGGTCATCGGTCAACCACTGCACATTAAAGAATAAATACACTCCTAAATTCACAATTACAGTTGACTGTAACACTTACAAAATGTCCTATTTTTTCTACATTTTTTTTTATCACAAAAAAAATGCCCACTGAATAGTTGCACCTCAAGTTTTGCACGTTTACTACGGCACTCACGTGCTCGACAAGCTTGTCTGTCTCGACTTCAGAGGGGAAAAACTTCCTGACTCGTTCAACCAGTTTCTCTCTCAGGTCGACACTTGGGCCCGCCTCCGGGTCTCCCTCCCCAGAGGACTGGACGGATGACAACTTCTCCAGGACATCAGTGATGAAGTCAGCCAAGCCTCCTGAGCCCGCCAACACCAGCCATGGCATCAGGCTTTTCAGGGAGAGATCGACTCTCTGAAGGGGGAGGAGGACAACAAGTGATACGTATCTGAGACAAAACATGTATCTCAGCGGTCTCTTGTAGTAAAAACAAAGGTTTACCTCCATGAGGCTGGCTTCTCCAGACACAAGCATACACAGCACAGGGATGTCAATGCTGCCGCTCGCTGCAAATGCAAACATTTGTTATTTCCATTGTAAAGGGAACAAGTTAGTATTTGTAAGGATTTTTCCACAGTTTGCTTGATAATACATGTTGAAGATGCGTTCCTGATACTTGCAAGGGCATGCAATCCTCTACTCCTCACACTTGTTAAGAGATGTTTACATAACATATGGAGTTAGTGACGATAATAGCTGTAATAAAAGTGGGTAGAAATAGCATGGAGTTTATGAAAAAGGTGGCAAATCAAATGCTTGTAAATGGCATTTGTGAAGGAATTACTTTTTAAAAAATGGAGAAAAAAAGCATATAAAAGACTCGTCCAGTAGTGGTGCTGACAACACCACAGATGTCCTTCAGGCATTTTTCAAGAAATACAGAACAAGTCTAGTCATTGTGGTTTTATATTCATCCGTGCTTCTAAATGAGGCAGTCATTTTGGGTTTCACTGCACTATAAAACAAGCAACGAATTTACAGAACAAAGCCAATTCTTTTGTAAGTTTGTAATCAACGATGAGTATTTATTTTTGTTGTTAATCTGATTTCAGCTATGGTGATTAAAGGCACAGATGTTCCATAGGAGACTGTAAATAAAATGTTTCCACTTCTCACCCCAAATGCCAGTGCGCTGGTGGGAAATGTAGTCCTCCAGTTTGGCCCTGAAAGAGGTCTCCCCTCCTCTGCACCCCACACTGCCATCATCCACCAGCAGGAAAGCCTGGTAGTTGTTGTCCAGGCAGCTAGAATCACGGGTTGTATTCTGGGCATAATACTTGGCAGGAAAACTACCCTGCAGCATGATGAAATGAACCTTTATGAGCTGGGGATGTTGAAGCACTGACACAAACAACTAAGCTTTTGAACAGACTCCAACTGTTTGAGGTAAAAAATCAGTTACACTGGCACAGAGATGATCTCTACAGTCTCCCGATTTGCAGCGGTATCACACACACAAACACAGTATAGAAGTATGTCACAATGAAATCGGCATGAGGCACAATTGAATTAGGAGATATGCTCCAACCTGTGGGTTGACCAAGTGCTCTCTGTTTTGGACGACACCCCAGGGAGCAACCCCAACAGCCACGACTTTGTTGAGGGAGAGTGATGAAGCGGCAGTGGCGTGATCCCTCACTGCTTCACCGACACACCTCCCGACTCCTTCACGCAGGCCTGCAGTCAGGATCCAGGCACCTGTGTGTGGCAGAGCATGAGGATTGGCTGGAGAATACACAGACCAGGTCAGATTTGTTCTTTCTATGATCAACGGCAATACAGAATGGCATATCCAAATTCAGCCAAAGTTGAGGAAACTAACAGTGAGTAAGACCTAGCAAGAGTTATAGTCATTATTGTCACATTGGTTTCCATCTGCTGAGGAGAACTGGCTCATAAATGTCTAGTAATAATGCTGGAAATATTTGATGCTTGACCCTCAGTAGGTGCAAAGAAGAAAGCCCACCACCTAGAGTGACTGTCTTCAGATAGAAATACAGAAAAACACATTTAATCACTGACAACTTTTCTGGGAATATTCATGAAACCTATTCATGAGTTGTTCCGAAACAACATGGAATCAACCCTCTGCTCTGCTTCCATCAAGCACACCACCGGCACTTTGGGAAACCTTCAGAAATAGACCATTGTTAACTCACTTTTCTTCATCCCTGTGGAGCCATTAGTGGGCATGATCATTACTTAACCATTGTTTCACATTATGCAGCAATTCCCTGGAAACCATGGAAGGTTTCAGCTTAACTAACAAACAGAACACGCTATAGGAAAACACTGACTTTAGAAGACCATGCAGCACAAGCAAACATTTTGTTAGCAAGTGCAGCAGAAGATACTTGGTCGGGCCAGGTGCTCACCTGTGCTTTGGGAGGCTTTCACCAATCCCTGTCTGAGGACTTCTCTGACCCAGGTCTTCACTTTTGCACAGCCTTCTCCTCCCACTACAGAAACCACAAGGTTCGGGGAGGGGAGTCCCCAGTGTGTCGTCATGAGGGTGTAGACCATTGACGGAGGAGTGTCCCATGACATCCGCAGGAACTGAGATCAAGGTGAGATTAAAAAAAAAAAAAAAAAACGGAAAAATGCCAATTCATCTAACATGGCATTAACATATACTGAACTTCATGTGGTGAGATCACATTGCAGGTCATATCTGTTCATGACAATGGTCAGGTGTGGCCCACAGGCTTCCTGTTTGATTCAGGAAAACAAACGCACCAAACGAAAGAAGCACTATGGTATCACACAACCATCAAAGCAAGGGTAGAATGAAGGGGAAAGTTCCATTTATTTCAATCTGGATTTATCTCAGTGATCAGTGGAACCCAAAAATGGAAAAAGTTAGTCCAATTAGCGGAAGCATCCACATGTGAAGCTTTAAAGACTGGATGTACTGTTAAAAGATACTCACATAACTATGCCGCTTGCTGGCTCCTGCGAACTGCAGCTCTCCGAAGGCATCAGTTGGGTATTCTGAGGAGTGCTGGGCACTGTCCCAATGGTTGACCATGGCGGTGCTGAAGTAGTCACCCAGGGCCACGGATGCATGGGTATCTCGCGTGCCTCCACACTGGCAAAGGGCCCCATTGCTTTGAGAAGCACAGAAATGATCATCATCATTGAATCATCCATTTGTAACAAGTGCACTTTTGAATTCACAGCACCTGGAAGAATCTTCCACAAAGGTGGTGCAGATTCGCTTCTTGAAGATTTTGGGGATCCAACTCTAGAAAGGACACCACAAGATTATTTCACATACAAGTGAGGATAACCTTGGGCACTCGTGACAAAAGGGGTTGTGAATGACTCTGCTAAAGTGCATCGCAAACAGCACAGAAAAACAGGCCAGTGGCCCTCTGGTGAGGCATTCAGGGTTCACACACTTGACTGTGACTTCTAACATGCTGCCGTAGATTCACTTTGGCACTGTGTAGATGTGTGTAGGAGGCAACTGTGGATGAAACGGGTGCCTTCATGTGAGGTTGAAGCTGAACAGGTTGGCAATATTAACCTGAGCTTCAGTCAAAACAGCTGTAGTATCTGTCAGAAAAAGGTCATCGTCAGGAATTTCATAATTTTAACATGATTTTTATAGTATAGGTCCATGAATAATTAGTAGTATAGGTTCATGAATTATTATTATTAATATGACAAAAAACAAATAAGACACATAAGCATAAATCATAGTAACGATTGTTACCATTCGTCAGTACAGAGGGAGGAGCTATGAGGTAATGACCAACATTTAAGAATTAAAAACGTTTGGATGACATCATATAAAACACATTTTCCCCTTATCACCAGCTGCAGAAGTGACATTCCGACTGGACTGCGCAGCCAAAATAAGCAGGAACTTGGAATAATATGGGCCGTGTTCCCCTAAGATCATTTGCCAGCTTTGCACAAGTTGACTGACCGCTGGCTGACGTAAACGGAATGCGGTTTCATCGTCCTGGGTTTCAACAATATTTACTATTATATCGATCGTGTGCGGCTTTACTTGGTCTCCCAGCGGAATAATAACGACGGACTAGCTAAATGGAAGGGGTCGTGACGGTGTGCTCGCTGTTACTGCGTGACTTAAGCACAACAAAGCTAACTTCCTGTGGTGAGCAGCTCGGGATGTCAACAGAACTGTTGACTCAAGCTAACACAGACTTCAGTCGACTTCAAACCAGACTTTTGACCACGTCAATGAGTCTGGCTTTATAACGAGGAAGAGTCCCATTGACGTGACGTTCCGCTGCGGCTCCCTGATAACTCGAAGCAGAAGAGTGAAGTCGACCCACCTGGTCCTTCTCAGATTTGCTGCTTTTGTCTCCTCCACCGCCTGCTTCTCCCGTGTCCCTCATGTTTGCTCCTCGGTGCAACGCGGAGCGAGACAACGCTCTCTTTCGTCTAGTGTTTATCAGAACAGGGCTGATCTCGTGGTTCCTGAATTTGCAGAAGTTTCACGAGTTCGACCGCGGCGGAGCAGGGTGAGGAGCCGACTCGCCACACAGGTGAGGGTGTGGTCTCTCGAGCTGTGAATTCTTTCTCCGGTCTGTCATAAGGAGGGGTCTTCAATCACACACATTAAAAAAAACAAAAAGAAGGCGTTATCTCCAGGGCTTTGATCAGCAGTCTGATATCTTCTCTCACAGCCCTTCTAAACAAACAGTCAAATGTGGGGTCATGTCTTGAATATACTGTATGTGCAGATGTCCAGAGTAATCCAAATTATTCTGTAGTGACATTTAAAGGTACTCTGGTCCACCATTTAGTTGTATGCACTTACTTATCTTCATAAGCACAAGACAGTTGTTTGGCTTGTCAGGAGTGGGATTGATGTTTTTCGGAGATCACATATTTACCAACTGGGATCCTGCTCTACACGTGAAAATAGAAAACAACCTGTGGGTTATATGTGGAAACAGATGACAGCTAACCTGTTCAAGGGCAGACAAAGATTCACCATCTATATTTGGCTGGCAATCATAATGATGAGGCCGAGGTATACGTGGATCAGGAAACTGTCTCCACTGATATACAATTACTAAAGAGCTCTCTTGTTTCTCATACAGCACTGAACTCAACATCACCAAAATATTCACTTTGTCTGATTTATCAATCTAGTGAGCACTAGCACAATATATTCTTTGGCAATCATGTTTTTATTATTATTTTTTAAAGTATGTGAAGTACTGCCATTAATAGTTATTTGTCTCTTACATAGTTTATTCTGAATAGATCCCCTGCCTTCTGTAGCCAGCTTCATGGTCACAGAGAGGATTCCAGGTGCGTTCAGGTGCGTTTTGAAGTGTCCACTCACAATTTTCTTCACTTTTCTTGGAGTCACAAATGCTTTTTATCAGGAAAATAGTAGTTACAATTTAAAATTTGATCTGGGGTTCATCTAGTCACAATGTCCTATGTATGAAGTATCGCAGTTGTGTTCATATATTGTGTTGGAGCCACAATAATAATTTTGTTGTAACAGCATCTTTTATTGTTTTAAGTGTAGTTTCTTGGTTTTCCCAGGGTGGCGCTCTTAGCAGCTGGGCTATTTCGGAAGGGGATGAGCGCCAGATGTGGGTCGTTCAGGTTCAGGTGTTTCTGTGGCATCTAAAAGGTTCCCTTCCTTTTTTGTGCCATTGGAAATCGTTTTTGGAGTGAAGTTGGTCTTATTTTGTGTACAATAAATTAGTTTTGCTCTAGAAGAAGAAGTGAGTTTGCCTCGTTCATTAAGGACTGAATGTAGTGCAAGAACACCAATGGACGCCACTTATTGATAGATACAGTAAATTCTCATTACTGCTTTTACCACGCACACCGACACGTGAGTGTGTGTTTTGACAAGCTTGAGTGGTGAGAAATGTGCTGCTGTCACACCAGCCTAAAAATACAACAGAGTAGCGTGTCCTGGATTAGACCCGGAGTTTGTGAGCAAGATTGTTTCTCCACTTGTTTCGGGCATTGATTTTTGCTTTCATAGTGAAAACATATGAATCAATGCTGCACAAATGTGGGAAGTTGTGGTCAGTATTGGTTGCAATGGGAATACTAAATTGGTTTTAAATGAAATTTACTTCATCATGTAGCTCAATCATCAGTGAACAATAAAAACAGTTTATTAGATATTAAATATATTACTGTGTAATACATATAAATATTTGATAATAAACACATGGTCTGATAGCTCATACATCATACATTATAAGTCACAGAGGAGTACCAGTCAGTCAAACACATATATTCCTTTTAAATAGTTCATTATCAGTCCGTATAGTTAAAATTGAGGGCTATCTGCCGTATCCCTGTGGGTCATTAGCCTTTTCAGACTCGTCCTTTCCATTTGTTTTGCTGATCTGGTATAAGGTGTTTGCCAGGATGTGGAGCTGGCAGGTCCCGAGCTTACAGGCACGTTTTGTTGCGCGCCGTGACCGTGACATTACTGCAAGTCTGTGAGAGAGAGAGAAGACAAATCCAAACTCAGTCATTTGTGTTTGACTTGGTAATTTCTTTCTAAGCATCCTGGCATTAATGCCACGAGTTCCAAATAAAGTTGAACCGCGGAGTTTATGCTGAGCCTGCTGATAAATGAGTGGCCTTCAATGACAGGATAGCAAGTCTCAGCTTGTACATTCTTGTCTGCAGCTCAGGATTCCGACAATATCTGTCTCTCCGGGTACATTAAAGACATGCTCTTTCATTCTGTTACCTTTGCTTGACAGAGTCCCAGTCGAGACGTTGGACTTCAGAATTGAAAGGGATGATCTTCAGTGATGGAGCGTGCTGCTCCTGAGTGTCAGCTGACCTTTTCACCTCTAATGACTGGACGGTGTCCCCTTGGAGGACAGTGTCAGACCTGCTGGGGCAAAGGAAAGGTATTTAGAAACAAATCTGTTTGTATGACATCATCATTACTGACAAACAATATTTTTACCTTTGTAGTGTTACATCTAAAACCATAACCTATTGAACATGATAATTAACTGGATAAAAAAGTTGTCTCAATGACCTGAGAATGGGTTTCAGTGGCAAGGCAGCAGTCAAAGACACAGTCAGCAGCAGCAAAACAGCTATCTCCATACCTGTGACAAAATGAAATGATGGCATTAGTCCAATAAAATATTACAAAACCTCAAATTACTGACTATGCTTGAAAACATAGATCAAATTTGATGTAACTCACCAATGTCAAAATGAGAAAATCTGCTCCGAGTTTTCAAGTGAACCATCAATTCCGAGTTGGACCTTGTTTCAGTGGAGTGCAGGCGATGTGCCGATGTTCATTCTGTCATCCCCATTTACTCGTGGTCCTTTATAGGATGCTGGCCAGGCGTAGGGGCGTGTCAGTGAGTTAGTCAGCCCTTTCTCACACCAACTCCCGACAGATAATTAGTCAGCAACATCGTCGGTTTTAAAGGGGGTTTTAACAACGACTGGCACACAAATGTAAACACGTCCTTCTTAACACAACAAACCTAAAGTGCCTGCGTACTTTGCGTGATGTTTCCATTGAACCTTATGTTCCCCGGCCCCCCTCACCCGTCCATATCCGCCTCCATCCCTCTGCTCTCAGTCCACTGGCTGCTGAGCAATTGTTCTAGAAATCATTCTTTCATTTCCATCACCTGCAGGAAGCTCGCCGGGCCAAAAATAACGTCAATTCTCCTCCAGGCTTTTCTTTATCGCACCATTTTTCCTGTGCTGTTTTCCCTTGAGTCACTCTTGCGGTCACATTGTTTATTCCTGAAATGTCCTTCAGATAATCCTCCACCCCACATTTCCATATGTTGTGTTTTATTTGTCTTTTTTGTTAGAGAAAGACTCAAATTCTTTTCATTTGAGAGGAAAAATGCCACCTTCAAATATCTATGAATTGAGATTCTTTTGAAAATTTCCTCCTGGCTGTTTATCCCAAAGTAGCCACAAAAGTAATTGAGTCCAATTTTAGAATAATAAGAATGGTGATAATAATAATAATAATAATAATAAAAAAGCTTAATTCATACTCATTGTAGCACTTTAAGAACAATGTTCACAAAGTGCTTCTGAGGCAAAACAGCGAAGAATGTTTGCCCAGGCTCGACAAACATAGACAGCTAGGTCTTCAGTGAGCTGGAACTATGAAAATGTTTAAAGGCTGTGGCAAAAGCAAACGCAAGCCTATGCTAGTGAGTTTTTAACAAAGCTATGAAGGTGGCGGTAGATGTTGTGTTTCGGATCTCTTCTGGTGGACTGTTTCAGAGTGGAAAGGCTCCGTCACTTCTAGAAGTCTAAACTTATGGACCACTAGCAGAGACCCACCTAGTATCTGAGGGTCCTGGCTGGCTGGCTGGTAGGGGGTCACCAGCTCCTCAGTGTATTCAGGGTGCAGGCCAACACGGCCTTTAAGCGTTATCAATAAAATCTTAAAGTTGATTCTGGATCGGACAGGTAGCCAGTTCAGAGTAGCGAACACTGGAGTGATGTGCCTTGCGGTGTGTTTTGATCTTTTCTAGCCTTCACACACTGTTTATTTCCCACCTCACATCTCCGACAGCTACTCAAGCTACACCCCCCCGGGGCTATTGTTTACCTTCCTGTGACAACATCTGCTTGTGTTGTCAGAGTTGTGAACTGAATCATCATTCACATGCGTGCGATCTAGAACGTTAGCAGCCTGTTAATCGAGCAGTCATATGAATTCGCTCATTATTGTTTGTATTACTAACTTCAGGTATGATTCATTTCCTTCATTATCCAAACCACGGCTGAAGCCGGGAATATGTGTCAGATGGCGGTTGCTCAGGCGCACCTGCTGCTAGACTGAGCCTGTTTGGTCATCTAAAGGAAAAACACTGTCCTACATCAAGAAAAAAACATGGAAATTAACCATCAATAGTGCGTTCTCGATATCACTTATTAAAGGGCATATGATACATTTCCCCAGAATTGTATGGAGAATATGTGTTGCCAAAAAATTTCTTCACATTCATTGCTGAAGATTTATTTCATACATGTCAGCAGTTTCTGTTTCTCAAAAGACCAAACTGACAGTTTGTGTGTCACGCTAACTGATTTTGAGCCATTGCCAAGACGGGGAGTAGTCGAAAAATATCCAGCTTTCACACTCGGCAACTGTAGAGCAATACAAATGCAATACACTTAACTTGATAGTTCAGACACAGACATTTATCTGAGGCTGATGTTTTTGTGTAACTCCAAACAAGTTCATTTTGAAAGGTTCATGAGTCCAACAGACTTGGTCAAGTTAGGCTCAAATAATTCATCCGAATGCCAGACCAGTGATATGTTTTCATCTTATTAAAGAGCCCTCAACTGAGAAGTTTGGATCATATGGTGCTGAATTGACCTGCAGACGACAAGCCTATTTACAAAATACATGAGAAATGTCCTCCACAAAAACACCAACTTCCCTTTTCCGTCTCAAAGTATCACATCTTTTGGTTGCAGATGTCGTTTCCTGAGAGGCGAGTCCTTCCTTTCTTCATCAGATTGTCATCGCTCTTATATCACTCCGATTGCTTGTTCACCTGCATCTCAAGTGCTCAGTTCTTACCAAAGAATTACACACACAGTTACATGCAAGCGCTTTGGGTCCCATCTGGCTTCTCTCCCACTATCACTGACGTAGTGTGTATCCTGTTGTTGTAAGCCTGCAACCACCGGTTGGCCACTTCTGCCTCCAGTTTCTGTTTCCTTTACCCACTGGGCACAAGAGTGAGCATCCTGCCAGGAAAGGCTGTCACTCACTCTGATTATCTTCTCACAGACTTGGTCTTGTAGGTCACTTTCAAGGGCAGAAGTGCGTAAACTTCCTCTTTTAATTCTCAGCGCGCAGGTGGGAGAGAAGGAAGCTGGTTGAGTTCAGGTATCCAAAAATAGCTGTAGTCAGCTCTGTGCCAAATTAAGGCAAACATCTTTATGTTCTGAGCATCGCTGTCTTTTCCAGTAGCTCTGATGCAAGTGTAGCAGAACATCTGTCTGTCCCTCGCATCTCCATTTTTCAGACCACTCTAAGTGTCCTGAACTGCTTTGTTTGACTAGTTGATTATTGTTCTCTGTAACTACATGCTCTGTGCTACTACAAAGCCACACTCAGACGCCTCATGTCTCATGGTGACATGCACTATGCATGTGCTTTCTTTTGGCAGGCTGTCTGTGCCTCTGATATTCAGATTCTTTTTATTCCGCTTCCCACCCACACGGAGGCCCATTACTCATCCTCACTCAAGTACTGTTCCAACTGCCTGAAGAACCACCAAGGAAGACCTTCTTCCAGCTTCACTACAAGGCCAACAGAGATGTATTATCTGTCTACTGTCCACTTGTTATTCCTGTTTGGAATGCCCATTCCCTGTCCCCAATTCCAATTCTGTCAAAGAGATTCCCAGAACTTTGCTACCCAGATCGCTCATTCTTTTTATGACACCTAGTCTTCCACTTCCACAGTCTCCACAAATATACATACAAGTAACATCCGACTTACGACCTGCTCGACTTACGTCCAAGGCTGGCGGATGCTTATTTTTTTATTCGATGTCTGGCACTGCAGCACGTAGCAGCCCGGCATGGCGTACAACAGTTACGGCAGCACAGTATCCTAGCATCTCACTCTCACACAGCCATCTACCACTACAGTAGTACCTATAACCCTCGCGTCGGCTATTTTGAATGGCATTCGACTTACGACCAATCTGACTTAGGACCGGTTGGTCGGAAACCGATCCCGGTCGTAAGTCGGATGTTACTTGTACTCATGTGGAGTCAGTGAATGGTGACTAGCTTTCACCAGGTGTCTCTGGAAACAAACCCAGTGGCAGTTAACTTGGCTGCAATCCACCAACACGTGCTATTCAGGCTCCATTACGCACTTGAGCAGGTGCCTGAGGGTGAAGAACTCATGTGAAGGCCTACTTGTTGCGTTGCAGCTGTTTTTGTTTGGTTATTCAGAGATTTATGTGAAAGTTAAACATGAGAGTGAAAGCGGTGTACAACACGAGGCTTGAAAACCTGTTAGAGGCTCGAGGGTCAGCGCAGACATGTCAGCTTACAGTCCATTAGTGGATTATAAACTCCATTGCATCTCTCCTGGATTAAATGGAGAAAGGAGGGGAGAGTTAGGCTTAGGGTATGAGAGTGCATATGAGCAGAGCAGACTGAAGGGTTGCACTCTGCTGCCGACATATCTGGACGAAAGAGAACCAACAAGCAGAGACCGTCGAGAGACAGAGTGAATAGCTCAAGGTAAGGCTCTTAAAATGAGTCAGCAAACTTGTGCTTTCTAAATTGTTTGGTGATGTCACAGCCGCTGATATAGGTCATGAGAAACTTGTGTTGTGATCCTGTTGACTTACAGTAAGTCAGTCGTGTGATAAGTGTGAAACCTTCCTTCTGACAAGTGCTGCTCTGCCTGGCCGTAGCATGGACGTGGACGTGGAAGGGATTATTCGCTGTATTGGGCAGGCTGATGAGAGCGGGGTTCTAGTGAAACTGCAGCACTTTAACTCACAGGTAACTTCACGTGAACTCCACTTGTGTAGCTCATAGGTGTTGCTCGTGTCAGATGACAGATCGACTGTTCTCCCTCCAGTTTGCTCAGTGCTTCTTCTTCGATGTGGAGGAGAAGGAGAGAAGAAAAGTAGGCTTGACTTCAACACCTCCTTTACCTTGCTGACCTCTCATCCCTCTCACTGCTTATCTTTCTCTTCATTCAAACTTGCTCCAGCCCTCCCAGATCTCTTTCCATTGTCCCTCTATGATTAGTCTTTCTGCTGCATCAGTCTTCCCTGATCCACTCTTCTCCGCTCAGTAAGCTTGTGTGCGCTCAATGCGACTAAATCACCAACATCCTGCA
Organism: Synchiropus splendidus; assembly: GCF_027744825.2. Lineage (NCBI taxonomy): Eukaryota > Metazoa > Chordata > Actinopteri > Syngnathiformes > Callionymidae > Synchiropus > Synchiropus splendidus. The sequence goes on from NC_071338.1 coordinate 11,165,040, forward strand.
GAATAATCTTCTCAACACGGTCATTTACAGCCATCAAATTACAATTCCGAGCCTCCTCTTTACGGAAGCTTTGTTAATTAATTAAATGTGTTGTTTTTTTCTGCTGCCCTGGACGGAACTTCAGCGAAAGAAACTGGAAGAGGTACTTTTAAAGGACTGCTCAGTACAGGAATACCCAGTACTGTGAGATGAATAGAAGACAAACTTCAAGGGCTGTTATGATGTAGACTGGTCATATGTTAGCTGTCATTGTTATAAGGAGAAAGAGAGGCTCAGTTCCGGTTTCTGAGGGGATGCTGGTTACCACCTTGATGGGGACCATTCTGTCCCAGTTTGACTGGTGTCAGACCTCAGGTTGGGGAGGGTTTAGGTTTGGAGGTGATGTTGGCTTCATCAACATGAATTCAGTTAGACTGGGCACAAGCTTTGGTCAGCGTCTGGCTGAACATCCTCGAGATGCAGGCTGGACTCTCCCTCAGGTGTAAGGCAAGGAAAGCCTCCATGTCGAACCTCTGCACATTTACATCAAGAGAAGCCAGTGTCCGGGGTGAGGTAGCCTCCCTAGAGTGATGCTCTGATGTCCAACCAGGAGGAAGCCTCAGGGACGTGCCGCAGAGATGTTATGTCTCAGGTTCACCTGTCATGTTTGGTTGAGCCAGATGAAGATATTTTTGCTCAAAAGTTCATGTCTCATGAAATCCTATGGGCATAGTCCAAAGTTCCCATCTGTGCTTTGTCTCTCAGTTCAGGAGGAGTAAAGTGAAGCAGTGTGCCGATTCTGACTCTGACTGTGATGAATATGACCCAGATGATCGAAGCCTCATCCTGCGACAGGTGATTACCTCATCACTTTTTTGGTCTCTTTTCTTCCATTATAAATGTTATTTCAATACTAGTGCATTGTGTTTCTGTTCCTTCAGACTTTAGCTGTTGTCCTCATGAGGTTCATAAGATCCGGGATCAAAAGTCGTCTGCTGAGAGTGTCTCTTCGCACCTTGAGGATTCTGTCCAGGGACAAGAAGGTTCTGGGGCCTTTGGTGAGCGACAATGCTCTCCTGACCCTCGCAAAGCTGGCTGGTCTGGCCACCTGTGAGGAGTGCGGTGAAGCGAGTGACCCCGAGTCCGAGTTCTACAACAATATCATATCGTCTCTCGCTGAGTTACCTCAGCGTCACACTGATGACGTGGAGAGTGACGGCGAAGCCAGTGATCCGAATGAAGACGGTTCTGCTTTTGAAGATGACATCAAGAGTGACGCAAGTGTTGCCGACAGCAGCGATCAGGGCAGCCTCAAGTGGCTCGGGAGCCACAGGCCAAGCATCAACGAAATGCATAAGCAGAACCTCCATCACAAGGTGTTGGAGCGAGGGAGGAAAGACCGACGCGAGAGCAAGATGGCGGAGGAGGAGGAAGAGGAACTCGGGGAAGAGGCCCAAAGAAAAGAGGCCCTGAAAGTGCTGTGTAATGTGGTTTACAATAGCAGCTGGGCACAGGAGCGGTTCAGTGCTCTCAGGTGGGCATCAGTCACATTCAGAATGTTTGCTGAACTGGTTATGAGGAATTAAAAATCAATGAGGAACTTCACGACTCAAAAAGACTAAAGCAGGGTGAAAGGCTCAAATGAGATGAGAAGCTCATTTCTGCGTGTGGATTCCCCCGCAGCCTCCTGAGTGGCCTGAGAGAGCGCCTCCTCTTCAGCAGCAGTGGCTCACCACGCTCCAGTGTCCAGTTCTACGAGCTGCGACTCATGTTCCTCATCACCGCGCTGCGAGCGGAGCTCAGCACTCAGCTGCAGCAGGTAACCGACACATCAAACCTGACACAGTATCATTGTTGAGCTGCAAGTGTCCAGTAGAACCAAAAACTGTGCAGCACAACAGAGGCTCAGTGTAACATACTGGAGGTAAGTCCTGATGAGTGAATGTGTCAGTCACCAGCACGCAACTGCCTGGTATTGGTGCATGATACAGTCACCACCAGTGATGCCAGTATTGTAACACGTTACTCTTATATTACAACCTTTTTCACTAACAAGTAATCGAATGCGTTACAATTTCAAACAAAGTACAGTGGTATCTCGGTTTTAGAACGTCCCGGACTTCGAACAAATCGGAGTGCGAACAAATATATCGAGATTTTTTTGCTTCACCAAAACTCGGAACGCCCCCAAAAAAAGCCGGATAAAACATAACGTGCAGCTGACCCACGATGCGCTTTGTTATTGTGTATAACGCAGCCTCTGTATGCATACATGTCCCGTTAGCTACATTTACTGACTGTTTTTTCTTCATATTGAGGTGTAAAACCTTTCCTGTCTCCGCACTGGACCGAGGTAGAGTGTCACAGGGGAGGTGCTCGCTCTCCACACCTCCGAGGCTGGAGCGCTCACTCCAGGGTTTGATGTCCTGTTGTGGGCTGGAGCTGGGACAGGGATGAGGCGAGTCTGGGACAGAGCGTGACTTGGTTTATGACTTTGTCACAGCCAAACTGCACAGAAGCGCACATTCAGAGCTGGACACGCACCGGGCACCTCTTCACTTCTGGAGAGACGTCACTCACTCGGCAACCCCTCCCACATGCAGCCATTCATTGTAATGGGGAAAATCGATTCAGATGTCGAACAAATCGCTTCTCGAACGGCTGTCTGGAACGGATTGTGGTCGAGAACCGAGGTACCACTGTAATCAAATTAAAGTTACTTATCCTGCATTACTATTTTTGCCAGTGTCTACTATAGATGACAGGATGAACCTTGCAGGGTCCACCAACGCACAGAAATCACCGGCTGTCAAATGTAACTTGGTTACTGTTAAATTCATGTAATCAGTAAAGTTACTTTTTGAGGGAGTAATCAGTAGTCGGATTACTTTTTCAAAGTAACTGTGGCAACACTGATCACCACACACTTGATGATGACAAATGGAAATGAATGGCACTGAAACAGTTGCCCTCAACCATCAGGAGGGAGGTGTCTCCATCCTCACAGCAGCTCTGGAGAACACTCTGGACGTCCAGTCGACGGAGCCAAACCAGCGTGTGCTGTGTCCGGCTGCACAGCCCATTTCTCTGGAGGCATCTCAGCAGGCGATAGAGATCCTGAAAATCCTCTTCAACATCACCCACAGCAGCCACAGAAAGGAGCCGAGTGACGTGAGTCCATATTGACTCACAGGCGGCCCCTCTGGATGTCTGTCTGAATCGCCTCTCTTTCAGGCTGATGCAGCTCTATACCGACACCTGGTGGGTATTTTGCGCCTCTGCCTGTTGAGAAAGTGCACGCTGGAGGAGGACACCGATGAGCTGCAAGGGTGAGGTCCAAACTAAAGTTGACTTACACACCATGAATTGTCCATCTACAGCATGTTCCATGTATTTATCACTATCATTTAAGATTAAAAGTCCAGCTTCTGAACATGGCTCGGACCATGCTCAGTGACATACACTACAAAGTGTACAAATGGTTTTTCCCTTCAGTCACACGGTCAACCTGCTGTCAGCCATCCCTCTGCAGTGTCTGGACGTGCTGCTCATGGCTCCTCTGGAGCCCAGCTCGGAGCAGCAGCTCGGCATCAACATGGACTGCGTCCACACCCTGCTCGTCTTCATGGAACGGCGACTTGAGGCGGTACTGACGCGTCTTTATTTTCTAGTGGCACTGCTAACAACGCAACTGCTCCGTCTGTGCCCCACAGGGAGACAAGGTGAAGGAGAAGCTGACACCAATCCTCAATCTCCTGACGGAGAGCTGCCGTGCCCACAGAGAGACGCGCCACTACATCAGGACTCATGTAATGATGGTCGTGGGCTGTTATGAGCCTTCCTGTTCACCGACTGCTCACTCTCCACCTCTAGATCCTGCCGCCCCTGAGAGACGTATCACAGAGGCCAGAGGAAGGATCCACCGTCAAGAGTCGTCTGATACGTCTCATGACCCACCTGGACACCGACGTCAAACACTGTGCCGCTGACCTCATTTTTGTCCTCTGCAAGGAGAACGGTAGAGTCCACTCCTTCGAAAGAGGTTGGGTCATCTTCACAGCTGACTGTTGAAATAATGCAATTTTGGTCTTCCAGTGCGGCGTTTCGTCAAGTACACTGGCTACGGTAATGCGGCCGGCCTGCTGGCCACAAGGGGGCTTCTGGGTGGACAGAGACCCAGGAGTTCCAACACAGACACTCAGTACTCCAGCGACTCGGACTCGGACACAGAGGAGTACCTCCAGATGAAAGACCGCATCAATCCAGTGACAGGCCGAGTGGAGGCGGAACAGCCGGATCCGATGGAGGGAATGACTGAAGAGGAGAAGGAGGAGGAGGCCAAGAGGCTGATCATGCTCTTCAACAAGCTGTCCAGGTCAGTCAAGAGAGTTGTTTGACACGAGCAGGGTGCTTCTTGTCTTCTGACTTGGGGAACAAGAGATGCTCCCAAGCCATCCCTCTGCAGTGACGTGCGGCTGGGCTGCTCTTGAGCATCAGAGTTCATCCACCTGTACATAATACTTAGAACATGTATTTCTGTGAACTTATTCCTTTAGTTTTGAGTGAGAGTTCATAGCCAGGAACAAAAGTTGGTCTTGAGGTCTCTCCTGAGAGGTGAAAAGGTCACCTGCTGTGTTCAGGGAAAATGACTCACACCACTCAACCCACAGTGCACTGCAACAGCTTAAGCCGTCAGCAGTGATCATTAAAGGAGCCAAAGGTTCCACTTTGGGTTTTTTTTTTAACTCAAGTTGACAATTGTACTTATTGATCTTCAGATACCTATGAGGGTCAGAATCCAGTGGCACAATTCAATACAATGCTCTCTTGCAGGGACAACATCATTCAGCCCATGGGAGTCGACAGCGAAGGGAAGCTCGTGCCAATGTCTGGCCTGAAGGACGCGGCTCTCACTGAGGATGCAAACGCTGAACCAGATGATGGAGGGTCAAAGGAGTGACTGACTTAACTACCTTCTTGGTCTTGAATAATTCCCTTTCATTTAAACTATATTGATATTAGTGATGAATTGAGATCCACGGCTGTCGTTGAACATGTAAAATAAATATAGAATTACACCTATATATCATGTATATGAAATAAGTACAAGTGTTGAGTGTTGAGGTGTCTGGCGTATCGACAGGGTGTTTCCAGCCTCTGACTCAATAATCCCTGTTTTGTGAACGAATAGAAATAAGAACCTGATCGGAACTGGCTCTGCCTCTTTTAGACACTACATGTTGGCATTGCTGAGCACTGACATCTACTGGTTGAAACATGATGATACAATTTGCTTTGCATTTTATTTAACAATTCATCCAAATCGGATTGAATCACCTGATACCTCGAGTCCAACGCAGGCTTGGCTCTACTGTGGAAAGTTGAAGTCAGTCAGACGCAGTAACAGTGTGAATAAACAGTCCTCATGGAACACATCTCGAATGGTCTGAACAGGTCATTTTTAACCACCTACTACTACTAACTACTTTTTTTTTTGATAGATAGATACTTTATTGATCTCCGAAGAGAAATTCCCACAATCCGCATACATTTTTCCTCCATCATGACTTTATTTCCAGACAGGCAACGTGTGAACAAGTGGGACATTTCGAGGCGTGCAGAACGAGGTTCCGCATAAAACATTTTGAATACAGTATACTTATTTTTATCATCATGAAAAAATCAATTACAATACACCATTCAGATTCCCTGGCAGACAAAGCACCATTAAAAGTGTGCATGACAATATGATTCGTGCTATCTTGCTGCTGTGCTCCACAAAGCAGCGCAGCTCACACACAATGGACCAGTTTTTGACAGGGAAGAGAGCAAAGGAAGAGACCACCAGGCCACTGATGCAAAACAGCCTGGCCACTAAACTCAGAAGGAAGTGCTTTACAGCCGGACAGAAAACAGACCATGACTGCCCGAAATGCATCCTCTGTTCAGACGCTCCCCACACGAGAGATGAAAGCATTTAAAAATACAAATCCGCTGCTTTCACACAGCAAACATTCATCCTGGAGCAGTCCCTGAAGGCATCATTTTTAGCCTCACTCCCAGATCCTCGCGTGAAAGACTGTTGGAAACATGCCAGCTAAAATATTTTTGGGCTAAACTACTGTGATATTTGTTGAATCGTGAATGAAAGTTCAAGGGAAAAAAAGCTGATATTTAGTTTACGGACACCACATGGCATGTAAAGCTCCGGCACGGAGAGTTTTCCGGGCTCATGAAAGTGAAACCTCTGGTTCCTCAGCAGCAGGCTGTTAGCGCAGGTAACGCCTAGCAAACCGCCTGTCCAAGTGGGATGTTCGAAGGGTAAGCAAATTGCCCAAGAAATAATGATGAATCTCACCAAGCTAGGTGGCCAACCTTTCTCAGGCGTCGTTTACACGGACACAGAAACAACCAAATTCTGGTGCAGCGTTCGCTAGTCTCCTGAATCTGAAACTTTGAAAACGTCCAGAGTGGGAACTTTCAACACAAAGGTGGAGGACAAGTGCTCTCTCTCTCTCTCTCGAAGCCCTGCTACGAGCGGTCGGTCAAGTTTGTAAATATTTCACATGCATAGCACAGTCAGCTAGAGCTTCACTACATTTTGCAGTCTCCCATCAATTAAAATGTTTTTCAGTTGAGCTTTTGACACAGTAGTTTTTTCTATTTTTCCACTCGTGGGGAGGTGTATAAAATATGCAAATTAAATAAAAATCCTGGTCCGTAGTTTCAATACACAGTTTGTAGCAATGGGACACCTTCCATGGAAAGCGTATGTGTCGAGGACACCTGATTTCCAATGTTCTTCTCATTCTAGTCGTGTGAAAACCAATATACTGACCAGGGGTTTTTAAGGCATCAAAGCATGTCCATCACTTCATCCAGTGAAATCTGCAGTTCCACAGACTTCAGGGAGGAGGCGCCTCCTTCCACAGCCAAGTTCTTCAACAACTCCATGGAAGTGAACACCACCTGAAAGACGCAACATTGCAGTGAAGTATTGCTTCAGGGACAGGGCACAGCTCAAGTCACCTCCACTGTGACGAGTTTCTTGATCCAGGGCCGGCCGTCTGGATCGGGCCATCGCTCTCCCAGACAGAGGAACAGGGAGCAGGAGTGACCCTCTCGTCCCTCCATGAAGTCAATTAATTCTGAAAAGCAGAAGGATTAACGACACGCGGTGATGAGTCAACAGTGCCGACTGCTCACTCTCACAAAACTCCCGAATCTCGTAGAGCGGCTGCTGATAGTGTTTGGAGATCTCCTGCGGCTGTCGGCTGTGGTCGAACTTGGACAGACTCCAGAAGGCTTTGGTGTCACCCCGGCGTTGGCCATAGATGACATTGTTCAATAGTCGTATCTCCAAACCCACGCGCATCCCGTCCAGAATGTTCTGGGTCAGCTGGGCTTGCGTCTGGTCCGACATGCCTGCGGGACTCGGCAGAGAGACCAGCGTGAGACCTGACTGAGGATCCACAACTGGACAGCTGAGTTCAGGCCTGTGTGGAGACAGGAGACACCATCACGAGGTGCTTCTATGGTCATGGATTCATATTTGTGATCGGGGAGAGGTCGACCTGTAAACTAAACAGAATCCAGCTTCATTTTCAACCAGCTGCTTCAGCACATTCCGGCCTCTGTACAGGACATTAATTTGGAAGTGAGTTTCTGCGGAGGGGAAACAGAAGCTGTGTCACCAGGAGCTGTGAAACCAGGTGTAACCGTGCAAGCTTCTCTTACTGAACTGAGCTCCATCGAAGGCTTCTTTCAATGTGTCGCGAATCTGCAGCCCCCACTGCCCGTCACTCGCCCCTCCCTCCGCCCCTGCAATTGGATGTTCCGGTTGCCCCGGCAACGCAGCCTCAGTGTAGGCATCCTGGAATGTGCCTGGAAACTGCTGTTGCTGAGGCGACGCCTGAGCACCAATCACATTGGGATTTTGGAGCTGCTGTTGCTCAGCAAGAGGCTGAGAGGAGGCAGCTGGGCTCCCTGTGAAAAAGTTGGAGAGAGACTTCTGAGCAAAGCAACACGCAGCCTTTTCTTGTTCTGCGGCTATGACTGTACCTGGTGGTGGCCCGATGTTGAGGTCCTGCATACACTGCTGGAGGACGTCATGTCCGTACACAGTTTCTGACGGCCACAACACAAGACAATCTTAGACCAGTGGAGGCTTCACACGACATCGTAACCTCCGCCAATCCTGCTGTATCGCATTTAGCCTGCCTTTAATTTGAATTTAAAAATGCTTTCAGAGCTGGTTGATAATGATCCAACTTAGAAGTGATTCGATTGAGGTTGGTTTCAAGAACACTTTTGGGGGCTGAGGCACATCCAGTTTGTTTGTTGAATAACCCCAAAACTGACACTTTTTGGTGAATCTTTCAGGGATGGTCACTAACTTTGGTGGTTAACTGTAGGTTTGTTTGGATTTACAAACGTGTCATCTTCAGGTCATGTGACCAACTCTGGCGATAAGAGGCAGTGCTGGCCATTTTGGAGAACCTTGTTGTGTTAGTAACATCAACTCTTCTGTCAGTTTTAATTCGGGGCTAAACAGCTCGAGCTGTGTGTGATACGTGAGTGAGAATGAGAGAGCGAACGTCAGGCAACGAAAGTTTGTATTTCAATCCTTGAGGGGACATTTGGCGGTTTCCCATGATCACAACGCCTTCCCCAGCCTCTCACCCTAAACTTGACCATGTGGCAAATGGCTGACCTTAACCAGGGGTCCGATTCAAGAAGCCGGTTCAACAAAGTGAGAAAGCTGGACGTGCCGGTTGTTCAGCTCTGATTTGAGCAACTCTTTTCTGGGTTAATGGTTAGCATTTTAGATGACAATACTGGGATTGTAACCGCGGCTGCCTCAGCAGAGGCCTGCACTCTCTGAAGGCGTGGCTAGTATGACACATGGCGCTGGTAACTCACCTTGTTGAGGTTGAAAGAGATCCTCCCAGGACTGGAAGGGATGGCTCTGAAAGCAGATCAACATCCCTTTCATAACACTTATTCACCCACAAAGCTGTAACAGTTGCTTAAAAAACTTACTTAACACTTACTTCTTGTACAGGATAAGGATAATCTTCAAACACGCGATGTTCCTCTCCATTACTTGAAGCAGGTGAAGTGTTAACTTAAGAGAGAACACACAATTCCTTTCTGGACAATGTGAGGAAACAGATGACCCAACAAAAAGCCAACGCAAACCCACTCATCAGAGTTCAACAATACACATATCCCCACTGAACCAAGGCCTTGCCTTCATATTGTGTACCAAAAATAAAATTCTGAGTGAGACATATAATAATGGACTTGGGACTGTGAGACAAGCTGCTCTTCACAACACACTGCAACTAAGACGTCTGGGGCCGCCGTGTCACTAGAGAACAATATTGTAACAATTACCTGAGCAACACAACACACTGCTCGAAATAATACATAGAAACACAGCATCACAACAACAATTCTTAGCTAAGGTTCTTAGTTCTGAGTTTAAGGTCAGCAACAACCTGCAATACCGGCCAAGCTACACTAGCTGACTGCGCCCAATGCAGTTTTGTAATAAAATATGTACGGAAATATGATCAAAAGAAGCTCGGAGATTAGCTGCAAGTGTACATGTGTCTTCTCTCCTCAGTTCAAAGGTCACGACGAGACAGCTCCTCACCCTTCTGTGCCGTCTCCTCGGGCCAGCGGAAGACTTTGTGTGGGTTTGCATCGTTGTTCTTGTCGTCATATACCATCTTGAAGCCTTTGGCTCTGAGGGCGCTACGGAAGTTCCTCTTCCAGACTGAGGGATCTCCACGCACCCGGCAGTTAGTACTGACCTCAGCCCAGGCCTGGGGTACAGGACACACTCTTTTTAGTACTTAACTGTTGTTTTGAGCGCCACACACAGACCACCATGCAAATGATGGCAGAAAGCAACAAGTTAAACACGAGAGGTTTATCAGAAGTTAGTAAATCATTTTGTGAGGCCAGGAAAAGCTGTACATGTGTATAGCAAACCAACGACACTCTTGTTATGAGGCATTATAATGCTGCCTGTCAAACGTACTGAACAACACAGAGACTAGCATTCCTCACCTTGAAAATGAGAACATCGGCGTCGCAGGAGTCCTGTCTCAGAGCGTGCTTCCAGGGGATGCAGAAATCCGTTTTCTCTGGATTGGTCCACTGAACACCGGGAAACCTCCCGCTGTCAATCTGATCCCGCAACCAAGGGACGAGTAGTGGCTTGGATTGGGACATCCTTCAAACACCAGACACTAACAGATCAACACTCCACTTCAAAGCAAGATATAATATGGTGACACACTAAAACGGGTCATTTATCACACAAATAATGACAGTAGGGACGAATTTCACAGCTGCTCCAGCAACATAACAAAGATGGAGTCAACTGAATTGAGATCCCTACATATTATTATTATTATTATCCAGTACACAATAGTACTGAACATCTCTGGAAAGCCTCAATTCTGTTAATGTTACTTCACATTATATTTAATCACTTCGACGGCACACTTTCAGCTGAAAACATGATGAAATGTGCTGATGCAATTCTGAGCACAGACGCCACCGACACGCTCGTGAGACCAGAGAAAAGGAACACGGCGAAACGAAAGCGATGAACGACAAACGCTTGACCTTACCTTGGAGTCTGGCGCCAGCGACCCTGCAACTGTCAAGTAGCGATGGTCGACAGGACACCGCCTGCTCTTGTTTTCTCGGGAAACTCCGCTCTCCTTAGTTTCGGTTTCCTAAATATGACGTCACATCAACTTAGCCGACGTACTCTCGCCGTTGGCATGAAATACATCATTGAAATCATTTCAAAAACGAAAGTCGCTAAATGAACGCAGTTGTATTTACTTGCAGCAATATTTTCGGGGACTTCCACAATTTCGGATTTTTTTTTCAAGAACAATAATAGCATCTTCGCAACACCCCTTATGACCAAAATTACTTTTAGTGTTAATGTATCCAATTTCCCTGGTAATCCCTGGTTATTTGAGATTGAGCTGGTACATATTCCCATTTTCAGAGGTCCAGAGGTGGGTGTACACCAGGTAGAGTCCAAATGGAGACAGGTGCTGACACCATCCAACCACGATCACATCCTTGTAACACTTGCTTCAGCTGTTGCAGCAGATCCAGGCTTACCTTGGGCCACGGTTCCGAAGCCCTCCTGACATGAGCGTATCATGTCAGAGTGGAACCGGAGGACAGAAAAGCACGTTCAGCATCACGTCTGCTCGACTGACACGAGAGAACCAAACGATCTTTGAAGGTTTTATTTGTTTCTCAAATACAGGAGAGTTAATGTACAGAAGGACAAAGAATTTCATCAAGAACTGTACAGTATTTACAACACCCCCCATGTTCATGGAAAATTAGATTGTTTTCAAAATAAGTCATCGTATGCGCCTACATCAAAACGATAAAAATGAAGCGACGGTTTCCTTTTTAAATATGACCTATTTATACTTCCTCCTTGGGGAAAGGATGAGTCAACATGTTTTTTTTTAAAAGCTCACACCTGCATGGTCGAAGTGAAGCATGACACGGCGACATTACAGAGACTTTCCTCCATTCACTTCCGTTAATTTACACCAACTGTATTTGATACAATAGTTCGGTCTCCACGTCAGCTCGGCGTACAGTGGGGAAGACAACTCGGATATGTGGGTTACTCCAGTATACTGAACCTGTGGATGATTAGAAAGCATGAGAAAGACCAGGGCAGCAGCGCAGCGCATGTGAGAGTTTAAGTTAAAAACCTCCTGATATAAATAATAAAAATGTGTTTATATATTATCACACAGTCGACCGGCGCTGCCCTCCACGAAGCACAAGATGAGAGCGTCTATTCACACGTTTCATGTTTCCGTCCATGGATGGGCGTGTCGTCACGCCATACTTCTGCGATCTGTTTAAAAAGCATTCTCACCCGGGGCCGCTGCTCTCAAAAGCCAACACTGGATGTTAAGTCTTTTCAAAAAAATAATTTATGTAAAAACTAAGCAGTAATAGTTTCTCTTTGAGCCATTGTCGTTATGACACACGTTAAACAAGATGCTAGTGGCTCCACCTTTGACTTGGCATTCCGACTCCTCTGTTTTCATCCTCGCGACGACGCGGTCGGTTTCCACTTGACCTATTAGTGACCCCCTATACCTGCAGGGTCTGTCTCTGCACGAGCTTATTTCTTTAGCCATTGATCAACAACAAGAAAAAGAACAGTGTCTGAGGTCACAGAATCAGACCCTGTTGTGTCCGTCAGGGGCCTCAAAAATACTCCACAGATCTCAGAGATTTGAAGAAGGGTCGGGGGCTGTACATCAGGATCCATCTCTTTCTGTTTCTTTTTTCTTTTTTTTAATCTTTTGTCCTGCTTTAAATAGCTCCAGCAGCTCAGGCTTTGGTGCTGAGAGTGAGCAGCTCGATGAAGGAGCAGAAGAGAGTGTCCAGCCAGCTCTGGTTGGCCATACACTGCTGCACCACCTCCTCCTGGCCTGGATCCTCTGCTGCCTGTTCGATGGTGTGGGTCTGGAAGAGAAGACAACATTTGAAACGAGACATCTCACTTGAGTATTTACTACTTTTCACAATCAATCTTAAAAAGCTGAACATACTGAAGTTGTAAAATAAATGAATGAATAAATTCATGGAATTCATGCTGTAGCTCGCTGCTGACTAGCATTGGTGAAATACAGAGTAGGGCTGGGTCATACATCCATTTTAGAGATTGATTTGAATATGAAATTCATGGCAATTTAATGGTGCGTCCGACAGTGAATGAGTCACAGTCAACAGAAAAGTTTGCACCAAAGCTCTAGCAGCCTACGTAGCAGTACGACCTGTGAACCCAGAGTAAAATAAAAAAAAAAAAAAACACACACCAAGGACTGAGTAAATAAAAAATGAATGAACGAAATTTTTCATTTGAACTGTAGTTTACAATTGCATGGTCTGCCATCTCGTAAACAGACATGCTTCTGTTGTCTGTATTTTTCTGTGTGTAAAAAAGTCAGATTTATTTTCCCGGATATATTGCCAACATTTATCCTAGAAATATTGACTAACAAAAGGATTAAGACATGAAACCTACAAACCAACATCTCATAGTGACCACTGAAAACTATTCAACACACTCGAGCACAGAAAGACTTTAAAACAGCACTTAGTCGGGTCACAATTGGCAGATGTTTGTCACATTTTAACAATCCTGACACAGTCGACTGACTGACACTGGAAGCAAAGTTAAAGCCAAGCAAGTTTTGAGGGTGAGGCCAGTCTGGTTTCTTACCTCTTTCTTGCACTGCAGGAAGGTGTGGTACTTGTAATGGTGCAGGGAGTGGTAGAGACTGTAGATGCGATATGACTCAGCAGACAGTTTAAGGTCCTTTGAAAAAGAGAATCAAAATGAGACCATATTTGACCGACTTGAATGACTCCCTCTAGTTTGACCATGCTAGTGGAAACACACTGGACTTTTCCTGGCTCTAAAAAGAGGAATTCCTCCGGTGGTACTCCAGGCATTAAGTTACATTTTTAATAAGTTAATAAAGTCAAAACATCAGAATACCATGAAAGTGAAACACATTTATAACACAGATGAGAGTTCTGATGTCACAGCTTGCTGAATGAACACCCCACACTTCAAATCATTTGAATATTGCAAAAGAGCAAAACAAAACAAGGGTATGTCAGAGGTTTGCTCAGGTTTAGGCTCTCAATAGTTGGTTGGGGATTTGCTTGCAGGGGTTACTGAATCATTGTGGCACGGAGAGGAAACTTCATGCTGGACTTCAAGCGACATGGATTCTGTGTCACTCCACTCTTCCTCCAGACTCGGGGACCTCAATTTCCGAATGAGACGCACATTTTACTTTCATCTAAAAATGGGACTTCAGACCACAGCACAGTTCTGATGGTTAGCATGGGAAATGCAAAATTTGCAGCTGATGTCAAGCCTAACTGTCCTCAGCCGAACCTCAAAGAGTCATTTCTCAGATGTTACAAATGTAAATTATATTGTATGAATGAGTATGAATCATTCAGATAAACGTTACGCACAAATCAGCACACATTTAGAACACAATAAGCACTTCACACTGCTCAAGAAAACAATCCGCCACAAACAAACTCCCTAGAAATCCCTTAAATCTACAAAATTTTAGGGATTAAATTTTCTAAAATGAGAGATGTTGGGGTTTGACATTAAAAACAGGGGTTTTAATTAAGATTTTATGATGTTTATGCAATAGTCAGTGGTTTATTATTACAATTGTGATTTGATTGATATAACTTCATGATATTTTATTCACTACATTAATAATCTTTTAATGGTTTTCCAGCACTCTGAGTGTAATAAAACATGTTAAGCTTGCATCTATCAATGTGTCCAGTCAGTCCACAACAACCATTCTTCAGCGCAGCAGAGTACCTTCGACTTCTCGTCCAACTCCAAAGGCTAGTTTGACTCAGTACAACCTGATATGCAGCCACACTTCAAGAAGCAGTATATCAAACTAGAGCTAGAGTTTCTCCATTCATCAGCTGAATCTTCAGAACTTTATATCCTGGCAGGGCTTCACCAAAACTGCCTCACCAAATTGTTTTCAAAAGCATTACCGAACATGGGAGTGGGCATAATTAGAAAGACATTGTACTTAAGAGTGGATTCCAGAAAAGGAACTTCATTTTCTGCTCTGGGTCCATGGTCATGTCAATGTTTACCTTCACATCTGTACCAACCACAAAGGGATCATTGTTCTCCAAACCTAATTCCTGTGTCTGTCCTTCCTCTGCATACCACCGCCTCTTCGATAGCAGGGAAGAGCCATTAAACCTTTCCAACTCAGCTGTGACAATAATATACTCATTTCTTTTAAATGTAAAAGTCTTGTATAAAAAAAGCTGAACCTAGAATGATTACATTTGTGATTATTTTTTTAAATTTCTCCTCAGAGTTGACAAATACTTATGGTCATTTATATTCTGAGGCAAGCAAAACTGCAGAGTTGTGGGCCTGACTAGCAGTGATGATGGTAACATTGATATCAGCACTTTTTTCACTAAGCACATTACCATGAGTAAACACATTACTCATCCATGTCACTGTGTGGTACATTTTTGTCATTATCTGGAAACAAAATATTTACAATTTCTTTTCTTCTAGTGAGTCTTGGCGCATGACACCATGGAAAATGTAATGTGCATTTCCAGGTGAAAATGTAGACAGTGCCTTGAATAGGTGTCTGCTGAGTTTTAATCCTTGTGCACAGAAAAGGCCCATTAAAGAAAGCGAAAAAAAGGCGGCCTTGCAAAACGGGTGGTGAAGTGCGGGCTCAAACCTATACACCAGATTTTTTTTTTTTTTTTATATAATCTTGATGGGTAGAGTTAAAGGAGACTTAAGATAAATTAAGCCATCAACACTTTCTTATGGTGAAGGAAGGTCTGGTACTGATGTTCTGTTCTGCCTTCTTTTTAAAACATATCGCTCTGCCACACTACTGGACCTGACTCCAGTACAGCGATAACTTAAGTGCAGTTACTGCCTCCAGATGGCCAAAAGGAGACGTGACACACTCAGGCTTGGTGCACTTGTGTGTGGATGTGGAGAGGGACCGTTGTAATTGTAACGCTTTGTAAGTAGTTCTCAAAAAAAAATACTCCGATGTTTTGCTTTTTTGCATGTGATTTTTGGTCCAGTGTGTTAATACAGTAATACAAAAATTAACTCTACATTCACACAGCAGAGACTGTGCTGAAAATGATCCCAGACGTGGGCAGGCAAACAGTTTCAAGGTTAGATACGAAGGTAAAACTCAAAACCCGAGATTTCCAAGCATTCAGGTTTGTTTTTCTAGCTAGCTAACATCAAAATTACCATAGACATTTTATGTTCAAGCAAGGAGGGCTGAGACTTATAATGACTGTATTGCTAATACACCGTTTCATTTGAACTTCTCTCCCACAAAATCTGCCATTATAGGACCATAAAAACAACACACAATAAAAACCTCAACTTTGCATTGCATGTAATCCCACCTTGAACTCCCACCCTCACTTCCGATGAGTTTCACCTGGCACCTAACTCTAACCCAAGTCCTGAGTTAGTGAAGTAATTTTGCAATATAAAATAAAACCAAAATAAAAAATTCTTACAGTCGTTTGGTGTGTCTGCCACTTAACCATCAAAGTTCGTTTCACAGCGCAGAAGTTAAAACAGGGAGAGGAGAACACAGTTCATCCTAACTACAGACACTCAGCACACCATGCCATGACTGCCTCCACCTGCAAAGGTACTGACATCTCTGATGTGCTACCTCACCGCTCCACAAGCACCAAGTTACATGCCATGAGTCCTATAGATGCTTATTAATGCGTCACAGGAGCACCTACCTGTGGTTTTGGCAAGGTTTTCTTCACTCGGTTGAGCGTCTTCCGATTGTACGCGTCACCACTCAGCCGCAGCTTCACCGCTCCTGAGCCGATGGGGTCGGCGTTCATCTGGGGGTACGCATGCAGCAGCTCCTGATGCAACATGTCACACGAGTTGTTTTTTTTTAGTTTCATACTAAAAACAATGATAGAGACACAATATTCTCCTCTTTTTGGAACAAGAATTCCAGATGTTTAATGACACAAACAGGTTACCTGGTGCTGAGAGCCCATGCTGACTCTCCTCAACAACCTTCTCTTCTGCTCGCTGAGAATGCTGTCGATCTTCCTCATAGGGGGGAGGTAGAGCTCATCTGGTGGTAAGAGAAGTTGCCAGTCATTTTTTAAAGCCAGTGAAATAGCTTTTATGGCCTGCTACAGCTCAACAGTCCCCACTGCCCTCCTCTGCCTGTCACAACTTTTTATTTGGTCATTAAAAAACATGAAATATCTGTATGCATCTTCAGGAAATACAGACCCAGAACTCAGTATTTCAGACTTAAAATTCAACCTGAAAAACCTTTATGGTGGTAGGGTTTGAAGATAGGTAGGATTGACAATAAACTACAGTTTTGAAAATTGGAAACACACAGAAACGACCGTTCTAACGGTGTCTCAGACACTAATGTATATTTTCTAGAGAAATGGAGTATGCTCCCACCATCTGTGTCCTCCAGGGCTTGGATCATGTCGGGGTCCAAGGCAGTGCTGACGAGCATTTCAACGTAGCTCCTGAACATCTCCCTCATTGCACGGTTGTTGACGCCACCTTTCACTGGCACTGAGAGGACAAAAATCATATGAAGCAGACGGTGTTGCTTATTAGACTCACAGATTAGGCTAGACTGATAATTAATCAGAGGCACGGATATTTATCTGAGTGAAGTTGCCATCATGCAGCACCAATTCAGGAACCCAGGCATGCATAAAAAAATCCATAAAACAAGCTCTTACTTTCATTCTCGCTGGCTGCTTCATCTGAAGAATCAGAGTCCGACGATGAGGCGACGTCATTCAGCCACTTCTTTCTCTTCTTAGGCGGCGGCTCTGCTTTGACTTTGGCCGGCTTTGACTTAGGTGGGCGTTCATTCTTCTCCTTCTTCTCGGGAACTTTCCTCTCCTCCTTCACCCTTGACTTTTCTGTCGTGGCTACGCGTCTATCCAGTTTCTCCTGTGGTGGCTGCACTCGCTTTTCTTTGTCTTTTTCAGGCTGCTCTTCTCGCTCCTTGGTTTTGGGCGACTCCACTAGGGAATCCTTCTTCTCACCTTGTTCTTTCACAGCTGGCAATGCGGTTGTTCGTATTTTCTTCTCCGGTTCATTTTGGCTGGGCAAAGTCAATCTCTCTTCTTTTTCAACCGTTTTCTGTTGCGCCTGATTTGCAGTGGGAGACACCACTCTGGGCTGGGCCTGGCGTCGGCTGTCGGTCAGGATAAACAGAATTTAATCAAGTGAATCAAGCAAATAATTTTAAGTTTTCAACTTAAGATGAAAAAAATCGTTATCTGGAATTTTGTGCACATAATTCAAAAACATGTACTCATTATATAAAAGCTGGCTGGGTCTGCTTAATGTTCAAGTTTCTACCTGAGTGCAGGTGTGGCTCTGCGCCAAGGTCGTCGGGAGCAGACGCGGACGTAGTCCTTCTTGTTGACATTCTCCAAAAACTTGACATAGATTCTCTGGTAGCGTTTCTTCGCATCCCCAAAGTAGCCAAGATACTAGACAAAGAATATATCTCACATAAAAATTCGGAAGTAAAAATGTCATGTTTCATCTGTCATTGACTGTTTAATATCAGACAACAGGAAGGGACTATACTTCCATCTGGAACAACAGCTGTGTTGAACAACAGTAGAGACATGGATGCCCATGGCGGGCGGTAGTACAAAAAAAAAAAAATCATTGAATGTTGAGTTTTATGTGTTACAGAAGCTTGACTAGGATGTTATTCGACTCTGGAAAACCTCTGTATTTCTCAGCTTTGGCAGCATCATGTGAAACATGATGATGACACATATGATGATATGATGACACATATTTGCAGAGAAACAAAATGACTACTAACATGCACTCTTAGCCACTGTCTTCTGTGCACGTTGATTGGAACAGCTATAAGTGAGAGGTGCAGTGTATACACGTTTAGGGTGACATGAAAGTGTCAATAAACGTGTGACTTTAAAATGGCATCTAGGGGAAATGTCTAGGACGTGTCATGTCTTCTTTGTGTTCAAGGCAACAAAAAACAAATGGAGAAAACTACATGCCGTGACTAGCGCACCTCATGTGCATCTGGAATGCCCCACTTCTTGCATTTTGTCATAATGTATACATGTGTTAAAAAAACACTCAAAGTGAGAGTATACATCATTTCAAAAGTCAGAAAAACATGTGCTGTTAGGCGGCCGTTAGGTAGAAGAGTAAAAGGCAGAATGAAAGTTCGCATTGTGGTTAGTTTCAGGTTGAACTCACGTTGCTTGTGGCGCAAAACTGTCTTTGACCATCTTTGATCTCTGGGCTGAACTTCTGCAGCAAGGCTTTCTGCACTCTCCAGATGGGCGGAGGCTCACGACCCATTTGCAGGGCCAACTATTTCAGGGTGCATAAATGGGCAGACTTTAACTGTCAGTCCAGAATCACCACTTCCTCCGATTGTCAGTTAAAAAACACATTTCCATGAGTAAACTACTAAAGAAAACCATTCATGTTACAATTACCTTTAAGGTACGAATGTCTTCCACTCGCACAACAAACTCGTCTCTTTCTCTGAAGATTCCCTCGCCACCACTCTCACTCTCATCCTCCTCACTTTCTCCGGCAATGGCTGCATCCTCTTGTTTCTGAGCCAAGTGCAATGAGGTGATCTTGGGAGGGGGAGGTTCTTCGGGAGAGGCAGGGGACTCGGGAGAATGGATTGGTGCCTCTTTTTGAGTTGAAAGTGGAGGAGGATGAGGGGCAGCTCCATCGGAAGGCAGAGGAGAGGTAGCAGGAGCAGGATGGGGGGGAGGTGACGGCGGTGAGGATTTGGCAGCCACGGGACTTGGAGGACGGGAAATCTTCTGTTGCTGCTCCTTCGGCTGAGGTGGGGATGAGGGGATTGAAAGAGGAGGAAGGGGGGAGTGAGATGGTGAGCAGGAGGAGGCCGGAGATGGTGGAGCAGAGGGAGTTGCTTGTGCTACAGGAGACTCAGAGAGGGGTGCTAAGGAAAAAAATGGCAAAAGCTTCGGTTATTATTTTTTAGGGGTGGGGGGAATTGAATAATTTTGCTATTAATGGCAATTAAAAACCCATTCAATTCAGCATACTCACCATCAGGTTTAGGAGCACTGAGAGTTTCCAGCTGGTGTAATTTCTCCTCCATCATTTCACTCTCTCCTTCATCTTCAGAGCTGCTTCTCTCCTCCTCATTCTCCTCCTGCTGATTTTCCTCCATGTCCTCCAGGATGCTTTGCTCATTTGACTGAGACTCTGGCTGGGAGGTCTGCATGGCAGGCTGGGGGCTTAATGTTGGGGGCTGCAGTGAGCCAGTTGTCGAGCCCTGTGGTGGCTGAGGAGGCGGAGGAGGAGGTAACGGGGCCTGGATATTGGCTGTTAACTGAGGCGTATCATACAGAGCAGAAATGGCAGAGGAGATGCTTTTCTGGAGGTCTTGGTTTTTTCCGACAGAGTCTTCTTCATCAGATGAGAAGGAGGGCAGTGTTTCTAAGTTCCTCTTAAGCTCATCCTCCAACCGCTTGGGACTAGGACAGTTCCCAAGAGCAAGTCCTCCGTTCCCTTCGGCATCGCCAAAAGGAGGAGGGGGAGGTGGCGGAGGAGGAGGGGCAGGGGACAGCGGCCGCAGACCGACAGGTTTGCAGGGTGAGGTTTCGCTACTGTCTGACTCCATGCCAGGTGGGATATCCAGACCTGGAGGTCTCTTCCCAGTCTTAAGAAAGTCCAAGAATGACGCAACAATGCCAGCCTTGGACTCTGGGTCTTTTTCATCACCCTGAAAATGACAGGAAAAATAAGTCATCTAAATTGGACACAAAATTGGAATGACTTGTATTTCGCTCAAGGATGTGAAAATAAAACCCCCCTCAATTGATAAGCTTAATCACATATATGCAAGGCACTTCTCGGCGCTGGAGCTTGTAAGCTCCCACTTCCTGGAATATCATTAGCATAGCATTAAAACACATTATTTTTATCCTCTCTTTAGCCAATGTGAGCTCAGCGCATGCTGAGTGTTTTTTTACTTTCTGAGTTCATCTAATCAAAAATGAACAGTGTACAGTATGCATTAATGTAGTAGCAGGATTAAGCAGTAGGTCGACTGGAGAGACACAAAAAGCGTCATGGGCTTTGTATGAACCCACAACGTATCTTCACTAGCCAACGCAGGAGGGAAAAAAAAAGGCTTATACCCGTTCCTCCAGTCCCTCGTCATCCACTCCTTCATTCATCATCCCGCCTTTTTGCTTGTTTTTGTCTTGATTCCTGGTTTGTTCAGCGCTGCCTGGAGGTCCTGGGCTTAAACCAAGAGAAGGAGCGGAGCCTACAGAGCCATCAGACAATGCAGGGTCTGTGCCAGACAAAGAGTCTGTCCTCAACAAGGCATCAGAGGTCGACAGGGGCACAGGTAACTTAATCTAGAATGACAGAAAGGACCGTTATCTCTCCTGAACATACAGATGGGCAGGGTAAGATGAGAATGTGATTTAATGTACATCAATAGCAATATTCATTGAAGGTACAATAGTAGCTTCCAAGGGTAAGACATTCAGCAACAACACAAGAGAAAATATCACAACATATTCAGTCAGTAGGTTAAAAACAAAACATGACAGATTGGCAATCAAAGAAACCAACCGACCTTCAGTGGGGGGATGGGTTCATGTTGCTGTGGTTGAGACTGGTGATGGAGTTGCTGCTGCTGGAGGTGATGCATCTGCTCCTGCTCCTTTCCACTCATTTCCAAGTACATGTCCTCTCTGCCTCGACCCCTGCCTCTGCTTCCTCGCCCCCTGCCTCTGCCTCTCCCTTCAACATTGAAACCTCCTCCAGGTCCAACTGTCCCTCCACCCATGTCGCCCAACATTCCGCGAGGTGTGTAGGGCTCAGGCATTGGGCGAATGCGAGGTCTCCCTCTAGGCCTGGGAGGACCTTCCCTTTTGGGCCGGGTGGGTTTTCGACCCCTTTTCTTAGGGCCATCCTGAGACATCATAGAATGGACACCCATTGATGAGTACCCAGAGGAATGGTAGAAATCGATGTCTCCCATGAGCGGGCTAAGTGATCCACTGCCTCCCTTTCTACAACTGGACACCAAATCTGGTAAAAGATCCGGGAGTCTCCGACTGTTTAACCGGATGTCAGCTGGTTGATCAGCTTTGTCTTCGTCATCTTCAAACTCATACTCTTGAGCATAGCTCTTTTTGGGCAGTGTGTTTGGATCCCTGCGTTCCTTTAATAGATGAAAGGAACTAGATTTAAGAAGTTTCTTGGGACGTGATGAGCAGAAAATGGGAGATTGCAGACCTCCGGATGCCGCCCCTACACTTGCTCCTCCAGGGCCAGGGGGTAGTTTAGCTCCTGGGTTGTTGGTTCCAGCAGTGTTAGGGCCCATACCCATAGCTGAGGACTGAATTAATCCAAGCTGTTCGGTGTTAACAGTGGATGGCAGCTCGTGAGCTTTTAAAGAATCAAGGTCCAGTGTCATGGTGTTGTTGCTGGTTTCTTCAAGGCCATGGCAGTATTGTTCATAACCCTGATCGCCGCCATGATGACCCATCATGTCATAGCCTGCACCACCCCCTCCAGCTCCTCCTGCTCCCTGTCCTGCTTTTAAGGAGTCCATTCCTTCTTGACCAGGATGACTTTCATTCATCTCCTCTTGTCCAGGGCCAGCTCCACCAGCACAGCTTGACTTGTAATCGTCAGGACAAAACATATCCTCCATTCCAGGGAAAAATGAGCGATCTTCCTCCTGAAGCAACGAGTCGGGGAAGCAGATGGAGGTAAGGGGTACAAAGCGGTTACTTTGCTGATTCTGTTCAGCCTTCTCTACAGGGCTGACGGTGTCAAATTGGTGCTGCTCTGATCGCTGTTGGTCCAGCTGGCTGTGCTGAGGAGTGATCTGAGAGGCAAGCGGCTGCTGAGGGTCAGCTTGAGGTTGAGCGTGGGCTGGAGGTTGAGAGGGTATGTGGTGGGAGTGTGTAGTCTGTTGCTGTGAGTGAGCTTGATTATGAGGGTGGTGGGGATGGGTTGGTTGATGCTGAGAGTTTGGATGGGTTGACTGTTGGGACTGAGGATGATGTTGAGAAAGGTGGTGCATGTGTGAGGATGTGGTCAGACCAATTTCAGGCTCAGAGAGAAATGAGTGGAGTTCAGGGGCAGAGTGTTGCTGGGAGTGATGGGGTTGCCGGGGCTGATGGTGGGAGGGGTGCTGTCGCTGATCTTGCTGCTGTTGCTGTCTGTGGCGGTCACTACCAACTCCCCGTCCAGCACTACCCCCACCCCCGCGTCTATCATCTGAAGCTACATCTGTGCTAGAGTTCTGGGAAAGAGAGCGCTCTAGCATTTCTAATGACGACACCACAGAACTTTGTTTAACCTGGCTCTGCTCATGCTGATGAGAGGGTGGGCCGTGGTTGTAATGAGCTGCTGCAACCTCTAAAGCTTGGCTCTGGAGTTGCAGTTGGAGTTGAGTGGTTTGAGATTGAGACTGAGCCTGATGTTTACTCGAGCCAATCCTCCCACTCGCACTTTCCATAACTTGCTGTTGGCTAATGGAGTGCTGCTGTTGGGGAAGGGAGTCCAATTTGTGATGGGGATGATGTGAATGAGGGTCAATCTTGTGGTGCTGTTGATGCTGGTGGGATTCCATCTTTTGGTGCGCTTGATGCTGAGGCAGAGGGTCTATTTTCGAGTGTTGCGAATGTGTTTGGTGTGCATCCATTTTATGATGCTGTTGGTGGAGGCGAATGGATTCCATTTTGTGATGTTGTTGATGCTGTTGGTGGGAATCCATCTTGTGGTGAGGTTGATGAGACTCCAGTTTGTTGCGAGTTGTGTGGGACAACACAGACTGAAGAAGATGGGGTGGCTGATGGGACTGATCAGAGGTGGAGTCCATGAGCGACGCGGTGGATTGAGAATGCTGATTTTGCACATCTGGTGTTTTCCGTGGATAGGGAATATCAGAATGCTCTTGCGGTTTCTTCTGAAGTTCCATTTGTGAGTGGGAGGCCATCTGCGAGTGAGAGGACACGTGTTGGCTATGTGAGGAGTGCTGGGCAGCAAGCGAGTGTTGGCTGTATGGGTCTCCCCGGCCATAGTGAACAACTGAACTCAAGCTGTCTTGATGATGAAGGTGGGAGTGCACTTGTTCAGCACTGCCTCTTCCACTAGTGCCGCGATTGTTTCCAACAGGACGCTCACTTCTTTGTTGCTGCTGTTGATGATGCTGCTGCTGCTGCTTCTTTAGCGACATCTCCAGCTGATTGTCTAGACCAGACAGAGATGCTGCAGACCCTGCTGTACCCACTCCTGCAGACGTCGTGGCACTGTGAGTGCGTATGACACTCTGGGGGTGGTATCTCTCTTCGGATGACTTCCCCATATCATAGCTCAGCCCTTTCGATGTATCAGTAGTTGGCGGGACTGACTGAGGCTGTGTTTGCTGAGATGTCTGCTGAGACTGCTGTTGAGGATGGTGATGACCAGTCTGAGGAGTAGGACTTGCCTGAGCTTGCAGCAGATGCTGGATCAAGAATTCATCATCATCGTCTACTTCCTCTTGTGATCTTTGTGAGCCAACACCTAGCATTGGTGGGTCTGATTTTGTCTTGGAGGATGTGGAATGATATGATTGGGGTTGTGAATTTGGACCACGTGTGTCAGGGTAACCCTGCGGTGATGCCAAAAAAGTTGGGGAGAGAACCGAGGTAATGTATTTATTAGAGCCAGCTCCACCCGGAGACTGAGTGGCACAAGCCTGGACTGGAGAATGCAACCCTGGACGGATGATAGCCGAGTTTCCAGATGGGGACGGACTGGAGTCTGGTATATGATAAGATCCACCACTTCCTCCTCCTCTGTCGCTGCTCATACTATTTCCAGCTCCACCGCCAGTATTTCCACTTGCTGGACCACTACTGCCACTGCCTCCCGAACCTCCACTCCCTGATGAACTGCTTGAGCCCCTAAGAAGGGCAGGGGAATGACCCGTGGCACTGTATCCTAATGATGGACTGCCAGCTCCTCCTAAAGAGGACGGCAGCGATCCATAGGCAGAATCTGATCCATACAAGTCGGTAGAGTACGACTGACTTCGGCCTCCAAGACTACCATAAGCTTTTCCAGTACCACTAGAGCTAAGGTCCTGGGCTTGCGGAGAGCTGAAGCCACCATAGGATTGAGACAAATGGGAGGCCGGCGGTTGATTTGGGGAATATGACTGAGTCTGCTGTTGGGGTGGAGTTTGGCCAGTGAGAGCAGAGGTGGGTGTCTTGACAGGTGGCACTGGGGAGCCATAGCCAGAGAGACAAGACTTGGGGAGTGACTGCGGTGTTGAGGAAGCTGTGGACGGTGGCTGTTGTTGCTGTGAGGCGGATGGTGGCGGAGCAGTTTGTGGAGGAGGTTGTTGCCTAGAAGGGGCTGCACTTGAGCTGGAGGTGGGTATTGAGTTAGATGGGTGGGTCCCAGAAGTGACAGAAGACGATGATGAAGATGAAGAGGTAGACGAAGCTGAAGGGGGAGTGTGAGGAGTTCTTGAGGAAGAAGCTGAACTCGCAGAAGAATAGCCGCTGCTGGAACTGCTTTTTGTACCTTTACCAGCAGATGAAGAGGAGGAAGAGGTGGAGGAAGAATATGCGGGTTGTATTATTGGCCGATACTGTTCAGTTCTGGAGGAGGCCTTAAGGTCGGCTGAGGGGCTTTGATCACCCAGTGGACTGCATGAAAGGCCAGCGTGTCTGTGGTGAGTGGCTATTTGTTGGTATCCAGCCCCTCCACAGCTGAGGTAGTGCTGAAGGGAGTGAGCAGCAGAGGATGAGAGCTGGGGCTGGGTGGGTGTGGGTCGTTGATAATGTTTTATAACACTGTCTTGTCTGGGAACAGCCCTTTCCTGAGCCGAGTTGGACTGGGACTGAGACTGGGCCTGTGCTGATGAAAAGACTGAGGAATTATACAACTGCGAGGACTGGTCCTGCAGCTGTGATGACAGAAGGTTGAACTGATGGGATTGAAGGTGTCTTGCAGAAGACGCTTGGGCTGACGAGGCCCCGGTGGGATCCTGACTGCCCCTGTAGGCAGCTGCAGCTGCACCCTGTGAGGACAAGAGTCTATCAA
This sequence comes from Synchiropus splendidus, assembly GCF_027744825.2. Lineage (NCBI taxonomy): Eukaryota > Metazoa > Chordata > Actinopteri > Syngnathiformes > Callionymidae > Synchiropus > Synchiropus splendidus. The sequence goes on from NC_071338.1 coordinate 11,190,799, forward strand.
AACCCAGGCTGGACTGGGAAGGTGCCTTGATGTGTAGTAGGGGGTCATGGGGAGACAGTAGACCATTGGACGTTGGGCTAAATGTGGGAGTGTCTTGGAGCGAGAGGGATGCAGTAGGGAAAGAGCGACTTGAAAATGATGCTGGGTGTTGATATGCTGAAAGAGCTGAAGATGAGGGGAAGGAGCCAGAGCCCGGTAGGGCTCCAGAAATGAATAATTCTGGAGGAGCAGGTGTGTGCATCGCTGTGTGGAAAAGGAAGACAAACGAGTAGATTAGAATCCACAAAGCTAAACAATAAAAAACGTGCATTTCACAAGTTCACAAGTAAATGTGGTCTCTGACAAATACATTTACATTTGTTGTAAGCAAGCTAGGAGAGTAATGCTTGCGGAATGATAATGCAGTCGGTATTGAGAGGATTTTTAAATGTCATATTGACTGAGGGCCTGTTAGAATGTCAGCACATGAGGGAGGATGTGATTGAGCCGCACCTGTCTGCCATGATGGTGTTCGAAACTGCGAGAGAAGAGAGGAAGCAGAGGGTGGAGCCTGGGGACCACGAGACTCCAGGGCTGAGATCAGATTCATCACAGAAGCATCGGGTCCAGAAGGGCTTGCATGGTGGAGGCCAGTGTCAAAGAGCCCTGAGAGACCTTTGTTGAAGAAAAAAGGAAAACTAATATTTAGTACGAAATGCAGTCACACAAAAAAATATCTTATTTGACATGATCTTTGTCCGGCTAGCATGTTAGATTTTGTACTCTAAACAACATAAAGTGCATTCATTGCAAAATCACACTGGGTGAAAATAAAAAGAAAGTCCAAGTACTATAGCCTGTGTGTGTCACTGGTGTGCGATCTGGTTCTGTTGCCTTTTTTGTGATTCTTTTAGGCATTTCTATTTAAGCATTTTAGTCATTTAAGATGAGTTCACCAGCAAAAATCATTATTGACAAAAGTTTGAACGTTTTGGTTTGTAATCATTTTACGATCTTTCTGGAAGACGGTTGGGTTTACAGTATACCATTTCTCACAATTTTGCAGGATTTGTTTTGTAATATTTACAGATTGTTCAATGACAAATTACAGTTGTGTAACATCTCATTAAAATTAAGGGAACATCTGGTTCGATTGCTAGTTAAAAAAGTTTAAAAAAAATAAAATAAGAATAAATATGTTGAGCTGAAAAAACTAAACAACTGATTAAATTTTTGGAAACCGAGGCATACTGTAGGATGATCACCATGACTCCATCTTTGAATAACAAGATGCTAATTTTTTTGTCTTTTTTTTTGGCAATTTAGCTGAATGACCGATGAGCTTTGGGACTTGAGTGCGTCATACCTTAACTTGACAGTAATTGTGCTCTTATTTCCAAGTAAAGTGGAACAACCTTGGTGTTAAAAATACAAAATGCTTAAGATTTTTCAACACAGTCAATCAAAAAGTACTAGTCACAACTCGTTTGCATTCATGTGGGAAAAGATGAAAATTAAAATTCATTCATGGCACAAAACAGCATTAAGATATTTTCTGGGTGCACAACATAAAAGAAGACAATAATTCCAAAAATCACAAGACCTAATCCCCTAAATAAAAATGGGTGGGATATAAAACAGCCATACACTCAAAGCTAATCACCATGTCAAATATGTGAACACTTTATCCAGTTTCATTACAACGACAAACTGTTGCCTTTTTTCGTATGTTGCAATGTGATCAGTCAGCAGACTAAATGTAGGAACAACAAAAGATACAAAGTTCAGACAGAATGTGGTTATTAAATGTAAGTCACAACTTGATCCAAGTTTTCATTTGCGCATATGTGACATAAAATAGTCTAGAACAAGGGTGAGAAAACCGGTCCTCATATTTCAGACATCTTGTAATGATGCTCATGAGAGACATGACACTATAAGCAAATTCAATCTAAACCAGTTGATCCAGATTGCCATGAAAGAAGTCCCCCAGATCCATTAGAATCATTTGATACTCCCTTTCTTATAATGTTTTTTTATTAACATATTTGCATTTCACACAAAACAGTGCTACTACCAGTCTACTAAAGATCTAAATACTTCATATTGTTTAGCAAGTCATCTAATGTAATGTAATGTTTGGCCTGCACAATTTAGATTCCTGAAATAACCTCAAATTTTCACCACATGAATAGAAACAGATTAAGATTTGAATGGTTTACTTTCGTTCTGTTTTCAGCCATGCTCTCCACTCCACAACAGGGGTGATTTTCCACCAAGAAATATGCTCACATCCACTCACCTAAGACTGTGCTGTGAGCCTTCAATGCAAAATTTGGGAAAAGTTCACTAATGAAATCAGTCCCATAATTAAATGCATGATGTTTTACTTCATTGAGCTAGACTGAGTAGTTTTCAAAATGATTGCTTTTAAAATGATGTCAAAACTAATAGAAAACCTTTGTATTTTCACTCACTAATAAAGATTCAATTTCAAATGCTCACACTAAGTCACGGTAGACAATTTCCTAATAGTTTCTACATCGGCGGACACAATGATTCATTGTTGGGGCCCCTGATGGCTATAAGACAGAAGGTATGACATTTATCTCACCCAAACTCCGTCCAGCTGCTCCCCAGGCTCCGCCTTGGCCGGAGCTCCCTGGGTGGTGATTGGTGGCATAGCCCTGCAGAGGGTGTGGGGTGGCGTATGCTTGTCGGTGAAGGAGCTCTGAATCTGGATGGGATGATCTGGAACTCCCATAGACCAGACTGGAGAAGGAGCAGGGGGGGGGTGAATAGACATCAATTTCAGGATTATTACGTGGTAACATTCAACGGGTCCTAAATAACAACTCAGACAGCAGCTCCCATGGCTCATTTTGCTCATGTATACCAACATACTTTATTCATGATAAATCAATAAACTCTAATCTAATTTTTTAAAGAAAAAATAAGAGAACCCAAATGAATAGCTGTTAGCATAGAATGTATGATTACAAAACACAATGGCAACTCATTTATTTATTCACATTTATGTTGACCACAATGGGTTGATGAGAACCTTTTACATTGCAACAAAATATGTTACATCAGGTAAACGTCACTTGAACAGAGACAGCTTTCGTGCGTGGCTGCCCACATTACATGTTAGCAATGGTACTGCTCTGCAGCGTCCATGCATCTGCACAGGCCAAACGTCACCCCACGTTGATGCATTTTGGTGATAAACTGTTCCGTAACTACGATGATTCCGTAGCAGAATTCGCTGTCGGCGGACTGGCCAAGCTATAGGCGATTATGTTGATGAGCTAACAGCTGGATGGTACAGATGGACGCGCTCGTGCTAAACTGCATGAAAACAGCAGCATCTAACGCCGCCGAGTAGTTGAACACAGGTTCTTATTTATTGCATTCCGGGTTAGACTATAAATACGTATGTAACTGGAGGAAAGCGGGGTTTTGATGTTGAGCTAATGAGTCAGTGATGCTCGCGTCCGCAGGCCTCAATTGACTTCCATGCAGCGGAGCGCTAGCACGCAGGCTAACAAGGGTACAAGCCATGTCTGCGACCACTGAACAGTCCAAAAAGGTTCGTTCGTTCGCATCATCGCCGGGGTCGACGATGGGGGCTAAATATCGAATCGTTCTGTTTGCACAAAACGGGCGTCCGGAAGGAGCACGAATCGTTATGCAAATGAGCGAAAACCATTCATAAACTATTGCAAATGCACTGAGGGGGGATATGCATTGAAATGCTGGATTCATTTCTGCATTCAGACTTTTTTTTTCTTATTGCATTTTATTGCAATCACTCGAATGCGAATGCATATGTGGCTTCCCGCTTTATGCATCAATGGTCTGTGGTTGATGTCTGTCAAGGGGCTTCAGTGCGTCCGTGGTCCACGCACTTCCCATCAGTCCTAAAATTTCCTCTATCGAGCTTCGGGCCTGCAGACTGTGAACAATCATTCCCGTGGAGGCTCCAGACATCCAACAGCACCGACCGGGTCTTAGCCAAAGGCCCATCGTGTCTGTCAATCACGTTCGATTATGATCCCCTTACCTTTCCTTCCTTCCTCCACCCCGCCCACCCCCACGACACGCTCGAGCCCTGGTTCTAATGTTATTACTATGCAAGTGTTTGGATGACAATGCACTGCCCAAAATGGCTCGGCGGGGCATGAATCCGGCGGCTTACGGTCTTGTTTACACGTCCTCATGAAGTGGCAGTGATGCTCGCACACATTGTCTCGTTCGGGGGGTTCTTACCTTGCTTTTGCTGATCTCTCGTAACTCCATCCTGCTCCAGCGCCCAAATCACCGAACCCTGTTCCCGGGTAATTTCTATCCATCTATGCGGGACGCGATGAAAGCAGCTGGGAACAAGAAAGTCGCAGAGCCGGCGACGGGGGGGATCCAGTCTTTCTTGCCCTCAATATCAGGCTATTTCCCCCGGTTTCATGAGCAAGTCCTCAGGAGTGAAAAACAGCATATTGAAAGAGAAATGGTGGGGAGGAGGAGAAAGCTGGGTGAAAAAAGAGGGGGGTCTACGGGTTATAATCCAACCACCTCCCAAAAAAGCCAGCTTTTCTCCTTTCCTGCGGCTTTCACGTTTATCATGTCGATGCGTTTAATCCAAAACGGTTCTCGGTCATGATGGAGGTGTTAGTCCGGTGATGGGCGAATGCGCTGACAAACATTAGAATCGACCGCGTCCCTTTTCTTCGTCTCTCCTCCCCTTTCTTTTCGGCTAGTTGTTGCTACGCTGCTAGCACACGACAAAATCGCACTCGACAGGCCACGTTGGTCGCGAACGTTCCTCGCAGAAGAGCCAAGATGCCCCGAATTTCATTATTTCGTCTTTTCATGCAAATCGCAGCCGCCCCCTCCGCTGTGCTACGTTAGCAACTGAAGCTAGCTGTCACCGACGACGCATGAAAATAAAACAGCCTTTCTGTGCTCAAAATTCAGGTCCAAATATCTCCGCTTCCCTCGGCTGTTGGCAGCAAACCTACTAGCAGGCACACGCCAAACCGAATTAGAACTCTGAACCGGGAGGAAGCCCGGAGAAGATTGAAACCAGGCCGCTTTTCATGTATGTATTTTTACCAATTTTCCTCCAGAGACGCCATTTTTGAAGGCGGCTCGCCGCTGTCCTCCCTCCCTCTCTCAGCGCTCAGACTCGCTCGCTGTCTGCGGTGACCTCCATTCACCAGCCCTCACGTCGCACACCACATTTGCATGCCTTTCCTGAATTCTGTCTCTGTTGTCACCAGCGTTGCATTTCACACAACAAATTCCGGGTTTGTCCGCCATTAAGCGAACAGTACGCACCTTCGGTCACGACAAGATAAATGTATAATTTAAATAAAACCAAATTCAGCCACATGTATATAAGGCATTGTGATGTGATTATTGTGATTATGTTTTTATCAGAAAAAACAAGGTAAGCACAATATCTGCATATCTACCGAAAAACGCAAGCCTCCTTTTACCTTTAGTCAATAAACATAAGTTGAATATTTGGCCATATGTAAATCATTTTCATGCCAGCAGGTGACGCGCTATCGTGTCTAACATGCAATTCAAATGTCCCACTATCCAGCTAAGACATGGTTAGAACAGTATGACGCAGACCTTCTAAAAAAATGTTTAATTCATATTTTTTTTCTCATTAGTTACATGGAGTTACGTTCAATTTCGTTCTTAGAAATTTTATTTGAAATAAATATGTAGGATTTGAAATGCAGGGCCTGAAACTATACAAGTAGTTCTGTAATCTCAATGTGTATGTCAAATATTTGTAAATCCAAACTGAACTCAGCACTGATTTGAAGTGTAATAAAAATCGCATGCCTCACAGCAGTTTCAAACATGGCAAATCGGAAATTATGATTATGAATTCATCTAGAAACTAAAACCAAAACGATTGGGTGCATGTTTGTGTGCGTCAACATGAGAAAAACACTGTCTATTGTTTTGTGGCAGCTTTGATGGCTAACCGTGGAGACGTTAAAATCCCCCCACTAATGAAAAGAGAGACTGATAGCACCCAGTTATGTGTTGTTACAGAAGTCCTGGCCAATAAAAATACATTTTGGGGTGTTGGACTGTGATTAAAATCCAACAAGGAGACCAAGATTCCTATGATGACATGACATCCATTTTTTTCTGTTGATCTAATCCAACCTACAATAGGGAATATACACCAAAACCAGTTATTTTCATTCATCATTTTTATGTCAAGTTACGACTGAAATAATAAGAAGTTTGTGGGTATTATTTTTTTCTTCATTAACATGATTCCTGCTTTTAATCTGCTCAAATTTAAGGTGCATTACATATTTTATAATCTCTCATAATATTTCTGTTGTTCTAATGTCCTTGCTAACTCAATATTGGGTCGGGTCAGCAAATGCTACAGTGCTTTTGCTCTTTCCTCCTAGGTTTCTGTTACTGCCTTGTGGGGAGGGTTTGATATGCATTCTGTTTTTGAAATGCATTATGCGTTACTTTGTGGGGAATCAAAGTCTGCATATTCACGTTAACAAAGGGCATAGATTTAAGAATCAGCCATAAAGAGGAAATGTTGAAAAGAATCCAAACTCCTGCACGTGCTCTCTCAGATTCTCTCATATGACATCATCACATGTCACTTCCTTTAGTGCCTCCCTCTCTTGCTGTCCTTCCCCTTGTAAACAATCTGTCACCAGACTAAGACAGGATCACACGGCCACCACTTGAATTTTGCTTTTGCAATGCCTGATTCTAATGAAGCAGTACCAGCATCATGCCAGGTGATTAGAGAAAATGTCAACAAGTGGTGAGTTACTATAAGCTATATGACTTCTCAATTAATTTATCATGTTCTGAAAACGCATTAGGTCTGTGAACATTTACAACACAACTTACCCAGCTCAGACCTATTTATAGACCTATTTTAAAAAGTTTTTTCATAAATGTCAACATAATAATTTTTAGTCGTTTTTTTGTCCTCTTAATGAAAGGTTTATTTCTCAGTTGCCGCACACTTAATGCAGCCAACCAGGTGAAAGGTTCAAGGAAAGGCTCGGCTTTTGCAGAAGGACACTTCAGTAAACATATCTTCGGAATCTTACAGACATGAGGCTTTAAAATAGACATCTGACCTCTTTAGCCAGGCAGCATGTAAGCTGTTGGTTCATGTTGCGTGCACATGAGCAGTGACAGTTAGCTGCTGTGTGGCCACGTGCCGCAGTGATTAGTGTCAGCGAAGCTGCAGTACTGATTACTCACCCATGTTCTTCTGCATCACTTAATACTGCAGCTGTGTTTAGTACAACTACAACAATGCATGCAACATTTGCTGTTGTGGCGTGTTTAGAAAAAACAAAAGAAAACATATTTTATTCAGTAAAACATGCATGTGATACATCTGGAATTAATACTTGTCTGTTTCAGTGTGAGAGAGAAAAGAGAGGGGGACTGTAAAGATCTGATGGACGCCTTCCAGGCCTGTATAAAAACTCTGTCTGAAGGATCTTGACACGTGGAGACATGAATGTAAATAAAATGTAAGTTCACAAAGAAGGAAAAAAAAGTGCAAAAATGGTGAAAAACCTGCAGCTCACATTCTTAAACTCTGCCAGTGTTGATCTTGAAGTTATATTATATAACTGATCAGATATTGATAAGTTATAACAATAACGTTTGAACCTAAACATGTTGACACTTATTTGCACATGATATGCAAGTACCAAATCACTCCAAAGTACAACATAAACTCATGCCCCACTAACTTAACACTTAACATGCCCCACTAACTTAACACACTTAATTGAAAAAAACAACAACTAATAAGTACAACCTCCTATTATGTAACTCATTGAATATTTATCCAAACTTGGTAAATGAAGTTTGTATTATAGATTACATTTAGATTTTAGATTTGCAGAAATGAAAATAATTATTTACACGAAACATCACATTTTCACTTACAGAATAAATCTACTTTTTTTCAATCTCAATATAGTTAATATAATGAATTATGTGAATTATGAATGAATTATATAACCATAATAATGACAAGCCACATGTGGAACAGTCATGGAGCTCTTCAGGAATATATTGTAGTAAAAATACCAGTGAGGGCTGTTCATTTGCTGTCAATCATTCCCTTCACTTCCATCTTGTCTGGTTGCCAGGTAACTAGCTCGCGATTACCACTATGCTGACTCGCAGTCCTTCCCTTTTTCTGGTCTTTTCTTTCGTCCTCGTACAGAGGTCGCAAAAGTAGATCGACCATCTATGCTGATGGCTCCTCACTGGCACTGTGTGAAGCCTTCTCCAAGGTCTAGTATATATAGTATATATGTAAAATACGGTTCACTCTGCTTACTCATTACTCAGACACAGGTCACAGGTCATTAGAATTGATGAGTAGCTGGCTGGGTGCTGGCGTTTGCCTGTTATATGCTGTAAATATATCAGTGTAATTTATGTAATATCTATGTGCGCTGTACTGTTACTCATGTCTCTGTTGTCTTTGCAGAGTCTGCCCAGTGACCCAAGATGACTGGACAGCAGATAATCAATGCTGACAAAGTGCATAATCAAATATTTGTTTTTGTAAATATTCTCCATTATTTATTTAAAATAATAGTAGTACTGAATGCATTGATGAGATGTTATTCATTACATTAAAGTGTTCAAAACATGTCTTCTTTTATGGTCAAATTTAGATATGACTCGTGTTCTCATACTTGGATTGAAGTCCGCAGGCACCAGGTTTCTGGGATTGTGGGCATCATGGGATGTCCACAGACAAGATTGGAGGTTGCTTCATTGGCTGGTTTGCTGAGAAGAGATAAGAGGGAAAAATACTTCTGCTAGTCTTCATGGGTCCAACAGTTGTGGCATCTTGGTGTTAAAAAAATATATGAGGAAATATTTGGGGTTACAATAATGAATCAGAAAAGTTCACTGACAAGCTGACCCAAGTCGAATCAGACATGGTTCAAGAAGGTAGAAATGCACGATTGAAGAACCTAGTCAATATAGTTTAGGGACAATTTAGAATAAAAAAAAATCTTATTTTTTTTGCCGAGGGTATAATAACATGACAAATGCAAAGATATATATATATATATATATATATATATATATATATATATATATATATAGATTAAAGCAAAGCAAATTTAGAAAAAATTAAATAAAGCAAATTTAAAGGATGCGCGAAGTTCGGCATTTGATAATGATGTGAGAAGGAACAGGAGGGGCGGGGGAGGAGAGGCAAGAGGATGGAGAGGTTCCCGGATGCTGATGCGAGTGAGACGAAAGAAGGAAGAGGAGAGAGAAAATATCGATTTACGGCAAGAAAACCGAGGGCAGAGGAGTACACAGGCCTTTTACCCCGTGTGAACTGAATTTCTGGGAGATAAGGAGAACCGTGCAGACCACATTAGAGTGGGTTTGTGCGCGGATAGCTCTGTGTTTTTTTTTTTACCTGTAAAGCAGCTGGTGAGGTAGGAGGACACGCCAAAGGAGAGAGGAGAAGATGCTGTGATCCGCTACTTGCTGGGATGTAGAGATGAGGATGGAGTCCGCTGCGCTAAAACGGTTGTTTGGCGATGGATACGCGCTTAAATTCTAAATATTGTCAGAATGTGGCGGCCGTCTGGTAAATGTTACCGTTTCTAGACGTCTGAAAAGTTCAGGAGGGGTTTATTATTTTGACAGGCGGCTCACATCGGGAGACGGCCGCTGGTCAAGGCGGCGAAGCTAACGCTAGCCTCGCTGCTGTGTGGGAGAGCGGCGGCGAGGCTAAAATAGCATGTTGTGGCACCTGTAATAGGCCAGAGTTAAATACATCCCACAGAGTTTTACTTGTCTTGCCTACCACTAGCATAGTTGTTGATGAAATGAAGCAAATGTACCTCGTTTCGAGATAAATATTTTATATAAGTGCGGTTGACCGAAAGGCTTATGTCATGTAGTGTTTGGAGAGCTGCCTCTAAATTGGTGTTTAAACTAATAAATATTCCTAAAATTGCATTGATGCATTACTGTTTAGGTGCCATGTTGTCTGTCTGCTTTAAAACTTAAGCCAAAGCAACTGCTTTTGTGTTTACTCATCGGCTGTGTGAATGTCACCAAATATCCCATTCTTTAAAAATAACTATATACTCAGTAGCGTCCATCAATGTTACACATACATAGTTTAGACTTTTAGCTGGTGCGGCATAAGTTGTCCACACCACATCCATTGCAATAATCACACTGTATTGGAGTTGTCGCTTGTTGAACTCCAGTAAGAGCAGTATGAGTAAGGAACTGTCTTTAAGTCAGTCCGCTCAATATGTTGGGCCCTATCGCCTGGAGAAAACACTGGGAAAGGGGCAGACAGGTAAGACTTTTCTCCTATAAATGTTTCAGACCATTGAAATCTATGTGATTACATTTATCTTTCTGATTCCTAATCTTTCAGGGCTGGTCAAACTTGGAATCCATTGCATCACGGGTCAGAAGGTAGCGATCAAAATAGTCAACAGAGAGAAGCTCTCGGAATCAGTTTTGATGAAGGTATCATGGAGAGGCTTCACGCATGTGAAACAACAAAGTTGTGCTTAATTTTACATCTTGTGAATGTGTGTCTTCTTTGTCCCCTGTCTTTAATAATCTTTGACTAGGTTGAAAGGGAGATTGCCATTCTGAAGTTGATTGAGCATCCGCATGTGCTGAAGCTGCATGATGTTTACGAGAACAACAAATATCTGTGAGTTTCCCATGCATGAAAATAGCTCAACACTGATCCAGTTAATGTAATGCCAAGCAATAGCAAAGTTTTTCTGTGTCATTCAATCACAATCGTTCAGATTTTAAGATTTTGAAGTTAGGAGCATTATCACTTTCTTGTCATGGAAAACAAATTTACAACTGTACAACTGTGACTTTGAATAGCTGCTCATTATTGTTATTATCAATAATATTATCAATATTAAAAATAATGATTAATTGAAAGATTTAAAATACTTAATTGTTAAATGGTACAGTGGGTCAAAGTTTTGTACAGTAACTGCAACAGAACCGTGCCCATTAAATATTTCGCCAAAATGAAAGACCAACTTTTTTTTTACCTATTAATGAACTTATTTAGTTTGTAGTTGAATTAATTAATAAAGACACGGGACTTTAATTGCCATTTCACTAAGCTCCTTCAGTTGATTACTGAGCAGTGTTTGAAGAATAAAATAATATTATAACATTTTTAACCTGGTCATAGGTTGTCCAATACCAGTGTATTGATCTACTGAAAAAGTTTCCACGGCCTACATACTTCTTTTGATATTTAGCCAAATTTCATGTCCCCTTCATAGATGTGTTTGGTAGTGGTTGTATGTCAACTCTATAGGCATTTGTGCATTGAGTTGCCATTCATTTTTGTCCAAGCAGTTTTAGTTTCCTTTTATAACAGCTATTAGTATCATAACTCTCCTATTTCTCTTTCTTCTTTCTTTTTCTGTTAATGTACTCTTTCCTCCTATAAATCCCAAGGAAGTCTGAAGTACGTTTATGTTTGCAGATATCTAGTGCTGGAGCACGTGTCTGGAGGAGAGCTGTTTGACTACCTGGTAAAGAAAGGACGGCTAACCCCAAAAGAGGCACGGAAGTTTTTCAGGCAGATTATTTCTGCACTGGACTTCTGCCACAGTCACTCCATTTGGTTAGTTTCACCATGCTATTCTAATGTTTCAGAATTTGCAGTTTTAAATTGTGTCCTATTCATTCATATTTTGATACAGTCACAGAGATCTGAAGCCAGAGAACTTGCTCCTGGATGAGAAGAACAACATCCGTATTGCTGACTTTGGAATGGCCTCACTACAGGTGGGAGACAGCCTGTTAGAGACCAGCTGTGGGTGAGTAAATATTCCTTTCCATTGCCATGCCTGCTTCGACAGCAAACAATGGATGAGTTGCTTCTGATTTAAACTGGAGCACTCCCACTCATCATACATGTTGGTCAGAAGGTATGCTCCACCTGTCTGACGCTGGCTAACTGAGAAACTGATTCTATGACGTGGAATGCCAGTGCATTGTGGAGCTCTTTCAATACGACAGATGAAGAACACAGAAGATTACCAGACTATTTGTGCTTATAGAATTTTACTGTTAAATCTCTACTAAAATTAGAATTTAAATCATTCTAAATGTTTTTTTTAAGGTTTTAATCACAATTCAGTCAATAAATGAAATGGCATGGAACGTATTATGAAAAACAATAACACATTTGTGAGTTAGAACAGTAGAAAACTGAAGATCTGTAGCTCTTCTGTGCTGCCAGTTGGACAGACAAGATGGACTGTCATTCATGTGTGATGTTTCTGAAATAGTTACTAGCCTTGATTACATGGCTGCTTTATTTCAGACTTTTTAATTAGCAAGAGGAAACACCAAAGCCAGTCTGTTTTACTCAGATATCAATATCATGTTTATAAAATGTTGTGTAACGTCTTATGTTAATATATAGTTTTCATGCACAAATTTCTTTTTTTTCCAGACAGACAAGTGTTCTGAATCTCAAAAATCTATCCCGATGATCTGTTGTCAGTGGCTTATTGGACTTACTTATTACTTACTGGGAGACCAACAGCTAATAAACAAAGTACTTGGTATAGAATCCTTGTGTACATGGCCCAAGTTTCACAGCCAGAGGCGAGGGCAGACACATCATCTGGTTCCAATGTCCGTTCAGTAAGATCAGGATCCTCCTTCGTCACTCGACTCAAGGACCTGTTCTCTATTAGCAGTGAGCTTTCTCCATTTTGTCAAGTGATCAATTGGCTCACACTTGAAATTGATGATCCTCTTTCATGCTGCCTCATTTCGAGTGCTAAATGCTGTAGAATCAAATCATCTGCAAACGCAATTGTGCCATCAACAACAAAAGTGTAGGTCCTGCATCTGACATCCATGGATCCATGGAAAGGTTGAGTGACAGATTTCAACACTATGTAACACACTCTAGAACGTGTCTGACCTTAGCATTGACCCCAAATCAAATTTTCTATTTAAATTAAATTCTATGTAAATTGGACATCCTGAATTAGAAGTCTTAATTTTCTCTTCTGGAATTAGATATTTTGAAATGATTTAAAATCTGCTCTCACAAATCTTGGCATGAAATTTGCCTGGGACTTTGTGTAGTGTGATCAATCACACATCATATTGTGTGTGTGTGAAAGTATTCTGTCAGTGTAGTAAAATGGTAATGAGAAGCAGAAGAAAAGAATTTGCTGATTAAACTCAAGCGTTTTATGTGGCCACTCATGTTTTTTTTCAACACTTCAGCTCCCCACATTATGCCTGCCCTGAGGTCATCCGGGTAAGTTTGTTAAGATCTCTTTTAGGCATTTATTTCATTTTAAATATGTAAAAAGTGAGTCTCCAGATGGCACGACCAACATAATGCCCATCAACCCATCATGGCATGTAAAGTAAATGTCTCCAGTACATAAACATATCATAATAACAATTAAATTCCCTCCTATGTTTTTGTCATTTTTCCACTTACTAAAATGCATGTTCAGCTCTGTCTTTACATTTTAATATTTTGTACAGAAAGGCGAGTTTTATTCATACTCAGGACAGGCTGCAGAATCTTATTTAAAAACAGAAATTGAATTTAACAATTAGGAAGTCCAGTTACAGCACAGTACCTTTAATTTAAAAAGTGTTCTATTTTTGGTTTATTTAATGACATGTTTTATTTAACATACTTAACATGTGACTTGGAAGTGGAAATATGAGCAGATTGCATTTTCCATGAGCTTCCTTTTATTTTTTTTTATTTCATCCTTTTATTATGTTAAAATAATAAGTCCAAATAAAATCTTATCTGTGTCAGCTATCGGTACTAATAAATCTGAAATGTAGTTTTACTTGCTCAAGGAATGCATTTTGGTCAGTCATCTTACTTTGTCTGCCATTAGGGAGAGAAGTATGATGGGCGAAGAGCGGACGTGTGGAGCTGTGGGGTCATTCTTTTTGCTCTGCTGGTGGTAAATAGCTTTTTTTCCCCTTTCCCTCGGTATTGAAAGTGAACACCTACACATATGTTTGCTCTTCTAAATCTTTGTCTCCTTAGTTGAATGCATCCATTCTTTCTATTTTCTTCTGTTTCTCCAGGGGGCCTTGCCATTTGACCATGACAATTTGCGTCAGCTCCTGGAGAAAGTGAAGAGTGGCGTATTTCACATGCCGCACTTCATCCCCCCAGACTGCCAGTCCCTTTTGAAGGGCATGATTGAGGTCAACCCTGAAAAGAGGCTCACGGTACGGTATTGTTCTGACACCTGTGTCCATACACAAGTAGCAGAAAAGCAAATTGAAATGTCTTTCTCTCATTCTTTCTGAAATATTTGTCTTTTTTAATACAGAAATCAGTCACAAGGTTATTATTTTATGTTTATATTGAAAGATAATTAATAAAATCCATGTAATCAATTTGCCTTGGAACAGTGCATGTGAAAATGGAGCTGGTGTGAACTGTTTAGATAGTGCAGCACTGTGGCCATCTGGCTGTTGACAGATTTTAGAAACTAATAGACCCATCTGCCCTGCTACCTCTTGCAGTTAGAGACCATTCAGAAACACGCCTGGTATCTGTGAGTATTAATTTTCTATACTTGACTGTTAAATAGTTGGCTGATTTCAAGTAATGCTGCATTTTACTTTTTTGTGCAATATTTAAGGCATGCGGCGCTTCTGTCTGTTTCAGGGGTGGTCGCAACGAGCCATGTCCTGAGCAACCTCCTCCCAGGAGAGTGTGTGTGAGACGAATCTTGTCCCTGACTGAGCTGGACCCAGATGTGTTGGATAGCATGCACTCTCTCGGGTGCTTCAGAGACAGAGTCAAGCTCACGCGTGATCTGCAGTGTGAAGAGTAAGTTCTTGTTCACACACCTAATGTGATCCGAAGTACAAATACATCGACACAATATTAAGAGATATATTTCAGAAGTTTGTCACTGTTTTGCCTAGGCCCACAAATTGTAGACAGTAGGTCAGTTTGTGGGTTTAGAGGGAATGGTTCAGATCCATGCTTAGTCCAGGAATGGAACGCGCTCCTGCCCTTTGGCAAAGCAGCTTAAATGTTTTCTTTATATGTTTGACAGAATTGTTTCGTTTATTTAAGAAGAGCTCGGTTGCTTCCCCTGGTTCATAATGGATCAGCCAGTCATTCAGTTGGTAGCATTTAGGTGCTCCCTGTCTAGCCAGGGACAGATGGTCAGGTGAGGTGTAAAAATCAGGGTCCAAAATTAAAGTCATATTCATTTACCTTTCCACCTCTAAATTATATTCTGCTTCTGTATAGATCTACAGAGGTGGCGATTCTAACTCCATTGAGTTAGAATCCTGCCATGGATAAAGTCCATCTCTAAAACTGGTGTGAGGTGAAGCTATAAAACCACATAACGCTTGCCTAATCCAGTGGTGGATCTTAAACCCAGGTTAACTGGAAAGAATGAATACTGCATTTGAGATCACTGTTTCAAACAAACTGGATTTTGATTTCTCTTTTTAAAGCCCTTGAGAGTTGTTTTTAAAGTGGATGTTTTTATGCAGCCTCATGTGCTGAGGTGCGGTTGCACCAGTAAGTTATGTGACGATTGAGGTTTAAATCCATCGTTTGGATGTGCAATGTATTTTGAATAATCCGCTGTTATGATGTATCACCAATGAAATGTGGACGTGTCCAAAAATTGTCATATGAACAATTACATGTTATTTAATTAACTTGATCAGTGCTAATTTCGTTTGTTTTATTTCGCTTCTGCCACAGAGAAAACCAGGAGAAAATGATCTATTATCTACTGTTGGACAGAAAAGAACGCTACCCCAGCTATGAGGACGAGGATTTGCCGCCACGCAATGACGTAGGTCAGTCTTTAGAGGGCAGGAGAGATCAACCTGAGGGAGGATTTTCCTCTCAGCTGTAGGAAATGTGCCAACGACTCTTGAGCAAGTAGGTTACAGGTAGTGCTTGCACAAAGTGTTCACACTTTCTTCGCAAGTGAGGTCTACGGCTACAATGCTATGTGTATGTGATCCAAGTGGTGTTTATGTATTATTATTTTTTGTCCATAATTCATTGTATTTTTAACAACATATTTATTCTGACTTACACACTTCTGTTGAGCATTTTTTTCATGTCGCATTGGGTTTTATACTGCTCCCGATTGTGCACCTCTGGTCTAGAACGCGTTATTTTAAGAGTTAAAGTCAGCTGATGATCATTACTTCTCGTGTCACACATACGGCTGCATGTGTGACAGTGATTGTCTATTTAAACATTCCCTGAGGTGGACTGGGGAAGTGGCCTCTCACTCTCTGTATTTCTGTAACAATTTCTTACGGGGTTCCTCAGCAGACCCTCCCAGAAAGCGAGTGGATTCTCCGATGCTAACGCGTCATGGACGCTGCCGCCCAGAGAGGAAGAGTCTAGAGGTGCTGAGCGTAACTGAGCAAGGGTCTCCTACTCCACCTCGCCGGGCTCTGGACACAGCTGCACACAGTCAGAGGTATTGTTTTCTCACACACTCATCTAAGCTTTTAACAGACATAACCCCATAACTTTCAGCATTTTGACGCTGTAATGTTTAAAAACAGCTCAACATTACATTCTTTCCTGTGCCAGGTCCCGGTCAGTGAGTGGAGCATCCACTGGGCTCTCATCCAGCCCACTCAGCAGCCCACGGGTAAGACTCAATTTCAAGTTTCATGAATCAGCAATTAATAGTTTTAAATTCTGATGTTGAACTGTTAAGTTGGCAGCAAGAGCCCCATCTCATTTACGCACATGTGTAAACACATTCTTTAGAGTCAAAATGTCCAATATAAAGCAATCGGTGCTGCAAAATAGAGGAGGACCATATCTCAAAAATATTTAAAGCCTTTGCTAGTGAATATTGTGTATTAAGAGAACCGGATTATTTAATTGCAGATACATGAAAGATTATTTTTTTCAGTTTTGCATTTGAATATATTAAACATGAAACTTATATTGCCTATTTCACACCCTCTGTCAACTGTTTCACGTATTCTGACCACCATTCAAAATCATCTGACTGTTGTGATTTTCCAAACTTTTCTAATCATTCTTACGAATTATTGCTAAACTAGCTCCTCAGAATAAATCTCACCCGCCAGGTTCGTGTGGCATTTTCACTTTTCTATTGTCCCCATCTCATCTCTCTTCTACTTGGTGCATGAACTGTGTCCACTGAAGGTTTGAACCTGAATTGTCAAGTTTCACAAACACATTCTATTTTACTGTTAGTAAATCGTGCGTGAAGCAAAGCTAATGATTGACTCTGGTAGCTGGTTCACTGGCCTCTTTCACTGCATTTTAACCCCAGATCATTGCCATAAATGTCAGTGTGAAGCTTGGGTGTTAAACTAGGTGTTTTTTGTCGCATCGTGTGTCAGTCAGCCATAGATTAATTGCACATGACACAACTCGCAATCACAAAATGCACTCTTCTTCCATAAAGCATGATATTCATTTCCATCAATTCTGTCTCTATGTTCCATCCCCTCTCTTTCTTCTTTTCTATTTTTCTCATCCCCACAAACCTACTCCCCAGTCCTATCAAAGTCCCATCTTCACTTTCAGCCAATCAGACGTCACCTCTGCCACCGCCACTCCCCTCACAAAGGAGTCCAAACCAGGAAGCGCCACAACTCCTCGCACAGCTCGGGCTCAAGACAAGCCCAAAGCTCCCCCCAATCCAAAGACTCAGACCCTGCCCACGAAGGGACCTGGGGACCGACCCCATCTGCAGTCCATCAAATCCCTACCTCTGCACAACCCATGCTCTCGCTCCCCTTCCCCCTCCCCACTTCTGTCACCTATTCCCCGTTTCTTCTTTCCTTCGTCCTCTGTCCTAAAGTCCGTGACTAAGAGCTTCTACCCAAACTCTGCCCACTCTTTGCCGCAGGTGACTCCTCAGGGCTCACCGTTACCCACACCCTTGGGGACCCCTGTTCACCACCCTCACCATCCTTCCTCTACCCCGCCTTCCTCGTCCTCGTCCTCATCCTCTTCGCGTGCAGAGGGCGGGGGAGGGGTGGGGTCCTTGTCGCTGACTCCTCCGTCCAGCCCAGGAGGAGGCAGTGGCATAGCAGCCAGCAGCTCTGCCCACTGGAGGACTCGCCTAAATTCATTTAAAAATAACCTTCTGGGTTCACCACGGTTTCATCGCCGTAAACTGCAAGGTGAGACGTGTAGCCTCTAATTTTGTATTTGTGTCAAACAAGATCCAAAATGCTTCACCAGGTGGTCCATTACTAAGGTATGTGAGGGTGATGTAGGTGCCATGATATCAATCAAGCGAATTGCAGCTAAAAAAAAAGGTGCAGAAAAACATTGTTACATTTTGAATGGATTT
This sequence comes from Synchiropus splendidus, assembly GCF_027744825.2. Lineage (NCBI taxonomy): Eukaryota > Metazoa > Chordata > Actinopteri > Syngnathiformes > Callionymidae > Synchiropus > Synchiropus splendidus. Next base: position 11,209,215 of record NC_071338.1, read on the forward strand.
ATTTTTCTGTAATTATTATCTGATATGCAGTTGAGGTCAAAAGTTTGGACACACCTCTCATTCAACCCGTGAAATTCTACTAACTAATAACTATGTTCATTGTAGCTTCTCACTGAAGGAATCTAAACTATGAATGAACACGTATGGAATTGTGTAGTACTAAACAAAGAAGTATTTATATTTTAAAACAATTCAAAACACCTGCCCTTTGTTTTGATGACTTACTTTGCTCACTCTTGGCATTCTAGCGATGAGCTTCATGATGTAGTCACCTGACAAGGTTTTCCAACAGGTGACTACATCATGAAGGTCACTAAGAAGGCCGAGGCTTTGCAGTGCTGCCAACGAAGCAAAAGGTGGCTACTTTGAGTTATCTAAAATATGAAACATATTTAGAGTTATTCAACAATTTTTCTTGGCTACATAATTCCATATATCCTACTTCATGTATTCGTGTATGTATGTATGTCTCTACATTGCAGAAAGTAGTAAAAATGAACTCTGAATCAGAAGGCGTGTCCAAACTTTTGGCATGTATTGTGTACAATCACTGAACCATGTTGTATCGAAGTAAAGCTCAAGAGCTTGTTGTTTAACCCTTTGATGTTCAACTGACAATGTCAGCTGGGAAAGGTGAGAAGAGAGGAAAGTCATTAGAGGTTTATGGTAGCTTTATGAAGACAATTCAAGTATATGTCACTTGTGACTTTAGGGAGTCAATAAAAGCACATCTAAAGTGTCACATATGAGATCTTGTGAAAGGCTGAATATGACAATGAACTTTACAATAACAATGGGTGCCAACACAGTTGGTATTATTCCTATGCTCATGAAGTGGCTAAAATGGATGCCTGGATGACTAAATCTCCTGTCTCTTATAGTTCCTACATCAGAAGACATGTCCAGCCTAACGCCTGAGTCCAGCCCAGAGTAAGTGTTTCAACGCAATGCAGCTGTGATTTTGAAAGTTTGTGTCTCACTCGTTTGATGTCAATTATTTCTTAGGCTGGCTAAGAAGTCGTGGTTTGGAAACTTCATTGGGCTTGAGAAGGAGGAGCAGATCTTTGTGGTGATCCGGGATAAACCTCTGAGTTCGGTCAAGGCGGACATCGTGCATGCCTTCCTGTCTGTGAGTACCTGCTGTGGTTTGTCACTCATGGCTCACATCACCACCTTTTCTGCGAGACATCACGCATGATCCTGAATGAAGTTTCGATGTCCATTCTCATTTAAGTGCACTTTCTTTCTATCATTACCTGGACTCTCTCTTTATTTCAGCCTTTTTCACTGGAGGCACGTTAATGGATCACTTTGCTTTCGTCTGTGGCTCACGCTTTCTCTCCTCTCCTCACCCTCACCCTTTGTCTCCCTATACTCACGTTGATCCCCGTACCTCTCCTGCCTCGTAAGTCTGTCGGTCTCTCTGCTTCTTCTCTTTCTCCCCACCACGCAGATCCCCTCACTCAGTCACAGCGTCCTGTCCCAGACCAGCTTCCGAGCCGAGTACAAATCCTCCGGCGGCCCCTCCGTCTTCCAGAAGCCAGTCAAGTTCCAGGTGGACATTGCTTTCTCCGAGGGCGAGAGGGACAGGGAGAGGACAGAGAGGGAGGGAAGGCGGGAGACGGGAATCTACAGTGTGACATTCACCCTCATATCAGGTAATGTGCGTCTGGTACACATCACAGACAAGCAGCACATACCACAGACAAAACAACAGACTTATTATTATTAACTTATTTTCATGATGTTATCAAAAGTATAAGCTGACCTACTTTCTAGCATTTTTGGGAGAGTATAGAACAATACGGTTTTTGACAATATAACTTACAATGGATAATGAACACGCAACTAGGGATGCTGCCATGGATCAGTCATCCATCATAATTGGCCAATTTCAGCGTCATCGGTGATGGTCGATTACTACCTGTCACTGCCAATCACGACAACTGATCACATGTGACAGCCCTACTCGCTGCTCACTAAGCAGCAGCATGTCTGCTGTAGAGGTTATTTCAGTCTGCCATGTAAAGTTTGCATCCTGCAGCACATGTACGGGAAAATGCTGTGCAGGGAAGCGCCTTCAAATTAAACACGCCATTTAAAGCACCAGCCCTTGACGGAGTACAGAGTTTTCTGGGCTCATGAAAGTGAGGCCACTGGTTCCTCAGCAGCAGGCGCATCTGACGCTTAGCAACACCCACCGGTCCAAGCGTGATATTCGGAATGATGAGAAATAATTCTTAATTTCACCAAGCTGGATGACCAACCTTTCTCAGGTGTTGTTTACACGGAGACGGAGACGGAAACAGAAACGGAAACAACCGGATCCATTGCCATTTTGGAGGCAGGTGCAGCATTTGTTAGCCACCTGAATCTTAAACTTTTGAAAACATCCAGAGTGGAAACTTTCAGAAATGCAGTGCTGTCTGTCTCGGAGTCCTGCTACAGTATGTAAATATTTAACAGTGACATAGCACAGTCTCTAGAGATTCACATGCAACGTCACATCAAATTAAATGTTTTTCAGTTGTCCTTTTGACAGAAGAATTGCTGCATTCTGCAAGGTTTTTCTATTTGTGCCACCTTGCAGAGGTACATAAAAACGTGTCTAAATTAAAATTGAAATATTTTTCTCCCACATCATGTACACAGAAGGTCTCATCATTGCAATTACAAATTCATTATCAATCCATGTGATCGGTATCGGTGATCAGCAGCAAAAATCCTGATCGGAGCATCCCTACGTGCAACTCCAGGGACTTCCCTGGTTGTCTCACTAGTATTCTTTTGCCATAGTCATTGGTGCTACATGTTCTTGTAATTCTTGTACAACATGTACAATGTCGGCAGAGTGTTAGTGAGTTGAGGCAAACAATTGAACATGATCTGTTCAGTTAAAGTGATATCACAGTAATCAACAATCAATAATTCAAGAAATAAAGATAAAAGAGGATGACAATGTGTGGGAGCACAAAACAATAGCTTAAGTACATTAAGCATCAGGCGCACACAATCCTCCACTTCAGTGGTGACTGCACAGACTCTGCTGCCTTGACTTTCTTTGACAAACATGTAAATGTGTTCTTGACTATTTATGCAACATTTTAAGAAAAGAGTAAAAAAATACTTAACCACATTGGATATTCGGTATTCAGCCAAGAGTTTTAAATGTTATCCGGCTTTGGCCACAAATTTTCACTGCATCCCCATTTAAAAATGTGAACATATAAGTAAGTTTTTATGTTAGTTTCGAATGGTAACTCAACAAGGAATCAAAATTGGATTCAGAATCAATTCAAGTCAATTCAAATAACTGTGAATTCAAGCAATGCCAAACCCCACAATATTATGACTCAGAATTAGCTTTTTTATGATTTTATATGCAGAGACACATAATAATGATCTGCCCATCTCTACAGTTATTTGACGATATTTAAACAAAAGGTTATTCATTGTAGATGCTGGTGCCCAATTCTTGAGATGCTGAGAAAATGGTATAAAAATAATTTTCCTCCAAATCTGCTGGTTTATTATTGTTTTTCCTGCTACCAGTTTATGGCTTGTGTTAACATTGACCAGCGACACTCAATGTGTTTTTGTGAAAGGCACTGTGCTTGTACTTCATTTTCATTGTTTCAGCACTGTCTATCAAATTCTTTGAAACGGACTCTAAATTATTGTGAGTAACAGAAGAAAACCCTGCATTTGACTGTAACATGCCCATGTCATGATAACAGGACTTTTGTTACTATTTAGTATCCTCCAGTTTCACATGTTTTGGGGTGTACTATGATGCAGTTAGATTAGAGTGTTGCCATGATATTGCAGTATTGTGGTCCCCCTAATATACAGTATATGCTTGAGGACAAGTGACTGACTGACTGACCCACAGCCATTCTTTGTGCTGCACCTTTCATTTGGCATATTCACGCATCTCTAGGTCCCAGCCGCAGGTTCAGACGAGTGGTAGAGACGATCCAAGCCCAGCTTCTGAGTACCCATGATCAACCCCTGGTGCAAGCCCTGTCTGGTGAGATTGCTTAAGCACAACCACAACCTGTGTGTCTGAGGTCATCGGACTGAAAAGGAGAATATGCGAACGCAAGAATGATTTTCCTGTCCACTGTTTTTGATCCCTTCCCAGATGAGAAGAACGGCCGACCCCATGGCACCCCCACCCGCCAAAATTCCCGGCGTTCCGAGGGTGGGGGTGACAGGTGCGAGTGGGGCGATCGAGCAGATGGCGGAGGCATAGGAGGCAGCGGGGGAGTTCTGCAGCGCCGAGGCTCAGCGAAAGAGAGAACCCGACTTCTCTCCTCCAATGGAACCCAGTCACAACCGTAGGATAGCGACTGACGTCATACAGCAGGATGTCTGAACCACAGGACAACGGTTCTGTCATCGCCACTGTTCCTGCAAGCAACAAGCTATCTATTCTCTTCCTCGCCTACATTATAAAAGGTGCTGGACCGTGACCAAGGTCGCACCTGTTCCCTCATTGTGCTTTTTTTCCTGAATCACCTGGATCACCAGATTCCTACCCTTAAATGATTAGTAGATATTTTAAGGAAATAACTATGTGAATAAGCAGGTTGGTATCCATCGCACAGCTTCACAGATCAAAATAGGAAGTGCATGCCAGTTAGCAAATCAGCCTGCTAAAGGATGCTGACATGATCAGATAGACTAGTCAACTATATTGTGTGACAATGTCTGACACAAAAAAACATGATGATCCTCATAATGTCAGCCAATGCACTCATAGAAAGTGCAAAAAAAATGCAACTACTCGACCATATGGAAAGAAACTGATGTATTTCAGCGGTTGGACCCTGTGGGATAATGACAGCTTCGCATCTGCAGTGAGTGGCGATCACAAGGTCCTACTTTAAGCAGGGTTATGGGCTCTGGGATATGATGAATCCAGACCATTTTCTCCTGCAGCAAAGAAAACCAACAAAGTAAGCTATGTAACTGAATGTGAAAAAATATTTTTTTATTTAGTTAGTTTTTTGGGGTCTTCTCGTTTTTTGGGGGATTTTAGTAGCACTGAAAAGGCAGTGAAGACAGATCAGTGCTGCAATGTGGATGCTGCCCAGTCCGCTCCTTGGCAGGAATTTACTTTTCCGTTCAATATTTTGATTATTTTATCTTTTCCTTTGAATCAAAGACAAGCTGAACAAATGCAACTAAGACCATTTCCTTCTTTCACATTGGACCCCTTTGCTGAAGATGAATATTTTTTTTATTTTTCATCAAAAATATGAACAACACTTTATTGATGGAAAACACTTGACTATACATGAACATCTCCATCCTGTTCGTCTGTTTGTGCCCTCATTGACTGAGAAAGAACGTTCCTGCCCCCTGAAACAGACAGAAATCAACCTTTGTTGTCAAGCTTGTCTTCTATTGCCATTTCATCATGGACAGACGGTACAATATTTGAAGAATGATCTGTGGAAATGTCCAGGATTCTGGATTCATCAGCGCTTTTGATGTCAATTTCTTTTTGGCACTGGACTTCAAAAATTAGAAGACATAACAGCGGCTCCTAACCCAGCTCACGTTTGTGTCCACAAACAAGCCAAGTAAACCAACACTGCTCTCAAGGTTGTCACCGAGTTGTTTCAGTCCGCCATGAGATGTATTGACTCAGACCGTCCGAGTTGTATTTATACCCAAGTTCTCTTCTCAGCCTTGTTAATGTTCATCACCAGTCTTCCATATGGCACAATATGCAACACGAGAGCAGAATGTTTTCAGAGAGAAACACAGTAGGTTTTTGTTATTTACTTATATTAGTTACTCCATTTCATAAATAGTCACATATTTATTTAATTTATATAAATCTATTTATTTATCTATTTATGTGTTGATCTGTTCATTTTTTTAAGTCTAACTTCAAACCAACAAGGTTCAAGTACACACTCATGCACTTTTCTTCATGATCACTGCATTTAGTGCATCTCAGTATGAATTTAAATGCAGTAATGAAAACATTGTTGTACTTTCTCATATGTTGTGGTTTATGTTATGTTGTTTTTTAACTTAAAGACACCGATCTTAGGCACCACTGCTGAAGAGTGAAGGATGGGGGCCTGACCAATCAAAAGCTCTTCAGAGATATTCTGTTGTGATGTGACTGACTCAGTACTACGACGTGGATTCACACCGCCAAAAGCTAACAATAGTTTGTCTTGCACACGCTCAATGTTTGTTAACTTGCTTCACCTCTTGCTTTTGTGCACTTGTCCTTCTGTCTGTCCACCCCACGTTGTGTCCATCATCAGCACAAGCGAAACTGTTGCCAGTCGCTCACCTTTTTTTCCCCCCACTGTATGATTGCTCACCATGATCACTCCCCACCCCCTCATCACAACACCTTTGCTCTCATTGACCTAACTGTGGCTACGATTGTAAACTATTCTCCATCCATAAGGGTCAGTAGAGAGCTGTTGAAAAAATGAAATGTCTGTATCATAATTTAAATATTAAAAAGTGCACTATTATAACTATTGCCTGTGATTAAAAAGAACAATTAACATTGAATTGATGGTCAACTAAAGAGAGATCCACCTTATTGTTATGGTTACAGTAATAAAGCCCTAAATTCACCTGTGTGTTCAGTCCCTGAATCAACCTTCTTTTAACATGACATCTCACCAAAGACAAAACTAGCAACACTGTAAAAAACCTTATGAGGGACGACAGACAAATACAATCAGATAGGCAATGGCATATGTCTTGGGCCCTGAGTTGCAGATGGTTGGATAGATGCCTGCAAAAATCTATAGCGGAACATAAATTTTCTTTCAGTTTGGTAGTGAAGGGACTTCTCATTTTTTCCTACAATTATACCACAAACAACCGGTGTTTATTGTGCTATGAAATAAAAAGCAGAGCAGCGTTTGAATCGTGACCGTACGGTGTCGACATTTCCTACCGCACGTGAAGGCAACGCCAGGTCCATCAGCATCTGTGTACAGTGGAGGAGGATCCACAGTACAGAGACTGACACCAAAATCCCGTTCGCCTTTAGGAGTTACTGCTCGACTCCCGCTTCTGCTCAGCTTCACAGCCTGAAGACGCAAAGAGGTATTTTATCATGACATGGGCGTATTTTCTTTGACACCATAGCACACAATGCGCATTCTCTCGAATCCCTGTTTGTGTACAGCTAACTACATACATAATGGGCTGTTAGCCGGAACTAGCATCAGCTAGCTTCGTTTTTTTTAAACCAAACACAGCAGCCGTGGCGTGTATGCGTTCTTAAAACTGTACATTACGCATGCTATATTTGCTGCTAAGGCTCCCTTGTAGGGCATCACTAGACACGTCTTCCTTTTTTTAACACTAACGGTTGCATTAAGGATGTAATTGTGAAGTCCATGTCGTATAATTAAACATTTATTATAATTATTACAACAATTTATTTTTCTTTACTGGAGCCATGCATTCTGGTTTGCCACATATATCGATTTGGATCTACTATCATAATAATTCAGAAAGTTAGCAGATATTACTGTACATGATATGACGTCACACGCGTCCTTCTTTAAAACAGTTACACATTTACTGCACTGCTTCTGGTCCAACTGTTTCTATGGCTCACATAAACCTGAGTGAGCTGTAAATGACTAGGGTGGTATAGAAGCGGTTATGCAGCACTATAAAGTTAATGTCAAATTCAGACGTTAGAACTGAAGTACAGTTAAAAAAAGACATTGCTAGACCAACATTGTTAACAAATGATAAATAGGAAAAATAGATAAATAGATTTATATTTATAATGTGCGAATTATGTTAAACACAAAATGTGGTGATTTTTAATGCTGAGTGTCTGAGAGAGAAAGGATTTTGACTAGTTTGACTCAAAGATGAGGACATAATGGGAGGGTTTTGCTCACTATGAATAAATATGTGAAGGGTAAGTAAATGTGCCACAGCTGTGTTCTAGAATGAGTTCCTTCCCTTGTCATGGATTTGTCGGGTACATGAGTTGACTGTACTTAATAATGATAAATACAAAGGCAAATGTGAAGGCTTAAGTGCTCTTAATTATATTTCAACCTGCCCTTCAGCAAACTATACCCAAATTTTATGCCATGGTTAAGTTTTTTCTTTGAATTAATATCTTTATTTTTTTGGTTTTGTTTTTTTCTTTTTCTTTCTGTCTTTCCTTTTTTTAATCAGTTCACTATTATAGATTAGACCCATGGCAATATATTTTCAATAAACTTCTATCCATCAACAAACCAAGAATATGGATGATTGACATGTTTTTGTATGTTATATTAACTATGTGACCTGCACCCTATTGACTACTGATGGACAACTAAAGTGGAAGCATGATCTGTGCTGCAAGTCAGACTTGAGGCAACAGAATATAAAGTTGGCGTAATGTATGAGGATAAATAGAGCTTCTGTTTGTTTTGTGTTGTGCCAACAAGTCAAATTCAAAGTCATACTGTATGACGATGTTGAAACCGGTTTGAATGCAAAGCATTAAAGAAATGAATTGGACGCTTGTTCGGATTGCTGTGTAGTTTTAAATTACAATGGTGCTCAACTTAATACTTGAATACCTCAATAATATGACAATGACAAACTGTTTGTTATTCAGATTTAATCCTATCTAGCAGGTGGAAGATCACGGGAGAGAAGGCTCATGAGAAAATGTTTTCATAAAGGTTTGCAGTGAAATCCTGGAAGCATTCTTGTTGGAATTGAAACTTCTGTTAGATAGTGAGTGAGTCAAATATGATTTATTGGTTGTTGTTTTTTTTTCCTCGCAGTAATATACCTTATGCTTAATCACCACAAAATGGTTGGAAACTTTTAACTTTTTGAAAATGTACCACAATATGTTACATAGATTGTAATTTGTCTCTCCCTCGCCATAGAGGAGCTGAATATGTCTTCTCTTTGTGTCCCAGCCATGGGATTAAAATTTTAGTCTGCTTCATTCTCTCTCCAACGGTGACCTTTTGTGTCTTCCAGCAGACGTTTCAGCTATTCACAGCTCATTCCCTCGATTAATGACTTCATTAAATAATCTTATCAGCATGGCTTTATTACAAAGATGTCATTGTCAAACTTTATTAGGTGTGATTGTTTCTGTATCCCAGATTTAAAGACATAAGCTCCATGGTGAATGGGGAATGAAAGTTGCATAAATACCCAGGATTACTGTTCTGTCTGTGATGGTAAAGCTTTCAAAATATTTGACTCTCAATGGATGGAGACGGTCTGGTGGGTTAATGACTGAGTTCTGACTTCTAAAGCTGAGCAGGTGTGTGGTTTGGCCATTTAGACTTACATGACATAAATTCCACACGTGTGGTCTTTTTCTCTCCAGTTCTCTTTGCATGAAAGTCAATTGTTACATATTCATTATTGTGTGGAAGATGCTAACATGGTATTCTGGGTTAATCAATGCCTATTGTTGCTCTTTATACTGGCTTCATTGTGTGGCACTAGTGCCCCTGCTGACACATTTACATCACATAGAAAATAAATAAAATGGGATGACCCAATAATACCTTTTTCTTTTTTTGTTGCTAATTATTTTGGCTCTTTCTAAAACCTGCTTGGCATTCGTGACATAGCAGAATATGAAATGGCAAGTCAAAAACAAAATACTACACGGCAATTATGTTAGTGAGAAAAACTGCATCATTTCACCATGCTGTGTGTTGTCCATTTTCCTGTGCATGCAACTGGAGTCCTCTGAGATGGAATCCGGTGACACACTGATGAAAACCTCTGGGGCATTATCCTCAACCTATTTATGGAGAATAATCAATCCCCATTGTGGGTAGACAGAACAAAAATACCCAATCATATCACAGACAATTATCACATTGCACTGCTTGTCTCTGTTGTTTCCATTAAATGGTGTGTCATTTACAAGACATTACAGTGAGTTATAACCGCTTTAAAAATTAGTTGAACAATATCGAGACATTGGCTGTGGTTTGAATGTCTGCTACAAATTGTAATTTTGGCCGTCAAAAGCCACATCTTAAAATGAATCTAATGGTTTTTCCAATTTTTATTTTAATTGAGTCTCTTTTTGAGAAATGTGCAATGTAACTAGAATATATTTATATTATTAATATTGTGGATTATTAGTAACAGGACTGGTTTGTTTTCTACTCTTTTTTTGCCCCTGAGAATTATATTGCTGAAAAAATACTTTGCCTTTGTGGTGAATATAGTGTCTACAATATTCTTTACAGACATTACTGTTAGCCTCTGGAGTCATTGGTTTCAGACATGTCCTTAACCCAAAGGCTACTACCAGTAAACAGACTTATTTTAGCTGTGTATTGCCTGATGCTGTCCTTTGCGATCTAAAATAAATATATTTTGGATGATAAAACAGATTAGATTAGTTTTGGTAGGTGCAAGGCATGTGATGTAGTTTTATTTGGTTAACTGACATCATCTCAGCCTTTGAACAAATTTGCTTTACAGTTAGTTATTCCTTTTGATAGACTCTTTTCATAATCTTAATGTGTATTCTTGTATTTCTGGTTTGGCATTCATTCCACTTCCCTGTTCTTTTCCTCTGTTGTTCCGTCTCCCCTGCCTTTCCCTCTAGTGAGTGATAATGGCAGAAGCCCATCAGGCTGTGGCCTTCCAGTTCACGGTCACTCCAGATGGCATCGACCTCCGACTGTCCCACCAGGCCCTGACAGAGATCTACCTCTCTGGAGTTCGTTCTTGGAAAAAGCGTATTGTACGGCTGAAGGTAGCTCTGCTCCCACCTAGAACCTGCTGTCTGTCATGTTTGTACAAGTGTAGGGACTGCTGTTAGAATGTCTGCGTACGGTTATTGCTCTCTGCATGTTGGAGCACACATCTTCGTCTCGGTGCAGCGTGCAGGACTACTTATTCTTGCTGCGTGACAAGCTACATGAATTAATTAAAATGCAAAAATGAATGGCTAAGTCCCTTGTCGACATTTCTTCTCAAGAGTAAGGCGCAAGGTTCAAACGTGATTATTATTTCTCAACTGGATCTGTTTAAACCAACAGAACAGCGTGTTAACAGGCGTGTACCCTGCCAGCCCTTCCTCTTGGCTGTTTGTGGTTGTTGCAATCTTGGCGACAATGTACACCCGCTCTGACCCCTCCATGGGACTCATCGCCAAGATCCAGGAGAACCTGCCTGTTAGGTAAAAATGCCACAGGGACTTAAAAAGAATGTTTTGGGGTTTTTTTCTGTATTTCACCAGCTCTGTCTTGGTGCCTTGTTTGCCAACTGAGTTAAATTTTGAATGATACAATTGGAATTGGAACCAGACTGTAAATACATTTTATACTTTTCTATCATGAATCTTGGAAGTTGAGTGTGTTCAAACACAGACTGGTGGCCTTCTTATTAAAATGTTCATTTGGGAAAACGCTCCAACGACTCTCCCATTCATCTTAAGCTTGATATTTACATTGAGAAGAAGCTTGTTGTGCTTTAGAAATTCTTTTGATCACTGGCTTCACTTATTCTTTGTCCTTCTATCGTTCTATTCTTCTTCCATGATTCCAGTCAGGCGATGGGTAACCAGTGCCAGGTGGTTGTGTCAGCCGTCCTCTTCAGCACAATGCTCTGGTTGTTGCTCATCTTCACCATGCGCCTCTGCCTCAAGCAGCTTCTCTCCTACCACCGCTGGATGTTTGAGCCGCGTGGCAAAATGTCAAACACAACCAAAGTCTGGGTGGTCAGTTGTGCTGTCATTGTCCCTAATGCATGAAAAATGCTGAATTAGTGAAATCAATGTTTTGCACACCGGTCTGTTTCTAGGCTCTGGTTCGGATCTTTTCAGGCAAGAAGCCACTGCTCTACAGTTACCAGGGTTTGGTGCCTAATCTGCCTGTGCCAGCCATCAAGGACACAGTGAAAAGGGTAAGCTGTCACAGGTAGCTTCAATAACATTGATGACTCACCAAAAGCATATTTCATCTCCCCTTCTCCCCCTCCATCCCAGGATGTGGATAGCAATGAAAAAGGGTTTGAGTTAATTTTTTGTTCTTCTCTGTTCTTAGTATTTGGAGTCAGTGCGTCCACTGATAAATGATGCTGAGTTCGAGAGGGTTACAAATTTGGCAGCTGAGTTTGAAAGCAGCCTTGGTAACCGGCTGCAGTTCTACCTTAAACTCAAGTCTCTATGGGCTTCCAACTATGTAAGTAAGGTGTAATTCTTAAACCTGAATTCCCAAGGTCGTTCAATGTATCCAGCTGTTTAATAATTTATGTGTCATTTTGGTTTCGGAATGGCTCAACCGTACGTTAAGGTGTGAATTTTATACTTCAACAATGTCATGGAATTGTAATATTGTAAGCAAATTGCCATTCTTTATAGTTATTAGTATAATTTTAAGAACTTTTCTCTTTGAATTTATAATTATTAAAAATGTTGTTTTTTACTTTAGTTGTAGTGTATTTATGAAATCAGTTGCAAGGTGTCTTCCAAAAAAGTTAATGTATGATATTTAATGTATTATTACAATTATATATTTGTATACTGGAGTTGGGACTTAAACAGATTAATAAAATAAAATAAATTAAAATAAAATTACAGAAAAATATCTCCCAGAGAGCATTTCTCAGTGCACCACTTCCAGGTGCACCACATGGAGTCATAATTAAAATGCATGATGAGTGAGACTAAATGAGATTTTGATGGATGGAAAATTTCTGTTTAAAAAAAGGGCCAAAAACTGTTCAGCTGGTCATCTCTGTAGCAATGAGTCTGCTCACTGAGCACTTCCACCGTGATGTTTACGCTTGTGTGTACAGATTCAACTTACATTTGATCATTCTCAAGTCAAATGTTCAATAAATATTGTGATTTATTCAGAATTATTACCAGATTAATGCGTCATACTGTTAAGGCGATACAGGCTAAATCCTTGTCGTGAGCATTTTTTTTTCTGCAGGTGCTTTTAGTCTTCATTTTCTTTCTGCTCTTAGAAGTGGCCTAATATATAATTCTATTAAAAATGTATTGCAATGTGAGTTTCTGGATGTTGCATTATTTATAGTAAATGAATTCACAGTTGTTGTTGCTGATACCGGGGTTCATGAGGATTTTCTTTTTCTTTTCTGCTTTTCAGGTGAGTGACTGGTGGGAGGAATATGTTTACTTACGAGGACGAGGCCCAATAATGGTCAACAGCAACTACTACGGGATGGTAACGTAATTGCTTTCACACGTAGTCAGGAAACTAACAATGGCCTCCATTATTCAAATTCTTACATGATCCACAACCCAACTACAATACTGAAGAATTGAAGTCTACCTCTACAGTTTCACTGACATTACCGTGAGCATGTTGAAAGAACGTTAAACGAACATGAAACTACACAACAGCACCAAAATTCATGTACCACATCTAAATTAGCCCATTTCTTAACATTCCAGAAAATGTCATGCTGTTTACACTCAAGCAAAGAAACAATTGGCTGACAAAACCGTAACTCCAATCACTCTTTTGCAGAGATGATAAATCATTTCTCACTGTTCTGTTCTGCCTGTTTGTCATGCAGGACTTCTTGTATGTGACACCAACACCCATTCAGGCGGCCAGAGCAGGCAACACCATTCACGCCATGTTTCTCTATCGACGTAAGCTGAATAGAGAAGAAATTAAACCAGTGAGTAAAGTGTTTTAACATGATTATATTGTCTCCTTTGTATCAACCTTAAAGAGGTTGGAAAATGGTGGTGGATTTAACTGTACAGTAAACTGCCAACCTGGCGTGTTAAATTAACCAGGTTGTGTTTTGTCTGTGATCAGCATCTGTGCATCAGTGGCAGTGTCTGTGTGTTTAGAAATAGCTGCATGTTGCTGTAAAGACATTACCTCATGTTGCCATTCTCATCCCACACTCTGCCCCTTGTCTTCTTTTCTTATTACTTTTGTTCCTTCCTGTCTTTACTTTTCCTTACTTTTATTTGGCCGTATTCTTGTTTCCTTCCACCTGTCTTTTATTCTCATCATTCCCTCTCCTCCACCTCTTTTGTTCGTCTCCCAGAGTCATATCCCAGGCACTGTCATTCCTCTGTGTGCAGCTCAGTGTGAGAGGATATTCAACACCACACGTACTCCTGGAACTGAGACTGGTAAAGTGCTCTAAACAATGCTGATGACATGATGGTGTTTCACAGTCAGACACAACTTAATTCTGGATAGAAACACTGTGTGTGTTTTGGTGCTTTCCGTCTATCAATCATGTCTTACTTCTGCATCCAATGTTTTTAAGATCTAAGTGGAATTAAGGGTAATTGTCTGCTCACACAGTTAACCCGATTCTTTTCAATATCCTCCTTTCTCCTCTCTCTCCTGCATTCCTCTGGTCTGTCCATCTCTTTCCTCCTCAGCTCATGTTGAGGTCTGCAGTTCCTTGCTGTTCCTATCAATATGAGAGGATGTTTGACACTTGTCGAATCCCTGGATTACTCACAGGTAGTTTCAATGGACATCTGATATCTTACTGTTGAAACCACCAACAAACGGCATTAAGAGTTTTGTGAATCAAATAATATCTGCGCTTGCAATTGTGTTTTTTTTTCATGAAAAGTGTGAAATAATATAGTATAGCTGTAATTTTCTTAGCTATAGTTGTTTCTATAGGAGGACACTCTAACCAATAGTAAGAATACACGCAGAAGCAGTATTGTCATTAGTGATATTAATGATACCACAATGATATTCATTTCAAATGAAAAGCATCAGAAAAAGTAGGAGCTATCACACTAATTGTTCCTCATAGGTACATGTTTTGACTTATGATTCTATTTTTGTTTTTAGCTGGTGTAAATGTTAATAATAAGCAAACAGATTTCTAGATAAAGGAAATTATAGCTTGCAAGCAGCAGTGCCATAGCAACAGATAAAACTTAAGTCCTTACTGCGGCCTTACGACACCTTTTGATCAATTGATTATCATTTTGAAGAGAGAATGCCTTTGAGGTTTTATTAGGAGCATCAACAATTGTGGCTTTACTGACTGTAAGAACTGGACTGTATTCCAACACATCAAGCTGTCTCACTGTGAGAGACAATCGGCTTTAGTGTTCATATTTTATCCACTGTGACGAGTCCCTTATATGCACTTTTCATTCCCACAACCTGCTGTGTGTCAGAAGTAGTTGTCAAATGTCATGAGTGAGGCAAACATGGGGCACTAAAGCTTGTCTTGCAATACACTGGGGTGCGCGGTGTTCTAAAATTTCCTCCTATCAGGACCAGAATTAAGTCATTTGAACACCTGTTTTTCCTTCTTTATTTCTCTCCAAGACACTGTGCAACACCTGGAGGACAGTGACTACGTTGCTGTTTATCACAGAGGACGCTTTTTTCGCCTCAAGGCTTACCACGCCGGTCGACTCCTGACGCCAAGAGAGTTGGAGCTGCAGATCCAGAGGATACTTGATGATACCTCGGCTCCTGCAGAGGGAGAGTCACAACTAGGGGCTCTGACTGCTGGGGACAGGTGAAGGGACAACTTGCTACCTTAATAAACAAATATATGCTTCTTTGTTTTTAAGAAATGAGTCATCGTTCTGCAGGCTCCCGTGGGCCAAAGTCAGGACGGAGTACTTCAGCAGCGGGGTCAACAAGCGCTCGCTGGACTGCATTGAGAAAGCTGCCTTCTTCGTGACCCTGGATGATGAGGAGCAGGGCATGATTGGGGATGATCCATCTGCCAGTTTGGATAACTATGCCAAGTCCTTGCTGCATGGGAAATGCTATGACCGGTATACAGGAATTCAATGAAATCTGTGAACCGTGAACATGGCAATAATGTGTCTTTGTTGCAGGTGGTTTGACAAATCCATCTCAGTCGTGTACTACAAAAATGGGAAGTCTGGTATCTTAGCAGAGCATTCGTGGGCTGATGCACCAACGGTGGCCCATGTGTGGGAGGTGAGGCTTCGTTTCCTATCTGTATTCCAGTCAGACATGAACAAACAAGTGAATTGGCGTGTGAAAGTTTTAACTCATCTGCTTTGGGCTGGATGCCTGCAACTCGCACCCTGTCTCTCCCAACTCCAGCTCGCTGGGAGGGAAATTATATTAACACCCTCAACCATCAAACCTGTTACCGGATAATGTCTTACATGCTCAACTAAGAAAAGCAACATTGAAATTACAGTTGTCATTATTAATGTCATTATTAACTTGCAATGTTGTTGTTTTTAGTTTGTTTTGGCAGTGGACTGCTTCCAGCTTGGCTACAACGTTGAGGGTCACTGCAAAGGAGAAGTTGACTCATCACTTCCCAAACCACAGAAGCTCACCTGGGACATCCCTGCAGAGGTTTGTCCCCAATACACGTGGTCTAGACCTTCAATGTTTGCCATACAGCAGGTTATCTGTGGTCAGTAGTGGATCTGCAATGCAGCTGTGACTGGCCTACTCTACCTAGACTAATGAATGAGTTAAACTCATGCAAGGTAACCCCGTGATGTGCACTCGTTGCGTTCCAGGCTCAGGAGACGATAGCTCAGTCCATGGCTGTGGCCCAAACACTGGCAGACGACATCGACTTCCATGTGTTTTTGTTCCGGGATTTTGGCAAGGGACGGATCAAGAAGTGCAAAGTCAGCCCCGATGCTTTCATTCAGATGGCTCTTCAGATGGCGTACTACAGGGTGAGACGCCTTGTGTTGAAGAGGTTACAGTTGTGTATTTCATCCACAAAAAGAATGTGATCAGCACAAAACATATCTTTGAAGCAGATGTACATTACTGTCCCATTCAACTCATTTATGATGAAAGAATGTTCACATTTTTAAGCATGACACTTTGCTACTATTGTCAACAAGTTTAACCCGAAAAAAATCAATCGAAAATCCTCAAAAAACACTCGGGGAAAGAAAGGAAAATCACAGTCTGTCTCGTTTATTGTGACCTTGAGTGCATGATATTGAATTTAAATGAATCTAAATTGTTATATGAAGACAATGATCAACAATCATAAGCCAGGCAAATCTAGGTGATAATGTTGAGTCAACGGTGTGAGAGTTTCCATCGATCCACTGCTTCATATTAGTTAATGCAAATGCATGAATATAACTCAATTCAAAATGTAGGTATGGGACATGAAACAACATATTTTAAGGAATACTGTACATAGTAAAACTATTTAAAAAAGGATCACGATAGCATTAGTCACACAAGTAATTCATTGGACAAAATCTTGGCTATTACTGAAGTGCAACACACACATTTTTATGTTTCAGGGCCGAGGATCGTTCTGCCTTACGTATGAGGCCTCCATGACCCGTCTCTTCAGGGAAGGCAGGACCGAGACTGTTCGCTCCTGCACCAGCGAGAGCAGTGCCTTTGTCCGAGCCCTGGAAGCCGGAGAGGTGAGCACCGTTTCTCTTTGTTCGTGTAGCTGTGTTTCAATGGGGCCGCCGTGACTCCCTCTCTCTCTGTTTCTCTCTTCAGTCTGCAGATGTGTGCAGACGCCTGTTCCGCGCTGCGTCAGAAAAACACCAGCATCTTTACCGCATGGCGATGACAGGAGCTGGCATCGACAGACATCTGTTCTGCCTCTACGTTGTGTCCAAATATCTAGGTGTAGAGTCTCCTTTTTTGAAAGAGGTAGATTTTAGCTTTACAAGTTTTCCAATTGGTCTGCTGATCACTGATCAATGAAGTCTTTCAGGTTCTGTCTGAGCCGTGGAGATTGTCGACCAGTCAGACAGCAGTCCAGCAGGTTGAGTTGTTCGACTTGGTCAACCACCCGGAGTATATTTCCTGTGGAGGAGGCTTTGGTCCGGTCAGTGCTGCCTCATTATACTGATGAATCTGAAATGTTCTTGATTTAGGCTGCAAAATAAACGCATTAGCTCAGTGTCGATATCAAATATTTGTTACTCATGCGGGGATATGCTTCATGAGGGCGGGTTTCGTGGTGGACAATGAGAAAAACAGGACAAGTCAAATATCTCCATCCAGACTGTTTCATGAGCCCTCGGTGAGAGATCAGTGGTGTGAAAGAAAACTGCTTCCCCCACATCACTGCATAAGGAATGCATGTTCATCTATCTGTTGTGTGATTCTACAGAGCAGTGTGGGGCTGCGTTTTTTTACACTTCCTATATAAACAACACAACAGCATCGCTTTTGTTTGTTCAACAACCCACCAGCAGATGCATTTTAAAAACTAAAATTAAAACGTCAAGCACAATGGGAATCATTTTCAAATGGGGTAAAGTACCCGAGTGTCAGCTGCTGAAGATGGTTTGGATTAATGTGATTGATGCTTCATGAGGGATTTCATTCTGCTCTTATAAGTCTGAAGACTCCACGTGGCTACAATGTGCTTTCCTGATATTGCTATGCAAAGACCAACAGACAGTGGCAGTGAAGCTTCATTACGATAACGATGACTGGCATGTTTGTAGGATTTTTTATTCATACGAGTGCGTCATCCAAAGTACTTGACAGTATGACATTGCTCGGAGCTTGTTTGAATGAAGAGTTGCCTAACTGTGCAAGCAGGAAATCATATGAACTCCAGGAAGGAGTGGTAGTTCAGAACAAAGAGCTCCGAGGTCTTATGGTCCTCAGTAAAGTCCTTTTGTGACCAGACTAAAAGATGTGTGTTCTCCAGGTGGCTGATGATGGCTACGGGGTTTCCTACTACCTTGTTGGAGACAACGTGATTAACTTCCACATCTCCTGCAAACACTCCTGTTCGGACACCGTGAGTATAAACTCCTCTCTTTATTTTGTGTGATATTTCCAGACACGCACTTGAGCCCATTGGGATTGAGACACAACTTCATTTCTAAAGAGCGAAAATATGTGACTCTTTTTTTGTTCCGCTTAGCTGTTACAGACTTCCCACCTGTGATTCACTACTCTCAGTTATGAGTGTGTAACCATGAGAGTCTCTTTTATAGCTCATCGTCATTCAAGTCTAATGAGATTCCATTCATACTGCAATATGTGCAGACTAAAGGCTAAACTGAGGGAACAGTGGTGACAACACAGTGAGCTGATCACATCACTCTGAGGTTTCCATTGGCTGTTTCTGAGTGGTTTCATCAAGAACCTTCCCAAAATAAAAGTAGTTAGGGTTGTGCTGTAATATTATTTAGTACGTTCCTTATGTGTCCCAGAGGTTCCCCACTGTGGCAGCGACAGGGAGTCAGTGCGGTGACGTCGAGACACCAAAAGTTATATAGTGACAAATGTCAGAGCCTTAAGAAAAGATGGGCAACTTTATCGTCAGTCATGGCTTCCTTTAGTAGTAGTCTGTTGAGTTTTTTTTGTATGACTGTTCAATATCCTATGTTGAATTTTGTTTCTTGCTTCCAGGATGCCCATAAATTTGGAGCTCAAATCAAAAAGGCCCTTCACGATCTGATAGAGCTGTTGAGCCCAAACCAAAGAGAGCCCAGCAAAACGGAGGCCAGTCGGTCAGAGGTCAAGAAAGACCTGTAGACCACACTCAGGGAAAAGGATGCCAGAAGGTTTGAACTATGTCGCTAACGTTCAGATATATGGAACACTTCTTGCTTGTCTTCAAAAACAGCTCTGCTCTGTTGATGACTCCCTGAAGCCATCGCAACAAACACATGCTTTTCTGGTGGGTGTCGTTCGTTCATGTGCGCGTTATTGGCTGGTTATGCGTCCATTTAAAAGAAATCTATGAGCCTTCCTAACCCTTTTAAGATTGAGCCGAGGAGTTTGTTCGGCCCTCTAGTTTTAACACCTGGACATGTGCAGAGAGTGAAAGGAGGCCGTGTCTGTACATCAAACAGCTGTGCAGTAATGTTCATCGACAGTATCAACGCTACACCGGAGAGTCTTTTTGAAAGTATTGATTTGAGTCTTCACGTAATCCATGAGACCCATGGAGGAGTTTTGTATTTTCCATAGGAAACGGGGGGGGTTCTGTGGTTCAAGCACTGATGTCACTGAGCAGAGCTTAAATGTCCCATGTACCCAGTTTACATGAGCAATATGTTATTAGTTAATTCAGACCTACAGTGAGCATTGTTTGTGTTCAATTCCTGCAACTGTGTGCCAATCCAGTCAGACTTGTGCTGATTTAAAGTCAGTAGACAATACGTTTTGAGATTATTTCATCGATTTTTATAAGCTGTCAGCACGACAACTGTGTTCCTTTTTCATGTATTTGTATGTAGCTAATGGAGCATCATTGAGCCTTGACTCCCATTCACCTTCTTCCTGGAACCACCTCTGGCCATTACTGACTGTGATGGTTGGAATGTTACTGCTGTTTGGTCTGCCACATGTGATTTCATGATGACGTTGTGCCACTTCAGTGAAACGTGGATTGGATGGATCGAGGATATCCAAACAGGGCTTCAAAGGATCGGGGTTGTGCAGGTTTTCTTCTAGAATGTTTGGATGCGCCCTGTGCAAGATGAAACTCAGACTCCAAAGGGAAATAAATTCAAGTTACTAGGTTACCTTTCAAAGTCATTTATTGACCTCAGGGCTGAAAATTATCCAGTTCTGCCCATTCAACAGGTAAAATATGAAAGTCCAACCTAAAACTTAAATCCACTGTTTTGCCTTTTTTGCCATGAGTTATTTTATTTTTAGGGCATTGCTGTTTGCAGTGTACACAATCTAGTGGTGCCTTATGATGTGCTGTGCCAATCAAACCATAAGCCCTGTTTTTTTTAGTGAATTATTGTCACAGATTTTTTTTTTTTTATTGTTTAAAAAGTTAGGGCTCCTCAACTTTTAGAGATTGTTTTCAAGGTGCTAGTTTTTGAAGCGTTCGTATGAATGCTATAGACACTACAATTGTTTTAACAGTTTGGCATTAAACAAACAACAAAGCAAATTACATTTTAAAATATATAGTTACAGTACACATCAAAGAACAGTTGGGAGTGGGGAGCCCACCAACTAGGAAAGTGTTTTGGAATAAAGTGCTGACAAAAAATAATAAAATAAAATAACAACAAGGCTGTTCACGAATTCAACAGTCTGACGGCCGAGGGGAAGAAGCTGTTCCTGTGACAAAAAAAAGTAAAAGTACAAACTCCTACACTACAAAACTAAAAAAAAAACAAAAAAACTTCTGTGATTTATTTTTTAACAATCTAGACAGAGTTTTATTCCCAAATTCCCCTGGACTCTAGTCATCTGGCCTTCTTCACCAACCTCTACTTTAACTTTGGTGGTTTTACTTTTTGCTGACGCCTATTTATAATAACCTCAAGATGGCACCTGTCAAGCTCCCCACCTATTTATACTTCCCGCATGCCGGACAGCTGAGCACGTGTGCCCACGGTCATGCTTTTCAGAAAGGAAATAAATCTTGGATATAAACTCTTTCAGCCGGCTGTGGATTTTTTTCTGAAGGTGTCACAGGACAGGAGATTGAGGAGGTGGCCAACACATGTACATTCAGAGGTCATTATCATTTCATGTGCAACATCAGGACTGCAACATTATCACTGTGTTTTTCTACCAGATTCACCTCTGGAATTGTACTGTGCAGCCCTGGTTTTAATGCAATGCTTTGTGGAAAATGCAATATTATAAAGCATCATAAAGTTATTCTTTAACAGGATGGTCGGTGTTTTTTCTCTTCTCAATATGTCACCAAATCTTGACCTTGGCTCCTTTTAAACGACCCTTGATCTGTGGATAGAGGAAAAGGCAGAATTACAAAATGATGGCGTCAACGTTATTTTTCCTTGCCTCCAACATCCCATAAAAATATTATGCTTTGCAATTTATTTACCCAGTATTCAATAAAAAAAAGCAATTATTAAATAATAATAATATAATCATTAAAAATAATCCTACTTCAGGGGCGAAAACAATGATTAAAAATTGACTAAAATATAACCAATGAAGATGAATAGTAAAAAAAGACAAATGTAATTCATGTTAAATCATATGCTAATCTGAACATCAATATTGTAGCATGTACGAAGATCATGTTAATAATGGAAAACAATCTGTAGAACGAAGTCATTTTGGATTATGAGTAAATTCATACCTGGCTCAGAATCATTTCAGGCAATGGGGAATTAGCGACGTTACTCAAATAACTGGATGTCATTTCCAGTCTCACGATTCTCTTCCAAGTCACTTCTGTAAGATGAGCAAATATTAATCATCAAATTTCTTAAATGTAGCTTTGAGCTAATGACTGACGTGACGTGAAACTCCAAAAGCTGTTAGCAGAGCATTGTAAGGGGCCCTATTATGAATTTGAAGTCACCTACAGTGTGGTACCTCCTCCACTTCTCCACCACATTTGAAGTGTTGACACCCTGAGATGAGGAGGTGACTTTTGGCATGTTAGTGTGAGGGAGGGGTATTTTCCTTAAGACCCTGCTATGAACATACATGGCCTGATACATCATGCTAACTATTCCTCCTGGATCTAAAGTTTCATGTCTGTCAGAATATGCGCGACCATCTTCCTCTGCAGCAACAGAGTGGTCGGCACAGCCTTGCCAGTGAGGCGGCCATTTTGAAACCCAACATTTAAACTTTTAAAATGTCATTTTTGATGTGGAGCCACATTATTAGCGTGTGAGATTTGATATCTGCAGATGGGCTCAACTTTATTTATAGTGTAGCATGGAGTCCAAAAATTATTTTAATTGTGCAGCGAGCGACACTTTTTTTAAAAATTTTGATTCAGGGTTACCAGAGTGAGTTTTTTTTTTTTTAGAGAGAAAGCAAAAAGGGAAAAATAGATGTCTTAATATCTCTGCTATCAGCCAGAGACTTGGAGCAGAGGACATATAGTTTTCATAGCTGTTTGGTTTGCTTCAGCTTCTTACCTCCGTGGCAGCAGAAGGCTTTTTTCAACTGACAGCGCCGGTCTTGCCAATATAAAAGTGAGCTTTCCAATGCAACACACCTCCCATCATTGTTGGGCTTCAAGGGACCCCAGTTTCGGAAGGAGCTGTGGCTGTTGTCCGACCACACCCAGCTATCCCTGAACAAACCGATCCAGACCAGCGGCGTGGTCTCGTTCTCCGAGATCTTATGCCATAGTGCCATGTTTTCATGTGGGCTGGTGGCACTGGCCAGGTCACTGTGGTTTTGTCTGCAGTGCCTTTGGGCATCCATCCAAGTCATTTCTTCTTCAACAACATACAACTCCTCGGAGCCGCCTGTCAGACAGAACACAGAGATACAACGCGGTGCTGAGCTCCTCCATCCTCTGGAGACTTGAAACAAATCCTTTGATCTGGCTGGATTACTCACCGCTCCGGCAGATGAAGGGTATGGTTGCGTCACATGTCCTATCAGTCCATGTGCCATTGGCCGACATTGCCCCACAGTGATGAGTCAGTTCAGCTTCACTGGCCCAGTTGGTGTAGTTGACTTCTCCAGTTCCAGCCTCAGACCACTTCCAGGACGGCTCTTGGAGCCTATCTCTCAGTCCAATCCAGATGTCCCGACTTACTCCACTTGCTGTGACTGCGCTCCTCAGTCGATCCATGTCTTCACGGTTGCTGACCGTGGCGAGGTCGGTGTAGTGCGCTCTGCAATATTTCTGAGCGCTACTCCAGGTGCGTCGACCATTCACGACCTGATACTCAGCGCAGAGAGACACAGACCCTGAGGAGAGATCGCGTCAGACCATGTGTGTCAGGACATGAGTGACCAGTGCAGTGAGGACCTCACCTGATGCCAGCAGATAGATGACCGCAGACAGCATCCTCTCTGCCACATTCAAACACACGCCATAGAGAAATGCTCATTCCAACCTACCTCTCCCTGACACCATGTAGCTGCTTCCACCACATGAATTTGCTTCCGTGGGATATTTGCATTTGACCTTTAAAGTGCAGGGCGTGTGAAAGAAATACAAATATGGCTGGAGGTTGACCGGACAACATGCTGTGATGTAACACATCACAACGTTTTGCTCCGTGTTTGTACTCCAGTTCAGACCGGGATCGACTTCCATATGTTGGCCCACCCACCTGTGCTCCAAAAAATGTTGGCACAAACATTGATGGGATGTTTGATTCATCCATAGTGTCGCTCCTTAAAAAATATTCAAAATGATTGAATATCCCAGTGTAGATTAGTTGAATGGCTTCAAAGCTCAAAGTAACCAAAGGCAATACATGTTGCAGTGAATTATGGCACAATTAAACATGAGTTAAAAAAGAGAGTGAGACAAATGAAAAATAAAGCAGAAGATGAAAAATATATTAAAACATTTGAGTACAAAATAGTGTATTCCAACAGCCACCAGGAGTTCTTCCTGTCAAACACTGTTGCGCATTATGTTGCTCAAATCTAAAATATTCTATAAATAACTCAAATATTGGAATGTTTTTCTTTGCAAGTCTTTCCCTTTGTGGTTGGTGAATCCCATGTGGCCACACACACGTTAGTCTCAGTGCCCCTCACTGCCCCCCAAGAGGACCCCTTATATAAATCGGTGCTCCTTGGTTCAGTTGTTGTTGTTTTCTCCAGCGTCACAGCATCACTGTCTCTCCTGCGCAAGGTATGTGCTTCACTTTTTTTATGTGACTTGGATCTAGTGGACTTACATGTTGCATTGGTGGAAACTAGTTAAGATGTGACTTTTATGACTGGGTTTTTGGTCTTTCCTCTGCCGTGTGTTGGCAGATGTAGAGGGATGAAGCTAGCAACAGCAGAGTCCAGGATTTTGTAGCTTAACTGTCAGATATGTGCCTGTGCTGTCGTGAATCCTATTTTACGTGGAATTCATTGACATGGAGTCACATCAAATGAATCAATCCCGATAACTCAGCAGACCTGTGAGGATCCTGAGAGTGGATATGGTCACAAAAAGTGCAAATATGAACATGAATGTTCCCATTAAACTATACTGAATATTACATTCTACATTCATCTTCACAGTTTTATATATATTGTCCTTGATGGATAGACCAGTAAACACCTCCATGTTGGGCTGATGCTGTCAGTTCTAAAATAATGCCTCCGTCTGTTGATTCAACGCTGAGCCAGAAAAACATTCATCACTGAAGTGCGGAGAAGCATTCCTCCCACAATCCCTCATCCTTCATTTGTCTGGGTGCCATGTTTACCCAGATCCACATCCTCCGAGTGTCTGTCTGTGAGGGGGATCAGCGACAGATCCACCGCCACTGCACACGTGCACAAGCGATACATTCCCCGTGAGCCAAGCATTTTGACTTTTTCTTCTCAGTCTGTGTTGAACATCCACTTCCAGCAGACTGCGACTGGATCAGTGGCTAATAGACTTGTCTAGCGTAAATGGAAAGTCAGCTAATCTCTCCATCATATTAAAGCAGCAGGGCCGTTCAGCTAATCCCTCACTCTTATCCTGGTAACCAGATGCTGCTGCAGCTGAATCCCGGGACTCTCGTCTATTCCAAGATCATTAGCTACAAATGACTTCACACTTAATCTTTGTCTTTGAACCAAAGCACCAGGCTGAGCTGAGTCATGGTCCTGAGATGGATCCACACCCGATCAGGCACTCGAGCAGGATTCTCCTCAGCGACACTCATGGATACATGTCTAAGCACAGGCTTCGGAAGAGGAATCCATCTCTTCTTTGACAGGAGCGAGGGGACGTTGCTGTGTGAGATTTAGATTGTAGATCGTAGTCTGACCTGCTGCCTCAGCGCCCATGTTTCCATCGACTCGACGGGGGTTGGTGCAGCAGTTCAGGAGAGTGGGTTGTCCTGTAGCATCCAAGTTTAGGTTCATCTTCTTCATTCTTTTACAGTTACTCTTATTCTTATGATCATCTTCATTGTTGGATCGGACCGTATGAATTTGTACCAAAGATTTATCCATTCACTTACTTTGACTGCAAGGGCAAGCAGGAAGATGTGGCTTTATGATTCTCAATATACGTACAACGGAATCACTGAACTAAACTACTTTCATGTGTCTATGGTGAAAAGAATGTGTCGTTCAACGTCGCTGTCACTGACCTGAATTTTACCTACTATCATGAAAGCGTTTAATTCCTTCAAAAAAAAAAAAAACAATAAATAAAAAGATAAATAATTCCACACAACCTATTCAGAATCAGAATCAGTTCAATTTCATTTTATTGCCATGGTCAGTTGGGATCCCACTGGAATAAAGTGCTGTCAATAAAAATAAAAATAAAAATAAACAGCTGATGACGAATTCAACAGTCTGACAGCCGAGGGGAAGAAGCTGTTCCTGTCACGGTTCTGGTCTGGATCGACTGTACCTCCTGCCATATTTACTGCCTCCTTCTGTCTTTTTTCAGGACCTGTGTTTGCAGGGCAGCAATGTCTGAGTTTGATGATCATGGGTACGCACACGTGTCCACCGTCTACTGTACGAGTCGTGATGGCCATGTAACTCTTCCTGTGTTTCTCTCACATCCAGAGTCCAACCAGAGGGTGAGAGGGTGTCACTATATTGCCAGCCTCGTCTGAACCATGTTGATTCTGAAATATTCGCTCCACAGAGGACGATGAGGAGCAAGGAGAGGGAGGTGAGACTGTTGACAGTCGTTTGGTGTGCATGCTTTCCCTTTAATTTGAGGCAGTGGAACAAAAATAAAAACAATAAATGCAAACATTAATACAAAATTAATAGAAAAGTGACCAGCTTCGACACTGTTCCATATGTTATTATTCTATCATTTGTGATTTTCTTTTTTTTTTTTTTTTATTTTGTAGAAGGGCGCCCAAAATACAAGTACGTTTTTTTTTACTATGTGAGTATTTTTTTAAAGAGACATCCATTGAACTCAAGCGTGTTGTGCTGTCGTGCAGCAGGCCCATGGTCACACAGCTCGCGGCCCCCAAAATCCCAGAGGGCGAGAGGGTGGACTTTGATGTGAGCAGCAAGTTAACTTGTCCCTTGGCAGCAGCTGAGCCACGACGGCTGGTGTTTGTGTGTGTGTCAGGATATCCACAGGAAGAGGATGGAGAAAGACCTGCTGGAGCTGCAGACGCTGATCGATGTCCACTTTGAGCAGAGGAAGAAAGAGGAAGAGGAGCTGATTGGTCTGAAGGAGAGGATTGTGAGACCTCCGTCACATCAGATCAGCAGAAGAGCGCGGCGGTCATGGCATGTGTGTTGCAGGAGAGTCGAAGAGCAGAACGGGCCGAGCAGCAGAGAGTGAGAGCGGAGAAGGAGCGAGACAGACAGACCAGGATCGCGGTACTGAGTTCCAAGAACATACTGTATATATATATATATTCACAGTGTTGAGGCTTTCAGGTTTGCTCCTGTCACTCAGCAATACAGACTGGGCTGCAGATCGTATGGAAGCTCTCGCTGACCTGCTGAGTCTTCTAACCTCTCTTCAGGAAGAGAGGCAGAGGAAAGAAGAAGAAGAGGCCAAGAAGCGAGCAGATGATGAGGCCAAGAAGAAGAAGGTGCTCTCCAACATGGGGGCTCACTTTGGAGGCTTCTTAGCTAAGGTCAGAGTCACAGCTGACAAAGCAGAGTCACAGCATGGTCAGTCTTTAAAGTTTGATCTGGCCAGGTGGAGCAGAGACGAGGCAAGAAACAAACTGCGCGGGAGATCAAGAAGAAGACGCTGGCCGAGAGACGGAAGCCACTCGCCATCGAGGACTTGCGAGAAGACGGTCTTCGGTGAGCCAGCATTTATCCGAGATTCAGACACGGCAGCCTCCTTTTTGAATATTGTTTACCAGTCCTTGCAGATGCACGTCCCCAGAGCTCCATCTTCTCAGGTCCATGTTAGTTGTTAGCTCATTGTATAGGTGGTGCTCTTGTGTTGCAGGAAAAGAGCCAATGAGATGTGGACCAACATCTACGAGCTGGAGTCGGAGAAGTTCGACCTGACGGAGAAGATGAAGCGGCAGAAGTATGAGGTACCTGAGGGTGCTGGGCGGTTATGGTCAAACAGCAAGTCTCTCTGTTTTTCTAAGGTCAAACTCCACACGGCCTCCAAGAGAAATTCTTCTTAGTTTGACTGATATATTATACAATATTGGACAGAAAACAGAAGCACCAAGTCTATCTAGCATCAACGAGCATGAGAATCAACACATTAAATATTACAATTCTGCTTTCTTGGAAGTGAAGGATGTTGAATCACTGACTATATTTAGAGGCATCAAACTTCTAACTGCATCTTCCCTTTTAACATGATGTTGCAATTAATCTAAAATGAATTATATATTCCACATTTCGCAGGTTACTATTTACAGAATGGGCCTGACCAGAGTTAGGTAGCCTGCAGTGCCTCCAATAACAGCATTGCACCTGAGTACAATGAAACACTTGCATCTCTGTATAACGTCGTCTGACCTCTTCACTTCCAGATTAATGTGCTGCTGAACCGAATCCAACACGCCCAGAAATTGTGAGTGTGAATTCTTCTCTGGGCTTCTTTCCCTCAGCCACGCAAAGACACGCAAACACACACAGGAAATAGAAAGGGACTGTGCTGTCAAGACAAAAAGAGGGGCAACTTCAAATTCACCATGAATCTGAACTGTTGTCTGCGACTGTTAACTGTTTTTTCCTTCTCACTGCAGCAAAAAATGCCACGGCAAGGGGAAGGTGGGAGGGCGCTGGAAGTGACCCGGCCAGGCGATGCCGTCTTGAACTACTGGCCGTGTTTCTGTGTGAATACTTAGTCGTGATTCAGTTCTGTGACAGAATCTGAAATGAAAGTTTCAACTTTGAATTAAATCTGTGTGAAGATGCTGTTTTAGGTTCATGAATTTCAAAATCTCACTCACACAGTGCACACAAAATAATGATGCTTCAAGTCGCTTGTTTCCCACTTGAAGTGTCACATGACTAGCCAACTTCTGCAGGGAACTCACAAAGGGTTCTTAACATTAGATGTCAAACAACAATGTATGCTTTTATATAATGAAGTGTATATCATGTTAGTAATAAAGATAGCGCTAGTGGCGACGACATGAACCTATACGTTAACATCAATAGAACCATATGTTGAATTACAGTGAGATTGGACGCCACCTGGCTACTAAGTGTTGGAGCAGCGGAGACACACTCTGATGGACAAGTCTAGGTCTAATGGCTGCCAGGACAACAGTTCTTTTCTCTCTGCATGTGCCATCTTCCGTAGAGGGGTATGTTGGAAGGAAGAAAAGAAGTGAAAAAATGCTGACTCATCACATTCTCACAGATTAGATTTGACTGCCTTTATTCTTCCCACCACGGGGAAATTTGGGTTGTTACAGCAGCACACAAAGATTAAAGCCAGACAAGTGAATCAGCTTTTAAAGAAACAGAATCATTTATTCCTTCTTTGCTATGAAAACAGAAAGAGCATCATCAGCGAGTGCCTGCTGGTGGCACGGTTCAAACCCCGCCTCCACAGAGATACCCTGCACTTTCTCCTTAAAACCTGCCTCCTGCTCCTTTGACAAGTCCAAGACGTATCTGAAACACGAAATGAGGTGAGCTAGCTTCAATTTCATACGGTGATTATGAAATGAAACTTGCGAGAACAAGTGAGTCATTAGTGAGAACAGCGTTGCCATGGAAACAAGTTATATTACTTTAAAAAAAGAGCTCACTTTGCCAGTTCCACGACAAGCACAGCATCTGGTGCTGCAATCTGTCTCATCGGCGAGCCCAAATGTGCCACAGAGCTTCAGTGTCAGTGGAGAAACACACAAAAAACACATGAAACTATCGTGTGACGAAGACTTGTTTCGTAGCTTGTTGCCAGGCTAACTGGCGAATACTGGTCTCACCTGGCTGAGAAGAAGATAACGTTGAAGAAGTCCCTGTATTTCTGCTTTTCTGGGAGTTTCTCCAGCGAGTCCAGAGGCAAGAACTTAATGGTGATGTGCTTGAGATGCATCAGATCTGAAGATACGAGCAGTTTGTGTTTTACTTTCATGTGACTGTTCAAAAAACACTTTTCAATTACTTTTCTCACTCTGCTTTTTCAACTGTATATACAGCATGAATTATTTTACTGCTGTTTAAACTCTTAAACAGGCTTTCCACTGGGTGTCACGCTCACCTCCAACACTGACAGATGGTTGGCTGTTCTCTGTGGAGGCTGGAGCAGTGCAGGAACCAGAGCAGTGTCTGCTGGTCAGAGACTGGAACAGTTTCTGCACATTGGCGAAGGAGATGTCCTGAGCCGTCTGGGAGACATGTAAGATCTTGTCAGAACCTGGTGAGACTTGGTGCTACAGAAGCTTTGGTATTTTGACCTTCATGTGGATCCCGTTCCGCGTCTCCAGCATGCTCTTGTCATCCGTTTCAACACCGTAGCAAAGATACGGGCCGGTCACGATGTCGCCCCAGTAGCCACTCACCGCAATCTTGCCTCCTTTCTGTCCACAAATAGAAACACACACCAAATAAATTGATGCATTTTTTTTTGGTAATGATGGGTATTGAAGATAAAAACCCACTTGAAATATTCTTGACGAGATCATGGATGGGTTGTTTGTTCGGTAAATGCCTTCCCTCAATTCAAAGGCCAAACCTCGTTCCCTCCATTGAGCGTACTGTTGGCGGTTTATTGTTCCGCACTGTATCAGGAGGAAGTGGGAAGAAGAGTAAGAGAGATTAGACGAAGGAAATTGTCAAACAATAGAGGAAATGATTTTTTCCATTGTACATCCATTCATGCATTTTGTTTCCAATACTGCTGTTTTTTCTCTGTTGCGGTACATTATGATAAATATAAACATATGATAAATGCTCCTGCACCTAAGGTCACAGTAGTCATCTCACCTACAGGTCCCATCATGCAATGCCTCAGGTGTGGCTCATAACATTAAACGCCCGTTTAAAAGGTTAATTTAAATTGCATTTCTGACTGAATATGACTTTCACAAGTTTCATCGAGGTTAACCCTGCTGGGACAGTTGTGTTTTGACTTCCTCAGCGACAGAGTTTGACGCCTCTGATTTGCATGTTTTGGCTGATGGAACTAGAGGTCCACGTTACTCCTTTCTGGTGCAGCTTCATCGTCAGATCCCAGTCGAAGCAGCCTCTCTTGGAGTCGTATCTCGTCCCCAGGTGCTGTCGAACCCGATAGTCCCAAGCTTTGGACATGATGATTTTAGACTGCGGTTTGATCCACGACTTGAAAATCCTGTCCAGCTCGTCCCGTTCCTTGAACTGTTTTCCAATAATGACGTTCAGTGAGACAGTAGTCTTTGGTATGGAGGTGAGGTGCAGGGAACGGACTCGCCTTCAGCAGGGTGGTGTTCATACAGGGGTGCGCAGGTGTGTCCAGCGTGCTGGTCACACCCAGCATCAGCTCAGACGCCATACGTTTCAGAGTTTCCTCGGTGGCACTCCGGATTTCACAGTTCCCGAACACCTCCAGGAAAAACTCCGCCTTCTCTAAGAATGGTCAAAAAGCATGGTGAGTGGCACCTCTTACTTGCTGTGAAGGACAAGTCTGGGTGGTGAGTTATGGCTCACCATTGAGACCCATGTTCTCCAGTGGAATCAGAGCGAGGTAGAGGAGCAGCATCTGCCGTGCCACCACCTCCATGCTGCTTTCCACCAACCACACCTGCAAGCACCGAGAGTCAAAGTTGATTCCACATCTGACACAGTGCCGTATCCTTCAGATGCACTTGAAGTTGAGAGCATTGTCGCCTTGTGAGACTCACATTGAGAGTGTCCTCGTCTCTCAAACCAGCGATAGTCTTCAGAATATGCCGGGGGTCGGCACTGCCGACCAGTAACATGTTGATTTCACCTTCAGGGCTCTCTGGACCTGGACAGAGCGGATGGCAGAGAGGTGGTTTGTAAAGCTGGTCAGCTTCTTCACAAGACTATGGTCCCATTTGAGGTTGTGATGATGGCCACGCATTGACTAGAAACAGAAAGGATTCCTATATTTGGGGCTATAGGACAACAACACTTGATGCGGCTGAATGACTTAGTTACTGCATCTTTAAGCTTTTATATACAAAATACAATGAACCATTTTAGAGCAGACTAAATACCTCTTCCTAAGAAGGCTTCATATGCCTTCTATATATTATATATTCTGTCGTTATGTAGCCGGAAGAAGGCGCTCGCTCCCGAGCCTACCTGAACGAAGCAGGTCGCGCGCAGGACTGAAGCCCCACCACGTGACGCAGCCGGCGCCCTCTGTTGCTCGCCCTGCGCTCATCCTCGAGTGAACGACCTGTGATCCACACCGGTCCCGCGCTTGTCGAAGGGACTGTCCTGCGTGAACATACAATGGTGCAGAGTGACGAACAGCATTTAGGGAGTTTGCTCTGAAAGCGGGGTACAAAGAAACGATGATAATCTTCTCAATTGTACCAATCGCTGTTGAAGTTGAGCTAAATGTCGATCATATATACACGGAAATACCTTAGTTTAACTGCAGAACGACTGCGGAAAGTGAGGGTCTGCGACATCCAAACAGGAAGTTTACCGTGTTGCTAGGCAACGCATGCAAACGAAAGACAATACAGCGCAAGAGTGGCCTTGGTTGCAACACGTGCTGACTTCTGTAATGACTTTTCTGACCAGTAGGTGTCAGAGTGCTCCCACAGAGAGACTGATGCTCGATCACCATTCGAGCGATTCAATGGAAAAGGAACGTTTTCGTGACGTTAACTCGGTCATGACGAGTTAATGTTGACGTCCAGTTCGTCAGGAAATTGTGAGAAAATGCGCCACTGTGGCATGAAAAGTGCAGTTAGAAAAGTATATCTCTCAGTCACCGTATTGACCAGAAACTTTTGTCAACTAACCTCGGAAAGATTAATTCTCTATTATTTCTACAAACATTTCTTGGTTCAACTCCGTTTATCTGACTGGGAAACTAGGTTGTTTATGACATCATCAAAGCTCGCAATAGCCACGCAATAATATCAATATTGTTCACCAAGAGGACATAAATGTGATCGATTAAAGGACACGTAAGAAACTAAGAAGTTAAGAAACTGTCGCGCCTTATTAGACAAAGGAAACAGCTGTGTTGATCCTTTATTCACAGTCATTCTTACAAGCGAGGGCAGCTTTTTTAACCTCCTGGTGGCTGGGTGTGTTAACAGCTGGAGCTCTCCTCAAATTCAGTGCTGGATAAACAAGAACCGACACGAAGAGCTTCTACGGACGTCACACTTAAGGTGCATATTAATATTTTCATGTGTGCAATTCAGTTCAAGTGCTCCTCGTCTATCTGTCTTTTTATGAATTTATGTATCTGACTTTCATGACTTGGTTTAAAAATCACTTTCAATTAATAATGTGCTTAAGTATTGGTAAAAAAAAAAAAAAAAGCTGTACCACCACTTATATACCTACTATGTCCCATAATACACTGCGAGATTTTCATGAAATTTGTATGAAAACATTTTCCCTTAACATAGATTTAATTTGCTCACCTTACTCCAGAGACGCTCGGCAAGTTCACAGCATGTTAAGCACAAAAAAATAAAATAAAATCACAGTTCTCAGTGGATGTTTATTAAAGGAAAACAAATGACAATATGACTTGACACCAGCCAGTTTTCATCCAGAACAACCAGCTGGTGGGTGCAAGGTGGTGATACTGAAACGTCTATTACATCTTGTGTTCTAAGACGACACAAGGACAACAAGTTCTGTGTTGACTGTCGCTACAATTTGCTCACATTCAACTGGTATAATATTGCTTCAAATCGACGGCTGCCCTTCTCATTGAGGCGATTCTATTCACAACTTATTGAGATCAAAATACTTGTATGGGAGAAAATGGCGTGACAGTCCTCCATTGGGTTAGATACTCTGCGCCTGTATATTGTATTGCTGTGGCGGGATAGAGGTTTGTGCTTCAGCCTCATGAGTTTGCTCATGTGTCTCCTCCTACACACAGGTGAAGGCCATGGTGAATTGTATGTGTGTGTGACTATGTGAGTGGTCGTCTGTCCGGATGTGCCCTGTGGTGGACTTGTTGGGGTGGTCAATGCCTTGACCCTGAAGCAGCTGGGGTAGACTGTGTGGCCCCGACTCAGTGTGTGAGTTTGTGAGTTTCTCGCTGTAGGACCCGTCTCAGAAAATGAAATGATTTTGCTGTCACCCTAACAGCAGGTTGTAGCTTATGAACAGAAACAAAATGACACCACGATCAAAACACCAGGGTTGACACTGACACGTTCACAGACTCTAGCGGGGTTTTGCTTTGAGCGCTGCCTCCACTTCCTCCTCTGGAAGGAGTGTGTGCCACTGGGCTACTGGACGTCTGGGGTTGGCCAACATGTCGGACCAGTGTCGCAGGCCCACCCCGGTCGCTCCGTAACCCATGAAGGTGCCCCCGATGGGGTCGTTGCTCCCAAGTTTGTCGTAGTCAAAGACGGTGATGACGACCTGCACTTTCTGTGACACGACAAACAAAAGCGGAGTCGTACAAGCCCGTCATTGAGATGATGTCTGGTCCAGTGGCGCTCACCTGAATCTGCTCGAATGGCACCTCGAAGCTGAAACTTTCGTTGAAGTACGGATTGAGTGTGTTTTTCTTCACCGTTGTCTTTTTCTTCTTAATACGTTTTCCATTCTGCTGCAGAACAATCTTAACGTACGGATCTTTCAGAAGAAGAGAAAAGAGAGGCCTTTTTCCATTTGTGCTTCTATTTCATGCCTTAAATCTAGTAGGCTTGGTACCTGATAAACCACCGACGTCCATTTTCTTCAGATTCTTTGCTTCCATGATGTTGACAGTGAGCTTTCCAGCAGTGGGCACGTATCTTAGAGAAATACAAATGTCTCCAAGTTTTTCCTGCTGGAAGTAAAGTGTGTGAAGAGTGTTGCACGTTACAGATGACATCTGACAGAGGTGTGGCTTAGAAATAGACTCAATTTTGCACCTCTTCCTTCTCGCCACTTTCCAAATCCCTCCACGTCTGCATCGGCTGCCCCAAGTCCACGCTGTTCATGGGAATCTTTATCTCCCCGATCATATCATGTTTGGAGAAGCGGTCGAAGTCGTAGACTTGTAGCACCAGCGTCTTCCCGCCGAGCTCAGCGTATGGAATCTAATAAAAGGAGTCATGAAGTTCCTGCTTCAGGATTGTTCCTGGTGAGAGCTTACCTTGAAGATGAAGGTCTCATTAAAAACAGGACACAAGTTCTTGCGCTGGACCTTGGTTTCATACTTTTTCTTTTTATCAGGCAGCAGAAACACTTTGACGTACGGGTCTGAGGTTCCGCCCATGTCCATGGCAGCTAGATCTTGAGCCTGAAGTATGCCCACGATGAGCTGAGGATAGAAAGAGGATGATGATAGAACATTTTGGAGCAAGAACTGTATTCACATTATATGGGCTTTCTTCTGACAAGCTTGCTGGAGAATCAATCCAAAGCGGTTATAGAGAGGACCACTCCACCTGGTCTTGTTCCAATATTGCCTTCATCATTCTTCCCTATCGCTTCATCGGACTCACCTGTGCATCTGTGAAGTTGTAGTCCAAAGAGTACTCCAGTTTGCCCAGCTTCTCATGCTCCTTATCCTCCTCCTGCCCTTCTTTTTTCACCTCACCCTCCTGCCAGATGAAACAACAGGTATTAATTCTTCACATCAAGCTGATGCCCATCAGCATCTGCTGGACGTACCTTCTCACCAACTTCTCCTTCACCCTCCTTCTCCTTTCTCCGGCGACCAGCCTTCCTCTCCCGTACTTTCTTTGGCTTTTTCTTTTTCCCAAAGCATTTTTTGAAAACACAAAAGATGAAGCACGCCACCAGAGCCAGGACCACCACGACAATGGCGCCCACGGCCCACATGGGAACTGCAGAAGGGAGACATAGTGGTGTAGTCGAGAGGGTGCTACATTTTGAATAGAAATCCAAAACAGTATTCAGGAATTCTAGTAATCTTTTAAGACTTTTCGCTAAATGTAATGCTACCGTTTCCCCTGCCATCACTGGCTCACAGGGGCTGGAGCCTATCCCAGCAATATGAAGTCACAGGGACACCATGGACACGTCAGGTGACATCACATCGCCAATTCAAACCTCTGTTTTATACTCCACAAAAGTGAATTTGAATTTGAATTTCCCTACTCTGGGACAAACAAAAATCGAATCAAATCTAAACTACACACAGAGAAAACTCCATATGGTTTCACCCCGTATCAAGGACAACAAATATACCTTACCATTAAATCATGAAATATTAAAATAAAATAAAGATTAGTCAAGTACAACTAAATAACAAAAGCAAAGTTCTTTTAAAGATGCTTAAAAGCTCGGCAAAAACCGAGTGTGTCAGTGTGGCACCCCTGACACATCAGTGCAGAGTGAAATCTTTCGATTACATAAAAGACAAATCCACTTTGATAGAGTAGGTCAGTTTCCTCCTGTTATCTGGGACGCCTCAGTCCTAGTGTGTGTGTTGAAACGAATTCATTTTAAAGCTTGTGAAATAAATTTGCTGACTCAAAGTGCTCTCTCATCCACAACAGTGAGTATGTTTTCTGTGCATGATGTGCTGCTCATGGTTCTTGCGGGAGTCTCGTAACATGAGTTTAAACGTCAGTAGCACCCGCCTTCATAATCTGATAACAACATGTTTGTAACAGGGAGTGTCCCCACAACGCCACAATCTCCAGCCACAGCAGCGTGAACCACCTCAGAGGCACTTATTACATATACTTACAGGATCATCTTTAATAACACATGGGTCACACCGTACTTATTTGTATGATCACTCTCGAAAAGACACATGTGTCTGAAGCTCCCTTCTTTTACTTTGCAGTCAAGATTATTTGAGGTTCCATTTGTAAAAAAAAAAAGGAACACCTTCAAAACCTGTTTCTATTCATAAAAATAATTTTCTAAATAACCACCACTCATTTGGTATGATATTCTTCACTCCGATTTTGGATGGTTATGGTCTGTTAACCACACACACATATTAAGTCTGTCCTCAGTAGGAATCGAACCCAGGACCTTGTTATCGTACCAAGTTCAATTGCTGCAATAATGTGTAAATCAAATCTGTCTTGGTTGCCGGCTCTTGGCTATTTAGCGCTTGACATGTCAGCTATTGTATTTATCTGTCCTTTTATCCAAACTTTTGCTGATAAATGCCCACGATTATTTTCATTGCTGTTGAATTATTGCGAGGTTGGCTACTAGAAAATGCTATTAATGGGGTGCAGCACTGACGGTTAAAAAAATGTATTATTTTAACTGCAGAAAATGACTACAAATCAATATTTTAGAAAAAAATATTTGTATTTTTTAAAAATATATTTCTTTCTCCTTTGGCAGACTGTAACAGTGAGTCTGCTTCATGATATTTGATCCGTGCCTTTGATCAGGCACCTCCTTTACTTGTTTCTTACTTGGCAGATGAGTGATCTCGTTCATGAATTTATCCTTCATGTGGTCGTAGTCGTGACCCGGGTGGTGTTCTGGATGAGCGTGCTCATGGTGTTCTGTGTGGTGATGCTCATGATGAGGTGGTTCCGATGCCTCCTCCGACTCTGGTTCCGTCGACTCCGCGGCCCTAGGGACCCGGATCCTGGCGCTGACCAGCCTCATGTCCGCTGGAAAAACAGCATGAATGATGTCAGTTGGTGGACACTGTGGGTGTTGTCATGTCACCCTGTCCTGCGGTGGCAGCACAAGTGTACACACTGTAATCCTTGTGTGTGCTTGTTTGTGGTACAGTGCAGCATCATAGGACATCTCTAAGCCTACAGCTCAACATGGCTGACCCTAATCCCTCTGTTACTCTTATTCTCTCCCCTCCCATAACCCATCACTTTCACTCCCTTTCCCATTTTCCTCCCTGCTTTTTCTCTCATCACTGTCTCTGCACGTCACCGCACTTAAATCCAAAGCATCAATTCAAAGTCAAGGCCTCTCCTCCCAAAATTCCAAATAGAAATTCAAAGGTTCACATTTAAAAGAGCACAATGTAAAAAAAGAAATCACAATCAGGCAGATTATTCTGCTACTTTTTTTGTTTTTCTGCAACTGTTTTTGAGTCATATTAACGTTTCTCTCTTTAATGTGGAAACAAAACCGAAGTGCACTTCAAACTTGAGGTCATAGCCATGCATTTATCGTTGATCTTATTCTTCATTTATTTTTCCCTTTTGTCTGACTATCTGCTTCAATATCTGCCCCTCTTTCCTTACATAGAATACTCTTTTTAATGCAGAGTGTTGCTACACAGTTGCCTTGAATACACACAAGAGAGCCCTTTAGATTCTTGTCAGTCAAACATGGCTGCTCGATCATGCTGGGAGATTTCCATTAAATCCTCTAGATGGTCACCATTTTTCTCTCCATCCTTCACAATCCGCCAGTAGATTATTGTGATCACTCTCCTTAGTTTCA
This sequence comes from Synchiropus splendidus, assembly GCF_027744825.2. NCBI lineage: Eukaryota > Metazoa > Chordata > Actinopteri > Syngnathiformes > Callionymidae > Synchiropus > Synchiropus splendidus. The sequence continues at coordinate 11,247,503 of NC_071338.1, forward strand.
TGATTAAATCCAAACATTTCTATTAAACTCTACTGTTTAAAGTGACTGTACAGACAGTCCCAACCATCACTCCATCTGTGAGCAGCTGCAGGAGTGAAATACATGCTGAACATTCAGACTTGAAATGGTATCAACAATTGTTGCCAGCTCTGTTTTGCCCTGCTCACCTGTTGATTTGTCCTCTTGTGGATCAGCAGTAAAAGGTTCCTTCCTGCCGTCTGCAGCCCTCACACAGCCATGGTTCCTCGGTCGCTGGCTTCTCCGTCTGGCTGTCTCCCACCATCAAAGTCAAAGCGCTGGCATATCACTAGAGGAGAGTCGTGGTTTAATCCCCCCGACCCCTCCTTCTGATATTAGAACGCTGACAACACATCTGTTGCTTCATCTCCCCCACCAAAACCTTCACTGCGCCAAAAGATGGCGATATTTTTTTGTAGACCGGTGTCACTCATGCACCCCGAAATATGTTTCATGTCTTTTTTCTCCCTCCAGATTTGATGAGTGGATTTGACTGGGTTCATCCATTAGAGAAGATTGTAGCGATGATCGGGCCGCTGCTAATCCCCTCAGCATATCAGGCCTCCCTGTCTCTCTGCCCACAACTTTCAGCGCAGGGGTTTACCACTTGACTGTACCGAACACTGGCCTCCATATTTATTTAGAGCAGGACGTTAATCCTCAGGCGTGCTGCCACAGGTTTACACTGATGGAGCTGGAGGGCTCAGTGAGTCGCAGCCAGCCAGAGCAGCAGCACATCTCATGCATCAGGCAACAAGGGTTGAACGTATTCTCAGGATAACACCAGGTCCGGCTGCCATCGTCGAACCATTTGTTGCTTCATGACGTCTCACAAGCTCATTCTTGGTGTACTACCAAGTATCTCTAGTCAGGGGATGCTGTGCTGTTTCTGTGGTGACCTGTTAAGAGGTGACCTGAAAGGTAGCGCTCACGATTGACCCTCAGATCTACATTCCCAACCTTGAGGTCTGACTCGTCTCTCCTCAAAGAGAACCTTGGTTGCATTTGACATTGTGAGAATAAGGGAGGGTCAAGCATCTTGTTGTACTGTTTACTGGATGTCTCTGTGTGGCAGCCTTCTGTGTTGCATGCTGACACAGGCATTTCAATGGCGTACAAAACGTTTGGCTACCCATGTAGGGGTCCGTGTAGTGGGCACGTGGGGGAGATGTACAGAAGCCCTCTTCACTGACTTGCATTTGATGTCAGTTGCTATTTGTAAGCCCTTATGTGACTCTCCCCCACACGGTGCGACCATGACTGAAACAGATGGCCATTTGAGGGGGTTTAAATACGAAATGACAGATCACATGACGTACCATCGCATGGCTTACCTAATCCCAACCTCCATCTTGCTTTTATGTGACTTGCTGCCCACGGTGTCCGCACATCCTGAAAGGCAGAAGTGCTTCAACCGGAAACCGTCAACATGCAACAAGCCTCAGTATAGGACGCGAAAGTCTACTTTCCCAATGTCAATATATGATGCCATGGGAGTGAGGATGTATTGATTCTGTTGTCTTTAACTGGGTGGCAGCCTGAAGGCAAACCCAGGGGAAGCTTTGTCTCATTTGCCTTGGTCTGCCCACCCACAGACTTTTGGCTTCTTTGCTTGCCCTGCAACCAAATCCTTTCTGAAACAATCAGCAACTGAAATTTCTGTGTAGGATTTTTGGATTTAAATCTTTGGCTCCTGAATCACTAACTTTTAAGAGCTTCAACTATTGCAATGCATTATGGGACTTCCGTTAACACGTCATTACTTTTGAATTGCGGCACATCACAATGAAAGGAAAAATTAACAATGATAGCTTACCTTAACTTACCTGCAACCTTTGACGTTGTCGCACAGCCTTTTAAGGCAAGCACTGCAAGCACAGCTGTCAATGAGACTTTCAGATTCAGGACACCCTGTGTGCCATGTGCTGCAAATCAGCACGTCTTTTGGCAAATTCCAGTCTTGCTTTTGCCCATGCCCCTTCAACTCCGGTGTTTTGCATGAGATCCACTTTGACTCAGACAGACAGATGGTGGGATGAGTTCGAAGTTCCTGAAAGTTGGAGTGTTTGAACTTCTTTGGTGGTTGTTCTGTGCTCCTCCGTTCCTCTTGCACTCACACCCAGTGATAGCATCTAGCTGCATGGACCTGGTCTCATAGCATGTATATAGAATTTATAAATAAATATATAGAGTATAAATATTCACTAGTTGCTATTGTTACTGTCTCCTTCAGCCATGAAATCTATTGAAAGGGGAAAAAACAAAACCCTCTTTACTTGGCCTGTGTTGCTCTTTAAGGTGCTAAGGTGATTTACTTCCATTTGGTTGAAATGGTTCAGAGATTGTGTAAAGAGGTGCTCTTCCTTTAGACTACAGACCCCATCCAGGGAGGACACCCTGAGGCAGGCCAGCGCATGACAAAAGAACGCCACGAACTTAAGTGACCCAGGGTAGGTGAGGCCACCGGTCCATTGTGAAATGATCACCTCGGTAATGAAATACCTGCTGAGATGAACCGCCATATTTAGTGCAATGCTCAGTCACTAATACTATCGTGACAAGTTTGAAAGTCAAGTGTTGCGTCTGTGACGTGGAGCAAGTTTTGGTCCAGCTGATACAATTTCAGGGTTAGTCTTATTGTGACCCATGTATATAGGAAAAGGCCCTGAGGACTTGCTTTTGACCATGAAGTATCAAGTTTTGATGACTGTGTTTCAGGTCCAAGTGACGTCCCGGAGTTTGAAACCTGGTCTAGGGTAGTACCCTGACGAAGAGATGAGGTCCACTGTGATTCAGGAAATAATGAACGTTGAGCGCAGCTACACCAAACGTCTGGAGGACATTTGTGCGGGATACATTGGTCACTGCCGCAATCACCCCAACATGTTCACCGAGCAGCAGTTGAAAGTCCTCTTCAGCAACGTCGAAGAAATCTTCAGCTTCCAAAGGGAGTTCCTTCGAGACCTTGAGTTGAGATACAACCAGGAAGAACCTCACCTCAGTGAAATCGGCAGCTGCTTCCTCTTACACAGGGAGGGATTTGCCGTCTACTCCGAGTACTGCAACTCCCACCAGGCCGCCTGTGCTGAGCTGTACCGGCTCATCCAGCAAGACCATTACAAGTACTTCTTTGAGGCCTGTCGACTGCTCCAGCAGATGAACGACCTTTCCATTGACAGCTTCTTAATCGCACCAGTCCAGAAGATCTGCAAGTATCCCCTGCAGCTGGAGGAGCTGCTAAAGTGCACCCCGAAAGAGCACATCGACTACACCGCAGTGAGCGAGGCTTGCAACCTCATGAGAAGCGTGGCCATTTATATCAACGAGCGTAAGAGAAGGTTCGAGAGCGTCAAGTCTCTTGCCGAGTGGCAGGTCGGTGTTCTTCGCTGGCAGGGCTCCGACGTGCTGGATCGCAGTTCAGAAATTATCCACTCGGGTCCACTGATCCGAATCGCCCGACAAGGCAAGATACAGCAGCGCGTCTCCTTCTTGTTTGACCACCAACTGGTCTTCTGCAAAAAGGACATTTTTCGCAGAGACTTCCTTCTGTACCGCGGGAGGCTGGACATGGACGAGATTCAAGTGGCAGACTTGCCCGACGGGTGGAACACAGAAGTGGGCATGGAAGTGAGGAACGCCATGCGCCTGCATCACACATACACCCTGGAGTTTGTCTGTGTTCTGTGCTGCAGGAAACTCAACGACAAGCTCAGATGGTGTGAGGCCTTTGCCAGAGAGAAAAACATGGTCAACACGCCGCAAGAAATGGGCTTGGAGATCAGCGAGGAGCAGAGGAAACAGGCACTTGTGAATGCCAGGAGTGCCAGAAACGATAAGATGAGGGGATTTGGGCATCTGCATCATAACTACTGGCCAATGCATCAACAAAACGTTGTTCCTCCAATGATCGCCCCTGAAGAAGTCCTTTCAGGAGATGAGCCCACCAAAGGGAGGTCCTACCGCCTGCTGCAGACTATGACCCGCTGCTCTTTCTTCAGATACTGAATTTTTCACTCATGCTCACTCAAACTGGATGCAGTTTTCCTCTCGGTCATCAAATCTCACATACTAGAGTTGCTTCACATCAAAGTTAAATTTAGATTAGGGGTGTCAAAAACTGCTCCTCAAGGGCTGCAAGTTTTTGTTCCAAACCAACTGGCACGTGCACCTTCACTGTGTTCTTGATGGGTTGGAACAAAAGCCTGCACCCAACTGCTGCCGTTTCTGGAACAGTTTGGACGCCGCTGCTTTATGTTCAGGTTTCAACGGGTCACAATATCACTCGCCTAAAGCAGCTTAGACAAACCTGTTTGTTTATGTCAACAAAAGTGACTCACGCGTCATCTTGTCAAGATGTCATCACTGCGTAAGTTGGTGTTAGGGCGAGACCACATGATGCCACACAAACTCCCGACTGAGACGCTTGAATGAGGAGTGCTGTCACGGTTCGTGAGTTGAGATATTCTCTTCCTCCCTCAGTTCATGTTTGTCCTCATTCTTGTCAAGGAAGTTCAGTTTTACTCATCCAAGAGTGAATTGGCATTTTTGTACGTGGCAAAATCACAGTATTCGCTTCAGACACGGCTTTTCCACTAAGCTGATTCTCACATCAAAGATCAGATCCAGGACAGGGCTTTTAAAAAGCTCCTTAATGAGCATGAATGGTTCTCAAACAAAACCTGTAACGCAGCTCCTCAGGTCTGCAAAAAGTCAGATGCAGCCCCTGAGTGGGAGAAAGGACCACCGGCTGCGTTGTCTTATCGATCCACAAAAAGTCACATGACACTTCGCGCATGGACCAAACAGATCACATAGCATAACATACAGTGCAATCTTGTTTTTAAATTAATTTAAATTAAACTAAATTACTCAGACATGGATGAACAATGTCCCTTTTCACACTTCACCATATAGACATACACAACTCCTCTTCTATCCCCTTCAACAAAACGGGAAAACACAGTTTTTCCCCCTCAGTGTTTGGGTCTGATCCTGTATTGCATTACCGTCCTAGACAGCCCAAACTTGGAAACATAAGTGAGGACAGACAAGGTGGAACTACTGATAATCCTCATTAATGACGTGGTAGCACTGTCTCTGCAAGTCACACTTAACAACATTCTGAAAAAATGACAGAACAGGAGGATCTCTATGTCAGGGCTAAGGTGCTCCTTGCTGTCCATATATGCCATAGACATTTGGACTGGTTCACAAGAGAGTCAGAGAAGCACAACTCACAACAGCCACTCCCATTTGTGAAGGTGTGATGGTTCTATCCCGGCTCTAGACCATAATCTTTGCTTTTAACAGGCCTGTGTAAGCACGATTGCCCCAAGACATGTACAGAGAGCGTAACCCAGTGACATGCAGCAGTATCATGGTAAACATGTGCTCCAGTCAAAGTCCCTGTGTTATCTTCCTGTGGCTCCATAGGTGCTGACGTGACGGCAACACTTGGATCAAAAAGCATGCATTTGCAGAGAGCCAATAAGAGGGAGATTTCAATGTGAAGCATCTTAGGTTTATTTGTATTCAAGTTTTATTCATGACCAATATTATTGACAAGACTGAGAGATGTAACCTGACACACTGGAATGTACCACAAGAGTGAATTTTCTCTATTAAAAAGGTGATTATGTTCAGCACCAAATTGCAAAAATGTTTTTATTCAGTTTATCAAGTGAGGTAATGCTTGTCGCTCTGGTTTAGCTTACAAATATATAGCTCTGGAGCTGTGCTGTAACACATAGCAAATTTCTAGAGGGAGTTTTGATGAGAAATCCCTCCAGGAAAAGTGGAGTGTCAACTCACAAGGTGTGTTTGTCAAAGAGGTATTCTCCCAGAGAACCATGGGTCTCTGAGGCAGTGACTCGAGTCAGACTGCCGGTAAAGTCACCCAGCTTCTTGATCGTCTCATGGCTGTCGTTCAGAAAGTGCTGCTCAAGGAAGTCACAAAGCTGCGAACATAAAACAAAATGAAATGCTTAACACATGAGATTACGCTTCACAAGGTCAGCTAAACGACCGAATCTTGTTTCTCCATTGATCTATTTACCATATTCAAACCTGTGACTGTGAAATTGTGAAAGTCAAAATGAAATTATGCAGAAAACACTTCAAAACTAGAAACTTAATAAAAAATGACATGACTTTTGCATTCAAGCAAGATTTTATATTTAAAGAAACATATTTAAAATGAGCCGTCTCCTCTCCCTCCTTTACCACGTTTGCACATCGAGTCACGCGTTCTCATCAATTTTGTGTTTTGTTTTGTTTTCAACGTACGTGGGGGTCAGTGTTGGTGTCTGCTCTCTTGTGCACTTCAAGGAGACTGGAGTACAAGGCCTTCTGGTAGTCCATGGAGAAGGACAATGCGTCCAGGCCACTTCTCCAATCCTCTCTGCTGGGCTTCTATGTTATGTGGAGGAAGAAAAAGAATCAAACCACAAGCTTAAAGGCTGAGATTGAAAAAAGATAAAAAGGAAACCAACAGGAATAGTCTGGAGCAGAATCCGTCCTCCTCGCAGGTTCTGGTACTCAAGCAGCTGCTCAGCTTGGTCTCGCTCCTTCACAGAACGCTCCAAGAAGAAGGTGGAGAAGTTTGGCAAGGCGACATCATCCCGGTCAAAAAACATCCCCTGGAGATGAGAAGCAAAAACAGGAGAATGAGCATCCGCTGCGCCATGGAGTGGTGTAGGGCTCACAAGGCTTTACCAGCGCAAGGTAGGTGTAGGAGGCAGCGAGCTTTTGGTTGGCCAGTCTGTTGATGTCCCCTTCACACTCCGAGTGGAGGTTCTGTCTCACCGCCGACTGCATTTCTGCCGCAGAGGAAAAGGTTACGTTGTGCTGGAGCGACGAGCCAGTCAAGTGTGACACGAGTTCCAACTGTCGTGTGGAGAGCTGCACCAAGTGGGCTGCACCGTCTGCGGTCAGGCGAGATAACGCAGCCAACGGCGCGGTTAAGCGCTCACCGAACAGCAATACCGTTTCTGGACTGATGCCACTGCAGTGTCACCTTAGGCAAAACAGACTTGAGAAAACGAACACGCGAAGCTTTAGCAAGGTGACTACAACAACAACATCGTGACGTCAGCACGTAGCGCTTTAGCTTCGATTGACCTTTGCAAGCGCAGACAAAGGACGTTTAGCGTTTGGTCCATCAATCCGCCATTAAATCACTCACGTGCAATGTGACGCCAAGCTCCAGAAACAGATGGATTGACGGGCTTGTTGACAACGCCAACACGGAACTCCCAGCCTGCTCAAGCTTTAGCAGCAGGCTAGTAGCGGCGCGGCGACGTTTATAGTCTACCGCCACCTGCTGTGCTGGCGGCGATGGTGCGAGTGAAGCCGTGAGAAGAAAACGGATCCGCAATATTTGAATATACTGTATGAACTAAACACGATCATCCACATCTGCAATCCCTATGACATTTACCAAAAATGTATTTTCAAGTGCTGAACGTGTTGAAAAGGTATGCAAAGACGTTCAAGAAAAAGAAAAGAGTCTTTATACAGGAAAAATTAAATGACTGATATGCTTTAAAGCATCTCGGGGTGTTGTTCTCATGTGAGGGGATTAGGGATTTGGAGATTGATCGGCGAATTGGGGCAGCAGGGCCGGTATTGCAATCCCTTTGCCGCACTGTTCTCCATAAAAGAGAGCTGAGCCAGAAGGCACAGCGCTCTATATGCCGATCAGTCTTCGTCCCGACCCTCACCTACGGTCATGAGCTTTGGGTCATGACCAAGAGAGCAAGGTCCTGGATACAAGCGGCTGAAATGGGTTTTCTCCGAAGGGTGGCAGGCGTCTCCTTTAGAGATAGGGTGAGGAGTTCTGTCACTCGGGAGAGGCTCGGAGCAGAGCCGCTGCTTCTCCACATTGAGAGGAGTCAGCTGAGGTGGTTCGGGCATCTCATCAGGATGCCCTCTGGACACGTCCAAGTGGGAGGAGACCGAGGGGTCGACCCAGGACCAGGTGGAGAGATTGTATCTCTACGCTGGCCTGGGAGCGTCTCGGGATCTCCCAGTCGGAGCTGGTGGATGTCGCTCGGGAGAAGGACGTTTGGCGTGACCTCCTGAAGCTGCTGCCCCCGCGACCCAGCAATGGATAAGCGGGCGACGATGGATGGATGGATGGGCTTTAAAGCATGACTCATTTTTAAAACATTTTCCATATAAGCAGTACATACGGAGAATGACAAGTATTTTATAAATACAAATTTTAGGCACAACAGATATGAAGGAAACACTGTAAACCTTAGTTATAAAAAGAAAAAAAAACATTTAAAGAGTAAAAGAAAAAAATAAAGAACTCGACATGTCAGCAATGCTCAATGCAAAAGTATTCTCTCTGCATATTGCCCATTCTGACTTTAAAGCAAGACTATTACAGATGAAAGACGTCTTGTATGTTTGATAAATACACTTCTATTTCTAGACTATGGTGACAGAATTGTGACAACATCTTGTATAGTCATTTTAACAGCTCCTTTGAAATATAAAAGAAAATGTGAAAAACAAAAAAATCAGTTCCTTACAGAGAGCTGAATTAAAATAGAGAAACTGTGAGTTCATGCTAGCGATCAATAAATGCATTAAATAAATAACAATGTCTACTCAGAAACTGTTAGCAGCCCTACACAACAGATAGCACAAAAAAAGGTTGATCATGTTCATATTTTCACACTGACTTCATGAGAGCCAGAGAAATTCACAGAACTGTGGATGGCTGACAAGAGTTGACAGTGGAGGAAAACATTTTTAGACATACTTAAAATTTGCCACAATCTTGAATATTATCATGTTTTTTTTGTGTTTGTGTGTTTCAAAATGATATATTTTCTTGTATGTATGAACCATCATATTCTTGAATATGTATGCTCCAACGATTATGATAGATACACGTTCATACATTGACCCATCTCCAAACCCAATGTTAAAATAGAATATACTGACACAGTGTGACCAGACCAAAGAAAACCTTCAACACGCTATGATCATTGTACCTTGTGGTTGGTAACAAGGAAGTATTTTGAAGGGCAAAGGTCTATGTGGTTGTAAAAGTCAAAAAGGAGAAGTACTCAGTTGTGTGCTGACATGGACGACGACAGAGGGCTTGAGGGGGAGGACACGCTTCGGAATTAAAGTCAACACCTCTGAAGTAAAGCGGATGCTGTATTCTGCATTCTTGTGCTTGAGGACGGCCTTTGTTTGTGGATGCTGGTGTGGGTTTTGTGAACGACTTGAAAGAAATGAGAACATTCATCGTTGAGCAGTACAACACAGGAAGTGCACAAGTTGGTCGACAGGTGACAAATTCTGAAAGATGAAGCCCGTAGCTGGTCAAAACCGTTGGGATCAGGTGCTGCAACTGGTGTTCCTTGGTCTGCTCTGGGTAAGTTTGCTTTCTCTCTGCCTCAATAGCAACAACACCATTAAGCTGACATGAATACCTGTCAAAAAGAGGAACAAACTAGTCAAACATATCACATATCACATATCAGTGACACAAAAAGATAAGTAAAATACTTTTGTGCTTTTTATAAATTGATAGACATTTTTTAGATGTTGAAATGTTATATTTGTCTGCAATAAAGTTGCTCACTTCCCCTGAGAATTTCATTGAGGAAGTGGAATACATCTGTATTTCCCATCTCAACTTTACTTTCTTGTTTAGAACATACGCAAAACTTCATCTTTAATCTTTTGTCACACTCAATTCGAATACGAAAATATTCCTCGAGAAAAGTGTAATGTCACTGTACTGTCAAAATTGAATATTCAGATATTTATAGCTTAACACCATGATGCTTGATCCTATGGCATCAAACAAAACCGAAAGAAAAAAATTGCAATCCAAGTAAGAGGAACCAACTGTCCTGTAAATACAAAGTAGGCAAAGGCAGTTTTAAAATGTTAATTTAATGAATAAAATATGACTAGAGAAACCACTTACTACCAGTAGTACAACTGGGGTTCATGTTTAAGATCAAATGTTATTAAAATAAATGACATTTAGGGCTAATAATAAGCAAAAATTACAGACAACACAGAGTGAGCCAGAAGAGGTTCATGTATAAAATGTAGTACAATGTTGGTTCTCTCTGTTCAGCAGTTTCAGCAGATTGGTGCAACCACCACCGTTGCTACTCAGCCAACTACAGCTCCATCGACGACTCGTAAGTATGGCCGTTGTCTGTCTTTCCGACTTTCAATCACATGTTCTTTTAATGTTTTCTCCTCCTTGATCACGATCATTTTGTCTTTCTAGCTCCAGACGTGGTCGCGGATGTAACAGTATTGACCCAAACAAATACCACTATCACACTCTCCTGGGATAAAGTGGACAACACATCAAGTTACCTGCTTAAATACAGCCAAAACGGAAGTTCAGTGGAGAATAGCATCACAGCCCCTGAGGACAAGACATCTGTCACTCATGTTGTTTCCCCACTGACCCCCGCAACTGAGTACAACTTCAAACTCTTCACGTCATCTGGTGGACTCCTCGGCTCTGGGTACCAATTCAACGCTTCCACTGGTAGGTGCACCGTCACCATTCAGGCGGTGATCAAACACTTCCAATGTTTCAACTTCCACAAGGAGTTTGACATGGCTGCCATGGAGTGTATCACTAAAACAAATCAGCAGGCTCTAAACTGTTTTTACCATGTTTTATCGCAGACTCAAAGACAGCTGAGCGTGACGCTGTAGTGTCAGTGGAATGCATTTGCGAAAGTCATCAATAAAATGATGCAACTGGCTCAAAACGAAACTGGGCGACAGATTGGTTGCATTCCACCAGAAGTATATTGTTATATTGGTATATTGAGAAGTATATTGTTATAAAACATTTCGATTATTATGGCCTACGTGTGATAATGTCAATAATATATCTTTATAATCTTCTGCAATAGATAACAGAAAAGGTCAAAGTGTTTTTGGTGAAACTCGTGAATTCATCTGAACAAAGAGAAGATTTTCATCTCAATTCTGAAATGGTTCTTGTCGTTCTTGGTTTGCCCTGGACTCAGCTCCCCCTGATGTGCAGGAGTTTGTGTCTGTCGGCCAAAACGAGAGCAGCATCTCTCTGCGGTGGGAAGAGGTGGATGGTGTTTCTGGCTACATGCTTCAGTTTGATGGAAGAGAAGAACACTTCCCAGCCAACACTGTGACCGGCCTCATTACTGGACTCACTAGCGCTACCATATATGAGTTCTCGCTCTTTACTATATACAAAAACATCACGAGCAGAGGCGTCAATCTCACTGCTGCCACAGGTAATATCGCGGCACCCAGGTGTGAAGCACCACCTTGCTATCTCTCATTGTGTCTCTCTCTGTCTCAAACAGCTCCTACGAACGTTGAGGAAGTTCATGTATTGGCTCAGAGTGAGACCAGCATCACTTTAGGGTGGAGCAAGGTCAACAATGTCTCCACATACATCCTCCAGTACGCCGATCATACCAGACCTGTTTCGTCTGAAAACCAGTCGCAGTCGTTCCAGGTCACCCGCCTCAGCGCCGGGACGACGTATGAGTTCACACTCCACTCTGTGTTCCAGAACATCAGCAGCACAGGATTTGTTTTTAAGGCTTCCACTGGTAAGTCACCAGTAACTTTTCAAATGCAAATTGCTCTCCAGGCAACAGAGAAACCTTTGTAAGTGCAGGAGTTCCTGGTCCGCCAATCACACTGATGCACAAGACACGTGGCAGCTGGGATAATAACAACAACAACAAACATGGAGGAATCCCTGAACAAAAGCAAACAAAAGCATCTCTTTGTTTTTGTTCAGGGATGTTTTTCGCTACACAAAGGCCAGGGTTTCCACTACTCTGAATGTACTTCAAACTCTTATAAAATTGAAATTCTTATACACGTTTTCAAGACATTACAAGAGCTTTAGTTTAAATAAGGTGATATAAAAACTAGAATATAACCAACATCGTGATTTATTGTGCTATTGTCAAACTGATGCAAAATAAACACACACACACACACACACACACACACACACATATATATATATATATATATATATATATATATATATATATATATATATATATATATATATATATATATATATATAAATAAAGATTTTAGACCATTGCTTAGTCATCGTTCCTCTGAAAAAATGAAAGACTCATTTTTGATGACTCGAAAGTGATTCTTGAAGTACTGGCATGTCTCGGCTTCATAACGTGACCGCGACATTTGACACCTCTAACCATAGTATCCTGTCGTCTTGGTTAGCGCGCTGCGTTGGTGTGAAAGGAACAGGTTTGAAATGCTTCACATATTGCTGACAGGGCCCCTCTCCTGTGGTGCACCACAAAGTTCTATCTTGGGACCCTGACTGTTTTCTTTGTATTTGCTACCCCTGAGTATTGTATCGTTTTCAGCAAACAACCAACAAATTCAATGTCCATCCTCGTTGTGGTTGCCTTAGTGATGTCACACTCCGGTGGGTCTGGGTTGTAACACTTAAAAACGGAGGTGATGCTGTTTGACCCCGGAGGCTCTTGTGTCTTTCACAGTGTTGAATTAAGTTGCTGGTATTTGAAGTGATCCACATTTTAAATTTGAAAGGTGAATTCATTGAGTTTAAAAGATGTGATTTTACCATCTCGAATTGTTAGCTATTAGGTTATTTTTATTCAACAGGTATCCTCACTTCCAAACCTATCTTTTCAGTCTGGCTTTTAAGTCTTAATGGGGGGTAATGTGGGTCATTCTATAATACAAAAAACGCTAAATTATATTTTAAGCTGACCTTGAAGTGAAGTTGCTAAAACATTAAACAAGTTGTGTTTTGTGTGTATTTTTTACTTAGGTCATAGAATATGCCACATTCATGACAGCACAAGTAAAGAGCAAAAAGTAACATTACTCCTGCCCGACTGAAAAAGCAACGGAAAAGGGAAAAAAACGTGACATGAGACGTGAAACTGCCAACAGAACACTCCTCTGTGCCTCATGATGCAAAAAAAGGCCTTCCTTCCAGTTATGATATTTGCTTAAAACTGAGTAAAAATCTAACCTCAGGGTACACCGATACTTGAGTCATGTTTTTAGCAGAACGCAACTTCAACAAGAACCATGGATGCTCATTACTTGCTTGAGTTCATAGTGTTTAACATCCGAATATAAAATGTTGAAAACTGAGTGATTACATATTGGGTTTTGGACAGAAAACAAAATGTTTTAAAGGGAAGTAGTAGAAGTAGCATTCAAAGGTTTAGTGCATATGCAGGAGTGTGATGTTCACAAATGCAAGGCAAGTTAAGAACAACTCAAACACTGAAATTCAGTAATTATTTATAAAATGTATTAATAAAAAGCATAGTTCTGGACCAAATGGTTGAAAGAAATAAATAGAACTTATGAATCTCTGAATTTTTTAAGTAGTGGTCATAATGTTATGGCTGATTAATGTGTGGCATTGGGTCCAATAACTGCATGTGACTCAGGCGTCTCAGTTTGTTACTTTACTGCTCTGCATTTACAACACTGAGTGACTGGGGTTTGTCCTCTTCACCAGTTCCCTCCCAGGCTGCTCAAGTTGCCGTAACCAGCCGCTCGGAGACCACTTTGACGGTGACGTGGCAGGACTTGAATGAAGACTGGAAGTACAGTCTCCTCATTGATGGGAGGACTTTTGAAAGTTTTAACAAATCAGCTGGTCTGGCATCCATGCTGGTCTCCGAGCTGATGCCCGGAGCTCTTTACAACTTCAGTCTGACCACCATCTTTGCCAATCTCAACAGTTCTCCCTACGAAGGCTATTCCCTAACAAGTACTGGCACATTCCAAAATCTGTCTAATGTGCGCTCACGGAAGCACTTCTGTTGATTCCTGTGTTTCATTGTCCAGCTATAGACTGTGCAGGTGTTGACTGGAAGGTCACTCCAACAACCATCCAGGGACGAGTGAACGGCTTGTTCTCAAAGGCAACAGTCACCAATGGAACAAACCCTCATGTTGTCCAGGGAGGTCAGAACGTGGCCTTCACTGGGCTGTACCCGGGTGCAACTTATAACCTGTCTCTGGTGTACGAGAGGGGTTCAGTACAGCTTCCACAGTGCCACCACAGCCTTCAAACATGTGAGTGCCAAACAGTGTAGCACATGATCGACATGGCTCATGGTCACCTGCTCATATTTGAGCTATATTGCTATAACTGTCCTGATTTCCCTCCTCATGTGCCCCTCAGATCCTCCATTTGTCAAAGCCAGTTGTAAGTACTCGGATGCTGGTTACTCCATCACGGTTTTCTGGGGCCAACCAGTGGGCCGGTGGGATGCTGTGGACATTAATGTCGCAGGAAACAGTCGCTCTTTCCCTAAAAAGGACCCGGCCCAATACAGTATTGCGGGATTCCAACCAGCCAAGACATACCAGGTGTCGGTCACTATACTGTCAGGGAGCCTTGGGAACCCAAATCCGGTGTTTGATTGTCACACGGACCCCAGAGGTACGTCAGTGAAGCTGTTTCCACTGCTCTGTGTGCTTTATTGAAGTCTGGATTCTTATCTCCTGCAGGGGTCATCGCAGGCTCAGTGGTGGCTGTTGTCATTTTCGCTGTAGCTGTTGGTTTGATTGTCTACGTGTTTTTGAAAAAGGCGTCGGTTAGGTCGGTATTTTGCACAATGAAAGTGAAATGTGCTTAAAGTGCCTTAAATATGACCTTTTTTTATTCCTTTAAAAAGCAAGGGCAGCTCAAAAGACAGAATCAAGAACGTGTAAGTGTCTTATTCTTCATCTTCAGCACTGGTTTCAGAGATGAAAAGTTTTGTTTTATTCATTTCTTTAGAAGGGTTTCTGCTGCCGACTTTCCTGGCCACCACGGTCAGTTAAGCATGGATGAAAACCGAGGCTTCAGTGAACAATATGAGGTGCAACAACAACAGTATATGGGAGGGTTTTTCGATGTGTTGTTGCAATGCTTTGTTGACCTGCAGGATCTTTTCGGCGTTGGTGCAGAGCAGTCGCAGCATGTAGCACTTTATCCTGAGAACCAAGTCAAGAACCGATTCACCAACATCCTGCCATGTAAGTGGGATCTCTAGTTGGAGAACTCTGGAACTCTTCTAGTTAAATCACTTTTTTTTTTTTTTTTTTTCATCCAACTTTTGCAGATGACGCGTCCAGAGTGAAGCTCTCCGGGAAGTCGGACTACATAAATGCTAGTTTTATGCCGGTGGGTGCGATGAGATTTTGAGTTGCAGTTCATCAGTAGATGGTGAAGACAAATACGCAGAATAATAATAGAGATGATCCTCAGGGCTATCGCAACGACCAAGAATACATTGCCACTCAGGGACCCCTGCCCGCCACAGTCAGCGACTTCTGGAGGATGGTATGGGAACAACAAGTCAGAAGCATCGTCATGGTAACCAACTGTGTCGAACTCACAAGGGTGAGCTTATTTCTATCTAGAAAAGTATTTCAATTTGGCATCTCATTCACCTTATACCTGAACACGTGGTGTCTGTGTGGTGGCCCTTGTTGTTTCAGTGTGCACTGAGCAAGGTTATAATAAATACACTTTTTAGTAGTTTTTGTTTTAGTTTTATTTTGTATTTTGGTCTTTCAAATTCATTTAGTTTGAATTAGTTTCTAGAGTCGGTTGACTAGTTTTAATGAGTTTCAGTTCTTGGAAAGTGCTTAGTTTCAGTTTAATTTTTATTGGTTTTAGAGTTAGTTGACATGCCACACCTGGCCCACAGCTGTGGTGAAACCAGCTGAGCCAAAAATAATTTGATTTTTACTCAAAATGCTTCTTTATCAAATAAGCAACAATTTCGCTATTTTATATATATATATATATATATATATATATATATATATATATATATATATATATATATATATATATATATATGATTTTTTAAATTTGTTTTGTTAACAGATAATGTGGTTAGTTATCGTTTTATGAACTTTTGTTTTTATTTATATTTAACGAAAATACAATACAATTTTCGTTTTGTTTTTTTGTTAGTTTTGTGAACTATAATAACATTAGTATTCATTGTTTTTTTTTTTATGTATTACTGTGTAAGCCTGATCAGTGCAAACATTATAGTCTGCTCTGTTCCTAGCTGCTAAGTTTGTTTCTATCAACAGTGGATGCTCCATACTGATAAACCTCCCTTTTGGAGTCACTACTTGCGCTACAGTATGTTGCACCATGTTTCTTATCCTGGAAGAAAGACGACGCTGAAGTGGTTCCAAATGATGCAACTAAAGAAGACGACTCTTTCCCCAGATCAAGTGTGAGCAGTACTGGCCTCCCCCTGACAGACCTCATCTTTATGGAGACCTGCTGGTGTCTGTGGATTCTCAGACCGAAGAAACCAACTGGACATTGAAGGATATTACGGTCAAACATGTACGTTATTGTGAAGGAAAATATTGAGAGGAGAGTTAAATGAA
The DNA here is from genome assembly GCF_027744825.2 of Synchiropus splendidus. NCBI lineage: Eukaryota > Metazoa > Chordata > Actinopteri > Syngnathiformes > Callionymidae > Synchiropus > Synchiropus splendidus. The sequence goes on from NC_071338.1 coordinate 11,263,964, forward strand.
GGGGCAGGTAAGCGTTAAGGATGTTGCTGCTGCACTGGAGTTGTTTATGTGTGTACCTCACAGAGCTCCACCTCAGAGCAGCGCCGAGTGAAGCACTTCCACTTCACGGCCTGGCCGGACCACGGGGTCCCTCAGACCACCAGTGTCCTCATAAAGTTCAGAAGACTGGTGAGGCAACACATCCAGGAGGAGATGAGCACAGCGCCCACTGTGGTCCACTGCAGGTACTAAAGGATGGGTGGGCAATTCAATTTCCCGAGGGGCCACAATTCTTTAGTTTGACTGACGTGAGAGGCAACAAGTCAAAGGACAGAAGATATATATTTGACTATATATTGTTTCACTTTATTTAAAGGATCTCAATATAGATGTATACTGCAATATCTGGGTAAAACATGAGTAAGGCACTTCGTGGAGAGTGTGAGAAAGAAGCGAAGAAGCGGGTGCAGGCAGGATGGAATCATTGGAGAAAAGCGTCAGGTGTGACGTGTGACAAAAGGGTGTCGGCATGGATGAAAGGCTAAGTGTACAAAAGGGTGGTGAGGCCAGCAATGTTGTATGGTTTGGAAACAGTGGCAGTGAGGAAAAGACAGGAGGCAGAGCTGGAGGTAGCAGAGATGAAGATGCTGAGGTTCTCTCTGGGAGTGAGCAGGATGGATAGGATCAGGAAGCCGTAGATCAGAGGGACAGCACATGTGGTCAGGAGTTTAGGAGACAAAGTCAGAGAGGCTAGATGGAGATGGTTTGGACATGTACAGAGGAGAGAGAGCCAGTACATTGGTAGGAAGATGTTGAGGTTGGAACTGCCAGGCAGAAGGTGGAGAGGAAGGCCAAAGAGGAGATTGATGGAGGTGGTGAAGGAGGACATGAGGTTTGTAGGTTTGAGAGAAGAGGAAGCAGAGGACAGGGTGAGATGGAGGAAGGTGACCTGCTGTGGCCACCCCTGAAGGGAGAAGCCAAAAGGAAAAGAAGAAGATCACATGCTATTTAGTCATCATCCTTTTATTTTGAAAAGAAAAACAGTGAAATGACTCATTCAAATTCAGGAACATAAAAAAGAAAATGAACACCTAAAAAAATGAATGAGTAACATTTAAAAATCCAAAGCGTCATTGTACTTTTCCTTCGACCTCGGCCCTCAGGCTGTACTCTACACACTACTGTACTAGAGGAACAACTATGTAAACACTGATTCACAAATAAATAAATACATCTTTTTTAATGAAAACATTAGCTGCTGTGTATAATGCAAGAAAGGGGACAAAGTGTATGCAAAAGGTGACCTCAGTCTCAAAGGAATAAATAAATAAAAAAACAAGTGATTTCATTATATCAACACATCAGTTATCAGGACCATGCAAGGAAAATTCAAGTCATGGAGAACTTGCTTCTGCTGCATATGAAGGTTTCATGCAGTGTTATCTAATGGTTCTGCTGTCGCCTCAGCGCTGGTGTGGGAAGAACTGGCACCCTCATTGCCCTGGACGTTCTCCTCCAGCAGCTGGAGCAGGAGAAAGCCGTGGACATCCACGGCTTTGTGCACAAGATGAGACTGCGGCGGCCGCACATGGTGCAGACAGAGGTGAGCCACGTGCGTGATCCTAACCGTGCCACCGCGCCCCAACCCTCTGCTTTGTTCCGTCCAGGCCCAGTATGTTTACCTGCACCAGTGCATCTTGGACAGTCTGCCGTCGCACGAGCAGCAGGAAAACATCTACGAGAATTCAGACATGATCTATGTCAACGCCACGGCACTCAAGGAGTTTCGCTGAACCTCGGCTCCCCTTATTCAAGGCTTTGCATTTCAGATTCATTATTTAACTTAAAATCACTTTCCGCTCAGTCCGATCCGTGTGAGTCCATGACATTTGGGATCATCACCCTACTCATCGTGTTTTTATTCTCACATTTCTCACACAAAAGTCATGACGAAATAAAATAAAATTGCATTTGGAGACAGTTGGAGCCCTGTTGCTGTTAGTTAGGGCTGAAGGGTTCGGCAAACTTGGAGTCGATGAGTTTCTTTCGAATGCTCCAGGCCTCTTGGTCAACTGTGACCAACCGAGAAGGAAGTTTCCCAGTCTGAAGCAGCTCCGGCTTCCCTGCCACAGCAGGGGGGGGGACGGAGAACTTCTTGCTGATGTTGTGGAGGACGACGCACGCCTTTATGATGTTGAACTTTTTTTCCAAAGAACTGTCATGCACAAATCCCAGTTGCAGCAGACACCTGAAACGTCTCCTCATGGAGCTGAGCGTCGCCTGCATGACGTTGTAGATCCTGGCGTGGGCTCTGTTGAAGAACACCTCTCTCTCGTTCTTTGGCTCTGACACAGGGGTCAGGACGTGTTTGCTCTGGAAGTAACCAGATCCCCCTATTAATAAAAAAAAAAAAAAGGGAGGAGATAAGTGAGGCACAGACGCTGCACTTCAATCTCATGGAAACATTATGACCAGCTGCCTGAAATTGTGTGTAGTGTATTACACAGCACTAGCTCCACCCTACTGTTTCAACATCTTATCTGCTGATTTCAACTTCATCTTACTGCACTGACTGATAGTTGCACTTTAAAGTTTGCCCCGCCTCACATTCTTAAGTCAGCAGTCGGTGACAGCCAAGATCAAACACTATTGTCAAAGGAACTTTAGAAATGGTTTTGAATTTTCTGCTGGCGATTAGTCGATTTGGCTGAATTATAAACATTTCACTTCCAAGGCGTAGTTAAAAAGATGACCCATAAATGACACACGTTTATGTATTATGGCTACACTTTTGTGTCACTTGTTTTCTTGAACAAAAATGTGTTAATGGCAACAATACTTCTGAAGCCAGCCACGCGATGATCTGTCAGTGTTCGCGTGCTGTGATCCTTTGTGATGGTTGACTCTCTTTCAGCTCGTGAGGGTTAAATGTCAGGGAATAAACTTCCAGTGACATACGTCTATTTCCTCATTCTCTAAGGCCTGGCCTGCCTTGTGATGCAAGTTCCTTCTGATGGTGTTGAAACCAAGAGAAGACTTCCTTGCACTGACACAACAAAGGTCCTGCAGAGGATTTGAGCAACATTTAAAACACCATTCTAACCTCACAAGTATCTAATACTTGCAAAGACTGACTTGGCGTTGCTTTTAACAGTTAACATATACAGTGGTGTTTAACACATCATATGAAACTCTGAAAGGCCCAAACTAGAAGTCTAACAGATGGTGCTGATGGTGATGCACCAAGTCCCCGTGCTGGAAATGAATTGAACTTATGTGACCTGCAATTCAAGTCAGTCACGTGAGCTGGATCTTCGTCATGTACACATGATTCAGAGTAAAGCAACATCGTCCCTGATCCATATTTAGTGGATGAGTTAAGTGAAATATCGCAGGTCGTTTTGAATAGAACTCTGATCAGAGGCTTTTTTTTTTTTTACCTAAAACCCAGTAGGATCCATGCACTCCTCCCTCCATCTCCTTCCCCTTGCAGGAGGACTCCCAGAGATCTTGCTCAAAGGCACTGCCTCCACAACACTGCTCCACGCTCAGGACGTTTCCGTCATAGTCGCAGATGAGCTGACTGACCACCGACGTGAAGCCAACGCTGTTCACAAACGATCGGAACGTGTCCTTCTCGTACGGCGACGCTCTGATCTTAAAGTGGACTGGAGCCAAGACCCCCAAAACTCCGGGGATCCCGCAAAGTCTCTCCGTTTTCAAAGCCAGGTTCTCCCTGCTTTCTGCGCTGAGGGGGAAGGAGACGAACTGCTCACACATGTCAGCCAGGGCGGCGCACACCGCGCAGATGACGCTCGGGTTGTCTTCGTGAGAGAGGCGCGCTCTCTGCAGGACCGCTGGGGAGGAGACGCCATGAGCTAAATAATTCAGGGTCACCATCACCATCGCGTCCGCCGAGAGGTCTCTCTCGGAAAGTGGGGCAATGCGCTCACGGAGCGTGTCCGCGATGAAGGAGATGCAGGGCCGATTCAAGTGAAAAAAGTCGAACAAAGCCTCATCATCGAAGTCGTCGAAAATCCCCGAGCAGTCATCTTCGCTGGACAACAGCTCCTGTTGGGCCAGGAACCAAACTGGCAGCGCAAAAGCCATTAATTACTATTGTATAACTCGAGGTTACCTTTATAAAAGGTACAAATTACTCCAGCTGCAGTTTTCACCAATCGCTTCTTCTCCTATTAAATTAAAAGGGCGCGACGAACGCGATCGCCCCCCTCTGGACAGGAGGCACTTGGTAGTCAGTGACCCGAATAGGTGCGGCAACGGTAAGCAGCAGTAAATTTCTGCTGCCAACATTTAACTTGAAAAAGAGGACAACAAATGGATTGTTGTGTTAGAATGCCAAAAGAAGTTCTCATTCATTTGTGTAGTCATTAGAGGCTAAAGAGGCAAAGTGAATCTCGCGCAAATTTAGGTCGGTTTGTGACCATCTTCTTTTTATAATTAATATAGATATGTCAGCATTGTGGTCTGCACATGTAAAGGGAGCAAATGGCAGGAGGATTTGCCAGCACTATGCAACAACGTCATATTCAAATGAAGCACCATCAGGTCTGTGTATCATACAATTTTCTAAGCACAGGCTGGACCTAATATAATGCAGTGTAATGCCAAAGTCACACTGTTGAATTATGAGTCAACATGATGTCACTTAAGATATTGAGTGTTTATATTCTATTAAAGGGCAAAACTAAATCATATAGACAATTTGGTGAAAATGCAGTGTTTCATTTTAACTTGTAGAGATACAGCTGAATTACAAAACCTCTAAAAATGAATGTACAATTATGAAAACAGACAATTTATTAGTGGTTTGCATCAACCCAGATCTAATTCACACAGTGCAGTTCAATTTATGTACACAAAGTCTATCAGTTTTCCAGTTGTCATGACTTATGTGACAAGTAGAATATTCTGTTGACTTCACTTATGGAAACATCCTTGAGTTGAGGGATTCCCCCTTTACGACTGTTATCCTTCATCTGAGCTTGAGCGTACACATCTGCAACAGAGGAAATAACTGTAGTCTGGAATGCAAAAAAAAAAAAAAAACTTGGCAAAATAATATATTACATCATGGATTTCACCTGTGACGTTGTCAACTGAGTCAAGCGGAGCAGTGTTGAGCATATTCACTCCAAAGAGAACGATCAAAAACACGATCAGTGCAACCAGGAGGTAGATTGGAACAGCAAGAGCCCAATACCTAAAATACCACATTAAACACGATTAAAAGGTGATGCACACCAACGCGTATAAATGTAAATCCAGGGTGTATGATCACTTACTTTTGAGGCCAGTATGTGAGTCCTACAAAATGGAGCCACTCCTCTGGCACAAAAGCCCACACACAGTACAGAACTATAAAAAGAAAACTCAGTCATTCTCTCCCCACATTTTACATATTAAAGTTGCTACCCCATCACGTATTTTCAATTGGTATAAAGTGTAATATACTGCTGTGTTTTATATGTATGAAAAAATAAATAAATTCCAAAATGTACAATGAAGGAAACTACTGTTTTTCTAAGCATCCCAAACAATATCAGGACTGCAGAGAGAGGCAATTATATTTACCTATTCATCAGGAATATTTGACAAAACAAATGAAAAAAATATGTCTTTTGTGACTAGCATTTGTCATACATTGTGATTTTGTGGTTGGTGCTGATGTCTTAATTTTGCTAGGTTGCTACATCTCAGGGAACAATTATCATAAAAGTGAAACAAAAACTACACCAAGAAACACCAGATACTCAATACAGTGAGCTGATTTCAGGAGAACTTGGATACAGCAGCTCTTTGGTGTTTGCTTGACAGTGTTAAGTGTGGCTGAGAAAACCTATGCCAAACATATGACTGGACTTTTCCATTTAAAAATCTAACTTCCTGTCAAATCTAGAGAATCTTTCCCCTTTGCAATATGGGTTCCCACAGTTGTGACGAGCATGCCACACATATGAAAGTCAATTTTACCGACGGCATGGAAACGGCTATTCATGAATTATAAGGCTGTAATATGCAAATAAAAAATAACCCTTACAGAAGGCAAATTTGGAAGAAAGGAATAGCACAAATCCATAGATCGCTCTCTCTGGAAGAGGGGACGGAGAATTCTCCACCATGATCTGGAAGAAAAAAAAAGACATAATGCGGAAACAGAACAGGACAATAACTAAGCTAGGTTAGAATTATCACCCTCAAAACAGATGCATAGTTGAATAAGCAAAACTAAAGATAAACAAAGCTTACGTCGCGTACAAAGTACCTTAGATGGTTGTTGCAAATGCAAACAAACAACCGGGAAATAATCTAAAGAGCGTCTACACTGTCACATACTGTAATGACAATCGGCAATCGATTGTTTTCCCTGCTGTGTAACAGATGAGTGGAAACAGGAACATAACATGGTTCCTACTGTGCATCCAACGTAAATAGATACATCTATTTTAATAAATAATGGATATTTCAGAAAATGACCCAAATTAAAAATGTATACTTCGGATCATATGTAAAACGTGAAAGTGACGTCAAGCTCTTTTGACTGCGTACGCAGCAGAGGTAGATATATTTTACTGTCGGACGCATTTGGTCGTTGCACGCCACGGAAGTACACAGTCTCCTGCATGGTGATGCAGCGTGGGGAAAGTAAAGCCTATTTCGGAGGTGGCTACCTGCCTGTCGTCATTTCGATGATTCGTTTAGCTCCTTTTGATCAATAAGCATTGTGATAGGAGTTGTTTGTTGTAGTGGCATCGCGTTTTGGGGAAGCGTACTCTGGAGTTCAGTGGTCTGATGTGATGCTAATCTCGAAATCATTTATTCACTTGTGTGAAGCCATTTGTTAAGTTCAGTAAGAATGTCGAAGATTAATGTCAAGAAAGATCAAAACAAAAATCAACAGAAAAACACTGCTACAAAGAAGAAGCGCTGGAAGTTTAAGAATAAAAAGTCGAAAGTTAAGAATGCTGTGCCTAACAGTCAGCAGAGTTTACCCCCCAAAGATGCTAAACAATTCTCTGTCAACTGGAAATCCTTACAAGAGGTAAGACTCGACCCTGTTCTATGTGTTGCATTGCTAGAACTGTTTCTTTAAGATGGTGGTGCCATCACATTATTTTGTGCACGTTGTAGTGGCATCAGCATTTGTTTTTAGCTTAGTAAGTCCTGCCTCGTAGTAACAAAAAAAAATCAGATTCTTTGCCTTACAATAAAAAGGAGTGTGTCACATCTTTTTCTTAATATTCCAACTAATGAAGAACATCTAATCTAACCTAAATACACATCTGTTAAGGTCACGCCAAACGTTGACCTTCAATTTCATGTATTTGTAAGGTAGTTCCTCGGGCATTACAGCCTTTTTTGAACATTTAAGTTTATGATTAGAATGTTCTCTCTAGATCATTTGATATATTATTTTATTAGGTCTGTATTAGGTCTGTATGCAGTCGTGCTTCCATAGACGTGTGCATTGCAATGAAAAAGAAAAAAGAAAAAAAACAGCCAGCAGAGATGCAATGCTCACTCCTCCTCCTCACTATACAAATGCAATGTTTTGTACACTAACCAGACTGGATATTGTTGCCATCTGCTGGTGCATTGCGTCGTGGTAACCACTATATTCTTTCCCACAGGTTTTAAAGGCCAGTCAGCCAAAGACTGTATCACAAAAATCCACAAATGGTACACTTGAGAAAGTAGAGTCTAAGGAAGTTTCTTCAAAGAAAAAGACTGGTTTAGGTCAAACTGACTCTGGACACAATGGGAAGCAAAAAAACATTAAGGATGTTGTTTCTAAGGACCATAAAAAGAATCACCCAGCTGGTGTAAATCTGAAACAGGCCTCTAATTCGGCAAAGAAAAAGCGCAAGTTAAGTGAAGCTGACAGTGGGCCTGCTGCAAAGAAGAAGGAAGTCGTGATGAAGGAACCCGCGCCCACAGAGTAAGTTATGTGTGTTCTTTCTTTCCATTGTCAACAGCCATGTGTGCCCCCACAACACCAATTCACAGCTTTGCTCACCAGTGGCCTGATACTGGACGAGGCCTAATGACAACATGGATGAAAGTCAAGACACACACATACAAAAAACAACAGTATGACTTCAACCAGATGTCTGAGATGATTTCTAGCACATCAGTATTGATCATGGCTCTTAAATAAATATTTTGGTGTAGTTTTAGTCACATTACCAGTTTCAGAAGCTGATCCCTGCTCAGACGATGGAATAAATAACTAAAGGGATGACGCATGCTTTCACCTAATGACCGACCGCGGACGTGCAGGAAATTGCCTCCTCTCTAAATGTCCAGTGCGTCACGTCGTCGAAAAAGAGCAAACTCATGACAGCTTTGATGGTTAGCACAATTGAACACACCAATAGTTACAAAGTCATACAATTCAAATGGACATTCATGTTACTGCAGTGAAAAACACATCATTGTGGTCTCAGCTGTGAAATGAAGTTTGGATAATTTTAGGAGAATCATTGTCCTTTGATTCTGGAAAAAAAAATCTATAGTCTCAAATTGACGCAAATCTTTCTTTATAGTCCATATATATTTTTGTGTAGAAAAAAAACACATTTGAACCTCTCGTGCTTGTGAGACTAAGTATTTATTTAATCTCCATTCCATCTTCAGAGCAGACCTCTGGTTTGATGACGTAGATCCAGATGACATTGAGGCAACGCTGGGACCAGAGGCTGCGGAGATCATGAGGAAGAAGCAGGGCATTTCAAAAAACAAGGAGGTGGACAAGCTTGTGAAAGAGAGAGCTTTTGAGGGGTAAGTACTATAAATGAAATCCTCTTTAAGACAGTGAAAGTAATGGTTCTCATCTGTGCATCAGGTTGTTGATAGCTACATACTGTACATAGCGCTGCAGGCTGTATATAATAGTAACTTAGTTTTCATGGGCGATGTGTTGAAAAAAAAAAAAAAATAATTAAATTTAATTAATTATTTTTTCTTTTCATGTTACAAAAAGCCTTAATGGCTCTTGTTTTTAATGTTTACTTAAATCCTCTGATATATTACAAACATTCTGAACGTTTTTGTAACTATTGCATCACTTAGGTTCTACATTGATACATCGCAAACAGTTCAGTCAATATTTCATCTTACATGAAGACAGATTGAAAAGGAGCAGAATGAACAGTTTTGATGAAATGCTGAGCTAAAAAAGTGTCCAAAAACATTAACATTAAAAAAGATTCACATTTATTCAACCATCTCCTGAAAAAACATATAACATATTCCTCAATACATTGAACGTTATGTTAACTATATCTGATAGCATTGTGATTATCACATTGCTTTCACTTGAAAAATGGAGGCGCTGTTGGCAAACATTATTGTTTATGACTGACATGCTGTCATGTTCAGTATCGCTTTCATGGGAAACAAGGGTTGCGCCTACTTTCTACTCTACTCTGGAATATTATATTAGCTTGTGACTTTCTATGAAACTCACGTGTGGTCTCTTTGCTATGCTAACTGTCAGCATCACCAGAGCAGTCGCTATCGATTGTGAGATGGTGGGAGTGGGACCAGAGGGGCAGGAGAGCATCTTGGCCAGAGTCTCTTTGGTCAACCAGTTTGGGAAATGCCTGTACGACAAATACGTGAAGCCAACGGAGAAGGTGACGGACTACAGGACGGCTGTGAGCGGCATCCGACCACAGGACATCAAGGACGGCAAGTGATTTTTACAACTGTTGGTTTTTGTAGTTGTTAATCAGACACCTGCAGCTTTTTTATTTTGGTTTACATTCCACCATGGATCATTGCAGGTGAGGACATGAAGACTGTGCAGCAGGAGGTGGCTGAGATCCTGAAAGGCAGAATAGTAGTGGGACACGCCATTCACAATGATTTAAAGGTTCCTCATTTCAATATTCCTCCACTGTACATACACAGAGTACACGTGTTTTGCTTAAACAAATATTTGTTTGTTGCAGATTCTACTTCTAGACCATCCAAAAAAACACATCCGAGACACGCAGAAGTACAAACCATTCAGGAAAACTGTAAAGGTAACGTGAAGCCATGTGTTCATGTCATCTCGATCGCTGTCTGCCATTATGATAATACAACCATTTTGTTTTCTTTCAGACCAAACGGCCGTCGCTGAAGCTCCTCTGCAAAGAAATCCTGAATGTCAAGGTTCAGCAGGGAGAACATTCTTCTGTAAGAGAAACCTTTTTGATCACTTGTGTTTTTGTCGGTGAAGATCATCTACTTCTGTTTTGATCAAGAATGTACAACCCAAAATGCTCTTCTGATCTACGGCCATTTGATTACTTGGTCAGAAGTACATGCTTGCATGATGATACTCAGTCAGTTATTTTGTAAAGATGTATTGCAATTGTTGCTGCCTCAATGTGCTGTATATCAATATGTGCACATGTTGAGAAAGTGGTTACTCAGTCGCTGTAAACAAACCTGTGTGTCTGTGGCTCTCAGGTCCAGGACGCGCAGGCCACCATGAGGCTCTACACACTGGTCAAGAAGCAGTGGGAGGCGGACATCAAAGCTGGCAAATTCAGCTTGACAGAGAAAAACGCTAGAAAGCCAAAATCTCCAAAGAACACGAGGAAGAAGTTCACAGGACTGTAACAGGCTAGTATCAAGACTGTTTTGGATCCCACAGCATTTGAGTTTGTTGAACTTGCAGACACAGAAAAGTGACTCATTTGTCTGGCATTTTAAGATTTACTTTAAACGCCTAACTAGACTCATGGGTGGCTGCTGGTTTGAATTTTTTTTACAACCTGTCATGTGTTCTGAACCTGCCAGTCGTTCCTCTTGTCAATCAAATATTACTGTAGATGTGCCTCCTTTACGTTTGACATCTATCAGTTGCCGTTTTGCTCCATGTATTCCTGGTTGCCTTCATGTTTGTACAGTGTTTAAATAAACCAGATGGGGATGATGTTTTCAGTTATTGTATCCGTCCACTGTAGTTGACTTGTCCAAGGTCAGGACCAGACAACGGTGATGACACCCGATTTCTTTTCACATTTCTTGACAGTGGTCCATTCACAATGTTATCTGTAGTCGTGACTCAGAAAAGCGTCACCATTGACCCTGCTTGGATGGACTTTGTAATCTGGGTCATCAGGATTCACTGGGTCCCTCCCAGCTCTCTTTAACTGGTGTTTATACACTTGATCCACACATTCAGTCGTTCCCCGAGCGTCTCGGGGCATCTCCAGACTGCATGTGACTTGCTGTCCAGCAGCTGAAGCAGTGCCCTACATTCCTGAAAGAAGCCACAACTCCATCTTCCGCTCACTTATGTCGTCCATATCTAGTTCAGTACTATAAAAGCTTCAGCAGAGAATCAAAACATCTTATATGGTTTCCAGGGGAAGCCTGTGTGTAGCCCAAGAGTCTCACATGTGGCTGGATGTCAGTCATGTCAAGTGCAGAGACACCACCTTCACCACGTCGACTGGGCTTTGATATAAAGATAGATGCTTCCCATAAATAATGCAAGCTGGAGGCAGCTGCTGCTCCCATATGGTCGTACCAACGTACTGACATTAGTGAGGGAGATTCATCATCAGAGCTGTCACAACACTGGGTCTTATTGGTCAATATCTGGACATGGAATGGCAGCACACCGAGACTCTGCTGGATGACCGAGCTACTGACTCAGAGGGACGCTGGAGAAAAGCCCATCTAATCTATCGCCATATTCCTGCTGTTGTGACTGCAAATTCAGACTTTCTGTCAGGCTCCTTTTCTCATTCCTGCACATGGGAATATCTTTGTCAACCCTTCATTTTCTGCCACTTATTCCCAGCTACACAGGGATGTGGAGCCCTGGAACAGACCACATGAATCACATTTTCATTCACCATGCCATCATGACATTTAACACTCGTGGATTTTGGGGATTATTTGTGAATATACAGAGTTGACAAGCAGTGACTTCTATTTTTTTCTTCAGTCATATTGTTATCAAGTCTACATCACTTATAACATTTAATTCCTTTGACGCCTTGAAGTCTCATGTTTGTTTTTTTAATGGTGCTTTATATTAAAGTCTGATCAAAGCGTGAGAGGAGAACAGGTCTCTTACTTCCACCCATTTCATGATTTCTATCTGCCGGTGTTGGTGGGCCATCACCTAATCTGTACTATTAGAAACAGAAAAAATTCTCTCCAAACATCTCCATTTCTGCAGGCATCTTCTGGGTGGTCCCCAGAACTGGCAGTAACTTGGGTTGATTTGTGTTTGCGTCCCTCCCTGAAGCCAATTTCCCACCCTTGCCCTGACCATCATGCGCTGAGCACAAAATGAATCACCGGCCGCTGAAATCATGCCAGGTCTGACCCCAAACTTCCATTTTTCACTTCTGAGTGTGTGACTGTTTTTCCATTAGCCATGGACAGCATCAATAAAGATTATTGACCCACCTTTTTGTCACTGTCAGTCATCCTATGTGTCCTCAAGGCCAGCAGGGCTGTCTCACAGCTCACCAGGGGTCTAATACAGACGATTCGCTGTTGCTCATCGCTTCAGTTGCACAGCGGAATATTGGCACGTTCGATGAAAAGAACCAATGGCAGGTGGAGGAGATTGAAACCATCTGGACGGATTTTCTTTTCTCTCCGAGAAATGTGGTCTTGACCACAGTGTGTCTCCTCAGGTCCACTTTACTTCTTTATGCATGAGCTGCAGGCGTACTCTGGACGTGTCTGTTGACTAATGCTGCCTCTTAGTCCGGGGAGAGAAAAACTCCCCATCCACTATTCATGCAGTTTGATGAGGAAACACTGTCAGCTACTTTCTGAGGACAACTGCTTCCCCGGCTGCTTTATGTTCATGTGAACTTGCAGGTGGTGGAGAGGATGCCGCCTCTCCAACTGATGGTTAAGGATGCTTTGGTGGCGCCTGTTGTACAGAATTTCCAGAATAGAATGTTCCAAAAGTTTGGCGCCCCCATGTCCACTTGGGAAGATCTGGATGGATCAACTTTGAGAGATTGAAACTCCTCCTTTAGGAGGAAAACTTCCACCCACATTGAGAAAGGCTCAACAAAACGCAACAACAAAGGCTCTTGGTCGGATTCATGCGACTCTATAAAAATATTTGGATCAAAACTAACCATGATTTCCTGTTTTCCTTTAGTATTTATTGTCTATTAAAATATATTGAGAGGTAATTGGGAAAAATGTAATAATAATAATCGTAATTTACAGCACATTCAATTTTTTTAATACTATATACTACTATACTGCATTACTAAATACATATCCTTACCTACTCAAAACATTTTTTTGTTCTGTCTGCATTACTTTTCCAATGGGTTTTCTGAAGATCTTTCTTTTCCACCACATTTGTTGAGTCTGTCAGAACATATAAATATTATCAAAACATAATTATCATATCATATTTCATGGGTTAGAGAACGAACAATGCTAAAAATCCTAGATAAATTCCCCTTTCCTTAGGGCCAAATTGTGTTGAACAACAACCTCTAGGCTGCATTTGTGTGAAAGAAAAGAAAAAAAAATTCCACGTGGGAAAATAATGGTTTTTAAAGACGAATTAAAAAAAAACAAAAAAAAAAACCAATACGACAGTCAGTTCTGCTACTCAGCTTCATTTATATAGCACCTTCCACACAGGTGTTCCAGTGCTTCACATAGAGAAGGAGGAGCTGTCCGTAGTTCAATATTTATTTAATATTTAATATGTGACAAATAATGGACGTATTGAATACATTCACTGCTGTGGTTGTGAAAGGATTAGGAATAAAAACGTATAGCATTGAGCTCGACTGGGCAACTGGTTCTCTGGAACACACATGAAACACGCGCTGCAGCAGAATCCAGCAACACCTCCGATATGATTTCAACTGTTCCTCGCCCAAACTTTCCCTCAAACTTTCCTGGAGTAACAAATCACAAATATCATCTGGACTGTAGCATGAGATGTCAGCAGGGATTCACCGCGTCACTGATGCTGTTGCATCAACCGGCTTCAAATGCGCCTGGCATTGGATGTGACTGTCTTTACAAAGTATTAGTGCCTCATCCTCAACAGCTTATCACCAAGTACAGGGTCCTGGGGGGCTGGAGCTTGTACCAGCTCGGCTGAGCACAGGCGGGTGACCTGTCTGTCAGGGAGCACAACAAGGAGGACAGTCACTGACACCCATTCGGGAATAGTTAATTAACCACTGTGCTGTTTAATTTGGGAGGTCCCTCTGGGAACACACGGAGAACATCTGTGAGCTCTACACGGTAAGTACCCAGGCTCTCTGCAAAACCAGAGCCTCATCAAATGGACCTGCTGCGGAGCTGGAGCAGTTCCGATACCGTGACATTGTGATTCCCCAGACGAGCGGCCTGTTGTTGTAAAACTCTGACTCTGGCTGGAATTGCTGATGTGATTCTGCAGCATATTTCAGAGTGCACACAACGCAGTATAGATTTCTACATCTCCTGTCCAAGCGGCCTCGACCTCCCGCCATCCTGACATAACGTCGAGGCATCCGTCTCTTGCTCCGATTCTATCTTTGTCGCTGGGTCTTCCTGCACTTGTGGTCAAAAGATGCTGGACAACAGGCGTTTGCCCTATTACTCCTGTTGTAATTTTCATGAGGCGACGTTGCACTCATGCTTAGCTTTCCCGTCAGCAGTGCATTAGTCCTTTTGCTGATCGCTGCTCTTCTTCTTAGCCCTGTCCTCAACTGTTTATGGCTCTCTACATGAGGAGATCATTTGGACCCATGCCAAGTCTCAATTTCTGACAGGGAAAAAGACGTTTTGACACAGGCAGTTTTTACATGTAGTCATGCACTTCAGCCCAGTTCTGCCGTCATCATGTGCATTACACATGTATGACACTCTTCTTGTCAGGGGTTGCCACAGCGAGTCAACCTCCACCACCTTAACCAAGTCAGCAACCCCCTCCCCAGTCACACCCATCCCCTCATCCCTTCCTGCACCCATGATCTTCTCCGTTTCATGCATATTGAACCTTCGTTTAACAACAACTATTGATCCTATCCTAAGTTCAGCAACATTTTGTAGGAAATGACGTCACAGTTTCAACTCTCAGTAAATCCAGAGTATTTATCAAACTCTGCAGCTGATAAATTATTCACATCAAGGAATGGGGAAAAAAAAACAACCTGCAGACACTTGATGCACATATGTTTTAATGATCCTTTTTAGTACGAGTAAAGAATATAGGCAAGTGAAAATGTATATTCAGGTCAGGCCCACAAGTGCATCACAAGGTCCAGCTGCTACAGGACCATCACGTGAAAGGAGTTTTGAAATGATCCAGTGGAACAAAAGACCATATAAAAAGTGGAAATGAGACAATCGGACGGAAATCAAAGATGCTGACTCTGCCCTGGATCTTGTCAAACACAGTGAAGCAAGAGTGCCATAAAAATGTTCATTACAGCAAGGACAAAAGCTTGTTGTCGTGCCCTTTCAATTTATCATATGTGTGTGTGTGTGTGTTTGTAGTGTACCGGTTTATGTCATAATGTATAACCATATACTAAATTGGATGCTTTATTTATCTATCGCCATGTCACCAGCGATTCCATGATAGTCACCTTGGCACCGTCACATAACACTCCGCCACATGACTGCTGGTGTCAGTGCTGGAAACCTGTAGACAAAATGGTGTTTGCGTCCTTCCAACACACACAGAAAGAGAGGGAGGGGAGACATTGTGAGCTGAGGGAGAGAAAGACAAATAAAGAGGCCAATAAGTGGTTAAATAGAAGACAGAGAAGCAACAGCGGGCGTGTGTATTTTTCCGGCAGAAACATCTGAAGTTCAGTCATAAGAGCAATGAGCCTGTGCTGCTCTGGGTTCCTCCCACCCCGCTGTCTTGTGTCTAATCCGCCCACATGTATCGTCTGAGGAGGAGAAAAATAGTGCAGGAGGTGACGCCGAGAGAAGGAACAGAGAGAAGCGCAGGGAGGGAGAAGGCGAAGCGAGAGAGGTGTCTGCACGCCGCGTCTCCATTGAAACATTTTTGGAAGGAAGATCTGAATGGTAGCCTCACCCTGCGCCCGGAAGCGTAGAGAAACTGTAACCAAGGCTGGCTTTGATTTTTCTGGCAATAACACAGAGGTGGGAGGCAGAAAGAGGGGGAAAAAGAGGAGAAAAAAAAGAGGGGGGAAAGAAAGGCAGCTCTCAGGGGGACTATCTCTGCTCCATTCCATCCGAAAGACTCATCCCTCTTCCATCATCAGCATGATCATAAAGCTTTAAGTCACTAACGCGGCGATCTCAGCGCGAAATCTGACTCTAATCGGCTGGAGCCCCAAAACAGAAGGTGAATGCCTCTGCCAGAGACTGGACACCTCTCTGACACCGTGAGACACAGCGAGAAAACTACACTCTGATTGATCTGTAAAGCTCGATGTGCCTGCTTTGGCACGCACTCGAAACCGACCCGAACCAAGTGAGTATCAACCGTGTCTGTGTTTCTGTCTGTGTGTTTCCTGTTTCTCGTCGTCGAGCCCACATTCAACAAGTACCGTTTTAATTAGCTGCAGGGTGCGTGTGACGCGCTCGTTTTTCGTCCGTGCCACGCTTCCTACACAGGCGGATCCGCGCCTTCACTTCGCCATCCGGATGGTGATTTCGTTGTAACCGTCAAATTCACCCCTCAGCGCGCAAGTGAAGGGTGTTTCCATCTCCCACCAGATGAGAGCAGCCTTCCTCCTGCTCGCCTGCGTTTGTCTTCTCATGCTTTGTGCGTCTGAATGCATGGCTCGCTGCATGGGCTTCTGTGTGGCCGCTTTGTTTCAAGGCCTTGGCTGTTATTCGTGTTCAATGAAGGCAGGACGGGCACTGGATTCATCTCATCCAGAAGGTCCACCCCACGTCTAGACGGAGGTCCCGTACCCCCTAACCCCTGTCGCCCCTCCACCTGCTCCTTTCCACGCCGTCTCCACTCTGCCCCCACTGGGAACCCTCTACTTCCTCCATCTCGTCCCTCCTCAATCCTGCATTATAAATCCACAGCTGCTGCTATTTTTAGACCGTGGGTAACCCAGAAAACACCCCTTCCATTTTAGAGGGAATGAGAAAAAAATCCTCTCTGGAGGAAACATTGGCGTACTGTCGCTGTCTGGGGACGTGGTTGGTGGAGAAGGGATGGGGCCGAAAGAGCGTGGTGTTTAAGTAGCAGAAATAAATCTATTTGGAGGCTCTGATTCACTTACGTTGGCTGGGGTTGTGCATCTCTGCCTCTGATGGCATCCAGTCCTCCGTCCGTGCCACAACTTTTTCTTTGTCCTTCAAGCAATTTATAACCAGATCCTTGACCGTGCGTGTGTCACCTCTATCTCGCCTTTTACGAGTTCCTTTAACAGCCCCGGCCGTTTTTCATCTCCCATTCCCAACTGGTCTTGCTCGACGTGTCTATCGACAATGTCAAGTCAGGGATCTGCTAATTGTTAATTTAGAGCAGGATGACTTATGATCAGTGTTGGGTTAAATCCCAAAGATCCACCTGCAAAATTCACCAGCTCAAGAAAGCGGTGATTTATCCAGTCCTATAAATAGACCTTAGTCTTCCTGACATGACACTCTATCCCCGAGCTCCTGCCGCCTGCAGTGACGGTGGTTTGGGCCTTCTCTGTCCTCCGCTAAATAAATAACAATGGCCGACGTTGTCTAACAAACCAATAAAGCCTTTGCACCTTTTTTTTTCTGTCACATACAACCCACACATCCTTCTGCCTCATCCTGCGCCCGCACCCATCCAAAATGTGAAGTTTTGTTCAGTTGTGAGCAGAGAACTTTGGGAATCGTGTTAGTTGTTTTTGGCGGCAGTTTGGACTCTTGTGTTGATGGATGACGCAGTGATCTGGGCAGTATTAGAGTTGCCTTTGATGAAGGATAAAAGAGTAAAGGAAGGAGGGAGTTGATGACGTATGTGGTTGATGAGTTGAAGAATTGAAAGATCAAAGTCCGAGCACATTTGGGTTACAGTTATTCCATTTGAACTATGCTGCGTGTGCCTCAGCAACCTGTCAAAGTCTTCTGAAAATTGGCTTAAAAAAAATCATTGTTATATCAATATGCCTATTTTGAAGACAGGTATGGGTCGTCTTTGAAGATGAGCTACGCCATATTCCATAGCTACTCATACTTAATTCTATTTATCGCTAATATATGGAGTCTTTTACATTAGAATGAAGAGGTGCTGCGTTTCTCCCCTTAAGACCAGAGGAGTGGTAGTGATGTGTTGCCATTAGACTGACTCTCAACGTTCTCAAACTGGGAGAGATTCAGAAAGAAGAAAAGGCAGGGTTAGACAGACAGTCGGTGGACTGTGAGTTCTGTCTTGAGCTGCTGCATGATAGCTGGGAGATGAGTGAATCAGGTGTCGTTTCCCTGCACCTTCTCGATAATGGCCTGCATATTGCAGGTCTGCATTGGTCCTTACACCGGTCACCTTGGCCCTGCAGAGCAGTAAATCAATAAAAATCACTTTTAAATCCCCTCAGAAGTACCTTAGTTTCAAGTGATAAATGAATGCAGCTGTATTTTAAATATTAATAAGCTCCATTAAAAAAAAAAAAAAAAAACGTTTTATGTGATACTTTCATTCACTGGTCATGAAATTCCTGATTTATTCCGAGCCCTCTCTGATAGCAAAGCAAAAACGATGACTTAAGAAACCAGAGGGACAAGCAGCTCAGCCTGTGTAATGATAATCTGTGCAGGAGATGATGGTTTGAGATTTGTCCCTCTGTCTGTACTGAAGCGAATGCTCCGGCGTGTGTTTTTGAGTAGGACGTGTGAGAAAGCAGCAGCAGCTTCTGGGTGGTGATTGACCAGTATACATAAAGGCTCAAGCCCCCCCGGGGGGTGTTGATGCAGCAGAACGTGTGGATTGGTTGGCCCCTGGAGATCTCCACACTTGTGTTTCTGAGCAGAGAGGAGTGTGCCGCCTGCGCGGGATTTGCCATTTCCTCTCCTGCCCGCTTAATTGATTGGGTATTTCATTCATGCTCAGGGAATTGGCTGCAAGTGGGATTTTTATTTCCTCACATTAACTGTCTCCCAGCTTTGTGTGGCTCTGTCATCTGCGTCCGTGCGTCTTTGTGGATCATCTTCTCCCTCCGTTCACGCCATCTAAGTCACTCTGTCGCCTGCAGCTGCGTGACACACGCAGTCAAAAGATAATGGGTGGTGGATTTACTGTGAGAGCACGAGGTGCGCTCGCCATCAGAGGGGGAGAGGGAGGACGAGCGGTGTGACACACTGGAAGGGGAGGTGACCGCAGTGCTTCCAGCGTGCTGCAGTACCTTGCGCTCTCCTTTTGGGGTCTCCTGTGCACCGTGGACTGGTTGCCAGCAGAGGGGGAGATAATGTAGAGATGAGGAGAGGGGAGAAGGATGCGGGCAGGGAAGCGATACGGAGGGAACAGCATGAAGCCTTGTGGTTACATCCTTTGATGAGGTGTTGGAAACACACACGCACACACACAGAAGCACACACACACACTTCACATTTGCCTGCAAAGCCCTCCCTCCGTTTCCCTAGTGATGCATTTGCCATTCAGCTCAGCTGTATATCTGTAGCACATCCCCGCGCTAGATTTTCCTTCCTCCCTTCACTGGAATATTCCCCCTTCACCACCTTTACCTCCCTCATCACTTTCCCTTTCCTTGAAAACATGCTTTAACACATCACTTCTCGCCTTCACATTCTTTGTCCCTTTCTCTTCCTCTCTTTCTTATCCTCTGTCTGTCCCCTACTGTTAAAGGTTCCAGCGTTTGCTGCCAAATGATGGTTTTGTTCCGCATAGTCAGCACTCCTCCAAATTCCTCCCTCCCTGCCTCCCTCTCGCTCACTCTCTCTCTCTCTCTCTCTCTGGTGCAGGCTCTGCTCCCCCTCCCCCTGGTTACTGCTGCTGGTACCTCACAGTCAATGCATCCCATAATCCTGCACTCCCTCCCCCTCTTGCTGCAGTGTTTGTGCTAATATATATTAGCGTCTGTGCGGCTTTCTCCTTGCACCTTGGCTGTCTTGAAGGTTCTGCACGACTGAAAGCAAGAGACCCCTGTTTTGTGTGGTAGCCAGGGGAGTGTTGTGAGCGCACCCCCTGTTTTCCTGCCCTCCTCTTGTGCAGTAGTATGTGGGAGACGCAGGACATGGTGGCCAACTCAGGGACTGCTGCAGGAGAGAGAAAGTGAGACCCCCTCCCATCAGTTCCTGATGCGTACTCACTCTAGTCTCACCTCTATTGGTTCTTGACTCACTGCGCATTCCTTTACTCTACCTCCTCCACGAGGACCGATCAATGATCTGTGCCTTTTCTGAATAAAAAGCTAAAGACAGATGCTGCTCATCAGTGTTTATACTTGCAAATTGATTCAGTCAATAGACTGACCACGCATGACATTAGAGAAACTGAACGACCACAGTGACATGCTTGTGGCAGTGTGCGTATCAAATATTCAGCAGGTCAAACTAAACTGAACCTTTAAGGTCATAGCTGCCAAAAACTGTTCTGCTGGTGAGAAATGCTGGGGACGTTCCTGTTTCAGGACAGCTGTGTCCCGCCACTGAGAGTGTGAGACACAATGGAAGACGCTGTCCGTGGTGCTGAAATGAACCATTCGCTGCTGGAAAAGCTCAGCAACCAAGAACAATTTATCTGTTTAAGAACTTCACTTAAGAAGAGTCAGTCTGAACCTCAGTTGTGCAGAGTAACTTAGAAACTCTGCAAGTCAGAGAGGCAGAGCGTTTCGGTGAGTTTTGAATGACAGTTTCAGATTTTGTTGTTCAATGGAATGTGTAGTGTGCAGAGGAAGCTATGGCTGACACAATAGAAACTTCCTGGAGCTGTGAAGTTGTGAGACAGAAAACCTTCATGCATGGCTTGGACTTAAAGAGCCCTGAGGACACTCGCACAAAATGAGAACTTCCGAGGGCAACTTCTGTGTGGGAAGCACCGTCCATGCAGTAGTTATGGTTTCAAGTCTTACCTCGCTGCTGATACTCTGTCCCGGGATGACTGGAGCAAAAAAACAAAAAACGAAAAAAAAAACTAAGCTAAACTTTTCTGAGAACAAGAAAAGTTGTTAATAGGTGGAGCGTTTGTACAAAAACGATCAAGTTGCGAAGAGAAGGCAGCAGAAGTGCGCAGACGGGAGAGTTGAGCTGAAGTGCAGGAGGCAGAAGTTTGCGCAGGTGAGCGATGTTAGAGGATGAGTTTGGAAGGTGAAGGAAGGATGCAGCGAGGTGACAAGAGAAAATGGGAGCAGAGATGGGACATTGATAATGTTGTGAACAGAGGAACTGATGATTCTACCTCTTCAGTGAAATGTGAGTGTCTTCTGCGGAATATGAGAGCGAGCGAGGAAGACAGGGAGAGAGAGAGCGAGAGAGAGAGGGTAGTTGGCGTCGAGGGGGGAGGGTGAGGCGATTTCTTTGAGAAGAGAAAAAGGTTAACAACATAGATATGGCTGCATGTGTGCTGCACACGCGTCTGCAGCGAGTGGCGATGCAGCTGCGGGGCGAAAGCTCTGACCTCTCCAGGAGGAGGAGGGACGGAGGGAATAACTCCTGCTTTTTACTGCAGCAGAATTCATTCACTTTTATAGCGCACTCTCCTTTTCGATACCCTGCTCCTCTCTCCGCTCCCCCTCGCTCCAACCCCCCTCTTCTTCCATTACTAGAGGAGAGACAATATTACACTGCTGCTCACTGTAGCTGCCTCCAGTCAAAGTGCTGCTTTCACACACATGTTCCGGTCTTTGTCTGAGCTAGGACTGTTTTCCTGATTGCCATTTGTTCTGTCCTTTTCAGTCCTTCCATTGAAAATCTGATTTATGGTTTCTCCATCTCCTCTCCTCCGTCCACCCCCCTGCCCCCCGCACTCCTTCTCTCATGCTCTGTCTGTGTGTCCGTACACAAAGTGGCCGTGAGAATTGACATAATTGAGCTTTGCCTGGTTCTGAGGTGTGTGGAGGGGCTGCTGCAGTGGCTGAGGCAAACACACATGGAGGAGAACTAACATTAGTAAACACCAGGGAGGCAATTAACACACACACACACCACGCATGGAGACGTCAGAGAGACTTTGGGAAGGAGATAGACTCTGTTTATCTTATTCTGGCTCCGCTGTCAGTTAGTGCTTTAGTCCCACATCGGTCCTGTCAGCTCTTGAATCCGGGGACGGGCAGTGTTGGGACCAACATGTCTCAGTGACAGCGAGAAGACCGTCTCCACACTCTGTGTTTCTGTGCGTCAAGGAATGAATTGCCATATTTTGCTAATTATAATGTTGATCATCTGCATCTATACCTCCCTTCTGCTGAAATTTCTGCCCTTTTTCTCTCCCGCAGACTCCTCAGACTCCTCCCTCCTCCTCCTCCTCCCTTCGGTTTCTCTCATCCTCTCCCTCCCCCCCGGTCCTCTATGCTCAGTTCGGTGTGTGTATCCTCTTTCAAAGGGCGCAAGGGTGGGAACAAGTCGTCCAACAAAGCATGTTACAGCGCAGACATGACTTGTCCTTCGGAAAGCGAGAAGATCGTGATAAACTGCGGGGGGGTGCGGCATGAGACTTACCGGAGCACCCTAAAAACGCTGCCTGGTACCCGCTTGTCGTGGCTCACCGAGCCGGACGCCTTCAGCAACTTCGACTACGACCCCAAATTAGACGAGTTCTTCTTTGACCGCCACCCGTCAGTCTTCTCCTTCATCCTCAACTATTACCGCACCGGGAAGTTGCACTGTCCCAACGATGTGTGCGGTCCGCTGTTCGAGGAGGAGCTGGCCTTCTGGGGCATCGACGAGACGGACGTGGAGGCGTGTTGCTGGATGAACTACCGGCAGCACCGGGACGCAGAGGAGGCGCTGGACAGCTTCGAGACCCCGGAGCCGGACGCGCCGGACGACGACCCCGCGCTCGGAGGTGCGGATGGGGACTTGAAGAGACTGTGCATGCAGGAGGACGCCAGGAGGGCAGGCTGGTGGAAAACTTGGCAGCCGAAAATCTGGGCGCTCTTCGAAGACCCCTATTCATCCAAATATGCCCGGGTGAGTTCCACTTGGTTCCATACTGCTCGTGGTAACTTTTGAGAACTTTGTCCTGGCGTGCTGGCCTCCACATATGTGTGTTGTATTCCATGTCTAGCTGCATCTTTCATGATGAATAATTAATGCTGGCAGCGCAAGAGAAAAATGCTATGGAGGATTCCTTCCGCGGCCGCGACGTTCACGTGTTTTTTATGAAGCACATCACTCCTCGTGTATGAGCTGGTTTCACCCCCAACAGCCTTTTATTGCGACCATAATTCCCGTCGCTGTGTTCTGCAACTTGAGCAGCTTTAATACGCGCCTGTCCGTGAACGCACCGTCCGCTGCGCCATGCATCCAAACGTCCTCATTAGGTCACATTTGCCCGTTTACGACGCACATCAATGCGCCGTATTTCGTGTCAGAAATATTTATTGGAGCTCCGCAGCAATGTGATCCGAGCCTTTGCCCATTTTTGCCCTTGATTCACACGCTCCCCTCCAGTGTGTGCTTCCCACCCCCCTGTCCCAGGTGAACGCTTTTACGTACCATCGGAACTGCGATCGAATCTTTTTTTTTTTCTTCCCCGGTTAACTATCTGATCAAATATTTTGATTTGATCTCTCATGTGTTCCATTTTCCAGCGGATTGAAGTGGCTCTAGTGCTGCACACTAATGCAAATGCCTTTGCTCCATTTGATTATTTATTTATTTATTTTGGTTTAAAATATCTTTCGCTTTTTTTGCTGCCAGTGTCAGGCCAAGGGGGGTGTGTTGGTCCATAAGTGCACATGCAGAACCAGACAGTCAGCAGACACCTGCAGTGGCTAGGTATTCATGCAAACGCTCACACAAAGGCTGAAGTAAACTTCCAATCACAAAGCAAAGCAAACTCTTGCCAGACTCTGATGGTAACAAGAGGAGACCTTCTGGACGGAGAAAGTGTTGGACAGTGATTGGCAGAGAATCAGCATTAAGTCATCCGATTTGTCTCTCTGCTCTCTGTGGACTCAGGATCCAGGCAGGAGGCGCTTCTCTAACTGTCACTCCAACTCCAGTCAGATTGATTTATCACCGGCTAAAGCAATAACCAGACTATCGACTACATTCTTAATAAAACAATACCGCAATGAAGGTGTTAATCCAACTTGCTCTTTTGCTGGATGTCTCAGAAAAAGCATGACACCATTCCTCAGTGTTTATAAAACTATCAAAAATACAGAAATGTTTAAATAAATCAACGCTGAAGAATATGTAGCATTTAACTTTATGTTGGAGGATGCATTGTAAAGTGTTTAGCTCAAAGTTGACTGGTCAAGTCATTACAATCCAGCCAGGTCACGGCTTTTCACTACATTTATGATCTGTGGCATGAAAAAAGTTACATTGTCAACATGAAGTAGTGAAACCCGTAGCTTTTCAGGCTGGCAAAACGTGAACAATACTTCACTTGTGAACGGTATATGGCGACAATTCCACAGTCACATTTAACAAAAGAATTGTTTCACCTGCTATCTGATAATTTAAACTTCCAACGCCTTTGATGAAATCAAAATCAGAACAAAGATGATTTTTTTTACAGCAACACTGGAGTATTGGTTCTCTCATATTGTACTGCAACTTGTTTGCATGGTGGCTTGTAAGAGGGGCTGCTTCAGGTTCGGCATCTGTGTAACACTTCTGTGCAGCTGTCATTGTTTTACCGTGTGGGACCTCAGCCCTTTGTCCCGGGGCAGCTTTTTTTATTTTTGAGTAACATAACAAAATGTTATCCGTGGAGGCTTGTGATGGAATGTTGGGGTTATGCAGAGTACAGGCATTCTTCTCACTCAGCAGCCCTCCATTTGTGTGCTAATGCAGCCCTTTCTGTAAGACTTAATACGCCAGTGTTGTACGTCAAACAGTGATGTGACCCAGATCACTTGTTTTCTCTCTCATGCCCTTTCTTAAAGTATCCAGTCATGGACGAGCCTCTTCTGGGCTTTAAATGCACAGCCATGCAAATTCTACGTGGAAAGAAAAGATTCAGAGTCGACGAGAGACGAGGGGGGGAAAAAAAACCTGAGAAATTCAAAGAGACAGATGAGAGTGGGGACGAGAGAGACGAGAGGAGATACAGGGAGACAGGAGGAGAGACATTACTCAAATGATTTAGGGGGTTTGTTTGCATGGCGGCGATATAACGCATCACCAATCAATGTTTTGATCAGAGCCTTCGACGCAGACTTTTTTTTTTCCATCACTGAAGCTGCTCCGCTGCTGCTGCTCGGGGGGGGTAATGCTCCAGCGGGTTTACTGTAGTAGCACATGCGTGTGAAAACACACACGCGCTGGTGTCTATGCTGGCTTTTCTGCTGCAGTAGACTCCAGGAGAGGAGGGGGAGCACTGGAGAAAAAGAGAAAAGAGGTGGAGGGGATGGCAGTGAGAGGAATAGGGCGAGCAAGGAGAAATGGAGAAGAGGTAAGATAGTGAGGAGAATTAGAGGGAAAGGAGGGAATGTGGAGATGTGCGTTTTGAATTCACTAGGAGGACGTGGTGATCACACCGAGGGACACGTAGCACGGTGGGGGTGGGGACCCTTTTCTTAGCCTCTTCGATTAGCCTTAAAGGTCTGAGCCGTCCAATCAACCAACACCCCCCACAGCACCTCTTGCCTGCCTATTGATTGATATTTAATTGATTTGCTTCTTTTTTTTTGTCTCATTGAGGACATGTTCCATCAAACTCCTCAAAACGTTGTGTGTGGAGGTGGTGGCTGGATGCTCAATGCTAGGCGGTGGAACCATGAGAATTTATGGTGGGGTGTTTGTGCGTGTGATGAGGTGCCATACAATACCATTTGCATCTGATTTCTGTATTGATCAGCGCTGACATAGATCCTTCAGTTCTGCTTGGAAGAAATCCCCGCTACACTGACTTTGACACATTTCAATCCCGGTCAGTTTCAGCAAGCGTGTGGCTAATGGCTTTTTATCCTTGTGTTCTGAATGACTCTGCGCTGTTGGCAATAAGCCTAGTTAAGCATCTTAAAGTGTCGTCAGTACCGTGGATCAATCCTCCTTGTTTTGTTTCTGACCCCGATGATGTGCGCCTGAAATTTATGGCGATCATGGTTGGTGATCTAGATCAGTCCTGGGCAATTTTTTTTAATCCCGTTTTAGCCAGTAACAGTAAATACAACACATTCCTGACTTCATGTTTGTTTATTCTTTTCGTTTATCATTTCAGTATTTTCCTCAAAGTTTGGTGAAAGAAAATTTGAAATATATTTTGAAATAAATTGCCTTTTCATCATCGATGTTTGGTCCACAGTTTTATTATGATTTCTATTCAATTTAAATGCAATAAAATTATTTTTTATAGGGTTCATGCCATATTTACACTTCTTCATATCCTTGCTTCCATTGAACCTTTTCTGGTTCATTTCGTCCTTATTACTTAAGATTTTGTCCATCACATTTCGCAGTCATCGCTGCCTTGCTTTTGGCTTGATGGCCCCTCACAACAGTCGCAGTTTATAATGTGGCCCTATAGGAAATTTAACTGCCCACCTCTGAGCTAGATGTTTTCCATCTCGTGTTAACTGTGTACAAGTCAAATTCTGTCCTTGAATGCACTGTATAACTGATCTGAATACACAGCCATTTAATAACTGACCTTGAGTTACGGAAGTTATTAATATAACTTGTATAAACCTCTTTGTTTATGCTAAAGATTTACATGAAATTGTGCCTTAATTTAGTGTGTTATGAAAGTGCGTGGAAATAAAGCAGCTTTACTGAGTCCTGCTCTGTTGAATTATACTGGAGTATTGTATAGTGTAGTATAGAAAAGCGTACTTTTAATGACCGAGCCCCATTAAATGTCACTATAGCGCGGTCCATAGATGCCGCACACAACCGTCACTCTGCCCTCGGTTTAAAAGTGTAGCCAGCGCTCACTATCTTGTACTGGCATATGGCTTTTGTAGTAAGTCTAACCCAAAGAACAAAGTGTCATGTTTCTGATACAGTAAAGATACATGTCGACATTCTCAACATTTTAAAGTGACAGAGCGGTGACGCTTCAGACGGGCCGACGCAATCCAGCGACGTCTTTAACGTCATCCTTATCAAAGTGTGGAAAAAGACATTTATATAACCGCTGGCTTGATGAGCTGCAGTGCATTCTTTTTTAATATCGATACAATTGATTGATAGTTGATACATAGATTTTAAAACTAATTTCGATCAATATATGCTGTTTGGAAGCCCGACCTGCCGAGCACAGATCGATGTCGCTGGATCATAGGGATATTAGTCAATAGGTCGATACACGAGGAGAGTGGTTGCAGCGTCCTGTGCTAGGTTTTTCTCGCTGGTAATTCATGTTGGACACTGTTTTGTACTGTTGTCATGCGGACATTTAGTCTCCTTCATCCATCTAATATTTCATAAGCAGCATGTCTTTTCCGCCTTGAGGCGCTGAGGTCCAATAAGTGCCTTACTGAAGGGACTTGATCTTTGTTTGCCTTCCCCTATCCTCTTTATTCAACATGGTTGCTGTAGAACACGGACTTGTTTCATGGTCAACAACAGAGCAATAGAAAACAGGCCACTTTTATACTTTGGACTCCCAACTGAACCCAAATCAATTAGAACCTCAGAGGCGCAGTGGCACACATCCACCTGCGCAGACAATGTTGGCACCGTTTGTCTGAGCGAACTTGAATTTTCCTGCCTAGCAGATATTAGAGGTCACAATCTGATCAGACCCTCCCCTGTGCAATGTTAGACGCTCCAGTCTCTTTAACGCCGGTTAGGTGACTCCGTCCAGTAACAGCTCCAGTTTAAAACAGGAAGGACACACTTGTCTTTGTCAGCAGTCTCTTTGCAAAGTGCCATTTGCAGCTCAGCAAGTACAAGAGGCTCCTTCGCCCCTATCCAACTTGCACTTTTTGAGCCTCTGTTTGACTCTCCGATATTGTATTCAGAAGGTCAGTCCTTGAGGTCTGTTATTCGCTGCTCAATGACAGTACACAAATGCTGTCATCAACACAAACCCACCGGCATGTGGCGCCGACATAGAACAGGTTGGTTCTGCGTAAAAAACATCATAGAGGATTGTGTATCTTTCTAGAATAATATTTGTGTCTCACTGAGGGTTGTGATCGGGGATGAATGGATGAAATATTTAGCTGACCGAATACTACATTTTCAGATCATCATTAAAGGACATGTTTTGTGAAGTTGGTTTTGGTTTTTTACCATCATAGCTCTCTTGCTGTTGACAAATTTAGGAGCCTGTGGAAAATTCATGATCCCACCAGCTTGTAATTTACCCACAAATAATGTTGACAAATAACCTTTCTTTGCTGTGCACTGATCCTAATGTAACATACATGTGTGCTGTTCACCAAACCTTTGTGGAATTCCATTTTCAATCTCTGTCAACCTCACTTTTCTATGGAAGCCATTTCTGCCAGGCAAAAAAAACAAAAAAACAAAAAACACTGGGAGGGGGAAATAATGTTCTTTTTTTTCACCTGGTGCTTCAACTGGCGGTGAGAAAAGAAAAAAAAGTTTGGATTCACTGGATTTCAGGTGAAATGGACGTAGCCTCTACTTAAACGTTTGGAGTAATTTGAAGAATGATGGCAATGCTACAAAGTATGCAAACAAGTCTGTAGTACAGGTCATCTCTACTTCTTTACACTTAAAACCCCCCGACAAAATTCCCATCTATTTCTTGCTTTAATGGAGAAAATGAATGCGAAAGACTGTTGTCCAAAATTGTGTATGATGTTGGATAATGTTCCACAGGTTCAAGGGGTGAAGATATGGAGTTGTACTTTGCCATTCTGCACTCTCTTGTTAATGTACATCATGATACTGCCATCCCTACTTCGATTGATCTTGTTTTTTTTCCTTTTACATGAATAGATTAAGCACCAAAATTGCTAAAATACATACATGCATCTTCAATTACCCAGCGTTAAGTACTGTTCAGGGTTGTGGGATGTGCGGGGTCCTTTCCAGGCGGTCAATGTTTTTCAAAATTCCCACATTCTAATGGTAGATGTGTTGTGGTTATTGTGTAGAAAATATCCTTTTCAATTTTTGGCGGCAAACAAATCAACTCTTTCAATCGGTAATTCTCTTTCTTCATGCCATTCCAGTTGAAATGCCTGTTTCCCACTTTGATCCCTGAAGGCTGCATCTGAAAATAGCAAAGAGGGTGAACGAGTCCTAAATTTCATTCTCTGGTGGCAACGTTTGCTCCATCCCCGTGTGCAGAGTGACACTCAGAACCCAGATCAGACAGAGAACAAAAACTTCTCTTCGTGGCCTAGAAAGAGAAAAATGGCGACGGGATAAACTCTGAAGCGTTTTCCTCTGCTTGCCAGATAATTAGCCGGCTTAACTCTTTTTCCTGCGCTTGCAATTGTTAAATGAAGCGTGGTGTTGTGTTTCTATTTTCCCTGACGAGGGTTTGCTCTGCCGAGCTTCTCATGTTGGGATGCATCTCTGTCTCACCAGCTGGAACGGAAGGTGATGCGGCTTCTGAACAGGGAGAGTTTTCATAAAAGAATCTAAGGAGGACAATCTTTGACTCATAAATGCATTAGATCATGTTGCGTACTTGTCTGACCTTCGCTGTTATGCTAGCTCTCTCCCGACAGCTACTCTCTAAGAAGAATCCTGTCTCAAGTTCTTCCAGAAAGTGAGCATAGCAACATACAGTATCACAAGAGAGGTGCGCTGAGAGACTTCATTGGACCTACCTGCTTAAACCCGCTCTGTTCCCGAGGGCTGCCGGAGTGAGAAATGCCAAGTGTGGCGTGAGCGCAAGCGACAAGCCTCATGTGCGTGAGCGCAGGCAGCCTTATGTGCTTCTTAAAGCTCCACAAGCACTGTATGAACATCAGGAACTGCATGTTGCCGACAGACAAGTGCGCAGTCGGCATTTGGCTTGTGAATAAAGCCTCATTTCTGTCTGAGGAGCAGCCGCTAGAATGTCAGCGTTCTGATCTTGTAGCTCTCGCCCAGTTATAATTTCATGTTATCAAAGAATAATGTGATTGTGATCCAGAAATAGTGCTGCCCCGCTGCCAGCTCTCAGCTTTCATACCAAATAACACTTTTAAAGCTAATAATGCTCTTTTAATAACTAAACATAGCCTACGTTCCCTGAGAGGAAATATGTTTCATGACCATTCTATGTGGGACGGTCCAATTGTTAGGAATCATTTGTGACATTCCATGTCAAAAGGCCAGCGATGAAATCTCATCAATAAGTACCTGATACTTCTCACTGGCATCTCTGTTTGGGTTGCGTTAAACAGACAATAATAACAGGACATTTAGGGCTACAGGAGGGCGTCCGTTTTTTCATGTCCTCAGGAGCCCTGACGCCCTGAAGTAGAGTTGCTTTCTGGTGCCCAGATGTGCCATGACAGCCCAGATCCATGGATAAGTTGTGAGGATTAGACCTGGCATCTAGATGCAGAATCAGGTGGTTACCATACATTTTGGGATCCTGTTTTAGAGTGAATAATTTGGGGGCCTCCTCGCATGGCTCCATGTTTGTGGTGTTCTCCCACTGCTGCGTTATTACACATTAGCTCACAGCAGCAAGATGCAGCGACTCAATTTTTATTTTCACTCGTCGACTGAGCCATGTGCCAAATCACTCACAGAAGAAAAATGGAAAAAAAAAAAAAAAAGCAGAGCGTGGGTGGACTACTGGCTGCTAAAATTAAGGCTGGAGGATTCCGTCGGACACGCGCTCGGATGTGTATTCTCTAAAAGTTGATTTATTGATTGAAGTATTGCATGACATGGCAGACGGAAGGCTTCAGAGAGTTCTGTGATTATGTTGCAGCAGAAGCTTCCTCATCAATTCAAATCCCTCTCACACTGTCGTTGGCCTCCTCTGGGTCGGTCCATTTAGCCATGCTGGTGAAGTGCTGAGTCAGTGTTTGCTGCTGCCGTCCTGGCCATCCGTCGGACCTTGTGGTGGTATAAGCCTGATTCTTTTTTTTTTTGGCACCCAAAACGGTCCAGGCGTCATTGAGAAAAGGCTCACACATTGGTGCAGCTGATTAAAGCCGTGGGAGTCCGAATTCTCCGAATAAAATCGATATGATCAAAACAAAGCGATGCTGTGGTTGATTCAGGAGCACACAAACAAACCGCGCTCAAAACTAAAAGTGGCTTAATTGTGGTTTTGCATCAAAAGTCATTTAAGTGCGTTTATTATTTATAGGCGGCGTCCCGGCGAGAGACTCGACACAGAGCTGAAACACATTTTCCACTTTCATTACAACATGCTTCTTACATTCGACCCTCACAAACACCGGGGCGGACATAAATCACTCCACGTGCACTCACCTTTACACATTGGCCTGTGCTCTGTAAGTATGGACGCCCATAAAGCATTCCACTGAGCGTTCCCACTTATAGCGCTGATAAATCATTTCGTTTCCAACACCTCCGCATGGAACCTGCCGAGCGCTTTGTTTTCCAAACGCACGCTGAACAACGGCACTGTGCAATAGAAACATTTGTGTTCTTTTGAGCTGCTGTATTCAGTTGTCATTTCAATAAAACTTGACCCACACTAGGTTTTGCTTTTGAGTCTGCACACATTGTCCATGCCTCTTTTTCAGCAGTGATTCTCTGCCTAGTTCTTGTAATACTTTATTAAACCTTCAATTGGATAGAATTAAATACGTTTTACTACAGACTGTGAAGCTTAAATGTTAACTTATTGGGACTGGGAACGGTTTCATTTTGATTGAACAATAATAGAATAATATAATTAATGGACGCAAATAACACTGATCATGTGTAAACTTTATTTCACGGGGAGCATTTTTCGCTGCACCACTTCCATCACATATAATGTGACGCTGTAACCTGAACATCCATGATGGACGGGACTCAATGAGAGGTTGACAGGTTTATAGTTTAAGCTTGACAAACACAGATTCAACTGAAAATTGATCACTGTGGTGTTGAATATTAAAATGTGATTATTGCGATGAATGAATCCTCCATTTAGCCAGACCGTTTTATTTAATGGGGTCTCACTACTAAAACTAATAACAGCCAAACAAACACAGACATGAAGGAGCTTGAACACTGTTGAAATTCTATTTGACCGTCTATTGAGCAGTTAAATTAGAAGACTTATTTCCCTGTGTGTCCACACAGTGTTTTGTGCATCTCTGCCTGAGTAGTCACGAGTTGTCTCCCTGTGAAGCTTCTCACTGTGTCGCTGCTCAGTCTTTTGGAAAGTGACATGGGAGGGCGTCACCAGGAAGAGTCCTGTGTGACCATCTGCTTGCTGGTGATAGTTGCTCCTGTCCAAGTGGCTCCTGAGCGTTGCAGAGCCTCGAGAATCTCCGACCTTTTTTAAGCTTCACATTAGCCTGGAAATATAGCTGTTATAGGCATGTTTTTGCTATTGGTGATGGCTGACCGGCCTCAAACCCCACTTAAAGGTGCATGTAATGTTGGTATCATCGAGCATTAATTCCATAAAAAGGCTTATTATGCAGTGCTTCAATTGAGTTGGATGTGTTTTCAATTGAAAGATGTTGACCAATCATGTGTCTGCTCAGGAAGGGGGTGTGGCTAGTGCCTGGCAGAACATGCGGATGAGACTGTTTTGCCAATCTCGCCTTCAGCACCTTTAAGTTACGTGTCAACAAATGCTTATTATAGCCTATTGATGTCAGCATTCATGCAAGTCATGATCTCAATAAATCAGTGCGGGTGAGTTCTGAGACTACAAGCGTGTTTCAGTCGCTCAGTGGAAGCAGGCCGTGCGGGTTTGGGGCTCAACTCGCAGCTAGCAGCCTGTTTCGGAGGGTGGAAACATGGCAAGATCAAACAATTGGATTGCATTATTGGAAGTAAGAAGAAGCAGACCTCATGTGAAACCCTCGTGTGAACAATACGGAGTCAGCAATTAACCCCACTGCTCCTTTTTGGATAGTGGGAGGAGTCCCCAGAGGAAACCCACGCATGTATGGGAAAAACAGCCGCATCATCGTAAGGATCTAGTTTTGCCTCAAGCAGAGCTCGTACAAACAATGCACATTATGAATTAGGAGCTGCTTTATTTCCTACTTTCATCTAACACACACCTTGTCAAAGGAATTAAAAAGAACTACGCGATAATGTAATACAAGTCAATATTTATAGTGAAAAAGACTGTGCTCTCTCCTCAATTGCAACAGCTATTTTATTCCTTCTCACTTTTTATTTTGAGAGGGCTGCATGACTAATTCATAAAGTTTTGAGCTATAAATGGCTCGACATAGACAACGCCGAGCCTTTAATGTGATCAAAGGAAGTGACATAATGAGGAAGTGACTCGACTGGAACTGGATGTGCCCAGCTTTCCCACACACACGGCTGTATAGCCAGAGAAAGGTGGTTGAAAGGTTGAAAAGTAGGGTTGTGTCTTTTGTGCTGCACTGTGAAGTGCATGTTTCAATTTAAGGTGTTGAACCGTCTACAGAAAAAAAAAAATCATTGATCTAACTTTCGGTGAGAATTTAGTGGCTAAAAATATCGACGTGCGCTAATTTAGCCGGGGGTTGTGGATGGCGGGTTAAGGTGAAGGGGTCACGACAGCAGTCTGTCAGCGCAGCTAATCGAGCGGCGACAGGGCTGCCAAAGTTGCTTTATGTATCTCAGCCACCTGCGGCAGGGCCGGCGAGGGGAGGAAGGAAAAGTGAAGAGGAAGAAGGGGCGTGTGCGTCAGAAGGACAAATGCTCTTAACATGCTGCAGTAATACCAGCTGAATACAGATGAGAGGAAGGGAACACGCGTGCCGCTCACTCACCTCCACATGCTGTATTACCCTCAGAAATCTCTGACACAACTGCAGTGGGAGTGAAATGGAGGAAGCCTAAACACTGCAGAGCCGATACGACTGCGACGGGGAGCCGTGTGTGTTTGCTGGTGTATATGAGGGTGTGTGTGTGTGTGTGTGTGTGTGTGTAGGTGAGCACATTGATTCAACTGGAGTTGAGTCATTCAGGGAATCTCTGAAACAGAAGTGTGCACTTTGCTTTAAATTCAGCAGGATCACTTCCAAGAGCTCTGACCTCACGGATTGAATGTTTCTGGCGCTCCTAAAAAAATGGCGAGGATTACCCAAAGCTGCAGCTAATTATATCTTAATGTTCATTTCTAACACAAGCCCCCCCGACTGATCCGTCATCTCCGTGCCTGAGGTTCTTTATGAACGTGTGCATTTGGAGTTATGGTTCCCTTCTGCACCACAAATCAAATCTTTCAGGGGTTTCCACCCAGCATCTCTGAGGGGTCAGGAAAAACTCATTATAGTACTGACCTCTAAAACAAAGGGGCTTGTTAAAATCTGAAGCAGTGCTAACTATAAATACCAAAACATGTTCGTACAACTATATGGCATCACAACTAACATCAAATAATGATTCAATTTTAACATTGTTCCGCCTGAAGATGATGCTTTTAAGGATCACGGTGCATCCAACTTATTCTGATGGCTACATCTTTAGAAGCTCCTGTTTCACCTCCACACTCATTTTGTCTATGCTTTTGCCGTGTTGCTTATGTATACGGGCACAGTATTTCTCCGCCTCTCTCCAGTCATCTGACTGCACAGTTTGAGCACAGGCAGAGAAAGCCTGGACGAAATACTGTCAACATGAGGATGAATTAGATAATAGATGTTTGCTGTCCCCAATTAGAATAGAGTTGACAGCGGTGTGTGTGTGTGTGTGTGTGTATTTAGTGGATGCATTGAATACTGTAATTTTGGCGGCGCAAAGCTATTAATAGTTTGGCTTGAAACAAAAAAGCACTGGAAGAAAGTCTGCTTGTGCTGCTGTTGCCGTCTTCCTCTCCACCTTTGCGCTGCCATCCTCATGTCCCTGTGGGGAGCTGGCTCCCCCTTTCATCTGGCGTTTTTCTCTGCTCATCTTTGTCTTGCTCAACAGTGTTTAGACGGAAGATTCTTTTGTTATCTGGACATAATGCAGCCAAGGCTCCCCTCTGCAGTGCTGCCGAGGATACAGCAGCCATGATGATGACAGCAGTGATTGTGATGGTGCAAGTGCGGGCTATTCCTGTAATCCAGCCAAGGTTAAACCCACACTGCAAGCTAAGTGGCTACTTTGGAAGTCAGTGAGCGATGGCAGTCGCTCACCTTTAGGTCCCAGATTAATCACCTGGTCTTGGTCTGAAGCCGTCCATGGGCTGCCCTTCAGGAGAACAAAACGTCCTTAACATCATTTAAATGATCATTTTTCATCCTTGGTTCGTGTGTGGATTTCTGATCATCCCTCAGCGTCCTCTTATCATTGCTGACGCGGCAGCACTCGTCCACCATTTGCTTCCCCGTCGGGGAAAGACGCTGCGTCTGACTGGGCTGGCTTCATCATCCTAATGTTGGCCATTAAAAATAATCCCTTATTTGTCTCAGCACCTCTCGACACCCTGACAAACAGACTGGTGCGTTCACAGTTTGCCTTTCTCCGTGCAGCCCTCCTCTCTCCAGCTGCAGGAGCGGTATTTGGCTTAGTCCTGTCCTTGGTGCCTGAAAGCAGAGGCTAACGCAGCGGTTGTCATGGTGACAGAGAGCCAGGCAGTGCTGTGGTAATACTGTAATGATCAAGCTCTTCTGGAAGGTGCCGCAGTAAACACGGCACCGCTGGGGTCCCGTGAAGACAGAAGCGCAATCTCGGCACAAGCGCGAGTCAGAATCCATCCTGGGATACGTCATCGTCGTTCAAGCATTTTCACTCGCACCTGTCCCTCTCAGTGTCACCGTCTCACGTCATTATCTCTGACCTCCTCTACACATCCTTTCACCCCCTTCACTCCCTCTCCCCCCTCCATCGCTCATCCATTGAAACATTATCTGCCTCCTTTCAGAATCCCTGTCCCTCAAAGGTCCTTCCTCATTTTTACTTCTTCTTTCTTCACCCTCCTCTGCTCTTTGAAATTCAAGTTGATGATCTTCGCAAATCTAATTCCAGAGTCTAGCGAGCGGAGCGGACTCTGTTGGGCCTTGAAGGTCAGTGGGCTGCAGGTGCCGCATATAAGCTTCAACACATTCCTTCATGAGTCTATTCCGCAGGGGACTGCAACAATATGATGAACAGAGAGACGAACGAGTTGAACACCACGACTGCTTCCATGTGCCAGTCGTACTGGCCGGAACATTCTCCTCACCTGTAGTGAGCCTCCATGCAGTTTTGATGAATGATATTTTATGAATGCTGAGTCGGTGCAGCGGCTTTACCACCACTCTTTGCGCACAGCACAAACCTTTGTGACACGCTGATGAATTTTTAAATGCGCTGGCTGCTGGGAGGGATTGATCAATATTGATTCAACGTTCAGATCTGCAGCGTAATCCACTGCGCACCCGTGTCTTGGCATTCTTGGCATACAAGCAGTAGGAACCAATTAGTCTGATAGTGAGTGCAAACGTGAGGAGGGCGAGTGTATTTCTCATTGATCGTCTGAAGCACAAGGCTCGCGGACCCAGTCCAGCCTGATGAGTCATTTCATATGGCGGCAGGAGCCCGAAATACTTGCTCCAAACTAAATCTAAACGTGTGAAAAACTGGATGAAAGATGGGCAAGCTGATGTGCACTGTTCACCACAGAGACGCCTCATCGTAAATGACTGTTGGTTTGGTCCCGAGGACCGATGAGTTAAGACAAAAATGGAGACATTTTATCATTCGTGCCTTTTATGTGGTCATTTTCACACCCCTGCTTTAAGGCTTGTGTCATAAAAAGTGGTGCTGCTTGGACCAGTCCACTTGTAATCATTGTATCTCTATTTCCAGTCCTGTAGCATACATCATTGTCTGAAATGGATCCTGAAGAAGAAGCAATGCTCTGATAACTTTCATTCCTGTAGTCCTTATATTTGTCCATCAAGCCTGAATGTGTCTCATCCATCACATTCATTATTATCAAAAGCACAATATCGACCAATGATAGGCTCATGTATTGCTTACACGCCTCTTTGGATGTATTTTCTCAATAACTAGTATTCAATACTTATATTAAATGTGGATTACCGATCCTTATTTTGCATAGAGAAGTAGAATGAAGCTATAATCTCAGTTATGGTTGATAGTCGACATACTGTGAGGGCAAAACATTGTGAAGTCTGGATTCAAGGAAAAGGACAGTTTTCTCCCCCCCCTCAATGTGGATTTGTGCCGTAGCGCTCTTTTTAGCTCGAGCCTCTCCCTCTTTTCTAAATTTATATCAGTCTCTGTCCAGTTTCTCCTTTATGCCTCTCCGCACACAGACGCACACGGGCCAGTTTCATGAACCCCTGCTGAGTCTCAACCTGTGTAGCCGACGTAGATGAGGCGATGTTACTGTAGTCCTGCCACTACTTCCTCCCTACACTGATGTTGTGTGTTTGTGAAGTCTCAGAACTTGTCACTTGCCTTGAATTACAGCAATATGCTGCTGATTAAACTGCTGTCCTCGCTGTAAGAGCCAAGAAGAGATACTTTATATTCACTTAAAGTACTTAATAAGTAATGTAAAAGGCCGTACAAGAAAAGGTATCACAGAAAATGTGTAAAAAAAATACGTTACATTACATTAAAGTAAGATCACATTTTAGGAAAAGTAAAAACAAATAAAATAAATATATTAAAATATACATGACAATGAGCTTATTAAAACTGTCTTTCACATTCAATTGAAAAATTAAAATACATTTCAGATTGTATTTTTCTCTGTCTAATTGTGATAAGGTTTCCAATCCAATGGGGACTATGAGAAAATATTTCATCAGAGATGACATGAAACTCCAGGGTCCAGTGAAACATGCAGCTGGCAGGTGGATTATAAGAGACTATGACCACATAAATGTTAACCTTGTCTTGACAACAGGAAGCTCATTGTCTCCTCACCAGTCGACTTTGAAGACGAAACCGTCTGGTAAAGATTTTCTTTGCATGGACCAAGGGGCTGGTGAGTGAGTGAAGGAAGAGCTTGGCGCCCAAAACATTGATTGGCAGTTTTGTGTTATGTGAGAGCGATTTCCTCTGGAAACGCGTCGTGTGAATGGAACCTGGTTTGGAACTGGTTTCATTTAAAATCTCTGCTGGTTTGTCAGTTCAGAAATGACATAATGGAATCTTATGATCGTGCGGTTACGGACTGGTGGGACACACTGGTGCAGTGTCACATGATTGATGGGTCACATGACTGACCGGACACTTGAGTGATGGGCCACATGATCGAAGGCTTCAAGCTCTCTCCGAGACGTTTTGAAGCCACAAATTGAAGCATTTGTCGTGAAGATGATGATGAAGAAGAAGGCGTCGTCGTAATTCACATTATATCTTTTATGGTCCAAACAGTACTGCTGCTGCTCCTAAGTTCTGCGTAGCACAGGTGCTTGTTCAGAGATCGAATGGTATTTTTCAAGGCGGGTTAAAACAGTTATCTGCTGAAAATGTCCACTGTTTCAGGGAATCATCACACCTGGCTTCATGAGCTGACCATATGTTGGTCGATGAGTAAGCTACGACGGATGCATGTGATGGTGAATGAGTGATAAGGCAAATTCTTGGGTCCTGAAAACATGAAAACATGGACCCGTCTGAGACTCTCGTGAGGTGCGAGCATATCAAGCGGTTTGTTCATCACTATTGATGAAGTGTCTCCGGCTTGTTTACGTGATTTTTACCACAAGGCCTGAGCAATAACAGCGGCAGCAACATAAAAGCAGAACACTTCAGGGCAAAACTCTGCTGGTTGCCCTGATTTGTACATGTGAGAGATTTCTGCGGCTCAGCCAATGAGAGAGCGTCGTCAGCAGGTCCCACCGGTGCTATCCTGCTTCCCGGAGACATGCGGGCTGGTGTGGGGGTCTAAGTAGGAGGGTGATTGAGAACCTCGGTATCTGTGTGTGTTTCCAGCGTATAGAGGGGTAGAGCACTGCAGCAATTTGGAAAAAGTAGGTCAGACTCTGACTAGTGAGAAGCAGAGGAGAAAAGAGGGTAAGTGATGGACAGAGATGAGAAGTATTTGGAAAAACTCTTGCACTATCAGCCTTGGCTGCTTCCATAAAATGGGGTTAGCACGTCATTTCAATAACCGAACCATTCTGGTGAGCAACGTGAGCTTCAAAGCCGTGAACATATCGACACAGAAAAATAAGCAGCTGTTATTTAGTGTACAGGTACGTGGGTCCATATAAAACGCGTACGTATTCTTGCACTTGTGGTGATGCATGGGATTTATTGCACTGTATGTGGAAGCAATACACATGAATAAATGAATGATTCAACTCAAGTCACCTCAAATCTTTAGTAATTTTAGCTGGCTAACTCGGTTAGTTACAATTCATCACTGTTTCTTTTGTGAGTGTATTTCTCCTGTGGGCTTCACTGCTCTAACTTATTGTCTAGAAGATCCTAAAATGAGGTCCTCACATGCCTACGTCATCGTATAAGCCAAACACTTCTTTATAACTAACAATTATGCTGTTTATATTTCAATAATCTTTGCGGGAAATTGTGTGTATATGTTTTAGGGTTCCTGTATTTTCGTTGTGTTCTCATTCAAAACTCTGCCCTCCTCTTTCTATACCATGAGGTCAGCACAACGTTTCCTGCAGGACTTTTCTTTCTCCGGGCTGTTTAAGAACTTTGCTGATGGAGTCGCCCACAGCTTCTATTGGTCTTAGCTTGACACTGACTCACGCATCACAACTTCCTGTATCGCTGGCTCAGCTCTTTTGACTAAATTCTTGTCAGCTAATTTCACAAGTAACGCGCTGGACACCAGTCCAAAGTCTCCTTCTGTCACACACAGAGTGAAAGACCAACCTTCTCAGTAAATATAGCCGGTTGCCAGGCTTAAAGGCTCTTCCCATTACATAAGTGCATAACGTCGAGAATGCATGGCGACACGCACAATACGCTGAAGGCACTCAGGCTTCTTACATATATGGCCTCCACTCAAGTATGAATTACCTTTCCCTGGCTCTTCAGGCCATGTCTCTGTTTCATTATTCATTTGGCGGAGCACAAAAGTATACTACATCTATAAATACTCTGCAGCGCCGGTGGAAATGGACATAAACTGGGTGAAGATGCTGCAGGAAGTACTCTTCACTGACAACTGGGACTAATCATCTCAATGCATGCAGACTCAGCTCCTCACTGTTAGATCACTAGAAATGAAGATGATTTTATTAATGTTAAATTACCATGGGATGCTCGTGGAGCGTTGGTAGTTTCTCACCGGACTCTTTGACGAAATCTCTCTAAATGTAACGCCACCGTTTTTTTTTTCTTGATCTGACACACTCATGATGTAGTGAAATGTAGTTGTTATTATTAAGGAGTTGTTTTAAGCTTAAGATACAAAATGGACGCTTTACCCACAGAGCTTATGTTTTTCTTTGAGGAGTGAAGGACTACAAAAATGGCAGAAGTGTGAGCAACTCCCTTCCAGTTTCAATATAACCAGTACTTAAACACACTTATCAAAAATATATTGATAAAAAAACACTGCTTGTTGAAAATACACTTTCATATTTTTTGAAAAAAATCATGCATCTCAAGATATATATTAAAAATATATTGGCATTTCTAATTTTCAGTTTACCGTCATAATGTAAAAAATAAATATTTTAAAATACTGTAGTGAAGACATTTTGGAATATTTTAATATTATTCTTAGGCTGTTTCCATGCTTTTGAGTGACTGTTAATATTTGTGCTTCTGGTAAAGATATATCAATATGAGGAACACAGACCTTGGGGGTTTCGTTTGTGGCAACTGATTTTCATAAGCCATTCATAATTTTTCACAATAAAAGCCTTTATAACTCATGGAGAGTTTCATATTGATGTGACTAATTATAAAAGTTGAAAGCTGTGCTTTTCTTTTTTGTCTCTACTTCGTTGCTCATTAGTAGTTTTGTCTGTCTCTGCACTCTTTCTGCTGTGTTCTTCCCATTTTAATTGGTTTCCTCTTGGTATTATAATAGCTCGGCTAACTTTAGCTTGTGCATGCTAATAAAAACAAAACCAAAAATATGTCCAATATATTTTGTGGGTTCTTTTTTTAAGTTTCATGTAGCACTGAATTTCTTAACTTGCAATTAACTAGATCTCCTCTCTTCTGTTTTTTCTTTGTCTTTCTGGTTTCTCTTTCTACCTTTCTGTGTCCTCTCTTTCCTCCCTCTTTCTCCTAGTACGTGGCATTTGGCTCCCTATTCTTTATCCTCATCTCCATCTCCACTTTCTGCATGGAGACACATGAGGCCTTCAACACCATCATCAACAAGACAGAGAATGTGACGATGGGCAACTTCACGCGTGAGGAGATAGTGTACGAAGTAGTGACTGACAGCTGGTTGACCTATGTGGAAGGTGTCTGTGTCATTTGGTTCACAATTGAGGTTCTTCTGAGAGTCATCTTCTGCCCCGACAAGTTTGAGTTCTTCAAAAGTTCCCTTAACATTATTGACTTTGTGGCCATCCTTCCCTTCTACCTTGAGGTGGGCTTAAGCGGCCTCTCCTCCAAAGCTGCCAAGGATGTTCTGGGATTCCTCCGTGTTGTCCGTTTCGTCCGTATCCTTCGAATCTTCAAACTGACCCGCCACTTTGTGGGTCTCCGTGTCCTCGGCCATACGCTCCGAGCCAGCACCAACGAATTTTTGCTGCTGATCATCTTCTTAGCCCTTGGTGTCCTCATCTTTGCAACCATGATCTACTATGCTGAAAGAATCGGTGCAGACCCAGATGACCCCACTGCAAGTGCCCACACCAACTTCAAGAATATCCCCATTGGATTTTGGTGGGCGGTCGTGACCATGACCACGCTGGGTTATGGAGATATGTACCCAGAGACTTGGTCAGGGATGTTGGTGGGTGCTCTTTGTGCCTTGGCTGGTGTGCTGACCATTGCTATGCCCGTACCAGTTATTGTCAACAACTTCGGCATGTACTACTCGTTGGCCATGGCCAAACAAAAGCTGCCTAAAAAGAAGAACAAACATATTCCAAGAGCACCTCAGCCAGGGTCTCCCAACTACTGCAAACCAGATGCCCTGGCAATGGCTACAGCATCTCCACAAAGGCTCTTGGGAAATGTCTTGGGTGGAGTGATGGGATCTGGAGGAATAGGTGGTGACTGTCCTTTGGCCCAAGAAGAAATTATAGAGATAAACAGAGGTGAGACCTTTTGCTTTTCACGTGACCACTGCGCTCAGGATGTTAGAGGGGCCAATGCATCCTGGAGAATTCACTGTGGCCCATCCGGAATCATCTGTAATTCATAATGATACCAAAGAGCCAGAGTTGCCTGAAGGCATCCATATGTCAGTAAAGAACAAACACGGTGGAAGCAGAATGAACTCAATTATCTGCTAAAATGAGCTTAATGCATTCCAATTTGGCTGGATTCACATATCTTCTCTCTGAATCTTCCAGTAAAAAGACTATCATTACAGCCATTTGTTTGCCCGGTTCATGCTGACGCATCAGGCTCACGTCAATATCGCTCCTTAAATGCTCCACTTTATCATCGTAGTCCGTCTTGATAAAAGACTTGACTCATCCGTTCTTTGAAAACATGTTTTCTACTTAGGTTTCTTGTTCCAGAAACATATCTGGGATGAAAAATAGCAATGAAAAATCTATTGACTTGACTGACAATTGGTGGGAATAGATTACACCAAAGTATGTTGAGTTTTAGCGGCGAGATTGGATGTTACCGTTACTTCCAGAATTAAGTAACAAAAAACAAAAAAATAGTTAAGAGAAAAAATAATAAACATCCCATATGAGTTGGAAAATACAACCCAGCATTAATAATACATTACTCGTGATTGACTGCTGAAGCATCTTCATGGTGAAGCCATCCAATTATTGTTATCTATCCCTTTTTTTAAACGCCAAACTGGATCATTGCAGGATAGTTGGGATACTTCTGTCCATGAGCCGCTTGAGGTCGTGAGGGGTCGGCTCAAGTGTCTTAAATCAATACATTCCTGACTATTGTATTGGAACAATTCATAATAAAACATTATCACGTCATCTTGTGGGAAGAAAACACTACTTTTAATTCTGTTAAATGCAAACATTTCAAATGAAATTAAATGGAATTATAGAATGAAAGAATAGAAGAAATAATTGTGAAAGTGAATGAAAGTGGTCGTAATATAATAATAATAATAATAATAATAATAATAATAATAATAATAATAATAATAATAATAATAATAATAATAATAATAATAATTCCAATCCTGTGACGATGACCTTAAAGTGTGGCTCATTCTCTTCAGATTCCAAACAGAATGGTGACGCAGCTTCGGCTGCTTTGGCCAACGAAGACTGTCCCACCATAGACCAGGTGCTGAGCCCAGACGAGAGGAGCCCGATTGGTCGAGGGCCGACCCGGGAAAGATACCAGCAGGACCGCGCCTGCTTCCTGCTCAACACCAGGGAATTCCGAGCCACAGATGGAAATGTCCGGAAAGGTACGTTTCACACTAGGAGATGTAAACACGAGCAAGTACATTACACATGTAACACATGAACACATGGCCCCACGCCAGTCAACATATTCTGCAG
The DNA here is from genome assembly GCF_027744825.2 of Synchiropus splendidus. Lineage (NCBI taxonomy): Eukaryota > Metazoa > Chordata > Actinopteri > Syngnathiformes > Callionymidae > Synchiropus > Synchiropus splendidus. The sequence goes on from NC_071338.1 coordinate 11,307,616, forward strand.
ACATAAGCAATATTGACCCTCAGAGGTAGGTATGGACATCCAGCACAAATGGGTTTGACTTAGGAATGTCTCCATCATCAAGATGGAAGGCTGTGGTCACACACTGAGCTCCACGCAGACACAGTCATGTACAGCACATGTGGCTTTCTGCTCTGTTTGTTTGTTTCCACCGCTTCATGTCCATGTTGTATGTGTTTCCATCGACTTTTACTTTACGTGTGTCTGTCAGACAAACTTGTCTCAAAATGTGCCACAGTTGTCTGCCTCCGTCAAGTCTCCCATCTTTCCATGGCGTCTGTCGATTTGAGTTCCAATCTGTGCGTCGTTCACGCTCATACACAATCTCAGTCTCTCTCTGTCTTCTGGACTCAGACAGTTGACCATGCATTAATTTACTCTCGTCACTTCTGTTTCTCCCTCCCTGTGCCTCCCTCTCTCTCTCTCTCCCCCCGCCCCTCCCTTGACCCAACCTTTGATCCCCTCATCCCCCCTCCTTCCCCCCATGATGACCTCCCCAAAACTGCATCCTTTCTTGCCCCTCCAACATTGAAACCCATTCCCAATTGCCCCCACACTTGCTTCTGCCCCCTCCCCACCTCCCCTTCCCTTTTCTTTCTCCGTCACATGCATCATCTTTGTGCCCATGAAACCTAACGCCTTGATTCATTTACGACCGCACTCCGACCGCCACCACCACCGCCGCCAATCAACCTGCACCCAAAAAACACTCCCTCACACTCCCTCCAAACTTTCAACAACCCCCTGTTGACAACAAACTAGAGGCAGCAGCCCTGGCTCCCAGCCCAGACTCCCCTCTGACTGAGGATTGGTATAAGATGGAGGGGTCTCTGCTACAGCAGGACCTCAATGCAAACTCCACCTCCTCCTGGATCAAACCCTAGAACAGAGGTAACAACATTTAAAAACTGATACTGATGAGACAGAGGCCGAATTGCAGTATACTTTGTATTGATCATGTCCAAAGATTGAACCAAGGAACTCCATGATGTAGCCTGTTATGAATTGCACAAACACAACATTGGACGAGTTGCAGGTTCACACACTCGGTACCACAAACACATCACCATTTCTCATAGTGTCATGTCCACACTCTCATGTTTTCTCTGTGCCTTGGGTGCACTTTTGGTTCCAATGATGCAAACTGTTGAGCTGAGCCGAGGTCGCACTCGTCACCACACCAAATTTATCAGCTGTTTACGGCTCAATATGAAATCACGGCGCACGCAACCACACCTCAGCCCAATATGTTTCACTCAGACATGTAAAACAACGGCGTACATTCGACATGTGGTTCAAGAAATGGGTCAGACTTCTGTCTGTAACAGCTCTAGGGACATTTGTGTTTATCTCACTGTAAGACTGTACACTGCCTAATGGGACGTGCAAACCTCAATAAGTACCACAGTGTGTCCAAATCCAATAAAAGTTACACTGCAGAAGATTGAAGGAAAACAGCAGTTCACATTGTTGTCTGATGTGCCTCTGTGTTGTTGTTGTTGTCTCTCTCTTCAGGTTGTGTCATATCACGCGTGTGTATGTGGGCTTTTTCATTCTTACATGTGTCTCTGTCCTCTCAAAGCCGTCTGAGTGTTGTGTTTGTGCTGTTGTGCGTGGCTTAGTTGAGCTTTTTCTTTTCCTTTCACCATGTTTACTGGTGAGGCTCCGTCCCCCACAGACCTTCGCCTTGGAAAATAAGAGCGCACTGCAACTTTGCAATAAAATACTCTACTTTTCTGGTGCGATGTGTACATGCGCGCCGGAAGTCGTCTGCTCCACTATTTTATCACATTTCAATGGCTCCAAATGCAGATACAACGTGAATAGTTTCTCCCACGCAGTGTTCTCCAGAGGCGGTTTTCCAATGCACTAGTTCTCTGGGGTGGTCGGAGCCGTCAGTGGTCGAGGAATAGTACCTCATGAAACATGCTACGCTCGCAACAGAAAAACCACTCCCGATGTATTTCCTCAGCTTTGTGCACAGAGCTTCTTCAACTCCATATTCTGTGTTGTGAGCGTTCAATGGGTCTGAAATACTATTCTCTTGACAGTGTTTCCGTGCTTCCAGAGCCTAGCATAGTCTAAAGTTCAGGAGCTTTTTTTTTTTGTATCCTTATCAAATTTGTTAAAAGCGACACCTGGCTAGAGGCAGACAGTGATAACAGATGCACAACAAGGTGTGGAAAGGTAAGCAAGCCTTCAACCGTCCAAGGCCGCCACTTTAGGTCCTCAACTTGATTGAGATTTATGATTTCGTTTCCACCTATTGTAGTGCTTTGAAATCCCTCTTTAAAGCAAATCAGGTTTGTTCCGATCGTCTGGATGCTGCCACCTGTGCAAAGAGAAACATTTTTCAACGGCAATATCTATATTATTCACTATGTGCCACTTGCAAAGCAGCCCAGCACACAGTCAAGTCATTCAAAGAACTTCCATGATGGAGGAATGGAGTTGAGCAGGGCGCTGACTGCAAGGGACACACGTCAGACCAGGCACTCGTCGTAACGTGTGCATTTTCACTGAGGCTGTAGTGATTTTCGGAGTCGTATATACCTTCCTCAGAAGTGTACTTGAGTCAGTGAAGTGTAAAGGGAATACTCAAGTAAATTAGTACATTGACCATGTAGCTGGTCCAGAGAATCAAGGGTGGATGACTTAACCTCTGACCCTTTGGTCTGAGTCAAAACCATCTCTGGCCAGTTTATGGTGTCACTTTATTACTTGTAATGTATTTACACTATCATTTACAAGGTCTCCACTTAAGAAATTGGACGGGTTAAAAAAAACTATTGCCAACTCAGCCGCCAGACTACTCCAATGACTGCTGCTGGTTGTAGCATCCGCAAATGAAAAAGAAAAACAAAAACTTGTTGTTAAAGAGGGATTGTCCTGCTGTGGAAGGCAAACTCCTGTGTGCTTCAACTGTTCTATTTCCATATATATATATATATATTTGCCATATTGTGCTCAGTAGCGTTGTTGTTTCCTCTACCAGACGGCCGTTTGACCAGCCTCGCTCCAAATGCAATATGCATGGCTCACTAAGGTCAAAGGTCAAGCACCTCACTACCAATCAAATCCTTCTCACCATCATAAGAATAATCAATCTTGTTTTGTTTCCTGTCCTATGTTTGTTAATCCAACACCATTTGGGTGTTTTCTTGTATTTATTGCTTTTGTGCCTTTTCGGTGTTTGGTGGCGTCATTGATTTCTGTTCTCTCTGTGCTGTTGTGCCATTGTTTTAAAAGTTCAATTTATTCCTATATTCTTTTTTTTTTTATTTTTCTATTGAATGTGATTTTATTCAGTGTTGATGTGTTTAGGTTTTGTGTTGTTGGAGTTTGTTGTGTATTATTTTTCCCTCCCTTGTGTTTCTTCATTTGAGTCCGTCCGTGACGTACTGAGATGTCTGTTATGAAGGACATCAACAATATTATGACGTCCGAGGAAGGAAGGAAAAACTCTTATTTTTCAGAAGGGCTTGTAATAGGTATATTTCCATAAATCTAAATCAATTTTAACACACCATTACCACACCTTTGAATCTAAATTTTAAAAGTCTCTGTAAAGCTTTGCAGTAAAACAGTCCAGCTTACATTTGTTTTGTGGATTTGAGAGGGAGCATGATGGATAAACTGAATATTCAAACTTAAGTTGGTGGCTTCCATCATGGTAGTGCCTCCTCATGGGTGCAGTTCCCGATGGGGACCGCCATCTGTCCCTCTATGGTCATGGACCTCAGTAGGAAACGTGGGAGAAGTAGTTCACCCTTAAACCTCACCCTGGACGGAGGCTTAAATTTGAATGAAGGTCATATTCGACCAATTTTGATTTGAATATTTTAACACCGTTTCAGTACTCTGTAGAAGTATGGATAGTTATAAGTGTGTCTTCATTTGTCTACCAGCGAGCCATTAGCAGAATATACCCAAAAGTGGCTGCGCACTCAGGAGGTATCTGGAGTCTCAACCAAATATTTCTTGGTAGGTAGAGAACGCCCAAAACATACCACCTAATGGCTTATTAATAACTCTGCTGGTGACTGATGCTCAGGTTTCCCATGCACATACATGATACTATGAATATTTATGGAGCAGCTGACCTACATAGGCATGACAAGAGGTTGCGGAACATAGTCCCGTGTCATGTTGTCTTCTCCAAACCATCCCTGTTTTAGTGACTCTCTGTGGTTTGGGCACCAGTCATGATGAAATCAATACACCTAATTATGGGTAAGAGGAGACAGCGCCATGTCTAACAGGCAATTGATCCCATGTAAGAGGGATCCAGAACACGGCCTTGCCGGTAACAGATTCTCTGTAGTCAGCAGATCTGATGACGGCTTGCGTGTGTTCATGAAACTCTAGAACCCAGCTCCTTCCTCCTCTGCCTTTATTGTTCTGGTCATGTAACATAAAACGCTGGGTAAATAGTCTGGTGGGAGCATTTTCACTTTTCTTTATTCCTGGTCATGTGTGTCTTCCTGGTCCATCACCGGCTCCTTCTGTTGTTAACGCTCATTCTCCATCCCGTCCCCAGGCTGCCACTGCAGTGCAAGTGTAACTAAAGTATGACTGTAGGAAGGTACGTACCTCTGGAGTGCTGGTTCAGTGTGGCATCACGTGGCAGCACGCCTCCAAGTGCACAACCTGCGTCGGGGTTGTAAATGAACTTGATAGAGTAGAGGGATGACTGCAGTGGCTTCAGCTCCATTCTTTTTGTCCTTTCCTTTAGCTAAACCGTTTGGCCACTTGGAAGAGAAGAGAAGGATACCATCATTATCTCCATGTTTTCATTGACATCCCTGGCAGCTTTTCTCATCTGACACTTTATTTTCTTAGCTGTTAACAACTGTTAGCAAGCCAAGTCATAGAAATATTTACTACTAATAGTTAAGACATAGAAACTCCAATAACTGCATAGAATGAACAGGGTGTCTATGCTTCTACCCTCTTTTTTAAAATTCATTTCATTTTTTAACCTGCATTTTCCAGGCACCAGCTCAATCTCAAGTGCTCTTGATGGTGGAGGTTTTGGTTATGACATCTCATTCTCTGTTCCCTTTTGCCTCATTAATCTCCATTTTTTGTGTCCTCATTGTTTTTCTCACTAATTAATCCAAATTAATGGAAGCCCCAGCCAAAATAAATAAATGTTACTGAATTGTCTAGTTCAAATATTGTCCGGTGACGTGCAGTATTTGCTCACTGACATCTTCCGTCTATTATCAGCCACAACAACAACAAAAAGAAAAACCCAAACATATCTCAAGCAAACACAGATATACAGATAAGTCGTGTGTTTGTGATTCTCACTGGTGCCCTTCCCTCTCCCACGTGTGCCCGTCTTTCAAAGCTGACAAAACATCTGATGCAACTTGACACATTTCCACCAAACACTTTGTTGAGCTGGACATCTTGAAGTGAGGTTGACGTTGAAGGCAGAAATACCGGAACCTTTTTTGTGACAGGATGCTGAGGAGAAACCAAAAGAAAGCATGTCATCAATATTTCACAGTGTGTCCATCCCGCTAATGCAGCAGAGCCAGAATATGTAAAAAAAAAAAAAAAAAAAAAAGACCTTTATTTTTGGTAGGCTCAGGTGAAGCAGAGTGGTCAGCGTTAAAAGTCCTGTGAACTTGCTGGAACTCACAGCCATTCGTGTCTGTTGTCTTGTTTGACACAAACAGAACTTCACTGATTTTAACATTTTAAGAGGCCATAGAATTGACTGCTGTATCCTGCGTCAGTGTGAACGATCGTGAATTAACTAAGAAACTTGATGAAAAAGGTCGCAACGTCTGAGCAGCCATCTTACAGTACTTGGTCATTGATTTAGTCATTATATTCAATGATAATCTCTGTAAAATTCTTCATCAAAATATGCTCCTCCATTACATAAAGTGACGCTTTGTGTGAAACGTATTGATGAGTGATGAATCCTGAATAGGTTCCTTTTTTAAATTGAAATTGTAATGTGTGAATTGGTGCTAGCTTCTTCATTTAAAGTGGGTTTCAAATGGGCTTTTCTTCTACTCCACGGGTCCAAATCTCATGGTGTGTTCACCATGCGCATGTCTGGGTTTCCTCCCCCGCCTCTTGCCCCCCAGGGTTGATGAATGAAAATAAATAAAAGGGAAACTGCTGCAGCTTTGCAGTTGAACTCATGACCCCTGATATGGTCTATTGCACCGCTGCCAGTTCAAAACTACTAGCAAATCAATCCTCTGGCCTCTTAAGCACTGGTCAAACTTCACCCACTCTTGGGTCAGTTCGCCATTGTTAGGGCAGATGACTACCTGCCAATGGTGGCTTCACGGCACTTTAACACTGTGGCTGTTTCCTACTCCAGATATGCATGACGTAACCCCAAACCACAGCGGGAACAGGCACAAGAAATGGACTTCAAATTCCATTCTGAATCAGTTGAATTGTTTTATAAGACAGCGGCCGAACAGCAAACGATTGTGTCATTTCCCGCTGCAGTGATATGCGCTTAGCAAAGTGAGATTTTAGGAGTAATGGTGGGCCATTTGAAGTTTGAACGGATCGAATACAAACATTCTTGGAGACCAAAACTTCCCATGGTCAACTCTTACGCCGCAGCTAATGTCAGATCAGGTCCTGCCGTTTGTTTGGCCATGACTTGTCTAAAACACCTCAACATCGATTCCTCACATGTTCGGTGCTTTATTCAATTGGCCTATTCTAATGAACAGTTATGTGTGATCAATTCTGCAATTCTGTTTTGGAAAAAAAATACGCATTGTAACTCTCATTTTCTTTGTCTTGTCTGTCTGTCTTGTCTTTCTGTCCATGTCTGTCCTTTATGTCCTCATTATTTCTGAAATGTCTTTGTTAACTCATGCGCTTCTTTTCTTTCCTTTTTTTTTCCAATTATTCTTTGCTAATCTTTCAATTCCGCATTGACTGAAATGCAACGTTTATAAAAAACAAAAACAAAAAAAAAACAATATCTGAATGAATGATTGTCCTGAAAGCCTCGGGCTCTGAGAAGTCTCACAGTCTCAGTAACATATCAGGAATGGCCGGGTCCTCGCTGCGGCTCGCTCCCATCACCAGCCCGCCCTTTGAACCCTACGAGACCCCGGGAACGCTCAGTCGCTGCCGTTCCCCCATTCCCTCCATTTTGTAGAGAAGCAAAAGTCAAGGAGGGTCTTTTTAAACATGGCGAGGCTACAGAAGGATCACGGCAGAGCCACAGCTGGATCACACACTTGGCTGAAAGCGTAGCAATAATACTTTAAAAAAAAAAAAAAAAAGTACTTGAATGTGGAAATGACCTCCTGTCTTGTGAATCTGAAGGTGGATGATGCATGCAGCAGTTAGCTGACAAGGTCAAATGATGAAAAAGACAAAAAAAAAAGCTTTAAAAAAAGTTATTTTCAATAATCTGACTAAATGTTTAGGGTTATTGTTAAGGAAATCACATAAAAAACAGAAAAGCTTTTGCTTTCTATCTTCACAGTAGTGCAACAACCATTTATTAGAGCGCACACTAGGGTGCACCAATTTACGTAATTCTTAGTCAGTAAAAAAAAAAAAAAGTTAATCGGAAACATAAAATTGCTATTTACTTTTTGTCCCCTCCCCATACACGAAACGTTGATTCAGTATCAGTATGTCCAAACTAAAATTACTTAAATGGCAAATCATCTACCTAGATTCATTATAGATATTTTGTTGCACGGTATGCAAATTTTAGTTTAGTTTTGGCTATGATTTTTTTTTTTGCTGTTTGTTTGCACTTGTTGCACTTGTTTTGTGTGTTCAGCATCAATCAGTTGCTTATCTGATGTTGCTATATTTTACTGAATGGACCTTTTTAAAATTATTATTTGAATAGATTAAAAGACTTTTTTAAAATATTTGCTGATGTTAATCAGTCTGTAGTTAAATGTAAAAAAAATATTTGCATGATGATGAAGAACAAAAAAAAAAAAACCAAGAACAGGGCCAATAAACGTAAATGAATTTTTCCTTTTTCTTTGTATACAATTTATTTTCCCTTATTAAATATGCGCGTGGCTACATTATGGGCTAAAACTGAGTCAGCAAAGGAAACACAATGTAGCTTTAAATGGAGGTTTAATCTCTATAAATGCAAAAAATAAAGTAATAATGAAATATTAAATGTATAAAACAGAGAATTATCAATTTATTGAAAAGGAATAGCAACCCATATGCAATAAACATGCAATGTTGTTTTATGCTGTTAATCAGGCTGCACACATGCATTTGTAAATACAAAGAAACACCTTTATTTTGAAGAATGTAAAGAGACATGAGCCATCTGTCTTGTTTCTCTCCGGCGTCCGATCGACCTTTAAAATGTTTTGATGTTGTGGCTGCCATGTTAAACTGCTACGGTTTCACACTAGTTTGTTTCTCACTCGTGCCGATGTTGTGTATTTCCTTGATGGGAATGATTTTGTTGTAGACTTTAGATCATCTGTTGAAAAAAAAAAAAAAGTGTTGAAGTTCTAGCGATTGAAATCATGCTGACCAACTGTAAGTGCTTTTAGAAACGAGTCCTTCTCCTTCAGAGAGTTGAGCATTTCTTCCAGTGTTTCCTGATGGTTTTATCACAGCAACAAAATCTCTGTGCTTCCAGACTGAACTGTGAGAACTGAAAAATGCAGTCATAAGATTTGCGCTGAGGGACGACACTTCAGCGGTGCTCATACATGTGGTTTTCATTGGTTGAAGGCGCAGAAAGGAGTGATGCTTGTTCATGTGTTCTCACACAAAGCCAGGAAGTCGTGCCTAAACTTGAGGATTGATTTCTTGAAATTGAAGGTAAAAGAAATCCACAGAAATAATGAAACAAATAAGGTGTTAAATAGTCGCAGCCCGCTCTCTCGGAGGGGGCCGTGACAAGAGTGTTTCAGGTTCGTCCTGCTTTCTGCAGATGAAAATGTCCCCTTGGCCTTACTGACCTGCATTAAAAGATTGGTTCACGCCTCCAGGCCAAAAGCTGAGATGAGGATCAGCACTGCTGAGTCTGCACTTTTCTTTTTTAATTGGATGCCGAGCCGTTAGTGTTTAATCAATCTTTTGGGCTTGTCTGGCGAACGAGCATCACTTCTGTCAGCGAAACATGTTAAAAATGATCTCCCGTTTAAATGAGCAGGTTTTTTCTTCTTCATCTTTGGTGATGAAAGAGAAACGCACAATTGTCTTTGTTTTCACCGTGGTATCTGTTTATACCGCCATCAGCTGGTTTCAAAGAGGAAACCGTCAACGGTGGTTTCTCGGGGTAGAAGGTGTCACCCTCGGTTCTGATCACACTTCAGAGTTTCCTTGGACGACACTGGTGACCTTGTGCGCTCTGAAGTGGACGCGGTTTGAATGAACAACACAAGCAGATGTTGCGAGTGCCTCTATGAGGCCCTGTGGGCTCTGATGTCAATTTAGCAGTTCATGTATTCAGCTAGATTTAACTAGCTCTTCTTCCCAAGCTATGCTTCCTAGGTCACGTCAGTGGATATGTACATAACTGTCATACACATGTGAATACATTAAAGCCACCTGAAACGTTACTTTGTGCTTTTTGGATGTGTGGGGATATTGTGGGGATAAGTACTGAAAATGAGGTATTTGAATACACATGATCTTGAGGTCATACATTCAGTATCAGAGAAGAAGAGGCCGCCACTGCAGCTACTACGACTCATGATAATTTGCTCAAACAATGACTCGAGAAGTCTGTAACACTGGCGACAGAGGCTACTAAGACGACCACCACACTATCACTTGAATGTTCTAATATATGTATTAGATTTCATTGGGCATGACAGTTGGGATTCACACAGGTGTCAGATTACGCATTGTATGCATGGTAATGTATCGACTATGTTTCCCTGAACAGCTTAACTGCTGTAAATTCTCACATTATTAAAATTGAATTCAATTAAATTCAGCTGTAATACAATCCATGTAACGTTTCTGTGGGGACCCGCTCTGACTGAAAGTCATGATCTTAAATAGAAGTGTTCCGATCATGTAAAGGGTGAAGTCAAGCTAATGAACACACAGCAACCTGGTCGAGAGGACGTCTGCTGGAGTGTCGCCCACTTCCAACAGATTCACACTGACATATGCTGTCCTGTTTTATTTGTTATTTCTCCTGAATCTGTTTGAAGAACAGCACAATAATCTGATCGGTAGAGCTCTAAACTGTTGGGCAAATGTCAATTTATGTTTATGTTTACTTTGAAGTTGCTCAAGTTTGTAGCATTTTTCTGTCACTGAAAGTGCCTCTTATGGTTCACTATTTGTTAAGACTGAGCGCATCTTACTGTATTTAACAAATTGTTCCATTTAACATAGAAGATGTCGTTGGAGAATCCCGAATAATGAAATGACGTTATTTAAGAATGCTTCCTCCGATTGGGTGTGTAGTATTTTAGACTAATCTAGACAAACCAAAATTTAATATCGTGCTATACATTAGATTTTATTTCATTTTAAAAATGTACTTGTCATTCACAGGTTGATACCTTTGCTAGAAGTTTACAAATTCTTGATTCAGTATTTGTTATCAAGAATCTATATATAAGGAGGTACAATTGTTGGCGGACATTTCAAACTGGGGGTCCTTGTTATGAAGATAATAAGTAGGAGAAGTTTAGGACTACGCTTGTGGCACGAGGATGGGCTCTCTGACTTACAGTTCCTGTTCAACTTTCAGACTCTTGATTCACACCGTTGTGTCGGTGCGCGCTTGTCACGGATCCATCTGAGTGCCAACATGTGCGGACATTAATGAACTGCTCTTCCCACTCACCTGTTTTTGTAACTCAAGAAAACTCTCTGTGACTTTTCTCTGTTTAACCTGTGATCCCTCAGGCTGCTTTGTTGTCACTGTGGTGTCTCTACGTGAAATGTGTGAATGTTTGCACTCTATTCTGACATGCACAGTTAACCAGCAGTTAACAGGTAATATCTCTTACTGTATTGCACATAAATGAAGCGTGTAGCTGAAAACCCCAATTGGCCGAAGCAATCCTCTCCAACAAAAGCTACCATTGGTCTGTGTCAGATCGTCTCTAACACAAACCAATCCAGAGGTGTATTGTGACTGAAGGAACGTGTTTGCAGCAGAGACTGAGCAGTAATGGCTTTGTGTTTTTGTCTTCACAGTGTTAAGTTTCTAGCATTCACCTTCTCGCTAATGAGGAGTCGGTTACCAGATAACACAAATTTGCGGCCGGAGCCACGTAAGCGGCGACATGGATGGATGGTTTAGAGGAGATCTGTGGGGTGACGAGAGAGAGAGAGAGAGAAACCAGAGGTGAATGGTGATTTTTACAGAAGTCGCATGGTCTGCTCCTCATGTTGTTACCAAAGCAGCCTCTTGGAACTCCCTCCACATTTTGACAAGGCTCCCTAGTTTAAGGGGAAACTGACTGAGCATTGCACTGACACACTTTGGGAGCGACAAGGACTCCCGATTCACATTCCAGACGACGTCATAATAATAACATTGTTACTCTCACGGTGACCAACCGAGCGACTCACACTTGTCTTCACAGAGGACTGGATGAACAATGTAGCATCCCTGCTAACAAGTTGTAGCATTTGTTGGCTGGGAAATGATTTGACTCAACCCATCAAAGGTGTAACGGCGGGGGAATTTATGCAGTCATGAGATTGTCTCGATGTCATTTTGCTCTTAAGAGCCTCTCCAGCGCAGAGAAGAGGTTAGCGTACATGAGAGACAAAGAATTGGCCCGTGGCTCACTTGAAACCGCAGTCAGCAAAAAGTCTATGGGATTCGCTCCATGGCTGGTGTATTATAGTTCCTCATGAAAGACCACAGACACTCGCCACTGAACCTGTCTTCCATTTCCTTCTATCAAACTGAGACGTGCCCTTTGTACATCACGTGAGATAATCAAAAGCAGCGTAACCCGAACACGCTCATGTAGCACCTGCGGACATATGCTAGTGTGATCTTGGATGAGAAACACCTCTTTATAATGTGACAATTCTTTCTCTCTCATGTACGGAACAGCAAAGACACCAAAGGTCCTTCAGCACCAACCTGCTGCATGACCTTTGGAAATGTATAGTAAATAGCTGTCCATCATCTCTGTATGCTACAAAAGAATTCTGGAATATTACGATTCCGTTTACACGTCCCCTTTTCTACACCAGAAAAGTACTACTAACGCTTGGTCAAATAGTTGAAGTGAGATACCTGGACTACATAGAGAAGTATTGCCCTGCAACTGAGACTCGTCTAATCACACAAAACCTCCCCTTAGCCAGGAAATACCATAAAAGAAGGGACCAAATCCAATCGACGCTCCTCCCTGACACAAAGGCCTACACTGCCAATAAGGCACAAGAATCCCCAGATGAATACTGCCCAATCTCTCTTGTACCTCTTGCTGCCAACGACAGCTTCACTGGGACGTCACTGTCTCGGTGAAAAGGGACCATCAGGGGAACCATGAGTCAAGGAAGGGAGGTGTCGAAGAAATGGACCAAGAACAGAGCGATCGGAAGTGTACAAAGAGAAGAAATCTATATTTTGATAAACAAATCAACTTCATGGCTTCAGTTTCGAGTCCAGATCCGACGATGAAAAAAAAAAGAAAAAAAAAAAAGCTATCTGATTGTGAATAGCAAATTTGGCATCACAGAATGGATTAAAAAATGGGAGGCGTTGAACGGTGTCTGAGTGGGCAAGGAATAATGGCATTTCCCACGAGCACTTGGGAACAAAGACAGAGACAGACTCTTGCAATGGAGGACAAGGAAGGCCAAAGGATGGACGCTGAGATAAACAACTTAAAGAAAAAAAAGAAAATGCATTTTTGTAACTTTGTTTACCAGCATGACTTTGCATGACTGTCTTTTCTGCAAGCCCTTAGTTGAAGACAAGGGTGCTAGAGATACAAAAAAAAAAACTATATATAAAATTAATTTTAAAAAATGTTATATGCAATTAATGTTTTAAAAAAGATTATAATGAAAGAGAAGAGCTATATTTTGTTTTGAAGAGTTTAAAAATGTTGATTATAGAAACATGTATGTTTGCAAAAGTACACCCTGTCTGATGAAAATCTCTCTGCTCCGAACTGCCCTACTTTCCTCATTCCAGGTTCCACACCGTTGATGGTTTACCATTTTGTGTTCTCTACGGTTTGTCTGTAGCCTTTGTTTTCTCAAACCCATTTGCACAACTACCGTAGCAACGCTAGCAGCAGATCCGAAAACCAATGCTCACTGTACTTAAAACTGCTTGGTTCATCTTTTTTTTCTTTTCTTTGGCAATAATCCAGGATTGTGTCTTGATTGTAGCAAGGTCAACAGAGGCGCTAAAGATGATAATCCATACCTCAAAGGTAGAGAAGTTCTTGAAATTCCTGTCTCTGCTTCCCTTTTGGTTGACATGATTGGTAACAAGTAGAAACTATGTGTAGGTTTTGCACCCTGATGCGGGAGCCTAGGTCACAACCTTTTTCATCTGGCATTTAAATGTGATTGAGAATTTTATCGCTGACGAATAACACTGCCTATACTTACACAGGAAATAAGAGTATCAGTCTCCCGAATTGGAGGGTCACTGACTACACCTTAAAACACAAAAAGGACTCCGTATATCCACCACGGGAGCAAAGAGAGGCCCATGACTGCTGGTGAAATAGACCCAGTGAGATAGCAGAGATCAGAGGTAAACACTGGCAGGAGGTAAAAGACAAATAGGGACAATGTGACGGGAAAAAGGGACTTGCTAAAATACTCAGGCACAGAGAGGTAGGCAGTAGCACTTGGATTTAGTGCTTCCTCACTGTCAGTCGAGGAGGACTCCGCCTTTTAAGGTAGAACCTTGAGGTGCGTGAGGCATGTACACTCAGCTTTTGTGTGCTCAGTGTTCAAACAATTTACATCCAGAGATAAGAAATGTAAAGTCCAGTAATGGGAGTGCGACGGAAGCTTGGAAGCTCAGACGCCACTTGAAACAAGAGTGGCCAGTGGCGGTGTACGATTGGGTGCCGCTGCGATCGTACCTGACCACCATCAAGAGACAGGACAAGCAGTCAACCGGAAGTGGCTGGCTGGGCACGAGTGTGACCACATCATCATCATAACTATACTGAATATTGATAGTAAACCTTTCACATCAGACACACACAGATGGCGCACAACTTGCAAAAGCACAATAACCACACCATAGTCAGCTGGAAAAATCGCCTATGACAATACTGTAAGTCTGGTTCCTCCGGTTGCATTGTGGGCTACCAAAACAATGCCAAGGTTATGGGTTAGTTCTTGGCTCTGTTTTCGCCTAAGTGCACCCTGGGATGTCACTGATTCCGTGGGTGGGAATATTTGTGAATTGTAGTTGAGGAAGCGGTGAGAGAGGGCGTATGGCATCGCACACAAAAATCGATAGGATTTGTTATTGAAAGATGAGCGTCACAAAAGTGTTGACCTCCACACTGAACCAACCCACCACTCACAGATAAAAATCATTGTATTGCTTTACACCGTAGACATGCTAGGAGACGGACTTGAGCTTATGCAAAACTTTAATATAGTGGTGGAAAAAGTGGAGCCCATACATGCTGCTGTGTGCTAATGGCAGGACTGCTGAGTATCAATTTGATCATGTGGTTCAGTTTTGGACACTGTTATTGGTTGACTCGTAAACAACAAACAAAAAAGTTATTTGTGTCTGTGTTTAAGTTGCAGAAAAACATTTAAATGCCAGCTGGAAAGGGGGTCTCTCAATGCAAACGTATGCCGATGACATCATGTACTTGATGCAAACCTGCTCTGGAAGAACATACAGCTGAATTTACTTTATGTTGTTTTGTTTTTTTTTTGTCAAGCGAAACATAAGATAGATGTAATATAGTAGAGCTCATTCGCGATAATGATAGGCTCCGTACTTTTCAGAGAGTCAAGAGAGATTTCAGGTCTGCATGGAACCAACTGCCATTCCAAAGTTTGCGTGTTAAAGGACTCAGGTGTGTCGTCGTGTGGATATAGGTGTATTTGTTTTCTCTGCTATATTATTTCTAACTTGTTAAAACCTAGTAAATGATAATGTGAACACCTCACAGTGATGTGGAAAAAAGCGCATGCGTTTTGACTTGATAATCTCTAAAGGGGGAACAAGAGTCTTGACATATCCCCTCTGCCTCTGAGCAACCTTTGTCATGAATCCTTTCCTGATTACTATGAACACTGTGCCGTGTCGTAGAGCGTCTTCCTCTGAGAGGCAACGGTCAAGCACTCACACTCGCAGTGTCAGCATGAGTGTGCTTAGGTAGCTCGTCTTGTTTTTCCGTTCAAGATGGTCATGTCCTCTCATTACCCATTGAGTTGCCACCTCTGGCGAGCCGGCTGGTTCAGACAGCACCCAGTCGCCGAAGCGTAAAGCAGTGAGCCAGAGCTTCCAGTATGATGTCAGTGAAGTACCAAGGCATTGAGAAAAGATACCTGTATCCCAAGCACAGACTGGTGTTAGAAAATGGAAATGGAAGCTCTCCGTGCACCTCTTTCTTGGCTTGATTTTCCAAGTGAGTTCAGGCCCTGCTGGTTCAGGGCTCAGCTCAGGCAGCTGAATGGTCTTTGTCCATTCCCAGTACTTTGCAGTTGGAGGCTCACCAATATGTATAAGACTCAGCGGTGGGATGTAGATACTTCACTGGGATCTACATTGGTTTACAGGGTCTAAAACATTACTCCATTTAACAAAGATGGTCCATTCTATTTAAATGGTCGACAAAAAAGAACGTTTTTTTTTTTCCATGTTTAGGTGCCAGGATAGTCCATCTTTGGTGGTGAGGAAGGTGCTTATTGACATTTTGGATACAGCTTCTGGAAGAGCCTTGCACAATAGCAAAAATCTGTACTCATGCATTTTATTAAGTGTTATTTACTGAGTTTATCATGCGCTCATTATCCGCGTCATGACTGCCCTGCTGAAGGCGGGGTGAAAAAAAGATGTCTTTCCTTTCCTTTCGCGAAATACTTAAATACTGCCTTTTCATTTCGTCATGAGTCGGAATGTGTGGAATGCTACCTAAGTCTGTTTTATTTTTCTGCAACCGAAAGTGTTCAGGGTGTGATGACCAGATACATTTAAGAAGAAGGCGCCGTGAAAGGTTAAGAATGGTGGATTGTGATCCTTCATTATCGACAACTCCCTTTCCTACGTGCCTGTTTCGGTTGAACCCCTGTATTTTCTTTTTATGCAATCTGACCACGAATGCCACTAATCGACACTTAACTGTATTTTCCCTGTTTAGATGATTGCAACCATTTGGCAGCCGTTTGTCTTCAGGTTCCACCATGAATGATTATTTGCTTTTACAGAGGTGAAGAGACCAGTCGATCAATTCACATTACTTTCATGGGTTAGTGGTAACGCATGATTTTGACTTTGTTGATAATCATTCGCAGAGGAGTCCCAAAGATTCAAAGAAAAAAGTCTATTTCTTTGTCATGTGTAAAACAGACTTAGCTACTGGTCCATGTTGGAGAGGGGGAGGAGAGGAGGTCGCTGGCGCATCTGGTTCTAACTGAAGTGGGATTTTATTTTTCAAATGTCGGATCACAAAGAACTACTCATCAAGAACTGTACAAAGTATATTTCAATGGAATGTTCATGATCTATCTTTTTATATTTTGAAGAAAAAAAATAGAAACATATCAATAGAAGTGTTATAATTTAACATATTTCTACTATTGAGACTTAAAATGTATGAATGTCAATGCGATCTAATGTGAACCAATCTCCATAGCAGCTTGAATGAATAACTGATTAACAGTCATGAGATGCTTTTTCAGAGACATTAAAATTGCTTCAGAATCATTGAGATGAAATTAAAAATAAATGGAAAAAGTGACTTCAGCAGTGTCGGATGTTTGTTTTCAGATTTACGCCGCGTGAATTGCGTGTCACGCTTAACTTGGGTCGTCAGCTTGTCAGGAGCAGGAAACTGCTAAACACTGACTGATCTGATGGGACCTGACGTAAGAACACAACAAAAGTCCAAAATGTCTTCCAAGAAAGCGAAAGATGACTCGCTGAGTTTGTCAAGTTTCAGGTGTGGTGGATGTATGCATTCTGCTGCCAGCGTTTCTGAGAAGATACAGCTGCTCACGCCGGGGCCTTTCCCTCCTGTGAGATAAAAACATGTCACCTTGCACTGATCCATAATCTTAAGGTCAACCGGAACTGTGTCTTGATATTTGAGAGCAACGTGTCGTCGTCTTTTCCCTTCCTGATATCTGCTGTAACGACTTTTGACACTGGACACCGATTCTGATGTGGAAACAATATGGATTGGTTAGACACTGTAGCCAACACAATTGAGGCTGACACTTTTGCATTGAAAGTTAAGGACGTCTGAAATACAAGCTGCGATGCCACAGATTTGGAGGCCGGAAATTATGCATGGCTTTGCACACATTTTTGTTCCCATCAAACGCTGAAAACGTGAGGCATTGTGAGCATTTGCTTGGCAGTGTCTTTATCTTTGAACCTCGACTATAAGTATGTTCAATACGTTTGGATTCTTGGCAATTGAATTTACACATCGATTTCACTCACTCTCCTTTTATGATTTACCACATCATTCAATGGCAGCAATGTAGCCTACACATTGCTTTATGAACGATGCAAACGTTACCTCCCAATTCAAGCTGTTGTGACGCAAATGAACCAGAGAAGAAAAGACTGAGGTTGTTACACTGCAGTCAGGACCGGTCGGCTGATGTTTCTGCCTCAACAGCGACCCCTCTCGGCGATTACCTGTACCTACATCCGTCTTGGACAATAATAACGATAATAACTTCAACATATTTTTTATCTATTGACGGCAGTATTAAGTGGCTAAGGATTTATTCCCAAAATTATGGCATTCAAAACAAACAAAAATAAATAAATATATAAAATCATGACAATAATCTGAAGCGCTGACGTCACCTATGGAGAACTTATAGGCCAATATAATACAGCATCTACGGTGTTACGCATTTTTGAGTTAAAATGTGTTGATATATCCAAAACACAATAAAAGTAAACTGCTCTCAAAGCTCCTGTTTTAACAGAGGAGGCTGCAGTTTTAGCTCCCAAATAAAGGTCAACATAGGCCTGTGCTTCAAAGGCACATAGCAGCAGTGTGTTACAAGATCCAGACGATATTGCTTTTAATTCATGGCTAATCATTCGCATTTTGTTATTTGGTATTTTAAATTTGTGATTAATCTTGTGCAGTTTTATTTCTTTCTCATCTTACTATTTTTTTTAATACAGTCAAAGTTGTAGAAAATCTTCTCGGTCACGTACATCCATTCATCCAAGGTCAAGGTCATAGGACACTTGAGTTTATTGTACGTGTGCATTACATACAGAATACATACAGAAAAGGGAGACCCCGCGACAACCTGCAAGTCCTTCCCAGGCAAAATCTTAACCGAAAAAATCCTGTGTCAAGTGCACACCTATAGTGCTTTCGGACAACTGGGTGAAGCCAGAGTCCCTCGAGGTAACCTACGCCAAGGGTGGAAGGAGCCAGGTGACTGCACAACCCAGCACTGGCTGAAGCTTGTCTTGGAGCGGGGTCTTCTTAATGAGAGCCTGTGTCATTGTGAATATTTTAGATTAGGTTAGATTGCTTTTATTCTTCCTTCAATTTTGATCTTGAGAGCAAACAATGAAAAAGAGCTATGTAAGCACCCATCCAAACATCCAGACACAATGCGATGCTCCAAAACAAACCATTTCTCTCAAGGCGCGTCACAGAAAATGAATAACAAAATCTCAAATTTTCAAAAAGAGAGTTTGATCAAGCATATTGGGGCACAGACTTTGACTCTCATGTAGCATGAATTCATTGAGGACTGTTTATGAAGAGGCCAGAGCCACCAAGTACAAGAGGGTCGCTCCATCAGCTTCAGTACACCGACTGCTTCTACTTTTAGAAGACGCCCCCCTTCCCCCATTAGTGATATGATACAACATGATACGCTATTCCAGCTTTTTAAGCATACTAATTGATTGATTTTTCTCTGTTAACTGGCTGCTTTACTTTTATTTAGCCTTTTATCACCTAATCTTAAATATCTTTTTAAAAATAAACACAGTTATTCATTTATAAGTTGGCAACAGGTTACTGGCTACAGTTTACACGCAAAATAGTGAGAGCAATTTTGGAATACATTTCTGGTTACTGCGTCTCACTACACCCGATATTTGCTTTAAGAATATATGCAAATACAAGCAGTGAGATTCACTGGCTAAGTGTCTTTCCTTATATGAAACTATAAATCATTTTGCAAGGAGTTTTATTTTTAACTGCTCTGCTAAACTGATTTTAAAGTCTGCCCACTGTCTGTCAGAAATCCATGCTCTTGACTGAGGGCAACATCAACCAGTCCCAGGCAGAGGTGACATTCGATAGGACGGTTGAAGGTTGTCTTGCCTCATAGCTAAGTTGAAGGCAAAGGACGGGGAGGGGTTTGAGAGGTCCGTCCGAGATTGAATTTCATCGGGACAGCATTCCTGAAAATTTCAAGACAGACAACGTGAGTACTCAGAGGGTCAGAACAGGATTGTGGATGTTCCCCAGCCAAACAACTGGAAGAGGAGTTAGTGTACACCCTATTCTGAGAGTTGGACTAAGTTGGGCACCAGTGGAGTTTGCACTGAAGACGGACAGCCAAACAAGCACAAGGTCTATGCCAGCTGTGCAGAATGGCGGAGACCAACAAGCCGACGACCCAGAAGAGACCAACCATGTGAATTCTCTTGGTGTCATTAGTGTCTGTCAACAGTTCTGTCACTCTCAGTGAGTAAATGCTGCTGTCGCACTTTCAAACTCTCTCTTTCTCCGCTTTTGAAACCTATATTCCACTTTTGTTTTTATCTGATATGGCTTTTCTGCACATGGTGTTTAACCAAAAAACAAACTTGAAAAATCTGCGCTTTCAATGCTTCTCATGCCTTCTGGAGCAGCTAGCCTTACTGGCCTGTTCTTCTGGTTCCAGACAGGGATTGCTTTTAAGTCCTGCTGGTTTCAAGTTCTCCGGAGAATCGTTTGAAACATTGCCTAACCGAGGATCCACGTGAGAATGGATAGCAGCGATCAAGAGGGTGATGAGAGAGAAGGGAGATGGAAAGACGGCGATGGAGAAAAAGACAAGCAGATGAAGAACCAGCTCAACATAGAGGAAAAGGGAGAGAGGGAGCTCAGTGGAAACGAGAAGGAAAAGAAGAAGGACAACCGGCGCTCTGGATGTCTATGGAAGAGCGGCTGGGCCCTCAGCGAAAGATTGGCCATCAACGTATCAGGGATGCGATATGAAACTCAACTTCGTACTCTAGCTCAGTTTCCGGACTCAATGCTTGGTGACCCTCGGAGAAGATCACGATACTTTGACCCACTACGAAATGAGCTCTTTTTGGACAGGAACCGCGCTTGCTTTGATGCCATTCTGTACTTTTACCAGTCAGGCGGGAGGCTCCGACGGCCGACAAACATCCCCCTTGACATCTTCATGGACGAGCTTCTCTTTTATGAGCTGGGAGAGGACATCATGAATCGCTTCAAGGAGGACGAAGGTTTCCCCAAAGAGGAAGTACGAGCATTACCAACAAACCAAATACAGAAAAGACTTTGGATGCTGTTTGAGCACCCCGAGTCGTCCTCTGGCGCTCGCATCATTGCTATCATAAGTGTGATGGTCATAGTCGTGTCCATTCTCATCTTCTGCTTGGAGACGCTGCCGGAATTCAGGACTGAGAAAGAGGCACGAGAGGTATGTATCATTGTAATACTGATCCGATCGTTGTAGCTTTATTTGTATCTAACTCAGAATTTTCTGTGGTTGTCACGTCCACAAGCCAACCATATATCTCTTCCACGTTGTCATGTTGCTGTTGTACTCCTGTACACACACGCACATACTGAATCAGTCATTCTTAAATCATGCCAAAGTCAGAATTGTGAGCGTTAATGTCCTTCAAGCCTTGTTGTTTGATCTTGAATGGAAGGCTTCCTGGATGGAAAAGAAACGTGATAACATCCACAGCAGGTGTTTGGCTTTACATCATGAGCTAAGTTGGTTACTATAGTCTGTTGGGAGAAGCATATTATCAAGGGTACAGCCACGAGCCAGTACGTCTGGAGTCGAGCAGCCAAGTCAGAGGAGGAACCAGGGTGGTTGACAGTGTGCCTTCTTTGACCAACTGTTAAACATGATATAGTCAGATTCAGTAAATGCTAAAGGGTACAGAGGGAGACCATGCATGTCATTAAAAGATATGACATACTGTATCGTCTGAAGGTGTGTAGGGAAAAGGTCACACAACATATAAGTTAAAGTGATCCGGAGCCTTCTTAAGGCTTAGAACTGGACACTCAAAGGTCTCACAGGATGAGCGGAATACGTTGGGTCATGTTAACACATTCCGCCAAGACTGCTCTGCTAGGCCAGGCTGCCTTTGCACAGCCGCGCTGCCAGGAAATGAAAGAGGCTTCCTTCAAATAAGCAGCAGACACGCTGAACTGCACTGGCAGTACTACATGGACCCGGAACCAGGGAGATGGACTCGTGATGGAGGTGGAGATGGATGAGGAGTGGTGAAACCAGACACTCTCATGTTTCTGTACAGAGATCTCACGAGTTATATTTAGGCTTAGGAGAGCCCACTGATGAGATCAACACATAGATGAGCACCTTTAGTAATAAACACTGTCACAGACCTGCTACCAAACACCACTGTCGTACTCTGGGTTCATTCATATAGCACTCAGCTTTCACATAACAAACACAATTTGATGCCTACATTCCCAACACATCCGGGGGTCTATGCGTTTAACTTGAATGCAAGACGTTGTAAAACCTCCAACTATCTGTCACTACCGTGTAATGTTAACTGTCACGAAGACGGAAGGACAGGTGGCGTGAAAAAGAGATTGGTACTGCTATGATGGAAATGTAAAGCCACAGATGTCAAACACGTTTATGATGTTACTAAAATTGTCGGCCAATCAGAGGTCAGATGGCAGTGTGCAGGGTTATCAAACTACTATCAATGTTTTTGTGGGGTAAATTTGCTAAATATCAGTTGAGCGACTACGCCTCCTTTTTACACAAGTTCAGAGAGCATGCTCATATGAAATGTTTCATTGTAATTTGAGGAAAGTCCTGCCAGAGAAAGGTTGGCTGACCTCCAGACTGCATGGTTAAGAACTACAATAGCAATGCCACAATTGCACTGCTGATAAGAAATGATTTTCAAATACATTTTCCATGCTAGATTTTCCATTCCTCACTTTGCCATTTTACAGACTAAGATTTGTTAGATGTTGATGAATGAATCTTCATTCCAGTCGTCTGATACATTGCAATTGTGCAACAAGTTATTAGACATTTGTGTAAGCATTACATCACATGGCTTCTTAGTTGATACACTGCAAACACCTCAGTCAATATTTCTGCTTTTGTGGTGCAGAGAATGAAAAAGAGCAGAGTGAAAACAGGTCTTATATTTTTTTAATCCCGCTTTCTTTAATATTTGGAAAGAGGTATTAATGTTCTTTACAGAAGCAAATTCTTCATTCAGCGTACCGCGTTTAATGATGCCATATGAGGAGGAAACCAAAAACACAGTTGTAATTATCTTCACACTACTTGAAAACAAGTTCTCATACGTGCCTCCAAGATAATAAATCCAGCTGTCAACACTGTTTGATGTTCATCTAAATGAATGAAAAAGTCATTATTTTAAAGTTTATTTGCTTGCATTTTTTCTTTTCTGTTTTTTTTCCCCCGCAGGAATACTTCTACAAGTACCACTCTCATGAAAGGAACGTGTCAGAAAGCATGCCACCTCCATCCAGTGTTTTCCAGGACCCCTTCTTCTTGGTGGAGACCATGTGCATATGTTGGTTCTCCTTTGAGCTTCTCATGCGCTTTGCGTGCTGCCCGAGCAAGGCCCACTTCTTCAAAGACGTCATGAACATCATTGACTTCAGTGC
Source organism: Synchiropus splendidus (assembly GCF_027744825.2). Taxonomy (NCBI): domain Eukaryota; kingdom Metazoa; phylum Chordata; class Actinopteri; order Syngnathiformes; family Callionymidae; genus Synchiropus; species Synchiropus splendidus. The sequence goes on from NC_071338.1 coordinate 11,330,670, forward strand.
TATCCTGCCCTACTTCGTCACTCTTGGAACAGAACTGGCCAAAGACAATGATGCCAGTCCAGCCACATCCTTGGCCATCATTCGGGTCATCAGGCTGGTCAGGGTCTTTCGAATCTTCAAGTTGTCTCGTCACTCCAAGGGCCTCCAGATCCTGGGTCAAACACTTCGTGCCAGCATGCGAGAACTTGGCCTGCTGATCTTCTTCTTGTTCATCGGCGTCATCCTCTTCTCCAGCGCCATCTACTTTGCAGAGGCAGACCATACCAACACTGCATTTATAAGCATCCCACATGCCTTCTGGTGGGCTGTTGTCACCATGACCACAGTGGGCTACGGTGATATGTATCCAGAAACAGTGTGGGGAAAGATGGTGGGCTCGATGTGTGCGATCGCTGGTGTGCTCACCATTTCACTGCCGGTGCCCGTCATAGTGTCCAACTTCAGCTACTTCTACCACCGAGAGACTGAGTGCGAGGACCAAACAGAGTACACCCACGTCAAGACGACACTTTGGGAGGAGGAAGATGAGGAGGGTGAGGAAACCGACGAGGGGGATCGGGATCTAGAGGGAGATTATTATGCCATCGAAGGTATTTGCAACCCTCTGAATGGAACTCTTCTGGGAGGACTGTGTGCAGGACAGAACACTGACATTAAAGGAGGAAATATGTATCTGAGGGAGCCTCTGGTCACTCAGGTATAGGGCTGAAAGATTCAGGTCAAATTGTGCCGGGTGACATTGTGAATATAAAGATAGGGCTAACTTATTTAGAAATATCAGCTTTGTTAAATGTTCAATGCACTGAACTGTATTGGCAAGTCGGCGTATTGGATATTTGAATGGCCATTTAGATCATTAGAGGAGACATGAACTGAAGTGAGATGAGATTGAAGTACCATGCTGACTTATTTTGTTTGAATTATGTTCAAAAACAAACAACAAAAAACACCTTTACCTTGATTTTGTTCAACCATTAGTCGGCTGGTATTCATATTCTAGGACATGACGTGTTGAAGAAGTATCAGTCCATTTGAGACACATTTCTAAAACCAAAACACATGCTCTTCCGGTTCGACTTGTCTGATGGTTTAAACAGAAGAGCAGCTTATGCAACAAATACGTTCAACTTCACGTCACAGTTAAAAAGTAAAAGGCTTCTTTGTGAAAAAGCCAATTCCAAAAATCTAACAAAAACATACTCGGCGTGAAGCGATGAAAGATAAAAAAACAAAAACACTTGATCAACTTTAACGTGTGATATTAATCTGTAAATTCTCAGGGGTCTTTAACCTTGGTTTGTGCAATAAAACTGCGAGTCTTAGTTTGTTTGAAGTGAAGTTACTTTATTGGCAAGGAAAATATGACAAGGTGGTTGAAATTACAAACTTGTTAAGCTCTGGTGTATACAAAGCGCACACACTCAGCATTCTCCCGTAAGTGATACACAAAATTCACATTGGTGTAGTTTTGGCTTATGTGACCTGAAGCAGCTGACATGACCTTTACCGTGTTGAAATACAACACTGAAGCTTGTTTGTGAGTTCAAGAGAATCGTTTTCAAAGCTGTTGCATAAGTACAGTGTTTATCACAGTTATTTTTTCCAATAAAGATGATTTTTTTTGTATTTTTTTCTCATAAAGGGCTGACTTTGTGTTGCTGCCAGTGATGTGTTTAAATAGTGACATGCTATTTCTGGAAATAAAAGTACAAATGAAGCTAATACATTTGGATTATTAAAATAGCTGCACCTCCAAGGACAACACTTCCCCTCATTGCTGCGTCCGATTAAATCAATGTTCCACTTTCGTCTGTCATTACTGACCTTTAAACACCCACTAAGCTGTTAAGCACCGACAGTATTGTTCTCAATTTCCCTGGAACACATAAGCCTGTCTTTCCAGCAAGTGACACGGTCACGTGTGCACCAGTGCAACAACAGATAGACAACCTTTATTCAGTGTCTCCAGTCAATGTGATCAAATAATGGGGCTTCTCATCGTGCTCACATGAAAGACTAGACATTAAAGCGTCCCCCCACACTCCTCTGGAACAGTGCATAAAATGTAGTAAGAATTGATCGTGTATTGCCTACAAAATGGGTGCTGTTGAATCATAAATCAGTGTAATACTAGTTTAGTGTGAGTGATGTCACTGGAGGTAAACACATGACAGCCTAATCGTGCCAGCGAGTGACTCCAAAAAGATGAAGATCGTCATATAAATGAACCAAGTTGTTCTTGAAAAATGAGGGAATTTCACTACTTTTCTGGACGGCTTTTTGAGTTTAGTTTTGCCCTCAAAGTTTGACTCAAATGGGTTTTTATATATATATATATATATATATATATATATATATATATATATATATATATATATATATATATATATATATATATATATATATATATATATGTACTTTCTTTCCTTCTTAAGAGATATTTACATTACCGTTCAGTGTTGTCGCCGTCTGTCTCTGTGCCGTTAGAAGTTTGACACTAGAGCCTCATCGTCGTCGTCGCCTCTTCTTTCTCAAAAAATGTTGACAAAATTCTCATTATTCGATATTACCGGCGGCGTTTGACCCCACTCATAAGAACCTTGGCAGAATCACAACGCTTTTTATGGTAGTATTTGGAAACAATATTCTATTGGTTTTGGCATGTACACACTGAATGAAAACCCAGTATTTCTTCTTCCTGATGGTTTATTTGGTTGGTGATAACTTTAAAGGCATTGGGTTGTGTTATGGCGTTATCCAACTATCACTGAAATAAAAATCTGTTTTACTGTTATTTGCGCTTTCTTAGCAACAAATCCACTGCGATGTCACGTTTTGTAACATCCGTGACATGAGTTAACTTAAATGCTGCACATAAATACAATGGCTTCCTCAATTTAGCATGCTATACAACATTCACCATTTACAAACTATAAGCTGTTTTACACAATGTCATAAACCATTAAAACAATTTTGTTAAGTACTAATTGTCCTCCTCAAAACAAGAATATGACAAACATGTTTTCAAATAAACAACCTGACCACATTCCCAGATATTTGAACTTGATGTTAATGGTGAGCTTTTCATGTCATTTATGAAGGACAGTCTTTTTTGAATGTTGCATAGTTACATGATGATATGGGCCTATGTGTTGTTTAGTTTTCAATGTAACCTTCTGTTAAAAATGTTTAGTGATGACATAAATGTGGTGAAATGAATTAATATGTGCATTTAAAATAAACAACAAACAACACTGTACAACCATTGTATTTCCATTTCTTGGACTTCTCTGTCTCTGCTGCTCTTACAACAGCTGTGTCAAAGCAATTTCCCATCATTTGAAATATGTTGAAGGCGAATACACTGCAGCCCCACTAGAGGACGCTAAAGTGAACATTAGGTTGGCAGGTGTGTTTCTTAACTGTTAATCCTGTAAAGTTAGAATCGAGTGAGACAAACGTCACATTATAAGTGTGAGAACTTATTTTGAACATTCAGTGCCACGGATATGGCATGGAACAAGGTGCAATATTTTTATTACTTAGAAAAATATTCAACACATTGGAACCTTCAAACTGCAAGTGTTTGTAATTACATTTTCTCTGTGAGTTTAAAAACAGTTCTTATGACATGACCTATAGAAATCATTGATCAACAATTTACAAAGGAATAAATTATTAAATAATACAAAAACCCTTCATAAATATTTCAATAAAATAATTTACTATACCTTAAGAAATATGTGCAAACATAGTTGCATGTTTATGAATAGACTCCCTAAACTGAGCTGCAGAAGTGGAATTTAAATTGGACAAAGGAATAAAAAACAGCACTATTTCTTGTGGTCTGCTGAGAAGTGAGGACTTCCCAGAGTATTTCTGTGCATGCCAAACAGGTCATGAGAGTCCAGGTTAACGTATCCCTCTGTACTTTTGGGTTGCTCTGGAAGACTCTGCCTCATCAGAGTATTCTTAAGTGGCAGGAATCGAGTGAAAGGAAGTGCTTGTCGATCTGGGGAGCGGTTCGATGCCAGGGACACGGGAAATCCATAAAAGGAAGAAAGGAAGCGAGTGTATCCGTCTGCCAGAAGAAGCTCTCTGAAGGTGCAGTCGTGCTCTGTGTAGTGTTTCTGAAAGTGACGACACATCAAACGTAAACTACTGGTAATCGTAAAACTAAGAGGCATAACAGACCAATGCAGCTGTGCACACCCACGATGAATAAGCTCTGTCGATGTAAACATGCAGTGAAACGGAAACGTGTGTTTACCTGCGCCCTCAGTGAGCCTGCTGGATCCACACACAGATACATGGATGATAGCTGTCCCTGGATCACTATGTGGCCTGGTTTCACTGCTTTCAGCTCCATCACACCTTCACACATGTAAAACAAGGTTATTTTGAAATCTCTATAAAACACTTTTAAATCAAATGTCCTGTTGATACTCACTACTGAGGCTCTGAGCAGAGCTTCCTGCCACACTCCCATCCTCCATCATCTTCAGGTACAGTCCGTGTCTGTGGTTTTCTACCGAGAAAAACAGGTGAAAAGGTTCGAGTTCCCGTTTTCTGAGATGTGTGCAAATATTGAATTACCTGTGTAGAGATGAACCTCTCTGACCTGGCCGTCGAAGGCCAGCAAAGGGTTGGAGTCGGGGAGATAGAGTGAAGACGACAAGGGAAGGGAGAGAATGAAGAAGACAGAGTAGCGGCAAAACATTTAGACAGACGGTGTTAAATATTAAATACAAAATAAATAACAAATAAATAATGATCATATGCCTGACTAGTGGTTTTTCATTTATCGCTGAACAGGAGCACGTCGGGACCCTTATATAGGAGAAGGACTTCCTCCTCTATGACAGTGACACATGAGTCAGCTATTTCTACATGTCTAAACTGTGAACAGTGTGGGAAGGAATGGTGTCTTCTCTCTATGTATGGGCCTCCTCCTGCCCTTTTACTGTAACTGAGACAGGTTTTCTGCCGACAGTGCTTCAAAGTTTCCAGTTCTCATTATTGATGGTGCACTTTTGTGTTACTCTATTAATCCAACTTCCCCATGACAAATCATGATGCCGCTCACTTAAAATCTTCACCACTGTGAGATAGAAGAGAACAGATGGCCATTATATGATTATTATTATTATTTTTTTTCTAATTATCCTCCAGATTCTTGAAAGATTAGATGAAAGTGCACCACACATAGCCCATCTAACAAAACAAATATTGATATTTATTAAGGTCAGGACAGGCTTTCTACATCAATATCTTTGCTTTAACTACAATTTTGTGGTTTGAAGCTTCTTTAAAATGTTTTTTTCAGGTCATCATGTTTTTACTAAACCTTCATCTCCTCTAATCTTCTTGTGAGAACAATCAAAAGGGCATGTGTGCAACTCAAGGCAGATCGACACTTTTGTCACACGATTGTGAGTTACAAAACATCAACAACAAAACAGATGATGTCAGGTTTGTTATGTGTTCACTCACTGCAGACGTCGGCTAACATCGAAACACATTTACTGCATCAGGTTACACACATAATTCCATTGTATAGAAGGCTATTCTAATAACCTTCTACCTAGTCTGGTCCTAGTCGAGCTACTTGGCTACATAACAGCTTAGTCAAGCTATTAACCACATTATCCAGGACATTTAGTCCAACTAAGAGAAAACTTCTCCTCCATAGTAAAGTGTTATCATGCACTTTAAAAGTTCGAACTTAGTCGGACTGATGCAATAATTCGGTATTCTGGCGCGTCATGTAAACGTCCTCAGTGTGTTTGACGGTGAATTAGTACTAAATTCATTTTCAGATTTGTTTTTGTTGGAGATGATGGATGATATTTGGTACCTTTCACCCCCTCCTAATGGGGTACTTGGGCGATACCATCAAATGTGGGTGCTTAAAGTGAATGTTAATGGTCTTGGCTAACCATGGCCGTGGAACTTCCAACTTTAAGAGTGGATGAGGGATTGACCAATCTGGGTCATTTTACCAGAAGCTTGTCAACTGTTAGTCAGCGCTAATGAAGGCAATGCAATGGTTCAAAACAATCTCCTGGCACTTCAAAAGTGTGTCGCCAAAGTGAACGGAAGACACCCTGCGTCATCTGAATCACGTTTATAACTGATGTAATGCACTGTTTATCCAAGTGTGCGAGTGTGGAACCGAGGGGCCGGTCTTCGATTCTTGGGCCCAAGTGTTTACATGACAGCAGCTGGGTGCCTGTGAACATCAGCTCTTGTTTGAAACACACTTCCGGAGCATCACTTCAGTCATTGTTTTACCATCATCATTTAAAGAGCATGAATATTTTCCAGCTGACCTGATTTGTTTTGTCTTAAGGAGCTTTGATAGTTTGCTGTTTGCAGCAGACGTGTTCAAGTAGTAGGGAAATGAACACGGTGACCTTTGGATTCAGAATGTGATCATCATCACTGTAAACATCGAAACAGTTGAGATTTGATTTATTGTTGTTTCTCGTCTTTGTCTTTCGGTATTTCCCATCAGCGTTTGCCACGGCAAGTCAGCCATCCTCACCGATCTTGATAATCTAGCACTTCTATTGTATTGTATTCCACTGTTGTCTGATAAGGAAGAAGCTCTAATTGTTCAGAAACAGAATAACTGCAATGTATTTCAATGAACCTTTCTGGGCTGGTTGGAAAAGGGCTAACATACAGGTGATTTGACTTTGGTGGTGTTGTGGGTGTGTTACGGATTTACCATTCTCATGCATCTCTCTTCAGTGTGACTTCCTTTTGTCCACTTCAGGCTACTGTAGATTATACAGTAGCCTGAACTACTGTAGCCAGGTAGTGCAAGTAGCTCTTTATCGCCCTGACTCTGTGCTTTTCTTCATTTCTTTTTCTCTCTCTGGAAAAACACCGATCTATGTACGTCAAATGTGTGTTAAGGAATGTTGGAATTTTCTATACTACTGAACATGACATGGGTTACGATGCTCCCCTGTCTCCCAGACTGACGCCAATGAGTCGAATGACTATAACAAATTTTCAGGTGACTATAGTGACAAAATGTGCCTCTACCAACATCGTGAAGGTTTTCCTTTCATTTAGTTCCTCAGCACAGCCTCTTCTTCATGGCTCCTGTTTGTCCACGCTACAGAAACTCTGATGCTACTCCCACCTGCTGTCCAATTGAGCTCATTGCGCTATGAATATTATGTAAATAAATCATGTAAATAAACTCAACGTAAGGCAATAATATTGGTAAATCCCAGTGTAGATGGAAACAGGCAGTTTGGCAGAGGTATGTGCTGTCCCAGTGCCTTTGCAGCTATGACACTTATATTCAAAAATTGCACTTTCAAACAAATTTCAATCCTGATGCAATGTTCTGGTGACCCCACGACCCTGCTCCCCTGACCTTCGTGCACGGGCAAAAGGAAATGGTAATGATCTTGTCTACAATGTGAAGAGCAAACAACATTCGGTAGATAATTAACAGGTATTTTTTTTAATTACAGCTTTTACAATCATCATCATTATTGTTCTCATATATTCAATTATCAGCACTACTGTCCAGTAATAGGAATTTCAATCATTAGACAATTTCTTTTTTTTTCTTTTTCTTTTCTTTTTTTTAATGTACACATACAAGTAGCATATCTTAAACGTCCATCATTTGAAACATATTGAACTCTTTTGGCCAAATGAAATTACCATCAGTCTTGGAACTAAGTATGAAATGAACATCATTTAATACACACACACACATACGTACTGTACATACATACATACAAGAGAAGTTGTCTTAAAAAAATGATAAAAATAAAATACACACATTGTACAAAGTCCTTACCCAAGCTATCACAGCAGTAGATGATGATGTCATGACGTTCACTCTAAAATGGTTGATTTTGGCATGCAGATTAACACAAATGCTTCACGCTGATGTTCGAGTTTAAAGATGAAGCACGTCTTGTTTCATTGTCCGTCTTATTCACATTTGTGCATCTCGTGTCTTTTATGGCTTCAGAACATAAAACTCACTTCCTCAGCGTCCCGTCCTCGACGGTTCTGTGATGTCACTCGCAGCACAGCGTCGGAACGCACCTTCCTTGATTCTTTGAGTCAGTATTGCCGTCTCACACTTGACAACAGAAGATGGAGTCATGACGAGTCACTTCCTACAGATTCATACAGTCATGCCACATTTATGGGTCATTGTGTTTGCTTGTGTGTGTTTCTTGACGGTATGTGTGTATGTGTGTTCTTTGAGGGCGTGAGATGAACGAACACATTCACTCATTGCTTTATCATTTCAATCCATTCACTCTGCGTTTTGAATAAAATATTTTCTAAAGTTGATCATCTCCTTAGATTTTCATCTTCTATTTTTTTTTTCTCTTCAGAGATGATTGTTGGATTCAGAAGTCTACAACACAGAACAAAGAACATGTTAGCGCGAGCTGAAACTTCCACACAGGCCAGACAGAGAAGGTCTGTTTTCTCACCTTGTGTGCTTTTCTTTTAGCAGGAGTACGTCCTCACTGACGCAGACTCGCCTCTTGCACCAGAGTTTACTGAAACAACAAGTTTCTGTTAGGGCATCCATCCATCCATCCATCCACCAACCCATCCTCCTAAATCCATATATCCACCCACTCATCCATCCGTCCATCCATCCATCCATCTACCAACCCAAACAACCACCCACCCATCCATCCATCCATCATTCAGTTAACCCATTTATCTATCATTCCACCCATGCATCCATCCACCAATCCATCTGTTCATCCATAGATCATCCACCCAATCATGCACCTGACTGTGACTATGACTGTGAATGACTATCTATCCATCCATCCATCCACCATCCACCTAAGCACCCATCCACCCATTTACCCTTCCATCCATCCATCCACCCATCCATCCATCCATCCATCCACCCATCCACCCATCCATCCATCCATCCATCCACCCATCTATCCATCCATCCACCCATCCATCCATCGATCCATCCACCCATCCATCCATCCATCCATCCACCCACCCACCCATCCATACATACATCCATCCCTGCTCACCTTCACTCTGAACTTTTCTTAATGTAACAGAGGGAGTGGAGATTGCGGAGGCACGGAAGTTGGCAGGTAGAGTTTCTGAGGAGTCAGAGGTCACGCTGCGAAGATCCTTCTCCCTGAACATCTTCCTCCATGATGGCGACCGTGTGAATGTTTTTGTGCCGTCCTGCAAGACAGCGAGGCAATAGTGGTCATTTGAAACAACTGCAGTGTAATTGTCAGTTTGTTTTGACTATGAATCTTTCTAGTGACTTTTACAAGCCAAGTCATCGTCAACACAGCTGAATCTGCGTGGCGCAACAAGTCTTTTCCAGTGTGACTGTATCAAGAGTAGCTGAGAAATCTGCCTTGTTACCACAGAAACAGCTGCTAAAACGGTTCTATGTAACACTAAAGACAAAAAAATCAAGGATGTCTTGTAATGATATTTATTGAAATTGTAACGATTGTGGCAGTTATACCTCATCTGGCCTCCTTTCCGTTCCCATGGAGATGAGAGCGTTGTATTCTTTCTCTAAAAGCTGCCTTGCCTGCAGACAGGAGATGTACATAAGTCTTTTCCTTGTCACACATACAGTATGGAGCAAGTTTGTTTATGAACCTGTGTGTTCTGATTTGGTATCTGAAGAAGAAGGGCGAGGTCAGTGTAGTCAAAGGTGTCATCCAGAGCAAGGAGCGACCCGTGGACTCCGCTTTCTAGAAGGTTGTCTGCAAACTCTTTGAGGCCAATGGATTGTACCCAACACATGACGCGCTCGTTTGACCACACCATGACATCTGTGGAATGGAAACAAACAGTCAGCGCAATATGTAATCCAAATATGTGCCTTAAATAAGCACAGGAAGTTGCCATCACCTTGGTTTTGATGTTGACTCTCATCCCTCCTCCTCTCCAGCTCCTTCCTGTCGTAGTTCAAGCGCTTCAAACACATGATCCCGTAGTGAAGACTCACCCTGGTTAAGCCACAGACCATGAGAAAGTCTTGAACTGTGTTGGCACATTACTCTGAGCACAGTAAGTGATTGTGCACACAACATAAAGTCAAATGTCTCTGCAGGACAAACCTATGGAAACTGTCCACCATCTTCAGTTGGCCTCTCAATTCTTTCTTGGTCAGGTGGTCCAGCATGCGGGCATCCACTAGAGACTCCATAAAGTAGGAGCGGTACTGAGGCAGACCTAAACTGGGCAGCCACTCGTTTCCCACCCACTCATGGTTCATGTCGCCGTAAGCTAAGATCTGTTCAGAAGAAAATGATCACAAGTGAAAAGGCTTGAACACTGATGGCATCTTTGAAAATACTGGGATTTGGTTTTGTAGGGATAAAGAGACGGTCTGTCTGAGTGTGCGTGTGAGAAAAGCATTTCATGTCACGAGTTGTCCTCTCCTTCTGACTTATGAGCTACAGGCAAAATGACCGCCATGAGAAAGCAACATTTCAGAGCGGATCCCAACAGCTGGTGTGCGAGACTTCCAAAGAACCATGAAATAGTAATCTAACCAGCAATGTGATTCAAATTATATTCAAAAACAACTTTTAAATTTAACATCCTTTCTATGGTTGACACAGAAGTGATTCTAGGATCAAATATTTTGGGGCAATGACCGCGATCCATGACAGCAGCAGGCCAAACTATGTAGCCAGCTTTGTGCCTATGTTCAGAGTTATGCCGTTTTGTTGAGTACTGAGCTGAATAAAATGGGATTCACGTTTTGTCCAGGATTTCTCATGTTCTGCCCATTTACTCTTATTGGGAGGGTCTGACTTCCTGCTCGCCACTGGGTGTTGTGTCTGTCAACACGCCGCAGTGTATAAGAATACAACATGGCGTGAATGAAACGTACCTGGTCCCAACTGAACTCTTTCACCTCCTTGTTGTTTCGAGGATGAGAATTAACCAGAGATAGCAGGAGTCAAGAGGAAAAGAATGTGCATGTGTGCGTGTGCCAAGGCAAAGTTGGGGAAAAATTGAGGCAGGAAGAGGGAAGGAAGAGAGAGGAAAAGCCTTGTTAGTCTGTGAGAATTAGTCGGAAAAATACACATCGAAAAAGGAATAGTCAGGAAAGGTGCTGTCACACATGCCTGATCAGAGACAAAAACAGAAATACCCATCAATGAACAATTTACACATTTCTGTCCATCTGATTAAGTTACGAACACATCAACGATTTACTTAAGGTGAGCGGCTGTTTATTACAGTTTATTACAAATGTGAAACTGGCTCTTACTGGTTTCGGGGCAGCGCTGAGTGACTCCATCTCAGCGTGCGTCATCCAAATATTACTAGTGGACTGCAAAGACAAACATGTTAGTTTCACTCCACTGAGTTCATGTTTCGAGTGAGTGATAATTTGAGCGAACCGATCGTGTGCTAGCAGGAGCAGACGGGCTGGTCAGCGACACCATTTCCTGGATGGCCAGACGGAGCTTGAGCCTGTGCAGAGGGTTGCTGATGCCGATCTCTCTCTGGATCTCTGTGTCTGACAGGTTGGCCATAATGGCACCGCTCTTCACGTTGGCACGACACGCAGCCACATACCAGGCTGGCATGCCGACCCACAGCTGCAGTACAGAACACAAAGAAGAATCACTGGTACGGACGTCACAGCAAGAAATAAGTGTAGTTGACGTACCTCAAGCCATGTCACCACAGTGGGTCCGTCCCATGAAGCAAAAGGCAGACCCTGACGACAAGCTTCTTCCAACAGGTCGTGTCTGGCAGGTGGAAAACAATTGTGTCTTCAGTCCATCTCAGAACAGAACATTGTTTTCAACCTCAATTGTTAGGTAAGCGGCAGTATTTAGGTGCTTCCATGACTTCTTATGATCTAATAAAATCTCACTTCTTTTTGCTGCGACGGTCTTTTTCCACTGTTCCTGTCCCGAGCTTAGCCAGGCCTAGTGGATCTGCTGAGCCCAGATCATCTGAGGGCGTGGACGCTGCATTTTGAACATGATGTGAGATGTCAGTGTCATTCTAAGTAGTAAATAAATGCTGAAGTTGGCCACTCACCCAAGGACGCAGACTCGCGACCAGGCGCACCCATCCTCCCTTTTTCTTTCTTTCCAAAGAGACGTCCGATAGACGACTTGATACTTTTCTTCTTGCTGGCTTTGTGGAGAGAATCCTGGCTGGCAGTGGTGGCCCCATCGGCGGAAAGACTGAAGAGATGAGGACAAGGTTGGACATGCGACTATTAATATCTGCTCATTCCAAAGCAATACTTTCATCAGTCCCTCAAAAGCAGATTTAACATGTGCCATTATTTAACATAAACCAAACAACAATGAGAGCAATATTGAGCACCTGCGGAATTCACGGTGATCATCCAGACCTGCCCCCGGATGAGTGTGAGTCATCCTGTCCAATCGCAGGGCTCGAGGAACAGGTGGGGGCGTGGAGTCTATCAGGGCGAGTGCTCGACATTCCTCACCCTCTTTGCTGTTCTGTAGATTTGGTAAACAGATGAATTACGTTGCAATGCGTGTCAGTGCCCAACACTAGCAGCAGTACCTGTCTGTCATTCTCCCTGGCTGGAGAGTGGGGCAGTCGTGGGGTGGAATGTCCAGAACTGGGCGGTGAGGGAGATGCCAGAGTGGAGGAGGTGATCGAGGGAGTCATGTAGCCCCTCCCGACACTGTCCCGTCCTCCCAGGGAGGAGGGCGGGTGCGAGGCATCGAGGGCGACACTGCTAACGCGACTCTCGATCTCCTCCGCCCTCAACTCTGTGCTTTCCTTTTCTTCCTGAATAAGCCTGCCAAAAAAGATGTCGAGTAAAACTCTTGGTTCTTTCTCAGGTAACAAGATATAAACTCACTTAATCTCTTTGTTAATGGCCTCCAACTGCTCCTGCAGCATAATGGCCAAAGTCTGTACGTCCGTCTGCCCACTTGGAGAAAGCAGGTCTGATCCGAAGAGGGTTTCCCTGTCATCCTCGTCATCGGAGCAGCCCCCCTCCACCCCGCCTTCATACCCCGGGCCCAGCATTGTGCCACTGTCCCAATCCCCATACTGAAAGAGAGAAAAAGCAGAATCCACTTAAGCAGGTTCTTTTCAACATGATCTTCTTATCATCTGTCTTGTGTATCAATTGGAATGTACGTCTCAAAAATCATGTCAAGTCGATTCATGGCAGCATCGAACGGCTTTGAAAACTATCAGCACTGTTTGTCTGACTTCATTACCTTGTTATCGTCTCTAGAAGACCCCCAGCGACCGCGGTGTGTCCGCCTGACCACCACGCCCCCAGAGGAGCTGCTGTACCCAGCTGGAAGTGAACCACCGCCCTGTGGGTAGCGCAGCTCGGAGGCACTACCCGGGAGAGACCGTCGAAAGAGGGTGGAGGGAAGTGAGCTGACACTGCCCGCCCTGCAAGACATTTCCCAAACATTGGGAACAGGAGTGGACGTACATACGTGACTTTCAAAGATCAATTTTGACTGACCTGGAATAGGAACCAGGTCGGCCTCTCAGCTGATCCAACTCCAGCTGGATTCGCTCCAGTTCCGCAAGGAGTTGCTCCTGGAAAACAGAAGAAAAACAAATATGAGGACTTTTAAAACACACGCACACATATCTGTACAGCATCTCTGTGGGGACCGCTCATTGCCATATTGCTTTCCCCAGCCTCTCATCCTAAACCTAACCATCTAAAACAACTATAACCTGGACTTTTAACCAAGGCAAATTATAATGACCTAGTTATTTCAAAATTTGAATCCTTAAATTGAGGCCAAACCTTGCTATGTTTCCAAGAATTAGTCCCCACCGGTATAGCTATACAAGTTTGCACACACATACACACATGTTCAGTACCTTGTTGGCAAGAAGGTCATCTTGTATTTTCTTCATATTGGACAGCTCCTCAGACAGTGCATTCTACAACAAATGTATAATTTATAGATATTCTTCCGTATTTTAAAGAAAAGAATAACTGGTCTCTGACCTTCTCCTCCAGTGCTGCCATCCTCTCTTTCAGGTGAAGTTGGAGTCTCTCATTGGACTCGGACAGGAGTTTGTCTACAGTGTCTGATAACCGTTTGTTGTGTTCGTCGTTCATCTTCTCCCGCTGCCTCGCCTGGTTTCAACAAAAGTTATTGGCGAGATGGACGAGAGGCAACCAGGTATTGGCAACGTTACCCTCTGGAGCTCCTGGTTCTTCTCCTCAAGCTGAGCTTCCATTTGTCGTAGTCGCTCCTCAAAGTTTCCGTGGCGTTCTTCTGCCTGTAAAAGAAAACCACATCAGAATGTTGACGACCCAAAGCAGAAATACTGGGAACGGTTTTATTTTTATGCAAACTTCAAATCTATCTGTGGATATTCCACTGAAGCAGGTTTGTACATTGAAGAGTTTCCTCTACAGTATCTGCTAGGTTCAAAATAATGAGGTGAACATATGCGTGGCGGGGGGAGTACAGTACCTTGTTGAGGGCAGCGACTCTCTGGGCGAGCTGGGCCTCAATCTCAGGGAGAGTTTCAGCTCTCTGCAGGGTCTGCTGGAGCTTCTGCTTTGCTTCATCCAGTCGTTCCTGCAGTTGTCGGTTCTTCTCCTCACTCTGGAAACACAGAGCGAGCAACGCTGAATCTCTATGCAAATACCAATAAATGCCAATGGTGGCAGCATGTTTACGCAGCCCTCACCTGTCTATGCAGGGATTCCTTGCTGGCCAGCTCGTTCTCCAGCTTGTCTTTGATGTCATGGAGAGACGTGGCCTCCCTCTGAGCACTGAGGTACCTGCACACACACACACACACGAGTTGAAATTACAGTACGCATCCCTGGTTAGTTACTTGTTCAACACCATGTTTACAGCTTTGTCTTTACATGTTATATAAGTAGTGATGGCTCACGTGGACTCACCTTAAAGTCATGAATGACAAGTGGTTTTCTCGCACACTGTTTTGAACATTCTATTCAAGGGGGTAAACATGTTGGTAAACATGGTGGTGATTTAAACTGCAGCATCTGCTATGCTCCTCTCCAATTATGCAGCTTTCTTGCTGAATATATTGTGCTAAAGAAATGTGATCTCAACTAAAAGCTGACAGGTCTGGGCACTCGCAGGCAGGTATAACATATGGTCAGTCTGTTCTGTAAACAACAGCCGGTGCACGAAACTGGCGGAGGGAAAATCCAAAATAGCTTCAAGACAGTGATGTTTACCTGCGTTCTAGTGTGGTGATGCGTTCCTCCATGTCTTCCCTTTGACACAGAGCCTAGAGGACAGACGACTTTTTTAAAACCATCAACCAGTTTTTGTCAATGTGTACAGACAACAAGTTGTGACGAAGCAGCAGACACATTTTGGCTTCACGAGCATTTTTGTATTTCTAAACATGGAGCCCTGTTGAGTTTGGAGATCTCAAGGTCTCAGCCAGGAAGAGACAGATTGGCCCAACAGACCTCTTTCACTTCCCTCTGGAGCTTCTGATTGGCCTCCTCTGACTTCGTCACCTCCCTCCTGGCGGCTGCAAGCTGTTCCTCTATTTCCCCAACCTGATGCCACACAGAAGAAGGACAGAGAATGACACAGATTGAACCTCCGTGAGGGAATGACCACAATGTCTGTGTGGACAGTGACGCAAGTCACTTCATAAATGATGAGGACACAATTGATTGTCTTGTCTTGGATCACCCCAAACACACACATACACATTTTGTTGGGGAAAAAAAAAGTCAGTATGCAATTGGAATTGGTGGGAAGCTGCAGTTATAGCTCTAACCACAAGATGGCGTAGGCAGAACAGTTGTGTATCTTGTCAAGGAAAGACTACAGGATTTAGGAATCTGCCTTCAAGAAAACCAGTGTTTAAGCAGGTTACCTATAATATCATATCAGCAGACCTGCCCCTGACTCACTGTGCAGATTCACACCTCTGCAGAGAGTGATTTCCCCTCACCAGTAGCAATTTGACACAATATTAATAATACTACTTCTCATGGCATCTATCAGCATCTTACAGACCGATGTCTCTTCAGGGTGCTCTGACTTTGCATGCTGTGTCAGGAGCCCCTCCCTTTATTTTCTTGACGGAGATGTCTTATCTTGTAGTCTTACGACGGTTTGCAACATTTCCCCCTCAAAGGCCCACAAAAGGTGATGTACGACTACAAAGAAGTGGCAAAGATGAGCAGGTGTTGGAGGAACAAAGCAGGTTAATCTCAAGGGAAAAGAAAAGAAGACAGATCTGATAGTGCGCTGCAGTTTGCTGTTAGCACTTCACTACGATGAAAATATTTTATTGAGTCAAAGAATTTGGGACTGAATTCCAATTATTTTTTTTACTCCCTTAAGCCGAGCTGGCTGGAAGATAATCACGGTCTAAAAGGCAGTGCAGGTAGATCGTCAGATGAAACTAAAAATTCTGTGGTATCATTTATAGCCTTTGAAATACGTATTTTGTATTTTTTATTGTTTCTTCTAAGTGCAACAAGCCCACACTGGACCCTCCCAGGGCCACTCAAATGCACTACTGGCGCACAACATAACCCATTCAAGACTGACAATTCGGTCACTTCCATTGGGAACAGTGTCACCCGTAGATGTTTATGATCAACATAGACTGTTGTTCTACGCCTAACACTTGACTTAACATGCACTCACCTGCCGGCACATGAGCGCCAGCCTCTCCCTCAGCTGCGAGAGTTCAGCTCTTTGTCGCTCGATTTCCCCCTCTCTTTGCCGCTCCAGCTCGCTGTCCTCCAGGCCAGACGAGGGGCCGTTGGGTAGTCGCTATACCGTTGAAGGAAATGAAAGTTACAATTACCACAGTGGGGACGGCGTACGACGAGTGTGTCTGAGGTGCAGAGATAAAAGGAAAGAAAAAAACGCACTGGCACACCGTGATACCCATTCATCTACTTTTCTACTGACTCCGCGAACACAGAAACAAAAACAACTGGAACGAACATCCAAGAAGCCCTCCCTTACATCTTTCCCGCCGTCCACCCCTTGTTGACGTCTTTTAATTTGGTCTCTTAAAGAGATTACCTGTGGAGACAGATAGCATTGGGAGAAGGGTGATTGAGTGGTGTTCAGGTTCACCTTGACTGCAGCGTCACACTTTACCTCTTGAGAAGACGCTGCCAGTTGATCTTCCAACATGGACACTCGCTCGAGGGCCACGCGAAGACGCTCTCGGACCTGCCGTTAAAAGGAGGACAAAAGTGAGCCCAACATATTTTGACAGGAAATAGAACAGTTTTGTTGAATATAAACAAAGAAAAATAACAATTAAAAGACATTATCACTGAATGATGACACTGGTGTTTTTTTGTCTTCAGAAAATGGCTACGTGGATTGTAGCTGAATTTTGGTTTTTTTCCTGTGCATAGGATTTTTTTTCCATTTCCCTCTTGTGGGTTACATTAAATGTTACCATGAATGCATGTACAAGTAACATCCGACTTATGACCTGCTTGACTTACGTCCACCCGTACTTACGACCACGGCCAACATTTATTCAATGTCTGGCACCGCAGCACGTAGCAGCCCGGCAACACGTACAACAGTTACGGCAGCACAGTATCCTAGCATCTCACTCTCACACAGCCATCTACCACTACAGTAGTACCTATAACACTCACGTCGGCTATTTTGAATGGCATTCTACTTACGACCAATCTGACTTAGGACCGGTTGGTCGGAACCGATCCCGGCCGTAAGTCGGATGTTACTTGTATTCAAAAAAAAAAAAAAAGCTACACAATGCCTGGTGAGGGCGATCGGTTGATTGTCAGTCTGGTGTTGCTTGTTTCAGCTAAAACTTCATTGGTGAAGCACTGTGTGCTTGATCGGTAGGAACAAAAACCTGTACCACCCCGGGTTGGATTCCCCAACTTTCTTAAGACATTCCATTAATCTAATTTTATGATTTTGTCTTTGTATTTTACACATCGGGACAATGTTTTGTCTTGCTCTACCTTAAAGATGGGCAAATTACCAGCCACCACGTTTACAACTGACTCAGTGAAAATGGCCAGATGTGATATACTTCACACCGAGTGCAACTCGACACGGTGACAGTGCTGTTCATTGCCTTGGGCCGATGCATTGGTGATGTTGTTATAGCAACTACGCCTGGCAGTTGGGAAGGCATATGATGGAGAAAGCACAGGGAAACATTGCTCTTGAATGTAATGACGTTTAAGAAGGTCGCAAGTGAGTTTTGTGCTTGAAAGTGTGGAATTAACAGGAAGTTTACAGTCCGATTGAATTCAGGTAGCAAGGATATCGCCACCATAACCCTAAACCCAACCTCTCGTCTCGCTTTTACTAGGACAAGAAGGCTAAACACGATGTGCAGTCCACGTATTGTTATACTGTTGCTGCACACGCCTTATCATGAATGGATGTGAAACTCACTATGGCAGCCATCTGACCCACCTTCTCGTCGAGGGCCTTGTGGTGCTCAAACAGAGACTTGAGGGCCTTGAGGACCTCCACCTCACTGGATACACCCGCTGGGGATTGGGCTTGTCTCTTCACCACAGTCATCCTCAGACTGCGCTCATGGCGAGACACCAGACACTCCAGGTGCTCCAGCAGCAGCTGTGGGGAGGCAGGAGGAGGATATGTGACAAGTGGGAGTGCATGGAGGAAGGATTTGAAAGACGAGGTCAGAGAGAATGAGATGATAAAGAGAATAGAAGACAGAGGGAGCAGAAGGGAAAGAACAGACAGTGAAGAGTTTGAAGAGTGACAACGTGATGAAAATGTTTTCAAGAGAGTTCCGGGGAGGGAAAAAAAAAAAAAGGACGGGAGTGAGTGGGAGCGATAAGAAAAGCCGATGTGGACAAAAGAAGTCAGAAAAAAAAAATGAAAAAGTCACGAAGAAAAAAAGAAGAAGAAAAAAAGAAATCACACCCACTCAGCCATAACGGCGAGGAAGATAACACAGAGGCTGTTACAGTGCTAATAAGCAAAATGGCTGCTAAACATCTTACACGTGTGTTGTTCCTCTCCGCCTTGAGCTCAGCAATCTCCTCCTCCCTCTCCAGAAGCTGCTCGCGGCAAACGTTGAGCTCTTTAGTCAACACAGCAAACTCCTGCGGAAACGCACGAGCAGCATTGAGAGGCCAACAACAAGCAAACAGCACACAATAGAAATACGTGGCTCCGATCGAGGAGAGTTGAATAGGACAGAAATAACTCAGGAGAGATGAAACACAATGTGACTCTGAACGTTAGCACACTCTCGGACGCACATGTACACAAATGTGCTGCAACACCTGAGACCAAACATATAATTCAGACTTGAGCATGGTGAAGACTGGGGGCCACGTCTGGCCCTTTGACAGCCAATGTCATGCAATGTCATATAAATGAGTCTTCAGCATTTTTTTTTTCATTTTCATTTCTTTCAGTTTTATATTTATTTTTAAACATGTTATTACTCTTTTTAATATACTGCAAATAATTCAGAAATTATTTGATTTGTCATTTCATTATTCTCCATATGAAATGCTTCCTGCATTAGCATATTCTTTTATTACTCTAAGTACATTGAGGAATTTGTCATTACGACGCTTTTGGAGGAAGTAAATAATCTTAAACATGATATGACGGATTAGCAGCTACAAGTGAACCTAGGAAGCAGTGCAGCTCAGCACAGATGGTGACACAGTGGGACTGTTGGCTCTGGACCTTGTTGGACTCTTAACGCGATTAGAAGTTGGCGTTTCAGGTATTTCTCCTCCACTTGTCTTTGTTTATCTATTCATCACAGTCAGTATTTAGGATCTGGCATATATTTACGAGACAAATAAAAGACTTGATTCTGTGAAAGTCATCAAAACTGGGATTCAGGAGTGCACATCCGGACTCCATTTTGAGTCAGGTACCTGCAACTTAAAGGTGCTGAATGTCCCACGTAAATCTTCCATTTGGTGGGTTGATTTAGCGTCACACGTTTGAAAAGACTCCCAAATAGTGAATTGAATGAGTTTTGTTAGTTTCTCTATGTAATAGACATTTCATTGTAAATTTTATTGTTGTTTAGTGTTGAGTATGTGACTTACACACTGCCCCGGTTGCTTTTCGAATCTATCTATCTATCTATCTATCTATCTATCTATCTATCTATCTATCTATCTATCTATCTATCTGTCTGTCTGTCTGTCTGTCTGTCTGTCTGTCTGTCTGTCTGTCCGTCCGTCCGTCCGTCCGTCCGTCCGTCCGTCCGTCCGTCCGTCCGTCCGTCCGTCTGTCTGTCTGTCTGTCTATCTATCTATCTATCTATCTGTCTGTCTGTCTATCTATCTATCCGTCTGTCCGTCCATCTATCTATCTATCTATCTGTCTGTCTGTCGATCTATCTGTCTGTCTGTCTGTCTGTCTATCTATCCGTCTGTCCGTCCATCTATCTATCTATCTATCTGTCTGTCTATCTATCTATCTGTCTGTCTGTCTATCTGTCTATCTATCTATCCATCTATCTATCTATCTATCTATCTATCTATCTATCTATCTATCTATCTATCTATCTATCTATCTATCTATCTATCTGTCTGTCTGTCTGTCTATCTATCTGTCTGTCTGTCTGTCTATCTATCTATCTATCTGTCTGTCTGTCTATCTATCTATCCATCTGTCCGTCTATCTATCTATCTATCTATCTATCTATCTATCTATCTATCTGTCTGTCTGTCTGTCCATCTGTCTGTCTGTCTATCTATCTATCCGTCTGTCCGTCCATCTATCTATCTATCTATCTGTCTGTCTGTCTATCTATCTATCCGTCTGTCCGTCCATCTATCTATCTATCTATCTGTCTGTCTATCTATCTATCCGTCTGTCCGTCTATCTATCTATCTATCTGTCTGTCTGTCTATCTATCTATCTATCCATCTATCTACCTATCTATCTATCTATCTATCTATCTGTCTGTCTGTCTGTCTGTTCGTCCGTCCGTCCGTCCGTCCATCTATCTATCTATCTATCTATCTATCTATCTATCTATCTATCTATCTATCTATCTATCAGTCTGTCCGTCCGTCCGTCCGTCCGTCCGTCCGTCTGTCTGTCTGTCTGTCTGTCTGTCTATCTATCTATCTATCTGTCTGTCTGTCTATCTATCTATCCGTCTGTCCGTCCATCTATCTATCTATCTATCTGTCTGTCTGTCGATCTATCTGTCTGTCTGTCTGTCTGTCTATCTATCCGTCTGTCCGTCCATCTATCTATCTATCTATCTGTCTGTCTATCTATCTATCTGTCTGTCTGTCTATCTGTCTATCCGTCTGTCCATCTATCTATCTATCTATCTATCTGTCTGTCTATCTATCTATCTATCTATCTATCTATCTA
Source organism: Synchiropus splendidus (assembly GCF_027744825.2). Taxonomy (NCBI): domain Eukaryota; kingdom Metazoa; phylum Chordata; class Actinopteri; order Syngnathiformes; family Callionymidae; genus Synchiropus; species Synchiropus splendidus. The sequence goes on from NC_071338.1 coordinate 11,352,038, forward strand.
TCTATCTATCTATCTATCTATCTATCTATCTATCTATCTATCTATCTGTGCCTATTGTTAAATCAATTAACTACTTGGAGGGAAATAGTGTAGTGAATATTAATAATTAAGAGTGTATTATATTAACCTTTATCAGAAAACGTAACCATAATGCAGATCATTGTGTCTTCATGTGTTTTCACTGAAATATTAAAGAGATTTGCGCCTGACAGACTAGAAATATGAACATAAACCGTATCTGTGGAGCTGCAGAGCAAGGAGTATTTAACATTCACTTTCTAAGCGTCTCGACTTGTCACTGCTAAGGCTTACTGTCTCATGAGATCACTTCATGATGACACACACTAAGACAAACACATTCAGACTCTGATAACAGTGAGGAGCAGCACTGTTCTCTCACGGAGAGCCTCTTGCAGAGCCTGTTCATGATCATTCCGACCATCCACTTCTCTGCGAAAAATATGTATTTCCCTTGTGTTTGGATTGCTATACAGTGGGTGTCATTAAAATATTCCTCTCCAATGAAACTGTCAGTCACTTTTAAGATAAAAAAAAATCTATTTTTCTGTTATATTATGTTATCCCTTAATGTGTCCCTTTTCTCTGGAAATAAATTACTTGTGTGGAGTAGAATCCAGATTCTGCCTTATATCTCCACCATTCTCCCCCCAACCCATCAACATTATGTTTTAAATAAAACTTGAAACAGTGTGTTAACGCATACTACATAAATATTTTTCATACTTCATATTATAATTCATACAACTCCTATTTAAAAGCCTCCATCCGTCAGATAAACACTTCATGGGTGATGAATGCAACATGGCACTTTGTTACGAGTATGACTGAATGCATTATGTCATTGTGACTACACAACACTTTTGGAACACAAGAGTGATTGTGACCTCTTTTAACCCCAGTGCGACCTCTTGACTTGAATTAATGCTTGCAGTGTTTCTCGTTTTTCATGACGATAATGCAACGTTTTACATTTGCAGCTCAGAGGAAATACTCCACCTCCCACACCCACTTTCGAGACACTGCAACACTGTAGTGTTGTTTTAATATCTTCTGAGAATAACATCATGAAATACTGTTAAAAAAAAAATGAAATAACTTTGTTCTTTTCTTTTTTCTTTTCATCACTCACTTCTTCTTGTGACAGTACACCGTTCATTACCAAGTATATCTTCATAATTTGTGTGTTCTCACAGGTTACTTTTGAAACTTTCTCATGTATTGGTTGTTAAATTGCCCGAGCCTTGACAGGGTGCTCCATACTTTCACAAGTAAGAAATACTTGCAAGGTAAAGATATCACTCCGTTCCTGTGCATAACACACATGCCAATAAATCCCTGAGGTTTACTGTACCTGTGGTAACGCGATGGACAGCTGCCTCTGAAGTGACTCCTTCTCATGGCTGAGTTCTCTAAGTCGGAGCTGAGCTGTCCCCAGACTCTCCTGGGTCTCGCGCAGGTTCTCCAGCAGCCGCTCCCTCTCCGTCAGCATGTTGACCATGAGAGACTCCAGGTTTCCCGTGCTGCCACCTTCATCTCCTCCACCTCTTGGATCTCTTCCGCTGAAGCCTCCACCTCCCATCGCTCCTCCGGATCCCCCTACGCCTGCACCCGCAGGAGAAGCGGGACCTCCACCGGTCCCACTCCGCCCATCCTCTGATATGGTGGGCATGACTTCGCACATCATCATGAGACCGCAGGTTTTGTCTTGATTTCAGATATGAAAGTAGACAAAGGATCGTGTGCAAAGTGATCGAAGTCTTAGAAACTAATCTTCAAGTGTGATGCAAAAATATATTTTCTTACATTTTTTTCTTGGTGAAAAATATATATATTTCTATTCATAATGAATTCATCTTCCTGAAATTATTGCCCTTTTCGCTAATCTAGAGTTGATCATAATCCTTGACATAACATTGTGGGAAAAGATCTGAATGCTTCTGTATATCATGAAAAGTTTTGTTTTTTTTTGGGTGGGGTGGGGTGATGGGTGGGAGAGCAGGAAGCAGGGCTGACGGGGAGGAAGTGGTGGACGTAAAGCTTCTTACAGCACAGGAGGTAGCAGCTGAAACAGAGAACACAGCACATCACTGCACAACCTTTTCAGACAAGAGAGAAGCCTGAAGAATCGCCCTCATAACTAAATGATGCACGTGGCTCAACAGCTCCATCGGGACCGAACCAGCATAAAACATGAAAACTATCCCATGCCTGCAAATATGTGTGGTGATGGAACAAGCAGCGCAACACTTGCAAGTTGATGGGTTTGTGCTCTGAAGTTTCCAGTTGTTCATAGGTATGAGTCTGAGTATGAGGAGGCCTGTGAGTCCATACTTTATAGTATGGTTAACGGTTAAGTGCAGACCAGGACATGGGCAGCGAGTCATTTCATGTGCAAGAACTTTAAATATTCCTCAAAATCAACTCTATTTTTAATGCAACAAAAACAATATACCACACCAACTAAGGCTATACATGCCCTATGTAAGTAAGGCTTTACGAAGAATAAAGTACAAATGTAGCTGTGTACTAAAAAATAAATAAAAAATAAATCTGGAATATCACAGATCAAAACTGAAGCAATCGACAGCTCATCAAATCTGTGTGCTTGAAGAAATGCCAGTGAGTGAAAGCGGGTTTTCAGATGATCAGTCAGCTTCTCCGCTGCTCTTTAAGATGTTTTTGGGACCTTAAGGATCAGCGGAGAAGCGGACATAATGGGTTAAAAGCCCTGAGAGAGAGGGACACCATTCAGACCTTCAAACTCTAACAGACACATTTTCTCAAAACTCACTGCCAGCAAATGTAAAGACGCTAAAATGGGTGGATTGTGCTCTCTTTTGTTCATAGCTGTATCTCCCAAAAACATGACCACTGAAGAGGTCACGGCAGTGTCTCACCAGGCTGTTATCGAGGAAGCAGACGTCAACAATTAACCATCACCCTTAAAAAAATGAGGCAGTAGCAAAGAACGAAGTGAGCTGTAAGTGAAGGAGAACAATCTATTGCACTGCTACACACAGAGATAATTATGCTCAACAAATATGCATTTTGTTTGGCCGGTGACTCTGACCGTGTAAAACTTTGGCCCCTCGCGTGATTGAGTTTGACACCCTGAATACACAGCATCTCTGTGTGCACTGCCTCGTGGAGATATGATGGTCCATTTTGTATGGATTACTGCACATTGTGTAGTTCACAGCAATATTTATCTTAGACTCAAAGCTTTGTCGACACATGATTTGCTGAAGCTCCGAACTTTGAAACAAACAGGAGTTCCCTAGGAGGGCAAACACGAGGCGAATTCACGGATGCTCAGCGGGTCTAACCAAGGAAAGACATTCATTCCAGTGAAGCCTGTTGTTTTGTTACTGAAAACTGAGCCATGGAAAAGACTCTGGTAGCGTGTCAAAACTAAAAATAGGAAAACACTCGGAGAGTGCAGACCCGCATGGTGACACATTTATTTTATCACGACATGAAGCTCTGAAATGGATTTGATATCTTATTCGTAATGTTCATAGTCGAATTCAAATTGTACAAATGATACAGCCAGCTTATTGATTGATGACAAACATTTCTTTGTGGAGGCCGTGACAGCGTTTATTTCACTCCAAATGAGCACTAAGTGGAGTCAAATCTAGCAGTTTGATCATGTAAACAAACTGTCATAGGAAGACGGATAGTGACTCTGTATGTAGAAGGAGTCAACACTGTGAGTGTAAAACTACTTCAGAACACAAAATATACTTATGAACACACTATTATTTTAGCCTTTATTGTCAAATCAAGGCTAAAGAAGTTCCCTCAACAACCGACTGTCTCCTCTTATTACAGTTCTGGTAATGGATCACTAACGTTTCCCACGTATCGTAGGTGACTTTTGTCCTGGGGACATTTTTTAATCAGATGTTTAGCAAAAAAGCGATGGTTGACTGAAATCCATGATAGCAAGTCGAGGATCATTTTCATTATTAGCGATATATCTTGAAGGCAATTTGAATTTTAAACGCTTCACTTGGGCAGCAACTTGGTTCAGGTCGACTTAATCAACATTATTGGCGAGCGCTCGGCGCTCCTCTTCCCTCCTATATTCTTCACTGTCTAGTCGACAATACTCAGGGGCTTGTTGGGGCTTTTATATTTTTAAGTGGTTTGGACTGATTTAGCGCTCCGTGCTAACGTCTTTATGCCACAGAGACTGGCAGCACAATAAAGAGTTTCTTTATCCAACCGCAACGGAGCGTTTTGTGAATCAAACATATTGAGCACAAACTGGCCTGGTGTTTGCGAAAGCAATGCCTGCCAGGGGTCTTTATTATTATATGGACGTCCAGGAAAATGGGAGCTGCGAGCTGGTAATTGGAGTGCTGATACAGCTCTGAATTAGCTGCTCATGCTGGTGAGCTGGCTCCCACACTTGGCATCCTGGCTGAGTGTCTCAGGAAAAAAACTTCCTTCCTTCCCTGCTGATGGATTATCACTGATGCAAAACTGAACTGCATTTGGCTACATCTCTTTCAGGGCCGCTTATTTCAATGGCAAATAGAACGAGGAACTCCCCACAGGCTTCTCTTAAATACATGTATGGTATGGGAGTCATTTGTTGATAACACCAAATGATGGAGAGAAGGCAGGAATTGAAGCTGATGGTGAAACCAACTTGTCGTCAGATAAGAAGTTTTGATTTGTTATTTTTAAAGGTTTTAGTTTTTTGTTTTTCGTCTCCTGAAACCAGTTGAAAAACTAATGTCTTTTTTGTTCTTGCCCAATCTTTCCTCACTCACATTCCTAGTCTCTTCCCGCCATACGTCCAACCAGACTTCTGACTCTCAGATGCTCATCGCTGATCTTGTCCCTCTTTGTTACTCCCATATAAGTTGAATACTTCCTGAATACTTCATGTGTGAGTCATCCAAGCTGAGGCCTACTTCTTTTAATGCCCAAATTAAAGGCATGCTGACACTGTGTGACCAGTGTTTTTATCTTGTAACTGACTCTCTAGATGTTTTGGTTATTAGTTTAACTGGTAAAGCAAAGTCTTATTTGCAGACATTCGGGTGATAAAATCTGACCAAGCATGGGTGAACTAGGATGCTAATTCGTTTTTAGGCAAAACGCAAATGTTCATCTTGTTTGGGCGTCAGCTGTGAGGTCAGTGAGCTTGAGGGTCTCGTCTCTCTCTTGCTCTCTCTCTGTCTGCTAGTGTGTGTGTAAAAGAGTAGGAACAAGAAGTAGAACACTTCAGTGTATGAAACATTTCACATTTTTGGAGGGGGCTGCACCGTCGTGAAATGCTGTCAGGTTTTACCAAAGCGCTGCTAGCCTTTAATCTCAGTGTCTGGATTTCTTGCATATTTCTTCATTGCTTGGATTACTCTGCATATTCCACATATATCCAACAGTCTCAGGAGCAGTCAACACACGAGTCAAATCAAACGCCCTAAAATAATCCACCAATCTACATGTATATTGTCTACAAGAAATGGAAATAATGACATCCACTTGGCAATATTATAAAACGAACTTTCCCACACCTCTGCCAAGCAGCTCATGTTGTCCGTTATTGTCCAACATTTATTTTATCCACTCAATTAGATTGTATTTTAGCAAGTGAAATATCAGTTTAACATTCACAGTCATATTAAAATGAGCTCCGTGAGACATCAGGTGGCAATAGCATCCAGCAACTTGCTCACAATCTAGCAGAAACAGAAGACGTTTAGTTGGCTACAGTGTGGACATCACATGGGTTCAGGACCAGCAGGTAATCTGGGATGCCGTCTGTAGCATGACCCAAAACTTCTCCAGTTATTTCATTTGAAGGAAGCAAATGGAAGCAAATAAACACCTGCAAAAACATTAGTACTACTAGCCCAGGCTACTAAGTTGGAGAAACAAAATGGTACTGACATCTCCCTACTGTCCAGAGAAGAATACGTCATAGCAGGTCTGGTCTCAACAGAGTCAGAATCTAGTGTAGCATCACAGAGACATTCACTCAGAAGGACTTGGGAAACCCCCCTCCTCAACCATGAGGGCTTACCCAGCACGGAAGAGGCCCAGTGAAACAGGACCTGCACAAAGGGCTCAGCTGGTTGTTATTATGGGGTCTATCCCAGGATGCTATACATCGTCGTCATGTAGCTACCAAATGGTCAGAGAAGACGGCGTTCTCCCATCCCTCCAAAGTTTCACAGGTGCATTCAAACTGTGAAGAGGCCAAGGGGCAGACCACAGCCAGAGGGAGATCTAGAATCTCTGACAACTATCTGCAGGTCACTGGTGACACTCTGTGACCAAGCAACGGTTTGGCAATCCAAGATAAATTTGTAACCTCCTCATAAGAACATTACTGTGGCTGTATCACGTCATGTTTTCTTCCAGCGACTCTACAAACTCGGTTTGCTTAGCAACAGTATCTATGTGTTTGTTATGATGGCCTACATCGTGGTCTTTACTGTAGATTCATCTTCATCCTGTCCCTCACACTCATCCTCTCCCTGTCTGGGATTGAATACCAATTATACATTATGGACAGAGCTGTTGCCGAACCGGAGAGGGGAAAACCCTCGGTGGTTTACAGAGAAGAACAAACAGCACAGGGTTTGCAGACGAGGGTCGGGGGATACAGAGTCTCTCTACAATGAGAACTACATCCCTGCCATCAGTTGGAACACGGGCCTGATGTGTGAAAGCAGCCTCCCTGTGGAACAATGCACGCATGTTGGATGGTATTTCAATAAAAAGAGAGCACAATCGGAACTAATAATAACGGAGGCTCCTCGTCACCCCCCACCTCTTCCCTTTAATACCATCAAACTGCCCCCTCCCTCCCTCCCCCCCTCCCTCCCCTCTGGGCAAGAAACGCATCATTGGAATCGATAAGTGATTGTCGGCAGCTGGGAAAGAAGGAATGAAAGCAGCGCTTTTTTCCATTCCACTGGCATCCACTTAGGATGACGAGGGTGACATGACGACCATCTATAAAGCCCCCTCCTTCTCCTACCTCTGGATGTATATGGGAGGCAATTCTGCTTGAACTCACTCCGTATTTTGTTAAATATGACAATTAACGGGTGGAAGAGGACGAAGGAGCCCCCCTTCAACACCCCTGCCGTTATTGGAAAATGAGAAAATCGCGCATTTACACAAAAAAGGCCGCGTATTTTGTCCACATAACGGTATTTTAAAATGCAGGCGCGCTGACATCTGCCTCGCCAAGGCGTGTGCAGACACTTGTTTCACCTCGTTTAAGCACACAACACAGGGAGGATTGTTCCCTTTCTTCAACTGTCACTTACTGTAGATGAAGCGGGAGCGAGCATGCGCGTCCTCAATCCATCGTGCACACCTGCCAAAGCCTGACACTGATGTCCGAGCGATTCATGCTCTATATAATGACCACAGCAAGACCCTCGCTGAAACGCACCAAACGCCTTTTCCTCAACACACGCGCACGCACTCATCCTCTCCTCCTCCACTCCTCAGTATCCGGAGGAAAGTGGGTTGCGATGGTGGGGCGGTGTGGACTCGCATCCTTACCACAGTCATCGCTTCCAATGCCCACGATGCCACGTCAAACGCCGCCGTTACACATCCATCGGTTGGCGCCAGCACCGGAGAGAAACGCGATTTTTCCGTCTCTTTTCTGCCTCGCTTTTCCACATGTAAACGTCGAGGAGGGGGGGCGGGGGGAGACGGTCCACCACCTTCCCTCTGACTCCCCCTCTGTGGGACTGGAAGGTGATGCTTCTTAAAGAAACATTCTCTCCTCAGTCTCCGCATCCCGGGGACTCGCGCCCGCGGAGGCCAATCAGAAGCTGATGAATTATACAGCGTGCGTTATTAGAAACACGAGCAGCCACTGACGCTTTAGTTCAGTCTCCCCGCTCACATTTAGGGAACAGGCTCTGTTTCAAGAGCTGAAGGGTTAAAAACACGCACAGCGATTTGCATTTGGAGTCAACTGATTAGTTATATTTCTTTAACATATACGCGACAGAATCGTGTATGTATATGCATTTTGAAAAAAAAAAAGATGGCCCTTTTGTTTATAAATATTGGCTTAAATGATTAAATATTATTTTTAGCCAATAGAAAAATGCGCAGGTCTTTTTAAAAAAAATATCAATTAAAACATGCAGCGTATGTAATGTGGAAGCTAAATCTTGTAAAAGCGCAAGTTGGGTGTTGAACACAAACGTCAAAGTGAGCAGTAAACATGAGGTGGTGCTGTCTTTAAGAGCGAGAGGGGCTGCGAAGAGGTGATGTAATGTGTTCTCAGACAATGATGTCATCTACTGAGACACGGCAAGGATTTAAAGTGACAAAGGCATTTTCGGTGGCTCCGTTTAATTCTGCATCAGGTTTTTTTTTTTGGTTGTTGTCAGAGACAGAGCGTTTTTCCCCTCCTTCTTTCAATCCAGATGCAGGGGAAACCTCAGGTTTGAGCTGGTGCAGTCGAGCTGGAGCATCTTTATTCATCAGCTTGGTTGTGATACAAAACAAAAGTCAGCGGATGCGATACCAAGGATAAGTTACTGTCCAACAGCAGTCATGTCACATCTTTGTTAGATGGGAATACAGAAAGGAATGGAAGCATTAATAATGGAGCATGTAGCTGCAGAAGTCACTATTCACAAAGTTTATAAAACGTGCCCACTCCTCAGACCAGACGTGGATCCTGAGGTCCTTCTCTTCATATTAGTCATCCACCTCCAAGACATGCTAGTCTGGCATATTGTCATTTACCGACCATCACTGCACAACCTTTGGGTTCAGATCATAAAGCTGTATTTTTCCTTCAAAAAGCCATATTAATACAAAATGTTTTTAAGTAATTCTTGTTACTTTTGTTCACAACATTACTTGAACTTTACTACTGTCTTTTTGAACTGGGATATAGAGTGTCCAAAAAGCCTCATTTGTTTCATAATCGGAGCAATATAATGATATCATCGGTCTGAAAACAAGTTAATTCCTTTGCTATTTATGTATTGCAAACAGCAGGAACTGTAAAGCAGCACTGACATATGAGCAATGTGAAAGAAGCTGGGCTTCAAGGTCAGCACACGCAGCAGTGAAGTTGTTGAAGTTGAAAGTCTGCACGGAAACACAAATTTACAGACACATACTACTTGATATGCCATGAAATGTATGTGCTAAAACATGCAAAACTCAGGCTAAAGAAACATGTACTGCTAATGCCGAAGACAATGTAGAAAGACTAAGGCATTTGGCCACAGTGAATGTGCTATGTGTCGCGATCATCTTCTCAGAGGAAGAAGTGTCAATGAATTCATCAACCAGGTGCAATACAGTAACATGAATAATTTTCCTGATGCCCAACTGTCTCAAGTATCGCAGCATGTCTGAAGCATCTAACACTGGGTCCAGGTTACTGTAGAAGCTATAAGGATTGACACAGTCTTTTTTGGGAAAGAAGAAAGGCGTCTTCTTGCTGATCTGTTGGTGTATTTCTGAGATGCTAACTTCCAAAGTTTCCTGCTTTTGATATTGGGATGAGGGTTGTGGTTAACCTCTACATACACTATGCTCCTTGTTACCAGTGGATCCAAAACATCTTACACTTTGATAAAAGATTCGACTGAGCTTAAGCTAGTACAGTCAATGTTTATATTGATTTTGCTATCGCCATTGAAAAGTCGTGCAGCGATGGAAGGTTTCTCTCTATGACCGCTCTACAAACTTGTCCTTAAAACCGTCAGTCTCGGTCTCCCAAAGGAGGCGCTCCTCTTTACACCTCCGCCCTCCTGCTGTGAGCCGGATGAAGGTATGAAGTTGTGGTTGTCGTCTTCTTCTTGCTTCATTGTGTCATGCAAACCAACAGAACTGATTGTTCCGTTCCTGTCAAGCTCCTCATTCTTTTTGTCTGACTTCTTCCCGACGTCTTTCCTTGTATTCACTCCATCATCACTTTTATCAGAGTCTGCCTCTTCACCTTCGCTTCTGCACGCTGGCTTCGATGTGTCCCTGGGGTTTTGAAGAACACCTGCTTGTTCTGTTGAACTAGCTGAGGAGTTTGAAACGTCGTTTGATAGACCTTGAGCTGAGAAATTGTCTTCTTTATCGGAAGGTTCTGTGATCGAGAGTTCCTCGCCTCCCTCTGCTTTACACGACAAAGACGGATGTACGTCATTCTTTGTTATATCGGTGTCTGAGATGCTGATGTCACACGCTATCTTATAGAACAGTGAATGGTTCTCTTTCATTTTCTCCAAACTCTGGCTGACGTTAGGTGACATGGCTCCATCATCGTTCCCATCATCGTGGTAGGACCGTTGGTGGTCATCATTTACCTCCTCATTGCTTCTGTCAAAACCTGGGATATGCAATGGAATAAAACCCTGCCACTGACTTGTTGACAGAAACCACTTGGCTTTTTCATCATGTAGACTTCCATCATCCTCTGGTGTAGCAGGCCTCTTCATCACTTCCTTCTCCTGCTCCTGATGGCTGGTGAATCCCTTTCCTCCGTCCTTCTGATAGACCGTTATGGAGGACACATGGTATGGTGAGTCTGGACGCTTGACTTTTGTTTTGGCAACGGCTGCTCTCTGACGGCCACTTTGGTGCTGTGCTTTGCTTTCAAACATCTTTTTGCTGCCCTCACTGTAGACACCTCGATCCTGTTTCGCTCCATCCTGGGCTGCACCAGTAGGAGGCAGTACTTAACAGAGAAAGTAAAAAAGTCAGTGGAAAATCCCGAACAGAGTACATGGTAGAACCAAACCATTGTGTTTCTTTATAAGGTGACAAATTCTGGAATAACATTTTCATCTTCACTCAGTGTAAGGCCACCTGACCTTATAGGCTTTGTGGTTAGTTGCAGTCCAGTCCGTCCAGATAATGGGTGAAAAGCAACAGCCTCATGGAAGAGGCAGAAGCCACACGAATCCCTCTCTTATCCGCACACTTGTGTAGGAAAGTCAAACACAATCTTGTTCTTTCAGATTGTCTGGTAAATGAAGCCCTTTTCCTCCATCAGCACTTTCTTTAATAGACCAGACCATAGACTGTTCTCATGACTCAGGACGCTGCACCTTTACCTCTCATGCTACCTGCTCCCCTCATTCATGAAGGAGAGCCTCAAGTTCACCTCTTTTGGCTGAGGATCAGGATCTTGGAAGAGGAGGACGCGAAAAGCAGAGATAATATTTTAAGGTCATTCATCCAGTCAAAAACGCTGCTTTTTTTTGTTTTTCTTTTTTACTTAGAGTGCATCTAAAAATGCAAAAAAAAAGTTATGGCAAAGTCCAACTGCCATTGAAAATGGGTTGACAGCTATGTTGACCACACCCTTCTCCACTTACTAAATGAATAGGACAAAAAAAAAAAAAAAATCACCACAAAATGAAAGGTCACTCACTGTAAATATTCAATAGTCTCCATTTCACAGCGATTATGGCACACTCTTTCCGAAAATCCTCCGTACTGAAATATCTGAGCCACTGTGTGTAGCAATCTCCAGCATCTCCAAATACCCTCATTGGACTCTGCTAAGTTCCATCTGTGTGTGAAAACGGTGCCTCAAGCTTCATTCTTTCACAGTGCATTTGTCATCTTGGAATTAAAGGAAAAATAATTCCATTGATGGGATAACCTTGTAAATCACTGTGTTCTGGTTGACCTCATTCTTTGGGAGCATGATGTTGCTGGACCCTAACCAGTGGCTTTGCACCTGAATGCAGGGGAAACTATTTTTGCCCTCACAGTTTGAAGCGGAAGAATACAGTAAAATGAATGTGTGTTGTGCAGCACATACCTGTGTTAGCCTGCTCCGTCCGTGACGCTTCAAGAGACACCTGGCGGTTCTGGGGCTTCTCTCTGACAGGAATCTGACTGTGAGACGTTGCACTCTCTCTGGCTGCACTGATGGAGAGAGATCATTTGTGCAGCGTTATCTACGTCAAGTGAACATACTGATTCTGTAGTTTTGATAAAGACGCCTCAAGTCACCCACCTTTGGATGACTCTCTGCCGTATTCGTTCCACGCGCTTTAGTTTGGCCTCTCGCTGCTCAGGGGTCAGACACAGGTCGGTTTTTATGTCAGAGGTCAGGAGGGAGGCAGGTCCGTCCTCTAGCTGTTAGAGCAGTTCAATATGAATGAATAATATTCACACCTGCAAACGTTTTGTTCATCATTAGCTTGACGCTAACATTGCTAACATTGTTATTTGACCTAAACAAATGCATATCCAAATCCAAGTGGCGTAAAGAATCATGGTGTAGACTTCCCTTACAATCTATTTTTGGGCCTTCACTTGCTTTTATCTATATACGGTGTACATTTTAATCGTTCGAGGGCGTTCTAGGGCTCAGGAAGGCCTGTTTTGGCCCCTGAGCCATGTGTTTAACAGATGTGATTTCAGTTTGTTGATGGACAATGAAGCGAGTTGAAATGATATATTTATTGAACATATATAAAACTGGAATTTCACCTTGTCTTTTTCATCCTCATTTCTCTCCTGTTCCTCTGCGACTGGGCTCCTAGGCGAAACTGGCTGCTGATGTCGGCTGAGCCTCTGCACGTCCTGGTTTACTTCTATCGAGGGCTTGTTCTGGGCAGTGGTCTGGAGCATCAGCCGCCTAGTTGACTTGTTCTTTTTGCTCTGGTCAGCCAGTCGCTGTTGCATCTCAGGTGGGATTTGCTCTGGCAGTGGCGTGTCTAACTCAGGCGGGGGGTCTTCAACCGAGACACGGCGGGCCACAAGAGAGGTTGGCAGCACTGCTGTGACAACTCTAGTAACCCTTAAAGGGAAGGGAGTCTGAAATAAGCAAAGCAGAGTGAAAACTGTTTGACTTTTGCCCCATATATTTTGACTGAAAACGTATAGCGATCCACCTCCTCTCTTGTCTCTGAACTTTGACTCAGCGCTTGACCATGGGATGGTATGGGAGGCTTTTTCATTTTACTCAATCTTTCCTGATTCTTCTTCATCCTCTCCAGCTGCTCCTCCTCACCCATCCTCGTCTTCTGTGCACGATAAAGGCATTTAATTACACAACTGCATGAATCAGTTTTCATCAGAATACGTTCATCGCCGCCAAGGTTTTTGCTGCAAGGATGTGTGAGTGCATGAGTATACATGCCACTGCTGACAGTCGTGTTCATGTGGATGCCCATATGCGTGCATACATGTGAGAAAAAAGGGGGATGGGTGCCATGAAAGCCAGTGAGGCATGATCTTCTGCTTCCCCCTCTTGTCTAGAACAGGCACTGCACATGCCCTAATTGCAAAGGAGATGAGAGAATCAAAGATTTGGAATTTGGCTGAGATTGCAATGAGGTAAAATCTGCTGTGGACTGCTTCTATATTTGGAGAGTTCTTGGATCACACACACAAAACTCCAGTCAACAGTCAACCAGTGCACAGGAATGTGGTGAGCATATCAAACCTTGGTCGATTGGGTTGTTGTGTCAGATGTGCTCCACTTGGAGCAGGACTGAGATTCTGAAAGAGGAGCAGGAAAGAAATGTGTTTAGTTTGAGAACAGAATGATTTGTATTGAAATGGAAATTCTTCAGTGGGAAAAAAAGAAAAAAAAAAAAACGATCTCAAGGTTGCTCAGCAGAAGTTGGATGAATGGATGAAAGGAAGATGTCTACCTGAACTCTGCCCTAAAGTACTTCAATGCTCTGCTTTGTTCCTTCCCTTTGAGGAGCGATTTGAGACCCCTGGTTTACAGTTTAACTACAAGCCCATATGGAATACACTAGCGGTTTATTGCTTGCTCACAGTGAACATATAGGGCTAGGGACCACATGCTAAAATTGGAAAGCTGGTGATGGGCCACCTCATTGCATCCTGTGTGCCGAAAATGGCCCGCGGGCTGCGAGTTTGAGTCCCCTGATCTAGGACTATCTAGGGCAGACCTGGGCAAAGTGCGGCCCGGGGGCAATATGTGGCCCGAGGCCTGTGTTTTCATGGCCTGTTTGACGTCAGACTAAAACTTTAACTAATATGTCCTAATTTTTCGTTCTTTCTCTTTTAGTCAGCAGTAAATATAGCATGTTCTTGTTTTAAGACTAAAATTATCTTCTTTTCATTGACCATTTTGTGTTTTTTTTTTTGTTCCTCAAAATGCATTAAAGGACTACTGGAAATACATTTTGAAATAAATTGCCTTTTTATCTTGAACGCCTGGTCCATAGTTGGTTTATATTCATATTAAGTGCATATAAAATGAAACATTTCTTAAAATACTTCTTAATATCCTTACTTACATTTCATCTTTAGGTTCATTTTGTTCTTGTTACTTAAGTATATAGTTTGGATATTTTTTCTGTCAGCATCGGGATGTTTTGGGGTTGCTTCTTGATTAAGGGAACTGTGGTGTGTAAGATTGGGGCAGAACTCTTTCCACCAATTTTGAGTGAAGTTTCAGAATTTGGTGACGTGAATCCCAAAGGTGTTTGCGACTGACCTGTTTTTTTGTTCCCAAATGCCATTTCAATGATGTAAAAATAGTGCATTTAATGCAAGTATTGACCCACCACGTTTGTCTTTCTGTACTTTCACGTTGAGAAGATCAGGTTGGCTGTTGCCTCCTCTGTGTTCAGATTGGCTGTGGACTCCCTGAAGACAAAATATGAATCAATTATCTTTTGTTTTTAACATAGAACTTGTCTATTGACAATCATAAATGTAATCACCTCCTGAGGGGACTCGGGCCAGCGAGGGTCATGGTTTCTGTTGTTGCTTTCCTGCAGCTCCTGTGGTAGAGGAGGCCGGGCGGGGGGAGACTCATCATTCTGCAATGACCCAAGTCAAGAGGCAATGGCACATAATATTGCTTTATGTACGTCCTACAAAGATATATCAGGAAACTAGAAGACAGCATTTGCCGTACCATGGACGGCCCACCGTGCAGTTGCTCTATCGGAGAACCAGGAGATCCAGGATGTGGTCCTGAGGAGTGGTACACTGAAAGCATGACACAAATGGTGACTTTTACCCTTTAAAAAGAACTTCCATTTATGTGGAATTTAATTTGTCATACCGCTATTAAACTCCCCAACTCTACTACACAATTAATTTTTTCTGTTGCTTTTTTTTGTTGCATCTGTTATGGCTGTGTTTCCGCATAATTTAGCAGGAAAATGGGCCACAGCTAAATTAAATGGAGAGACAGGGAGGTCGGGGGGGCATTAATTTCAGTGAAACCCAGCGGTTTCCTCTTTTTATTACCCGTCTGTGATAACCACATTCTGTAGCTATTTAATTTTTATTATTCCGAATAACCCCAGTTTAAACGGAGGCATACACAAGTGTGGAATTAGATGCATTAGATGCAGTCAATGAATTCATGGAGAGTACAAGCCGATTTGGGAGGAGGTGATAATTACTGTGTAATCCCATCAGGAAGCGGAAATGATCCCTGTTGACTTTTAATCCAGAGAGAATGTCTTCCATCATCCACAGGTCTCTTTGGGCCTGGGACTGATCCTTGAGAGAAAAGCCAGACGTGTCAATGATTCAGTATGAAAAGTTGACTTTCATCTTCCTTTCTTGACAAAATGTGCTACTGTAGTGGCACGTCATCGATTACAGAATGAATTGGTGAAGGAACAGAACATCAACAAATCCTCAAACACATCCAACAGCATTGTGTTGTATATGGACACGGTATCACGGGTTTCCATCATAACATAGCCACATATCTGGCTACGGTGAAAGACAAAACTCTTACAGATCACACATGTGCTCAAGCCAATAAAAAGGCTTCTGTCACCCAAATCATTATTATTGTTGCTGAAATATTTCTGAAAAATTAAAGAATGAAATGAAACAACAACAAAAGAGGCGCTTTTCTCATGCAAGAAAATGGGTGAGATTAATATTCCCAACTAGGAGTCTGTCTGTGCACTTGCCAGCAGAAGGGTCACTCCATTTGCATGTGACCCAGTTTCAGAGAACCAGTAAAACCAGTAAATAAATGATCCAACATTACAAACACTGAGCCAAAATTTTGCAACCTCTGCGGCGTCCAACTTACCTGTGGCATTCCAAAGTTACAGATGTGCTGCAGGTGTGATCGAATCACAGACAGTTCACTTTCCATTCTCTCATACTGACTCCACACCCTCTCCATTTCCTAAATCAGAATGTTTATTTTTAATCTGCCCTGCAGCCTGAATTCTTGATAAACATGCGAGAGAGCTGATGAATCAAACTGTGCTCCTACCATCGACACATCACACATTCTCGCTCTGATTGTGACCAGTTCCTCCTGAAGCAAAGCTTTCTGGGTCAGAACTTCCTCGTGAGCCCGGGGTCCCTGATGGGCCCACTCGTCCAGCTGCAGTCGAGTAACTTCCAGAGCGCAATGGACGCTATCCTGCAAACCAACACACGCGTGTTCACTCTGATCTAAACCAGTCAACGTCCAATAAAATCTCAAGCTACGATCCCACCTTGTCCATTTGTAACTGACCCAGTTCTAGAGATAAAGTCTGCATCAGTTTGTCGCACCCACACAGTCGTGTCAGAACAGCCTGGAGAGGAAGATTCAAGCTCAGGATTTTGCAATGAGAGTTTTGTGGCCACATAAACACTCACATCTGCATCACTTTCCAGAGGCCTGAACGCTGGCGGGTCTCTGGGCTCTGACTTCGGGGTCTGAAAGCAGCCACACAATGTTATTATGATTTGTTGTGTTGTGTTTTTATTATTCCTCATATGAAACAGCACCATCTCTTTAATTGTTTGTACAGTGTATTACTGCAGCGAAACACATACTGTATGTGTGAAGTGCATTTAGTTTTATTATACAAGGAAAGCAGCAGCAATAACAATTGACAATAACAGAAAACAACGACACCATGACCAGTTGTGTTATTCAATTAGAATTGTTTGCAATACCAATTAAATGTAATGAATCGACTACAGTGTTTGTACGAGTCTTGTCACATTTGTTTCCATGGAAACAGACACGATTACTATTGTGTGGAGCTACTGTATGTCATTTTTAATATTATATACTAATGAATTAATCGCAATATATTTCATGTCATGATCTGTTTGAGATAAATAATCCAAAGATGTATTTTTTTTTTTGTCTCGTTTCTCTGCGCAGTCAAGTGCCGCTTCAGGCCAGATGAGTTTAGTCACTGAGAAAAAAAAAAAAAAAAACTATGAAAGATCCATTTACCATTATTTAAATTTTCATT
Source organism: Synchiropus splendidus (assembly GCF_027744825.2). Taxonomy (NCBI): domain Eukaryota; kingdom Metazoa; phylum Chordata; class Actinopteri; order Syngnathiformes; family Callionymidae; genus Synchiropus; species Synchiropus splendidus. Next base: position 11,369,254 of record NC_071338.1, read on the forward strand.
CCAGTGGTTAATGTAGAATTAACTGCATAAATTGAAGCATGACTAATAGTCATGAGTAAGAGGAGAAAAATAGCACACTGGTTCCAATTTTGAAACACACACAGTCCACTGGTTTTTCATGTTTTGTGGGGACATTTCATTGTGGCAGCCGCTCACACTAAACTTAAACACCCAAAACAAACCAGGACCCAAACCAAACTTCACGATAATGACCAACGTATTTTCTAGTTTTAATCCGTAAATTGAGTGTACCCACAAGTAGGTGTGTTTTCAAGAATTCCCCACAGGTATAGTTATGCAAGGACACACACACACACACACACACACACACACACACACACACACACACACACACACACACACACACACACACACACACACACACACACACACACACACAGAGAAGCATTGTATGGCATAAAAGCTGTACCATGGCCGACGGAAGCACACAAACAGATAAATGGCTGCGGTGATGGTGATGATGGTGATGGTGGTGTTGTGGTGGGTGGGATGCGTGTGCGGCCCTGGATGAGGGGGGCAGTGGGGGCAGTAAGTCTGCCTGTGCCCCTGTGGAGTAGCTCTGGAGGAAAGGACATCATGTTGACAATGATAAAGTAAATGCTGTGATCAGAATAAATCCTGCTATAGGATGAGTAATCGGAAAAGCAATGCTGGGTTACCTTGGCTAATGGTCGTCTTCCACCCGACATGTGATGAACTGAACCGTAGGAGGGAGTTGGCTGGAAACAGGCACAAAGCAACCATGATGTAGTCCATGTCTTCCAGCCTGACTTCTACTTCTCATACTTAAAAGAGCACACCAACGTTCTACCTTGCTCATGTTCTGCCAGCGTTCCGTCACTGGAGTGTTGGGAGTCGACTTGAACTCCAGCTTAGGTGAAGAGGGGCAGTAAAACAGGCTTGGTGGTGCCATGCCATGGTCATCATGGGGACGAATGTCTACTCTTCCCACTGGTGTGTGAGGTCGTGACCCCAGCTGGCCCCTGGAGGTCAAAGGACCAGCAACAATGATTTCAGTCGGCGTGGGTGGAGTGTTGAGTCCAGAATTGTAGGTGAGAAAATCCTCCTCATGGTTCGGACCGCATGCCCTTCTTCTGCTGGCATCAGAGGGGCTGGGAGTTCTGCCTGAAGGGCTGCAGGATAAACACACAACGCAAACTCAAAGCTCATTCCCGGAGGATTCATTTCACTTTGAGCTTTCCTGGATATCAAATCAAACACGCAGTTTGACAACCTGCTGTTTCTCTGGCGCTCCCTCCTCCTCCCTCGCTGTTCAGAGTGAGACATCCCCATTCTCCCACCAGTCAGGTGACTCGGTTCACTGAGAGTCCTGGTGACGTGTCGGCTTCTTTGGGAGGGACCCTCCCCATCTGAGAGGGGTTTCGGAAAATCCACTGATTCACTGCTGCCCCCTATCTGTGTGAAGTCCTGATAACTTGAGCAGCGCCTGCCAGATGCACGACATTGTCAATAATGACATTTAAAATTTCCAGAATGAAATATCGTGCCTGCTCAAGATGTTCTCTGGCTCCATCACGGCTGACTGACTCAGGGCACGAACCCAACCCAGCATGTCCTCCTGGGTGTCTGCGCTGAGGAAGTATGAGCGCATCCCCTGGTGCACCACCTGAAGTGCAACGACACAAATGATCTTTCATGTCATTCACTCGACTTTCATGTTTAAAAAAAGAGCCTATAAAGACGGAAGTCAGTGAAGTCTGGATCTCTTTTCTCAGGATACAACCCAACCTGAGTCAAGGCAAGCGCACCACAGTATATATATATATATATATATATATATACACACACACATATATATCAGTGGTTCTTAACCTTGTTGGAGGCACCAAACCCCACCAGTTTCATATGCTCATTCACCGAACCCTTCTTTAGTAAAAAATAAAATATGATACACTAACTGCAGACTAGACTGAGGGGTGGACCTCTGCGGCTGAGGCTCCACCGAACCCCTGAGACCGACTCACCGAACCCCTAGGGTTCGATCGAACCCAGGTTAAGAACCACTGAGATATATATATATATATATATATATATATATATATATATATATATATATATATATATACACATACACACTGCGGTGCCCCTTGCTATTTTTGCTATTGTGTTCATGTGCTGTGACATATGTCCACTCTGCACCCAGCCAGAACTAAGTCTCTTTGTATGAAAACTGTGAGGTGAAAAGTTCTCCTCAAAAGCTCATGGGCCATTTCATTCAATTTCTACCTCACAATATGGCATCAACATTTCAGCTCCAATGAAACAGAGCTAAGCTGCTGTCCACTTGCACTCTTTCTCTGCAGTGGAAAGGTAGCATTCTGACCACATCCCTATCTAACACTGATCTAGTAGAACTGTCAGACGACAGTAAGAAGATGACAAGATCATGACATGATCTGGCATGTGGGGGCCATCACCGACCCTCCAGATGGCACAGCAAGTTTATCAAAAGAAAAATATTACTGCATTAAAGTGAGCTATGAATATTTCCGCTTCCTCTATACATGAATGCATTCATATTAAAGACATTCATCGGCCCTTTGGAATATATTTGAAAGGTTAGTTAAGTTATCCACAATACAGTATGTAGTTGATGATGTACTGTGTTGTGATTTTTTTAAAATAACACTTAACTAGCATGTTGTATTTAGGTTTTAAAACGATCATATAAATAACATGCAACCGCAGTATTAAAAAAAACAAAAAAAAAAAAACAAAAAACAGTTATTACCTTAAAGGTGAATTTTCTGTTTTTGCATTCTTGTGGGGTGCAGAACAGTATCTTGTAGCTGGGTAGTGGGATACTGCCCAGAACTGACTCCTCTCGGCTGTCTGAAAAATGTCAATCAATAAATCGCTGTTTGTGGAGTCAAACGCAACAAGCATCACTGGCCTGACCTTTGTAGTAATACAGGCAGTAGTTGGAGAGGACAAACCAGCGTCTCTTCCACAGCTTCAAGCCAGAGCTGTCCTGATCAGAGAGGAGGCAGGGGATCAAATCTGGAGGAGAAGTGAAGGCTTTGCGTCGACAGACTTACTTTTTTGTTCAGCCAACCTCTGATGACGACAGGGCAGTTGGGGTCTCTTTTCGCTGCTTGACATCTTTTCCCAAAATTCTGAACCTTCCCATCACGTTCCTGTTTGCGGACAAGGTTGTTTAGCATTTATGACGCAGACGTCCTGAAAGATGCCGTGAACAAACCATTCTGACTGGGATGTAAGAGATGGTGGCTACGCTGGAAGCTTGACTCACTCGGTCCTGGTCCACCATTCTGTCAAGAGAACAAAACTGTTTCTTCAAAGTCTATCTCAGGAAAAGATGCATCTTTGTAATATGTTTTTCAAAGACACCAACATACCAGTGGACTGAATCATTAAAGTTTTCGACTTTATATTCTGGTCCTTTATTAATCCCCAATAAATTTTGGGCATCAGAAATGTTTTAACTAACTAGATTAAACGCTGACCATTAGCGCTCACTTGCATCATTCAAGTCAATGCATTTATTGAATTTTCCCACACAGATTCAGCCGTTTTCAGCAGATGAAACACGTCATTCAAAATAATTGTTTTTGGCAAAGGACGCAGTATACTTGGCCCACTGAGCCTAAGAGCGCATACAAAACAGCCCTTAAAGAACAGGAAACAAACTAAACGACGGAGCGTAAACACATCCTTCAATGCAGAATAGCATGAAATGCTTATGTCATACTATACATCATGTCATCAACGTCAACTGTGAGAAGGGACCGTTGTTTGTTGATGTAGATAGAGATTAAATCCTTGCTTCATGATGACCATTTAAGAAACTGCATGGCAACACAAGTGAAACTCAATCAGAGTAGTGTGTAAAAAACAGATTCACTTTTATTGAACTATACATTAAATGAAACTTTTGGCTTGTAGAACTGCTATAAGTGGGACGATATTTGCAACGACATTCATTGTCTACTGTCTGCACTGGCATTATTAAATAAAGACACACACACACACACACACAGACAGAATCACTGATGAATCCCAGACCAAATGTATCATGCAAGACTTCAGGATGCTCCATATGAAACAAGTTGCACAGCACAAATCAATAATGTTAGTGGTACAGATTTGTCAAGTCAGCATTTTGTATTGTTGAGCTCCTTTTCTGAAGTCTCATTCCCACATAACAACAACCTGCTTCATAATTTGAAACGCAGTGTCTGTCAGATGCTCATAGCTAAACATGGATATAAACCTCAAATCACTAGTGGCCGTGTCACTTCTGAGCTACACGTACAGTTTAGTCCCCGTGTTTGAATGTCACTGGGACACGAGTCTTACCCATTTGTTCAGACTTTGCTGAAGCTCTCAGCTACTCCCACTATCAGCATTTGGGACACACAGCCGTGACGCATTCCCGTATAGTTGAGATTTTTGTCCTTGTCAACTGTTCACGCTCTCCAAGTCTCTGTGTGGTGGTCACCATCTTCCGGCAGAACTCTCCCACTGTTCTATTCTGGGCCATTAACAGGCCGCTGCGCATCCTCACCCCCGAACTGACAGGTGACAGCTGCATCGCCGTGGTAACAGGGAGGGGCCACAGAGTGTGTGAAAACCAATCTGGCAGCAGGAAGGGGCAAATTTAAACGACACGATTTGGAATGTGTCCCAAAGTGCAGCAGTGCCGCCTGTACTAGTGAAGTCATGGCTCCAAGATGTGATGGCATAGCATATCTGTCATGATGATTTTTTTTTTTAACACTCAACATCTCAGTACTTTGCAGGTATAGTAAGACACTTATGTATAGATACTGATATGGACTAGTAGCATCATGTTTGAACTCGCAGCCGCAATGTCCAAATAACTGACCTCCGCCCAGAACCATTTTCGTCCAATGTCATTGATAGGCTGTTATTCTCAATGAGATCACTGCATTCAAGTCGTGTTGTAGCATCGCAGTTGCTGAGTTGACAGGCCTGTAGTGTCCTGGATCTACATCGAATCATAATCTTTGTCCCACTGTGATCACCATGTCCTAAATGTTTTATTGAAATCTCTTCACAATCTGTCAACTTATTTTTAACAGACAGAGAAATGCCAGCAAAAACTAAACCAACATGGTGGAAACACAACAATCTACACTCATTTCTGACAAAAGTTTACAAATAAATTATAGCAAGGAAATAAATACATCAATAAATCCAATTAGTCAGTGATCTTAAAAATGTGTTTTGTAATGGTATCGTCATAACCACTCACCATAGTTTTACGTTTTTTTATTCTGATTTTTAGCGAGAATTCAATTCATTTAGCTCGCTGTTGTTTTCTCCTCAAATGTGAAATCATTAATGAAAATAAAGTCTTGTTTTATCCTAGTATTTGGCGGAAGGAACCTATAGTTTAGAGGGAAGATGTCAAGCAGCTCAAGAAGTTATGTTTTCTTTTTCAGACTTTGGAGTAGGTAATTGCATTTGTCTTGTCTGGCTGCATTCTCATAAGTAATTTACAACATTGTGCACTCCTTTGATTGCTTTTTCTTCCTGCAGCTTTTTCTAGCTTCCTTTTCCAGCATTCTCTCTAAAAAAAACACAAAAAAGAGAGAAAAAGTTTGCACACTTCAGCTGTTAAATCCAACCACATGACAAAACATTTTGTCGTGTTCGCTTTGGTTTTGGTTTCATTTCGTTGCTCTGTCTTCTTGTGTCATCCCTTGTCCTTCCTCTTGTTTATTCTCTATATTCACTTCATTGATACTCGAGCTTTAAAACTGTCTGTGAGTCAGTTGTGTTCCGCCACACTCTCCGTTTTCTCTTTTGTCCTCTGTTTTCTCAGCTGTGCATGACTTCCCACCACAAGGTTTTTTCCAAATTTGTTCTTACTTCTACCCTGTGCAAGAGTTTTTGAGAACCACGTCACTTTCTGTTGTTTTTACTGGCCTTGCATTTTACCATGATTGACTTTCTTGACCGTAATGTGTATTTTGTGTTTATGGACTTGTACTACATCAGCGTGAGGTTGTGAGTGTCTTCTTCTTTCAGATTTTTGCTTGTGGTCTGTTTCCAGATTCCTTCCTCAGTTGTATTCGAGTTTTGTTACGTGAATTAATAAACTGTTGAACGTTACTCCTGTTGCACAGAGGAGTCCCTGACTCTTCTGTCAATGTTTTTACTGAACTTAAACACATTTTGTAGCAAAGATTTATGGCACACTCTTTTCTTCCTTCAGTATTATTTATACTATAATGTGTAAAAGACAATGATGATCTCATTCCAAACCACTTGAATCACAATATTGGTTTATTTGGATTCATATTTCATTGTGTTCATTCATTTCTTTTCCCTATCAAACTTCTGTTGGTAGCTCATGGACCGCTCTTGTTTATGACATTTTATATTTGTCTTGAAAAATACATTTAAACCTGCTGCAAGGTCAGATGCAGTTAATCGGATTTGAGTTGTGAAGCAATAAATCACTGCTGTGGCTGGACAGAGAGCAAGCAACACCCCGGATGAGGGAAATAAATTCATGAGAAAGAAGTCACACTCATTTTTCCCAAGCACTCGTGGCTGACCCATCGCTGAGGCCTCGCTATCACCGCCGGTATCAACCACAATCAACCGTGGAGCGAACCCACCCAACAATGCACTCGTTGTCAGAGAGGAGCGCAGAGAAACAAGCGCATAACAACCGGGGGGGTTATGTGGGAGTAATGTGAAATATTTCCATCTTTAATCTGCATCCCCAGCACCGTGGGTTTGGGTGAGACGAGCGAAGATGCTAAAGAGGGGCCGAGGAAAGGACAAACGCTGGTTTTGTGTTGGACACAGAGTGGCCTTTGTGGCGCCTCAGCACACTGGAGCATCATGTGAAGGTGGACACAGAAGACGTCCAACCCTCCTTCACCACCAACCAAAACATTTGCATATCCCTGGTTTATCATGTCAGAAAAAGATGACAGTATTTGACCCTCACAAGCAGCAGTGACGCACAACCGCCTCTTGTTGGATTGTTCGTGCGACACACTCCCATTAATTCATTAATTATGCTCAATAAAAAATCACTGATCATGAAGAGGGTTTTACATTTGAAAGATCTTTGCTATTTCATTGTTAAAATTAAAATGATTTTGCAAAACCTCAGGCAACATCAGAAATAGAATGAATAAACATTTCTTCAATTGACACTTAAATAGTAACCTGACAATAAAATTTAAATTTCAACTCTCCTCTCTCCTAATGGATATTAGATGTCAAATTTATTATGAATTTATTTAACAATATATATATAAATAAATAAATGTCCCATGCATCTACATAAGCCACAAGAGTTGTCATTTTAATAATGCTGAAATCGTGCTTATAATTCCATCTTGTTGATAAAGAAATAATTCTGACTCAAATGATAAAATCTGTTACCATTTTTAAATCAACATGAGACAAGAATGTGTAAACACAAGCTAGTAGTAAAGGGCAGCATTATCAGTGACATGACTGAAACACTTCTGCTTATTACAATGATATGACTCATACGATCATGGCCATATCAGACTTAAAATAATGGTAGAAAAACACAGAAAAAGCAACTGAAACATCCACTTGGACAAGCAAATATATAAATAAATGAGAGTTGGCTGTAAATGATGATCCCCATAAAAACAAATGGGAGCGAGCGAGCGTGACATATTGCAGTACCTGACTAACGGTGGTCTCCTGCTGGTGACTTCAAGCTCCATCACTTGGCAGATCTCCTCACCTCGGCCGTGTGGCTGCCCTCCTCCTGACCGACACTCTCTTCACACAATCTCTTCCTCTGTTGGTCTCTTCCTCCTGATGTACCTGGCGCCTGTTCTTTGTTTGTTCTTATTTTGTCAAAGTGAACTCTCGGTGAGTCTCTGCTCCTCACCCCTCCTCCTCCCCCCCTTGTCCCTCCCTCTCACCCAGCTCAGCCTCCCTGTCCCTGCTGTGTGTGGGTTTGACAAGAATCCACTCACAGCAACAACCATCCATTTTATCAGCCTCTCGTTCCTTCACTCAGTAAACTCTTGAGTCCAAGCAATGGTGCTCACTGATTTGTCAAAACACTTTGATATTTTTTAATTCACATTTAAACTTAATTCAATAACTACCTTGTTTACAGTATGCAAAAAATGTGACATGCTCTCTTCCGAACGCCAATTTTATTTCATTCAATTAAAAATGTCTGCCACATTTAAAATACTACCTTTCAAATGCCTGGTAAACTATAAAACAAGTTAGATAAGATCACAGCAATATGTACAGAAACAAACATTTATGTCCATCCATTTATGGCTTGTTTTATCATTTTAAATCTTGTTGCCAACAAGTGAATAGGTAGTTAAAAGGAATATATCTTTTAATTTTAATCAATCAGTTTTAATATATTTCTTTTTTAAACAAGAAAATGTTGATTTCATTATGCTAAATTAAATTTTCTATCTTTCTATTGATATAATATATAAAAGTGGCAATAACGCTGAAAAAAAGGGACATGTTTAGTACATGTTTAAATCCTGTGAATACACATAACTGCACTCAACAAATGCCTTTTGGACACAATGTCATTCATCCCCCCGTCGGAATGCCGTGAAGCAAGAATTTTCCCAGGCTGTCTTCTTTTTAAAGAGTTCCTGCATCAGCGTCTGCCTAATTGTGCACTGCTGTTGTGTTCTAGTCCCTCCTAGAAAGTTTTTAAATAGAGCTCATAGGAACAGCAATCACGAGAAGTATGAATGTTATGATTTGGTAACTCATCTTTAAAGAATTTAAAACAAAGTAGCGGTTAATTATTAGACACTGTAGAAGTAAAAGACTTGACATCTAAGGACGACGAACTTTGGAAAGTGCAATCTGAAGGCATTTTAAGTGCGAGATAAGCAGGAGAAGTTTCTAAAATAACTTTTTCGGCAGCGAGGCCTGACCCCTTGGTGGTGCGATAACATTGCCTTCGAGCTGCTGTTAAACCTGCAAATAGTCATTTTATAATTAGAGCATCACTTGTCCGGGCCATTTGGCCGAGGCCTGGGAGGTCACGACCTCCGATGACCACTTCCCACACGAGGCAAATCAGTCCAAATATTTATGGCCCCTGTTCAACCTGCCTCAATCGGCTCTGAGGCGTGACAGCTGCTTGCTACTTCACAGCCACTGGGAAATGCCTGACGGTGTCGCAGAGCATCATGGGTAGTTGAGTTTTTTTTTTTTTTAGGTCTTTCATTTTAGTGAAAAAAAAAAAAAAAAAACCTTATACCGAATAATTTAGATGATGCAGATCTGGTTATGGCTGTATTCCTTACCCTCTCGACAAGGATGTGTCTTAACATCATGGAGCCTCTGCGTGTTTCCTCGGACAGCACTTTTTGGGATCTTGGCGTCATGGCATACAGTAACTTGAAACAGGCTGAATTCATTTTGTAGCAATGAATAGTATTGAAATTTTAATTTTAATTCTGTTTGATTTTTCTGTCGCTGTGCGTGCTGTTTACTTCCACTAGAGGTCGCCAGATGACCAGAGCTTGCGGGTGGCAGCTGTAAAATGTGTTTCAGAAACAATTCAGATTGAATGAATGACGGATTATTTATTTCAGTCCTCTGACACATTGCAGACGTGTTACATGACAAGTTAATTATATTAATAACAACAATTTTGTAACTCTTAAACGTGGCTTTTAATAGATTCATTGCATATACTTCACTCAGTATTTCTTCTTACATTATGCAGAGATGGAGCAGATGAAGAACAGTACTTAAACATTTTTAAAGCCACTGTTTATATTTTGACAGAATCGTATCTCTACCCTCCAGGTGTGGGTGTGGTCGATACATGAAGACACCAAAGGGAACGGGAAAAGACAAAGCATAACTTGTACATGTCACCAGATGAAAACCAACAAAACACAACAGACATAACTGTGTCCAGTGAGGCCATCGGAATGATCGAGCTGGGAATCGCTGGGATCGCTGCGATGAGCAGAAGCAGCAGCAGACAAAGGTCAGCGTGTAACTGACTCTCCCTCTGAGCCGCGCTACTAAGTAGGGTTTGAACAGGAGCCAGGTCTGCGCGACGTTAAGTCATCAGGGACCAATAGTGATAGAATAAATGAATGCTGCCATCATTGGCCGACTCGTGTCGGACCAGAGGGGAATTAAATCACATCATCAGTTTGGGAGGAAGGAATTCAAAACAAGCTACTGAACCTTGTTCACTGCATCATGACACTTGACCCATTCAGATACATGTGCGGTGGCTGCAGTAAAATAAAAAATAAAAATAAGGTCCATTGAATCATAAGTCTGTTTTCAGAATAGAGTGCAATAATTAGGGGCGGAGCTTTAGTGTGATAATCACAAGACAAAAAGTGTGCTCGAAAAAGTGAACGCAATTGACTCGATTCAGTCTCTCTCAGATGAACAAGACACAACAACAAACATGGAGGAATCAAATGAGAGGTATGCGGAAGCCCCGGTACTGTACCACCTGAATACATAGGAGTACATACGACGTCGTGTCTGCTACATTCACTTAACTACATGTCTTGATTCAGAGACTAACTGGGTCCAATCCAGGCCACTGGCAAGGTTTGTTTACCAACACTATAAACAGCATTACGTTTTAAAGCATAAAGCCAAAGCAGTTGTGTGTAACATCTGTGATGTGTTTGCCAACAGTCAATATGTTATGGTTCAGTTTTTGTGTGCTTTTATTTTGTTATTTCCTGTGTTTCTCTGTGTTGTTTCTTTTTCCTCCTTTCTGTACAGCTTTACAGCAGCACAGCTGGGTCCCATTCTGCTGCTCAGACTCCACTAATTTCTACACCTGGGCTCCAGTCTGCGCTGCCAGATGGTCACTTCGCATTCTGACGGTAAGCTCTCTTTCGACCTTCCGCTCTCTCGTTGCTCCTGTTTAGATCTCTTCTCTTTAGATCTTTTCTGCCGCCTACTTAGTTGTTCTCCTCGCTTATTTTCTTTAGTCTTTCACGATTGCGTGTGAGTGTTCCGTGTAACGCATCTTTTGTTTTCCTTTCAATAGATTTATGCTCCCTGTGTGTGTGTGTTCATTTCCACCACCAAGCACTTTTGTTATTTGGGCCTCCTGAGTTTTGTTTCCAAGTGCGTTTCAGTTGTCACCGTTATTCAGTTTTGAGTTTCATTTGCCTGCTTTTCTGTATTCAGGTTTTGACCCCTTCCCTACATGTTTGTCTTTTTCGCTCCACTTCTGGCATCAATCAACAGTTCATATCAACAGGGTCAGAGTAAAATCAGACATGTATTCACCAAATTTCCGAATGACTAATGCCGTATCATTTTCTCTTTAGTTGACAATAAGCGACCCTGAAGATGGACATTTGTACACATGTACATTGTTGACATGTTGACGACAGAATCTTGACAAGATTCTGTTTTGGACCTTCACACAGAAAACACCAGCCTGAATAAGCGCAGCATCGCCATTAACTCTAAATGCAAGGGCGAGCTCGCAGCAGCGGTGAAAAAGTGGGGCATACCCATCCGTCCACAACCCCCCCACCCCATATGTCATCTTATATGTGTCACCTATATAGCACATACTAGCATACCCATGACAGCAGCCTAAAGTTACCACCACTGACATGCCACGCATAGGCTCACACATATGACAGCAAACATGTAGGTGAATATTCTTGGCGAACGACTTGTTTTTTTTGGCTCTTTGATTAATGTTTGAGCCTGTCACGGACGAGGAGTCTTGAATTCTCACCTGCACTCAACACAGGGAGCACTGCATCAATCATAATTAAGGTGACATAGTGACACAGTTGTGTGCGGTCGGGATGTGTGACATGGACATATACAACAATATTTTTTACGTTTAAAAAAAAAAAAATCATGATAAATGCATCCGAATTTTAGAACACGTGTGCACCTCACTACATTGTGTTTTGAAAGCCCTTCTGCATTAAGATGAAACTCTGCAATTCCCTGACTGGAGTCAAATTCTATATGTGTTTACCTATTTACAGACTACCACACAGCACAGACGGCGGTGCGATGATCATGAAAGGCTGGGTTGAAAGGTTGAATTTCCTCACTCTGGCACTAATAAAGGCCATCTAGTCTGCTGAAGTGAAGCACTTGGCAACCTTTAAAATCATCATTTGACTTTGTCCCACTTCTCAACCACCTCCGCCCTATTTGACTCACCACCATCTCCTGATCCTTTGACCTCCACGCTCTTAGTCTGGCGGAAAACAGGGAAATGTAATCGCAGTCAGGGCATTTGAAACAGTCGCATGAGTCATGGCGGTGTGTGCTTCATCGCTGTGGCTTTCCCCGTTAAACGAGGTTGGGTGATGCACAGCGGCTGGCTGGATGCGGAGCATTTGTGTGTGAGGCCCGCATTTAGTTCCTGCAAAGCTTGTGCTTTAGGTGCGAAGTGTGAAAGTTGGGGACCACCTGTTGATTGAGGCAAGTGAAGCGTCTCACGTATCAAAGTGAAGACCATATCGGCTGCTTTCCACTCTGCAGGGGATTGATGCTGCGAGCTCTTAACAGTGTGTTAGTGCAACTTTATCTCAGCAACACTAAATCGCTCGCATCCATCGGAGGTGGTCCCACACGCCAACAACATGGACAGTTATATATACGGTCATTTGCTTGTTCATAGGTGAAGTAAGGTCTTGCCTTTGACCCACTGACATCTATTCAGCAATTGGGTGTATTGTAATGCTTTGAAAAGGTTCACATAGGTTTGTTGCATGCCAGGACTGCAGACAGGCGGATGGAGAGTGAGTGTTAAAAGTACAGTCCGAATCGTGAGCTCTCAAAAGCATGAAATCATCTGAGATGTTTTTCAAAGGATTGAATAAATTGCACTTTTCAATTTCATTATAAATACAAATGACTTGAATATGGCAGATTTCCCATGTCCACAAGTCCTATATATAATTACTACCAAACAAATATAGAAAAAAATCCATAATATGATTCTTGTTTTGAGCTTGTAACTAAACAAACCAATTATTCTGCCTATCTGATGTAACATAAAATCACTTTCGGAGAGATTGTTTATGCGTTGTCATGTTTCATTTGAAAGCCATGGCTGTAGCAGTCGGTCGTTTATCACAAAATTTATTTAGTCACAGCAAAATTTTCAGGATTCATAGCAGGTCACTTCCCAAAACTGTTGGCAGTGCAATGATTGCTAGAGCACTGAAGACAGTGTTGGTTGCCCTCCGTTTTCTGAACTTGCTTCACCCATTTTATTAAATGAAGATCCACAGGTTTTTGGATGGGGAACAGAACATCCAGTCACTAAATGTACACCACGTTTGGCATATCTTTGCTGATATTGAGGCTGAAGAACTTGTTCACATTGACACCGAACAGGCGACAAGACATTCCTCTTGTGATGTCATCGAGGTGCATCTCAGGATCTGGCTTAGCACAACACTGCTGTTTTTACATTCCCTTAGAAGCATTTACACTTATTTAGTGTTTGAGTTCACAAGAACCAAGTTTAAAAACTTTATGCTGCGTATTTCTGAATGGTTCCAGAACCATGCCAAGTGCCCATTGGTTCCTTACACCTTTTTCCACTGATTTGTTTTCAGCAGTTTATCCCATCACTCCCTTCTGAAATAACTTTGTATATGTTGTTATGAGCTACTGAGTTATGGGCTACTTATGTTGCCCATGAGCTACTCCCTTGGTCTCTGTGGGCTACCACGTTGCTGACCCTTAGAGACATCTTTTATTCTTTAATATGGCTCTAATATATGCATTCTGTGACAGAAACACCACAGACATGTTGGGTGCTTATTATCTTGCACCATGGAGGAGGAGCTGAATTCACAGAATGAAACTCAAAAACTCAACGAGACACTTTATTTCAAAAAAAAGTTAAACACACTTCTCAGAAGGTGATACACTGTTCAAACGTAATAATGACAGACGTGTTAAAATGTGTTCATCAAATAAAAATGTAGGCATTAGCAAACCACTATTCATATGGAAAGACAACGTTTTCTCACTTCCAATGAAACTTTTCAGATTCAGCTAAAGCATGAGTGGAACTGAGATAGACTCATAGATAAGCAGAAAACCGTCTGTAGCAGAAAGAATGAATCGAAGTAAATTCCAATGATGTAAGACTTCTTGCCAACAACTTGTACGTTATTGTGACATAACAAGAATGTTGCAAGCAAAACGCGAAATAATTTTAAGAAGAAAAATTACGTTTTTTTCTGTTAATATCTTAGTAGTAGTGGTAAGTTCATTCAAAGCATCCTGAGCCACAAAAATATTTAACAGGTGCCAGTACTTGAACACACACAAGCAAGTAGAACATATTCTCCATGAAAAATCTGACAACATTTTAAAATAATTCATGTTTTTAAGAACGGATTGCAGCTGAGTCATCAAATGAGTTAAAGTCAAGTGAGCTTTGTGTGGCATTTGTCCGAGGGTGTTGAAGAATTCCTGTCCTGACCTGGCCTCACACTTCCTGCACACAGACCTTGACACAGTGGGTCCAGACTGATCAGGAATTCTCCAACCTCGTAACGCTGGACTAACTGTTTATTTATAGCTTCTCGCAACCGTCCTTAGCGTTGCAATACCCACATGGTGTTGTGAATTATGAAACAAACCTCACTTCTTTGCCCCAAAACATTAAAGACAATTTTCCTTCAATTAGTTGTCTTTAGCAACTTGCACATGGACTGAATACCCATCCAGAATCCAGGTAGAATCTTCTTCTCTAGAGTGGTCTTCACCTGGTGCAGCAGCTGGACCTGCTTCTGAGCGCCCTCTCCAGTCACAATATAGAAATTGATGATGCCTGCAGGCTGGTCGATGTAGACACCAACGGTGGAGGAGTGAGACATGTCCTTTATGTCTTTGTGTGCACTGTTGTACCACACTTCGTACAATGTTCCCGACCAGCAAAGACCCCATGACTCTTCATTTTCTCCCAGCCCACTTTGCCCACAAGCTGCTCTCCTTAACGCTCCTTCGTACGTGGCTCCAACTACGACCCAGCCGGAGTACTCCACCTCCCAATATGCTCTCGTGTTCCAGATGCCCTCTTTGCACAGAACCTTGGTAGGAGTGAAGCAGTCTGATGTAGCAGGTGGCAACATGAATACATATTTTTCTTTTCTTACCTGTGGAGAGTATTCATATCTCTCTGGCCTGTCAAGAACCGGGCAGACCTCTTCAGTCCGCCGACACACCTTCGACCCATTTTCAGAAATCCACAGCATCTTGTTGGCAGTTTTGTCATCCAGTGTGAAGTTCACCCAGTCTATAGAGGTAACGTGAGAGAAGGTTTGAGACAAAGCACTGACATCTCTCCTTTACGTAGTGCCATACATTTCACAAGCTCTTCTCTTGTTGTTGGCTCTGGGATGTTCGGCACATACACAAGGGGCTTCTCTATGAGGAGAGACGTTGTTATTACCACAGCTAAAGTAATAGCATGTAGATGAAGATCAAATACCTGAAGGTCCTTTTTCATTCTTACTTTTCATTTTCTTCCCTGGAATAAGGCAGAAAGATTTCTTTTACCACGATGAATTGCATGAGTGTAATAGTTTTCTTGATCCAACAAGCTCAGCTTAAACACACTGTTATTGACACGTACACTTAGGATCAGTGAAGTTACCTGCTTTGGCTTCTGTGATCATTCTTCAGGGATTTTTATCTTGTAGTTTTGATTCCCGTGGAGTTAAGTGAAATACTAGCTGGCAATCCAACGTGTATATTTCGAATTTACCCAGAGTGAAGTCTTAGCGTTCCTCTTGTCTTATATACTCGGTCGAGGGGTGTCTGAAGGAGGTGCTAAGGTCACAGAAGTGGACCCTCAGCAGAGTCAACCGGGTGTAAGAATTTGACATTGACTCATAGGCGAAGACATGTGACTCCTGGGAAACCCAAGGAGGTGACCAGAAAAAGTATGTGGACAGTCACAAACTCATCCTCCTGCTCAAGATCGTGGAAAGTGCTGTCAACACAGGAGGATAAACAACAAAACAGACTGGAAACCAAACTAGGAAATGAATCAACAGGCGCTGAGATTTCTAGCGCAACTACACAGGTGTTATATAACAAGGTGATGAGCCAAGTATTGCAGGGATTTCAGACGAGACAGGCTACCTTAAATACCCTCGGAAGCATCTGTGTTGTCTCCCACCTCACATGGGCGAATAAAAACAACTCTCCTAGTGCTTGGAATTAAAAAGAATAAATAAATAAAATAAAAAGTAGAAGATAGGCTCGCTGTCAGCAGTGAAGTCCCCAGCTCATTTTTGCGCCACCTGCAGGACAGGCACCTGTTGGTGAGAGGGAACTGGACTATTTGGCGAAAGAGCAACTTTAGCTCTTTAGACTAACAGCACAACGGCACAATGGGACAATAGGATATTAGGACGTTTCTAAATCCAAACTGACTGTCTGAACTCACCTCCAAGTTAGCCCATGTCCAACCAACAATAGCTGTTTGACTGAAATATGTGATTTTGTTTATTGTTTTTGCACACTAACAAACCAAAGAACCATCTGCCACTCTGCGTCTGGCGGTGGTAACAAAATAAGGAAACCAGAAGAGCACTCAGAGACCTCTTTACCCCACTGTCCCTCATTGAAAGCTCACTCTGATGGGTCTGTTGGCTTCCAAGGAGATCAGGAGTTGCAGCATTGGTGACAGAACGTCTACTTGGCAAGCTTCCTTAGCAAAGCAACATGGAATGCCTGGACACGTCCACACGTCCTTGAGACTGAGCTGAACTCATTGAACTTCTCAATAGTAAACATTTTAACATAGATAGAGTGAGGTTAAAAGGATTTCATGTAGTTTTGTTTTTTTTTTTTTAACTCCCCGCAGTGTTTGACCTCAAGTAGACATGGCTCAATGAGACCCTTTAGCTGAGCCAATGAGCTTGCAGATAGATTTATAAATGCCAGCAAATATTTGCTATTGTACATTGATATAGAGGACGGACAATTAATGAGGATTAGACGACACAGCACCCCCTCAAAGCTCAAGATGATAGTACAAGAACACGTGCTGAAAAGAGAAACATATTGAAACAAGAATATTGTTGAGAATGAATCCATCCAATTTCATGGAACAGACATTAGAACTGAGATTGTGACTGTAGATTAGAAAGGAAAGGTTCTAGAAAAGAAAGGTTAATGTTGGGGTAACATGTTTTCTCTTGAGCTGTAAGAGTTATTGGTAAAGGAAAAGAATAGAAGTAGGACAAAAGAAAGAATACTTGTTCAGTTTTATAATAATTTAATAATATATAATAATCTATACATCTATAATCATTGTTTTCTCTGATCTACATAGATCATGCAGAAATGTCCAGTGGTATGCATTCTCGGCAAAACAAGTATAAAGGAGGAATAAAAATGGAGTATGCTTAAATATATGTCAGTAAGAACAGTGAGCAGCTGTTCAGAAGGACACACTCCCAGAAAGCCTGCTGACATTGTTCCCTTAGTGATGCACTAAACTACATGTTGCATTTCTGATGTGCACAAAGGTGTGCGACTGTTTTCGAAAGGTGCGTTAAACATGAGCACACAAAGCTGGAGTTAGTAGATGAAAATGTTTGCATGATCATGACAGCAAGCCGCCTCAGAGGTAGCTTTTATATCATTATATCAGAGTAATCGCTGAGCTCAAGCAGCGATGTTCAGATGTTATTCCTCCCTGTGTATGATCAAACAGTGAGACTGCATCCCAACCCAGAAGCCCGGGATCATCTTCTCAGTGAATGAGCTCTTCACTTGGTGCAAAGGTTTAACCTCTTTGCCTCCAGCGGCCCCTTCATCCCCATCTGTCTGCTCATTCACCGAATAGAAGTTGAGGATACCGGCTGGTTGGTCGAGGTAGACACCGATCCTGGGGCACTTGGGGATTCCCACGATGTCCAAGCTCTCACCGTTGTGCCAAGCATTGTAATTCGAGCCGTTCCAACCAAGTCCCCAGGACTCCTCGTTCTCTCCCAGGCCACAGGAGCCGTCCGTGTTCCTCCTTCCTGCTCCTTCGAACGCGACCCCGACCACGACCCATCCTGAGAACTCAACCTCCCAGTAGCCACGGAAGCCCAGGATGCCTTCCTTGCAGAGAACCTTGAAGATGAACGTAACAGTGGGTCAAAAGAATTGTCTCCTAATTTCACACGATTTCTTGGTCCTAACCCTGCTGCGATAGAAAATGGACTCCATCTAAAATCAAATGCACTTTATATACATATTTCAAAAGAAACTATTTTAAATATTTTATTTATTTCCTATCAGTAAAATACTCCTCTATGTTTCAGCTTTGCACAGACAAACTACATGATGTACACATACCTGTGGAGAATACTCGTATCTCTCCGGTCTGTCAAGGACTGGACACTTTAATTCATCAGTCATACGGGCCACTTTACGACCCCCCTCCGATACCCACAGCATCGTATTGGCCGTCTTGTCATCAAATGTCAGATTAATCCAGTCTGGCGGATGAAGAACAAACATTACTTTTCACGCCGAAATGAGGATGAAAGGAAGTAGATGCTCACGCTTTGTCAGATCAGCTCTGCATGTGGGTTCTGGGATGTTGGGCTCGTAGACCGGGGTCTTATCTGAGGACAGTCGGAGTTCATGTGAGGTCAGGTTCTTGACATTAGCATCATACTCAGCAGCATTGTAGCTTTAAAAAGAAAGGATTCTCATACCTACATTCTCTGCTTTTCCTTTCTTCCCTTCAAGAAAAGAAAAGAAAGATGAGCAAGCAAAGTTACGGCTGTTCAAAATGCTATAGGCGGTGGCATACGCTAGTTGAGTCTTAGCAGGTGATTTAGTGAGCCAGTGCTGAAGGATGTATACTTAGAAAACCATCTGCCTGTCAGATCATCACATCAGCAACTGTGAGCTTCCTGGAGCCAGTGGTTGATTCATTCCAGGCGGCTGGAATTACACGACGTCTCTCATGTTTGCCTTTGGTGACACGAGAGAAGACGTTTATCAGATACCAGGAAGTTTCGATCCACCGATGTTGAATTAAGGCGTGAACACGTGTCGGAGATGCAAGATCCCCACTTTTGTTGGACCATTCAAGTTCATTTGTCGACAAGTAAAAATCGACGCAGTTTCATGAGGAAGCTATTCTTGAACTAATAAGTTATTGTTGCATAACCACAAAAGTCCGATGTTAACTTGAAGCCGATAACACGATCAGTCTTCTGTGATATGTTGCTGTCGCAGATCAGGTGACACCTAATCCCAACAGCATTGAGATGTCAACATCCACACACGTAAGTAATGTGTTATATTAAGACCAACAAGCCGCTCGTCGGCCCAAACCAGCTATTTAATGCATTCACACGTCTGAGCCCTGTCACAACAGAGAAGTATGAAAGGGTTTTTCTTCTTTTGTTAAGAAACCACTGATCATCCAAGGGGCTGCTCCTCCTCTTTGGCAATTCAAACATTATTTTTACCCGTGCGTTGAGCGTGTGCCACATCCCAACATGCAGATATTTATCTCTCTGTCCAGGGCGAAGATTGAAAGGGGCCATGTGGGAATTTTAAGCCACCCATCTGGATTTAGCTCGCTGTGTTGTTTGGCCTCATTACAAGACAAGACACCGTAGGAAACATGACAACGAGTGCAGCCTCGGCTGCCCTGAAGAAATGTCAGCGAGCCTTGTTAGTCTGAATGTGACAGGATATTTTTAATTACCGCTGATTAACGGCTCACTGCGATGACTTGATCTGGTTCCAGTTAATCAGGACATTGTAATCTGGACCATCAAAATGGTCTGAGCCAAAGATTATAACAAGCTCAACAATATGTTTAACGCTTCTCTTGAATTACCTCCAACTTCACACTCTGTCTCTCAGCTGTGCAGTTATTAGAAACTGAAAAACTGATGTTCAAACTCCTCTAAATGTCTAGTAACTCATAGTCATTACATTGGTGCCATCGACTTAACCAAAACTTGGTCTACAGTTTCTCAGAACAATGCAAGTCAAGTTCCCAACTTCATCTTTAAAAGTGAAAAAGAATCACCTTTGTCTGACTTCCGGCTGTCAGAGATAATTCTGGTGGTGGTGGGCATGTCGACACTGGCCGCCTTATTAAACAAGTGTGTCCTGATGTCACCGCTGCCTCCGTGATGAGTCGCTGACCGCTCCACTGTCTGACAACTTAAAGCCACGCTTATATCCCTTTAATGCAGGACAGAGAGGGAATGAGAAGTGGTGGCGTCGACCTGAGATGGAACCTGGCAGTAAGAATGGTGGGAGGCGAGAGGCCCGTGATTGGAGCGGCTTATTGATGTTTTTCCTTAAAGGGTCAGATGGATGCTTTGATATTGGTGAGACATCCCCTGGTGGCTGGCTCACCCCGCCCTCCTTCTCTTGTAGGCCACAGCCACTGATCTCTCTACAATGCACACTGACAGGATTGATGGTGACACTCTGGAATGATATGGCTCTACACACACACACACACAGGTCATGAAAGCACACATTCTGAGAATGCAATTGCACATATTTTAATATCTGAGGCATTGTCTGGTATTCCACACAGGCAAAGTCGCAACAACAGGTGCTTCTTGAATAAATCATATGTAATTATTACACAACTACAGTTACACATTAAATAGAGAATTGGTCTGAAGAATAACACTTAAAAAAAACGAATATAAATGAATGAATATATAAAACACAAGTTAAAAAAAATGCATTTTTAAGTACACTATGTAAACAGAAAGCGCACACTACAAATGCAGTATTATAGTATCAGCTATTATGAACCAGCTTTAATAAAGCAGGGCGTATTTTTCTTCAGAAAGCTCAGTTAATTGTTAAGAGTCTATGTTTGAAACATCATAACTGCGGAAATAAGAATTAAAAACAACAAAGACCCCCCAGCATTCATGGTGAGGAGAATGTCTGCTTAAATATTTAGAATGCATTATTATTTATTTATATATTTATAAGGTTGCTGGTATACCAGTCTGCCAAAAGCTAAAATAAGACTTCCTCAACATCATTTAATGCTTCTTTACTTAAACTGGTGGCCCATGGGCCGTTTGCAGCCCACTGGATGCAGTTCCGCGGCCAACCACTAGGTGTCCAAGTATAGCATGGGTGTGGCCCGACCGGTCGAGTCCCTCTTTGTCCAATTTGAGATTCTCAGAAACGACTGCTTAAGTAAATTCCTAAAGACAAAGTAGGAGCCTGAATGTAATTCAAGTCTACATTAAAGCCGCAGATACACTACTGACATGTTTGAATTTTTCTTTTACAGGTTTCTGTTATAAGGACTCTTGGCATCAATATGTCTTGTCCAAAAATGTCATTCCAAAACTACGGTGCGCAATACAGGCTGACCTTGTCTGACCTTGACAGTAAGAGCTTTTATCCATGGTGCAAAATCCCCACATATTACTGTGATTGTGACTAAATAACTAGACGGCACCAACACAGAAAAGCCCAAGCAAAAGGGCAGTGCAGCTCTGCAGCCCTGCAGTGCATGATGGGACGCCTCACCTCGTGAACAATGACCAACATGGTGTTCAAGACTGCCACCATCAGTGTGATGCACATTAATGCTGATGACTTGTCGTCATGTGACAAAAGGTGCGTGAAGCCATGTTTGTGTGACACGTCTGCTGGTAGAAGTCTTTTTTTAAATGAGCGTTTTATTGTCTCCAATTGGAAAGCATTTCTACACTTACCTGGATTTAAAACCCAACTGCATTTCTAATGCAGTTAAAGAAATATCTTCCTGTTAATCCTGTTAATGGCTCAAATGACATATAGATATTATTAGAGATCACATATTGACATACAGATACATATAGATGAACAAAATTATCTTCAACTTGCTGAAAAACTACAAGACCTATCACTCCCCTCTTGTCTACGGCCGAGCCTCACCAAGACTTTGCCTGCGGTCAATCAAGTCTGAGACTTCTATTTTAAAGAATGATGCAACAACATCGCTGAGTAGTTGAAAATGCTATTGAAATAATGTATTGATTCATCCTTCACACACCATTGAAAGAATGCTCAGTCTTATGATGCAAGAAGAAACATTATGAAATGTATTCAGAGGTGTGGATTGTATTTTATTCTGTGGTTTGTGAACTTCATCTGCATGTGTGTCTCTGTAGGACGGTTGTGTCGAGCAGACGTGTGAGCCAGTGCTCGTAAAGATGGGTGAGAAGGAGGAAACCTGGTGGACAGCTGCATCATCGGCACTCATCTCAGCGCCGGCCCAAGTCGTGACTGCGTGATATGATTACAGAGTCTATTTCAAAGCTGGTCAACACTGTCACTTGGCTAAACATTTGGAAATAATTAGATTTATAGCCTCCATTTGGGCACCACAACTGTTGCTAACTTTTTCTCTGTGACATTTTCAAGTGATGTCTCACCGTTATTATTGAATCCGTTGAGCGATGCCTGTGTCTATTTGCTCAGTGAGCTGGTATGTGCTGGTTAATAGGAAGAGTTATTTTCTGATTATTGCATACAGTTTGAGTCCAAAAAAAAAAGTGGCATTCACAGAACATGAGCATCAGCTGGAGCTCCCTGTTTATCCCATGAAGCATCTTGGTGGCTTTAAGCTGAATTATCACATCACCTCTTAGCCATGGTGACTTCTGCTGCTTTGGTGCGTCGCTTCACTTCTGGTATGCCTCGCTGTGCGGCGTCCCGCTGAGGTGTTTACTGTGTTGGCTCCAGTTCTGTACCCTCAGCGCACTTTCCTCCTCCTTCTAGTGTTCCAGCCTGCCCCGGGGGATGATGGATCGGGGTTCTGATTACGGTGCTGTGGGATTTATAAAGTGTAAGAACCCTCGTTCCCAAACGTAATGTGAATACAGGATGTACGTGCCAGCGATGAGCATCGCATGTACGTATTCGTGTTCAGATTATCCTGTTTAGCGAGAAGGGATGCTTTTTTTAGCTGCGCTGACAGGTAGTGGCTCTCTCTAGTCTCGGACCTGTGACCCATCGTGTTACTCAGCTCTTCTATTCAGGTCACTGGATAAAAATTCCTTCATCCTCCAAGAAAGTTTGGCTAACAAGCATGTCGTCACACACAAAGTCTAATGTAAAGCATGAGCTCAAAATGAATGTGTCATGTTTTGGATGGAGATACATGACACAAGTCCGATTCTAAATGGGTCAGTGTCACACATTTGAACATCAAGTGCTGCTTGGGCTTCTTATCTCCTCCAAATTAGGTTAAAACACTTCTCTTCACCTGCCCTCTTTTAACTGTTCCGTGAAACTATTTCCCTGCACTATTTTTAGCAGGACATTAAATTACTTCATACACAGTAGCTATTCACACCTGCAGATTCAGGACTGAACACTTCCAAAGTGCTTGTGTACAAACATGTCATGTAGAGTGGAACCTTGAGGAGTCAAGCTCACAATTCCCAGGACTCACAGGTCTCTTCTGCACATTCATCCTCCAATGTAATGGTATTTTCAACCACTCATTTGCCAAGACAGATGAAAGTTGAATGCATTTCCGGATCCAGACCCACCAAGCTTGATGAGGTTTTGCCCCCTTTTGTGGTGGCGAGCTGCAGCATGAGCTCACTAAACTCTATCAAGTGTGTTGTGTAACACTAGGACTCCTATGGGTTCAGGTTTGATGTGATACCGCGATTGAAAATGCAACCTCAAATCTGAAGATTCCTATCCACTAAAGGTGCATATTGACAAAACCGGTGGAGAGAATGGGCTTGGAAATCAACTCAGCCAAGGAGTGATCAGAAACAACACTGAAGGGTCACGGTAAGTGTTTAACAAAGCCAGCTAATGTTTGCTGTCCTCTGATAGTTTAGCACATCTGTCATTGGACCAGAGCAGTGTCTGTGTGATAGAAGCGACCTATGATTTGTAGGCCAAACCATTCTGTGTTTTCACAAGCAAATAAATCCTAAATTATACAACAAACGTAGTTGAAATTCCCATCATTATTCTTCATTTAAATTGAGGTACAGCGTATAAGTGATCCTGGGCATGAGGCACAGTGGACCTGAAAATAACTTTGATGTCCCCACAGACTTTTTTCCAATCTTAGGACTGAACGAAAGGGGTGGAGACTTAGTCTCCTTATTGTTCACTGACAAATCTGGAGGTGCACAAAAAAAAAAATCATTACATTTAGGACATTTATTTGCTGTTCATTGTTTTTATTGACATTTTTTAAATAATTTTTTTAAGAATATTTTTAATAATGAATTATTTTGTAGAAGTGGTTGACATTGTGGCAGTACCAAATGGAATGCCAAACATGAGATCCCATGAGATGAGATTAGAGATCCTTTGATACAAGGCGAGCGATCATATTTATGTGATGATACTGGCACTCGAATACACTTTAAATCATGCGGCGCTTTATTTACTTCCTGATGAGAGTAATGATTGGTGCTGGAACTATCGCTCCTGTAATTATGGGTCAGCAGGTCAAATGTTGCTGCTGCTGTGAATATCAGGGCTTGGCTGCCTCAGTGGCATGCCCATTACGGAGCTTATTACCTTGGCATACCTTACCAAAACGTCCAAGAGGAAGTCCCAGGGGCAAAACAAGCCCTTTAATACCCCTTTCCTAGGGGAGTATATAAAGTAGCAGTTTGCATCATCGCCTCAGAACAGCGCTGACAGACCCTGACAACCAGAAACCCCAACGGAGCGAGTGGCGATACAGATGCCAACCAGTTCTCCCAGTGCAAGAATCATGCCAGCAGACGGACGACCAGGTCAGTGGACTTTAGCTCAGTACATCAATACATCATACACATTCTAACCAACACTAGTGCTTTTAACCGTTTGCTTTTTAGCAACTATAAGCTTAACTATCATGAATTCACCTTAAAGTAGTGAGTAGCTACACTGAATTTTCTTTTCATGTAAATGCAGTGAATCAAACCAAAGATGTCAGCACAGCTACAGGTGAGATATTGAAAATTGTTGGTTTAACTGAACCTGAATTAAAGCTGTGGTTGTCATTGATTTTTTCAGAAAAAGCGCCATTGTACGAGCCAAACATCCAAGAGCCAAAATTCAGGACTGATCTTCTCAAATGTAAGATGACGATTTCTTGCCACACTTGAACTGTTTCCACTGAATTATTCATGTTTTACTGAGAACACAAATTCACACAGATTGGATCAAGCTTTCGCTGGATGATAAGACGGCCAATAAGATGCTTTGGATCACAAACGGTGGATGTAAAGTGTCCCGCATGACTGATGATCTCACTTGTCCAGTCCTGGATAGGCCAGAGCGATACGAGCATGTCCCTCAGGTATCTTGGACGTAAATCTGCATGAAGGATCCTGCTGGATTTTTATTGTCAGATTTTCTTACTCTTATATTATCACTTCAGGTTCTTTGCAAAGAAGGAGTTTCTGGCTTCAGGGCGTACTGGGAAATACAATACACCGGATGGGTTGTGGTTGGAGTTGCACATGAAGGGGCAGCAAGGAGAGGGGTCGACGGACCCTCCGGACTTGGAGAGAACGACCAGTCCTGGGGACTTGGGTGGGGCGGCTCACACTATCAGGTGTGGTTTAACGGCTCCAACAGTGAAATATGGGACGTCCCTCAGTACACAACTATTGGAGTGTATCTCGACCATCCGGCGGGTTTGATCAATTTCTACGCTGTGAAAGACGTGGAAGGAGTTGACGGTGCTGACAACAGGAAGGAGGTGCACCTGCTGCATCAGACCCGGAGCTCATTTAAAGGGAAGATGATGCCAGGATTCTGGGTCGGACAAAAGTCTTCATGTGTGCTTCTGCAAGAACCATGATATATTTTACTTTTGACTTTCACTTGCAACATTTCCTTTTTTAATGTGTTTTTTTTAATATGTAAATAGAACCACACAGAGTCTGCTATGTTCATTTCATAGCAAGTAGCAGAGCATACTGTACACCATTTTCTGTGTTGTACTGCGACGCCCTCATTTGAGACGCTTGAGCTTGTTATTATACATGTATGTGTCTGTAATGCAAATAACTGCAATGCCTGTGAGATTATTTTACATCTAATAAAGTATAATATGAAAAAAGTCTTTTTGGTTCACTTTAGAATAATCATGCAAAATGTTCTCAAAATATTGTCATGTTTTTCTGGTGTAATACATTTTGACAGAAATACTGGGAATGAGAAAACTTTGCTTTGCACTTGACTCGACGTGTGATACATATTTTCAATGTCAGAGCTATATCCTGCAGTTAGCTTTAATATCAAGGCTGTTTTAATATCTCAGCTAGTTTTGTAATTACATTACAAATCCCTGTTGATCAAAATTAGAAGAAGCAGATTAACAACTGCATGCTGTTCATCCACCACTGCTAATCCCTGCAAGCGCCTTGTCATCAATCATTTGAAATATAAATAAATCACTGTTGACTTTAGCGTCCTGAAGTACCAAACAATGCTTCACTGAGCGACGGCGAACACAAAGCGCTTTACCATCATGTCATGGGGAATACATTTAAGCAAAGATAGATGAGGCACACCTTTGCAGAGCTGCATGCTTGATCTTATCCTGAGGCGATAAGTCATGATTTATAAATACAAGCCCGCAGCGGAACATGAATCCATCATTGTCATGTGAAGCATCTAGTCTCTATCGAACCTTCAGCTGCTCTGGCTCTTTCATCCCTCACTTTCTTCTGTTGGGACTGGACATGGAAGCCGGGGGATTAAGTCTGTTGACACGAGAGCACATCCTGAAAAACAATAATCATGTCAGGTTCTGATGTACAACCGGACTGGGGGGAATGCTCCGGCAAAGGAGAGCCAACTGTCTGCCATACTGCAGTGACCACCACACCACGACGCTGGGCAGTGATCAATCGCTGCTGCTGCAGGAGGATATGTAAATGAAGACAGAGAAAAAATGTTGGGTGTTGTTCGGAAAAAAAGTATACAAAAACATGCTGACTTGTTTGGACAATAAAAGGCGGAATAGTTGAAGTATTGAACAAATCTAACCATTGCACTATTGCAAATAAATTATGACTCTTGTTTTTCTTTTGTACAAACAACAACATGAACCATCAGTATCAAATTGATCACTGATCACGAGATGCTGTGGAACCTCCCCTTCTCAATGATCAAATGATTTCTGCAAAATGTTGGCATGTTGGAGCAGCAACAGTTTTGCCACCAAACACAGCTCCCATAAAAGGAGACGCTATTGTCTGCCAAAAAATAAAATAAGGCGCCTTACTTTCTGAAGAGAAGGGATGTGCGTTGCCCACTAAGTTGATGACTAGTGTCCATGTTTTCTTTGTCTAACATTTGTGGCAAAGTAATTCATTTACCAAACGCTCTCGATAACAGCTGAAATATACAATATAATAATATCATGAAGGCTGCCATCTTCATCCAAGATGTTTCTAATGGTGTTCATCTATTGATCTTATTTAATCCAAGTGAAATGTTTGAAAATTCCAGATCACAATTCCAGTTTCACACAAGGAATCATCTGCGTCAGAACCCAACGATGTGGGAAAATCATGACGACATCGATTACCTCTTCTTTCTAGTTGAGGCGTCGAGGCGACAAATGTTGTTTCTGCCCCCCTCTACCGACAAAACACTGTTGTTCACCTCGATGTACGGCGATGAGTGTATTAGCTCAAGTCTCAATCAATAAAGGTTCTTATTGGATGCGTTAAAAAATACGAAATAATAAGAAATAAATAAACACCAGTGAGGACCATCCGGGTTTTACACGGTTGCTTGTGTTACCTACCCTGCACTGCCATCCCTACTTCACTCATCTGTTGATTTAAATTCACGTCATTTCGTTATTTACTCACATAGTGTTGTGTGCAATGAGCTGTATACTATGTATACAGTGAACACAATACAGTGACTTGTGCGTAGCTGGGCAACGACAGACCGTGGCTGCCATCTACTGATGACGTTACGCCATACACATTTTTTTTTCGAACCTTTTTAGTTATGAACACCCATTCAAATTAAGATTTAAGACACTTGAACCATGTATATCCACAAAAAGCCGAACCTAGTGAGCAAATCTGGCCCGGAAAATGTATCCAGGCTGATGCTTGATGATGACGTCACGTAATGTCCAGCTCATATTTGTCAATACAAGGATTTGTAGTCGCCTGAGCCTCACCGCTGTAGTTAATACACCGTTTTACCTGGACTGAACGGAGCGGATTCATACCTAAAGCCGAGCAGCAGGTGGAAATTGAGTCGAGTTCCCCTGACGCCTGACACCATGGAGAAAGAAGAACGACGAAAGGTGAGCATGGGCTCCCGCTGCACTTCTGGCACTCGTGGTAAAATCACTCATAGAACCAAATGACAAGGTTCGAAGTCTTGAAAGTCAGCTGTTCGTGCAATGTTTCTGTTCCTGTCATGTATTAAGTCAAGGTGTTACGTGGGTCATACAAAATTTCCTTCCATTTGAAGTGCACATTGAACGTAAACACACAATATAAACTGCATATGCTCATGTAGTTTTATTACAGCTATAATTGACCAACACTGCTTCAACAAAAAAAGGTGAGAATGGTCACTTCCGTCCTGACTTATTTGCAGGCTCTCACTCAATTCTGAAATTGACTAGAAAGCCTTGGAACATGGTAGTTGAAAGGGATCTGACTCCAATTCAGAACAGGTAGCTTTGCACCCCCCAAAGACTCATGATGGCACAGTTGCTCTCTTTACACTGCGAGCCCATGATTTAATCGACAACAATGAACATTGAACAAATGGTTTGGAGTGAACTATAAGGAAGATCCAAGTCAGTCCTCTTCTCTCTGATGCAGCATTTCCAACCAGCCTGCCCTTCATAGAAAGGCCAGTCTACATATTGGATCACAAAGGCCAAAGTTGAAAGGTGTTTTTTTTTTCTTTATCAACACCAAGGTCACTGAGCGGAGTCAGATTTGGTCATCGACCAGACAGAAGCCACTTTTGTGTGTTGAAATGGCAAGTTTTAGAAAACAAGCCCCCCCCGCTAGCCAGCGAAGGCGAGGGAGCCCTAAAATCGAACTGACTGAGGAGCAGAAGCAGGAGATCAAGGAGGCGTTCGACCTGTTTGACACAGATGGCATAGGAAGCATTGAAGCCAAAGAGCTGAAGGTGGCCATGCGAGCGCTGGGGTTTGAGCCCAAGAAAGAAGAAATCAAGAAGCTGATTTCAGAAGTTGACAAAGTGGGATCGGGGAAAATCGACTTTGCCGACTTCCTCAGCATAATGACTGTGAAAATAAGCGAGAAAGACACCAAGGAGGAAATCCTGAAAGCTTTCCGACTCTTCGACGATGACAACACGGGCAAGATCTCATTCCAAAACCTCAAGAGGGTCGCCAACGAGCTGGGCGAGAAGCTGACCGACGAGGAGCTACAGGAGATGATCGACGAGGCCGATGGAGACGGCGACGGCCAGGTCAATGAGCAGGAGTTCCTGAAGATTATGAAGAAGACTAACTTCTACTCTGTGTGAGTGACACAATGAGAGTCCAGCTGGAAGGAAGAGTGAAGGGAGGTTTTCTGTGGAAGTTCTCAGCCTAAATAAGAAATTAAATCACATTGATCAAGGTTGCAGGTTGTGCTACTTTGCTTTCTGCACTGCAAACAACGGTCAACAAGTTAAGTTTGTTTTTGAGTATTTAATTGTGGTTACTGGGTAGTGTTTGACTGGCTCTGAGCTCAGAGGGGAAAACAATTTCCTTACCGAACCACCAATAACCCTTAAGAGCTTTCTAACCAAATATGGCAAAACAAAACAAGCCACATTTGGTCTTCTGTATCCAAGTTTCCTGCCACAGATCATACCGAACACTGGCATCCACCAGTTCCACACTGCCTGCACTCTCCACTTCACCTTGAGTTCAGTCAATCACTTTGGATGAACAGGCCTCAGTACTTGCTACACTCATCTTCTGTCGCCCGCCTGACTTCCTGTCATCTGTGCATGTTTTCTGTCTGTTCTACGTAATTTCAATCCTCTCTTTCACCTTTCCATCTTCTTAACCTCTTTACTGATGCTACGAGTCACATCAGAAATCATCGTAGTCGACGGAGACCAGTCCTTTTATCATAGTAAAATCAATATTGTCCAGACATTTATACTTTCCTTTTCAGGCCTTTGGCATTTTTAAATGGATGAAGATATTTATTTTACTTTACATGTGCATTATTGTAGCAGAATAAATGTATGTGTATTTCTGGGGTGATTCTGAAAATATATTTAATGACTGTCAAGTTTCATGTGATATACATTTCTGAACAAATAATTGCAATAATAGAACAAAGTAACATCCTGTCTACACTTTCCCCACAAGATGGAGCTATTGCGTTACCTACGATATCATTCAGGAACAGGCGGCGCACTGCAGTGGAGGAGTTCTGGTTTATTTGCTTATTGTTACCAGCAGTGGCGGCCGGTGAAGAAATTCTAGGGGCCTGCAGAGACATTTTCTCATTCAAAATAGTCTCAGTATATATTTAAACATACACGACGGATAGAAAGTACTTCGTCAACTATAAATTAAATTAAATGTAACACGTTGAAATTTGGGAAATGCTCACATCTATAGCAGTCTTTCACTAAAGTTATCTTTATTGAAAAAAACATGTTATTTGTCAAAAATAACTAATATGAAACATATTAATAGTGAGTTAACATTAAACACATTCATTTTAAGTTTTCTGAATTTCTGTTGTTTGATTTTGACTCCATTTCCTGTGACTCAACCTGTCAATCAACCACACACTAATATTTATCTTGCTTCTCTAAAAGTACATTTATTTCTTGCTTTTTTTTTATATCTTCACCATAGGAGAGGTGAGGCAGCACAATCTACTGACCCTCTCTGTGGTTGGTGTGTTTTTGAGTTATGTGCTGTTTGTTTATTTTTGCCACTCCTAGAGGTTAATTTGTGTAAAGTCAAGAGAATTTGGTAGACTTTTGCTTCAGTGACTTATTTTCAAATGAACAGATGCTCATTTTTAATATCCATTTCTGGTCTTCCTGTAATGTCAACTTGCAACAACACACAGGCAAAATAAAACACGTTCACAGAGTGGATTCACTCCACCTCAGACTGTCTCTAATAACTAGCAAGCATTAAATGAAAGGTTGAATTCGAGTCTCCCTGCTCTCTTGATCCATGGGCTAAAGCAATGAGAATTCCAGTCGAGCTTTGAAAGTCATCCTTGGGATACTTACAGATCTTTCCAAGGAGATAACATCTTCTCTCTCCAGCCTGCGGCCAATATCTCTTCTACGGGATTGAAAAGTCTCAGTCTTTCTTGTAAACCTTGACTTGGTCAGGCTCTGGCAAAGAAGTCTTTACCCACTTCACCCTTGGGGCACCACCAATTTTCTTTTTTTTTCTTTTTCAGACCCATGCACTCCCTCAAAAACCCTGCCTTATCTGTCAGTACTGTCAGCAGTTTTTGTGAAACAGTTCCCTGGTAAATGTCTTTTCAGAGTTTGTAAATGTGTTTCCATTGTATGCAAATTTTCTGAAGAATGATACGGAGTGGGAGGGGACCAATTTACGGACGTGATCCGAGAGTGGTTGCTGGAATCTTCCACCTGTACCAATCGCCATTGGGAGTCAACTAAATGCAGAAAGATGTTCTGTCCATTTTACAAACTGTAAAAACACACTTACAAACGCAAAAAAATTGACAAACTCTGAAAAAACATTTACAAACTCATGAAAAAAATGAAGAAGTTTCTAAATTTGTTTGGAATGTTGTAAATGCGCTTTGCTTTTTGTAAATTTGCTTCAAAAGTTTGTCAATGTGTTTTGCACTTCTCAGCCACCGTAGTTTGCACTCTGCTGTACTTTTGTTGTGACAACTTAATAATTGAAATTGGACACAAAACCTTTCCTTTTAGGATGCATGAAATATTCGGCCTTTGGTGGAGTTAGTTTGGAGCAAGGCTGAATCGTGGCGTGTGACGCAAAAATACAATCATGCCATCAAACAGTGTGCAAGAGGCCTGAACGATTACTTCGACTCAAATCGACATTGAGATGTAATAGGATGCAATTAAATGTGCCGAGCTCAGCAAGACTGCGGGAGAAAACCTGGCAACTCGCTCCTGGTTCAGCGGGTCACTGCACGATCTGGTGATGACCAAGCAGGAGAGATGATTTTGACTATCCGGCCCATGTCTCGCGCTTGCTCTTTCTTTGATCGCTTTCCCCGTCTGTGGTGTCGAGTACCAAACTTGGGCGTCTCCGTCGTTGTGTTGACGCTTCAGTGTCAAGTGTGATTGAAGGCAGTATACGGTGATGAACTTTGAAAATTGACCGGATCCACCTTGACTCCCTGTCGGAGCGAGCCATTGTACTATAGTTTAATGTGGAATCCAGTCTAGATGCCAAAAGAAATACAAGTCCAAGTTGAACCAATCAGGAGTCTGAAGACTGTTATCTGTCAATTGGCAGTCAGGTGCTAGTGGGGCTAAGCACTTGTGCAAAAGGTCCCTAATGGTTTTGCTGTGGTGTGTGTTACCTACTTTCATGCATTTTAGTTTTTTGGAGTGCACATTTTGATTGAAGGCCAAATATGAATTAAAACCTTTTTTTTTTTTTTTTTTTAAGCAAAGGCTAATGGAATATTTTAAAAGGAATATTCAATAAACATTGAATTTCAATAAAAAAATGTGTATAAAGCTTTATTTTAGACTATTTATGCAACCAAAAACCAGTGAAAAACTTTTAATATTGGGTATTTGGCCAAGATCTGAAGTGTATTCAGCCGCGACTTCGGCCACAGATTTTCATTTCGGTGCATCCCTACTTCAACCTCTACCAAGTACTGAGTTGTCATGTTCCATCTGAATGTGGTGTCTCAGTGTAGTAGAGGGATCCCATTTACAAATGCACACCTGTTGTTGTGCAGCCTTAACCTTTTGAAAGGAGAATGAAGACAGGTATGCAGCAAATGGAATTACTGTATGTGACACTAGATTCGATAGAGCAAACATGGCTTCTCATATTTGGCTTTAAAAATGAACACGTGGAAATGAAAAATCCTTTTCAAAAAGTGAGAACGACAATACTGTAGTGTGACTGGCGTGTGAGCACCAGTTCATTTTAAAAGAGCCACTGTTTGGAACCTGAACCCACTGCAACCCATGGGGCACATGATAGTAGCAGTCATTCAGAAATATGTTAAAATACATATTTTAAAATTAACACTAGCTCGAGTGCAAATGATCTTAATTGGTGTTAAACTCTCTTCAAACGGCCATCTCATTGTCAAAACACCGCACAACTGAGCGTGCACCCATGGTCCTTTGTCGCAGTAACCGAGTGAAATTAAAGTCCACAAGTTAACAAACACCATCCTTACCAACAGTTTGTCCCCCCAAAAAACAGACTTTCCAGCAAATCATCCGTCCATGTCTCTAAAATCTCTCATCACTGTAAGCCTCTGATTATTTATAGTTGCCCTCCAACTCAATTCCCCTATCAGATTGTAGACCTCCAAAATTTATTGCGCAGTGTCATGAAGTCAAAAACGCCAGTGCCAAGTTTCCTTTTGCATGAAACAATGAAACCCGAGAACATCTGTGATAGAATATCTGTCCAAATATTGACAGTGTAATTCATAAATATGGATATGGAGTCCCTGCTGGCACGTTGGACTTTTTCTGCACATGTGAGAGCCAACTGCCAAAAGCTCTAAATACAAAGGCTGGTACAGTCGTGTTGGAGCAATCCTGAATAATGTAAGACCGAAGAAATCAGAGATGCCAGTGAAACGTCCCTCACTGCCTCAAGTACAAACTTTTCAGCCCTCTAATGGGCTTTTATGATAACAACTATAAAATGCTAAAGGCCTTTCCAAAATTCATTTATGAAATATTGCTGCCATCCTTTCCCTTTTGAGAAAGAGAAGAATCTATTTAATTTTGCTCAAGCAGACTCTGTGTTACGCAGAATCTTCAAATATCTGACTAAAGATGTTAGAGGCAGGGCGTCTGAAAGAAAGCCATTTTTCACATCGCCAACAGAACTCATTTCTGAGTCGTTTAAGCTGGTGATCCAGCTCTGTGAGAGATTTAATATACCACCTGCTCTCCTCTATCTTGTCCCTTTAAGCACACATACAAATAAACTTGTTATGATGCAGGTAATGTTCCTAAAGACGACTAAGCACTGACACGTGAAAGACATGGAGTGTTGAGTGGACACGACTGGGAGGGAAACGTGGTTTACAACACACTTATATTGACTTATATACACAAGGAGGTCTTCTTAACCTCTTTGATCTCGGGGCCCACCTTTCCCAGAACAAATGGGCCCGGGTCCCATTCAACTAATACAAAGCAAAACCTTGTGATCAATGCAAAGATATTTATTTGTCATGGAAAAGTCCAACCAGCAGCAGAACCAGGTGCAAGTCATATTCATCAAATTTACTAAAGAAAAAAAGAAGAAAAAAAAAATACACTTGATGCAAACGGTTGAGAAAATTGGAAAAACTGAATATAAGATAATAAACCATGTCTAAATATCATAAAGAATTCTATATTTTATTTATACTCCAAAGGAGATAGAAGTAAAGTGTAAATGAAAGTATTGCCAATCCAATTAATTTTCAAAGCTGCTTCAGTGGGTGCTTTCATGAACAGTTTTTGCAGATGGGGAGGCGCCATCACTTTCTTTATCATGTTTTCTTTTCAAGAACGTCTCTATAGTTGCTAACTATTACAGATTCGCAGCTGTCAAGTCAATTCTATGACACAATACTGCCACCACACGTGGCTAATCTATTAAAACAGCATCTTGCGTCCCTCGCAGCCCAGAGGTGTAAAACAAAAAAAACTTTTCGCTGCCCTCTAGGGGGCGCTCGTGGCCCAACCATGGGCCCAAGCCCTATGGTTAAGAATCACTTCACTAGGAGACACGAGCAATATGATGACATCTGAGTCAGAATAGATGCAGCCAGGGGAACCGACTTCCACTTTTATTTTTAGATTAGATTAGATTAGCACCTGGATTGGTGGGAACACATGGCTAATCGATGAATGAAAAGGCTAATGTGAATTAATATGTAATAACTACATTTCTTTGAAGGGAAATCGATGTTATTTTTTCCTTCTCCTCTCCCATCTGGTATTTACAAATGAAGTCCTGAGCATACATGCAAACATAATGATCGTGACTGTGTAGGAGTCTTGACCTCAACGCACCTTTCACCTACTAGCAGCGATTTCCCATCACAACAGGCTCTGATCACTACCCCCCCTATGTGCAGCCGTCTGGCGGCGGCTGACACCTGACATGTTTGTGACTTACTCTCTGACCCTCAGCGGCAGGAGACGTGTCGTCACACTGGCCCTGGCAGTTGAGATATGCACGTCTCTGACTCATGAAGGATGACACGACGACAGGTGAGTCAAGCCTCAGCCATGACTCTTCTCACTGGCATAGTGAGAAAGCCTGGGACCTGTGACTGGTAAAACAAATTCTGAACTTTCCTGGATGTCTTTTTGTCTGTAAACGTACAATGTCTGGGCGCTTTGTCAGAGATGAATGAATTTGTCTGCTTGACTTCTTTATGACTTGTTACTTGTCAATTACATCTTCTCCCATCTAAATGCTCTTCTGTAAAATACCATTTCCTCGCTGGACTGATGGAACGGCATGAAAAAAACAAAAGTATTTTTGAAATGGTGCGGCCACAAGTACTGTCTTCGGCTGACTAGAACTTCTGCTTTAAAATACATACATAGAACACGTGGTCATTGTTTTACACCTTTGGGCTGTGAGGGTCGTGAGATGCTCAGTTTTAATCCATGAGCCTTGTGTGGTGGCAGTAATGTGTCACTCAATTGACAGCTGCAAATCTGTGATAGTTAACAACTATGGAGAAGTTCTTGAAAAGAAAAAAAATGATTAAGAAAGTGATGCAAAGAGTAAAAACTGTTCATGAAAGCACCTGTTGAAGCAGTTTTTGTGGCGATACTTTCCTTCACTTATATCTTCTTTGGAGTTTAAATAACATATATTATTTTTATTAGGATATTTCCTATTTTCTCAACAGTTTGCATCAAGTGTATTTATTTTTCTTCCTTTCTTCTGTAAATTTGATGAATATGACTTGCAGCAGGTTCTGCTGCTGGTTGGTCTTTTCATTGACAAATAAATATCTTAACTATGAACACATGGTTTCATGACATTTCACAAGGTTTTGGTTTGTTTACATGTAAGTGGATTAGATATGGTTATTGATCACAAATGAAATCAAGAGTAATGAATCACTCCGATTACTTGTATGGGCCCCAGGCCTACTTGTTCTGGGAAAGGTGGGACCCGAGATCAAAAAGGTTAGGAACCCCTGACCTAGACAATCCATGTGAGAGTGCCGTTTTGCTGTTTCACATCTATGTTGCCGAGCTTGACATTCTGCGGCGCATTTTGTCCTGGATGCATTCAACAATGTTATGTGCCTTTCTTGAAAACTATTGCCGTTTGTTGTGCAAAGTCTGTATTCCTACTATGACTCGAAATGTGTCACTTGCATTTGAGATAAAGACGGCAATTGGAGTACTTCAGCAATAGCGAGTGTAAACCTGTCATCTGCTGTCATTGGGCCAAAGACAGAGCTCTGCTTTCATCTCTGTTCATGGATCATAGATGGATAGACCCCTAGCGGTGCTCAACCTCTAGACCTCCTTACTTGCAAGAGAAAAGTGCCTTACTTATTTATTTTCTTGTGAGAATTGTTCTCTGACCTGCAAGTGTCATCAACGTCTGTGCTTGTACCAGTCCAAGCAGGGTCGCGGGTCTCTTAAGAAATACTGTCTGCGAGTGTCTCTGCCATCCAGGAGAGACTCACAGTAGAATAGCTCCACCTCCACATTATTGTGAGAAGCCAGTTGCTGTGATTCTATTTGGGACTGTCTCCTCGACACCTCAGTCTTTGACCACAGACTCAGGACACACTGTGGAGGTGACGTGTCCCGAGAACAAATCCCAGAAGTGCTGGAGGAGAGGTCCTTGGGGAAGGAAGTGTTTTTGCTTCGACTTTCCACATTCTTCTTCAAAGTGTCCTTCACATGATAGACTGTTTTTTCTCTGCATGCCCAACTTTTCACTTTCATTTTGTCTTCTGTTCCGTCCCACACATTGTATCTTATAAAGTGCCCACCATTTTAAGCACTAACAGGCATTTGAGAATTCTCTGCCCAATCCAACCCACTACTGGGCCGTGCAGTCTGATGTTAACTGCCATTCATTTTGCAGACTGAGGATCAGTTTTAAGACAAACTCGGATAAAATCCTAATGAGACTGAAAACAATCAGTTGGAGTTTTGCAGCTTTCCAACTGTTCTTCTCTATATTCCCCCTTTACTGAATAGTTAAGACGACTCCGAAAGCATTTCCAGCTGACATTTTTAACCGCCTTCGATTGTCCCAAGCTTCTTATAGTCCAGCTCGTAGACCTCACTCATGCTCGTGAATGGATAGGGTTTCATTTATTTGGCCAGCTGGACGGCCAGTTTTAGACCCGCGTTCTGGCAAAAATACTTCATAGGCCCAGCAGACCTGGTGTGAAAAGATGTCAACACTCCAGCTGCAGCTCTAACTGTGCAGTTTTAGATAGCGCTGCACCAAACAGGCTTGACAGGTTTGATTTTGTCTGGGGCACCTTTCTTGATCAGTGATTGTTGACTGCAGGGGTATTTATAGCTCTGAAGAAGGATGGTTCTGATGACAAAACTTATTTTGGAGTTCAGTATCAAAGGAGCTAGAGTTTAAATTCAGAAGTGGATGCCTGCGACCCATGACAGCTGACTTGAGAGAAATCTAGATGACTAGATCCCCATGATGTCCTCTTTAGGAATGTGGCTGTTTCTTTTTTTTCTTTTGAATATTGCTTGTTACTACCGTTCATTGACAATGACACTATATATATATATATATATATATATATATATATATATATATATATATATATATATATATATATATATATATATATATATATATATATATAATTTTATTTTATTTTTTCTTTAAGGGAAATGTTCAAGATTTTTATTAACCATTACTGTTTTGAGTAAGTGGGCATTCAGTGTGCATGACAACAAGTGAATTATAAATCAATGTATTTTGGCAGAAACAGCTTCCTGTTCATTATGTACTGCTTGTGGGGCACTGGACAGAAGGGCCCTTTCTGCACAGCAGCTCTGACTGTCACAGACAAGAGATGGTTGCATGGCAGGAGAAGTGCCTGAGGGGTACTGTCTGCAGTGCCCCAAATTTTGAGACAGAGAACCCCCACAAATGCTGAACGATGTGTTTAGATGTGTTTCACATTATTATATTATATTATATTTATATTAATATTATATTATATTTGATGTATCAATTCATCCGTCGCGGGGCAGCAGCCTCAAAAGGCTCCACTAAACGCCCTGAAAAAACATCTTATGTTGAATGCCTGGGAAGATAGTGAGTTGGAATGAGAATCATACATAATTGTTTTTCAATCTCGTAAATCTCTCTAAAGTGGTTGACATAATGATGCTTATGGTTTATTTACTGTATGTGTCAATGGGAAAATATGTCAACGGATGAGAAGAGACTGAAGAAGAGACTAAACATCTCTCTACTGTTTCCTTCTTATAGCTTCATGGCTGGACTTCAGTGTGGCTGCAGCAGGGTGTCATATAAATTGACCATTGACCTCTTCTCCAGTAATACACATTTCAAATGCTACTCTTTTAGTGCAGCAGAGAGTCATCTTCACAATTAAAAACACCCACACGCAGAGATGTATCTATGCTCTACAACATCCGTGGCATGCACACACACACTTGACTCACACACAGCAGCTGTTCGCAGTGAATTCAATTCTCTCACTCGGACCTGATCTCACTGACTTTTTCCTGTCGCCCTCACACACGCAGGCGCAGGCGTACACACGTCCTCATGCACGCACACAACAACATGCTCGCACTAACCACCACACCTGTTTATATCGAGTCTCGCACACAAACATATGCAGAAACAAAACGAACTGTGACCCAACAGGCCTACGGTGTACTTAACACCTAGTTGAGGGGTAGCCTGCTCCCACACCACGCATCAGTGGTGCCGTCCATCCTGCAACCCTACGGTTGCATTTGGAAGCGAAACCCCAGTCTATACAGTTTGGGAAACTGAAAGCGTCCTGTATAGGCTTAAGCTCATTGCCACCAGATGTCCTTACCTCCTCATCTCCACTTGATATCAACAATATAGAGAAGCCAGTTTCATCTTGAATCAAGATTTATTTTGGTGTTAATGTAATGAGTAAAACACAATTCTGTATTTTATTTTGAATACAGCTATACACAAAATACAATATATTTTAGAAATCAATCAAACCCTTATTAAACTCTACACAATGATATTATACAGCGTAACAAAATAATGAAATGGACCATTAGTTGGACGTCCTAAAGCAGAGAGATATGTATGTAAAAAATCTGTCAAAAATCATGGAAGAATAAAATACAGCAAACATTGTCAACCATTGTGATTATTAACCTGATAAACACAAGGTACAAAGTATGGCAAGAAAAAATCAAAACACAGGTCTGGTATTAGCTATTAAATGTCAAAACTGTCATTTTATTTATTGTTGTTGATGTAAAATATATACATACAATATGAATGTATATAAATCCATTACAAAATACAGTAAGATCTCTAAATATATTAAAATATTTACTTTTCTACACTAACCAAAAACATATTTATTTAAAATGATAGTTCAATTTCACAATGGAAACTTGAAACTACATTATAATACATTATAATGTGTAATACAACTTTTAAGAACATTGACCAAATGACCAGCAAAATACAGGGAAAGGTCCAAAACTAGCCTCACTTGGTGTGGAAATGATCAAAAGTACTTTAAAAAGTCATTTTTTTCTCAACATCTGAGACGTTTAGGAAGATAATAACACGCTGTAACAGGATGAAGTCTTTGATCGTCAATGTTTGGTTTATCTCCCATGGGTGTTGAAGCTCAACAGGTTTTTCACTTTATTAATCTCACCATGAAATCCTTTTTTTCACCAGCACATCAGCCTCGTCTCTCCCTCTGAGTGCTGATGCTCTTGAACTCCTGAAGAGTGTCGTCAGTCTCTCCTGCACCTCTCGCCCAGCGGAGGGTGTGGGTGACTCGAGTGCCAGGAGAGCTTTGAATAACGCAGAGAGGGGGAGAAATATAAGGAATAGGCAGAAGCAGTGATCAGTCTTCCCGCAGCAAAGAAGACAGAGGAATAACCATGCCTGAGCCTGCAGGTACGCAGACATTTGCATTATTTCTTTTTATTAATCGGTCCCAAAACTTTGTCAGCGCAGCAGTTAATCCAGCGAAGAAGTTCTCATTACAGGGACTTGAACTCACTTGAAGATGACTGATGTGGCAGCAGAGTTTTGGCCTTTATTGCAAACTCTTTTTGACATAAATATATTTAATACAAATGTAGATGATTAGGTAAACATTGTCCAAGAATTTATCAGACTTTTGCAAAGTAATTCATGACCGTATACCTAAAATACTTGCTGTGTTTTCTGGCCATCATTTCATGCTTCCGAAGGGCTGAACATGACTGTTTATAATTAAAGACTCTAATTTCATCTAAAACTGAACTAATGCCTCTGACACCCCGTGCTGCTGCAAACTAATACCAACGGCTTTGCAGCGGCTGAAGTGATTTGGCATGTTAAAGTGCAAGCTCTTTGCTTTGCTACTGAAATCTGACTGTACGGAATCTTTCGGCTGTAAATAATGCCGCGGCCAGCTGCTGTGACATCATCGCTAGTTACTGTCCCTATGACATCAGACTAAACTGCAGAACATTTTTTTATTCACACAGTTTTCCTCCCATCCTGCAGTTAGTTTGTTTATTTATTTTTCATAATCCTAAGAAACTGCTCTGAACAAATGTCTAGCAAAACACCGGTACACACAATAGTAGAAGGTATTCTAGTGAATCTCTCCATGTTTCATAAGATGGATTTCATCCTCTCGTAAATAGCTGTCTGTCGACCTTCACCTATGAGGAACCAACTGCTCCCCCCTCTGACTTGGTAGCTCTAAATCATTAAACGGCCAGGAAACGGCCACACAGAACCTTTGTGAGGACACTGGCACGATGAGCTTCTCAGACCCCTGATCTAATTTCTGCATTCACCCTCCTATTAAGAGTGAATTCGACATGTTCTCCTGGAAATGGCTCTGTCTTTAATGGTGATTTGCCACTCTCTGTAGCTGCTCAAACTTGTTTTTATTCATAACAGGCGTGCACTTATTTACAGCCACCCAATATATCCAACCATTACGTATCCAAGTAATGCGGATTCAGTTGCACTGTGCTGTACTGTATGACACCACCCATAATACGGAGCTAAATCCAGAAAAGGGATCAAACCGCCGCCCAAGTTAAGGTTAAAAAGACAAACAATAAATAACGCCCAATGAGAATACTCTGATACTTTAGTAACGTGACTGGCTGAACGGCTTCCTGCGTTCCATAAAAATTACGAGAGAGAGACGTGGTGGAGTACTGGGGTCGTTTTACGTTGTTAAATTGAATCACCTCATCTGGTCCTCGGATTAAACAATTAACACCGTGTTTATTGTCATCAACGACGTGTGCCAGAGAGCAGAATATCCGCAGCCCACCTCTCTGAAGGGACGGCGGCAATAAGTCGATATCTCCTCGCCACCATCCGCCGTATCAGTTGATGTCTATAAATACTCCGGAGTAACCCCTGGCCTTTCACGCTTTGTTTTGCTCCACCACATATGTTCATGCAATTAAATCCACACCCAAGGGTTTTATAATGTTACACATCCCAGTTGAGATAAAATCGAGCCAAACTATTTCCCACTGGTCAGCATGTTCGTTCTCGACGCACTGCGGATCAAACATATCAAGCCCAGCTCGTCTGAATGATTCATGCTTGCCATTGCTTTCATGGCGGTGAGCAGATGAAACTGTGTGAGGACCAGTTGACCTGGATCCCCTCTGTGGCACGGTCCCTCCGTAGAACTGAGAGTATCCGACATGTTTTCAGTGACCATGTGAATCTGTTGCAGACCGTGACAGACATTCATTCATTCATTTTTAACCACAAATCTGGTCCTGGCTCCAAGGGGCTTCAGGGGCCGCTTGAGCTTCCATCCCTGAGTTTACGGCCCCTAGCCGTTTCAACCTTTTATGAATTATTGATTTTCCCCGATTACACCGTAGGTTCTGTTTCCTCATGTCAACACCAACAAGGTGAAATTCCCACATCAGTCTCTGCCCTTCACCCTACGTCCAAACCAGCGACACCGGTGTTGTTTCAGTAACGTGGGGCTTTTGTCAACCTGAACAATGGCAAGTTCAAGCGGCACCCAGTGCCTGAAAGCTCCTGACCACTTCATGAATTATTCTCAGTTGTCGTAACAAGCCATTGTTGTGTGTAGCCAAGGGGCCCAGAGCGACCCTCAGAGGTCTTAAGAGGCCATGCTGGCTAATGAATGTGATTATGTCCAGGCCAAACACACACACTGTAAATCAAGCTGTCAGTGTTCAACATGGCGAGGTAAACAGCGTGTTGAGAACCTGCAGGCCTTAACTGACTATGACAAACATGGTGCAAACACCAAAGTGTAACCAAGATGCTTCCAGAAATAAACATAAGCCATGTGAGGACAAAGTTGGGTGCGGGTCCTCACATGCACTCATGGTTAGACAAAGTGGGATAGGAAGTGTTAGGATCTGTATTGTTTTTCATGAGCATCCACCAGGGCTAGGAAGAAGAGCTACATTCACTGGACGCATCTATAAAGCTAACCACGCTGCAGACGGTCTCTAAAGGGAGCATTTAAACTGAGTGGAACATCTGCTCACAAGTTCATTACTCTACTTCATGGCGAACTTGTTGGAGATGATCACCCCAAGTGGATTGGTTTGGCAGCTGCTAACACAGATTTCAGCTGCATGCAGGTGTTAAACCTCCTCGCTGGGATTTATATCAAAGTCTTCGGGTTCCGTAGAATCATTTTGGTGCGCTTTAATTCCAGGGTCCTGCTCTGACAGTATAGCTATTTTAAATGCGCCTATCAAGAAATATGTCGTCCATAAAGGCCAAAGTACTGAGCTGCTCTTAACTCTACTACTTTAGCAATTCGATTTTCACAAGCGCAAAGTGAACGCTTAAGCATCCGCGGTCAGTTCTTTCTTCCTATTCAAGGAAAGTGAAGGCCACTGATGGGAACGTGGCATGACTTCAGGGAGGTCATAAGACACCAGCCCTGGCCTTTACCAGCTACTTCTGTGACCCCTCCGAGACAACCGGCAGCTGTGGTATATAACACCACTCCATTTCCGTCACAAATGATCTTTTACCAGAATTAGTTACCAAGACTCTCATACTTGGAAAACATAACCAGTCCTTCATCCGCCGTCCAATTATACCTGAGCAATGAGGAGGAGGCCATGTAGGTCAGGATATCCCTTTCAAAGTCTCGCGCCAAAGATTTTGCCAATTCATTAACATTTCAAACTTGGCCGTGTCGCCGAATGTCTCATGTTACCTGGAAAACATTTAAGATTTATCGTCTAAGATTAGAACATTCCAAGAGACATCAAATCGTTTTCAGACATTCTTGGATTAACATTGAAAGTGGATTGGAATGGAGTGCAATCTGACTCCAAATCATCTATTATTGCGCTCTCATTGGCTGAGAGCAATCGGGCTGATCGCCAATAGACACCTGCACTTGACAACTTCATTTGCTGCTTGTCCTTCAGCTCTTAACATGGAAGGTTCCGCTCCGCACACACACACACAAAGGAAAAAACATTTAACATCATACTTCCTTTTATTGCTGACTTTCAGATTGTGTCTCCTACAAATAGTGTTCTTGTAGTGTCAGCGGATGGTGTCCAGCATCGCGCTGCGTTGGCCGGAACTGCAGAACATTAAAATAGCTCTGCTTTGTTGAGGCAAAAAATAAATCATAATAACAATAATGAACATCGGGTTAAAAATTCAGGTAAAACATGAGATAAACACAAACATGAAATGTGTGGAAACATACACTATATATTGGAATAAAAATAATGTGAGTGGGACATGACTCACCGTTGCACCTGAAATATTTTGGTGACACTTGAAGACATGGAGCGTATTAGAGGTGTAAATGAGGGTCGCAACTTGAGTCCT
This sequence comes from Synchiropus splendidus, assembly GCF_027744825.2. Classification (NCBI taxonomy): domain Eukaryota; kingdom Metazoa; phylum Chordata; class Actinopteri; order Syngnathiformes; family Callionymidae; genus Synchiropus; species Synchiropus splendidus. The sequence continues at coordinate 11,413,556 of NC_071338.1, forward strand.
TCACCAAGATAATATCGACTTTGAATGGAGAGATCACATGTGATCATATGATATCTTTCAATGAAGCATGAACGTCTCTAATCAGCCTCTTCTCTCTTTCTGTTTCATAGCTAACCCGGAGGGGGAGGGTAAGTCTGCCTCTTCGCACCATTTGCCCACTGACCTTTTCTCTGCCTTACACTATCATGCAGTCACTTGATTATGGCTCTCACATTTTCACTTTTGCTCACATATCGTGTCAAGTGCCTTTGTGTGTCAGACAAAAGCCTTCCCTGGCCTTTGGAGGCGACTCGTACCCGGGCCTCATTCAGAGGCGCAGTTTGATACCAGGATGTCGTCTTTGGTTAAATCACATATGCAGACATTTCTATTCCTATCAGCAGCCCAGACCGTATTATATTTTAATTATGTGACTCCCAGAAGCAGCAGACAATGATGAATAAGGATGAAAAATACATGTGGGAGAGCTGCGATTCGACAGTGGCAGAGATGAGTCGTGCATGCTCATCTGTCACTTTTAATGTATTTGGGTGCGAACATTGTGTTACACTTAATTTAGCCTTTCCAAATAAATCTACTTGTTTCCACCCAGGGGAGACGTCTGAAGATGGTGAGGGACTTTTTTTAAATTTTTTTTATTTTTTTCTCTTCCCCCCCTCTCGTGACGTTAAATAATAATTCCATGCTTGACTCCTCACAGTGTGTTAATATGTGAATTTGAGTGCTGGAAATGGAGTTCAACTAACCAGGTGGTAATCTGAATAATGGTGAGCCAGTGGTATTGGTATAGATAATCCCTTGGGCAATTCAAGCAGACAAGCAGAAAGTCAATTGTCTCGTGTGAATTAGCGGGAAGAGTTAATGTGATTATTTTGCCGCGGTGATCGGCCACAGATCTTAGCCACGTAGCTCGGAGCACGCATCGCTCGTGTCTTTATCTCCACTCACCGGGGCCATCTCATCACTCTAATCTGTGAAGTGATGTCAGAGAAATTGTGTAAGACAACCTCGTGCAGATCGTCTTCATGTCTCTGTAGTTTGCCGTGTCATCGCTTTTGACTGGGAATGAATATTTAATGGTTTGGCATGTGTACATTGAGTTCCAGAGGGAGACATGATATGTCAAAAAGATGTTTTTTCAACATTTCTTCTGTAGTTTCAACACTGCATGCTTAATACAAAGTGTGAAGAAATGTTTTGTTTGTAATTTGCCTAATCCACTATAGCATCACACTGCATTACAAATTCCCGTCGGTTCAGTTTCAGTTCTCTTTTCGTTTCTGTGGTATTATTTAAAATAATATCTATAGTAGTGACAATGGTAAGCCTGCAAAAGGTGCACACTCTTTTTCAACACAACACACATAGCAAGAGATTTGCCAGGTTTTTATACATGGATGTAAATGTGGAGTGACATAAGAAATAGCTTGTAATTTTAAAATCACATTAATATTCATCACAGACATATTTACCTATGAAAATGCTATTTTTACACGTTTTCCTCAGGATGACATTTGCAATGAAAACAGGACAAATTTGAGGAAGAAATCAAGACGACATCATACATTTAAAACCCCTGCTGAAAAATAGCTGCCAGCCTTTCTGCGCGACTTGAATTGGAAGCGGTCTGGGTTGCTTATCCCTTCATCAATTTGATTTATTTCACGGCGCACTAGCTGGTAAAGCTGGAAATTAAGATTCAGCCCACACCAATCAAACCTGCTAATCCAACTGTACTGGCAGCAGACCAGCTAAGAGAAGCTGCTCCTCAGATCATCTTGTCTGGCTCTTTCCACTGGGTAGCTGTGACGATGATCCACACTAAAGCGAAGCTGTGGACTGTCGAGCAGCCACGCTTCACCCTGTGACAGTTTTGTAGCATGGTGCATTTTGAAATCCTGACCTCAGTCCGAATTGTGAGTTTGGCAGTTTTGCTAAATCATGCTTCTTTCATCATGAGGGAAAACTGACACTTTGGGGTCTGGATATCCCGAAGGATTTTGCGTGCCGAATCACAAAGTCAAAAAACAACGCATAGTATTACACTTCAAGCTCGCACATTTTCTGCAATGATGACACTATATGGTGTGTTAATGCACAATTCAGCATTTTGAAAATGTAGATTTAGTCATTTGCCTCAGGTTATCCTGCTAGATATTTTTTCTGGTAGAAATTTGGCATTTATGTGGCTTCTTTCTAATTAATGTAGGTGCGATGAGTGTGCTTGAGTAATTCAGCACACTTGGTTGCAGTGATTGTAGTGAGGAGGCAGTGAATCAATGAACGGCCGGCCGCTGCTGCAGTCATGACAGTGATGCCAAGTTGGACTGGAAAAAAAAAGATTCTTAAATATATTGAGACTTTTTTTCGTGATAATATTAAATATCGATATTTCAGCCCAAAATCGTTTTTTTTTCCATTTTGTGACAGTGGCAAGACACTACGTCATATCTGTTTCCTGGTAAACAGTTGGGAAGCCCAGCTCAAGTGCATCTCCTGCACAACAGAGCAGCCGATCAAACACACAAGTTTAATACTCCAAACAGACTTTTATTTTCAAACACCAACAACTGTCAAATGTGGATCAAGGACTCGTTGCTGGATTCATGTCGCTGACGCTTGCATCAGGCAGCCGACGGTCACTCCACAGCGACATTTCATGAGTGCATCACCGACTGCATTCATAATATATACACATCAAGTCACTTGGCTAGAAAGGCATTGTAGTCCCTGATAATAGATACTGGTAAAACACCATCTACGCAATTGATGGTCCAGTAAAACTGCGAGGAATGCAGTTGGATATTGGTTATTTAATCCATTTCCCATGGCGTCTCTCTCTCCTGCATCTGTGCACAGGTCTGTGATAATGCAGGCTGTCAATCACTGAAACAATGTAGCCCCCAAAATATTACTGTCAGAACCTGTTCTGGCACCTTGGTATTGCATGTACACTGCTTTGTATATTTAGCAAAAGTGAATAATATTTTTATAAAAACACAAATACAACCATGGTCACCACTTTGACCTAATGTCTGGGGGTAACTGCAATGTGCTTTTTTAGTTTTATTTATTTTTGTATTAATATATCACAATTGCAATATAAATCGAATTGGACAAAGAATCGCAATTTAAACCAGAATGACGATATAAACAGCATCGGCAGCCGCATATTTGGAAAATATCGAAACCCTATCAAATGCATATGGGCCCAGCCCTCATGGCAATATAGTTTATGAGTCTGGTTCTGCACCACAGCTGCTTGTTTCCACCTTGAGCGTCTGCATGCCATGCCACAAGATGGCATCTCTGGACCACAAGCACCATGGACTGATGTCTCACACACTCATCCATGTAGTCAGGTGTCAAGTGAGATCGTCTGTCACTGGTGGGCTCGGTGCCTGTGTGAATACATGGTGTTGATTGAAAGTCCGAACATAGGATTTTGAAATTGACTGGCACTATTTTGCTTTTCACCAAAAATGTACACTGGTGGACTAGAGTTGAAGCGCGCAGCTTCGGTCTAGACACAGAGCTGCTGTGCTTTGGTAACGCGATGGTGGAAACAAGTGCTGTCTGAGGACCTAAATGCGATCAGTGAGCGTGGGGTGAGATTGACTGAGTTGGCTTCATGTACCAAACCTCGGTTAGGTGGATTTCATTTTGGGCACGCTGCCAATAATGAAACCCACAAACTCGTAATCCTCGTAGATCACCCAAAAGCTGTGACTCAGCTCCCTCTTGTACTTAAACTTTTGAATGTTTGTCAGTTTCTCAGATGCATCAAGTTTCTTTAAAATGATTTTCCTTCACCGATTCGAAATTCCATAGAATATCTTGTCTGGATTTCCCCGACCTTACACCTGTAAACTTGTTCTCCAACCAAAATGTTCTCCTTCTGAACTTGTTTTCCAACGTTCATCACAATGGCTGACGATAGCGAATCCTCATGTGGGCTAACACTTACCCGTTTTCCGTAGAGCTACCCCCCGCTGATGGAGGTAAGGTGGAATCATGTAGCGCCCGTGAATGCACTTGTTTGGTTCGCCTGTCTCTCTAACCCATGTGATGTATTCAAATGTTCACGTACATACATGTGTCTCTGGGTGATGGAGTCAATTGTTCTGTTTGAGCGTCCTTCATCCGAAGAGGCGTTTCAACGACTCGTCCTCTGAGTGTGTTGAGTCCAGTGTGTAACAAGAAAACCCAAGGGTCATTACAGACGTTGTTTGGTTTTGATTCATCCTCATTGTCTTGAATTTGTGTAGCAAAAGACTACACTTGTTTCTCAACAGCCGCCTCTAATGAAGGGAATGTGTGAATTAATGTGCATATCATTTGTATATGCCACCTTTTGGGGTTGTTGTCTCCTTCCTGTGTGCCACATGGTTATTTCTGTGATTTACATTTATCCTTCAGTGTGACCCAAATATGTAAATCCAATGACCATTTTGTGTAATCCCTGCTGACTAGATGCTCGACTTCTTGCTTGCCTACGTCTGTCCGTCTTCTGCAACCGTGTGTCTTCTCGTGCGTAACGTAAGCGTTGGCTTCTCTGCTGCTTTAATCAGTTTGCTTCCTTGTCTGCAGCAGATTCAGAAGCTGATGGGGATGGTAAGAGACGAGCGACGTTCACAAAGATTTTGTCTATTTCTTATATGGATACCAATCTTCAAGTGGATGGTTTGCGTTGTTGTTGTTGTGTTTTCTGTTCGTCATTTGCTTGTTGATGTGTCACGATACTATAAACATCAGAAGAGAGTTGTGCTCATGCATCAAGTACTTTGATAATTTAAGTTGGACTGAAGTCAGACGGCAAAATTCAGCTTTTTAAATGATATTTAAATGCCAGATCATTAAATATAAGGCATGTTTGGGCCAAATAGGAAAGCAGTTTGGCGATGGACGACACACTTTGACTCCCAGCTGTGAGCTGCACACTATCATCTTGTTCACAAGGTGACAAGTTTAAAAAAATAAAAATCTAATAGAACAGCTTACGTCTGAAAATTTGATTTAACCTTACAATTTGTCTCACAACTCAGTTACCATAATGCAACAGCCATATTCCGTTCGTGAGAAAAACCTTATGATGTCACTGGATTTTTGGTATCTGCTCACTGAGAGGCTGCAGCGGCGGCTAAGTGTTCCTGCCGATGGCACTCTAGATTTCACCCTGCTGCTCCACTCATGGTTATAAAATAGCATGAAGCCTCACTCTTTATGGCTTTTGGAAGTTGCTGACGAAAAACAAACCGTTAACTTTAGCTCAGTTCTTTAGCGTGTGATCGCTGCCTCATCCACCTGTTGTGTATCATTTACCAACACCCTGCCGAGGCAGTGGACACCTCACTGACAAATTATTCAGTTTATGCTCTTTTGGCAAACAAGAATTCGTTCCCCCATGTGCAGACTTCTTCACACTGCGTCGCCGAGCCGAGCTCCCTTGTTCTTCTGCTCCTCAGGCTCTCCGAGCAATGAGAGTGGAAACACAGCTGCGCTTCAAAGTCGGCTGTGGAACAATAGCAGCTGCTGCTAACATACCAAGTGTCATCTGACATCATGACGTTTTTATATATCTGCTACCCACAAACAGCTCCGGGAGTCAGGTCATGGGTGATGTGACGGAGAGCAAATCCAACGTGAGGCCTCTCATATGTGTACAAAGTCAAATCTCATCCTTAACCTTCAGCTCACGGGCCAGATGGAAGCCGAGCCAGACCGAGACAGACATAACTCAGCCATGTGAAAAAATGTTGCCCTTGCAGTCGTGCTCAGGTTTTACAGGGGAAACTCTTGAGCTGGCATCCATGTTACAAAGAGGTGACAGTTTATGAGGCTTTGACCGGGACAAAGGTTTCTCAGTGTTGAGAGAAGTGCTCATCAAGATGGATGGCCAGGAGTCGAGGTGCTAATAAATGGCATTTGTGAGGGCTGAATATGATGAACCAGTGCCGATGCCTCATAATGTACAGGCAGCTGGACTCCACTTTAGCTTCTTTAAAACATAAAACCTCTGAATATTAGGAAGCAGTTCTGTGATTAAATATGAACTAAAAGCCATATGTTTAAAAAACAGCAGAATGCAGATGCAGAAATTATAGCGCCAGTCGTGTCTTTAGTCAATTTGTTCCCTTTGCCGTGATGAATTTGAAAGAGATGGAGTGGAAAGATGATGACCTCCTCGGGAGATACTGTGTCGGCCCCCGGAGTTTTAAGTTACTATGTTTGGATACAGGTGCGAATTCCACTCTGATTTACTGCAACATTTATTTACCCCAGTAAATTTCCCTTCTTGGAGCTCTACTCAGTAGCCTTGCCGTATTTTTGTCAAGAAAAATACCAGTTTGCAGCGAGGAGGAGTTTGAGTTGAGGAGGGGAGAATGAAGCTCCTTGATCACCGGTCTGAAAAATGTGATGTCATGCCCTTAAACACTTGGTTGTTATGGATGCTGACAAAGTCAATCACTGTGGAGTGATTTGTCCCTGATAAAAGTAATATTTAACAACTATTTGAATGAGTGGGACAAAAGAAAAGGTTATGTAAACTGTGAATAAACATCTCTGAATCGTCTTCTTTTTTATGGGACAGAAGTGTCAAGTGATGCAAAGTCAAGAACTGCAAATAAGAAATTAAGACCTGAAAATAATCTTAATCTTAACGTAACCATCAATGTAAATATTTATGTGACGTATTTATGCTGTTTTCCTTGGTAATTTGTCCTGAAAAACAACAATCTTTGAACTTCCTGAAGCATAAAATAGGCTACTTGTCAACCACAGTCCGTCTGTGATAAAAAACGCCTTATATATGCTAACTATAAGATCTAATAGATATACTGTATCAAGTACTGTAGCATTTCTTTTGCATTGTTCTGTGTCTTCTACAGTATTTGGTAGCTGGGAAAATGTGTTTCAGTGAGTAAACCAAGAGACATTCACAACATACGTGTCCAAATAGCACTGCTTTCCCTCTGAGCCAAAACTTGAAATGTGATCAGGTCAGTAAGTGATACACATATCATCTGTTGTGTATATACAAACACCAACAACTGGATAAACAGAGACAATAATTTGGTCCATTTTCTGCGCCTGTGCAAGCTCAGTCCAAAGTAACTTATCAAACTATTTTCAATAATAATTCACTTCAGGTTGTCGAGTATCATCGCCATAATCAACACACATGAATCATTTGTGTTTTGATTTATAACAGTCATGATCTCACCTCCCCCGGTCGTAAATGATGCACCGTGTGATGCATTAATGCCATAATTCCTGATTATGATAATGCGTATCAACGGTTTCACTTTCTTCTACTGTGCAGTTGAACACAGTATACTGTGGTAGAACTGCAGACACGCTGCAGTGTGTACTTCCACATGTTAAACCAGGCTATTTGTTTGTCCCAGTTGTGGCAAACGTGAGCAGCGAGAGACTGAGGAAATCCACTGCATGCTGTGAATTGTTGATGGATGCATCCCATGTGTTGTACTTAGATCAAATATTGTAGTCAGAGCCAATAAACCGGTTAGCAAGTGACATGCAATACATTAGTGAGATTTATTTGTCTTGTTTGAAAGAATCCTGGAAGAGTGGTTTTTCAAACTGACTGATGCGCAAGTCCAATATGTGCCGTTGTTGGTACCTTTCTCACTTCTTCTTGTGGCTAGAAAGCGCTGATGTATGGAGGTCAACAGGTGCTCCCTGTGGTCATTATACTTAGCTCCATTCATTAGGACATTCCGGAACACAATCTTCTATTTGACACTTGTGTTTTCTCAAGTGCACAAATGTGTCTTTGGAACTGTATGTGCTTAAGTTAAGGACATGAAGAGTCTAGGCGCTGTAATTACCATTCACATGCATCGGTCAGTTGAGTGTTCTCTTTGACCAAATAAACAAACTTGATGTTCACATCCAGATCCAAATGCTGAAAATTACGTTGACTCAGATGAACACTGTAAATGACATCCGAAACCTAATGCCACATAAATGTCATTTGGCAATGTGGCAGGATTTTTTTTTTCTTTCTTTTTTTTTACACTGGCTGTGCGAATAGGAAACTAACAGTGATATAATTGTATTTTGAATATGTTTTGCCTTGTTGCAACTATCCTCATCCTCCACATCTGCAAATCTCAATAAAACCATCACTCATTGACCACTGCATTGAAAGACATTTGTTCTCATACGTGGTTCAAACAGTAATGCAAGCTTGACACACACTTTTAAGTCACTATTGTGTACTCTGGTGAAGATTCAATCATTTAAAAATTACTGGCTGAATGAATGCTCATGTATAGAATGTCGACAGTCATGAAAATAGTAAGACAGTGTCACTTGTCTTCTGGTGATGACAGCACATGTGCATGAAGATATTGCCTGTGTGGGTCGGGCATATCATCGTGTTTATTATGGTGTGTGTTTTACTGTACGCATGGGGATCAACCCTTTACAATGGGTCATGATCTGCTGCTCCTTGTTGTGTTGTCTCTGTCACTGCTCATGAACTCTGTTATCAAAACAACAAAATCTGCTCAATTTCTGAATTTGATTTTTATTTTTGTATTTAACCACTAAAACAATGTACAAATGAATGTGTTGACATTCTCTTTTAACAGAGGGTTTGGCACTTCACTGTCTTTTGGAAGGACTCGTGCTGCACACTGTTGACATTTTTCTCATGCTTGTTAATCCCGGGAATTCATCAACACGGAGCTTTGAGTAAGCTGATCCATTTCTCCTCATTTCCAGAGCCTGGTTCCACCGAGCTCACTGGGCTTTTCGTGGAGAAGCCACCAGACAATGTGGTTGCTGTGATAGGTCGGACACTTGAATCCCATTCATAATGTATAAGCATCTGACCTTAGTTCACACACTTTCTCTCCCGTCATTTTTAGGAACCGACGTCACATTTATTGCCAAGGTTGACTCCACCACCCTCACAAGGAAACCCACTATGAAGTGGTTGAAGGGCAAGTGGATGGATCTCGGCAGCAAGGCCGGAAAACACATGCAGTTCAAAGAGACCTATGACAGAAATACTAAGGTGTGACAAAGCTGCAAATCAAATGCAGCGTCACCACATGTGTTAATGTGGAGGACAGGTCATGACCAAGAATCCCCCCCTGCCTCCTTCTTTAGATCTACACTTACGAAATGAAAATCATCAAAGTGGTCGCCGGAGACGCCGGTGGCTACAGGTGTGAGGTGACGGCCAAAGACAAGTGTGACAGCTCCACCTTTGACATCTCTGTCGAGGGTGAGCGGAGAAAGCAAGCGCTGCCTTCCAGGGCCGCCACAGATGTTTTGATCACATCTCAACCTAATGTGCCTTCTCTGCAACTTCTCTCCTTTCAGCCGCCCAGCAGGAGGAGCAGGCTGATATTTTGTCTGCCTTCAAGAGAGCGTAAGTGCATTAGGGTTTAGCATTTCAGTCTGTCTCAGAGCAGAAGCTCTCGAGGGGGAAAGCATATGTATACTATTTATAGTGATAACTCACTGTGTTGTTTCCTCTTTTCACTTTTAAGCAGAAGAAGTCCTGACAGAATAAAGGCTGTGTGCGATACTAGGAGAAGCACCAACCGTTGACTTTATGTATCCTTTACACAAACAGGGATGCTGGCGAGGATGAAGGAGACTTGGATTTCAGTGCACTGCTTAAAGCAACAAAGAAGTAAGCGTTTTGGATTTGGATACCAAGCACAGACTCACAGTTTGTGTAGGATGAAAAGAGAAATCCCATTTGGATCACAGTGTCATAAATATCCCGTTTTCTGTGACTGACAGGAGAAAGAAACCGGAAAAGGAGGAAGTTGAAATCGATGTATGGGAACTGCTTAAGAGTGCCCATCCCAGCGAGTATGAGAAAATCGCTTTTAAGTATGGCATCACCGACCTGAGGGGCATGCTGAAACGTCTGAAAAAGATGACAGTGGAGCCGAAGCATACAGAAGGTAGGTCGTGAGGAGACGGAGAGGCGGTCCAACTGTGAAATTGAGTATCGGATAAGGAAAGTGGCAAAGAAAATGTCTCTTTTTCACCAGCCTTCCTGAACAAGCTTGACTCCTGCTACACCGTCGACAAGGGCAAGAAGATTGTTCTGAAGTGCGAGGTGGTCGATCCCAACGTGCAGGTTAAATGGTTGAAGAACGGCCAAGAGATCAAGCCCTCGGCAAAGTACTTGAATAAAAGCGCCCGTGCTCACCGAACTAACCAAACACCGTCTCTGTCGCGGGTTTATTCCTGCCACGGCCTTAATAGGCAGGAAAATGAATCACCAAACTAAGATTGACATGGAGCTGGAATTATTTCTGCCACAAAGTCATACTTTCAATTGATGCTGCCATCAACACATTTTATTTTTAGGTGGTTATAAGGAGGCTCCCTTCGGGCCGAACCAGTCTCAGTGCCAAGAGATCTTAAGCTTCATGTTGATGCAGGCACTCAAATGAAGACCGCAGCTCCGCAACTGGAGGTCACACTGTGGTAAAAATAAAGAATGCCTTCTGACCTGCCTTGCGGTAGATAGTCCGGATCAATATATATATTTTCAAAATAATATATATTTTCATAACAATTTTCAGAATTATTATCCTCAACATATATATCCCCGACAACCAAAATGTATTCATATTCCAGTCAATAAAAGGCGTTGGTCACACTGCAGGCCGTACCCACAATAGGCATTGTGTTTCGTTGCTCTTCCCAGGTACGTGATGGAGGCAAATGGAAACATCCGAACGCTCACCATCAATAAAACCAACCTGTCTGATGATGCGGCGTACGAGTGTGTGGTTGGAGAGGACAAGTGTTTCACAGAGGTGTTTGTCAAAGGTGCATCATCTTTTCACGCCTCAGTTAGCTGTCACTTCGTCTGCCTGGGTGTTTTCTCAGGGTGACTAAGTGATAATTAGTGTCAATTTTTCACTCTAACTGCATTAGAATAAAGTTCCTGCTGGAGTAATGAATATCTGCTCCCTCCAGAGCCTCCTGTTACCATCACCAAGCTGATGGACGACTACCACGTGGTGGTGGGAGAGAGAGTGGAGTTTGAGATCGAGGTGTCTGAGGAGGGAGCCCATGTGATGTGGTCAGTACGGCTCAGGAGCTCTGCACCCACTCCGGCTTCATGCCTGTCGAAGCTAAGCAAGTCAACAACAAGCACCTCCACTGACACTCCAAAGATGTATTCAGTCCAACTACATGTTTCCGTGCTCATTCCAGCAGAACAGTGTTTGTTGTGAAATTTCCAATGTAGAAAACGCCTCCAAAACACCTGATGAATGTGTTGCACTGCTTTACATCATTTCCTCTGTAGGATCACAGTCACGTCATGTCTCAAAGCGATATCCTCATTTCATATTAATTCCAAGGTTCTTTGAAGACCAAGAGCTCAGCAAGGACAAAGATTCCTCCAAATTCCGCTTCAAGAAGGATGGAAGGAAGCACACATTCATCATTTTGGAGGCCACGCTTGAGGACATTGGAATGTACCACGCGTGGACTAATGGGGGTCACACCAAGGGAGAGCTGGAAGTGGAAGGTATATATTGAAAATGAACAAATGGCCTAGGGGATGCAACCTGCCACAAGGATAGCCAGCTTAGAATGGAGGCTTCCCTGCCAGGAAGTCCCTCTGGTCCGTTGTGAGATGGCTAGAAAACAAATAATTGAATCCCAACATCAGCTCAAAGTGCAGATGCTCTACTGACGTTTTAGCTGTTCTTGGTTGATGTGCCCAGTATTTTCACCAATGGTTCTAATGCTTCTAGTAATTCTCCAGCCGCACCTACTCTGTGTCACTGACACTCTGAATTAGCTTTTCATCAGGTACTGTTCCCAGAATACAAGCGCTTTTGCTTCGTTGACAAAACCGCCGACTCGCTCAGATGCTAATAATGAGATCAAAATACTGCTACAATGTTATAGATTTGCACAACATGAAGGGATGACATCCACAGAGAAGCGGAGCTACATGTGACCTTTCAGTCCCGCAGTGCGTGCTGGCACACCTCAGCACAAGAACACATTGATAACGTCAGACTGACACCATGACGGTGATTGTGAGGAGGACTTATCCAGCTTGTTTCACAGAACGTTTGAAGCCAAGTCTGCTGCCACCATGATGTGGAACATAGCTGGGTGCTCTTTTTCTACAAGAGCTTGAGTTAGTAGTCATAATTTAAACACCCTCACGGAAGGTTTGCGATTCACAGTGAAACAACACAATATCAACAGCCCACTGGTCAGCTACATAATAATTTCCGGGTTACATTCATTTTTATTGATCACAGAATCATTGTTAAATTTAGTTTGAATGCAGCTGAATATTGAAATACTGTGAAAGGGTTCTTGCCAAGTACTGACGATGAACACTCTGAAGGCAGAGTAATCTTTTGTTACCAAAAGCTATGTCATCTAAAATGTAATTATGTAATTTTACTTTTATTTCATACATTGTACATTGCAAATAAATGCATCATACACACATTGCATAAATAAGACTTTTATCTAGTGAAACAAAGCTAGAGGATGTTTGTGTAGATGAAGATAAAAGTACTGCAGTCACATTTATATTGGACATAACAACTGAATAACTGATTATATCATAATATCTATAAAGGATTCACAGAATCTGAAAGAAAATCTCCATCTAACAATAGCAATCTTAATAGCATTGAACATCATTTTAAAACCTTGGGTTTGTGTATGCAGAAATATTTATTAATATCAGAAGTTTTACTAATATTGCATATTGTTTTTCTTTTTTTTTTGCCATGAGATGTTGGTCACCACTTCTATGTGGTAACCAATGTTTTTTCTTCATGGCTGTAGTTTGAAATGCAATTTAGAGTCTTCCAGTATAGATGACTTAAAATTAGAATGGAAGTTGCAGCTGCTTTTTTTACGGCCGTGTCCAGGGTCGCCGTGTAAACAAACTGACAAGTGATGCTGCCGTTGTGAACATCTTCCACACTCTTCCCCCGCCTGACTGGTCCCTTGTGGTTTCCAATGTCTGGTTCAGAGAAGGAACTGGAGGTGCTGCAGGACATCGCTGATCTGACAGTCAAGGCCACAGACCAGGCGGTGTTCAAATGTGAAGTGTCTGATGATAAGGTCACAGGAAAGTGGTTCAAAGATGGAGTGGAGGTCCTGCCTAGTGACCGCATTAAGATGACTCACATCGGGAGGTACGAAAACGAGTTTGACGGTGTGAACGAAAATAGAAATGTGCGTTTATTTTCTCCACCTCTGGCGTTCTTTCATCCCGATTTCAGGTTTCACCGCCTGATTATTGATGATGTGAAGCCAGAGGACGCTGGAGACTACACATTTGTTCCTGATGGATACGCTCTGTCACTTTCTGCCAAACTTAACTTCTTGGGTGAGCAAAGATGGAATGTTAGCATTGTTACTGATCACCTGAAGTATAATAATAATCACTCGTATGGTTTCTCTCAATGCAGAAATTAAGATTGACTACGTGCCAAGACAAGGTTAGTCACCCTTTATTAGAATTTTCCTGTGTTCATACATAATTCCTCCAAACTGACAGCAACTCTTCTGTAACAGATCCTCCAAAGATCCACCTGGACACCACCGGAAACATGGTTTCCCAAAATACTATCATTGTAGTGGCAGGCAACAAGCTGCGACTGGACGTGGAGATCACAGGAGAACCTGCACCAACCGTTGTATGGTCCAAAGGTGAACAGGTGAGTCTCACGTCAAAAGTAGGGCAAGAGTTGTCTTTTAGTGCTCTTTGTTTAGGGGAAGGAGCTGGAGTTTTGATGGAAAGAACTCAAGCAGCGTTTGCTTTTATATTAAACCAGGACAAAACAAAGCCATGGTGCGACATTCTGCTCTCTTCACCACAAGTACCAATGGTTGCATGAACATGTATGTTTACACCAACCAACTCCGACACAACAGTCCATTTAAGATAACATCCAGGATAAGGGGGGGGACAAGTGTGAGTGTGGAGAAACCATTTCAGTCGGACATGAAGGATAAAAAGAACAATATATAATATGAAGAAATATGAATGAGATGTAGGAAAACAGTTAAGGGAGGTAAGGGAGGAAGATGAAAGTCAATGACAAGAAACTGCCAAAATAAGGGAGGAAAATAAAATGCTGGACAACAAAACTGCAGCGCTTACTGCTGAAAGATAAAGGGCATGAGCAGGAACGATCAAATGATGAGGACAAAGGCTTTCTTCCGAAAGAAGCTGAGAGTTCAGTTCCTAGATGCCAAGGCAGAAATGTATCAACCAACTTTTGACCACGGGCACTTAGCCAAAGGAATATGAACAAGAATGATTTGCAGCTACACAATAACTCTTACAATTCAGTCATATGCTACAAGTGATGGTGTTCGTGCTGTTAGTGGAACTGACATACATCATTCAAATGATCCAACATTTAGATGTGTAACTTAGAAACGCGTAGAGATAAAGGCTCACTCTGAACTACATATTGCTATCAACCTTACCTTCAATGTTTAACGCTGCTTCCAGGCCCCGGCCTTGAAGGATTCAACTCTGAGGTGCCACATCTCTGCTCCCCACACTGTCCACTAGGCTGGTTCATTTTTCAGTACTCACCTTGCCCAGGTGCAGAATTGTTTGTGATCCATGTTTTATACATCAAAAAAAGATGCCATCTTCAGCAGGCTATGGACACAAAACATGTCATTTTGTACAGAGAATGAATGGCCCTCAGCACACAACACACTGTAGATACCAAATAATGTGCAGGCCACCGCCATGGCTTTGACAGCATAACAAAACTTGTGCAAACTTTGGGGGCCAGGGACCAAAGCCCTGTTTGTTTGATTTTGAATGAACGCATGCTACTGTCTGCGTGGTCATGCACTGAAAAACTCCTGAAATTAAATTAAATTCTTAAATATTTCAATAAATGAAATATACATTGGTTTCCAGCTCCTATTTTAAGACCGGGTCTTCTTTGCGGTATATCTTATTTTAGGCTTATCTTATTTAAATCATTTTCTACTGGCCATTTTTAAATTTTTTTTTTTTCTTGTTACAATGTAAAAAACATCTTATTTTAGCTTTGTCTACTGAATTTTGATTGAACAGGAAAACAAAATGTCAGCTGAACTCGAAATAAAACAAAACCGCAGAAGATCAAAATAAACCAAGAAAACACTTGCAGGAGTCAGTGCATTCACACTAGAGGTCGACCAATATTGTATTGTTTGGCCAATATATTGGCCATTTTTTGGCCATTTTTCACATATCGACCCACATTGCTATCGGCCCCTGGCACATCGGTCCCATCCGATATTTGTCCAATTCTGCCCTCTTTTATTAAGAATATAGCCTGCTGCTCGTAAGTTTGTATTTATGCAATTTGTGCTAGTTAGTCAGTCAATATTTTCTGTTCAACATGACCAATAAAACCATCCTGTACAAGAATATATACAGTACAGTATGTTTTTTTCTCGTGTTTCCAAACAAATTATATCTTCACAATATAATTTTCTCAATACCAATGCCAAATCTGATAGAGAAATATCGGCCCCGAATATCAGATTCATATCGGTTATCGGCTTTCCCAAACCACCAGATATTGATATTGGCC